>NC_139680.1:79011176-80273676 GCF_964106915.1 Podarcis gaigeae | reverse complement strand
GGAGAACAAAGAGACTAAGCCGGTAACACAAAGTCTCTTTCACATTCACAGCAAAGCCTCCCTTTACATAGACTCCACCCACCAAGTCCTTCATGTCAGCACCCTCCATACATTGTAACATTCGCCGCCTCTTATGGGGTAAATATACCACCACAGGCTTTTCACTTTGGAGCAATTCTATTCTTCAAAGCCCCTCGCCTTTTAAACCGTTGCCTATCTAACTAATTGCGCGGGGACTGAACCGTCGCTGCCGACACTACAAGGAGGACCTATAAAAACACTCTTGAGTCCCCTCGACTGCGAGAGCAGATAGATGGGCGACAAGAGCGAACTCGGAAGCATAAGGAGACACAGCGCCGGGAAGGGAAGGTTGACAGAACTAGGGGGCACCGAAGATGGGGGGCGCAGCCATCCGACGGGCGTGAGGCGACGACGAAAGGGGGCTTCTCCCCGCCGCACGCCCGCCCCTGTCCTCCTGGGCGGCATCCCCTTCCCCTTCCCTCCGCCGGCACCGTCCTCGCCGCGCAACACAGCCGCTCTCCCCCCCCCCCCATCCTTTGCCGCAGCCATTTCGCCTCTCCGGGGCCTCCCTTACCGGCCTCGTCTTCGTCGATGCGCAGCGCCGTGGAGATGCACTCGAAGGCTCGCTTGTGGCAGGCTCGCACCGTCTCGGGAGCGTCGCCGGCGCCGGCCCTGGCGGTGCCTTTGGCGGCTGCCATGAGGACGCCGCCGCGGGAGAGGCGCTCGCAGAGCCAGGCGAAGAGCAGCCCCAGCTGGAAGGCCAGGAAGCGGAGCAGGGCGAAGGCGGCGAACAGCGGGTACGAGAAGTAGTAGAGGTTGCGCTTGTGAGGGGAAGCCGCCGCCGCCGTAGCCGCAGCTGCCTGTTGCTGGTGGGGCTGGACGGAGGGAGCCGGCCCGGCCCCGGGCGGAGAGGAAGTCCCGGCGGCCCGAGTCGGGGAGCTGGAGGCGGCTAAGCCCTTCTTCTTCCCTCTCCCGCCCGGAGAATTCATTCACCACCGCCGTCGCCATAACCCGCTGCCAGCGACTGACAACAACCAGCCGCGCGGGCCTGCCATGGCACAGGCTACGCCCCTTTCCCTCAGCCCCGCTATCAGGCACAGGGGGCACTCGCAGGCGCGCGCACGAGGCAATCTGCGCAGCGACGCTTCCTGAATAAGGAGCGCCGTAACAGCAGCCCTTCGCCGGCCTCCTGGACGCTGTCGTCCATTTGCGCCTGCGCGAACCGCATAAGCGACAATAGGGGGCGTGGTCAGCACTACGGGCGGTAGGGGAAGGAGGCGGGTCAACCCGGAAGGCTACCATCACGCAATGCTTCTCACGTAATTAACGGAGATAGCGGGTTGGCTGGCTGGTGTGTCTCTTAGTGTCGGCGTAAAAGCCAATACAGTACTGTACCAGTGAGGGTTTATGCCCCTCTTCCTCCACTTTACATTGCACCCGCTTTGTGTGAAAGCGGTGCACTCTGGGCAATGTAGTCACTAGGGAATACAATGCGTAATGGGAGTTAGGATTTCTTTCTTCTGTCCTCAGCCTGTTGACAGAATGCATAGCTGTCAAGTGTCCCTTATTTGAAGGGACAGTCTCTTATTCCAGCGCCATGTCCCGCTGCTGTCCCTTATTGATGGATGTCCCTTAAATGATGTCCCTTAAATTTCAAAGGAAGCAGCTCCTCTCCCTGCCAGCCAGGGAGGAGGGAGGCTCCAACTGTGTTGCTTGGCTGTGTTGCAATAAGAAGTCTAAGAACGACTGGGGGTGTGGAGCTTGCATGCCTTGTGTGTGGCTAGTTAATTCAAGCTGAGGAGGTTTTTGAATGCTGGACGCCATTTTGTTGCACGTGCTACTGCAAACTTTGCAGTGCAAAGCCAGGGTGGGGAGCCATCTTAAGTTGAGGCTGCATAGACCTTCTGGTGCATGTGATTCAGATTCTATTCAGTTGAACCTCTGGTTACAAAGTTGCAGTGGTGTAGCGTGGGGGGTGCAGGGGGGGCCGGCCGCACCGGGCGCAACATCTGGGGGTTAGGGTTAGGGGGCGCAAATCCACGGGTTAGGGGCGCAAATTACTTGCCTTGCCCCGGGTGCTGACAACCCACGCTACGCCACTGCAAAGTTGGTTGGACAGTGTTCTCGAAGCTACCCAGCATGAGTTTGACCAGACTGCAGGAGGACAGGAAGACTGGAGTGCCTGGAACAGGTGAGGCTGCAGGTCCCTTATTTTGGCTGCTGGTCCCTTATTTTCAAATCTGTAAGTTGACAGCTATGGACAGAATGTCAAGGCAAGAAGGGACGGAGGCAGGGAAGTTTTCTACAGATACCTGCAATTAAAAACTAAACGGGGGGTGTTCGAAGTAATATAAAACACATAAAATTACATTCTACGGAATGATGCAGCAAAGCTTTAAGAGACATATGTGATGCTGGTTATGTTTTTGAATAAAGGACCTACTTAAAACAAGAATTGTCTAGAAGCCCTATTCACTATTCCAATACATTTTTTTACCATATGTATCATCACAGTGTCACTATCTCTTCCTATATAATTTCCCATATCCAGGGGGTAGACCAATTGTCTGTTCTGGATGGGGTTGCACTCTTTCTGAAGGAACAGGTATATAGTCTGGGGGTGCGTCTCTGGACCCTTGTTTGTCTCTTGGTGTGCAAATTACCTTGGTAGCCAAGCATGCCTTTTATCAGCTGTGTTAAGGCAGCTCTGGCTGTTCCTACACAGAGATGCTTGGCCGCTGTGGTCTTGATATTTGTAACCTCAAGTCTAGATTACTGTGATGTGCTCCATGTGGGATCTATGTACCCTTGAACTTAATTGCAACGGTGCAGAATGCAGCAGATAGGTTGTTGGCTGGGATATTCTTTCACCATCACCATATAACACCTCTGCTGTGGGAGCTGAACACGTTGCCAAAAGGCTATAAGGCACCATTAAAGGTTTTACTTTCAGTATTCAAAGCCCTAAAAAAAGTTGGAATAGGTTTCCTAAGCGACCATCTTGCCTCATATAGCCCTGCCTGGCAACTGCACACCTCTAGAGGAGCACTGCTGAGACTATTGTATGCCTCAGAGGTGTGCTTAGTTTGTACTGGAAACGAGGCTTTGAGTGTTGAAGCTCTAGCCCTCAGGAATTAATTACTGCTTGAGATTAGACAGGCGCTTGATGCCTTGATGTCTTGATGTTTAGGTGGCTACTGAAGATGTTTTTGAAGACTTTCCCTGAAGTATGACTCAGTCCTTTTATGGAATATTACTTATTCATATTTAGAAATCGTGGTTTTTTTGTGGCGTGTGTATTATTATTTGTTGTTTTTATCTCATTTTATCTTGTGTACTGCTTTGAGGGCATCAGGCTGTGATGAGGTTATTAATAATAAATTTTAAAAATCAAATACTTGGAAGATGGCATATAAAATATAGATAACCTATCTAATTTCTAGTACACATAGAATGCAATCCTATGCAGAATTAATCACTTTTGAACCTATTGATTTCAATGTAATACCTAACTGTATAGGATCAGTAATGCATATATATGAAAGCTAATTCCTAGAATACAATTTTCATTTTCATGTCACAAATAATAATTATAAGCATGTTGTGGAAAAGCAGTGGGAAATTATCAGTTTGGATTTACAGACATTATAATTTGTACCTATCACAATTATGCTGCCAAGGAAAGGCAATCAGATCCATTGTTAAAGGACCTGTGGGTCAAATAACATCAGTTAATGGAATATTCCAAACTAGGAGTTTTCCCTCAAATTTTGAAAACCTGCGGTCGTTTTTCTTGATGAATACTGGAGGCAAACTTCAGTCATACCCTCAGAATGAGTACCCTTTCTTCCAATGGTAGGGTTGCCTGGGATGTTAATATTGTATCCCTGCATCCCCTCCTCCTCATTGTGCACTTGGAATGAGATTGTGCTTTTGCTGCAATATTGATGCTTCTGAGATTCAACTCCACTGCAGGGAATGGGATGATATCATGGCCCATATGTTAGTAGAGCCAAGGGAATATTGGGTGCGCCCACTCCAATGTAGAGTGACTGATACATCCAACATGGCAACTTAATTTTAAATGCTGAGCATCAGCCTTCCTTGTGTTACACTAAAGAAACCTGTTGAAGAAAGTAGACTAGAACCTAGTGATTCCTTTCTTACTAGAGTTGCTTATTACTCAGTCCCACCTGGATATCCTGCTCCCTTCAGGAGAGAGTTTGCTTTTTCTGTCAATTCAACACCGGAAGCTAAAGCGCTGTGGGTTAAAGCCTCAGCGCCTAGGACTTGCCGATTAAAAGGTCGGCAGTTCGAATCCCTGCGGCGGGGTGCGCTCCCGCTGCTCGGTCCCAGCGCCTGCCAACCTAGCAGTTCGAAAGCACCTCCGGGTGCAAGTAGATAAATAGGGACTGCTTACCAGCGGGAAGGTAAACGGCGTTTCCATGTGCGGCTCTGGCTCACCAGAGCAGCGATGTCACGCTGGCCACGTGACCCGGAAGTGTCTCCGGACAGCGCTGGCCCCTGGCCTCTTAAGTGAGATGGGCGCACAACCCCAGAGTCTGTCAAGACTGGCCCGTACGGGCAGGGGTACCTTTACCTTTACCTTTTACTGTACAGGCACATTTAAATTATCTGGCCCAGTTCCCTTTGAAATTTATGTTCTTTTCATACGACCCAGCTTTTAAAGGATCCTGGTTGCCATGACCAACAGCTGTTTTACTGCTTGCTTTCCTACATATTTTTACATTTCGCACAAAACCAGAGTACTAGTTGCTAGACAAGATTATTTATTATTACACAGAATGAAGAAATACTTCAGTAGAATTCAAACTCATTTGATCGGGGTGAAGAGAAGCGAACAAGACCACTCGTCTTCTTTTTTTTATTCTGATCTTCACATGCCGGAAACTGAGAACAGAGTTTATGCGATGAGCCAACCTCCGCGCTAAAGGCCATCCTGAACAGAAGCGAATCCCCACCGCACAGCTTCTGCCTTGGAGAGCTCTCTCCATTACGCAGGCGCGCTAGAGACCCGAGTCGCTTACCGCCTGTGAAGCGCGACATTTCCCGGCTCCCTCCTTTACGGCGCGCCGCTATACGACAGTCGAATTTCCTTGTTTACGACTCGTCTCGCGGATTGTTTCGCTCGTTGCTCCGCGACGGGTGGTTTTTCTTGCTGGCTTTTCATCCTCGAACCCAAGAGCCGCTCGGCTAAGCGGAGGTGAGCGCGGGGCTGCCGAGCCGCGGACCGAGGTTCGCGGCGCCTATCCTCTGCCTTGGGACCGGGGAGCGGGAGCGGGGAAATGGAGGTCCCGGGCCGCCTGCTGCCCTCTTGGCGCTTCTACCGCTCGGGCTCCGGGGGTCCTTTGGAGCCACGAGGGTCGGTTTCCTTTAAGAAAGGAAAAGCAGGCAGGCAGGCCGGCTGTTGATAGTCACGTTCGGGCTGCTCCTCGATCGGACGAAGCTTTTCCTTACGGACGCATAGGCTGCAACTGCAGGCACGCTTACTCTGGAGTAATGCAAGACCCATTAGAATAACGGGGACTTACTGCTGAGTAAACGTGTGCAAGTTCAAGACGCAGCCATTACAACAGGGCTGGGGAATCTGTGGCCCTCCAAATGCTCTTGGTCTGCCATCCCTACCTGTTTTCTGTGCTTGTTGTGGAGGTTGAGGTCAGCAGCATCTGGAGGGCCAAAGGCCGGCCCCCACCCGTATCATTGCTTTTTATAGCAGTGCATGTAGTTGATCCTGTTTCCCCCACCCCACTCCCATTTTTCCCGCTTCTCCTCCCCTCCCTCCCCCCCCCCCGAACATTTGGATAGAAATTAACTTTTCTGCTTAAAATAACTGACATTCAAACCCCTTGATCTTCCTGTTAAGAGATATTTTATTTTTAATTTTAAAAAATCCCTTAACAGGAAGATATGAAATGTGTCATACCAAAAGACACTTGGAAGTTGTTGGTAACATATGAACTATCAGCTGTACTTGAGAGAGAAGTTTCTAAAACTGGTCACAGTGTAATCGATAAACTTCTGTTTCCTCCCCAAGACTACTTTGTATTTGCTAACTTCCACACATCATGGAGACAGAACAGATTATGGAGAGCCAGCCACAGGTAATGCCAAAATCCCCAACAATACCTGCTTTAGTGAGATTGTGTGTGTAAGAGATATTTTATAATTGTGTGATGCTTTGCAGGTTCCAGAAAATCCTCATGCGGAATATGGTCTTACAGAAAACGTAGAGGTAACTAAGTTTATCATTAGAGTTAAATATTCCCTGTTGAAATTGGGATCTGCTCCATTTTTTGTGATTGTATTTCTTAATTGTAAGATTTTAAACAGTATTGTAAATGGTTGTTGCCCATCCTGGGAACTTTGAGTGAAGGGTGGGTAATAAATTAATAATAGTCTCATCTCAACATACTTAAAGAGTACAATTTGCTAAAGTTGTTTATTCATAGAATTGAGTGAAGCTAGGGATAGGGGCTTCACTCAATTAGAATAGCTTGTGTGTTAGAATAGCTTGTCTAATACAACTTTACAATCTCAGGTATTTATTATAGAAGTGCCTGAGCTTGTGCAGCTAAGAATGAGAGAGATTTATTTTGCTGTTTTTAAAAGCTTTCATCTTGGCATTAGTATTACAAAGACTGTTGCACATATGAAGATCCTCAGATTGATGTTAACCTATTGAATGTATTTGCATATTTGTGTGCATTTTTTGTGCAAAACAATTTTTATTTCACTATCCAGGTGATTTCACCACCATTCACCTCATCTAGACATTTTTGCTGTAAATCTGTAAAAATCAGGCAATGAAACAGCAATGGCTGTCTCATGGAGCCACAGTAAGCAAACAGAATTTTCAAGGAAACAAACATTTTTAATGGGGGTTCTGCATGGGTTTTTTTTTTTTGGAGAAAACATACTTATTTCACTGAATAAGTAAAACATATGGATTTTTGGTCAATTTTTAGATAGTCCCGAAATGCATGACTTTATATTTTCAACTTAAACACTGGATTGCTGTCTTCATCTAGTGTTTGTTTACATTTTAAGCGAATAGTGGAAAATGAGAAAGCAAGTGCAGAGAAAACATCAAAGCAGAAAGTAGATCTTCAGTCACTACCTACACGTGCCTATCTGGACCAGACAGTTGTGCCTATCTTACTACAAGGTCTTGCAGTACTTGCAAAAGAAAGGTAACATATTTATCTTTCATGATTTCATTCTTAACAACGTTCACAGACTTCTGCTTGCAGTCATTACATAGGCATAGTTCTTACAAACAGCAAGTGAGGTGGGAAATATATGGCTGGGCTTTACAACAGTGGATAGGAGCTCAGGTGAATGAATTTTGCATGCTAAATAATCATTTGCACATAATAAATGTAGCATTTTGCATCATTAGACCTTACCCTTTGATATGCTGTTTTTCAAGCATTTCTGTATGAAGAATAATTCATTCATGTGAGCCCACACTTGTATTTTGAACTGATATAGTCCTGACACTTATTGCCACCACATTTGCTGTGTTTGGGAATGAGACTTTAATGCATTTGTGTGAAGTGTGAAAATTTCTACACAAACTGGAAGAAGTTATGCTGGCTCTGGTCATCAGCCTTAATTTGATAAGCACTATGAACAGCATGATGCAGATGAGTACAGTATCCAGTTTCATTTTAGAGTTAGCAAAGCTAGGATTGGAAGAGGTCTAAAAAGAACGAGGGTGGAGATCAAGACTGGCCTGTAGTAAATAGAATACAACCTGACTTGACATGGCTATGATGAGAGACCACAGCATTCATTATCCTGTTTTTTTTGGGGGGAGGAGGGGATGAACTGCTACTGGATCACTACTTCTCTCCTGTTATTTCTGTAGGATGAGATGGTGGGAGCTCCTAGAGCCAAGCATTCCTAAATCTACATATTTTTAATCCCTGTTTCCATATGTCTAGAGGGGTACAGAGTAGTTTCCTCTCATTTCCCTTCCCAAGCAGAAAGGGATTAGGATAGATAGTAAGGCTAAAGTAAATAAATCTAAGCATTTCCCCCTCATTTTTCAGGCCCAATAACAACCATGTAATATTATAGTTCAACAGCTTTAAGCCATGCCAGTCCAGTATAGGAGTTAAGGAATTCATTTCCATTTTAAGGAATTTAACACTTGCCCCAAGTTAAAATAAAAAAGCAGATCAAATGAACAGCTGTAAAAATCTGACATTCTTTGAAACTTTGGAATTTAGCCTACCACAGATGAAATTAAGAGAAAAATGCTAATGATATAAGAAATTAAAATGTTTTCACTTGCAACTCTACATTTACCAAGTGCCTGCTACTTATGGCAGAATCCTAACCCATGTCTACTCAGTTAAGTTCTGTTTAATTCAATGGGGCTTACTCCCAGATAAGTAGGGTTAGGACTGCCGCCGTAATGTATTAAAGTAAAATGTTTTGTGATCCCAAAGAATACTCAAGTACTTTTAGTCTTTTAAAATCTACTACATACTGTGGGTTCCATTCCTGAAACTACTTTTAGGTGGGTAATTTTGATAATTTAATTGAGGTTAAAAGAATTCTTGAATTAGTAGGTATGTACAAAACCACTATTCTCTTTTTATTTTCAGACCACCAAATCCCATTGAATTCCTTGCAGCATACCTGTTAAAAAATAAGGCACAGTTTGAGGACCGAAATTAATTTCATCTTCAGAGGACCATTTGACTGATCAGTATATATGCTAAATAACCATGAATCACTGTCTGATGTATAAATCCTACAACAACAAAAATATCACTTTTGCTCAATTTCTTTAGCCTTTTCTTGAGTTATGTCAGTGGCATGAGGAGATAACACCACTGCTGTGTCAGCAAAATCGACATTGTAGCCTATACATGCACAGCCTTAGAAGAAAGGGGAAAGTATACAACACAGCAAAAATAAAAAGTTTTTTGCCAGTGGGAGGGGCCAGGAGGTACAACAAGGGCAGACACAAGCTGATGATCAGCCTTGGGTGGCTTGAGGTTGAAAGCAGGAGCCAGACTCAACTTTTGTTATGCAGTCACATCAGGGACAAAACAGAGAGCCATACCCGGTTCACCAGATTAGGAGTCCACCGCTCTTAACCACTACACCACACTGGCTCTCATTGCTTCCTTTCTCATTCCTTCCTTCCCACCCCCTGCAACCAACTGATTGTCATCAGCAGAACCTTCTGACTTGTGCAGTCCAAAGAATGAGAAGAGGGTCGACTGTCCCATAGCCCACCAAGCTCCCTACTATTTCCCCGAGTCCTATCCTGTGGCTAGCTAAGCTAGACTTTACCAGTGCAGAGGAAAGGGAAACCTAGCAATGAAGATACAACATGGCAAATGACAAAGCTATTGTTATAAAGGATCTAAAGCGGAGTTGGCATCAGATTTTTATGGTTTACCTTGTTCTCAAACCATGCTAGTGGTGTACAGCCCATTAAATAGGTTTTTTTATTAAAACAAACAAACCAGTGCATTAGTTACCAGGTCCAAAGAACAATTGTCTGGTGGATGGATCCAGCAGGCCTAACTTAAATGGGAACATTTCAAGCTGAAGAATAAAGACTGCAGCACAAAAACAAATATAGTAATAACTACATATAAAAAGAGAGTGCAGGCTTCATTGCCTAAATGGCAGTGGACACAAGCCATATGCATTTATTTGGGTATTCATAGGCCACCTCTCAGGGTTAACCGGGGTGGGTCATGAGATAAAAGCTCATTATAACAAATCACAAAACCACAAACAAAATATTAAAATGTTATAATGACAGCTGCAGTTAAAACATGATCGTTGACAGTAAAAATACAACATTAGTGTAAAAACAAAAACCAAGCAGCAAAGAATAAATCATTAAAAGCAGCAGTTAAATGCAGAGTGTTAAAATGTCAGTTTTGAGGAAAGCGTTTTCAAAGCCTGCTTAAAAATCATTGACATAGGGAATAAATGCACCCGTTTAGGGAGGAAGTTCCATAATCAGGAGACCAGCACTGCTCAGTAAGATGTATTTGACTACGCTGATCTAACTTATGATATAATTAAGTAAAAGTATTGCTAAATATAAACTTTTGGATTTTTTTTTTGGTCTGATGAATTAAAAAACTCAGTTTATTATATTTAAATAAATCTGATTGTTATATCTCCCCTTTGGTGATACTGGAGGAGATGCCAGAGAACTCTCATTAAAAAAAAACTCTGTTCATTTTTAAAGGACATTTTTTAATTAAAAAAAAAGTATAACAATAACCACTACACCACACTGGCTCTCTGTAGTCAAGATACAGTAGCCTCAGTACTCTTATCTTTAAACTCCACTGATACATAAACTATTAGTTGATAAGCTTGTATCCCTGAAAGATAACACAGCCTTTTGAATAGTGTTACCCATATTCTCTGCAAATATTTGGTTTATTATTTTAGCCATAACGCTTCATACTTTTCGGTATTACGTGGCCTCCCATATGCTGAACTTTTCTAGCATCTGATATCATTTTACTGTAAAACTCTGCTTGTTCCTTTCTCATGTTTCTCCAGCAGCTAAACTGTTTTCTAATACAGATATTTATTTTTATGCTTCAGTATGTTCAGCCCTTGTTTCTAATTAAGCTACTGGGTACTGCAAGCAAAGCAGCAGCCACGAGAGGGACCCCTGGAGAAAAAGATTAAGGCCATTTGACACAAATGATGCTGAACTAGGGTTGAAAGATTACTGGTGTTTATTTCTGTCCAAACTGAAAAACCTGTATATATATTTTAAAAAGCCTCACTGTTGTGCCATGCTATTTATTTTATTTAAAAGTTCACACACACACACATTCAGACATATATATTACTTAATATTTCAAAAATCACCAAACAGTACACAGATATACCACTTTTAATGCAAAATAAAGCAGCTTACAGGGTTAAAAGCAGCAACACCTAACACTGTACGTTATGGGTCAGCTGTTTTAAGCAGCTGATTTGGGGTGTCACAAAAGGGCAGGAAACGGGGGGGGGGGGGCTGAAGCATGAATGGTTGTGTAGAAGAATCACAACAGATCTGGCTTGTCCTGCAAGCCACACCTGCTGAAATCCGGTCTTCTGAACAACTATTAAAAGTGCAGTAGCCCTGTCCTCTCTTTTACCTGGCCGCCTTACTTTTCACTGAGTGCTTTCCTCTTATCACTCTGCCATCTGAACCGGTTTGTAAGGATCTGTGACAAAGGGGCAGGTTGGGTCTACAGCCAAGAAATCTGCTTTCAGTGTCAGATGTCTTTCACAGCCAACTTAGATGAGCAGAGGCACTTTCCAAGCAAAGCCATCATTGGATACAACCTACATAGGTTTAACATAGCACCATATAGTCAAATATTTTTTTACAGTTTGCTACCTTAAGGGGGCATCCTCTAAAAATAGACACAAGAATCAGCAGAAAGGGAGGAAGATGGGGGCAGAGTTGAGCCTTCGGAGATTACGATTACTCAGATTTTAGAGTCATAGAGTTGGAAGGGACCCTGAGGATAATCTAGTCCAACCCCCTGCAATGCAGGAATATGCAGCTGCCCCGTACAGGGATCAAACCTGCCACCGTGGTGTTATCAGCACCACACTCTAACCAAATGAACAATCCAGGTACTTCACCTCTGTGTACTTCAGTTTAGATAGAGGAAGATTTGAAGCAAGAATACATGGAAGTATCCTGGCCAAGTGCATAGTTCATTTTTCTCTCTCTCCAGTGTAAGTACAGAAGCCCCCTAATCTCAGAAGGAAGGATTTCCAAGTAGTGTAAATATAGACTAACTTGAGTAATAACATTTCTTTTTCCATAAATGAAGCAAGTAGTACAATGCAATGGCTTCCATCTTTCTTTAGCTCTGGAATTTACCATTGTATTCCATGCAGTGGCGCCGGCTCCTAGGGGCTGAAGCACTGTGGGATCCCCTGATTTTTTTTTAAGGAGCCGGGCCCCCTCAATGTTCAGAGCTCTCCCCCCCCACGACGTCAGTGCATCAGGACATTGCACACAGACCCCCTCAATCCTCTGGTGAAGGTGGCGCCTCTGATCTCATGAAACACCGAGACTAGATGGTGGTACATCATCTGTGGCACATGAATAAATTGTTGAATTCAACCTGAAAAGCACTCTGCAGAGAAGTTTCCAAACAATTCAGAGGCCATGCGCTTTTGAGATCAAACTGGTATTTCAAAGACCAATCTTCTTAACATCCCTGCCAATCTTTAGTTCAGCTGCCAGGCACCATCAGCATTCCAATCATTCAGCTGTCATTCATGTCAACGTATCTTAGTATATGATGTGTCACCTGTTATCCGGGAAGGACAGATGGAAGAAAAAATAAATCAAAGTTGTACATTGCAAAAGGGCTTGTTAGGTAGGTCTTCTGCAAGAAACATGAAGCCGTAAAAGAAACTACATTTCTGACTGTTATGGAAACAAGAAATTTGAGCGACTCTGAAAGGGGTTTGCTTTTCTAACACAACAAAGCACAGCTCTGTTTCTGCTGTGGTTAACAATGCTAGGATGTACGATAAAATTCTTGCAACACCTGATAGAACCAATAAAGCAGAGTGTTTGAGAACCCTAGTTTGTTCCTGGTCCTTGAAAATGGGTGCGTGTGCCTGTGCTGGGGAACCATCCTTTGCATTTTGTCCTCAGTAGGCCTGCCAGCTTTCACTCTGATGTCTCAAGTCTTCAAGGCATAGTGCAGGGGTCTGCAACCTTTAAGACAAAAAGAGCCACTTGGACCCGTTTCCGAAGAAAAAACAACTGGGAGCCACAAAACTCGTCATTATAAAAATAACTTGTTTGTCACTTTTTTATTATTTCTTTGTTTGACCCCTCAGAATTACTCCTCATAGAAATAAACGTTAAATTGACAAGTTACCTTTTTGTGTGTGTGTTCTTAACTCCCCTTCAAAACAGTGACCAGCGTACATGCCCCCTTTCAATGCAGTGACCAGCGTACATGCCCCTTACAATGTAGCGGGCGGGCGGGAAGGTGACGTCGGGACGGTGCGTGACTAACGCACACACCGCCCCCATGCAACGTCACAGCCAGTACAGCGCCTGCCACAGTGGGGAGTGTCGGGACACACAATGCGCCTCCTCCCCTCGCTAGTATCCGCCCCGGAGCTGCGGCAAAGGTGTAAAAGAGCCACATGTGGCTCCGGAGCCGCGGGTTGCAGACCCCTGGCATAGTGCAATCTGTTTTGCATTTTTGAAAATACAGCAAATCCTCTAAGCCCAGCAGTGCTGATCCAAGATGCTGTGCTACCTAAAGCAAAGCCTAATGGCACCCCAACCTCACTAGGGCTAATGCTTGACAAAATCTTCCTGCATAGTTCAGGCACTGATTCCTGCTGCCCCCTATCCTCCTCCTGCCCATGCCACCAGAAGCGAGTCAATTCAGCCTGCTACATAGCAGAACCAGCCAAAGGCCCTAGCAGGACAGCACTACCGGGTGTAGTTTTCTATAGACGAGAACTCTGGAGATTTGTGGTGTGTAACAAAAAGGGAAATGCCACCAAGAGAAAAGTGACCCTTTAATAATCACAACCACCTGCATTATCTCTCTAGCTCTGAAGCAGAAGGCACTTCAGAGCTATGGGGTTTCTTGAGAGTAGGGAAGGAACATGCTTCACATCTGCCTGTCCTCTGGAGCCAGAATCAATCAAGTAATTCCCAATACCTTTCACAAATCTCTGGTCTGGACCCAAGCTAGTTAAAACAGTCTGGTGAGATGATCCTAAGTCTGCAAAGCACTTAGTATTTATTAAGGAGTCAAAGTGAGAAAGAAATAGTAGGTTGCAGCAAAGCAAAATATCAGCAGTCTGATATAAATAATTCTTACACTTGATATGGAGCCTAAAATCATTTTCAGTAACTCTCATATGAACATGAAGCATCTTTTGGCATGCTAAGGCTGAGCCTTCCCAGGCCAAATGAAGATGGAGATAAAAGCATGTTCAAAACAAGCTATTTTATGTTGTCCCAGAGGTAGCAGGACTGGCATAAGGGAAAACAAGTGGTCGAATAAGGTACAGTACTGGAATTTTCATGTTCCCCACTTATATAGCAATAGAGATACGTAATACACTATTTAGTTTGGAGGATAACTTGTTTATCAACTACTTATCCTGATTTGCTTGCATAAAGTTGACACAGATGTTATATTATGCCTGCTCTTTATCTTCATTCTAATCTGTTTCTGGGGAGAGTGCAACAATGTGCATTCACCCTAATTTCATCCTGATGAGTTTTCACAGAGGTTATAGGTCTACCTGTCAATCTGTCATTATTTTCAGTGCATTTCCCAATAACTCTCCTTTTTAAAAGTGGATTTGTTGTACAGAGTGCTTTAATCCAGAGTGATTTAGTTGCACAAACCTAAATTTCCAGTACACAATTAAATCCCTCTTGCAAAACAGTGACATTCTGCAGGCAACACCAATCGAATCACATCAAAAAATTGGCCAAGCAATTCCAGTGACAAAGAATGTGATTCTCATAACAACTACTTGCGCCTTCAATTTCTCAGAGAGTTTTAGCAACCCTTAACTGGTATAAGTGAAAATTGCTGTTTGTAGCACTCTGCCTTTGTGACCTTCCCTACTTCCAATTCACAGGCCCCTAATGATATTTTTTAATTGAAAGCATGTTTTGCAGAGGGGGTGGGGTGGGAAAGAGAATGTTTATAGTAACAGGATTCTGAATTTTTGTGTGTGCATGCGTGCATGTGCTTGCACACACCATGTATTTCCATGGTGAATAATGAATCTGCAAAATAAGTGTGTGGGAAACGGAGTCATAGCACTGAACTCAAAGCAGCATGTTCTAGTAGAACCACAAAACTACAAGTTAGAAAAAGCTATTAATACAGATAAATAATAGGTTGAGCACAACACTTTAAAAACCAGTTCTTCTTCAGATTTTTGCTGAACTGCCCAAACCTGAATTTTTGCTGAATCGCAAACAATCAACCCATCTTCTATTATCATGTCTGATTATCCTGAACATTTCAACAGCAATCAACACAGGAGCAAATGTGTGGTGATAAAGGGTCTCTCCATTAAATAAAAGGGATTGCATTAATTATCGGTTTTTTTCAAAGGATAACCAGTTTGGTGACTAATGCTCCCAGCATGAGGTATTTATATATTGGATTGTTTAGGGATTTAGGTCCAATGCCATGACTACCAGCACCAGGGACAGATAATTATGTCACAAAGCAATTCAGAATCTAGTTTGAACAGTTACTGGCGAAATATTTGACTAATCTATATAGCACATCTCAAATGTTCAGATTGTTTCATGCGTAGTATTTTAGTAATCCCAATAGCCCTGCAAGGTAGGCCAGTATTATTATTCCCCTATGCTGGTTGTGTGGAGGGCCCAATCAATATACAGTTCTGGGTTCAGAAAATCCTGTTGGTACTCCAGATGGTCCTCCATTTGCTAAAACATTCTTGCATGAAAACAGAGAATAAGCAATACCTAAAGGCATCACTACACAGGACACTTGATATGCTGATTTCACATATCCAGTCCTCACAGTGCCTCCCCCCCAATAACAAGTTGCCTAAAATTAATAGAGTTGTATGTAATCCAGCTGGATCCTATGCATGGCACACTTACAAATAAATTACACTAAGCCCAACATAACTTATTTATATTCTGCATTTAGTCAGCTGGTTCTTCAGAGTTGTTCAGGCATACATAACAATAAAATCAACACGAAACTCAGAATATTTCCAGTCTAAATGGAGGGAACCAACAATTAAAAGCAGCAGGTTAAATTGCTTAACAGTGTGATCAGGTGCATGTAAACTCAGACGCCTCACTGAATTCAATGGGCCTTTCAGGTATAGAATTGCAGCCTAGGGCTCAAAACTTTAAAAGTCTGGAGAACAAAAAGCTCTTGCTCCCAAACAAGTCTGCACAGCATTGCTATCTTAAACTGAACACTCCAGTCCATTCATATAAAATGTGCAATGCTTGTTGCTTACTCCACCTTAAGCCTTTGGGTAAGCCACAAAGGTTTCTGGATCTGAACCAGTATTTCCTGACTAACATTAACCTAAAGTTTAGTAACACAGTGTTTAGGTTTTTAAATTTTAAAGGATATTCAACCCTGAATTGTGCTACTAGATTATTTCATGGTTACCCAAATCCAGCCACATTTGCTACTTCCCATGAATTACAGCATCAGCCTATTTGCTGCCTGGTACTAGTTGCTCATATTGGGTTCCTACATCCAACATTTTAAAAAATTCAAGGGTATTGTGGAGCTGCGGGTGCATGTTTGTACTTGCACAGACCAAGCTTTGATAAATGGGATATTCCTGTGTAAAGCACAGACTCCCTCCCCTTTGGCTTTGTTGCTGAGCTTTTCCTCTGCTGACTTCCAGGGCTCTGCCTCCTTTTCACTCCCTCTCTCCAATCTAATGACGTTCGTCATGTTCACTCCCCCTCCCCAGTTCAGTCTTATTAGTTATTTTGGAAGAAGAGGCCTTTGAGGGTTGCTGGTGTCTCCATGGCAGCAGTTCAATAATATACCGGATGACAAATTGGGTGGGTGAAGAGCTGAAGTGGATTAAGTGGCTGCCTTTGTATAATCCACCACGATCCAGTTTCATCTCCCTCAACGTGAACCTAAGCATGCAACTATAAAAACGGTGTGCATTTTACACTTCAGTCCTCCTGTCACTGGATTATTCAACTCTTAAGCATTTGTTTACATGCTTGCAGGACTGCAAATTTGGAACTTGTTAGTACTGTCACACAGCCGTTCCTGAGCTCAAAACTCTCACTGCTTTCTGAAATGATTGCATTGACTTGGCCACAATTCCTTCCTGCCTTTTTGTCCTGGATGCAAGATAAAGCTTGTGGTCCAGCCCTCCATTTTAGAAAGCTGTCCCTATGGCAAATTTGATTTAGGGCCAGCCCAGTCCATTTTGTAATTCTGAGCTGCTTCAAAGCATAATGCCTTGCAGTGTTGCAGAATACACTAAGTTGCTCTTGGATTTCAAAGAGCTGCTTCAGTTGGGAGGAAAAGACCTGAGCCAGAGGGACCTTTGGTCTTAAAATACTGTAATAAAGTGAAGCCTTTTATGTTTTCAACAGTGGAGGCTGTGGCTGCCATCCTACTAATGATTCTTTAAGTATCTCAGGCGTGTAGTGTGCTCTATTCTAATCCACACCATACAATTAAAGCACATCTTAAGCACATGGCTTCTCCCCAAAGAATCCTGGGAACTGTTATTTACAGAATTGCAGAGCTACCATTCCCAGCACCCTTAACGAACTAGAGTTTCCAGGAATCTTTGGGGAGGGAGTCGTGTGCTTTAAATGTAGAAGGTGGATGCGATCATGCACTACTTCTTCCACCCTGAACCCTGTCTCCATATTAAAGAATAGTGAAAGAAAACGGGTCGGAATAGAAGCGGAGGCTGAAAGAGCAACCACATTACTTCCGGCGCCCAACGGCACTTCTCGTTTCAACTCTTACGTAGGGCCCCTTCCGCGACGGGGGGGGGCACAGGGGCTCGCGCACAGGCCTCTCGCGGCTGTCAGGACGAGCAGCCGGGCGGCTCCACATGCCTCTCCGACGCCCCGCTCCCCGCCCGGAGGCCCTTTCAGCAGCCAACCTTCCCCCTCTAATCTTCCCTTCACCTCAGAGACACAGCCCCGCCAATCAGCGAAGGCCAGAAGCCATTGCCACGGCAACTCCACTCGGCCAATCTTAAACGGTCCCTCCCCCGCCTCCCGCTTCCTCCAATAGAGAGGGCGTTTTTCGGAACGCCGCCCAATGGGAAGCCGCGGCTGCGCCCGTCGAGGGAATAGGCAAAGAGCGACCCAATCGCCGAAGGGCTTTTGCTTCCCTTGGCCCAATGGGAAACCGCGCTGGTGTAGTTCTTCTGCCACAGGAGCCGAGTTAGGCCAAACCCGGCGGCTGCCGCCTGCTCTTGTGGGTTTCGCCCGGGCGGCGGTCGCTGCCTTGGCCTTTGTCCCTCTCGGGCTCTCCTCTCCGCCGCCGCCTCCTCCGTCTCCCCCACCCGGGCCAGGCCAGGAGGAGCCTCCGGCAGAGCCCGCAGCCCTCCGGCTCCTCGTGCTCGCCGCTTCCCCAGCCTCGTCGCCGGCCCTACTCGCCGTGCCTCCGGCAGCGCCGCCCCCCCTCGCGGGGGCTTGGGCTCTGCTGGGGGAGGAGGCGGAGGAGGGGGATTAGCACCGCGGCTGCCGCGGCCGGACTCTTCCCCAGGCCCCCCTGCCTCCCTTCACCCCCGCCTCCCCCAACACCATAGGCGGCTCAGGCACCAAGATGTCCAACCGAGTGCTCTGCCGGGAGGCCAGCCACGCCGGCAGCTGGTACACGGCCTCAGGTACGCGCTGGGGCGGCGGGGGTTTCCGGGGCCTGTGGAGGCGAGGGGCTAGGCTGCTCCGTCGGGGGGCGGGATTGTTCTCCGTGAGCTCGCTTTGCCCATTTCTTACACGCGGGGGATCGGTGTCTAAACGACCGAGGCGAATAAAGCCCTTGGAGATTTTTAATCCCGAGTAATTGACCGCCCGGCGCCGCTACGATGCGGTTTCTCGGTCGTTGCAAAGGTGGGCCGAACTCAACCTTTTACCGGGAATGCGAGGCTATTTTTTTATTATCCGAAAGTGGGGGAATAATGGGTGCCCCACGGACGCATGTCCGTGATCAATCCCGGAGTGTTCACTCCAGGGTGCGAGGAATCTCGTGGCTACTTAAAGGCAAATTGATTTACGGGCTCGCAACCTTTTTGTGGCCCAGAGTCTACCAGATCGGATGCAGCGATCTGGTGAAGCGGCCTGTAACCCTCGAAAGCTGTCACACAATGAGGTTGCAGCCCTGTTCATACTTACCTGGGAGTAAGCCCCGTTGAGGGGTTCGGTAGGACTGACCTGTGATGAGTAGGCATCCTTAGGATCGCCCTCTAATTCTGTGAATCTCTACGGTGCCGTGAGACTCATTTGTGTGTGCGTGTGTAATTGGCGTTAAAAAGACGTGGGGCGAAGGAAGGGAGCGTTTTGCAACACACACACATGGCGCTGAATTGAAGGGAGGTTGGGATGGCAGCAGGCGACGATCGCGGCGCGGAATCCGGCGTTGATTGTGTCGGGGACAAGGCTTCCCCCTCTCCTTCGCCCCGGCAGGTGGGCCATTGACTGAATCAGCACTTTCCGCCGGGCATTTCGAGGCCCTTTTCCAGAACCTCCGGTTGCCTTTGCCCTCCATAAGCTGCCGTGGTTGAATTCCCGGCCAAGCTCCAGAAGGGTGGGGAGATCGGCGCCTGGAGAAAAGAGATTCCCAGAGATCGCCCCGGGGATTGTAAGGAAGCTGTACTGGTTCCTATTCCCTTTATTATACCCTGAGGAAACAGCGCATTTCGGGAGAGCTGATTGTGAAAAAGAAGCAAGAGAAGAATCCCTTGGTAGTTCGGTGTCGAGTTAAAGGAACCGACAAAGATCTGAAGTGTGTGAATGAAAAGGGGTCATTTAGGGTAATACGGGGGAGGGGAAAGAAATGGATTATGGGAACGCAGCAGTTGTCTCTGAATCGAGCTAGTAGGCATTTTGTCAAGTCCGATATCTTGTACTGCCTAGTGTACTGTTTTTTCCCCTTAAAAAATAACCATTACAATTTATTAAACCCCCCAGAGAATGAGGTATTACTCTTAAGAAGAACAAAGGACTTAACGACTGTATGTTTATAGGGAAGTCTTTGTGTTTAAAAACCTGCGTTTTTAAAGTGAATAGGCACAGAAGATATGAGGGAGATAATGCTTTTAATTAGTGTTTCTGGATTTCTGATACCATTTAAAAAGAGCAAATGGGACCAGTGGTGTTGTCAGTCTTTGCCCCCTTTTCTTTCTTCTGGCCCTCCTGAGAAAATGCTGCACACAGAACTGCCCTCTGCAGGATGAAAGGAGTACATGTTCCAGAATGAGTTTTCTTCCTATATGCATTGTATGCAGCAACCAGATATTTCATTTGGCCTTACAAAGAAACAAAAGAACCTTCAGGACGGAAACAAAACAAACACTTACTTTCTCTGGCTTGATGGTTTATATTCTTACCTGAAAAATGTGATGTGGAGAGAGAAGGTAGCAGCAGTTTGACAAGCAAATGTACATTGCAGCTGGCTACTTGCAACTTGCTAGCTGCATGTCTGCTTGTTAGCAACTGTAGTAGGTATCTTAACCTTTAGAAGTCACTCCTAATTGCTTGTCATAAGAAAGATTGTTTCCAACTGGAAGTGTAGGTTTAGGGATGCAATACATGCCATGAATGTGCACCTACTTTGGAGGAAGCTTGAATCCAGAACTGGAGCATGGTGCTTCTGAATGCTTTGGGATTTGTTATGAGGCAAAGCAGGTCTCCCTCAAAGCAGCTCAAAACAAGTCTGACTGCTCCTTGTTTTTGTTTCTTACTATGTTATGTATTTTTGTCTTTTGATATTGTAAACAACCCGGTGATCCTCAGATGAGGGGAAGCATATAAATTTAATAAATCAATAAATACAGTGTGGATGGAGGAACAAGGGCAAGTCATGCAAGCGGATGATGCAATGCTGTTGCTAACTTTGACAGGTTGAAATCAGGGTGCGGAGGATATTGCTGCAGGAGATAAAGTGTCAATTCACAACTTCTAGCAGGTGTAGCAATGGATTTAAAAATGGTTGGTAATACACATGCAGTGTCCAAGCTTGCTGGATCCATTGCTGAATAAACACATTTTCTGCTCTTGGGAGCTGGCAGCAAGACAAAGAAGACTGAACCGGCTGGCTAGACAGGTTTCCTGGGGTCTCTTGCTTACTCTGCAGAAAAACCTAATGTGAGCTTAGAAGTTACAAGAGAAAGTTGTATATGCCAGGCCATTTTGCTGCAGCAAATACTTAACTGCCAAACCACAAAGTGATGTGCAAACACAAATTTCATTTAAAGACGAAAGAGTCCTGTGGCTCTTAAAGACTACCATATTTATTATGGCACAAGATTTCATGGAAAAGAGCCCATGTCATCAAATGCACAAAGTGTTATTCTTACTTGGTGTATGTGTGTGTGGAAAAATATGTAAAAGGATGTGTCAGAAGGCCATGAAATACAAGTCAGTCTTTGACAGCTCTGTAAAACTTATATGTATGCAAGATAAGCACCTTGACCATTCTCAACAAGTTGCCAACAGTTGTTGCATCACAAAGGGATATGTCAAGCAACAACGAATTTTTTTTACAGTGCTTTATTTTTCTATTGATATTTTTCCTGTTTGATAAGTTCATTAGTAACTGAATAGATGCCAGTTGCAGATACAGTTTAGGCAAGCTTGGCAGTTTCAAAGTTTTTAGCTTTGTATGGTAAAGACAAGTAAAATAGAAATTCTAAATTCAATCACTCTGGGGCATCAGAAAATTTTCGGATGCAAATTGCCCTGTGATGAGGAGGAAAGAAGGAAAGCCAACCCACTCCAAATTATATTTTATTTACAAGGCAAACAAATTCAGAAAAAACAGTATGTCAGGACAGTTTTGTATCCTGTTTTTGTCATGGATGCAAGTGAGAGCTACCACCGCAAACTTACTGCACCTCGGGCCGGGCGTGGTGGGCCAGAGGGTGGGGGAGTGTGTGCCCATACATGTGCATACATGCTATTTCCGGTGCTCCTCTGAGTGGGCAGCCATGCAGCGCCGGTATGAGCGGGCAGCGGGGGTCGCCACAGACCGGATAAACGAGTCCCTCAGGCCTTATCCGGTCCGCGGGCTTTAGTGTGGGGACTATGATCTAACCAAAGAAATAGTGAATAAAATGTATTCCAGAGGCTGTTAATGCTTCTGTTGTTCAACTGAAATGTATCTTAAATAAGCTGCAATCCTACATCCATTTCCTAGTGAGTAAATACCATTGAATACAGCTGGTCATGCATCTGAGTAAACATGCATTGAATTGTGTTCTTTGTATGATTTTACCACCATAACATATACTGTGGCATGTGTTTTCATAGGCAGCTGTGTACGCTTATTAGATATCTGAACCTACAAAAGGTTGTGTCATGAAAAAATTCGTTATTGGAAGATATGATGTTACACTCTTGCATTCAAGTGGTGTTCAAAAGTTTATCTATAAAAATGAAAGATAACTTACGAAAGCAACTTTGGTCCATTGTAGACCAATGGATCTTCATATACTGTTTTATTTTACCAATGGAAGATAGATAGATAGATAGATAGATAGATAGATAGATAGATAGATTCTTTATTGTCATTACACAAGTGCAACATTGCACAAGTGCAACGAAATTGGGAGGATCAAGCTTTTCCATATAGGTGTTTTTGTTTTCTATTTGCGGATTTTTGAACTTTAGCAATTTATATAGTTGAGGTTACTGGGTGTTTGTAGTGCATTAAGGGGCATTCCATGCTAAATGAACAAACGAAATGATTTTTTTTTAAAAAAGGGGGGGAAAGAAAATGCATTGTGAACATTAAAGTGCTTTCCACACATGCTGATTTTGGATGAGATGTTGTGTTTTTCAGAAATTCAGCAGCCTCCCAAGTTTTACATGCTAGGTAACTAATTACTAGTAGGTGAATGGAAGTAACCAAAGCAATTGCTGGATTTACTTGCAAAGAGGAGATAATGCTCCCCCCCCCCAAAAAAAGCCCCATGAAAAGCCTGCAATGATTGGACATCATATATAGTTGTATTTTTGTTAATTTGGCAAGTGACGCTCTACCTTTGAAAAAGAGATCCTGAGCTTCAAAATGAACTCTTAACTACTGCTGAAGGTTTACATTTTATGCTATAGGAGAAAGAAAGAGCACACATTTACAGGCAATGTGACCTTGAGCAAATTTTTGGAGAACTGTGGCCCTGCCTCCAATGATAGATTCTTCCCTCAAAAGAAAAACCCCTGTTGATTATTTCAGCATGTATAATAATTTACTTGTTCATGTGGTTGAAATTTTGCTGTTTGTCACATTTTGTTGATTCAGTATGGACTGCTTCAGTGGATACCGTTAAAACATTTCCTTTTAAATTTAAAAACAGAGGCCTATTTGGGTTCTAATTCAAATCCAGTTATTCCAGGGAGACACAAAGATTAACATTTCCTCATTTTAATTAATTTTTCTCAGAAATTGTCAAGATGTGTCTACAGGAACACTCCATCATTTTTGCTACAAGCCCTGGTTGCTGTGATGAGCCTGTTTATCAGGATGTGAGGGCTGCAGGTGGTGAAATGGTTTGATAGTAGGCACCGCCCAACTCCCTGCAGCTCCTCCATCTTGTGTTGTCTCACAGGCAGCCTTGATGCAGAGCCTCTTCTTGCATCAAATGTTTTATGGGAGGTAGCTGCCTGTCACAGCTATACAGGGAGGGGGGAAAGTCATTGTGTGGCAACTGTTCATCCACTAGCCAGGTCTAGGTTTTATGATAGCAGTAAAAAAAGCGGAGCTGCAGACTAGAAATGAGAACTACCAAATCAAATGGAGGCTCACATACATGGTGTGGAGAGCTGCTACTTAAAAGACTTGCGGCACATGCCCAGAACACAATTTTGCATCTAATAATTTATATCTAGAGATGCAAATTTAGGCCAACTTTTAAAGGAGGAAGAACAAACTGTAGCTCCTGCTGTCAAGGCCCTGCTCTGAACTATGGGATGTCAATTGGGTTTTCTAAACTGGATGTGCCAAAGTAAAATCCCACCCAAACTATTGCATTGGTGGGAAACCTTGACTCTGCAGGCTAGATCTTTATCAGGATTTTGTCTTTCAGACCAAGTTTGACAGATGGTTGCCCATCTGCCATTTACCTGCTGCAACAATGGCATCAGGTGATTAGGTGCTTTCAGTTCTAGAATCATCTCAGTTCCATGCCAATACCTATGCAAATGTTCAAACTACAGTGGATCATTAAACAATACAGCTTCCATGAATTCACATATTTACCCTTCCTTGTTAATATTCAATGATGCCTTGGAGCCAGGCACTTCTTACTGCACTCCTCTTTAGCTTTTTAAAATTATCCTTATTGTGTAGTTTGTTTAAGCATGTATTTATAGAACTTCCAAGTGGTGTGTTAATGAAGCAATCCTCTTCTGAATTCATTTTTGGCAGCAGTAGCTCTTGGCAAAACTAGATGCAGCGCTGAGAGGGCATGTTGCAGAGATATTGGAAAGGGTCACACTTGAATGCAGTTTTTCCTTTGGGTTGAAATAGGTCAGTTGCTAATGTGAGTTTAATACAAAGCAACAATCAAGCTGGCGGCTGTTTGTCAATAGACTGGTTAATGTCTAAGTGTTTTTCAAATTCTTCAAAATGTTATTAGGTATATTTCCTGTCATGACTCCCCGTGAAATATCAAACATTATTGATTAAAAATGAATTTAGCAAGGTATCATCTTTGAAGCCACCCGGAAGCATTAAAATGACACTGTTCACATGCTGAATAGAACTAGTGGTGTATTGTTCTCTGGCTTCCTCCTGTGGTTTGTTTGGAAAGAGAGAAACCATGCACATTGGTTCACACCTAATGCTAAACCAGTGATATGCTTGTTTCCTCCCATCGTGGCAAAGGGAGGAGCAGGACAGGCATGATTTGAACAGCATGCACCAGAATGCTACTTGTGCCCAGTTATAGCTATGGTTTGCCGCTATGGGCCATTTTGCTTATTCTAAGGATGGCTCTTGTGGTTGTTGTTTTTAAACCCTTATCTCTTTTTCTAGGACCTCAGCTGAGTGCACAACTAGAAGGTTGGCTTTCTCAAGTACAATCTACAAAGAGGCCTGCTAGAGCTATTATTGCACCGTAAGTTTTTTCTTTATTTTCACATGTAGACCATTTTAAAAGAACTGTTACAAATTGTCACACTCCAATATTTGCAGCAAAAAATGGTGCTTTTTGAGTGAGAGAAATAGGCCGGTTCATGTCTGTCACTTTGGTTATCTGCCCTGATACAGGTGATTCTTTTGTGTCATTTTCAGAGTCTGATTTCCTCGTCCTATTTTGTTTTGATTATTTCTATCAACTATCCTAATTCAGAGGGAGGAGAGTGCTTTATCTTGCATTCCCCTTACTCTGAATGTGTGGACTTTTTCCTTCGCTTGAGTCCCTAGCACCAGAGGAGAGAACACTTCTTGTGTTCATGAAAGGTAGTGTGCTATTTCATTTCAGCATTGTTTGTAATTGCTCAGAAGACTACTACTCATATATTTCAATCTTAAACATGGTTTTGCTTTAAGAAGTAGAATGCTCATAGCTTCAAATTACAGCCGTCTCTTATCACAATTTTAGGTCATAGGCGTATTCATGCAAGACACTGCTGTGTCTTGCAAACATAACCTTGATAAGGGTATATACATATCTGCTGTCTGAGAGTCACGTAAGTAAGCTGAGTTGCTTGTTGATTGTCAGTGTACCAACTGGGCATGCTGCTTATATCTGCTGTTGCATTTTTCAAGAGCCAGTTGAATATATGCTGCTTGTCAACTCCATAACATCAGCAAGCTCCCCTATATGGACCAGCAATATGCTGACTGTTAATCTTGCACAACGTGTCTGTTTTTTGCAGGCATGCAGGCTATACTTACTGTGGGTCGTGTGCAGCTCATGCGTACAAACAAGTGGATCCTTCAGTCACGTAAGTCACTTTAGAAGATTCTTAGAGTGTGTTCAACAGAACTTGATTTGCATACATGCTGACTTTAAGACAGAAGTCATTTTAGGTAGTGGCAAAGAGGGATACCTGTACCGTAGTGGCTGACACATAATGGAGATAACTTGCTGTTTTGTCCCAATCCTTGGGGCAAATTGAACAATGCCTCTGAGAGACAGTATACGTCATAGAATGAATGGATAAATGTTGTGTGAAGTTCTAGTGTCAATGCCCCCTTTTCTTGACCCTACCCACCCAATACTTGTGTTAGCTTTGGCATCGTGGTTGCCATCAGGATGCCAAATTGCTTTGGCTCCAGATTGCACCAATGAGCACACGTATGTGAAGACATTTCTATATAGGGTGGAGACAGTTTGGACCACAGCACTATTTTTCGGGTTGTATTTAAAATTGCCTGGAACTGTATGCAATCAGGACCATACAGTCCTCATTTTCTAAAATTAGATGCTACATGATGTAGCATCTCACTTGCCACGCTACAGTGGTAACATAAAAAAGAGCTGTAATAAAGGCATCCAACTGGGAGCCTTGTCTTTTTCCTTCAAGTAGAAAAGCCTTTGGTTGGACACAACTGTAATGGGATGTAACCAGGGAGCAGGAGGCATGTCCATGTGTGCTGGAGTGCAAATGTTGATAGTGGAACCGTTCACCTGTCTTTAGCTAGTCATGGAATCCATTGTTTTTCTGTTGAGTAGACAGTCGCAAATATTACATCTTTTCTGTTCACCCTCAGACGGAGAATCTTCATCCTTGGGCCTTCCCACCACGTGCCCCTCTCCCGGTGTGCACTTTCCAGTGTGGATATATATAGAACCCCACTATATGATCTGCGAATTGATCAAAAGGGTAATTGCATATAAAATACACAACCACTGCAGTACACAAGCAAAACTAATTCTTAGAAAACTATTAATCCATTGTGACTTTTCCTTTTATTTGACTTACCTCTAAATATTCTCATAAAATAAAAATAGGGTATGGCACAGGAAGTAAATCTAACATGGGTTATTATTTAAGGAAGAGCACTGTTTAGAATTCATGGAATAAAGGAGTTCTTTGAAATAATTCAGTCTGTTTTGTTGGACTGTCACCAGCTTTTCTGCAAACCCAGCTGTTTTATTTGCACTCTGTGGCCTTAGCTTTGTATCTGGGAGAAGGCATTCATTTGTTTGTTTTCTTCATGTTTTGATTTTTTAAACGTTTGGTTGGTTTGTATCTTAAAACCTCAGGAAGTAACAGGACTAACAGAATAGTGTCTTATGAATGAACCAAATGGACACTTGTCCATTCTTGGGCACTTGTCCAAGGATTCCTGTGGCAGCCATAGTTCTGCTGCCATACTACTGAACACTTTCAGGAGCCTAGAATCTTATTTTCCTCCCTAGTAGAACAAAGTCTGTTGGGAGTTTGCCTGCTTACAGTAACCACTTGTCCTTCATTGACAAAGTTGATGCAGTACACTAAACTATATAAAGCAACTGCTTGTTACTAAAATAAATATTGGGAGATAAGTGAGATGGGTTACAGAATAAAATTTAGCTCTAATTTCAGTTGTGATCGTCTTTATATCTTGCATCAGAGGGGAGGCACCATTGGCTCTACAGATGTTGGACCCCAACAGCACCGCCAAGGCTGATGAGAGCTGTAGTCCAACAACATCTGGAGGAACGCAGGATCTTTGTCTTGCATAAAAGAGACTGACATGCCAGTAACTTAGTAGGAGAGTTTCTGTGTTAAAATACTTTAGCTGAGTTAACAGAACGATTGGCGGGAGAGAGCTTTTCTGAGCACATGAAAACATTTGTAGGCACCTACAATCATTGTTTTCTATAAACAGATATTCCCCAATAGGTTATTTTTGATTCTGCCTCTATCCAGTGGTTACTGGTAATCTTAATACATAAACTGTCTGCTTTCCCATACAGTCTGAAGGCAAAGGTTTTAACTTGGCACTTTATATCACAGTACTTGGTTGAGGAGATACACTTCATCCTAGTTTGAGTATAACCAGAAAGTTGATAAGAAAGACAGCTTCTCATTCAGTATTTTTTTAGTCAGACTAATATATTCAAAACTTCTCAGTTTATGCAGAATTATGGAAGACTGGAATGTTTGAGCGCATGTCTCTGCAAACAGATGAAGATGAACACAGTATTGAAATGCATTTGCCTTATACTGCTAAAGCCATGGAAAGGTACATTTACTTTTTAAGAAGCTGCACCATATGTAGAATGTACATATTGAATCCCTGCTTTTAATAAATCTCTGTATGGGTTTCTCCCATACTCCACTAATGTAGAATACAGTATGCTGGAATCCTCAAGTGTCTTAAGCTCATTAAAACGAGTAAGAGAACTGTAGGCTGTAACTTTTAGACACACGGATAATTTCTTAGAGTAGAAATCAGTAGGGGTTGGGTAGAGTTCAGGGGGTCAGGGCTTTTATCTCATCTTACTACATCTGTTATTATATGTTCCTTCCATCCTTCCTTATGTGACTTGGAAGAATTGGGAAAAATCAAGGAAGTGTACTATACCACTTTGCGCAGCTTGTTCCAATTATAGGAGACCCAAATCCTACAAAACGGCAGCATCTTTCCATAAAGAAATTACCTGTAAACGTTTGTTAAGAAATGTATATACCACTCTTTATCAAATAGCTTCAGGTCAGTTTAAAACATTGTAACATAATTTAAAATCCAAACAAAACAGTTATATGAATACAATTTATAACAGTAGATAATACATATAAGCAATACAGTGTCAAATTAATTACAAAGGTTCACTCAGCAATAAACTCTATCATTCAGCCACTTCAAAATACAAGTCTAAGCATAAGCTATTGACTACACATTTCAGTTGTGACTATAAAACATACCTATTTAACAAAACAGTGTTTGAAAAATCACTGCCCCTTTGGGCATGAGACAATGAAAAAAACACACAGCTTGTTTTCCTTATGAAGCTATCACTACCAGAGTACAGTGGTGCCCCGCAAGACGAATGCCTCGCAAGACGGAAAACTCGCTAGACGAAAGAGTTTTCCGTTTTGGAGGTGCTTCGCAAAACGAATTTCCTATGGGCTTGCTTCGCAAGACGAAAATGTCTTGCGAGTTCCTGTGGGTTTTTCCCCCTTTTTCTAAGCCGCTTATCCGATAAGCCGCTAAAAACCGCTAAAAGCGCTAATCTGCTAAGCCGTCAATGGGCTTGCTTTGCAAGACGAAAAAACCGTGAGACAAAGAGACTCGCGGAACGGATTCTTTTCGTCTTGCGAGGCACCACTGTACCTATTTCTGATTCTGAAATACAGGGAGAGTCTGGCTTGGTCATCTAAAACACACTGTGTTTCTTTACAGCAGGCTTCCTCAAGTTTGACCCTCCACATGTTTTGAGACTACAATTCCCATCATCCCTGACCACTGGTCCTGTTCGATAGGGATCATGGGAGTTGCAGGCCAAAAACATCTGGAGGGCCGAGGTTGAGGAAGCCTGCTTTACAGCAAGCTGTTTTTGTCAGGCTTAAGTGCTATTCAGAGTGTGCTGGTGAGGTGCAAACTTTTAGAAAGTGCTAGTTAGATAAATATGGCAACAGATCAAAACGATTTTTAAAAAGAATTGTTTCCTTTTTTTTAAGAAATAAAGCTGAATCATGGATTCAGAATATGGGCCATGGGGTATGTTCAGTGCTTTTCACATGGGAGGCAGGCCTACAAGAAGTGGGGGAAAGTTGCATGTGGGAGAAGCACATTCAGGAGGGTGAGGGAAGCATTCAGCACTGATCTTGTCTTGACCCTCTACAATGCAAACTTATTTTTCTCTTCTTTAAGCCATAAGGATGAGTTTACCATTGTTCCTGTGTTGGTTGGAGCACTGAGTGAGACAAAAGAACAGGAATTTGGAAAACTCTTCAGCAAATATTTAGCAGATCCTTGTAATCTTTTTGTGGTTTCCTCTGACTTCTGTCATTGGGGTAAGTTGAGGCATGTGAATAGTTGTGAACTCCAATTGCATACATTGGCAAATATACACAAAATACGTGTATGTTACATTGAAATGCATTTTAGTTTGACAAACCTGTTAGAGCGAATTGAAGCTGAAGTTTGTTGGTTGCACCTTCATGGTGTGGCAGGGGTGACAAAAGACACAGTCGTAGTTAAGGCATGAGCTTGACTTTACACACACAACCATATACACAGAGATAAGCACACATACACACAGTCTTAAGAGTTACATTTATTATTAAAAGAGGAAATTCATATGACGCATTCTTTTGTGATGAAAAATGAGAACTCTTCCCATGGTTGAGTCAGGGTGGCAAGGATTCACCAGCAGTTTTAATAATTTGCATTCCAAACCAGTATCTGATCACTCTTTTTCATATTTGCTTCATTCTACTCAAATTAGAATTGCAGAGCCAGCAAAAGAAGGCAGCTGTGAACTAGTTTTTTCTGGCTTTTGTATCATTTTAAAGTTTCCCAAGCTTTTACTGGAGGCATCTCTGTCACTTCTGCTATGGGGGCAAAGCAGGAAGAACATTTCTGACAAGTGGCAGTGTTCTTAAAGCATTGCAATTAAAAACAACAGCTCTTCTGGCATTTTGCAAATAAAGCAACATAAACCAAAATGAAGTCTTTATATATTTTTAAACTATTGATAAAAGTTTAAATTTGCTTTAAAATAATAAATATTTAATGTATGACCATACTATATTTCCTTAGTGCCAAATGTTGATAGAAATCATGTTTGCGTTATAAGGACACTTTAATCTGATTGGTTGCTGTCTTGTTGGGATTAGGTTTATTGCAATATAATGGAAAAGTTCAAAAAGTCATTTTTTACCTTAATAACCTCAGATACCTTAATAACCTGAGATACAAATGAGCCTTTAAGCACACTGTGGTTTAACACCATGGCTTGTTTTAAAGCTGTTACCAGTGCTGGAAGAAAAGGGAAAGAATAGTTAATGAAAGAGTTGCTGGTTTGTGAGCTTATTCACACAAAGGGATGGGCATAAAGACTCTGTGCATGGGCAGAAGACATTATCAATATATCATTAAACTGATGGCTGATCATCCAAATGCAGTCAGTATACTGAATGAGAGTATTTTAAAGATGCAGTACACCATAGATTTGTGCTGCCTGTTCAGATACCACTTTGTTTCATTTAAAAAAATAATAACCACATAATATATGTCTAGTTACTCATTTCTTCTTTAATTTTATTAATTAAGGTCAGCGGTTCAGATACAGTTACTATGATGAGTCTCAAGGAGAGATCTATAGGTCCATTGAAAACCTAGATAAAATGGTAAGTGTTAAATTTCATAATTTCTGTTGTCTGCTCGTCCTGCGTTTTTTGAGGGCTCCTGCAGTTTTTCAGAGCTCCAAATAACACGTTCCCATTTTTGTTTCAACACAAGGGATGCAAACTGTATCAAGACCATTTCATCTATCCCTAGTCTAGGAGGGAATCCGTAGCCGCAGTACATGTGGCCACCAACAACATTGGGAAATAGAGTTTTGATGTCCAGGATCCCTGTGGAAGCTTTTCAGAAATGCTCCTTGTTTCTTCCTTCATTGCTAGAATTCAGAATTTCCCAATGGTGTTGGATCATCAGTAGGTTCAGGTGGGGGGGTGGAGCAGGGAGAACTTAGTAATTTTTCACAAGGCACAATTATGCTATAGAATTCATAGCTATCTTGCAGTGCAATCATAACCACGTAAGTCCTAGTGAATTCAGGTAAGGGAGGAGATGAATGCAGCCTTTTAAAAGGTCAACATCTGTTAGTGATGATAACTAAATGGTGTCGCCATGTTCCGAGGCACTTTTGCATCTAAATACTAGCTGCCAAATGGGATGGCTATTGTCTTCATGCCTGTCTTGTAGATGTTTCCATGGAGACATATAGAAACAAGATTAGAGTAGATCAACCCTTGGTCTGATTCAGTGGGGCTCCTTGCATTAAGAGCATGCTACCCGTTGTTCTAAGAGACAGTTGTAGACTCTAATGCAGGCATCCCCAACCTGTGGCCCTCCAGATGTTTTGGCCTACAATTCCTATGATCCCTAGCTAACAGGACCAGTGGTCAGGGATGATGGGAATTGTAGTCCAAAACATCGAGGGCCGAAGGTTGGGGATGCCAGCTGTAATGGGAGGAGGTATTGGGCCTAGGCCTTCCCAGTTTATCACAGAACTCTTTGGATTTGGAGCTAAAATTCAACGGGAAAACTCTTGATCAAGCTGGTCTGGGAGGAAAAGACCTAATGTGTTATGTAGAACTTCCACTTTACTGATAGCTTCTCAATTTGGTGTCGGTCCCCCCCACAGGTGATGTGACAACCGTATCACATTGAGTGGAAAGCTCTGTGTATTCATAATACACAGTAATACAATTATAACTATCTTTTTTACAAAAAAATGTTTGTAAAGCTTAGGTATTTCCCTACATGTTAAGACTTTCTGTGTTTGATATCTGTATTTCTTGGGTAACATGCTTGGCATGCTATAAATGTTGGTTATGAATAAATGCAGCTCTAAATTATAGCTGATCATAATATTGATATTCTCCTTAGGGTATGAGCATTATAGAGCAGCTTGACCCTGTGTCCTTTAGCAATTACTTGAAGAAATACCATAATACGATATGTGGAAGACATCCCATTGGGGTTTTACTAAATGTAAGTACTGTTTGTTAAGCAGAGTTCAAAAGCAGCAAATGCCATTATTAGAAAATACCATACACTCTCCTTGATGACCAAACCTTCTGTGGTTTAGCTTTTGTCGTACTCAGCTGGGTGGTGTTCTTAGCAGAGTTTGGAGTGGAACTGAATTCTTGAGGGAAACCCTGAATTTCCAGTAGTATTTTCTCTTCAGTAATGTGGGGACTGAGCATTGATACCTACCGGTCCTCCCCTGCAAAGTTTGCAAGAGTCCATTATGAATAAGGCGCTGGAGTGTTGCCTCTCTTGGAATGTCAACTTTACTTCCAAAACAGCGAACCTTTTTGCTTTCCTTCCCCCTAGGCTATCACAGAGCTCCAGAAGAATGGAATGAACATGAGCTTCTCGTTTTTGAATTATGCCCAGTCAAGCCAGTGTCGAAACTGGCAAGACAGCTCAGTGAGTTACGCAGCAGGAGCGCTCATGGTCCACTGAACCTCTGACTACTCAGGGATGACACCTGCACACCCAGTGGGGTCCCAGCCTTGCCCTTACAAAGATGCAGTTCCTGGTCTTTGGGTATACTGAAACCTCAAACTAATAGAACTCTTCTTTTTCTAGTAGGTGTAGTCCTTCCTTAGTTACAACTCATTTTAAAATGCTTTCTTGTTTAGGACAAGGGAAGGAAGGCTGGTGTCAAAATGTTGTGACTTCTAAAAGCCAGTGGCTATAAAGGGATGGTGGCAGACGCTGGTCCCCTTGCAGGTACAACATGTAAAAGCATTTACCACATCCCAGATTTGCACTCTGCAGACCTGTGCACATGTACTCTGCTTTCAGAATAGTTTTGCAAGTTGTAAACAGATGAGGGTGGAAGCTTTTTAATAAAAATGCATTTATAAAAGATCCTGTATCAGAATATAATAAAACTCCAGTATAGTCAATTACTACCCATGTTGTACAACAAATATCTTCTATTTTAGTTGCTAATAAAGGGCTGCACAAACCAACCTGGTGTGATGTGATTTGCTTTGAGTGGTTTCTTTTCTACAGGCAAGTTTTCTTTTCTCCTTGTTCCTCTCCAGAAATTCCCATGAGTGATTTCTTCAAAGGCCCTATTCCTATTTGAGCTACCTTCCAAGAGCCTCAGGCCTGTGGTAGACAAGGTCAGAAGCAAAAGTGGGTAAAGGAAAATAAATACCATTTTGCACAGGGATTCTGTTCCTGGCCCTGGTACACTTCAGCAGAGCACGTATAAGCGTGCCCTGTTATGCCCTCTTCTGGATCCATAAGGACCTGCACGTCAGCAATTGCACATCAACTGGAGGCACCTAAAATGGTCACGGCATGTACTGCAAATGTCCTTTTACAGGAGGCTGGTTCCTTCACACACCCCTATCTATTCTCCATTCATGCAACCAAGAGTTCAAGGACACATTTCAGCCAGGCAAAAACACTCCAGGATATGAAGTAGGGCTGGTGAGGGATGTGGCCTGAGAAATATCCCAAGAGCCAAATAGTGAGGTGTGGAAGGCTGCATTTGGCCACTCGGTCATAGGCTCTTCACCCTTGCTTTAAAGTACTGTACAATGAACCCTGTTCTGTTAGAATGTCAGTCTTGCATCCATCAGCAACAGGGTGCAGAACAGCTCCTGTAGGGCCCTATTGCTACCTCATTTGGCCTTCTCATGCGGCACTAATATTCTGAGCAGTGAGGTCATTCAGGTCTATCTGAGGTCCTCCTGTGCCTTCATTTCAAGAATCCCAGCACTGATTTTCCCTCTAGGGTCCCAGCATGCCAAAATAGAGGCATGTAGCCAAGGAGAAGGGTATGCAGATTTGGAAGAACAGTGTTGCACGTGAAGGCAGCTGGTGGCAATGGTGCTTCCTGGAGTCTCTTGGCATCCCTTTCTCTCTGTGCACATGGTGCAGAATGACAGTTTTTAAAAGTGTAGGAGCTGATGCAAGGACTTTGTGTGCCAGCCATACAGCTGTTCAAGGTGCAAAGCATTGTTTGCTTTGCTCCTGTACTTCCTGCTGCAAGCTGCCCCATTTGCAAGACCGCAGATCTGTTCAGCAAGGAAGATACATGAAATGCCTCACAATCCTTCTGTATTCTTAGTGATTACCGTATTTTTCGCTCTATAAGACGCACCAGACCACAAGACGCACCTAGTTTTTGGAGGAGGAAAACAAGAAAAAAAAAATTCTGAATCTCAGAAGCCAGAACAGCAAGAGGGATCGTTGTGCAGTGAAAGCAGCAATCTCTCTTGCTGTTCTGGCTTCTGGGATAGCTGCACAGCCTGCATTCGCTCCATAAGACGCACACACATTTCCTCTTACTTTTTAGGAGGGAAAAAGTGAGTCTTATAGAGCAAAAAATACGGTAAGTGACTAAAAAACCCTAGCGACATGAGTGCCTCCATATTTGCCTAATAAGCCTTAGAAGGTTGCGTTGACCGTTTGCTTCCCACCTTTCTTTACTTGCTTCCCCCATTTTTTTAAAAAAGAAGCAAAGAGTCTGCGCCCTCATTCTTTGTGGCCGGGTGGAGGAGAGGGAAGGGAATGAATGTGAAGATGAACTAGAAATCATTCTAAGTTTCTGAATGAACTTAATCCACTTAGCTCACTGAGTAATTATGGGCACTACTAGGTGTAGTTCAGAGATTTTTGATGTCATGCACTGGATTGATTATTAGATTATGATTTAAGTACCGTTATGTACAAGTTCATCCAGAGGAGACACATTTAGAGTCAAGATGGAAGGCACTGCATCATTCCATCTTCTCAGATAGGAGTAATTACAAGGTACCACACTAGATAATATTAAAAAATTTTTACTGTGCAGGTCCTGGTGTTGATGACATCTAAGCTCTAATGTAGCTTTTTATGCTGCATCCATGACTTGGATCACTTCTGTCTTGTGTTTCTTTGTTCACTTTTGTCATTCTTTGCAACCTACCTGGTGTTTTGCTACTTTCCCCCTAAGGTCTCTAAACTGGTGCTTCACATAGGCTTGGAAGAATTCTAGTACTGGTAAAAATGGTGCAGGGAGGTGACTTTCCTGTAGTGTTACATAATTGGGGCAGTTGTAACTCCAATTTCTCTGACCTACTGCTAACCTGCTTTGATTATTAAGGGAAGCAACTTTAAAAACAACAAAAACAGCTACAAATAAATGCCCATGTGACCCATCCTACTTGGTCTCTCTCATTTCAGTCACCAGTTAAAAATAATTCTGTTTTCCAGAGCGTACATCACATAGGCTTTTCTTATCCTGTCAATGAAATGTCCCTTCTGTTCATCTATAAATTTAGTGCTGCTGGTACAGATTGTTCTTCAGGCTGTTTGAGAATTTTAAAAATTTCTGTAGGAAAAACTCTTGGTCTGTCTGCTTCCTTAATCCAGTAAAAAGTAAATATATTTTGTGTGTTTTTTTCTTGCAATTTTTTAAAATTGATTTTCCAAAAGATTTTTTAAACAAACAAACAAACAAACATAAATCTCAATCATATTAAACCAATCTTAGTAACATTATTAAGTGACTCCCTCGTATCCCCCTAGTTCAGGGGTCTGCAACCTTTAAGACAAAAAGAGCCACTTGAACCCGTTTCCGAAGAAAAAAAAACTGGGAGCCACAAAACTCGTCATTATAAAAATAACTTTTTTGTCACTTTTTAAATTATTTCTTTGTTTGACTCCTCAGAATTACTCCTCATAGAAATAAACGTTAAATTAACAAGTTACCTTTTTGTGTGTGTGTGTTCTTCACTCCCCTTCAAAACAGTGACCAGCGTACATGCCCCCTTTCAATGCAGTGACCAGCGTACGTGCCCCTTACAATGTAGCGGGCGGGCGGGAAGGTGACGTCGGGACGGTGCGTGACTAACGCACACACCGCTCCCATGCAAAGTCACAGCCAGTACAGCGCCCGCCACAGTGGGGAGTGTCGGGGCACACAATGCGCCTCCTCCCCTCACTAGTATCCGCCACGGAGCTGCGGCAAAGGTGTAAAAGAGCCACATGCGGCTCCGGAGCCGCGGGTTGCAGACCCCTGCCCTAGTTGAATTTCAGTGTATATCATTATAACAGTTTTCCAAAACCAATTTTCTCATAAAATTAACTTAATCACTTAACATCTTTCTATCTTTCTATTTTAGCATTAAACATTAATTCCTAGCATTACATATTTAAATCTTAAGCCTATCTAATATTTGCAAGCTTTTCCAATTAAATTAACTTGGCATATTTAACTAAATAGTCTTTGAATTTCATCCATTCCTCCTGGCATTCCTCCTCCTGGTCACGGACTCTTCCAGTCAGGTCAGCTAGCTCCGAAAAATCCATCATCTTCACCTGCCATTCCTCCACTGTTGGAACTAAAATATCGGTGTCCTCTAATTGTATCCATTCCTTAATCCAGCAAAGCGCTGCTGCTTCAAAGTAGATCTTCAAATCTGGCAGGGAAAATTCCCCTCTTTAGAATCTGTTAATCATTTATATTTAATTCTTGGTTTCTTCCCCTGCCAGATAAATCTAGATAAAGTTTCTGCCATTCTTTAAAACATTTCACATTGTCAATAATTGGGAGGGCTTGAAACAAAAACAACATCTTTGGCAACACATTCATCTTGACCACCGAAATCTGGCCCATTAATGACAAATGTTAAATTCTACCAAATCTCCAGATCCCTCTTAATTTCATTCCATAATTTATCATAGTTATCTTTATATAGGTTCAAATTTTCCCTCAACAAATTAACTCCTAGGTATTTAACTTTTTTCACAAAGGCTAGGCCTGTCAAAAAATATATATATTTTGAGTTGGAGGTGTGTTGTAGCTCCTAGAATTGTAAACAGAGAATAGGATTAGATGATAACGAAGCATACAATGCCATGTGACTTGCAAGATTGTATCATGCAGGAAGGGCTTCCAGAATAAAAATTAAAATATCCAACATCTCTACCCTGCCAAATCCACATATACTTGTTTCTCCTGGAAGTTTGATGCCTATCCTCCTAAAGTCCTTACTGGTTCAACTCGGTTGAAATTAACTGCAATTGTGCATATTGTTAGTGTGTGTTCTTCATTCGTACAGGAGGAGCACGTGTTGGTCTTTGAGCCAAGAATCATGGTTCACCATGGGGACAACTAGAACTTTCAATTAGTGGTAGGATGAGAGCCAGTGTTGGGGCTAATCAAATGAACAGTTTATTACAGTGGTACCTCAGGTTACATACGCTTCAGGTTACATACGCTTCAGGTTACATACTCCGCTAACCCAGAAATAGTGCTTCAGGTTAAGAACTTTGCTTCAGGTTGAGAACAGAAATTGTGCTCCGGCGGCGCGGCAGCAGCAGGAGGCCCCATTAGCTAAAGTGGTGCTTCAGGTTAAGAACAGTTTCAGGTTAAGTACGGACCTCCGGAACGAATTAAGTACTTAACCCAATGTACCACTGTTCAGGCACAAAGGAATGTTTACAGAGAGGAGTATTTAAGCTAGACCAGCAAATCTATAGAAGACAACAGAGGTCAGGACAGATAAGTTGTGAAGGAGCTGCGTGCTTAAGCTGCAAGTTAAAACTGGAGAGGCTCTCAAACAAAAAAGGGCAATATATAGCAGACAAAAGATGCTATGGGATAAATTACACATTGCTGGGGGGGGGCAGCATGAGTGATCTGAAAATCTAAAGGAGGAAGAGGGCAAATCAGTATGTGCTTATAATACCAATCCTAGCCTGACTGCATTGGCTGCTAATTAGTTCCCCGGGTCCTATTCAAAGTGTTGGTTTCAACCTATAAAGCCTTAAATGACTCAGGACCGCAATACCTCCAGGACCGCCTCTCCCCATATGAACCAACCTGGACCCTGTGATCATCATCAGAGGCCCTTCTTCATGTGCCTCCTCCATGAGAGATCCAGAGGACAGCAACAGGAGGACAGACCTTTTCTGCGATGCCTCCCCGTTTGCGAAATGCTTTCCCCAAGGAGGCTCGCCTGGCGCCTTCATTTATATTTAGGAGCCAGGCAAAAATTAAACGATGACCTTTTAAATTGGGGGGCAGGGATTGCGATATTTTGTTATGTATTTTTGTGTTTTTGTATTGTCAACAACCCTGTGATATTTGGATGAAGGGCAATTTAATAAATAATAATTATATGCCTAGATACTTTTAGCCTTGTGTGATATAGGGTCTTTTGGCAGAAGCTTGAAGGGGGAACACAAGACTATGCATTCCTTTGTTTTGTCAGCATGAGCTTATCTATCTTTCCAGACAAATAGAGTTTTACAGTCGAGGTACTTAAGGAGATATTTTAAAATAGCAACATGGCTGAGCTCCTAAGCAAAAGTATTAATCCTGATGAGTTTTTTGTCCTCTCTATTATATATTCATTTATATGTTTAGTGGGCCTTTTTGTCCATATTCCATGTACCACAGGTAGTATTAGTGTTAATATATACGGTATATGCTAATACATCCTGCCTAGAGGGTTGTCTGCTACCTTGCTTCGTTTAAATCCTTAGTCTTAAATTTTGCAGCTAGTCTTTACCTTAATAGAGATAGATTTTGGCTGGAACTACATAGAACCTTTCCTCTGGTCCTGGAGAAAATTGGAGTCCTTGTCCTCCCGTTTGAAGACATGCAAATTGTACTTCCCTATCAAAGTCTAGGGACGCAGGTGGCGCTGTGGGTTAAAGCCTCAGCACCTAGGACTTGCCAATCGAAAGGTCGGCGGTTCGAATCCCTGCGGCGGGGTGCGCTCCCGCTGCTCGGTCCCAGCGCCTGCCAACCTAGCAGTTCGAAAGCACCCCCGGGTGCAAGTAGATAAATAGGGACCGCTTACCAGCGGGAAGGTAAACGGCGTTTCCGTGTGCGGCTCTGGCTCGCCAGATGCAGCTTTGTCACGCTGGCCACGTGACCCGGAAGTGTCTCCGGACAGCGCTGGCCCCCGGCCTCTTAAGTGAGATGGGCGCACAACCCCAGAGTCTGTCAAGACTGGCCCGTACGGGCAGGGGTACCTTTACCTTTACCTTTATCAAAGTCTAGAGTTTGGAGTGTATTTTATATATACAGCTTACCTTTAAATAATAAAGTTTTGATTCTGTTATACAATATGAGTATCACTACTGGAAAAATGTAGAATACCAGTTGAATACATTAGATAGTAGGTCAAAGCATTGTGGAACCCATTTTTAAAAATCTTTTCTTTAGCTTTTATTATTATTTAAAAAATATGTTTCATTGCTTTTTCACACATAATTTAAAATACCATAGAAAGCAACAATAGCAGCTAATCTTGTCATTTCTTGGGAAAAGCTTAATAGCAGCTTAAAGTTGGAACCACTGCTTAGAACAAGTTTATGATGCATATTAAAGACTCTAGTCCAATAAGTCTCTCCAGGTGTTTTTCTGGGTCTGGAGAGGTTGTTTCAATTGATTTCGCGTCTCATATTGGAGATGAATGGATGTGCTATAAACATAGCTGTTAACGTTTCCCTTTTTTAAAGGGAAATTCCCTTATTCTGAATAGGATTCCTCGCAAGAAAAGGGAAAAGCTGACAGCTATGGCTATAAAAGGATGAAGGACTCATCTTACCTCAGGCTTTAGCCTTTATTTTTGAAGTAAAATATGGTGCCTTGTTTTTACTGAGCAACATTTATATGTCGTTTAACAGTCTAACCAGCATCTGAGCACTTTACATGAAACAACATACCATACACACATGGGTGTAGCCAGGAATTATGTTGTGGGGTGGAGGAGAACCCCATTGATTTACTTGGTTTACGGGAGGGGAGGCAGCTATCCCCTGCCCCCCCCCCACTGGCTGTGCCCATGTATATAAATAAAAATACCTTTTAAAACTTTTTTTAAAAAATCAAGCAAACAAAATTTATCTAGATAAAATCAGCAATCTTAAAGGAAATATATACAATAAGATTACATGTCTAAATAGGCTGGTGTAAGTATGGAAGTTTTTAGCAGGCACTGAAAGCCGCACAACAAAGGCACCAGCCCAATATTGATAGACAAGGAGCTTCAGAGCATGAGTGCTGCCACACACAAGGGTCACTTCAGTGGAAGTGTGGAAGGAGCACTTGTAAAATTGCCAGTTCTGCAGATCAAAGCAGTCCAGTGGGCTTGATGGGTTGAGGCAATCCTTCAAGTAAATTGGCTTCATGGTACTGGGAGCTTTACATACTGACACCTTGAATTTGGCCTGGTAACCAATTGTCAGCAAGCGCAACTCTTTGGACAGTGATGGAAGATGCTGACAGGGTTTCCTTCCTATCAACAAACATCCCACAGAAGAACAGTAATCCCATTTTGTGGTAGTTCTCTCTCTGGTGTCAGGTTAAGACTTTTCTTCCTTTCCCAGGACATTTAAGGCCTGGTTTTGAGTCTCTGTGACATGGTTTCTGGTTTTAGTGCAGCTGTGGAGAAACTTTGTCCCTCCAGATCATGGGTAGGCAAACTAAGGCCCGGGGGCTGGATCCAGCTCAATCGCCTTCTAAATCCGGCCCGCAGTCCAGGAATCAGCGTGTTTTTACATGAGTAGAATGTGTGCTTTTATTTAAAATGCATCTCTGGGTCATTTGTGGGTCATAGGAATTTGCGCATTATTTTTTAAAAAATATAGTCCGGCACCCACAAGGTTTGAGGGACAGTGGACCAGCCCCCGCTGAAAAACTTTGCTGACCCCTGCTCTAGATCATAGGAGCCAACTCCTAGAGGCCATGGGGGCTTCTGCCCTCACAATCAGAAGGGGGGCAGGGGGGCAGCACTTACCGCACCCAAGCCACACATCTCTCCTGGGAGTCATGCAGTGGCTTGGATACATGCAGGCTCTGCGCTGCCCAAAAAAGCAACATGGGCCTGCAGGGCACCAGAGTAGAATGGGACTTAGGAACTGGGATTCTGGTGCGCCCTGCCCTGTCCCGTCCCCCTAGCTGAAGCAGCTAGCTATGCCGCTGCCCACAATAAAATATTTGTGTGTGTGCTCACGTGCGCACTGCATCATGTGATCAATTAAATAGGGCGGGGCTTACCTGGACCCCCACAATATTTTATTCAAGTTGGCCCCCCTGCGTCAGATGCTTCCGAACTACAATTCCTGTCATCCCCGGCTATTGGCTGTGCTTGCCAGAGTGGATGGGAGTTGTAGTTCAGGGCCAAAGGTTTCCCACACCTCTTTTGTGTCTTCATATGATGGCTGTTTTAGTTCTGTGCTGTATGTACTGTTTTATTGTGCTGAGTTTGTGGTGGTTGTTTTTTTTGCTGGTTGCCTCTTAAGTTTGAACTTATTTTATGGGACGTCTCATATTTGCAATAAATAAAACACAACACTTGCATATGCCAGCTGTAATGTTCCATATTTAGTGCAATAAGATCCGAGGAGGCCTAGAAAAGGTCTCTTAAATTTAGGTGCGGTCTTTGTATTAAAAAACAAACTATTATGAATGCTTTCCTTGTGAATTTTCTCATATGGTGTTTGTTTCTTCTGGCTTGTTCCTGGGTGACATATGTAGTGCTATAAGTAAGTCTTGCCAAGGGGATACTCTAAAGCAACAGAAATTGTACATAAGATAAATGGATGTTGATGTCGTATGCTGCCTTTCCTTTGCCTTCACATCTGCTAATGTTTGAAGCACAATGGAGTAAACATCACATCCTTGTAGCTTTAAAACACTTGTTGCCTTCCAAAACAGTGAAGCCAGAAGCCTGTGCATATACTGTAGTTCTTTCCTCCTCTGAATATGCTTAGTAATTGTGATGCTTTATTACTGATTATTGATGAGGATGATGAAGATAATAAAGTATTAAATCCAGAAGCACAATCTAAAAGGCAGATGCAGAGCAGATCAATCAAACTTATAAAATCCTAGTTAGACTTGTGATAATGAAACTGCTGTAATGCAGTCCCATTCAAAATTTAAAAACTGCTTTACAAACGATGAATCTGTTATAGTGCCATCAACTGATTGGTATATTCAGGAAGTATAAAATGCATAATGTGCAGCTTAAACAGCAGATGTCGCCATTGGGTTTTTAAAATGTGTTTCTGTCAGTTGCTCCTTTCAAGGAAGCTACCTGCGTTAATATCAGGCTACAGATCAAGCCAGGGGATCAGAAATGATGTACAAACATGAAACTGCCTTTTTGTAGGTGTGCACTTTCTGAATTTTAACCATTTCTGGACTACTGCATAAATGTTAGGATGCAGAACAGCCACCGTGCATTATGTCCTCACGTTTTTCAAGTGTTTTCTATTTTAGCCAACAGCCTGGGGGGGGGGGGGGCTCTTTCTACACTTACAATTTAGAGTGGCATACTTGTTGTTGGATCTGACATTTTAAAGAGTGAATTTGGAGCTGATTTTTGGCACCTTTGCTAATTGTTCCTGTTATTGGGGAGTGAGGGCAGGGTTTTCCTTTCCACATTACTGGCAGGTTGTACGGGAACTGAAAAAATTCAGAGGTTGTAGTCACAGCCCTTATATTCCCTGGTGTGCCTCTAGCCAGTAAACATTAGAATTCTGAACATACACATGGAATAGCGCTTTTGCAGCTTATCTGTCAATCTAGATCTAGATCGATATACAGGGATAACTAGGCTCATATAACCAACATGTTTAAGTCTAATTAATGCATGAAGGGATTCAAACCATAGAGCAAGCTGTCCTGCTAGATTTAGCTCACCTTGGGAGGGACTAGGTAATGAAGCCTTGTTCCCTCAGTCTACTTGAGAAGCTCAGTTTTTGAGGTCTGAGCTGGTTGCTCCATTCTCCAACTGCATGGTTCTTACAAGCCACCTATACCCATAATTTATGAACTTTCACTGCTTTGCAATTAAGCAAAGTTTTACTGCCTGTGCAACTTTTCTGAATGCTCCATGGAAAAGCCCAGGGATCTGACCTTTGGAGAATTTGTAAGTAAACCATTTTAAACTTACCACGTGATGATAGGAACCACATGTGAATAGCTCGCAAACTGAAAGCTCGTACTAGTCAGATTGAAGCAGCACAAAACACACATCTCCAAAACCATGCCCATCAAAGTGGGATGGTGCTTGTACATATGCCACACAACGAAAATATTAAGGATTTATTCTGACGCTTTTCACACTCTGGTGCCCACAGTGCTTTCTCAAAATTCCATTTGGGTTCACTGGCTCAAAACATCTGGGGACTCTTCCTGAGTCATAGCTAGTGACCTCATGAATCAGATTGCCACATCTCTCTACCGATTGGTCTCTTCCTCAGCAAGAGGTGTATGTGGATTGGATAGCGAGGCGGGTGGTCTATGCAAATATCAACAGCACAGTAGATTGTCTTAAAAAAGAGAAACAGTAAGCAGACAGAAATTTACTCATCTTTCAGGCAGGCTAACGTTGTAAAAACAAAATGGTGTTCCCTCTTTCTGTAGTTAAACAATGTGCAATCTTTTGATTTGATCACAATTTAATTGTCTGTAATCTTACATAGGAAGCTGCCTTAAAGGTAAAGGTACCCCTGACCATTAGGTCCAGTCACGGACAACTCTGGGGTTGTAGGGCTCATCTTACTCTATAGGCCGAGGGAGCTGGCATTTGTCCGCAGACAGCTTCCGGGTCATGTGGCCAGCATGACTAAGCTGCTTCTGGCGAACCAGAGCAGAACACAGAAACGCCGTTTACCTTCCCGCCGTTACCTATTATTTACCATTGGTGTTTATAACTTTGTATTGTTGACACAGACTGGCAGCAGCTTTCCAGGGTTTCAGTCTTTCCCAAGGGATGCCAGGAATTGAACATGGGACTTTTTGCATCCCAAGAAAACCTGGTGAAAACCCGAGTTCTTCTCTCCTTCTGCAATGAATATTGTGGAAGCAGAATATCTTAGGGCTGATTCTGCATTGGGTCTGGTTATAAAGTGTAACACTGAGATTGAAACAAAGGGGATTTTTATGTTGTCTAAGAAGAATATAAGGAGAACCTGATGGATCTGACTAGTGGTCCACCTAGCTCAGCATCCTGTTCTCCCAGTGGCCAACCAGATGCCTTTGGGAAGCCTAAAAGCTGGACCAGAGGACACCAGCACTTACCCCACTTATGATTCCTAGCAGCTGGCGTTCAGATACTACCTTCCACAATGGAGATTACCTCCCACAATGTATTACCTTCCACAATGGAGATTACTAGCTAATCCTGACTAGTAGCTCCAGGTGACCCCATTACCATGCTTTCCTGAATTCCACACTGATAGTGCAAGAAAAAAATAGGACCATGGACACATCTTCTCCTAACTCCTGAAAATCTAGTGAGACTGAGTGGGAAACTTCCTTTCAGATATAACATTGTACCCTTGTAGCTACAAATGCTTTAATTTTTTTTTTTTTTTTACTGTTGTTGAGATGGTGAGGAAATGATTCTCTCTTTTTTGTACAGTGGTACCTTGGGTTACATACGCTTCAGGCTACATAAGCTTCAGGTTACATACTCCACTAACCCAGAAATAGGACCTCGGGTTAAGAACTTTGCTTCAGGATGAGAACAGAAATCGTGCTCCGGCGGCGTGGCAGCAGCACGAGGCCCCATTAGCTAAAGTGGTGCTTCAGGTTAAGGATGGACCTCCGGAACGAATTAAGTTCTTAACTCGAGGTACCACTGTATATAATTTTATTGAGTTTTCTGTTTTACAATTTAAAATACTCATTTTACATCCTTAAGATATCTATGACTTCCCTTCTTCTCTTTCCATGGTTCATTTTACATATAATAAATCCCTGCATATTTTACAAAAAAAAAAAATTCTTAATGCTGCCAGCATTTTCAGCTGCACACAATTATTTCCTATATATTCAATAAATGTTTTCCAATCTTCTTTAAATCTATGTTCTTCTTGTTCTCTATTCTATATGTTAAGTCTGCGAGTTGTGCATGTTCTGTCAACTTAAGTTGCATTCTTCTTCAGTTGGGACCTCACTCATTTTCCATTTTGGGGTTAACAAAACATGGGCCGCAGTAGTAGCACCTGGGAATTTCAGTCTGAATTATCCCCAACAGAAAGGACTCTCATTTTGGGGGGGGAGAGTACTTCAAAACATTTTTTTTTCAATTCATTATGGATCATTTCCCAGTACTCTTTTACCCTTTCTCTAAGGTGAAACACACTTAGATTCCTGTGTCTCATTTTGTGTTTTCCTATTAATCTTTTCCAACTATGAAGTGGGAATCCAGGAAATATCCTCTGGAACAGGCACTTCCTTCTGTTTACTAACCCTCTTTTCAAATGGGCATAAATTATTCTAATGATTTGTTCTTTTAGAATTTTAGGAGATAGAAAAAACACCAATGACTCATGATAGAAGAAAGGTCTTCCACCTCTGTTACAGATGATGGATGAGGGACATCAAGAAAGATGAGGCCTTCTACAGAAGAATTACAGAAAGTAAAAGGATTTGCTCAGACGTCCAGACATGTTGAGTAGAGTTCATTAATTTAATTTGAGGTTTTTGCACATGAGATGTTCTGGGTGGATCAGGCCCGCTTCTGTCACAGCCTGCACATATGGCTGCTTATTTGGAAGTGTCTAGTATGTTCAGCTGGATATAGAACTATTGCCTTTATTTGAACTTCAGCAGGGCTTGCCCTCAAGTGCAAGTGATGTAGCTGCCAAAACCGCTTTCATACGGAATACTTGAGTGAGTGTTTTTGCGTAGGAATTGAGCCAGCTAACTACATTGCATTATATACATAAACTATTTTGGCAAAAAACAAAACCACAGGCTGCTCCACAAATCTAGTAAATATTAAGTGGCTACCAGCTGCCATGAGCTTGACAGCCCACCCAGACGTTGAACTGGACTTTCCAAGAACTCTCTGGGAGGCTTTTGCTTGAAGATTTCTTCAGTTGCCTACATTTCTCTTGTTTGTTTTTATGGTACATTTGAAAGAGGAAACCAATGCAAAAATAGATAAATCCCATTAAGTAAGACTTGAGATCCAGAGCGCATCTTAAGCAAAATACACATAAATAGCACTGAAGACTAATAGGAGAGAGGTCAATCAGGGCAAGTTGTAAATCAAAGACTTATAGTGCTGACAGTGGAAGATGGTGGAGACAAGGGAAGCACAGCTGGAGACCAGACTCCATGCTTTGTAGCAAAAATCAGCAGTTCTGCCTTTTATGAGGTTGTTTGGTTCATACTGAGAATAAAAGCCAAAATATGCAAAGGTTGCTAGGTCCCATTTGGTTGACATGGCTAGGCTTTTCCAAGGACCATCAACTCTCTGAATTAGCAGAGAAATCCTACATCAGGCATCCCCAAACTCGGCCCTCCAGCTGTTTTGGGACTACAGCTCCCATCATCCCTAGCTAACAGGACCAGTGGTCAGGGATGATGGGAATTGTAGTGCCAAAACAGCTAGAGGGCCAAGTTTGGGGGTGCCTGTCCTACATTATGTCTACCTTATACTAGCTTTTGCCAGCATGGCACCCTGCAAATGTTTTTTCCTACAAGCCCCATGATAGCTGGGGCTGATGGGAGTTGTAGTCCCAAATACTTGAAGAGTGCCAGGTTGGCAAAGGCTGCTATACTGAATCCATAAATCATTTATGGTCAGAGGCAATAGATGAGAAACTGAAGGTTCAAGCTGGGGGTGGGTGGGGGAGAGAGAGAGAGAGAGAGAGAGAGAGAGAAGGGACCTCCTTTACATGCACATGTCTTTTAGCTAGGCAAAGCAAATAATAGTAGCACCCTGAAAATTGTGACTGTGTGATAACAGGAAAGCATCCAGTCACATGTTGTATTTAAAATAAGAAAGGGAAACATAACATGATATATTTCTTGATGATAGATTGAATACATTTCCTTGCATGTAAAACTGAGCAAATCTTGAGTCAAATGTGGTAATGGCCAGCCATGTAAAATTGTTTTGGGATATGCTCTGGTTCTTTGGTCATTTTTGCTCTTGATTAATAGCAAGTAATAAGTCGCTCTGCCCTATATATAGGTCTCTCTTATGACCATAGATTGTAGACTGATATACACACACACACACGCACACACACACACAGCCTGTTTAAGCAATGTATTGTGTAAAGGGGGGAAGCTCTTGGTGCTTCAAAATGTCAACCCCACCAAAAAGGTGGTCATTACATCTTTACATGATTAGCATGAAACTTTGAAGGGATGGCATTGCTGGTCAGGCCATTGTTTATTAGAGATGCACCTGTTCTAAATTGCATGTTAATGGGCCTTTGCTCTTTGGTGATCACAGCAGTTCGCGTTCTCCCTTGTTGTTTAACCCATCCGTTTGTTCACTAATGATATAGACCTGTGTACCAGAAGAGAGTATTTATCACAGCACATTTGTAATTCACCCTTCCCACAAGGAAGGGGGCAAATGTAGATTTCCTAGTTGATAATGTAGGTCTATTTATGGCAAGATGCTGTTTCTGTTGCTGGTCAAAACTTACATATTAGCTTGGATTCAGTTTGGCTCTTCCATAACTCCAGAAGAGAGTTATGTGAAGTCTGGATGGCTTTATACCTGTTAAGAGCGGCATGCCAGCTCTTCATGGAGGCTTAAAGCTGTAGTACTAAACCTGGAAATGTAGGAAATAGGTATTTTTAAAAAATTGCTGACACCATCAGTTCTACTCTATAGACTAGAGTATCTATATGGGGGCATCACTTTCAAAAATTATTCTCCCTCCTTGCTTCCAAGAAACCTGTTAGCAGGTAGACGACTGGCAAAGCCTAAGGAGTCACTAAATTAGGGTCATTGTTAGAAAGTAGTAAAATGGAATTGAGTCTCACTTTTTTGCAGCCGTAGGCTCATGATCTCCTGTCCCCTTCCCTTTCTACTTTTTAAGCTTAACAAACTTTTAAAAAAAACAAAAACACAACTTTACTTATGGCAGTGGAGTGCACTGCAATACATAGATCTGGTGAGACTCCAATCGCTTCCCAACTTAATGTCTTAGAAGCACTGATACCTATAAATTAGCATATGCAATTGCATGTAGATTTGCATCATGAGTCTATGCCCTGGTTCCTTTAAGTACCAAACCATGTGGCTAAGGCAGGAATCAGCAAACTTTTTCAGCAGGGTGCCGGTCCACTGTCCCTCACACCTTGTGGGGGCCCAGACTGTATTTGGGGGGCGGATGGGAAATGAACGAATTCCTATGCCCCACAAGTAACCCAGAGATGCATTTTAATTAAAAGGACACATTCTACTCATGTAAAAACATGCTGATTCCTGGACAGTCCGTGGGCTGGATTTAGAAGGTGATTGGGCCGGCTCCAGCTCCCGGGCCTTAGTTTGCTAAGGGGTAGTGGACAAACAGGGCCGCACCTGTTTGACCTTCACCTTCAGGGCAGTCATCTGCGGAGTGAAATAGGAAACATCTCCTCAGACTTCCCTGTAAGAAAGGACTTGTAGTAAATGCATTTTTGTTTAACCTACACAAATGTGTGCTGGCTGGCATTCTCCCAGCCACACAAATCTGCTCATCTCCATAAAAGGGTAAGCATATTTCATAAGCAATGTTCCTTTAAACACACACACACACACACACACACACACACACACACACCTCTGGATATGTGCTAACGTGACCTTACAGAGAAACCTAGATTTTGTGTTAAAATTACCCTGTGGTTCTTAAACTGGGTTATTTAAATCATTTGTTTTGTGAATCAGTTCCTCATTTCATCTAATGTACACTTCATTTGCTGCCATTCATACTTTTGTTTTGTTTTTATTCCCTGCAGAAATCCTTTTCACAATATATTTGGGGCGTCATCCGCAGCACCACCAAATGAGAATTTAAAAAAACACATTAGTTAATTAATGGCATGGTTTATTTTCTTCCATTGAAACCAATAGAATCTTAAAAAGTGTTTTGGTTGGACCATGCTCATACTGTTGTATCTGATGCTGAAGAAATTTTGTTATGCTTGTTTTCCATTGCTTTAAAACATTTCTTACCATCCTTTCCCCAAAATGGTTTCATGCAGTTGGTTATATCTGGATATAAACTCAATCGGAAGGACAGGAAAGGGTGCACTGGAGGTGATGTCACTCTGTATGTCAAGGAGAGCACATAGAGTCCAATAAGCTAGAAATCCCCAAAGGGTCAGACTCTTCCAAAAAACATCTCACTACCTGTAAGCCTGAAGTTAGAATGAACTCTGGAGAAGGTTAGATCACCACACCCTGAACTTGAACTCTGATCAGAAGAAGGTGTGGCCAAAACATATTTGGCTATTTGGTTTTTCACGCCACAGCTTTCACTTAAAGCCATGTTGTAGCTGTGTTAGCATTTTTTTGCTCTATTTTCTAGGCATGGTTTGAGGAGCCTGTGATCCTCCAGATGTGACTGGACTACATCCCTGTCTATTTGCCATGCTGGCTGGTGTTGATGAGAGCAAGGGTCTAACAACATCGGGGGGGCCAGAGGTTAACCAGCCCTGGGGTAGACAATACCTTCTGAAGAAAGTCTCCTAGAGTTGAGACGAGGAAGGGAAGTTCAGCCCTTGGTATTATACATGGTTTCTGTTAGGATTTTATTCATTAATTCAAAAGGTGAACAATACCTAGGAAACTACTTGGATCTTTTGCTCATTGAGAAGACAATTGTCTCCAACGAAAGAGAGTTTAGTGCGAAGGCTGACATTTTAATAACAAAGTGCAGTCATCAAATACAATTTCTGTTGATGTATAGATAAAATGGGCTGATGAAAATGAGACTGAACTCAGCCATATCTGACACATTCCCATCCCGATCAGCTGCTGATTATCTCATCGCTGTACAATCACAAATCAGCCTTTTGATTGTTGAGCTTTTGGGAAGTCATTTTCCTGGATTTTGTCATGCAGATGTAGGCTTAGAGTGGAATTTTTTGCTCATGTCTAAGGCAAATTCCTTAGGACTGATTCAGTGAGCTCTGCTCCTAAATATGTTCAATCCACTTACCTGATAACTAAGTCCTGTGTACGTTTTACTCCAAAGTAAGTCACATTGCACATAGGATTGCAGCCTTAATGTGCTGGCTGGCATTGTCCCCGCCACACAAATGCCTCTCTCGTGATGATTCTGCTCATCTCCATAAAAGGGTAAGCATATTTCATAAGCAATGTTCCTTAAAAAAACAAAGCCACCTCCGGGTATGTGCTAAAGTGACCTTACAGAGAAATCTAGAAAGGCTCAGATGTCCTTTTGTTACAGGTGTTTCTAGGCAGAAGGAAGTATAGGTCAACTGCGGGTGGGGGAGACATTGTTGCTTAGTGGTTGGGTGACACTGTTCACGGTGCTTGTATTTGGCAGGGCACAGAGAGCTTTTTGGATAGGGGGCTTGTTATCATTTCATCAATCTAAATAGACATATCCAGAGCGTCTGTTTTCCTTTAACGATCATAGTCTGTTAACACAAAGTCCCTTGAGAAACAAAACACGAACACATACAGATAGTGAGAGAAAGGTAGAAGTCTAAGGGTAATAATAATAATAATAATAATAATAATAATTTTATTATTTGTACTCCTCCTATCTGACTGGGTTTCCCCAGCCACTCTGGGAGCCTTCCAACATATCAGTGGCATAGCGTGGGGGGTGCAGGGGGGGCCGGCCGCACCGGGCGCAACATCTGGGGGTTAGGGTTAGGGTGCGCAAATCCATGGGTTAGGGGGCGCAAATCCACGGGTTAGGGGGTGCAAATTACTTGCCTTGCCCCGGGTGCTGACAACCCACGCTACGCCACTGCAACATATATAAAAACATAACAAAACAGTACACATTAAAAGCCTTCCCTATACAGGGCTGCCTTCAGATATCTTCTGAATAGGTCCACCAAACTCTCTCCTGTATGCTTTTCTCATGCAGTATATAGCGCACCAACGATGTGCTTCAGCCTGCCAAGTTCTAGATAACCATGTGTTCTGCATATTTGTGGCCTGAGTGGGATCATTCACAATATACGGAGGGCATGTCATGTGTGGTTCGGGAATTGAGCTTGGCAGGCTATAGATTCAAGTCCTGTCTTGCGCTGTAGGCACAGCACGGCCAGGTTCTTTCTCCATTATGTTGAATGTTCCCGGTGGGAATAATGACACACAGACAAGACTGGATTTCCCCCACCCTGATGCAATTCTTTATGCGTGGACCTTCACTTATCTGAATGTCCCACTGTAACTGATAAAGGACCAGTCACAGGGGGCAAGGGATGATTCCTCTTGTGAACAGGCTCCTGCAGTATAATGTCGATTACTATCTGCAGGATTTGTAAGGTGCCATTTTTGTCTTGTAGTTACAAGGCCTGCTGCACTCGCCAAAGCAAGAATTATCTCTTGGCTCCAGAAGCACCTTGCTAGGTAAAACAGAGCCGCTCTGCTAGCTTCCTGGCAAGTGGGTCCCTGCAGGGACGTAGGAAGTGGGGTGCAGGGTGTCATCCCTGAGGGGATGTCATCCCTAAGGGGGTGACAAAATGGCATACTCCGGGGGGAGCACTTACCGCAGGCCTTGGCCTGCAGTGCACCCGAGCCATCCGTCTCTTCTGGGAGTGACGCGGTGGCTCAGACTGTATCATAACTACAGGATATAACCCTCCACCCCAGTTGAGGGCCTCTCCACCCAGACCACCTCCTAAGCCTAGGTAAAGAGATGGTTTAAGTGATGTCAGTAAAGCTACATTACTTAGGACTCAACTAGACTGGTGAAGAAAATATGCGACATTGTGCCACCAGATGGCGATGGGGAGTTCTGTTTTTCTCTACCTGCTTTCCCTGTTTAAATTGGCAACCCTTTAAACTGAGAAGCTTCTTGGATGTGTCTAGATCCAGCCTTAGAGTTTGGGCTTTCTTTAGGTCAAGGAAAGGAGAGGCAGGGGTGTAGCCTGGCATCCTCACTCTTCTGCCAAACAACGTTCATCTTCTTAACTTGCCTTGATGCTTTATCAACTGGAATTCCCTTTAACTCATGGAGTGGGATCCTCTCCTTCTGAATTGGCTACAGCCTGCAGGTGCCCTGTGTCTCAAGATGATCTCTGCATAATGGCCTGTCGCAGCAAACTCAAAGCAATTTTCACTGGGAGAAGGGATGGAAAGATCTGTCAGTTTTGATTGTCTTGGTTTCTCATGAAAGCTCATGAGCATTTGAGTGTGAATTTCTCCTAATAAAGAGTAAAACGCAGACATCAGTCAAAACGGCATATAAAATATCTGATGTCTGCGTTTTTTTGCAAGAAACTATCTGCAACACATTTTTATATGCTGTTTTCACAGATGTGTCCATTTTTATGCACACTTTCCCCTGTGATATGCATTTTTGTAGACATTGCTTGTTTGGAGAACTGAATCACAAAATTCAGAGAGGTGCAAATTTCAAAGGCTGTGTTTTGCTTCACATATTGTTTCAGAAAGTGTGAATTTGATAGATTCAGTTTTAAATCTGTACTGAATTGAATTTCTGCTCTGTCCCTATTTGGAAGCAAAATAATCCAGATACGACATCTGGATTTTTTCATTTATTTTTAAAATGTGTTGTCCTTACATGCGTGCATTTTCTCACACGTTTCCAGAAACTGGAAATTGGGGAAACTTGCTAACCAGTTTAATACCACCCTGAATCTCATTATGTATGGTTATATGTGAATGAGTCTATGTGCATTATCTATTGCTTTAGACTGCCCTGTTTCCTAACACTTTTCAAGCACTTTTGAACACTTGTTTCTCATTTATTCATTTGTTACTTCTTAGAAACACATCCTATGCCACTAGCTGTTTGTGGTGAGCAAGACTTTTGTCAAAAGCCAAAATAGCAATCTCTTTTGTAAAGAGCAGAAACTAATTCTCCATTTAATTTTTACAGAAGTGTAATGCTATAGTAAGCAGCAGCCAGCCAGCATGAAACCTAAGGTTAGTCACATATAAAAACATGTTACGGTTCTGATGTTGCCAGCTCATGAATACCACATTTCTGGCATTTTTCTTAAGCGTTTCTGAAATGCCATCTTTAGACAAATAGTTCAGCATTTGCTGTTAAAGCACAAAAGCCATTTGGCTGCTCAAAAATTTCCAAATAAACCAATATATACAAATCCTTAAATTGCTAAAGGAGACTTACAGTGGTACCTCTGGTTACAAACTTAATTTGTTCCGGAGGTCCGTTCTTAAGCCAAAACCGTTCTGAATATGAGGCGTGCTTTCACTAATGGCGCCTCCCGCTTCCGGCGCACTGCCAGCACGCAACTTCCACTCACATCCCGGGGCAAAGTTCGCAACCAGGAGTTAGCGGAGCTTGTAACCCAAAGCGTTCACGAGGATGGTAAGTAACACAAGGTTCCACTGTATATTGTTTAAGTCTTTTTCTTAATTGACAAATTATTAATTCCTCCATATGGCTTCCAACCTCCTCATTGAGGGTTCATCCTTTTTCCCTTTTTGTTATCACTGTTTCCGTATTCCTTATCTCAGTTTCTTTTTTCTATTATGTCTCATGTATTCTTAATCTAACTTGCAACCTGCAGAGTTTAGTCAAAATATGTCCAGGTTTTCACTTGTGGACAATGTTTAATTAAATATTCTTTATAAATTCCCCATTCATTTTTGTACCTTTGGGTTGGCTACTTATCTCAGTTAATTTAGCTAATTCAAGATATTCAAACAGTTTCTTCTGCCACTCCTCTTTTGATGGTATCGTTTCACCTTTCATTTTTTGGCAACAAGTATTCTAGCTGCTGTTGCAGCATATAAGAATATTCTTCTTTTTCCATTTCCATAATTTCCACTACTTTACAAGTGTGGTTAAAATCCTGCCAGTGTTCTGACCTGCTTGAAGTGGTCTTGTAAATAAATTATAAACTTTTCCCACTTTTTAAAAAAGTTCTTGTCTTCTTGATTTCTGAGCTTCCCAATTAGTTTTGCCATCATTTTTCAAAATGCTACCAACTCATTCTACAGCCTGTGTAGACCAGAGGTAGATCTACACACAGAGAAAAAAAATAAGTCAGAAAGTAAATTGTTATAACAAAAGGGGGGGGGAGCTATGTAAAATCGGAAAGATTTTTTTAAAATATATTTTTTTTTTGCCCTCCAGCGCAATCTAGTGTTGCATGCTGCCTTTCAGAAATTTCCTCGGACGTCAAGTCCTCCTTTGAAATCCCGGTAATATCCAGAAAAATCCGGACACATGGCAGCCCTCTCCAACCTAAAGATCAACACATGCAAATTTACTTGTTAAGTACAGAATACTCAACTCATCAGTTGGGATCCATCCATTCAATGGTAAGGTGATTTGAAGGCAGATACCAGACATGAATTGATGCTTTTGAATTATGGTGCTGGAGGAGACTCTTGAGAGTCCCATGGACTGCAAGAAGATCAAACCTATCCATTCTTAAGGAAATCAGCCCTGAGTGCTCACTGGAAGGACAGATCCTGAAGCTGGGGCTGTAATACTCTGGCCTCCTCATGAGAAGACTCCCTGGAAAAGGCCCTGATGTTGGGAAAGATTGAGGGCACAAGGAGAAGGACACGACAGAGGATGAGATGGTTGGACAGTGTTCTCGAAGCTACCAGCATGAGTTTGACCAAACTGCGGGAGGTAGTGGAAGACAGGAGTGCCTGGCATGCTCAAGTCCATGGGGTCACAAAGAGTTGAACGCAACTAAACAACAACAGCAGCAGACAGGTTCAGATAATGCTCAGCCTTTTATTCAGCAAACAGGATGACCAGCTTTAGCCATTTTTCACTAAGATGGGTGAGGTGAGGATTAGGCAGGAAATTCCAGAAGGAACTATGGAAATTGTAGTAATCACTCAGTTCACAGTGCCCTCCCCTCTCCGCTAGTATGCCTTGGCAAAAAGGTATCAAAACCCATTAGATTAAAAGGTTAATTAGCTCTTCTAGCTCTAACAAGACAGCACTTACCCAGCATTCCCCAGAACTCCACACTTGCTCTGCACACACACACACACTTTATATTAAACTTCTCAACAGTGTGAATATGAACATACACAAGTGCTGACTGCATGAGACCAGGTCCACATTCTTGTAACATAATACCTCTTGAAGACCCAGCCAGCTTCTGCTCACCTACCAGGTAAAAGAGTGCCTCCTTCGGACTTACGCCTTGAGAGTTGCATACCTGTGGGGCTTGGTGAGTCCTTGAAATATATTTGCTATGTTATGCCGGGGCAGAGGAAGGGGTGTGTGGGGCAGCCCCGGGTGTCACCACTGAGGGGGGCGACAAAATGCCGGGCAGCACTCACCATGGGGCCTGCAGCATGCCCAAGCAATGTGTCTCTCCTGGGAGAAGGCAGACAGACTCCGGATGCCCCATGGTGCATTCTGCCCCTATGGGTGGCTCACCTCGCTCCTATGGGTGGCTCGCCCCGCCCCGGGCGCATCGCCCCAGGCACCCGAGCAGCTTCCTCCACAGCTATGTTATGCAAGTAACTCTGAGTGATCACAGTTTCTGGGGCACTCCATGAGGTGAGCTTTTGTAGGGTTTTGCATCCATGCTCAGGTGGGCTAAGATCCACCTTTGGGTTGAATCACTGGTTTGACCAGACTCCATAGGTTCCCTATGGCCATGTATTTCTAGTTGGTGGCAATGGATTCTGCATCAAAGTGTGTACGCAATGTCTCCTGCTTTGCAGACACCATGTCTGGCTGACTGGGTGGGACCATGAAAAATCTTTGTAAATTCATAAAATTCAACAGACTCCCACACTAATTATTGGGAAGGCTTTCTCTGTGTGACAAGTCCACAACGTGCTATTACTTTATTATACCAAAATGAAAAGGATTAGTGGTTTTAGCCATTGGACTAATTTATTGTTCCAGTGAGTGCATTTCTCCCACACTGAAGAGGGCCCAAAAAGAAAGAATTAGACATTTGACATTTCCGAAACAAAGCATCGTACATGGAAAAAGCATAACTTGGTTAGTTTTCCTTGTGCTCCACTACACACACTCCCCCAAGTTTTCTGTTCTCTTTTTATTACATTTCCCCACCAAAATGGGGCTGGGCTGAGGTGTCCTACTAACATAGATCAAAATATTGCAAAGAAATCAGATCCTGTCAGGTGTTCCAATAAACCTATGTTTTGTTATAGATGTATTATTCTGAGTTATACATATATGGGTATATGTATATATAAAATAGTGGGTGTTGTGTAATTTGCCTTTTAAAAGTAATCTTTCTGTTGATTTACATGGGAGGGGGCACCACAATCTTTTCAGTGCTTAGGGACTCTAGGGGTCTTAATCTGGCCCTGATTTCGGTAACTAATAAATTGTGTGCCTCGTTCTTTGGGAGTTCTGGATAGACAGAAGCAGTTTGACTTTCTGGAAGGAACATTTAAAAAGAGCCACATGAACATTAGGCAGAGGGATATTATTCCAAGAAAATGGTATGTTATATTGATTTCATTAAACATTAGGAGTGAGTAACTGGCAGATAAGGAGCTTGTTGTAGATTCCTGGAAGACTTGCAGTAGTTTAAAAGGGATTTCTGACTTCCAGTTTTCTAAGAATGGCAGCAGTTACGAAGTCCACCACACCACCACAATTACCAAATTAGGTTGCTGAAAAAGAATCCTGAGTGGAGGACGAACTAGGAGTGAAATTTTTAGTGTGAAAGGACCTATGAGCTTGGTTCTGGTACTAATCACAAATGCTTGGGCTAAGCTTGCACTTAGAGGCACTTTATTTTTTAATTATGAGTGCACACCACCCCCCTTTGAGCCATTTTGCATCTGGCTCCAGGTTGTGGAGCTTGAGGGTTCTAGGCTGCATACATACTATATCTTTAAAGCACATTATTTCCCTCAAAATATTTATGGGCACTATAGTTTGTTAAGACTCGCTAGGGATTGTGACTCTGTGAGGGGGTGAACAACAGTGTCCAGAATTCTTTGAGGGGAAGAATGTGCTTCAAATCTGCTTTAAAGGTGGAATGAGTATGCCATCCTTCAAAATGTGCACTCTGAATTTTGCAGTACAGTTCTCCATCCAAATAATGTGTACAAAAATGGATATACTAGAGTAAAGTGTCAATAAAACCACACAGATTAGTGGGGGAAAACACCGTTGGGGGGAATTGCTTTGCAAAAAGGTGTGCATAGTAGGAGAAATTCACGTTTAAATGCTAATGAATTTTCATAAGGATTTTTTTTAAAAAAATGCAAACGGATGTGGAAATGTGGGGAAATTAAGGTAAAGGTGAGTGATAAATTAAAATATATGTGGGGAATTCTTGGAATGCTACATAGAGATTTGGCTGAAGCACAGAGGAAGAAAGGTCAAATCTTCTAATCAAAGTCAAGGCTATATAGAATTTAAACAAAAATGCTGATATTTGATGATATATCTTTGCATGTGGCATGTTGATGTTCCTGAGCTCTCTCGATAAAGAAACCAGAATATGGCAGGTCAATGCAACAAAAGACTCCTCTGGAAGTCTTTTTTATTTTGCATTTCTTTTGATTTGGGCTCATAATGGTATTGGGTCAGTCAAACACATTCCTGCTTTCCATACTGTCTGTGCCTGAAGAGGTTGGGGGGCAGCCACACTGCTTCATTTCCAATCAGTACATATCCCATAACTTCCTCATGAATTCTTGTAACTTTTGATGCTATAAATGTTCTGGTTTATTTTTTAATCCTGCTTTTGTTGTACCACAGCCCCTCCAGACAGCAATAATGTAGTAGCATTGGGGAAGCGTCACTAAACCCACCCCTAATGCCCTATTTTTGCTTCCATGGCATGTTGCAGAATATACCAGTCTAGTGAGGTAGAAATTCTGTAGAGCCCATTATCCGTAAGGCCTGATAAAAAAAACTGGTAAGAACCTAACACTGACTGAGTGAAAAACCCCTCCAAATAAGATACAAGGAGGGCTCTGCACAGAGAATGTTTTGGGCGAAGTTGCATTTCAAGGGCTGTGGTTGGATGAAGAGATATGGGTGGCAGAAGATGGTTGGTCAGAGGATGAAACCACTAAGATGACATCTTTGTCCTATATAGAGTATGTTCTTATGGAAATATCTTACAGACTCTTTGGACTCTGTCCTGTAATCCATCACTGAATAAAGTCTGACCAATTGGGGCTTGTTGTGAGGCTCCATACTGACAAATTTCTCCTACATTTGAGAGGGCCCTGGTCTAGCCAAACACCAGGGACAGGCCAAAGCAGATCACGTGAAAAATTAATTAGTAGTAAGAGAACTTCTAGGTTACATGAAGTTGTTTATTTGGTTGTTTGCCTGAGCTCGTAAGAGCCTTGCCTGGGTCATTGCCTGTAATGAGCAGCTGTGCATTTTAAAATGTGGTGCTGGGAGGCAGGGGGTTTGGCATTTTAGAGCTAGACTAATTTATGCAGAAAATAATTTAATTTCCATATTGGCCACTCCAACAGTTGGAACTTTACGTAATGCCATAAAATGCAATTTATGGCCTGCATGCTATAATAAAAATGTGCTTACATAAGGCAGTAAAAAGCAACCTCACATACAAACATTAAAACAAATGTTACAAAGAAGAAAGGAAAGAGATAATGTATGAAATGGAAAACCCACAGCTGATTCCCTGAGAGCATCTGGCAAATAAATAATCCTTCAATAGCTTTTGGAAAAGGACTTGGGAGATGGCTGAGTCAAGTGGCTATTGACCACAGTTGCACAGGCCTGCGGAGATTCTCCAGTCGGCAAAACACTTAAACGAAAGGAGGTTAATTTGTGGAAATCATCTAAACAAGTCTTTGTTTTTGCGCTGAGGGCCTTGAATCCAAAGAGAAAGGTTGCAAACAACTTTGGAGGAAGGCAGCAAACATCTTGTGTGGGTGTCAGGAGGCAGTTGGAGGATGTAGGACAGGCAACAGATTGAGAAATGTTGGAGGGTATGTTGTACGGTACAGGAAAATTTCTACCCACACTCTCTCCAGGCAAGCAAAAGTCACTATCAAAGACCATAGACATATTTTAGCCAGGCAAAATCAGTCAAGGAGGATGTGAAGAAAGACCAGTGGGCAATGTGGTCTGGGAAGAGTTGCAAGAGACAGGAAGAGACATCTGCAGGACTCTGGTTGGTTGCCCAGAAGCGGATGTGGTCTTTGGGCTAAGAAAGGTTTCTTCAGCTTTGCTATACTGAAAAGGATGTCTTATAAAGTCCCCCCCCACCAGTCCTACCATCCAATTTCATCTTCTGTATACATGACTTATTGCAACAAATTTTATCGCACAAGGTTTTTATAGGGTTTGCAAAACAAATCAGTTTGGCATTCCTGGGGAACGGTAAAGAAAAATCCTTTAAGTAGGCAAACGATGATTTCAGGTACGGATTGTGAAGAATTTACAAATGAGGGCCAGTGTGAGTGATGAGGTTTTTCAGCAAAAAAAGGACAGATGATAAAATACAGACATACAATGTTTATGGCTTGGTATAAAATCTGTGTCTGTACTTAGAGATTGAAAAATGTCCGGGGGGAAGATAATCAGAAAGCCAAACTCAAAACACTTCAACTATCTCAATGTGATGAGATGAACGGAACTGATTATTTTGAGCTTTTACCCAGAAAACAGAAAAGAGCCAGGATGTTCCGGCCAACAAAGTTTCTTTGGTCACGATAATCTAGGTCTGAATATCTGCCTAAAGAAAATGCTAACTTGCTAACTATCCTAGAATTCAGCTGTTCAGATGAGAAGCTGGGCCAGGCCATTTGTAAAACAAAACATTTCAAATCTTTCCCCAACTTATTTGTAGCTTGCAGAGATCCAGATGGAAGTGTACAGCCTGTGTGTGTGTGTGTGTTTTTTCCAAAGGCCATTATCTCAGATAGCAGAAGTTTTGCCTCCATTTAATGCTGCATCACTGAATGGCCAAAGAACACACCTATTACTCATGGCATGAGCCATGAACCAGAAGGGGAATGGGCTGCAGTTATGTAACTGGAATGCAATGCAAAGCCCATCATTGCTAATGAAGGCTCCAAGGAATGTTAATAGACTTAAAACAATCCTGCCCAAAGCAAGACATCTATGCTGCGTGCGAGAAGGATCCACCCAGACTGCCCCTGCAGTGGCCATAATGGCTTCTCTCCCTGTTTTGCTGCGCTATTCAGCACCCATTCCAAGGCAAATCATTTGCATTAATTTCCTTCTGCCCCAGTTCATAGAAGCAAGCACCATTGCTTTCTCCTCCCCATCTCGTTGCATCATAGTATGGAAAGGACAGATTGCCTTAACATTCATGTGATGTTCCACCATCTGCACACCTACACATATCATTGTGATATGTTGTCAAAGCAAATAATTTATATTTTAATGTGTACCTGAACTGATGATCAAGTTACAAACTTCCCAAGAACATTAAAGCTTAGTCATGTATAGAGTACTCCCAATTCTCCGAAAGCCTTCTTTATTTTGCCAAAATAGGCCCCCACACACACAACAGGGAAGTTTCAGTATGCTTGTGAGGGAGGACTCAGAAGTCTGCAGAAGGGCATAATATATTTAGAATAAAAAATGAGGAGGAGGGGTGGAAACTTCCCAAAAGCTGACCTGGTGAAGACTGAACATGCTTAGTGGGCATGGAATGCTGGCTGTTGCAGAGGAAGGAAATGAAAAATTTGCTTGAAATCTGGACAAAATCACTTCACACTAGGGATGGAAGAGGGCTGATTTTGCCCGCCTCGAGGTACGCCTATGCACTGCATCAGCAAGCTCACTGCAATTAGTCACTAGGACTAGTTGTACTCCAGGAGAAATTTCATAAACATTTAGTGTTGGATGTCAGTCCAAAAGTGTAACATTTTCCCTTTGAAGATAATATGCAGATGAAACTAATGTCCTAATACAGATTGGCTAGTATCCCGGGGACAGAAGCAGCCACAATTACAGATTTCAAGACTTGGGAAAATTCCCAAGAGAACCGAATTGCCAAAGCTGTGCTTTGAACGTGGGAAGAGCTTTTTTCTGATAGAATGTTTGCCAATCAGTGCACTTGTTTGTTATGCATAGTGTGCAATGGGCCTCACAAAAGATGCCTACTGAAGAGGAGGTATTAATGGACCCAATGCTTTCGTCACCTGGATATTTGTGAGGAAGAAAGCACTTGGAATCCCACCAGATAGTTTGTGGTTGATGAGAGCCTATGTATCCTTTAAGCAGCACATTATTAATTTATTAATTTCCATACCGCTTTATATTTTTAAGGGGAAAAAACCCCTCAAAGTGCAATTTTTCTAGAAAAATAGGTGCCAGAACTTATAATGACAATGGTGCCTACCTGAGAGGTGCTGGAACTGAGTTCCAGTGGGTTCCAGCTGAAGAAAGCACTGTTTGTAACATAAGAAACCCGCAAATAAAACAATGACAGAAGAAAAGCAAATATAAAGTATACATTAAAAGCAATGCAATTAAAATGGGAAACTAAAATATTATCTTAACTTTACAAAGGAGGTCAATTGCAGAATGCACATTTAAGACAGCAAAGTAAACAACAACAAAAAAGTGTTAACATTTCAAAAGAAAGCATTTCTAAAGGAAGTCAGATATTAAAACAGCACAATTAGCAAGAGAATGAAATATTATAATAAGTATAGTACATACCTGTTGCTGCCAATCCTGCCAATGGTGGTTCGTGGCAGGCAGAAGCTGTGGAAGCTCAAGCTCAATGATTACAGTCTGCACTAAGAAACAGCCAAGATGATTTCTGGCCTCTTCAGCAGCTTCAGCTTTTGTAGCTGGAGTCAATCAGGACCTGCCTTCCCAGGCCAGTTGGCAAAAGGCCTGCAAGGCAGGAGCAGGTCTACCAGGACTAACAGCCAAGATGTGTATTAGCTGTTGTTTCACACTTTCAGTCTTCAAGATGCAAATGGAGGTGGGAGTGGGGACTAGTAGCACTGGCCTCTAATACATGGCAAGTATTTCCAGTCCCAAACTCTCTGGCTCAGATTAAATATCTGATCCCTGTCTTGCTGTTGAAGTAAAAGTGAATGGCTACACTGGCAGACACTCCTATAGCATCCTGGTAACTCTTCTGACATCCACCAATCATGATGTTGGTCACCAAAGATGCCCATACATCAGCCATGCAGAAAAGTCTACATACAGTGATGGCAATGGCCGTGTGTCATCACTCAACCCAATACTCTCAAGAGCTCCACAAACAATGCCAGAAAGAGACCAGTAGTCTCCACTCCAGCACAAGCTCCCAAAGCACTGTGGTTGGGTAGTCTACACAGAAATCCCAGAGGCATCTCTGAAGAAGAGTTTTGTCAGTATTCTTAGCTGCAGTTGGAATTTGGGGGTTGTTCCTTGATGCGAATGGCTGCCAGACTCTGAGACCATGTAGGAAAGGTTATTTTCGTTCTTTTGACGTTCAATTCTTTATTATGGGGAAAGCGTGAGGACATTTTTGGCACACTGAGAAGCAGATCTGGGGACAAGTCTTCCTGCTATTCAGGTTGAAATCCATGGTGGTTGTGCCAAAATGTTAAGTGAAGTGTCTATGTCGGTTATCAGTAAATATCTGGTCTCTGCAATACTGCTGAGATGGCAGTCACAGTATATATACTCAAAGTCTGAGCTTGGGTGTGAGGATAAGGGCTTGCTTTTCTACTGCTTCTGAATGCAAAAGCTTTTCTTGTAGGCATAAGCACAGGTAGTGGGGAGCATAACAGAGAGAGCTGGTTCCCTATCCCCTCCCCATCTTATTTAGATGGCAGCAAGAATTATTCCAGATCAAGTGCTATCTCTGAACCCACTTTTTAGCATGTGATCCAGTTGCAGTTCAGAACTATCACGCACCAACCCTGCGTTAATTGCCAGATGAACATGCTTGATCAACTAAGTGTAATTTTATATATGTCTATTCAAGAGTGCAGTGGGACCTTCCCCCCAGTGTAGGCAAAGATCTCTTTGTAGATTAAAATGTGGTTTCTTTCTAACATTGAGACTCTTGAAGGACCTGGTGCCTGCGGGCTGCAAAGATTAACTGTCTTCTCTCTCACTGCAGGGGTCCCAGCTTGAATAAAATATTGTGGGGCCCAGGTAAGCCCCACCCCACATAATCAATCACATGACATGGTGCACACAAACCACCTGAATGGCAGTGTCCACCAACTTTTTTGGGGGGGGCAGCTGCCTCAGATACTTTATTGGGGGGCCGCAGCTCCCACAGCCCCTAAGAGTTGGCTCCTATGCCTCACTGTATTGAAAACTTGATGAAAAAGAAACAAAAGTTAGCTTTTTCTTCCAGTTTGTATCCAGATCTAACACACTCTTTGCTTTTCAGTGCAACTAGTTGCTTTTTCCAGTGAAACTACTACACCTTCCAGCTGCATGTGAGCAAAACAGACAGTACTTAATTGCAATAAATATCAGCATATCTTTTAGATGAGGCACCTGTCACAACATAGATAGATGCTGATGCTGTTTATTCTTTAAATAAGAATCCCCATGTTTATCCCCATGTTTATCCCCATGTAATAGGGATTATTCCTTGGCCAGCATCCAGAGGACAGCTTGACTATTTCTGCACTCCAGGAGTGGTAACTTGAATAAGCCCTGCCCCACATAATCAATCACATGATGCTGTACATGGACACCATTTGAATGGCAATGTCCATCAACTTCGGAGGGGCCCAGCACCCTCAAATATTTTATTGGGAGGGCTGAAGGGACCTTGGCTGCAAACCAGGGTTTTTTGTGCTTGATTTCCCCAACCCCAACAGTAGCTTACGTCACTAGAAAACTCTTTTGGAACCTGGTTGGATTTTTAAAAGCATATGGGTGTCTGTTATTCAAAGTAGATGGGGAAGTCAAAAACCCTATGAGGCATATCCAAGCCCTTGGGCCTGCCAGGATAAGCTCTTTGGATCCTGGCCCATCTTTGATGAGGAAAACAATATTGACAGTAAAGTAAAGGTAAAGGGACCCCTGACCATTAGGTCCAGTCGTGGCCGACTCTGGGGTTGCAGTGCTCATCTCGCTTTACAGGCTGAGGGAGCCGGCGTACAGCTTCCAGGTCATGTGGCCAGCATGACTAAGCCGCTTCTGGAGAACCAGAGCAGCGCAGGGAAATGCCGTTTACCTTCCCGCCGGAGCGGTACCTATTTATACACTTGCACTTTGATGTGCTTTCAAACTGCTAGGTTGGCAGGAATGTTGACAGTAATGTTCCTTTATAGTGGGGGTGGCAAAGTGACTAACCCTTTTCTGCCCAATGGCTGCATTTCCTTCTGGGCAACCTTTTCAGGGGGGCACATGCCAGTGGTAAGCAGGTTCAGAGGCAGAGGAGAATAGAGCAATGGGTGTGATTTTTACCTTTGTACAGTAAAGAAGGTTTTACACAAACGGCCAATGAGTGTGAAGTGGGGCCAGTGAGGAGGAGCGTGGCCTGGGAGTGGGGGTGTGGTTAGTGTGGGGGTACCCTTGGAGAGCGTTCCAAGGGCCAGATAGTTGTATCTGCCCCCCAGACCTGAGGTTCCTCATCCCTGCCTTATAGCAATGAGCGGTAGTGTGGAATATGGAGTTACATTGTATGTCTCATACAATATCCTTAAAACTTCTGCTACAACTTTGAATTTCATATGTACTATATGCCAAAATACTTGAAAATATTTCCAGCTGAAGATAGGCCACGCCTGGTTAGAAATGAAGAGACTAGTAAATATTTTGGGTGAAGCATCCAACAATTGCTTGGCAGGATCTCTGCAGTCCTTGTCACTCTCAGCTTCCTTTTCTGGCCCTTTTCTATTGGGAGATAGACCTTGCCCTATTGTACACTAAGGGACTGGAATGTTGTGGTGTGGAAAAGAAGTAAAAGTATGCCAAATTGATCATTTTTTAGATGTATACACATTTGCATAATTATTTCGCTCACCGTATTTCCATAATATAATAATAATAAATTTAAAAGTATCAATGCATGTACAGTATTTTCCTTTATATATGGCCTTTCCTCTTTAGAAAACTGATCTTAGAGCCCCTCCAGTTGACCTGTACATTGAGCATTCATCCTGATTTACTTTCCAAAAAGCAAGAAGTCCGATTCTTTTAAAAAGTGGGTTTCTTGCACTAGGGTGATATAATGCTTTAATACCCTTTAACTGTGGAAATCTAAAGTTCCAGCATGTGCTTGAAACTTTCCCGCAAAATAGTGAGTCAGGAATCACCCTTAATTGTACTAAATAGTGTTATCTTGTCCTTGGTTGAAGTTAGTGTACAGTACATGCCCCTTTTTGCCCATAGGATGATTATATCTTTTCCCCCCAACTGCTAGACAGAACTCTCTCTGTACTCTAAGATTACATTATACATGTATAATTCCTGCATAGTTTGTTACATTGCCTGGAGCAAACAAACTGGAAGCTTGTAAAGGCAACTACTCCATCAATTTTTTTTAGAATGCAGGAAGACTAGAAAGCATGCTGTGTTCTATTATAAAATACATGCCAATCTGGTAATGGAGCAGCAGCAGACATAAGACTATTAGGCTAATTAAAAGGAAAAAAAATTGTTCAATGGGACGTAAGATTCCAGTAGCAGAAGAAACGAACTTGTCTTTTCAATAGTGCTCAATTTCAGTCAGGAAATATGAACTCTGTCCCCACTTGACCCTTTTCTTTGTGACTCTTACAATATTCAGTAGTTCTGTTAATGTTTCCCAAATCACATTCTTCACTATTGCTACAATTCACAGCTTCTCTTTTGACAATCTGTGCAGTGAGCCTAGTTAGAGATTAATATAACTTTTGAATTAATGAAAAAGAATGTGGTGGACTGCATCTGCTGTCCATTGAAAGACCACGTTATGTGGCTAGGTAATGGATTTGGCCACAGCTGTGGAGGCAGAGTCTGTTCTCTTATGGTAACACTGTCAAGATACACCAAAATATGTCTGTATTGTTATTGAAAAAACTTCCTTCTCTTGGCGAAGGGCTCTGCAGACCTATGGGTTGTGCTCCACTAGGCAGAAATAAGAAATAGCAGGCTCTCAAATGGACACAAGGAAATTGGTAATGCTGAAATGAATTTGACCCACAACAGTTTCCAGGGAGGTGGAATACGCCTTTACACGTTTTGCAAGCGCATCTTTGGATTTGACACTTGGCATCCTTCTTCTTTAAAAGATGGTGGAAGGGAAACAAACCAGTCAAATTGTGTGTTAATTTTTGATGCTGAAGTTTCTATGTTGATGTCAAATTTCAAAATCCAAATTGCAGAGGATTTGTTTTCTTGATTGCCTCTAAACCTTAATTTCACCTGTAAAGATGGATTATAAAAGCAAACATTTTCGTCATGTTAAATATACATTCCATGCATGTAATCTGTTGACTAACTGGGATTAACAGAGTATCATGACCACCAAGACCACAAAATTCTAGTACCTTTTGACACCATCTGTTTACAAGATCAGGCACTGCAGTTGTTCATTAGTTGTAGCTTTCAAATGTCTTCCATGAGGGAACTGCTTTTGGTTCAGGAATATCACAAATCAAGCTGTAATACATTGTTACTTGGAAAGTGGATCCCCTCCCCCCCCCCCCGATTTTAGAGCCACCATCACTGATCATGAATGGCACAACTTCCTCCACATAAAGAGTCAATTATATTGTGGTTCTACTGCTGGTGCTCAGTGTGCAAAGAGAAATGGAAACTAATGGCTCTTAAGGTCATTGTCACACGCACAGCAGCAAATCTGCAGACTCTGCTCTTCTGCGTATGTATCCTCTGCAATTCCTTACAAGTTTTCTCAAGGTCCTTTCACAGGAGCCTGCCCCCAAAACATTTCTTAACCACCACCAATAAAACTGCTTACACATGCATTTCTGGTATCCCCCCCCATCATTTAACCTTCCCTTTTAGAACAGGAGTCTTTATTCGATTATGGAATTACAAATAGGTCAACATGACTGTACTCTAGTTTTGCTTTACATCAAGCTCCCATGGCAGCCATTTTGTGACTGGTGCCTACAGCACACTCTCAAAATTCAAAATGTACCCACATAACCCACTGGCCCCAAATGTTTTGTGAGGCCTAAGCTAATGGATGGTGCATGGAGATGGATCCAAAGAATTCCTTGCTGACATTTATTTGTACAGTGGTACCTTGGTTTACAAACTTCATCCGTTCCGGAAGTCCATTCTAAAAACCAAAGCGTTCTTAAACCAAGGCGTGCTTTCCCATAGCAGCGGGGGACTCAATTTACAAATGGAACACACTTAACAGGAAGCGGAACATGTTTTGCTTCCAAGGCAAAGTTCACAAACCAAAACACCTACTTCCGGGTTTGCAGCGTTCTTAATCCAAGTTGTTCATAAACTAAGCTGTTCTTAAACCAAGGTACCACTGTATAAGAACTACACATTATACGCAAATACACATAACAGACCCTGATAGTGTTTTTCCCCCTATTTGAGAAGATCAGGTATGGGAAGGAGCAGTTTTGAACAAGGAAGCAGCAGGGGGAGAGAGGGTGTTTAATTAGGAGACCAAACACTTGCTTGTAAGAGGCAACTCAGCTCTGTACTGATGAAGGGGAAGGGAGCTGCAGTGTTCTACTCTGCCCACTCCTTCTACCCTATCAGATCAGGTGGGAAAACAGAGCACATTACACCCTTAAGCTAGCCTGATGCCCTCAGGTGTGAAGGATGCTGTCTGGTTGACAGTGCTGAAATAAGATTCAAGTGCCACTCTGATTGGATTCTGTATGTGGAATAGGCAAAGGAGCATGCATGTATTGGACCAGCTTTGCTAGTGACATTTCTCTATGGGATTTTTTTTTTCTGGTGGGATTGACAGAGCTGAACTCTTAGGGCCTTTCATTTCATTATTTGGCGTTGCAGTATCCTCTCATCTGATCCTGCTGCTAGGACCTGCCCAATAAGAGGGTTCCAGAAGGCAAGGAGGGTGTACTGGATGAAGGTTTGTGCCTCAATAACCATAAGGCCACAAAGTCCAGCGTGTTATTACACTCCTAAATAACCTAGAAAGGCTGAAAACAACAGCCAGGGCTGAGGAAATTATGAGCATCCAGATGCTGTTAGACTACAGTCCCCAACACCTCTGACCACTGGACATGCAGACTAGGCTGATGAGAGCCAAAGTCAAGCAACACCTAGGGGGGCACTGGTTCCCCATCCCCAAGGCCATCCCCAAGAGTAGGCAGAGTCTAATGCGAGGGTGGAGAGAAGTGGCAGTGATGTGTTGAGGTACAAAGGTGTATGTGTGAAATGGTCCCTGGGTACCCTATCTGCCTTCAGATTCAGGTATAGGACAGTGTCCCCTGGAAGCAGAGCTGTAAAGGGGGGGGGCAGCTAGCTAGGTATTTTTTTGTCCCAGGTGAAGCCTCCAGGGGTGCACCATTGAGGCTCCCAGTGTGTGTGTGTGCCAAACTGGTTCTTTGACCTGGGTGAAAGAAAGCCTAGTTTCACCCCTGCTTGGAGGTTAGATTCAGCTGCCAGTTTGGTCATGGAATGGAAATGGGGAACCATTTTGCCTCAGGCCAGGGGTGCGAACTTAAATGAAATATTGAGGGGGGGGGGATAGGCAACTAAGCCCTGCACTGCATCATCGATCACATGATGGGGCACATCTACACTATTTGAATAGCAATGCCCATCAACTTTGGGGGGGTGTCCCCTCAAGTATTTTATTGGGGGGGTGCAGGGGACCTCTGCCCCTAGGAGTTGGCTCTTATGCTGCAGGCCAGCCCTTGCCCACCGCTCTTTAAACAACAACAGCAGCAGCAGCAGCACAGGTTTAGCACCGGGCTGACAAGATCCCAGAAAGGCAGCACCGTCTGTCTGTTACAGAGAGCACGGCAACAACAAGCAACCTCGTGGCCCCACGAAGACAAGCGCGAGGGGCCACACGAGGCACTTCTGGGATGGGAGAGAGGAGCGTGGAGCAAACTCGTCCTGCGCGGCTTTGGTGGCTGGGACCCTTCGATCTTTTTCTCTCTGCTAGAGAGATGGCTCCTGGTTCTCCGAGGGGGCTGAGCAGAGCGAGAAGTCTACTCTCGGGGACGGAGAAAGCACACCTCGAGGAAGCGCTCTGGCCATCCCTTGCTCGCTCGCTCGCTCGCCCCTCCTCTGGCTCCCGCCTCAGCTGCGAGCGAGCCAGCCCCCACCCCACCCCCTCCTCGCGAAGGGGGAGGCGGGCGCCCGGGCGGCCCTATTAATGGCGGGGCTGCCCTGCCGTGGCCGCCAGCGCCGAGCGCCCCCTCGCGAGCAGCATGCAATGCTCGCCGAGCCTGGTGAGGTCCCTCAGCTCCGTGCTGCTGTCCTTGGGGCTGCTGCACCTGTGGCTCTATAGCCACACGCCCTCCCGCTACGGCAAGCACGAGGAGGAGGAAGAGGAGCCGCCGCCGGCGCCCCCGGACAAGGGCGAAAAGAAGCCTCCGCCGAGGCGCCGCGCCCACCTGTCCGCTCGCTGCGCCTGGTTCCTGCAGGAGCTGCCCGCCTTCCTGGTGCCCGCGCTCCTGCTGGCGCTGCGCAGCCCGCCCCGCTTCGCGCCCCTGGGCTGCCGGCTCCTGGGCGGCATGTTCTGCGGCCACTACTTCCACAGGTAACTCAGGGGGTGAGAGCCCAGGGCACAGCGGCGCTTTCCTCCCGTTGTCCGCGCTGCCGCCAGGCGCCTCTCTGGTCCAATGCGGCTCTCGGCTTCCCGGGGCTCTGATTGGCTCTCGCGACGCCGAGCGCGCCCCTTCGGCTTCCGTCTAGTTCAGTCGCGAGGGCGCCCGGCATCGAGCCGTCTGCCGTCCCAAGTCCCCGTCGCTGGGCGCTTGCTTTGCCCGGTGACTAGTACGGCTGAGGTATGACAGCGCAGGTCTAGCCGTGCCTGCTCAGAAGCAAAGGAACTTTCTTATTCCCAGGTAAGTGGGGCCAGGATTGCAGCCGTGGTCCCATCCCACCCATGGTGCAAATGTAAACGTTAGGATTTCGACCGCTTGCAAGCAAGGTGGATCGTAAATCGCTTATTGCGGGGGCAAAGCAGGGCAGGGCATTCCCCCTTGGTAGCTCAGCCGGTAGAGCACGAGACTCTTAATCTCAGAGTCGTGGGTTCAAGCCCCATGTTGGGCAAAAGATTCTTGCGTGGCAGGGGGTTGGACTAGATGACCCCCGTGGCCTCACAGAACTCTACAGTTCTGCGATTCTATTCCGTCCAAAGTGCCATCGTATTCAGTGAAGCTTGCTCCCTGATACACACTACCTTTGACCAAGTCCCCTGAAACTCAGTGGGACTTGAATAGGCATGCATAGGCTTGCGCTGGAAGACACTGTCTGGCTTACTTCTGTCTGAGCAAACATGCACAGGATGTCCCTGCTTTCTGATCAGGGAGGAGTTGGAATGAAAATCACTTGCTTAGCAGCTTCACTCTGACACCAGAGTGTGTGGGTTTTTTGTTGTCAATCTACTGTTGATGATAATTGACACACATAATTCCCCACAACCTTTCATTTTTCACCCTTCACAACTGCATATATCTGCTTGTCTTATTCTGCTTCACAAATATATATACTAATGAATGTAAAGATATTTGTTATAAGCATGGACAAATGGACAGAGTTTATTGGGAGGGCTGTGACAGGTTTGCTAGATAGGGCAGTGCAAAGTATTTAATGGACTGGGACACACTCTGTGACATAAATCTGTGTCAATGTGCAAGAGTGCTTCCGGGAAAATGTATGATGGCAAGTGCCTGCTTTCTCATTGACACTGCATTTTGTAGCATGCCAAACCACCCTGTAAGCAAAGTAAAATAAAACAGATGGGGTGTCATGAGCAATTCCGGGAATGAAACTGATTAGTGACCTTTAAACAACAGCCTTCTTCCCCTCGCCCATCGCCCCAAATCATCTTTGTAATTTTTCAGTTTCTGAAAATGCATATAACAAACAAGCCTTGTATATCCCCACCCACAATAAACGTTCTCTGCATATACAATGTCAATAATACAGTCAAATATTTAACAGGTTTGTAAATAGTTTAGAGTTGATTATATCAGTTAGGTGTCTTTACTGCCCATCTTAACAGATTGTCCCAGAGTGAGTTGTGGGTAACTGGTGGTGAGGGAGAAACACTGTCCTTTCTAGTGTACTGAATAAACATGTACCAAACAGTTTCAAAATTGTCTTTGGACTTTGTGTTTCTGAGTGCTCTAAGGTTCTTCATTAGTTTCTTCATAAGGGCTGTATTCCATAATCCATCCCACCATACTTCTGGAGTTAAGTTATAAGCTGTTTTACAGTGTTGTAGTAATATATTTCTAACTTGCGGACATGAGAAAGATTAGGTTCTTAAGCAGTAAATTCTTATGGTAATCTATAAACAGATTTAATAAAGCTAACCTCAGATCAGGCTGTATCACCTGTCCTGTAATAGAAGAACATTCTTCAAATACAATTTTCTAAAATAATGGTATAGATTTTCATTCCCACCACATGGAATTATGAACCTAACTGTTGGCATCCTCTCCAATTTAAAGAACTTGGATGAGAGCTTAATCTAGGGCATAAATAAATGAGAGAGGAAGCTGCCGCTCAAGATAAGAAAAGAGGTTGTAAGGGAATACCTAGTTGCTTTCAATTAATTCATATCTCTAGGGCCTGATGAACAGCATCCCAGGATACTAAAGGAACTTGCAGGTGTAATCTCAGAGCCTCTGTCTATAATCTTTGAGAATTATTAGAGAACAGGTGAAGTCCCTGTGGAATGGAGGTGAGCAAATGTTTTCACATATTCAGAAAACTACAGACTGGCCGGCTTTACATCACCACTATGACAAACAGTCCTATAACAGACAATTAAACCATCTGTCTGTGAGCACTTAGAAAAGGATACTGTGATTACTAAGAGCCAGCACAGGTTTCTCAGTACCAAGTCATGCCAGACAAATCTCATTTCTTTATTTGATAGAATTACAAGCTTAGTGGATCAGGGGTATGCTGTGGATGTAGTGTATCTTGGTTTCAATCAGGCTTTTGACAAAGTCCCCCATTATATTCTTGGGAGAAGCTGGTAAAATGTGGGCTAGATGATGTTACTATTAGGTGAATTTGTAGCTGGTTCACTGACTGAATCCAAGACTGCTCACCAATGGTTCCTTATCATCCTGGAAAAAAGTGACAAGTGGGGTGCCACAGGGTTATGCCCTGTGCCTGGTGTTGTTCAACATCTTTATAAGTGACTTGGGTGAAGGAATTGAGGTGCTGCATGTCAAATTTGCAGCTGAAGGCAAACTGGGAAGGGTAGCTAATACCTCAGAAGATAGAATCAGGATGCAAGATTATTTTAACAGTTTGGAGAACTGGACCAAAACTAACAAAGTGAATTTTGATCCGGACAAATGTAAGGTTCTAAACTTAAGTAGGAATAATAAGATGCACAAATATAAGATGGGGACACCTGGCATGAAAGCAGTACATGTGAAAGGGTTTGAGGGATCTTAGTAAACCACAAGCTTAAAATGAGTCAACAATATGGTCAGATCATATCTGGAATACTGTTTCCAGTGCTGGGTGCCACAATTTAAGAAGGATATTTGACAAGCTGGAAGATATGAGGAGAAATGCAAATAATGGGGTAAAAGGTTGGGAAACCAAGCCTTATGAAGAGGAGCTGGGCATGTTTCGCCTAGATAAGTCAAGACTGAGATAACTATCTTCAAGGGCTGAAGGACTATCACATGGAAGATAGAGCCAGCTTGTCTTCTTCTGCTCCAGAGGGCAAGACCTGAACCAATGGATTCAAATTATAAGAAAGAAGATTCTAACTAAACATTAGGACAGGCTTTCTGATGGTAAGAGCCGTTCAGTGAGAATGCACTACTTTGGAAGCTGATGGACCCTCCTTCCAACGCTACAATTATATGATTCTTTGATTTCACAAGTATGTCATAGTGCCAGCTGCAAATTGTTTTAAAACTGTTTTTCTGTGTGTGCCAAGTTGATCGGGCCTCATACAGTGTGGGAATTTTTATTTGCAAAAGTGAATGCAAAGATACCAGGATGGATGCCCAGATCACAACCTGAGGTTATGGAAGCTGTGATATATTGCTAGTAGCAATGTTCTTAACTTTCAACATAATAATAATAATAATACAGATTGCTCCCTCACTTGCCACATAAAAGTACTTGGGCTCATGTTCACATCTTTGTGAACATAAGTGTGCACAGAACAATTTATTAAACTGTTTAACTTGACAGGTACATATGGACTTGCCTTAAAGGCAGGGGCATGTTAGTTTTTGCCCTCACAGAGCTCCCAGACTTCTCCGAGATCTTAGCCAGCATCCTTTGATCCAATAGAAGGAATTTATACAGTATGTAGCTAGTTTAAGATGCTGCTCTGTTGTTATTCTATGCTGCAGACCAGCTTAGCCAGGTGCCTTAGATTTGAGTTTAATGCACTAGACAATTTTTCTTGGATTAAACTATAAAACCCTCCAGACATTTTGCCAAATTTAAAAAATCTGCCTGGGCAGAAATTTCAGTCCTGAAAAAGAGGATGTGTCCTGAAAAAGTGGGTGTGTCCTGGAAAAAGAGGACATATGGCAACCCTAGCTATGCGGTCACCACAGCTCGAACTATTTCTTAATCAATTTCTTAATCAATAATTCCACTCTACAAAGCTCACAACTTATGTTTTCAATCCAACTGGGTTAAACACAACTGTACTTAACTTTTAAAAGGATAGAGTAGAATAAATAAGTTTGATACAAGTTTTTTAAAAACTTGCACATGAATATACCATATGCATAAATGTCTCGAACAAACTGTAGTCTCCTAGGTTGCCAAACACACAAGTTAGCCCTAGTGCTTCTGCTTATTAGGGCTGCCAACTTACCGAAACCATGTTTATAGCTACAAGATGCATTTTAATCATGGCAGGGGCAGAAGATCTAGAGCCTGGCAGAAATGATGTTGGGGCTCAAGATGCTGGACAATCCCTATACAACATCCCTGTCGGCAGGCAATAGGTTTAAACCTGGGACCAAGCTACATGTTGCTTGGGAGAGCCATGATTGGATCTCTTGACATTTGTATTTTTTAATAAAAATAAATAGCCACACTGGACTCCAAATGCAATCAGTCCAGCAGTGTTTCAAGGGGACTTGCTTCCATGGAATTGTGCCCTGGATTGCAGCTTTCGGCTGTGATTAATAGAGATTGCTTTCAGGCAATTGTGTTTAAGACTTAGAATGCACCAATAAAGCTGACATTACAATTCATGTTAAGACTGGCTTTGAAAGAACAAGCAAAAGTAGAAACTTTAATGTGTGTGTTAAAGGCACTCTCTAAATGTCATGTTAAATGTGATTTCATTAAAAAGTATTTAAGGGTGGTTTTAATCTTGTTATCAACACTTTAATGTTGACAAGGATAAAATGAAAGTATGCTCCTAATTAGACTTTTTATTACATTAAGCTATGTAATAATATGACATTTGAGTTTGGCTTCTTGAGATTAAAGCGATGGGTCTGGCAGATCTTTTAAGTGGGGTGAAATGAATAAAGTTGTGCAGAAGACAAACTTAAATTGGCTAGTGTAAGAAAGAGACAAAAAATTATTAACACAGCACCAAGGAATGCTATAATAATTATAGTACTGTATATTTATTATTTGTACCCCGCCCATCTGGCTGGGTATCCCCAGCCACCTTGGGCGGTTTCTAGCAGAATACTAAAATACAATGATTCACCAAATATTAAAAACTTCCCTAAACAGGGCTTCCTTCAGATGTCTTCTAAAAGTCCGAAAGTTGTTTATTTCCTTGACATCTGATGGGAGGGCATTCCACAGGGTGGGCACCACTACCAAGAAGGCCCTCTGCCTGGTTCCTTAAATGAGAAATGCTAAATGGACTGAGATGTTTCTTGGCAGTGTTGGTAACAAACCTGATGCAACGGGATCTGGTTTTAAACAGGCTGCTGCTTTGACAGGTGGCTGCTTTTGAGTGACTGCCAAAGGGTAGCTCCATTGTGCGCAAACATGGCCTTTGGGTCACAGAAGATGAAGGGGTGGCATTGTGATGGCAGGATCCTCCCCTAGCCTATGTGCTTTGATTATAATGTGTGTTAGGTTAGGATCCCCCTTGTGTACACTTCAATCCCTTTTCACATGGGAGCATGGTCACGTAGTCTAGGAAGTGGGAGGCCACATCCCAAAACATGCATCAAATATCAAAGCCTTCAAAGCTGTTGCTCATGGTCAACTGAGTATTAAAAATAAAGCCAAAGGAAGGGATTTCAGAACAACTGTCCCTCTCTTCAGGCATTCAGGAAGCTGTCAAAATCAAATGCAGGGGGGCAAGAATAAGTACTCAAACTCTGCTGCTTCCACTAGAGGGTGCTTGCATTCCTTGCATGGTTTTCCAGGGTTCTGCAAGATGTGTGAAGCCCACAGAAGCATCCCCATGGCAAAACAGGTCTATTAAAAGCTGGTTTTCGGTGCCCCTCTGAGCAAAACATTTTGCCTCCTCCCTTCAGTCCTCAGTGGAAGAAGAACATATAAGCAGGCAGCATCAACAAGCAAGAGAACCCTGTGGTGTGGGCCAAAAAGAAGAATACATGGTTAGGTCATCACTGGTTCAAAAGAAGAATACATGGTTAGGTGGTCATTGGTTCAAATGCACATGGGTGGTTTTCTTGTCCTTTTAGAGCTGCTGTTACTAAATCGTTGTGCTAATACAAGCACTGCCAGATTTCTTCACAAACCATTCCTCTAACATCTCTGCATGTGATAAAACCACGTCATCACAATTTTTTTGGCATGTCTGCTGTGGAAGCGGTTGGTACAATCCTTCCTAAGCAGTTCCAGTTGGGTGCAGTGAAATCTTACAATATGGCATTTGGAGATTTCCATTTCCTGTGCTTTCGAGTCAATTACTTTTTTGGGGGGGTGGGGTTTTCAGTGCTGTTGTAATTATAAGTCTGGGTTTGGTAAGAAAGCCATCAATTACGATGAGACAGCATTATAACAGAAGCAGGGTGAACCAAGTGCACTGTAGATTAGAAGGTCAGCAAGCTGACACTCGTCTGCTTCTTTGGTATGACTCTACTGGGACAGGTACACATCCTGTAGCATTAAACTTCCTGTCCATGGAAGTTCATCACACTCCCAGTTTGGCGCCTCCATGCTAGGTTGGTACAAGTTTCCAACAGTGCGCATTGCCCTGAAACAACCTGCATATTCAGAGCAGAAGAGTGAAAGCAGCACAAACATGGGCTAAGCATGGCATGTTGAGGATCAAAAACAGATCCTACCCATGTTTACTCAGGAAGACTGAGATTCCCGTGCACTTACTGCTCCCCATTGAGTGTGCATAGGAGTCCTACTGTAGACCCTGAAAAGTGGTTTTGCAGCAGCAACTGTGGCGGAGAACCATGAGCAAGCTCACTTACACTGCTTGTGCATATATTTAAGATTTGCACTACAGTGTCTCCTATGGCACGCCGGTATAAAGTGTAATTTCAGGGCTATCAGATCTTCTTTACTGAGAGCAAACATCCACTGGTATTCTGAATACCTGTAAGAAGTGAAAAATATCACATAGGACAACTGTTTACAGCTTGCCTGTGATCAAAATTTCAGTCAGATACTAAATAAGATTTGGAAAGAAACTCTTGCTTGATGGAACTAGTATGGAAACAAGAGTTTATATCCAAAAAGAATTATTTAACATCTCATGATTTAAGATTTTATCAAGACGCAAAATGAAATCAAGAATCTGTCATTTCCCCTCCTATTTGCAGAGGAGAGGATGAGAATGTGACCGCAGTAATATACTGACTTATAGGAGCAGAAGCCAAGAGACAAATTAATCGAAAAAAGTTTTTACATTGCTTCTTTAAAAATCCATTTCAGTCCCACATTCATTTTTATTTTTATTTTTTGCAGCTAGGGGTGGTAACCACAAACGTTCACCAAATTCCTTGTGTTTCCCTTATTCATTTAATGTATGCACAGGCCTGTTACAAAAAAAGTAATTACGCGTTTTTGCTACATGGAGGATTAAACTTGACTTGCATATAATAATGACATTTATTTTTAACACAGCAAACAGTCCCTTTTTGTTCTTCCCACAGTTAAGCTTGCATAATAAATCTTGGAACTTCCTGCTCCATTAAAGCACCTAACTTTTTGAAGTTTGTGGTCTGGTTAAGTCATTCTGGCACGTTTTCATTATTTTGGCAGATATATGACAAACAGTATAGCAAGAGGAACAAACTGATCTGTCTTCATAAAATGTCAAATGGCTATTTTCTAGAAGAATGGCAAGGGATGTTTTGTTGAAACATAGATCCATCGCATTTACTATGCACCATCCATTTGAAGCACTATTAAATCATAAACCAACAACATCTTGAAGAGGTTTGTTAGGCAAAGGGAAGTACCTGGAAAGACGGTCAAAGGATCATTTGTGTGGAAATTTCCTATGCCCATTAGAATAATTTGCATAGAGCAATTTGCATCTGAACTTTTCCCAGTTTGCATTGGAACATTTTCTGAGTCCCTAGAACAGGAGTGCGGAACTGACCCCTGGGTTTCCTCCCCCTCGGCAGACAATTGTTATAGGTGGATTGACCGACCTGTCAATCACTTGACAGAACAATGATATCAGGTGACCCGATCCGCCCACCCCTTTGAAGCAGGGCACACTGTGCCAGAAAGGAAAACCCAAGCCCAGTCAGGTGGGGTTTGAAGGTACCACTGATCAGCTGCTGTACTGACTTCGAGCTGTGCTTTTCTGGCAGTTCTCTGTAGCTGATCTGTGGTAACTTCCAGCCCTGCTTGACTCAGCTTGGATGTTCCAATGTGGCATACTGTGCAATAAAGGACAAATGGGTCAGCATGTTACGTTCGGCAATTGCCAGAATGAGAGGGGCCATGGCAGTTAAACTCTAACTTTAAGATATATGCTTTAATAAATAGTATTGTATTATCTGACTTAAAAGCGAAATTATAAATCTTTGTGTTCTGCTGACTGTAAAGTTCTGTATTAACAGAAGAGTCTGCATGCTTGTGACACTAAGTCCATTTTATGTTTGCATGCATGTATGTATGTATGTGTTTGTTTATGATCTTTCTTTCATGGCCTGGAAAATGAGCAGGAATAAGAAACACTAGGTGGCGCCATAAGCCTTTCTACTCCCTGAGGCGTTCCAGTAGGTTCCTATGGGGAGAGGCAGTCCTTGAGGAACTGCCATTTTTTATTCTTAGATAAAATCTCTTTATTTAATGGCTCTCCAGATCAACCCCAACAATGGCCAGGGATGATTGGAGTTGTAGTTTAACAGCACCTGGAAGACCAGAGATCCCCCCCTGACCTAATTTAATGGGAATACCCTCAGGTGACTTTCTAATGTAAATTTATCAGATACACCTTTAATAATAACTTAAGTATAGTCACTAGATAATTTTTCATTTGCTAGTGAAAGTTGTGTTTATCGCTATCATCTCATAAATATTCTGTGTACTGTAGGACTGAATTGGCAGTCTTATTTTTTATTACGTATGCTGCCTCCTGAGTGTACTTCAGTGGCGGGGGAGGGGATGGTACATTGGTGTTTTTTCTGTTATCTTTGGAAGCATTTGGTGCTTCCTTTGCCCATGGAGTTCTTTCATAATTGCCTGAGACTTGGCTCTCAGCTCCAATTCATAAATGGAGGAAAACAGCGTGTACTTGGTTGATTCACTGCTTAATATGCACAATAAGATAAAAGCTACATTTGCGGCATCACAGCATGAACTCTTTGCAGGTTTTAATGAGATTGTTTATCTAATTGGCTTCCTTTAGGACAGGTTGGTGTTATGAGTTTGGCCTGTTATGACTTGTGGTTGAGTCTGTAAGAATGGGTTTGCCTGAAATATTCCCCGAGTTAGGTCAGGGAATGAAACACATGTTGGTGACTCCTGCTTTATTATTTTCAATTTGAATTGTGAGGGACATCAGAAAGGAAGTGCTGACAGATGGCTGAAGGAGGAGTACATTGGAGTTAGAGATGTGAAGGCCTTGGTGGGGGGACTGAAAAATTTGGGGGTAGGGAGAGATTCCCCCCCCCATTTTCTCTGAAGGCTTTCTTTCTTCGTTTCTTTATGAAAAATTGGGGGGAAATGATTTTTCATTATTAAATATTTTAGAATGATGAACAAAATGTTTAAGGTGTTCATATATCCCCCCTCTCTATATATATACATATATTTCTCTCAGGGATACTTTTACATGAGGTTATGTACAGTATCATATCTTTACAATTCCAATAAACTGAGTAAAAGCAAGTCCTGAGCTGTTGACTGAGAATACAGCTCTCAAATGCAAGAACAAGATGCATTTCCACCTCTCGGATGGCACTACCATTGATTGTCAAAAGAGATGGAAGAATTGTGGTGATCAAAGTTGCAACTTTCCATGGTTGTAAAAAATACAGCAAAAAATAAAAAGGAAATCCAATCATGGGTCCCCAGCATAATTTGATGCTCAGAAAAGGAGTGGAGCAGCAAACCTGGCTATAAAGCTGCCCAGCTGTTGCCTAGCACTTGCTGATGCAACATCTCCTGTTATTCAGCTTAGTGTGGCTCTGTAGCTGGACAGCTCCCTTGCTATTCTGAAAGCCTTGCTTCTTATTCTGGTGGACAGCTCCTTAGCCTTGCTGGTAAAGTGAGAATCTGATCCATATGGTGTTGGTGATGTGAATGGGACAAAAAACTGAAGAGCTCATAATATTAGTGAAGAGATACACGCCATAGCAGATTTGTCCATCTGTTAAAGAATGTAAGCTTTCCAAGAAGCAACATGCTTCATTTGTGTAGGACTTAGTTTGGCAGGGTTGAGAAGGAGCTGGGCAGCTGGCCAGGTGCAGCAATGGTGGCAACCAATGGCTGCTGCCTTCTGCCACAGCCTTGGCTAGATTACAGACTGGCCACACATAGGCTCCTAGAGAAGAGCAGACTTCAGACTCATTTGCACAAAGCCCAAACCTGAATGAACCTTGTTCTGCTGCTGCTTTTTCCACACTGCTCCCAGTGTCAGAGCCAATCCACACATTAGGTGAGAGACCTATGGTGGGCCCTCCCAATGTTTTAAATGCTTACTTTGAAGCAGCAGTGGGGGCTGGTCCCATTGGAACTGGTAGGGCGGAAGGCAGGGAGACCAACAGTAAGGTTGAGCCAGAACCAATGACAAGTAGAGCTAATGAATCAGTGAGACTAAGGAGGAGTTGGCTGATGGGAGCTCTAGCTTTTAAAGGAAGAGCACTGTTGGGAAAGTTTGGTTTTGTTGCTTCAGCACTAACAGCAACTAGGTGGGCAATATTTAGATCACAGAAAGCTGTGTGGAAGAAAGGATTAGACATCCTCCACTCCAATACCACTCAGGTGAAAGTTGAAACTCCCCATGATTACCTTGAAAGCAAAAAATAAAAAGGAAGTCTAATCAGCATAGTGTGTAGTTTGGCTCTCAGTGTGATTTCTGTTCTCATCCTGAAGTAAAGTTCTTAACCCGAGGTACTATTTCTGGGTTAGTGGAGTCTGTAACCTGAAGCGACTGTAACCTGAAGCGTCTGTAAACCGAGGTACCACTGTACACCGCTTGGTTGTAAGAAGAACCTCAAAGCCAGTTACAAGAAGATAAAACAATAAAGTAAAAAAATAAAATACAACTGTACTTTAAAACATATACAAGTTAAAATGCTAAAACAGATTGAAATTACCTGCTCAACAGCAGTTTTAGCAGTAGGATCTCTGAGATCAAATGTTTTCTTCTTCAACATGGAACTTCTTGGAGATGGTAAAGATTCCGGTGCTAACCTTAAACATATGCCTTGTGCTTAACTGCGACAGATGAAACAAAATTGCCAATACAAGTACATACTTTTTAACCTTCCTTGCCAATCTGCCTATCTTTTGCCCATATGTCATTAGGCATTCAGGTTGCCAGTTGCCCTAACAGCTTGAGAGTGTTCATGGACCAGTGGCTGCTTACCTGTATGTCTGTGCAGCAAAGACGTAGGAATAAAGTCACATGCCACCTTGTCTTCAAAGCTTTCCTGTGTTGAAATGTAAATAGAGGCAATAAAGTTCCAACGACATATAGAATTCTCCACCCCTCCCCATTCAGTTCTGACCTACCTTGGAGGTTGTCAGAGCAATTCAGATAGTTTTCTGATGTCTGTGGTCTTTTCATCTCCTGGCACTTTGTCAACACAAAATAGAGAAGCATGTTGAGGATTTTAACCTCCTGACATTTTAAAATGCATTCTATTATGCAGAGCAGTGGTAGAGAACATTTGGCCACCCAGGTGTTGCTGAACCACAACTCCCATCAGTCCCAGCAAGCATACCCAATGGCTAGGGATGATGAGTGTTGTAGCTGAGCAACTTCTGAAAGGCTGGTGGGTCCATACACCTGATGTTGAGTCTCCAAATTTAAGTGCTCATTTATTGGATGCTGATAAGCACCAGCTTCCTTAATTGGACTGTGCTTGATTAGATGTTCAGATTACAATGACATTAGCATTAGTTTACTGAACTTCTGAAAAAATATGAGTTGGCTTTATATATCATTTGCCCAAGAGTCATAGGATTATTTGATATGCATGTGTACAGATCAGCACATTTTTAAGCAGCAGTTTATTATTAGCCACTACAGTAGCTGGAGTATTAAATTGCAACCACTTCCTCTTTCACAACAAGGGGTTGTTGTTTTTTTGTAGAGAGTTGCAACCTAATTTAAAAGACAAATCTTACTGTGCAATTTTATGCATGCTTACTGAGAAGTATGTCTCCCTGAGGTCATTGGGGCTTATTCCCAAGTAAGTAGATATTGGTTTGCATTGGAACCTTGATAAATTAATCATGACTTCAAATAGTACCGCCACATGTCTACTTAGAAATAAATTCAATTGATTTCACAGGTAAATGGATGTATGATTACATCCTTTGGCACTTAATCTGATGGTTAAATTTTGCAGCATTTCTTAAAGCAAGAATTATACTTTGATGTCTTTAGATTGTTTGCAGCTGGGTCCTAGAAGGTACCATCTTAAAAGAGGCATCCCCTCCAATGTGAGATGAAAGTCAGAATGGCTCTGAAGATGGTGCCTGCCATCTCAAGTGTTTTATTAGTTTTAACATATATATCACCCTTTGCCAATCTGATGCCTTCTATATGTTGCAGGACTACAACTTCCATCTGCCCCAGCCAGTAGAGAGAAGGCTGATATTTATTTATTCATTTATTTTATTTATAAATATATTTCTAGATCACTATTCATTACAAAATGTCAGAGTGGGTTACAACAATCATACATAACACAATACAATAAAACCATATGAATTTTTTTAAATCAGAGATCAACTATTACAGAAGAGTATTTAATTGCCAGCATAGAAAGGTCTTCAAAAGGTGCTATATATATGCTATATTTTATGTGTGTGTTACCCAATAAATTGAGGTTACTTTTAAAATCAGTTATATTTAAACGTTGCAGCCTTAATTTCTCAGTGTGTTTTGATGAGTGTTGTGGTTTCGTTTGTTCTCATTGGTCATATCCATATCATAAAAAAGACTTGTTTTGTTCATAAAGTCTGTAAAGCACCATATATGCTGCATTCATTAATAATAATGATGATGATAATAATGATAATAATATCACTATCAAAATAAGGTGCTACACTCAATATGCCAGCGAGTTTGGAAAACTCAGGAGTGGCCAGAAGATTGGAGAAGATCACTCTACATCCCAATCCCAAAGAAGGGCAGTGCCAAAGAATGCTCCAACTACCGCACAATTGCACTCATTTCACACGCTAGCAAGGTTATGCTTAAAATTCTACAAGGAAGGCTCAAGCAGTATGTGGACCGAGAACTCCCAGAAGTGCAAGCTGGATTTAGAAGAAGCAGAGGAACCAGAGACCAAATTGCAAACATGCGCTGGATTATGGAGAAAGCTAGAGAGTTCCAGAAAGACATCTACTTCTGCTTCATTGACTATGCAAAAGCCTTTGACTGTGTCGACCACGGCAAACTATGGCAAGTTCTTAAAGAAATGGGAGTGCCAGATCACCTCATCTGTCTCCTGAGAAATCTCTATGTGGGACAAGAAGCTACAGTTAGAACTGGATATGGAACAACTGATTGGTTCAAAATTGGGAAAGGAGTACGACAAGGCTGTATTTTGTCTCCCTGCTTATTTAACTTATATGCAGAATTCATCATGCGAAAGGCTGGGCTGGATGAATCCCTAGCCGGAATTAAGATTGCCGGAAGAAATATCAACAACCTCAGATATGCAGATGACACAACCTTGATGGCAGAAAATGAGGAGGAATTAAATAACCTTTTAATGAGGGTGAAAGAGGAGAGCGCAAAATATGGTCTGAAGCCCAACATCAAAAAAACGAAGATCATGGCCACTGGTCCCATCACCTCCTGGCAAATAGAAGGGGAAGAAATGGAGGTAGTGAGAGATTTTACTTTCTTGGGCTCAATGATCACTGCAGGTGGTGACAGCAGCCACGAAATTAAAAGACGCCTGCTTCTTGGGAGAAGGGCAATGACAGGCCTAGACAGCATCTTGAGAAGTAGAGACATCACCTTGCCAACAAAGGTTCGTATAGTTAAAGCTATGGTTTTCCCAGTAGTGATGTATGGAAGTGAGAGCTGGACCATAAAGAAGGCTGATCGCCGAAGAATTGATGCTTTTGAATTATGGTGCTGGAGGAGACTCTTGAGAGTCCCATGGACTGCAAGAAGATCAAACCTCTCCATACTGAAGGAAATCAACCCTGAGTGCTCACTGGAAGGACAGATTGTGAAGCTGAGGCTCCAGTACTTTGGCCACCTCATGAGAAGAGAAGACTCCCTGGAGAAGACCCTGATGTTGGGAAAGATGGAGGGCACAAGGAGAAGGGGGCGACAGAGGACGAGATGGTTGGATAGTGTTTTCGAGGTTACCAGCATGAGTTTGACCAAACTGCGGGAGGCAGTGGAGGACAGAGGTGCCTGGCGTTCTCTGGTCCATGGGGTCACGAAGAGTCGGACACGACTAAACGACTAAACAACAAACAACATCAAAATGAAAGGCCTTCTTTTTTTCATTTCTGCTTACAGTACAGTAACACTCCAGAGAACATAATGATCCCTCTCCTGGAATAGGAAAGGAAGGTGGTGGCTAGATTGCCTCCCTTTCCCCAATATTAAATGTTCCTTGTGGGACACTGCACAGGGTATAGGCTGGCCAAGGTCCCCTACAAACTGTGAAAGATGATAGGGAGAGGAGCTATTGGAGAGGCTACTGAGCAAATGAGGCTGTGGAATGTGGGCACAGAGCAGCCCTTTCTCCAGTTTCAGTAGACCATGTCCCTCTGTGAGGGAGCCTTCCCAGACCCGCTGAAAGAGGCGGTCATTAAACCGCTTCTTAAAAAAACATCTTTAGACCCGGCCAATTTGGCCAACTATCGCCCAGTCTCAAATCTGCCATTCTTGGGCAAGGTGATTGAGCGGGTGGTTGCTGAACAACTCCAAGCACGCCTGGAGGAAACGGACCATTTGGATCCCTTCCAATCGGGATTCAGGCCTCACCATGGGACTGAAACTGCCTTGGTCGCGCTGGTTGATTATCTCCGGCGGGCTAGGGACAAAGGTGAGAGCTGTTTCCTAGTTCTGCTGGATCTCTCAGCGGCCTTTGACACCATCGACCATAACATCCTTCTGGACCGTCTAGAGGGGCTGGGAGCTGGGGGCACTGTCATACAGTGGTTCCGCTCCTTCCTCCTGGGCCGTGTCCAGAAAGTGGTGGGGGGGGTGAGTGTTCAGACCCCTGGGCTCTCACTTGTGGGGTGCCTCAGGGTTCTGTCCTCTCCCCCATGCTTTTTAATATCTATATGAAGCCGCTGGGAGAGATCATCAGGGGGTTTGGACTGGGTGTTCATCAGTATGCAGATGACACCCAGCTCTACCTATCCTTTAAATCAGAACCAGTGAAGGCGGTGAAGGTCCTGTGTGAGTGCCTGGAGGCGGTTGGAGGTTGGATGGCGGCTAACAGATTGAGGTTGAATCCTGACAAGACAGAAGTACTGTTTTTGGGGGACAGGAGGCGGGCAGGTGTGGAGGATTCCCTGGTCCTGAATGGGGTAACTGTGCCCCTGAAGGACCAGGTGCGCAGCCTGGGAGTCATTTTGGACTCACAGCTGTCCATGGAGGCGCAGATTAACTCTGTGTCCAGGGCAGCTGTCTACCAGCTCCACCTGGTACGCAGGCTAAGACCCTACCTCCCCGCGGACTGTCTCGCCAGAGTGGTGCATGCTCTAGTTATCTCACGCTTGGACTACTGCAACGCGCTCTACGTGGGGCTACCTTTGAAGGTGACCCGGAAACTGCAATTAATCCAGAATGCGGCAGCGAGACTGGTGACTGGGAGTGGCCGCCGGGACCACATAACACCGGTTCTGAGAGATCTGCATTGGCTCCCAGTACGTTTCCGAGCACGATTCAAAGTGTTGGTGCTGACCTTTAAAGCCCTAAACGGCCTCGGTCCTGTATACCTGAAGGAGCATCTCCACCCCCATCGTTCAGCCCGGACTCTGAGATCCAGCGCCGAGGGCCTTCTGGCGGTTCCCTCATTGCGAGAAGTGAGGCTACAGGGAACCAGACAGAGGGCCTTCTCGGTAGCGGCGCCCGCCCTGTGGAACGCCCTCCCATCAGATGTCAAAGAGATAAAGAATTACCTGACGTTCAGAAGACATCTTAAGGCAGCCCTGTTCAGGGAAGTTTTTAATATGTAATGCTGTACGGTTTTTAACACTGATTGGGAGCCGCCCAGAGTGGCTGGGGAAAACTCAGCCAGATGGGCGGGGTATAAATAATAAATTAATAATAATAATAATAATAATAATAATAATAATTATTATTATTATTATTATTATCATGTTCTGGCACAAATTAGCTACCAGGATATCATTAAAACCAACTCCAGAGATGCTTGCTCCACCCTGAAGTAGTGATGTGTCAGGAGATGCCTGTGCTTAAATGTGGAGGGAAGGGCTGAGAGAGCTGATAATGCTCTGCAAGGTGAGTTACTAGTTGTATCTTCTGCCTATGCTGTTTAGTACCTTTAGTACCCCCTGAGGCCTTGGACTGACTCTACACCTCCCACCCCAAACTGGTCTTTCCTGCCCAGGGGGATCCTATTACTATAAGCTGGCTTCCTATGCCCTTTCTCAAGCAACAGAGTCCTTGGTGTTCTGTTTGGTTGGTCTCTGGTCCTGGGTTTGCTTCTGATTTATCTTTCAGTCTGCCTGCAAGCTTTGTCCTATTGGTCTTGGCTGAGCTCAGACTGCCGCCCGCCGCCCAGCCTTGATATGATGTGACAGCCTCTGCTAAAGCTAGCAAATTCCACATTAATTAAACCTCAAAAGCTGACATCGAAGCCTGCGCAAGGGATTTCACTGACATTTGTCTAGCTTGGCTGAAAGATATTCCTGAGATTGTGAGGTAGCCGAGGACAGTCTTCACCTCTGTGCCATGCTAGATCTGAGGCAGTCAGAAGTAAACATGGCCGGAATGGAAGTGAGGAGTCTGAAGATGTGGACTCTGCCTCTGCTTGTGTATAAGGTGATGAGATGGCTGTGGAGCAGAGAGGCAAGCAATGATAGGAACAAACGCAGCAGCACCAGCAACCAACAGAAGTTTGTGAGGGAACCTTGCCATAACCTGAGAGACAGCAAGGAAAGCAGAGAAAAGGCAGACATAAAAGTGGGAACAGCTAAAATAGAGGACTGTAAGTGGAGGAACTACAAAGCTCCAAGCACTGGAGATACCTGGGGGTGTGTGGAAAAGTGCCCATAGAAACTTTATTTGGTGATTACAGCTGCAGAGTTAAGCCTCACAGGAACCTTATGATGAAAAGAGTCACAGACTTCCTTGGGAAAAGAATGAGTGACTCACCAAGTTTCCTATACAAAACTGAATAGACTTAGGGCTCTGAAGGAATTCTGTTAAGCTTTTCCCTCTTTCTGGTGCTGTAACTAAGGATGCCCACTTTGCTTACCTTACAAGGCCATGCCTCCTGTCTCTCATGTAATATTCTGGTGGGGTCTGTATGGACTTGTGATCATGGAAGGCTGAAAATCCCTGCTAAAACAATATTCCAGGCATTTTCTCCTGCCAATCAATTTGTTCTCTTGGGTTGGGGCAACCCAACCACTGTTTTTCTGGCAGGGACCCTGTTCTCCCTTTGGTCTGGGAACTGGTTTATTTTCTCTTTGAAAAGTTGCCAGGTTGTTTCCCTTGCTGAATCTGCTGTTTGCTCCTCTGCAATTGTTAATCCGGCAGCTTTTGAAATTCTAATACTGGTCTGGTGCTAAAAGAGTGCTATATTTGAATTGTTTAATGGAACCACACTTGAGAGATCCCATTTCTACTGTGCCTTCGCGGGTTGCTGACCTACTTTTGGATTTCCCATCTTAAAAAGCAAAATGTTTATTTGGGATTACACTTAATGGCCGGAATGCACTTCTCACTTCACTTCTTTTACAGAAGTATTAAGAGCTAAATGAATCTTGCCATCACCATGACCTGGCAGTCTTGCAGATACAGCTCTAGCTCTCCAAGAAAGCAGGTCAGGCAAGATACACACACACAGCAAAATAAAAGCAGAGTTATATGTACTGCACGTGACAGAACCAACAGTTTCCCCATATAGCAGTGAGCTGTGCTTAAGCAGTTTCTCCTGTGTGAAGCATCTTTATTTATTGTGCATTTTTTCTAATTATATGCAATAATACAAACAACGCTAGTGGAGTGAAGGGGTCTGTGGCAAGAACCCAAATATCAGTGGGTGGGTATGCATTCTCCACAGCTCCTTCTGGTTGCACAGAGGTTATCTGCAATATTAGGCATGGATCTCTCTCTAAGCCAAAGCTGGGGCATCTTTTTCATCCTGAGGACCACCTTGCCTTCAGGGGCCACACATGCCAGTGGTGGGTGGGGCCAGAGGCAAAAGTGGGTGGAGCAATGAATATAAAGGTTACCTTGGGATCAGTGCAAGGGTTTCTGCATGTGCAATGGAACTTCTTCCCTCTCCTCCCCCTGTGCACCTCTTAAATCTAGGGGTTCTCTGCCCCCCCAAAAGAAGCCTGTGAAGATTTGGGGAGGGTGTGTACACAGGGGCAGGAGTTCCACTGCACAACATAAATGGGGCATGTTTAGGTCGTTTTCAGAGAGAAAGCCACCCTGTAAATAAGGGGTTTTGTTTCTTGAAGTTGAATTTTTAAAAAGAGGGAGATCTGCGGTTCAGTGCAAAAGACCTAGGGATGCGTAATGTTCAACAAACACGCACGGGCCACCCCGAAACAACGCCCCTGGATACATGATGTGTGCCGATAAGAGCTTCACAAACTCTACTTCTGCTTGCCATGTGGACAGAACTGAAACTGAAGTAGGTTAAAATCTGGAGCCTACTGAGTTCATGTTAATGGCACATGAAGCAAGGTGACCAACAGTGCAGTTGCAAGGGGATTATTCTGTGGGTCATAATGAAAACATGCAAAATTTGGGTTACCTCCTAGCATGCTGAGACTATTGATGACGACCTCAGACATGTTATATATGGTACATTGGTTTGTATTTCCAACTGTGTAATGCTGTATCTTCTCCCACACTTTTCTTTCCCCCCATTTCCGCTCCCTACCTTTTTTATTTTTTATTTTACTACTTCAGGACATTCATTTACTCCTTCCTCCGAAGAGGCAGGCCTTTCCCATTGGAGAAGCTGTTTTTTGGTGTGCTGTTCTGCATCTTTAATGGCTTCCTTCAGGGTTACTACTTGATTTACTGTGCCGAATACCCAGATGACTGGTACAATGACATCAGATTTACATCAGGTAATTATAGCTGCAAGAAGTCAAGCATCTGGCCATCTAGTTAATATGAGCTCCGCCAAATTTACAGAGTGTCAGATCATAGACAATGTTGTCAAAATGTCAAGGCAGGAAAACAATAGTATGAATAACAGCAGTAGTTCAACACTTTGCAAAACCCAAGGTGCCAAAAGACTTACTGTTGCTGCATCAGGCCCACACAGCTGCCCTTGTGGAAGAGAAAACACATGGGGAACAAGCTGTGTAACCATAAAGACAGGCCATTAGAGGGAGCAATTTGCATGTTTCAGACTTACGCAATTGGCATTTGCTAGTCATCCTCTACAGTGGTACCTCGGGTTAAGTACTTAATTCATTCCAGAGGTCCGTTCTTAACCTGAAACTGTTCTTAACCTGAAGCACCAATTTAGCTAATGGGGCCTCCTGCTGCTTCTGCACTGCCAGAGCACGATTTCTGTTCTCATCCTGAAGCAAAGTTCTTAACCCGAGGTACTATTTCTGGGTTAGCGGAGTCTGTAACCTGAAGCCTATGTAACCCGAGGTACCACTGTATTTGCTTTATCTGTTCTTTTCCTTCTACATGTCTTCTCTCCCACCCACCACCCACTTAAAAAAAAAACTTTTTCTGGTTCCCCTCCCCCATGCAAATTAAGTTCTAGGGCTGAACTGTAGCTCAAACGAAACCCTGGGTAAATAAATAAACCCTGTGCAGATAAATACATATATTAGTGAAAATACCATACAGAAATGCATCACTATAGGGGAAATCACTTTGCAATTTGATCACTGCTGCAGGCCTCACTTGTAGTCTGCCTGGCACTTGGAGGAGGAATTTGCTTGTCTCTGCTGCTGTTGGAGGTCTGACCATGGAAAGCCAAGAGAGACATGGCCAGGGAAAGAGTAAAGTTCAGCCACTGCAGTGTGTGCTTTCTTCAACTAGATCAGGGATGTGGCTCTCAATACATTGATAGACCACATCTCCCATCAGCCCCAGCCAACTTGACCAATGGTCAGGGAAGATGGGAGCTGTGGTCCAGCAACCTCCGGAGGGCTGCAGGCACCCTGTTCCTGAGCTAGATACACAAGCAGTGCTGCCCAGATGCTCTTCCAGTCCCCTTGCCCAGCCTGCCTCCCCCTGTTGGGAGAGAGAGTGAGACAGGTAATACTTACCTCTACTTACCCTGTAAACACTCCCTTGTGCAGTGGCCATGTGTTCTGCTCCGTATGGCCAGGCTGTGGTCCTGAAAGGCCAAAGGAACTACAATAGGTTGGCCAGCAGTAAACATGGTTACACTGGAGGTGCTGATATTCAGGAATTCTCCTTCTGCATGGTGCATTCTTACACAGTGCAGACACTGTTCCAAACTCTTAAGGGAGAGAGGACTGGTTAGCCAGTACCAAGTTTCCATGCCGCCACCTGGCTGTCCTTTTACTTACGGTAGGTCTGGCCCAGGGAGTGACACTGCCAGCCAGCTTCCTTTTTCTCAGTCTTAGTGTTGCCCTTGTAGAATTCAGCAGGCAGATGAATGGAGAGAAATCTGGCTCTGACATTGGCTCTGGCTCCACCTACTGTCTGAGCTCCCTGCATTCCTCTCCACCCATCTCAATGGGCACCAACCACCACTGCTCCTCACAGACAGCCTCTTATGTCTTCTTCCAGACTAGGGTTGCCACCTGCCCTTTATAATACAGTGGTACCTTGGGTTACATATGCTTCAGGTTACATACGCTTCAGGTTACAGACTCTGCTAACCCAGAAATAGTACCTCGGGTTAAGAACTTTGCTTCAGGATGAGAACAGAAATTGTGCGGCAGCGTGAAGCCCCATTAGCTAAAGTGGTGCTTCGGGTTAAGAACAGTTTCAGGTTAAGAACGGACCTCCAGAACGAATTAAGTACTTAACCAGAGGTACCACTGTACAGGATTGTCCAGTATTCCAATGTAAAACGCTATATCCTGTATCAATACAGTTTTGTCCTGTATTTCAGGTCTCTCTTTCTGCCAAGTTAGGGATCCTCTCCAAATGCATGTGTTTGAAAGGGTGTGTGAAAGATCATGTATTTAAGCTCTGAGTAGCCAAGCACAGACAGATTTCCAAATTCATGTGTATGTACATGTGCATGTGATAAATTCCAAAGGGGCAACCCCCCCCCCAAAAAAATCACTGCCTTCCCTGCCCTGTATTTTTCCAGAACAAAGGTGGCAACTCTATTCCAGACCCAGTTCCAAGATTGCAAGTTACACACACACACACACACACACACACACACACACACACACCACACCTCTTGATGACATCACCTTAGCCAGGCAAAATGGGGAAGAAAGAAAGAATGTCACAACAGTCACCTTCCAGAAGTTTCTTCTATCTAGTTTCTGTGGCAATACTCTGTCCCACGTTTACATTACGAAACAATATACCAAACACACCAGGGCAAGGCTATTTCCTTAACAAAGAAACTCAGCAGTCTCCCTCTTCTGAAGACCCCAGTTTCCCAGGTCTCAAACTGCCCTGTTTCATTATAATATGGATTCTCCCTTCCTTTGCTTGCCTGTATGGGGCAATTAACAGTGCTTGTTAAACAGGCTGGCTATTTGAGCACAGGGCCTGAAATCAAATATTTTAGTCACCCAACCAATAAATACTTCATTCTCTGCTTTTAGGTCTCTTGTTGTTCTTGTTTGGCATGGGAGTCAATATTCACAGTGACCTCATTCTGCGCCAGCTAAGAAAACCTGGGGAGCTCACTTACAAAATCCCACAAGGTATGTCATTCTTTTCCCAATTTCCTTGTGGGGACCCTGTCCCTGTGGTTTGAGAAACATGAGGGTAGGTGAGGAAGACACCAGCAGGTCACACTATTAGTCACCTGTCATTCATCAGAAGTGGTCAATAATAAGCAGAGTAATGCAGGAATGAGAAACCTGTGGCCCTCCAGATGTTGCTAGACTTCACTTTCCACCATGCCAGCTGGGGATGATGGAGTCCAACAACATCTGGAAGGCCACATATTCACCACCCCTGAAGTAATAGGATCATGGTGGGAAGCTGAGAATGCTTTCTAGGATAATTTATCTGAGCAGAAAGTCTAAAACATTTCTGACCAAGGGTAAAGGTCCTCGTGAGGCCAACCAATCATTTATTACCTTTGAGGTCATGGAGCCAATGAGAGTGCCAGAGCAGTAAGGTGACGGGCTAAGCACCCTCCTTACTGCCACATTGTCCCTGTTTTGTGTCTGATTGGCTGAGCCCGCTGCCACTCTTCCCCTGGAGCTAAAGCCTCAGCTGCCAATGCAACAAATGCAGTGGTTTACTGCTGAGACATGTTCCCAGTTGTTTGGGGGCTTCTTGGACTGTGGAAGACCCCCAACCTACATCTGGTAGTTCAGGCCTAGTGGAACAATTGATGACAGGCCCATCAAGTCCAGTCTGGCCTTCTTTAAATCCTCTTGACCAGCAGTACTGAAGTCAAAACTCTGCCTTCTTTTTGCCATTGCCACACTAGCAAAAGAACTTTGTACAACATTGTTCTGCAATTGCTTACAATTGGCTATGGGCCCTGGGAGCTGTAATGGCTAGGGGGTGTTGAGACCGTCTGGCCACAGCCATGGCTGCAGTAATGGCAGCAGGAATCCCTGTTGGGTTAATGCCAGCCCCGGTGGCAACATCCTTAGGATGTGTAAATGAGGCTCACTTTCCACTGTTCAAATGTGCTCATACTAGTTCCCTTTCATGCAGGAGGACTGTTTGCATATGTATCAGGAGCAAATTTCTTTGGTGAGATACTGGAATGGTTTGGCTATGCTATAGCAACCTGGTGCCTGCCAGCGTTTGCCTTTGCCTTTTTCACACTCTGCGTCATTGGGCCTCGTGCATATCACCATCACAGGTATCAAGCGTGCTGTTTGTATATTCTTATTCTTATTATTTTTTTTGCTCCTGTTTGTTTGTAGTGTGATGAGAGGGGCTTAATGTTCGTTCTAATTTACCTTTTTTTTTTTTTGAGGGGGTTTGTTTTTTAAGGGATGCCCTCTCCTTTATGCAGGTTCCTCTGGTGTCTGCTTTCATTGTATCCCAGAGGAAGGGGTTGTTATGTCACCCACATCATTGTCCTTAAAGTAGTTTTGGAGAGTTTTCAAGAGATCCTCTCTAGCAACTTGGTTTGTGGTTAGGATGGGACTGAAGGACCACGATGGGGTATGTAGTTTGTGCTTCCTCTCCTATTTTGAGGTAGCTTCTACAGGAGCGTGGTCTGTGGTTTTAATGTTGTTTCTACCAGGGGGATCAGGCCTTGTGTGAGCAGAATGCTGTCCAGTATGGACATTGTGCCATGGCGTCCAGACTGGAATGTGTGGCTGGTGCCTCCTGGGTTCTTTTCTCCCCATATGTCATAAAAAGGCTTCCGTCTTTTTAGCATTTTTAGTAGTTTGTAAGAATTTCTAATTGTTTGGGGTTTCCCTCTGAGGAAGGTTGCTCAGGGGGTTGTAGGATGGATATCTTTTAGGGAGGTGCCTCTCATATTTAGGTTGAGGTCACCTCCTAGGGTTGCTTCCCCTTCAGAGAAGGAGATGAATTTGTTTAGTGTTTTCTAGATGAACGCTAGTATTTTTTGTGTGTTTGGGGCATACACTATATGGAGCCAATTGTCAGTTTACTTTTGCCATCTAGTACCTTTTTAGCAAAAACGAATCTGCCTTTTTTGTCTTTTACCACTGTTGTGGCTTTAAAATTTTGGTCTCTACTGAGTAGTATGTCTACTCCGTGGGTCTTTCCTGACCAAGGTGCCACCCATTGTTGACTGAAGCAGGGTTTGCTCAGGAGTTTGCTTCCTTTGGGTCGGTTGTGTATTTTCTGTAGGAAGGCAATGTGTGGTTTCATGGTGTTTACATACAAGGTGATGTGTTTTCTTCTGATAGGGTTTCCCAATCCCCTCACATTTAGTGTAATTGCTTTTAAGCTAGCCATTTTGTATGTCTATTTTATAGGATGATTCCCTGCCAACCTGTCTAGGTTGTCCTGTGTTTCTCACCTTATATTATTGAACCTAGTGTGCTGTGTTGACATACAGTGTGGTGGGTTGCGGGAGAGGGGGGTTAGAGTTAGGGATGGGCTGAAGATTGGGGAGTATGTTGTAGAGAGTAGCCTATATGCAGTTATATAGGTGTTTGCTTGGGGTAGCTTGGACCATTTGGCTCCCAGCCAGTTGGTCCTGTGTCTCAGCTGGCATGGATGGCCTTGTTTGAGAACAGGCCATCCCCCCTTTTGCTCGCAATAGGGGTGGGTCAGTGAGACAGTGACAAGTGCTTGTGTTGGGTGTAAAGTTTATAAGCAATGCTGTCAGTATTGTTACCAATACTGGTGGTCCTCAAGAGCTCTGCGCAGCCATGGCATTTGCCATCTTGCCTCACTGGAAGTCCCTTATTCTTATTTTATTTAATTTTTTAAAAAAATTAATTATACAAAAGAAAGTGAAAAAAGAAGATGATATATATAGTGGGGGGCACTGGTCTAAACCACTGAGCCTCTTGAGCTTGCCAACCAGAAGGTTGGTGGTTCAAATCCCTGCGGCGGGGTGAGCTCCCATTGCTCTGTCCCAGCTTCTGCCAACCTAACAGTTCGGAAGTATGCCAGTGCAAGTAGATAAATAGGTACCGCTGTGGGAAGGTAAAAAGTGTTTCCTTGCACTCTGGCTTCCATCATGGTGTCCCGTTGCGTCAGAAGCAGTTTAGTCATGCTGGCCACATGATCTAGAAAGCTGTCTGCGGACAAATGCTGGATCCCTCAGCCAGAAAGCAAGATGAATGCCACGCCCCTTAGTCCCCTTTGACTATATATATGTAATGTATGTTAATACACATATGATTATTAATAACTTGTTAAATTCTGTATAACTCATTCCAAATATTGATATATTTATCCAAATAAAGTCTGCATCTATAAGCAATCTGTCCTTACGTTTCGAGTGCTGTTATGTCTTCAGTCAATTGATTAAAGGGGAGCATATTTTTCTTCTTCTAGTTCATCAATACCAGTCTTTTGGCCATTGTTAGGGCACGTAGACGTGGGACGCGGTTGGCACTGTGGGTTAAACCACTGAGCCTAGGGCTTGCCTATCAGAAGGTCGGCGGTTTGAATCCCCGCGACGGGGTGAGCTCCCGTTGCTCAGTCCCTGCTCCTGCCAACCTAGCAGTTCACAAGCAAGTCAAAGTGCAAGTAGATAAATAGGCACCGCCCCGGCGGGAAGGTAAACGGCATTTCCGTGCGCTGCTCTGGTTCGCCAGAAGCGGCTTAGTCATACTGGCCACATGACCCGGAAGCTGTATGCCAGCTCCCTCGGCCAATAAAGCAAGATGAGCGCCGCAACCCCAGAGTCGGTCACGACTGGACCTAATGGTCAGGGGTCCCTTTACCTTAGGGCACGTAGAATCCATTTTTGTTGTCCAGTTGACCTATAATAGGCAGATAATTCAATGTATGTGCTTGATGTACCGTAGATTATACATGAAAAGCTGCTTCATGAGAGGGAGACTTACAGTGCAATCATGCCTACTCAGATGCAAGTCCCACTGAGGTCAATGGACCTTATTCTCAAGTCAATGTATAGGTCTGTAGTGTTAAACAAGAGAAGCCAGGGTGAGACACAAAGCACGCACACACACACACAAAAACACACTGGCTGCTTCTCTAGATTAAGACTAGTTTACACACCGTACACTGAAAGTACCCCCTCTCAAGTACCCTGGGAACTGTAGTTCATCCCTAACAAAGCTGCAGTTTCTAGCGCTATCAACATACTGCAGCTCCCAGTATTATTTTGGAGCGTGTGTGTGTGTGTGTGTGCTTGAAATGCGCTTTAATTGTACTTAATTGACATGTCTCACCTGTTGTGGAAGCCTGGTTGTCTGTGACAAGAGTTGGAGCTCTCTCAGTAGCTGCATCCAAAGTGTGGAATGCCTTGCCCCATCAAGTTTACCCTCTTTCACTATCTTCTGCCAGCTAGTATTTTTTAAAAAATTCCAGCAAGCATTTGCTGGTATGATAATTGTTTTTATTCAGAGTTTGTTTCTAATCTGTTCTGAAATACAATGAAATAATATAACATCATCAATAACCTTCACACAGGGCAGTTGGTGTCAGATGGCTTAGAGGGCGTGATTTTTAAGCATGGAACTGCTCTTTGTTCTAAATGTACAACACACATATAGCTCAGAGTTGTCGGTCTGCTGTTGTTTTCTGTCTTCTTGGGTCTCATCTTGATAGATTCATAAATTCACTCCCATCTCCATGGTGCAGCAGCTTATGGAGGAGGATTGACTGTAAGTATACTTGGTAAATTCGTATGTCACACCAACCCACGGTTGTAACAAACCATAGTTTGCAAACCTAATTCAGTTGAAACTATGGTTTGATAGCCTGTCAGAAACTATGGTTTTTCAATATAACATCACACTAAATCACAGCATCCTTAACCATAGTTTGGTTTGATGTCTAATTTCTGCCACTGCAATACTTATGTTCACCATTGCTCAAATCTGAAAGTTGAATGGAAACTCCAAGTCCCTCTAATCAAAACATTTTAAATATTTGCCACAAGCAGCATAAGATGTTGAAAAACGAGATTCTACTTTCTTAAAGCAATCTGTGCAGGTCTGTGTCATTTTGGCCATTTTTTGTTTTCATTGTGTGTCCCTTTTGTCTTTTCAGGTACTATCACAAGAGGTTCACTGGCTATCCAAGATCTAGAAAAGCCTTGATTCCATTCATATTCTAGAGGCCAATTATCTGGACTTTTTGAGCAGCGGGGTGTGTTTTGTGTGTTATTTTACTGTATAACTTTAATTATGAAGTTTATTAATAATGTGTAAAATGCTGATGTGAGTTTCAAAGGGAAAGAAACTTGAATAGTGCTATGTTGCCAGTTATACAGAGTGTTGTTGCTGGATGGAAACAAGTAATCACAGTTCTGTGATTCATCGTCAGAGTTTTTGATTTTTTAAACAACAACAAAAAACAAGTTTTGTCAAGCAAAAGTTTTTTGTCAGTGATTTGCAGAGGCACCTAATGCTTTTATTGTGCACCATTATTCCACTCAAAATGTCTACACACACACACACACACTCACACTGCTTTTATCCCTAGCAATGGTGTTTTTTTTGTTAGTAGGAATTACTGAAGTTTCATCTGGGCCTGTCTGTAGTTGTCACTGCTGTAGCTATACTGAAGACTCTGAAAGAAAATATCTGCTTTTTTTTTACTGGTAATCTTTCTATTCTGCTCCTGTGGTCTTCCCTATAAAGAGCAACAGGTCGTCTATGAAAAAGTAATTCCTGGTTCCAAGGCCTCTTGCTGATAGAGAACAATATTTCATATTTTTTCCCCTCCAGGTGGACTGATTATGATCAAGAATGGGCTGCTATATTCCCAAAACCGTTATGTAATTTAAGTGAATGTGTCATTTCCTTGTAAAACATGGCTTGTTAACTGAATAAGAAATAAAAATTTTGTTCCAAATTTAGCATTTCATTTTACTAAAAGAATAGCCCAGGTAGCCTGTTCTAGCAGAGCACTTGTATCATAGCATCTTGTATCATACAATATATGGATTTATTCATAACTTGTTCAATGTTATCTTCTGGTTGTTTCGGATCATGCAGATTGCTTTGCTTTAAATGGGTGGCCTACTTCCGAGAGACTGTGATCTACTTTCAAAATTAAAATCTGGCGGTGATCTACCCCCGTTTTTTAGGGGTTCAGGTCAAAGTTGTTGAGCTTTCTGGGGGGAGGTGAAATGCATCTACCGCGATCTACCAAAACCTCGCAAGGATCGACCAGTAGATTGCGATCAATGTGTTGGACATCCCTGCTAAAGCATCCATTTTTACTTACACTTAAGACAAGAAAAATAATATGCTCAGCAAAAATAATGTACTTAAATAATAAATGAAACAAGTACAGTGGTACCTCGGTTTACAGACACTTCAGGTTACAGACGCAGCTAACCTGGAAGTAGTACCTCAGGTTAAGAACTTTGCCTCAGGGATGAGAACAGAAATCGCACAGTGACAGCGGGAGGCCCCATTAGCTAAAGTGGTATCTCAGGTTAAGAACAGTTTCAGGTTAAGAACGAACCTCCGAAACGAATTAAGTTCGTAACCAGAGGTACCACTCTATTTCAGATCAGGTCCTGCCTGAAAGCTTACAGTATAAGACATATTTTGAAACACATTAGGAAGAAAGGAGGATCAACTGCATGTACTTTACCATTGAGCTATGACCCACTACATTGATGTTCAATTATTGGTGTTGGACCAAGCAATTACTGTACAATGTAAAACTCTTTCCTTGCGTTTTGTATTTCATTACATTTATATCTTATCTCCCCTCCATAGAATTCAAGGTAGAACTTTAGGGAGGCCTGTCACCTAGTGGCAGAGTGCGCGTTTTGTATGCAGAAGGTCCAGGTGCAGGTAAACGACGTTTCTGTGCGCTCTGCCTTCCATCATGGTGTTCCATTGCACCAGAAGCGGTTTAGTCATGCTGGCCACATGACCCGGAAAGCTGTCTGTGGACAAATGCCAGCTCCCTCGGCCTGAAAGCGAGATGAGCATTGCACCCCAGTCACCTTTGAGTGGACTTAACCGTTCAGGGAAACCCGTGCCTGAAACCTTAGATAGCTGCTGCCAGACATTACTGAGCTAGATGACCCAGTTGTCTTCCTCTGCTCCTATGAAGCATACAGAGGTTTCCATCAAGGCACTGAAGAGGCAGAGCTGCTTAACTTCAGCACAGCTTTCAGACCACTTTCTGATGCTTTTTAAAGTACTGCTTTTGAAACAAAGCTTTGAGTTGACAGTTCTGTCTTCTGACCATAACATTTTAGGTTGATTCAAACACTGCCCGCACAGAGCAGTCCTGTGAATGCAGCATCATGAAGGAAGCAATATCTGAACCAGCATGCCACAAATTAAAATCCTATTTCCCGGTAGTGATTGGTTCCATAAGATTCTCATACAAATGGCCAGCAGGCAGCAGGAATGCTTAGATTTGTAGATGCCCCAGGTCAAATGTGTCTGTTCCAATGGAATGCATTTCATACTCCTCAACAGGCTCTTTGTACTTGTGTTTGAGCTTGTAACATAAATGGTGCTGTACCAAAATATTTTTAATATAAGGGAGGTGTCTATCAGGTGAGTCCTCTCTTTCAGATCACTTGAAATTGCACCTTACAGGCAAGTATAAGCAAACAAATTTGCTGATCTTTCAGGCTCAGCCAAGCTGTCTTCACTCAAATGTGTAGTAGAATGAGATGAGTTGGAATGAGCTTGATGCTGCTAGGAAACTATAGACTGCTAGACTTGAATTCCTGCACAGACATGGATCTGTATTTGAATATATTGTTGCTGTTCCAATGGTCCTTTGAGCTGCAAAATCACTAAGGGATACATGTTACTACCCTGCTAGTTTGTATGACACTTGGAGTTATACAGTCAGAATAAACTGATTGCATACCTGCTCTGTTTTATGGATTACAAACAATCTCATGGTACCCATTTCCACTTCTATTTCTATGAATGTTGGAGAGGGAGATAGAACCTAAAAGGCCTCTTTAAGGGTTCCTAACTCAGATTCATTTTATTTTTGTTACATTTATATGCAGTGTAACTCCCTTTCACCAAAGTCGTCAGGGTGGTATATGCAGTCCTCCTCCTCCTCCTAATAATAAATGGCAAGAACACAAGGAAAATGTACTTCACAGGGACAAAACAACAGCCTGTAACAGTTAAAAGGATCAGATCAAAGGCCTAACTAGTCCAACATCCTATTACCCATCATGGTCATCCAAATGTCTATGGGGAAGCTTCCAATGGGAATATGAAGTCTGGTGAGAAGACCCTAAGAAAAGATCTTATTTTCATCACTAGCTACAAATATGCGAACTTGAACTCCTTGGAGGAAAGGTGGGATGTGCAATTAATTTATCTGGTTAATTTTCATTGATAGGCTTCTCTTCCATAAATTTGCCTAAGCTTTACTTGAAACTGTGACACTAATGGCTATCACTGGATCTTGTGGTAGTAAATCCCATAAGTTAATTATGCAGAGTACGAGGGAGTAAAATGCCTCTTGGGAGCGATGCTCTAAGTTCCGCTTTCAGTGACTTCAGTCACTTTTCCTAGGCAGCTCATTCTGCCACCAATTAGGTCTGCTTTTTTTCTAGGTTTTGCAATGCCCTCTTCTATTAAATTATTCCTACTCTACTGGAGAACAGTAGAATTCCCATTATGCTGTTTCTGGCTCATTGAGCCTGTAATTACTTTGGTTTTGATGTCAGTAAGCATTTATCACCGATTAAACATTTAATCAGCAGATGAGCACAGCTTTCAAACAAAACATACATGCATTGATTACACATTGCAAAGCACATCTATTATTGATCATCAAGGTTGAATAGCTGCCAATAAGGAAAGTCAACACAAAAATATCATGTGAGCATGCAATTAACAATCCTGCCAGGAAGGCTGAGATGTGTCTCCATTTTTAGGCTAGTGTATTCTTGGTAAAATAGAATCTTACATAGCGTTGTTAATTTTTTACAAAATCTCCTGCACTGTACATGTTTTACTCTAAACCATTGTTGACAAGCATGTACAGGATCTTGCTGAATTAAGGATTTTAAAAAATGACACTAAAGCACCATGATAAGCAAGGCACCTTTCATGTAGGCAAACGAGGCATTATCCCAATTCAAGGGGACTTTCCAACCAGGCAAAAGCACTTGAGGAAGGTGTGGAGCAGGGCCAACGCATGGTGTAGTCTGGGGACTGCATTTGGCCCCAGAGCTTGAGGATTCCCACGCCTGTTGTAAATGGGTTCCTGACATTAAGTCCTGTGCTACCGTAGCAGAGGTACTTAAAGGTGTATGTGTAATGTATATATGTTTGAAGCCGCCCAGAATGGCTGGGGCAACCCGGTCATATGGGTGGGGTACTACTACTACTACTACTATTGTTAGATACAGGAGGTGTCATTCATGGACAGCCCTAGGCTATAACATACCTAGTACGACTGCATTTCATAGCAAGATGGGGTGGGTTCTCTCCTCGATAGGATGGCACTTAGTCATTTGGTTAACAAAATTTCTATAGTGAATGATTATAAGAAAACCTAAGCGGTTCATAAAAATATAAAATAGAACATTCTCAGTATAAAAGTTAAAAACAGGTATTTAAAAAGATTCAAGAGTAGCTAAAAAGAGATAAGGCATATATAACTTCTACATGTCTGAATTGGCTTGCCTAAACAAAAATGTTATAAGCAGGCGCCAAAAACAATACAGTGGTACCTTGGGTTAAGTACTTAATTCATTCCGGAGGTCTGTACTTAACCTGAAACTGTTCTTAACCTGAAGCACTACTTTAGCTAATGGGGCCTCCTGCTGCTGCTGCGCCGCCGGAACACAATTTCTGTACTCATCCTGAAGCAACGTTCTTAACCTAAAGCACTATTTCTGGGTTAGCAGAGTCTGTAACCTGAAGCGTATGTAACCTGAAGCATATGTAACCCGAGGTACCACTATACAGCGGAGGCGCTCGCTTCTAGGGAGTTCCAAAGCAGTAGATGCTGCCACACTAAAATAGTTAATTCTTTGTCTCTTTAGATTTTTTTTTGTTTCTTTAGTTGTCAGTCTCTCCCTGACATGAATGGATTTGGATTCAAACAATGGGCCCAGAGGGGCAGCCTATTGTAATGATAATTTGATTGGATATGTCCTATGTAGAAGACTGATATCACCTCCCTTGAGTTGGCCAATATTCCTCCATCAACCTCCTTCCTTTTATTGCAAAGTAAACCAAACTGAAGTTTTTTTTTATATCACATAGGCAATACTGCAGTAGTGTCTCTCAGGCTCTTGTGGCTAGCTAGCATCTTTCCAATAGTCTGGAGGGCTGCAATATTTAACAGGGATTGGCAAAAACTGTGCCTGACTTTGAATGGTTTGAAGGCAGCAATGGATACAACCCATCGAATCTAATACTCCCAAAGCAATCTGTAAATCTGAAACACATACCGGAGGCTAGTTTGTAGACATGGGTCTAATAATGCTCATTAATAATTTTGTTTCTTTGTTTTACATTTCTGCACCACCATTTTACTTGGTGGGCATTCAAGGTGGTTTACAACTCACAAATCAACAAAAGCACACTAAAGTCCCATTGAAGGAGCTCAGAGTACTCAGTTGTTGTCTCATCTGTGTCAGAAGCTGATACAATATAGTGAGGTCTGTGGAGGAATACTATTATACTGTATAATAAAAAGTGCTCATTACTTATGAATGCATTTCAACAAGGGAACAGTATTTCTCCCCTTTTTCCTTTTGACTTCTGTTTTATGAGCACTAGAAATAGACTTCCCAAATGCCAAAGTACAACACAGGAGAGAAACTTGTTTAAATTAAACATGACATATCATTTTATGGCAAGACCTGTATTAAATTAAAATGGTCATTACCTTTGCCTGAGGAAGTAAATAATGGTATATATTTGAGTTCTAATTGGTTACATAACATGGTTATCCTGGAACAGTGTAAGGCAAAACATTGGGACAAAAGGCTTCCAGATAATGTATTCATGGCTGTCAAACTTACTTTATCCAGAGAGTGCAAAGGCAGTTTTTCTGTTCCACTGTGCACTGCCTAATAAGTGTTCTTTGTTTTACTGAAAAGCATAAAGGTTATGAATGCTGTCAGGAAGCGCATATTGTATCAAGAAAGTGGATTGTAACATTTGGGGGGCAGGCAAAGCCACACGCACAATTAATACTAGCTCATATCGCCACAGAAGCATAGAGGTTTGTGGCATTCTTTCTTGACACAAAAAGAGGGAGAAGTTTTTCATACATAAAAAACATTGAGCTATCAACAAGATATCATTAGGTATGTATGGATGAATGTGTTAGGTTGTGTATGTCTGCCTGTGCTGTAATTCTTATGTTTGTAAAATATTCTGTTATATTAGCATATGAGTGTGTTGGCTGCATTAGAGTTTACACTTTAGGCAAGTCTGTTTATGCACACTTACTCGAAAGTTGTTGGTTCAAGGAAAAAATTGGTATACCAAAGAAGAATTCCAGGCCAATATCCAAGTTTGGGGCAAATAATCTTTGGTGAGAGAACCCCAGCAAAGATTTAAAATCACAAAATATGCAGCAAAGTAAGACGTGAAAATATAGACTGTTAGACCTTTAAAATATGCCTTTGTAAGTTCTAAAATTTCCCTCTTCCCCTACCATCCGTTTAGTTAAGTTTAAAATGGTTTACATACAAACTCTTCAAAGGTCAGATTCATGTGCTTCAGAAAGTTGCACAAACAGTAAAACTTGGCTTAGTTTCAAAGCAGTGGAAGTTCCTAAATTATTGGTTATAGAAAAACAAGAATGGCTTGTGAGAGCCATGCAACTAAACTGGATGCTGCAGCTTAGCTTCTTCACAGGTTGAGCTTCTCAGGTAACAAAGTCTTGATTACCTAGTCCCTTCCCAAGGCGAGCTAAGCTTGGCAGGACAGCTTACACTATGGTTTTAACCCTTTTGTGCATTAATTAGACCAGGGGTCAGCAACCTTTTCCAGCTGTGGGCCAGTCCACTGTCCCTCAGACCATGTGGTGGTGTATTTTGAAAAAAGAAAAAGAAAATGAAAGAATGAATTCCTATACCCCACAAATAACCCAGAGATGCATTTTTTAAAAAGGACACATTCTACTCATGTAAAAACAGTCTGATTCCCGGACCATCCGCGGGCCAGACTGAGAAAGCGATTGGGCTGCATCCGGCCCCCAGGCCTTAGGTTGTCTACCCCTTAATTAGACTTAAGCATCTTGTTTATGGGGACGCAGGTGGCGCTGTGGGTTAAAGCCTCAGCGCCTAGGACTTGCCGATCGAAAGGTCGGCGGTTCGAATCCCTGCGGCGGGGTGCGCTCCCGCTGCTCGGTCCCAGCGCTTGCCAACCTAGCAGTTCGAAAGCACCTCCGGGTGCAAGTAGATAAATAGGGACCGCTTACCAGCGGGAAGGTAAACGGCGTTTCCGTGTGCGGCTCTGGCTCGCCAGAGCAGCGATGTCACGCTGGCCATGTGACCCGGAAGTGTCTCCGGACAGCGCTGGCCCCTGGCCTCTTGAGTGAGATGGGCGCACAACCCCAGAGTCTGTCAAGACTGGCCCGTACGGGCAGGGGTACCTTTACCTTTACCTTTATCTTGTTTATACAAAGCTGGATATCCCACAAAAGTAAATCTCACTTAATTCAGTTAAGCTTATTTCACACATGCAAGATTTGATAAACAAATTGACTGGCAACTCCAAATACAGTGGTACCTCGGGTTAAGTACTTAATTCGTTCCGGAGGTCCGTTCTTAACCTGAAGTTGTTCTTAACCTGAAGCACCACTTTAGCTAATGGGGCCTCCCACTGCCGCCGCACCGCCGAAGCACAATTTCTGTTCTCATCCTGAAGCAAAGTTCTTAACCCGAGGTACTATTTCTGGGTTAGCGGAGTCTGTAACCTGAACCGTTTGTAACCTGAAGCGTATGTAACCTGAGGTACCACTGTACTAGCTTGCAGTAACAGCTTCCAAACAATATCAAATACTAGCTGGGGTTGAGGGGCAATTTTCATAGGGGCTGCAGCACAAGAGGCAAGCATTCATATTGCTCCTCCAACCCAGTTCTTGCACCTTCAGAGCTCTTTCGTAAAAGGAAAAAATCAGAAACAAAAAGGCAAATTATGCAGTTAAGTAATATGTACCGTATTTTTTGCTCTATAAGACTCACTTTTTCCCTCCTAAAAAAGTAAGGGGAAATGTGTGTGCGTCTTATGGAGCGAATGCAGGCTGCGCAGCTATCCCAGAAGCCAGAACAGCAAGAGGGATTGCTGCTTTCACTGCGCAGTGATCCCTCTTGCTGTTCTGGCTTCTGAGATTCAGAATATATTTTTTCTTGTTTTCCTCCTCCAAAAACCAGGTGCGTCTTGTGGTCTGGTGCGTCTTATAGAGCGGAAAATACGGTACCAGTAGCTTGGACCTCATCACTTCCTGGTTTTCATGTGACTGCAACTGCATACAACTCAATATAGCCAGTCAGTACGGGCTGGCAAAAACTCCAGGTCCTAAGAACAGCACTAATGCCAATTACAATCTTCACTTCTGGAGTGATCATGGACTAACTGAACAGGAAAACATTCACACACCTACCAGTGCTGCCCTTGTAATAGACTTCAGTAGGAAAGTTATTACCAATGGAGATTTCCACTTGCATAGCATATGAGACATAGGTTTTGAATTGGAGAGTGGGGGAATGGCTAGACATTCTGTACAGGTTGCTATTTTCAAATGGCTTCTGGCAGTCCTTCAGCAGCACCAGAGCAATGCATTTTTATGATTCGAACCCACCCAGAGATAGCTGTGGGCAGGATTACTGCATTGCAGTGTTGGACTAGATCAGTGTTTTTCAACCTTTTTTGGGCAAAGGCACACTTGTTTCATGAAAAAAATCACTTGGCACACCACCATTAGAAAATGTTTAATATTTTTTTCTTTAATGGCAAACAAAAACGTTGCGGACCGTTCTCTGCTCAGCGGGGATCGATCCGCTGATCCCCGCTGAGCAGGCGGATGACAGCTCCCTCTCCACACTGTGTGCGGGGAGGGAGATGTCAGAGCCCCGCTGCTCTCTATGGGGAATCGGATGAGAGCGGACCGCCTGTCTGCTCTCATCCGATCCCATCCGATCTGATCCCCACCCAGGACGGATGGAAAATAGGGTGGACACAGTCCGGCGCCCGCCTAGTGGGCGAAAATTTGACATATTTTTTTTTTAAAAAAATCTTTCACATTTTTCACTTTTTTCGACGGCACACCAGGGAACATCTCGCGGCACACTAGTGGTTGAAAAACACTGGTTGAAAAACACTGGACTAGATGACTCCCGGGGTCCTTTGCAACCCTACAATGCTGTGTAAAGTTGGAAAACGTTTTTGGAAATTGTTTATTAACAAACATAGCCACTGCTGCAACGTTATTAGTACCCCCCAAAATTAACAAAAATAAATGTGTAATTGTAAGCAGATGGAAATGCACAACTATGATGCATTCTGTTTGCAGTTGAACACTAAGAAAATATAGTACAATAGGCATCCATTCTATCACTAACTTTTTGTGCATTTGTTTTTCATCCCAAATCATGTTTTCCCCCCATCCAATTGAAAACTGCAATTGACAGTAGGCCTTTCCTATGTAACAGGGACAGCAATATACAACTGTAGCTACCTTGAATGTGTGAACAAATAAAACTTCACGGCGGCTGGGTTCACAAGAGTCTTGGGAGCTGCTCACCTGCCAAAAGATAATGTAAATATAATAATGCCTTAGGAGGACTGACTTGGGAGAAAGCCCTGCGTATGTTAAGATTTTTATTAAAGTTTTATCATAATACGGTAAGACATAGAAAACTAATGGAAATAATAATTTTTAAAAACAACTACAAAAAAGAGGGGAAAGAAACAGAAAGAAGCCGGAAGAAAGGAAATAGAAGAAAAAGAAAAGGCGAGTAATTCCTATGGTACACAGCTGCCCTTATTGCTAAGTAAACACGCGTCAGATCGTGGCCCACGTGAGCACATGGCCAACGGAAAGGCCACCGCCGCCTTTTAAACCTTCAAGGAAATCCCCCGCCTTCAAGACGCGCGAGACTGTCTTCTCCGCGGCTACGTTCGAAGCGGTGCATGCTGGGCCTTGTAGTTTGGCGAAGGCAGCGCCCGGGTGCTTTCCGCTCCTACTGCTTCGTCAGGCTTCGCAAGGCGAACAATTAAAAGAAACAACAGCAAGAGCTCAAGAATTTGAAAATTCCCGCGGCGGCTGTGATTTGTTCTCGCGAGAGGTCAGCCTTCCTCCTCCCACACCCCCCTCTCTCCTCCTGCTTGCCGGTGAGTGATTGCGGGTGGGGGGGAGGAAGAGGACGACGACGACGACGAGGCGGCTGCTGCTGCGCAGACAGATACCGAGCGAGAGCGCGCGCGGCGGCCGGCGACTGAGCAGGCCCGGCGCAGAGAGCCCGCCCGAGGAGAGGCGCACGTTCGCCGGCCTTCCCCAACCGCTGCGGCGGGTGCGAGAGAGGGAGAGAGATGACGCCTTTCTGACGGGAGGCCGAGCGGCAAAGCGGCGGAGGCGGCGACACCCGCCTGAGCAGCAGGTACCGCCCGCGAAGAGGGAGGCCGGCGGGCGGGTAGGCGGGCGGGCGGGCGGCGGACCAGGCTGGTAGGCCCTGTTTTGGGCCGGGCGGCCTGAGGCGGGCACCCCCAGGCTGCTTATGTAAGCGTCTGCGGGTGGTGCACATGGCTGTGCCGGGCGCTTCAGGCGCCTGCCTTCCCCGGGGAAGCCTCACTCGTACACGCCCAGCCTCGGAGGCTGACGGAGGCGAGGCCTCTCCTTCGCCCTTTGCCCTCCCGAGCGCGGGGACGCCGAGGCGGCTCGTCGGGCTGGGGAAGGCAAGCAAGGCGGCAACTGCAGGCGGGGGGGGGGGGGTGCGCGGCGTGCTGCTGTCGAGCGCCTTAAGCGAGCGTGGCTGGACGGGGGCGGCGGCCTGACGGGGCTCTTCCGCCCGACCCCTGCCCGCTGAGGCGAGAGGGCTCCCCGGTTCGTGTTCCGCTCGCGATCCTGTCGCTTTGAACCTGCGCTCTTAAAACTACAACACGGCGAACATGTGACAGTTCGTGACAAACAACTGAAACGGTGGAGGAACAGCCATTTTTTCCCCCCTCGAGGGCCATTGCGTAGAGTTATAATTTGCTTTCCGATTCCTGGTTCTGCAGGCTGGGTGGTTTTAATTTGAGGTGAGGGCACGTGGGCAGCCCGATTCTGGGTGCAAAGCGAGACTTGATTGCAAGGAAGCGTGCGTGCCATTGCTGGCCCTAATTACTTGGGAGTAAGTACTATTGGAATAACCTGGGCTTGGTTCTAACTCGGCATCATAGAATCATGATGTTATTGGGCTGGAATGGAGTGGTAGAATCCTGGGTCAGGGTGGATATCGCCTCTCAAGGCTGCAGGTTGGAGATGGCATTTCTGAATGGGGACTAGAGAAAACCATCGTATTTTTTTTGTTTCTTGAGTCTTAGCTAGTGTGCAAAAGTTGATCATTTTAGAGTTGCATGATAGGATGAGATCTAGATTTGAGAAATGGTAGATGCTGATGGATCCCATAGACAACCAAATTGTATCAATGGATGGGTATAGGTGACTGGTATCTTGCTTTGAATTCAGTGTGCGATAAGAACTATACAGTACCAGAATGCATTACGCAGAGAACTTCAACCATCTTTGTAAATAGTCTTCTCTTGTGAATGTTTGACTACAATGTAGATGTTGTTCAATATTGCCATGAAAGCCATGTAACTTTTTAGTGCCTGTCTCTTGGTGTGTTTTAAAAACATGCATGCTGTATTTGGCAGGACTATAGAGAGGTTGGTGTAAAATAATACCCCAAATAATCAGCATACTGGGTCCTTATTTTATTGTTTACTATCCTTGAGTTTACTGTAAAAATTGGCTTTCATTGTTTCAGTTCAGACTTAACTCTGGTCAGGTGTAACTGTTGGGTCCTTGGTTGGGCTTATTGTGCATACTTCTAGATATGTTTGCTGATATAGTGGGAATAATACTAATTCTTGGTCCTAACAAAATAAACTGATACAACCTGTGTGTGACCTGGTAGATTCAGTGCCCACTTGGTCTTTTTCTATGCTGGGCAAATACCTCTTTATTTTATTTTATTTTACTAGGCTTCTTTTTAAAATTGTACTATTCTGCTCATATCTGCTGTACCTTTATTGCGTGTATACAACTAAAATATAACTTGTTAGGTTAGGTGCCCTGGAAACATTTCTATTTTTTAGAGTAGCCTATTAATCAAGGCTGGCGAACCTGTGGCCTGCCAAATGTTCCTGAACTACAACTCCCAACATCCTGGACCATTAGACCATTGACTAGAACTGATGGAAGTTGGAGGATAATAAAGTCTAGAGGGCCACAAGTTCCGCACTTACAATTTTAATGTAAAATAAGTATTTCACTTCAACAAAGATATGTCCATAACTTCAGATGTTTCATCTGCATCAATCTGAAAGAGCTTACTGTGTGTTTCTGTCAAATGTTTCCTTTAAGTTACAAGGTGTGCAACATGTAAAATCCCGTTGTCCAGCAATACTTGGCCAGCTCATTAGCTGGATGAAATTGTGAATCAGTTCAATATGGAGTGAACACTATGACCACCCTACATGAACTTCCTGTATAAATGTGTTCCTCATCCCGCTAGTTTTTCTTCTGTACCAGCACTTGGATCTCTGCTTATGACTCATTTAGGGAAATGTAATAACCCAGTGCAAAAGAACCTAAGGTATCTTTAATGACTAGGTCTCCTGTTCTTTTAAAGTTGCAAATAAAAATTATTTATATTGTCAGCCATTCCTGAGTTGAGCTTTCTTATCTCCTAGAAGATTTTGTAGTAAACATCTTTGAAAGCATGGCAGCTGAAGAGTTTGAGTCTGAAAGCCAGAAAATGTTTTAACAGTTTGAAGTTTTTACTATTGGAAATCATCATTGTTCAGTTGTGGTAGTTAGTGTTCATTATATGTTGCGGGAGAGAGCGAGGGAGATTATTATTATTATTACTACTATAATTAAATTTGTATACCACCCTATACTTGTGGGTGTTAGGATCGTTCACAAGATAAAAACACAAAATACATAATCAAAATAAAAACAAAACCAACCCAATAACCCTCCCCCAAGGGCATTGAATGTTAATTAGGCAAAAGCCTGATTAAGGAGGAGCATTTTTTCCTGGTGCCGAAAGGTATATAATGAAGGCACCTGGTGAACCTTCCTGGATTGGAGTTGAAGGGTGAAACTGGGGGTGTGATTTTGGAACCTGTAAGGTAGTCATCTATTTCTACCCTTAGCTGGCATTGGAATATATTCTATTTTATTTATCATTTATTAAATATGTATGGCTCCTTATCAGTAAATATTCCCTGGGTAGTTTACAATTATGACAATATTTTTAAAAATACTAATTTTAATCAACAAAAAGCAATAAGATAGCAAATACTTTCCTTTATAGGAGACAGCGTAAGTGGTATGCCACTCAAATTAAAACCATGATAAGCCACAACAGCTTAAAATTGCATTTTAAAATGCAATTAAGAAGCTTGGTTGAAAAAAAAGGTGTTGACCTTGCATTGAAAAGACCATAGAGAATGTCCCAGCCAAGCTACTTTGGAGAGACTATTCTGTAAAAGGGTACCACTGCCCTCTGCCTGGTAACCACGTACCTCACTTCACTTGGTGGGTGCACCTGCAGCAGAGCCTGAAGGGGATTTAGGCATATGCAGGAAGAGGCAATATCTCAAGTGACCTTGCCTGAAGCTGTTTAGGGCTTTATGGATTAAAATCAGCATTGGTAGAACTCTTCCATAATATAATCAAATGTCCAGTCCCAGTAATTTGAACTACCTTCAGTTTCTGTACCATTTTTAAAGGCAGCCCCACATAGAATACAGTGGTACCTTGGGTTAAGTACTTAATTCGTTCCGGAGGTCTGTTCTTTTTTTTTGGGGGGGGGAAGTTTTTAATGTGTTTTTTTTAAATAAATATTTATTAAAGATTTTCTTAGAACAATAGAAAGAACAAACAAAATAACATATAATTTTTCCAATATCCACATTTTCATCACTTCTTTGGACTTCCTCGCATCTCTTGTTCCTGCGTTCCAAATATTCGAACTTTACCCAGCAATTTATCACCTTGTTTCAATTCTTATATTATACTTTTCTGATACTGTATCCCTAATTTTAGATACTTTAACCCAAACCTTAAAAGCTTAGTTTTAACATAATATTTATCCAAAATTTATCTTTTCTTATGTTTTCATTTATCTTCATATTCCTTTTAACTAACTTATTGGTGCCATACTGTTGATAATCTTACATCTTTCTTAACATTCATACAATTTACAATATTTTTGTAAATAGTCCTTGAATTTCTTCCAGTCCTCCTCCATAACTTCTTCTCCCAGGTTTCGGATTCTGCCAGTCATTTCTGCAAGCTCCATATAGTCTATCAGTTGCATCTGCCATTCTTACAGTGTGGGCAAATCTTGGGTTTTCCAGTATTTAGTGACAAGTATCCTTGCTGCTGTTGTTGCATACATAAAAAATGTTCGGTTCTTCTTTAACACCCTCTGGCCGACGATGCCCAGAAGAAAGGCCTCTGGTTTCTTAGGGAAGGTATACTTAAATACCTTTTTCAACTCATTATATATCATTTCCCAGAAAGCCTTAACTCTAGGGCAGGTCCACCAGAGGTGAAAGAACGTTCCTTCAGTTTCTTTACATTTCCAACATTTATTATCAGACAAATGGTATATTTTTGCAAGCTTGACTGGGGTCATGTACCACCTATATATCATTTTCATAATATTTTCTTTCAAGGCATTACATGCCGTGAATTTCAAACCGGTGGTCCATAACCTTTCCCAGTCAGCAAACATAATATTATACCCTATGTCCTGTGCCCATTTTATCATAGCCGATTTGACCGTTTCATCTTGTGTATTCCATTTTAGCAGCAAATTATACATTCTTGAAAGTACCTTAGTCTTGGGTTCTAACAATTCCGTTTCTAACTTTGATTTTTCCACCTGGAATCCTATCTTTTTATCCAACTTAAAAACTTCTTTGATCTGAGCATAATGTAACCAATCTCGCACTTTATCTTTTAATTTCTCCAAACTCTGCAACCTCCAATTATCTCCGTCTTTTTCTATTATTTCCCAATATTTCGGCCATTTGACCTCCATATTGAGTCTTTTCCGGGCCTTTGCTTCCATAGGTGATAACCACCTTGGGGTCTTATTTTCCAATAAGTCTTTATATTTTATCCAGACATTGAACACTGCTTTCCTGACAATATGGTTCTTGAAAGCCTTATGAATTTTAACCTTGTCATACCACAAATATGCATGCCATCCAAAAACGTTGTTGAATCCTTCCAAATCTAAAACATCAGTGTTTTCAAGAAGCAGCCAATCTTTCAACCAGCAGAAAGCTGCTGATTCATAGTACAGCTTTAAGTCTGGCAGGGCAAAGCCCCCTCTTTCTTTAGCATCAGTTAGTATCTTAAACTTCGTTCCGGAGGTCTGTTCTTAACCTGAAGCACCACTTTAGCTAATGGGGCCTCCCACTGCTGCTGCGCCACTGGAGCACAATTTCTATTCTCATCCTGAAGCAAAGTTCTTAACCCGAGGTACTATTTCTGGGTTAGCGGAGTCTGTAACCTGAAGCGTCTGTAATCTGAAGTGTATGTAACTCGAGGTACCACTGTACACTGCAATAGTCTTTCACACAGCATGATTGGAATCAAAATAGATGTAAAAATATCCTGGGGTGGGGAAGCAGAAAATTGATTTTAATAGAATGGACAGTTAATTTATAGATGCCTCATGGACCCCATTGCAATGTGAACAGAAAAGCAACCAGCCCTAATGCCACAGATTTCATGATTTTTCTGGGCATTCATCAAATTTAACTCCCTACTGCAACTCTAAAATATTTTGAAACAACTAAGTAGCTGCTAAAGGAGAACAACTTATCCAGAACTGAGGAGTGAGATATAAATGCCATAAATAAAAATAGAAAAATAGTGAATGTTTAACTGTTTCAGAAGGTGGTAGCCTGAAGTCAGAAATTTGTGCAAGCCACAAATGAGTGATCCATCAGTCTGCTGGATGGTGGTCTTCAGGATAAAAATCCTACTCTTTAACAATGAATAGCTGTTCAAATGCAAGTCAATCTAAAAATGGAAGGGGAAATCCTGATTTGCTTCCATAAGCAGAGTTAGAGAGGAATAGATCTATATTAGATGTACATTCCTTCCAAGTAGAGATCCTCTAAACATTCGTCATTTAGGGCAGTGTTTCCCAACCTTGGGCCTCCAGCTGTTTTTGAACTACAATTCCCATCATCCCTGACCACTGGTCTTGCTAGCTAGGGATGATGGGAGTTGTAGTCCAAAAACAGCTGGAGGCCCAAGGTTGGGAAACACTGATTTAGGGATCCTGTGTAACTGAGAAGGAAGTCCTGCAAAGTTAAGTAGTCTTTATGCTCAAGTAAATGTATATAAAATTAAGTGGTCAAAATTTGCCAGGCGCATTTTGCAGATGGGTATAGCCATTTGCGACCAAGTGAAGATGCCCAGGAGCAAGGATGGTGCCTGAAGTCTCCACCACTTGGAGGTGCATGCCTGGGGATCCTTGGATCTTGACTGTTTTCACACACTAGGAACACATCCTGTAGAATTATGTTATATTTTGCACAATCAGAATGAATTTCAGGAACCAAAAAGTCATATTAAAAAATTCGATGGCAACTATGTATTCTGTTTTGGCAAGTAACCCTAGTTTAGGGAGCAATTTGGTGCCTAGCTTATATATCTGAGTGTCTAACACTGATAAAATTGTAGCCTTCAGCTGCGTCCACACCATACATTGAAAGCACATGGCTTTCCCCTAAAAGCCTGGAAACTCTAGTTTACCACTCACAAAGCTACAATTTGTAGTACTCTTGACAAACGACAGATCCCAGGATTCTTTGGGGGAAGCCATGTGCTTTAAGGTGTGGGTGTGAATTTACTAACATTTCCCTTTCCCTACAGACCAAAAATATACCCTTAATGTGCTGAGAAGGAGAACTACCTATCTAGATAACTCATTTGATTAGTAAACACAGATGTTAAAGAAAATTGAGAGATTAGCTTTTTGTGCTTTCCTGTTAAGGAAAACATTGTAAAGAAAAGTTATTTTTAAAAATCCAATTCTTGTTCCATTTGCCATGTTTGATGCTTGTACTGATGCACTTCACATGCTGTGGAAAAAAGATACAAAACAGTGAAAAAGTGACTGTGGTAATGTTTTCTTTCCTATTGTCCTTGCCATTGGCAACATACTTTCAGAATATTGTTTTGTTTTTGAATTAGTTTCTGAATATCTTGGTACATTTTTAATTATCATATCCTTTAGTTGTACAAAGGTATTCCAGGTGTTCCAAAAGCAGCAGGGTACTTGGCAGGCCTTGGGCTTTAATATTCTCCACTGATTGGTAGCCTTTTTGTAAAGTTCAGATTAATAGTATTTTTCTTAAAATAAAAAAGCCTTTGCTATCCATATTGAGTTGTTTTAAAAACTACAAAACAGTATGTATAGACATATTGATTTATGACACATTGAATGATATTGAATGTCTCCATTTGTACAGCACATTTTTTTAAAAAAAACTAAATGGCATGTTGCTCCTAGAAAACAGAGACTTAGAAGAAATGTATCTTGACTTTTGGAAGGAGGAGGAGTAATTGAGCTATGCAGATTTGGCAGTGACTGAAATTTACAACAATGTCCTCCTTAACTTTGATGGTGGAGAATTGAGGGCATAGACCCCAGGGTCTAATCTGGTAAAGGCAAATGCCCATTGAGGACATTCTGTAAAATTAGCGGTCACGGTGAGCTCAATGAAACTATTCAGTCTGTTTTCACTAGAGCACATCAGATCCTGCTATGCACCTGTGCTGGAACACTTGCAAAACTTGGCATGTGTAAATAATCCTCTTGTAGATCTAATGAGTCTCTAGTCTTAAACTGAGTTTAAAAAGGATACTGAGATTGCAGGTTATATTCACACACAACACACACATACCATTATAAGTGTGATAAGTCTTTTCACTCTCTGTAAAGGAAATGTTCCTATGTTGCTGGGTGGTGCCAGTGCTCACATTCAGGATCTAATTGGCTATAATGTTTGAGGTGCCAGGAAACCAGGTCTGTTCCTGGCCTTGCAAATGTTGAGTGATGATGCACATTTTGTATGTTTGGGCTATGTTTCCATGTTTTGCTCAACTTGCTTATTGCACAACTTGTGACCTTCCAGACCAAAAGCTTATTAAGAGCTTGAGGAACTCTTTAAAAAAGTTTTATCAAGGTTTGCAAAATAGTGAAACATAATCCCATTTTGTTTTTGAAGAAGCAGCATGCAACAGTATATTAAGCAGTTAAAGTGGAACAAATACTAAACAATAAAGTTGCAGAGCTTTCATAGACTAAGAATATTTTAATTGCCAGAAAAAGCAGTTAATAGATTCTGGCAACCAAGTAATGCTGCTCTATAAATATGTGTGCATCCAGATTTAATACCTTTCAGGGGAACAAAAAGGGGTATCTAGCCAGCTTCCAGGGCAGGACAAAGAGGGGCTATTAACTTCCACATCTTGAACCTATGTAATACAGATCAGACTCTTCATCAGCTTGAGAGTAGGTTGCCTGTAGAAGATATAATTATAGAGTTGGACTGCACTAAAGTTCTTTTTTGACTTAAGAAAGTTCCTTTGGTAAAACTTTGGCTGAAAAATTGCGAGTCACAAATCCATTGAGCTATCTACTACCTGCCCTTGGAATTGTGTTTGCAAGTGTGTGCAAATACTTCAGGAAGAATACATCAATAGGATATGTACCCTTTCTAGAAAAATGCAAATAATGGCTTATTTTTAAGTGAAGTTGCACTATATAAGTATTTAATATCAGCAGTGGGCAACAAATACAATAAAAACCATATAAAACAAAAATCACAGACTAACTGTAGCAGAAATATTTTTTTCTTTAATTGCATAAGCATGGCAGCATAGAGAATTTTTCAGCAAATGCTTAAAAATGAATACAGAAGAGGCCTGCTAAATCTCTATTGGCAGAATATTCCACAATATTAGACCAATAACACTGAAAGTCTGTTTCATGTTGTCGTCAGATGAGTCTCAACAACTCAAGGGACAACCAGCAACACTCCTATAGATGCTCTCAGTAATTGAATTAGGATACAGTGGTGCCCCGCAAGACGAACGCCTCGCAAGACGCAAAACCCGCTAGACGAAAGGGTTTTCTGTTTTGGAGGCGCTTCACAAAGCGAATTTCCCTATGGGCTTCCTTTGCAAGACGAAAGCCCATAGGGAAATCTCCGGGACAGCGGGGAAGCGCAGCGCGTCTTCCCCATTGTCCTCAGACCTCCTCCGAAGGCTGGCGGTGGGGCGGAGAGACCTCCCCCCGCCAGGCTTCGGAAGGCTCCTCTGAAGGCTGGCGATGGGGCGGAGAGCCCTCCTCCCCCCGCCAGGCTTCGGAAGGCTCCTCCGAAGGCTGGCGGTGGGAGGAGGTCTCTCCGCCCCACCAGCAGCCTTCGGAAGGCTGCTCCGAAGGCTGGCGGCGGGAGGAGTGTTTTCCTTCCCACCGCCAACATTCAGAATGCTGTTCTGAATGTTGGCGGTGGGGAGGAAAAACCCTCCTCCCACCGCAAGCCCCGGGAACAGAGGAGAAGCGCTGTGCGCCTTCCCCTCTGTTCCCGTACCTGTCCGAGGCTGGCGGTGGGGCGGAGAGACCTCCTCCCGCCGTCAGCCTTCGGAAGGCTGCTCCGAAGGCTGGCGGCGGGAGGAGGTCTCTCCGCCCCTTCGGCAGCCTTCGGAAGGCTGTCCTGAAGACTTGCGGTGGGAGGAGGGTTTTCCTTCCCACCGCCAACATTCAGAATACTGTTCTGAATGTTGGCGTTGGGGAGGAAAAACCCTCCTCCCACCACAAGCCCCGGGAACAGAGGAGAAGCGCTGTGCGCCTTCCCCTCTGTTCCCGTACCTGTGCTGAAGGCTTGCGGTGGGGAGAAAAACCCTTCTCCGCACCGCCAGCCTGGCAAGCGGTCTCTATAGGAACGCATTAATTGATTTTTAATGCATTCCTATGGGAAACCGTGCTTCGCAAGACGAAAAACTCGCAAGAAGAAAAAACTTGCGGAACGAATTAATTTCATCTTGCGAGGCACCACTGTATTAGGGTTCAGCTGGTCCCTAATGTACTCTGTACCTAAGTTGCTTATTAATTAATACAAGAATATTAAACCTAGCTTGGCAGCAGATCAGCCAGTTCAGATGTTTTAACAATGGAGTTGCATGTTGTTGGCTAACTGATCCTATCAATAGCCTAGCAGCCACATTCTGCACAGCCTGAAGGTTCCAGACCAGGCTCAAGCGCAAACACACATAGAGTGCATTACATTAATTTAGTTTTGAACTAAATTAATGGTCTACAGTGGTCATGCTATCCCTGTTCAGGAATGGTCATAACTAGTGAACAGACAAAGCTGGTAGAAGGCACTCCTAACCACAGTAATACACTTAATACTGTATCACAGACCAGCAGCAGCCTGGTAACTAGTTCTGTGTCATACCTAGAACTACTAGTAGGGATGTATGAATATTCATTAATCCATTCCAGTACTCATTCATGCATTCATCAGCTGTTCTTTGTTGTGTGGGACATGGGTGGTGCTGTGGTCTAAACCACTTATCCTCTTGGGCAGGGGTCCTCAAACTTTTTAAACGGGGCAGTTCACTGTCCCTCAGACACTGTTGGGGGCCAGACTATACTGTAATTGGAAAAAATATGAACAAATTCCTATGCACACTGCACATATTTTATTTGTAGGGCACAAAATGGGAAAAACTACAATATTTAAAATGAAGAACAATTTTAATCAACATAAACTTATAAGTATTTCAATAGGAAGTATGGGCCTGATTTTGGCTAATGAGATGGTCAATATCCAGTTCCATATTTGTCACTGCTAGTCATAGCAAGTGATGCAAGTGTTCACCAGTTAGTCTGGATCTTGTTGGAGATTTCAGCTGTTTCATTCAAGAAAAAGTCTGTTCACAGACATAGGTGCTTCCAAAGATGGTTGCAATTTTGAGTGCATGGTTTCTGAGGTTAAGATATGTCCCAGAGGGGAGAGATGCATAGAAATTAGTGAGTCTGCTTGATTTAAATGTGTCTCATTGCGGGTTGTGGGGAATAAATGCGGATGGTGAAAACCACAGACCTTGAGCTTCTGGGAGAAAAAATGTGGGATGGAAATTAAGTAACTGTTCTGTCCCGCTTCGGGATGTTTGTGTGGATTCGGACGAACCCATACCCATTTCCCCCCCAAAGCCTGTGTCCACGTGGGCTCCTCTTGGATGGCAGGCAGACGTTTACTTGCGAGCAACCTGATGCCAAGGGGGATTCTGGCAAGCAAGCACACCTTGGATCGCAGCCCAGCCCCCAAGCACTTTTCCCAGGACAAAAACTCCCTATGATGATGGCGGCCATCTTTTTCCTTGGATGCAATCCCCAGCGGCCCCAAGGGGGGCTTCCTTGAGAGTAAGCCCCAGAGCCCTGCGTTCCTTGTGAGTGACCTTCTTCCCCCTTCCCCTGTCCTCTGCTCGTAACTCACCATCTGTGTGGAAGCTACCACAGGCGCAGGAGATGGAGGGCGAGCCTGGCCAGAGGAGGCGGCAGCTGGGGCTGCCGAGCTGGGCTGTAAGGACAACAGCAGCCGGGGCTGGATCAGGCAGTGCGCCACCGCGGAGAGGGCGGCAGACCACAGGGCACAAGCGAACAGCATGGTGGCTGGGGATCGAGGGAGGCGGACGCACGTGGGAAGGGACAGGCTGGATGGCAGGGCAGGGCAGGGCCAGGAGGGGGAAATCTTCACCTGCCTCTTTCCCTCCCGCCTGCTCTGCTTAAAGGCACCGCGGCACAAGCTCTCCAAAGCGTGTTGAGTCTCCTCCTCAATGGCTTCGCAGCAGGTTCTGCAGTGGCTGGGTGTGTCAGATTTAGGACCCTGGCAGGCTGCATTCGGCCCGCAAACCTTAGTTTGAGAACCCCTGCTCTTGGGCTTGCCTATGGAAGGGCTGGCAATTCAAATCCATGTGATGGGGTGAGCTTCCGTTGCTCTGTCCCAGCTTCTGCCAACCTAGCAGTTCAAAAGTATATCAATGCAAGTAGATAAATACGTACCAATGTGATGGGACAGTAAACAGTGTTTCCGTGTGCTCTGGCTTCTGTCATGGTGTTCAGTTGCACCAGAAGCAGTTTAGTCATGTTGGTCACATGATCCAGAAAGCTGTCTTTGGACAAACGCTGGCTCTTTCAGCCTGAAAAGCGAGATGAGCGCCACACCCCATAGTTGCCTTTGACTGGACTTAGCCGTCCAGGGGTCCTTTAATTTTTACCTTGCCTTTGTTATGCTGCAATTGGTTCATTTTACACAAGTATACTTCATTTTGTTGTCTGTTGATGTAGAAGTATACATAATCTTTTATGTATATCACAGAACTTGATGGATGTGCATTTGTAGATATTTACAACTCTTCCCTTTCCTATCTGTTTGACTTCAAAATTAATGACTTTTCAGAGGGGTATCCCTATTTATCAGTTGTAGCAAGAACAAACTCTTGTGACAGCTTAAAGACAAAGTGAATGAAGTAGCTAATGGGCCATCACAAAGCCACCTATTGCAGCAAGCCTATCCATATCTGCTTGGCAGTAATTCCAATTGAATTCAATGGGGATTCTCCCCGGAAAGCGGGGGTTGGGCTTGCAGCCCTGCTAACTTGATTTTACAGTTCGGCATAAATTTAGTTCTGGCTCCCCCTCACCCAGACATCAGGGAGTGATAGTTTAGTACCCTGTTGATATTTTGCTCTTTCTTTTTTAGGTTATATGAATTCCTGTGGGTATATTAAACATTTAACAGGCGCTCCAGTACCAGTGTAATGCCCCTTTTATAAACCATTTTTGTAATGCAGTTCTTTATTTCATAAATGCACATTTTATACAGAAATTTGTTCAATGTGTATCTGCTGAAACAGTGCCTAAACTAATATATGTTTCAGAATGTTCTCAGTAAGCATGATTTTGTTTTACAGCTTGGTATTCTCAGACTTCAACTGAGGAGCAGGCACAAAGTCAGCAGTTAACAAAAGAGGTCTTTGAAATTCACAGTAGGAAGCAGATTAAGGCTGCAGTCATAGCTCCACTTACCTGGGGAAAAGCGCCATTGAATTCAATGGGATTTACTTCTGAGTAGACATGATTTAAAGAATGCAGCTTTCACACAGTCAATGAACAATATTTTAGGGAAAAAAATGAAGCAACGAGGCCACTGTCAGGATAGCAGTAATTCTATGCCAATGAATATGTAAACAATGTGTATTAAGTGTCTCTTATTTACATACTAAAGTGATGAGAAATCATAGCAAATGTCCTTCCATCTTTTCTCCCCCCCCCCCCAGCTTACTTTGTTTCTTGCTGTAACTTTGAAAGTCAAGATGGTATTAAAAAAAACCCCTGTGGTTATAAAAAGAGGTGGGAAACCATCTTAATTGTTGTTCTTGCTCTAGTTTTCCCATCTTTTCCCTCCTCCCAAATCAGTATCAGTAAGGGACGCGGGTGGTGCTGTGGTCTAAACCACTGAGCCTTTTGGGCTTGCCGATCTGAAGGTCAGTGGTTTGAATCCCCACAACGGGGTGAGCTCCGTTGCTCAATCCCAGCTCATGTCAACCTAGCAGTTCGAAAGCACACCAAAAGTGGAAATAGATAAATAGGTACCAATCTGGCGAGAAGGTAAATGGTGTTTCCGTGCGCTGCTCTGGTTTCGCCAGAAGCGGCTTGGTCATGTTGGCCACATGACCCGGAAAAACTGTCTGCGGATAACACCAGCTCCCTCGGACTGTAAAGTGAGATGAGCACTGCAACCCCAGAGTCGCTTGCAACTGGACTTAACTGTCAGGGGTCCTTTACCTTTACCTTTTTAAGGTTGTGTGTGCTACCTGTTTGTCTTACAAATTCAGTGTTTGGCATAGGCAATGACATATTGAAGCTGTTGACATTTATTTTAATGAACCTTAGTAATACTAGTGATTAGTAAACTTGATTCTTGGCTACCGACGAAAGTTTACAATTTGTGGGAAATGTGTTTGTTACATAAGATATACTTTGGAACCAGGTATAGATCCATTACTATTGACTCTCATCTGTAATCCCTGCAGATTACCATCTTCTAAAGTTAAGGGTGATATCTAATGCTAAGTCAGTTAAATCATTTTATTTCAGTGGGTCTCCTCTGAGTGTGAGTAACATTGGTTATCACCTATGATAACCTTTACTGGTATCCTTTACTTCCTCTAGGCTTTGCTAGAAAATTCTGGTATTTACAGATAAGGATAATTGAAAAGGAGTAAATTACGCAGAAAAAGCAATTATTTTGACTGCAGAATTTGAGTTCCCTTATGCCATGAGTATTGTAGTAGCTGTAATAACTTACTGGAACAATCTGCTTGCTGAATAAACTTCCTATTGTGTCTCTACAGTGAAGCATGCGAGACCTAACAGCTCACGTAACCAGCAGCCTGCTGCAATTTCCAGAAGTGACTATACAAGCTCTTGGGGAAGATGAAATAATGATAGATTCGGTACTTCATGGGAAATTCACTGGAGGTAAAACTTTGAGAATTCATTTCTTATCCATTAGGAACATTAAATGTATGTTATAATGTGTAAATGCATAGTCAGTAATATGATCACTAGAGCAAAGAAGAATGCCCTTAACTGGGGAAAACAAATTGGGTCCATGTAGGGAACAGTTTATCAGAACCCACAATGAAGACACTGAGCAGTTGGTCATCTGTGTGAGTCCAAATGCAGGAACTGAATTTAATGTTGCAGCAGTTCTCTCTTCATAGACACTGAAGCTAAATTCTGGCAGGATAGAGTTGCTAATGGTTGTCAGATATTGCCCATTCACAGCAGGGTCATGATGCCCATGAAGAGAGAAATACACTGCTTGGAACAGCAATTTTGTCCTGCTCTGATTCTAGATTTCTAGGTGGTAGCAATGGGCTAAGGGACACTTTTTTACTAGCTTGGGTAGATGCACCGGCTGATTTCCTTTCATATATAACACATGCGACAGTAACTTCTCATTAGTTTCTATAAAATGTCCAATCTTGGCCTGCTCTTGAACATTGGAAGCTTCAGCTAATACAGAGTGCAGCAACCAAACAAACCAAACTCATGTGAAGAGGAGAACAAATCACTCCTATACTGGATTATTTGCATTGGTTCATCTTATCTCAACTCAAGGTGACAAGTTTCCTGCAATGCAGGAATCTTTTGCCCAATGTGGGACTCAAACCCACGAGTCTCATGCTCTACCGACTGAGATGTTAAATGCAGTAATCTTCAGGAAAATCCATGTTGTACCTCAGAACAGATAAACTGTAGTTAAGGCGGCTTGGCTGTTCACTGAAGTTTTTAGTATGAAGGGTTTTCATTGACTGAAAGTGTATGCACTTGCCAGGAGTAGATCTAGAATCAGAACTCATTTTCTCCCCTTTAATATTCATTGGCATTGTGTTTCCCATATACCTGAGTCAATATAAGCCTGGAACCTGAGTTTTTGTGTCCAGGCAAAAGACATTTGTTTCTAAGTTTTTGCTTGTAATTTGGCCCCTTTCTTATTTTTAGTCCCATTGTCCTCTTTAACTTCAGGGCTAGTACAGTGGTCCCTTGGGAAGCAACTGTGCTTGTGTGCAGTGTTGCATTTATTTTTGTAAATATGCATGGATGTTTCTCTGCAGAGTGTCCCAACTCTTTGGAAATGCTGTCATAGGTAGTAAGATGGAAACTGGCTAGGTATGCTTGTATTACAGTTTCTTGTGTTTATTCGGGAACATGTTTTTTTAATGTATCAAAAAAAATTTGAAAAGCCATATCTATATATATCTATATCTATATATAGATGCTTAATATAATAATAATAATAATAATAATAATAATAATAATAATAATAATAATAATAATATAATAATAATAATTGTATATACCTTTCATCTGCAGATGCAATGTATGCATTATTTTTCACTATGTTTATTAGGAAATATACTTTTCTTCTTCAGCCCTTCTTTCCAGATCCTAGGTTTACAATAATGCCTCCACATTTTTCCTGTTACTTATGTATATTTCTTCTGTTTTTTTTCTAGGACGAAGTGGACTGGCCTGCTTGGCTTGTGGGCCTCAGCTTGAGGTAGTAAACCCAGTCACTGGAGAACGGCTGTCTGCATACCATTTTAGTGGAGTGACTGAACAGCCTCCCACTATCCTTGCAGTGAAAGAGTTTTCCTGGCAAAAAAGAACTGGACTACTAATTGGCTTGGAAGAAGCAGAAGGAAGTGTTCTGTGTTTGTATGACCTTGGAATATCAAGAGTTGTCAAAGCAGTTGTTCTTCCTGGAAGGGTACATACATGGCTTTAAATATAAAAATCAAGACTTTTGCTTTGTTGTATACTTTAGATATTATTTATATTTTATTTCTTGCTGTTGGCATCAAACCAAATTCTCCCCTACATATTAGTGATACCCTTTAAAACTGAAATCCAGGTCTTATCTTCACAGTGATTAGACAAACTCCCCCTTTTCTCAGCAAGTGAAAGGCAGTTTAAGATCCTTTAATAGGATTTGTGAAATCAATTGCATGAGTGTAGTAGTACCAAGGATGAGGGCATTAAGCAGGCCAATCGCTTAGTGAAACTGGAAATGCAGCTCTTCGTGGAACATAGTTTTGAGGCAGATGGAATAAGAGGAGGCAGGTGCTTTGCAGAAGTAGGGATGCAAAAATGTTGTTAAAAAGTGTGTGGACACTCCTGGGATCTTTGTATTGAGGGGCATTCACTGCTGTATGTTCTCTTCACAGAAGACAAAAGTGCTTTTGTGTGTGAAGCCAACCATTTGCCACTTTGGCATCTTGAACTTATTTTTCAGTCAGTTGGAAAGAGTTCAGATTTGTTTTGGTTTTTTTTTCTGCCGCTCTAACTTTCTGACTACCTATCAATCATATTGAAAACTGGGATGGCACAACTCATAAACACAAAAAAGAGGAAGAAGTTAGTAGAACTGTAGCTTATTTTAAGATCATTGTACTTTGGAAAATTCCTTCCTTGTGGTCACATTTTTAACAACAATTCTCAGTGAACAAGTTATATCACATATCTTGGATGTGAGAAATGTTAAAAACATGCCACTAAAGGAGTTTTATGAAAAGCATTGGGCATATGAAAAACTATTTTCGGTATCTGGAGTGTTCCTTGCTTCTTTCTTGCCTATCAACAGCAGTATTGTCAGAATAGTGAGTTACATCCATTCTGATGTCAGCACAGCAATCTGTCACGCTTGGGAATTATTTCCCATTGCTGCTGCTACATTCCATTGTAGACCCTGAAAAGACTGTACTTATGGTCAGGGGGGCTATCTGCAAAAACATGGAATGGGTTGTGGGGACTGCTGGAGGAGGAAAGAATCACCCAGAATTGAACTCAGCCTTATACTTGAATTGGGGTGATTCTCCCATCTTCTAAAGGAAGAACTGTAGCTCAGTGGTATAGCATCTGCTTTGGATGCAGAAGGTCCCAGGTTCATTCTCTTGACATTTCCAGATAGGATTGGAGATGACCCTGTCTGAAACCATGGGGCGTTGCTTCCAGTCAGCATAGGCAATACTAAACTGTTTGGATGCTTTGTATTACATTGTATTAAGGAACTTCCTAAGTTCATACCAACTCTCATGCTTTCCCTAAGTAGAGGTTCTTTGGGACGCTGCTATGCGGTGTGGATAGGCATTGAAAAATTCCCGAGCATGAGACTTCCTCATAGTTGTACTAGGTTGGATGCAACCCAGTATATCCTTGGTACTGCATTGCTTTATTTGCATGGCCTGTTCAAAATGAGAATGCTATCTATTGCCCTGGGTTTGGGATTACCTGCATAAGCAATGTTCTCTTAACTTACGCCACAGGTAAAATATCTTATATGCACTGTTTTCTATATACTTAGTTTAGATAATATTTGGGTTCAGAGACCAAACTAAAAATTTATGAGCAGAGAAGCATTAACGTATGGCAATGGAAAACAAAATTCAAATGGTGAGCTGTTCTCTGGTGTATATTTGGTCATCTGCAGTCCAAATTTGTATTAAACCTGATCATTAAAATATTTGGCATTCTTGGCTTTTGAGCTTCTAGAACAAATATATTTAGGTCAGTTGTGTCCATAGTGTTGACGCTGAAGGCTTAGAGCCTGGAACTTCCCATTGCAGATAGTAAGCAAACATCTGCAGGCACATGGTATTTTCCATTTCCACAGCCACTTACAAGAGAGTCATGGTTGTGTATCTCTAATCTGCAAAAATGTGCTGTGCTTCATTTTGGTATTACATGAATTTTGTTTGTGATTTCTCCTGAATTCTCTGAACTGCAAGCCATACTTTGAGTGGCATATCAAAGTTCTTTCGAGATTTTTCTGGAGCAAATTTCTTTTAAGCTCATTATTCATATGTATGTTGAAGGAAATCAGTATAAATTTAAGGACTGGGAAGGTGTTAATAAAGAGTATTCAGAGAGGTTTTAAAAATATGAAGCCAAATAGTCAAATGGGGTGAATTCTTATCTCCAGGCACATCCAACGATTTTTGATTTGAGGCTTGGGAAGAATTGATAATGTCAGAGTGGAAACTTGTAAATTTATTGATTACAGTAACCTGTTTTAACCTTCTTGTGGAATGGAAGTAAATATCTTTTGGCGGCAATCTCTAGGCCCGAGTGCTCAGAATTTTAGCCATATTCTTTGTCAATAATAATTTTCAGACTTTTTGCTTGATCCTAAGCATTTGTGTCATCATCATTCTGTGACTAATTATACTCTTAATGCACGGTTCAGTGGGCTGCAATATTTTATAATGACCTGATCTACTCAATATCCTAAAAGAATCCGTTTCTAGTGCTTGCTGCTGTCACTTGAAATCTGTCATATCTCCAGCATTTGTCAGGTCATAAAATGCTGGAGAACACCAGTGAGTATGAAATGTACTTTTCTGCTGAATAACCTTAAATAATAGGTCAGTATTACTTTGAGGATACATTTTCTTTGTGGCAGTATAATGTTCTCCCCTGAATCCAAGTAATTCTCAAATAGTGTCTTGTTGGGATGGGATCTTGCATGCAAGGACATGGAGATCTTACTTTCAAATATGAGATCTCTGCACTTTTTCTACAATGAGCCAGAGACACGGTCTTAATCCCACTTTGAGGGCCTCTGAATAATCTTAATAAAATAGAATAAAGGCTACAGTTCTCACAAGTGTAAAAATGTTTATTCTGGTCATTTATGTTCCTTGGTTTTATCTTTTAAAGCAGCAGTTGTGTGTAAAGGCTTTTAAACAGAAATGTTTCTGTGAAGAAATGTCTAAGCTTTTATGCAGAGTTTTGTGCTCCAACATCAGGAAGCTTTTATTTTTTAAGGGAGGGGGGTTAATTCAGGTCTTCAAAGACAAGCAGAGTCCAGATAGTGTTGAATTTGTGAGGCATTTCAATGAGCAATTGGGTTCTGTCCAAAAAGAGTTCTCTGTAGCACAATGGCTTGTGTTTTAACAGTGCATCAAATCTCATTAGCTTCAAAAATTATTTGGAACTCAGGAAAACTTTCTTTTCTTTGAAGACAGCTTTTCTTCTGCTAACTGAAAAGGTGCATGTGATAGTTCAGACAATAACCTAGGATGGTAAAATAGTCTCATAGCATGAATACCTTTTAAAATTTGGCCAGAGTTAAAAGCTTTTAAAAATTTAGTACTTAATATAACTACTTGGATGGTACTTACCTGACCAATAACATGTTTTTATTGAAAAACTAAAAAACTTATTTAAATTGTTTTCCAGGACTTATTAATGTATCTCTGGCTGAAGTTGCATCCTCTGCTTGACATGAGAGATGGAACAATTCAATAATACCCAGTTGCTGGGCAAAAATCCTTAGTATGAATAACAAAAAGAGCCAGTGTAGTGTAGTGTAGTGGTTAGGGTGTTAGACTAGGACCTGGGAGGCCATGTTTCAGATCCCTAATTGGTCATGAAGCTCACTTGGTGACCTTCGACCAGTCACTGCCTCTCAGCACAGGGTGGTTGTGGGAATAAAATTAGGAGAGCAAGAACCATGTTCACTGCCTTGAACTCCTTGGAGGAAAGGTAGGATATAAATGTAATAAAATGGGGGGGGGGGAATAAACTTAATAATTCTGGGAATGCCAAATATGGATGGATCCATGACCAAATCCTTATACCTGGGATTGCAATGCTGGGTGGTAGAGCTGGACTAAATACAAAAACTAAATGGAATTCGTGTTGCTTACCTTGCAATTTGTCAAATACCTTAAGTAATACTCAGTTTTTTCCTAGGTTACTGCCATTGAACCCATAATTAACCATGGAGGAGCCAGCTTGACAACGCAGCACTTGCACCAGAGTCTCAGGTGGCTGTTCGGTGTGGCTGCTGTGGTTACAGATGTTGGGCATGTCCTCCTGATTGATCTATGTCTGGATGACTTATCATGTAGCCAGAATGAAATAGAGGCATCTGGTAAATTCAATTAATTTTCCTTGTAATATTGCTTGATTATTGAAAAACAAGAGTTATGTTTCCTAGATAGTGACCTGATTTTCACACAATCCATGGTATGTCTAGCCAAAGCAGTTACTTTGAATGTCCAAATTCAGCCAATCAATCTAAATATAGTTGGTTTTCTGGCACCAAACTGTGATGTTAAGTTATGTTTTGTTGTTGGCTTGCAAACCATGAATTATTTAAACCATAATTTTGTATAATATCCAGATCTAGCAATCTTGCTTAACTTTCTTTTGTTTGGCGACCTTGCTCCAGATGTTTGCCAAGCTGCAGAGACACGAGGGGTGGGGGTGGGGGGAGCCAAGCTTTGGAGAAGCAATACATGACTAGTTTCTTAATATGTGAGATGATTTTTGGATTGCTTAAATAATGGTTAAAACATACCATGCCTTAGCATGTGATCACAATGTGTGTGCAATTTCACATATTTTAGTAAACACAACTTCTAATGATAAGTGGGCTAGGAAGTACAGTGGTACCTTGGGTTAAAAACTTAATTCGTTCTGGAGGTCCGTTCTTAACCTGAAACTGTTCTCAACTTGAAGCACCACTTTAGCTAATGGGGCCTCCCGCTGCTGCCGCGCCGCTGGAGCACGGTTTCTATTCTCATCCTGAAGCAAAGTTCTTAACCCGAGGTACTATTTCTGGGTTAGCAGAGTCTGTAACCTGAAGCGTCTGTAACCCAAGGTGCCACTGTATGCCTGTACTGCTAGAGTTCAGTCTCTGCTGATCTACAATAGGATGGCTGTCTTTGATCTGTCAACCTCTAAGGTTCATATCCTTTTGGGATATAGAAAAACCTGTGGTTTTGGTAATTTCACTGTAGTTGCCATGGATGGTGGGGCAGAACAGTAGGTTCACTGTATCAGTTCTCTAGGCTGGATGTTTGGATGAATGGATTTAGGCTTTCAGTTTTGTCTGCAGTAGAATAGTCAAGTCAGACTACGACTGACTTGAAGTTCATCTAAAGCATGTATAACCTTTGTTGGCACTGAAAGCACCTGGGAATCTTCTTTTGCATTCATGGGGAGGAGTTTCCACAAATTTTAGTTGGCTTACTAAGCAAACACTTTTTGCTGCTGCTGAAACCAATGCCAAAATTAGGGGGCACAATACAGTGACCTCCTTGTTTTTTCAAGAACCTAGCTAAAAGTTTATTTTGGGATTGTTATATTGTGAACCTTCAGTTTGTGGTATGTGCTTATTCAGATATTGGAGTAGGAAACAGTGTATTGATGTGCACAAATTATCAAAAACTGTCCATATATTAAGAAAAACCAAGTAGAGGTATGCATCTAGAGTTAGACTATATATAATAATGGCTGGATCTTCAGTTTGAAATATATAGAAAAACAAATGAACTAATGAATAAATGCAGTTCTGACAAATGAAAAACAAAATAAATAATACAGTATGAATGAAAACTAATGGGATAGGGAACTTTTTACATGTGCATTCCTCAATTGAACTAACTGTAGTGGCTGCTTGACACTCTGAACCAACATTTTAAAGGCTAGCTACTTTAAAGCATGGCATTGTGTGTTTGTGTTGCATACTTTCATATACAGATCTAGAAGTCATCACTGGAATCCCTCCTGAAATCCCCCAAATAAGGGAAGCTATAACAAGGAAAGGACGCCATCTTTGTTTCCAGTTATTGAACCCATCAGGAACTCCTGTGACTACTCTTTCATACATACACAGGAGCAACCAGTTAGTTGTGGGGTTTTCTGATGGATATCTCTCACTGTGGAATATGAAAAGTTTGAAGAAAGAGTGAGTATATGTATCTGAAAAGTGCAGTATTTCATTAATGAAATAAACTGAATGGATGTGTTGATAGTTTGTGTACTGATCATAAAATATTGGATTATGGAATAAAAGTACATCAGTTAGATGCATATTCAATACAAAACAAAAAGCGGTTAAATTACTAAATGCATAACAATCAACGGATTTACACAGTTTTATCCACCTACCTTTCTCCTCTACCCATTTAGATACCACTCCCAGTTAGAAGGAGGTAGAATTCCTGTGTACACTGTTACTTTTCAAGAACCTGAAAATGATCCTCGCAATTGTTGTTACTTGTGGGCTGTTCAGTCAACACAAGAAAGGTAGGTATAGGCATTCTGACAAATTTAGAAAATAGTAGCTGGCTATTGTCAAGAAAATAAATTGTATGTAAGTTAAGTCTTAACTTGTTTTGCTTGCATGGCTTTGCTTATTCCTGCACTGTCAATCTTGTTCTACATTCTAGTACCTAATCTTCTGGTCAGAATGAAATCCTTTACCAAAGCCTTCTGTAGCAAGCGTAAGGAACTTTTAATGCTTGAGAGCTGCATTGTCTCTTGACCCAACCATCTGGGGGGCTGCTTGCCAACAGTAACAGAGGCCAAAATAAGAGTGGTTGTGATAATCTCACTCTCCTGCTATCAAGAGCTCACGCAGTACAGATTCTCATTGCTCCCTTCCCCAAGATTTTAAAAAGTGGGATGATCTTTATGGAGACTACAGCAGGAAAGGGAAGAGTTAACCCTTCCATTTGCACCAGTAAAAAGCTGTTTTCAAAGTTAGTTGCAGTATTGGGGGCTGTTTTTGCCAGGTGGTCACAGTACACAGAGGGGTTAAATCCACCCCTAGCTATGAGATAGACCCCCCTGTCACAATTAGGCTTGAAAAAACATTTGTATGGCTTCAGAGGTTGTAACCAGCCCCACAGGTCTCTGTTCCCCACCCATGTTCTGTAATAACTATTTTCAAAGCAGAAGTAAATTGAAATACAAGTCCAGAATTAAGGTCTTGGTAACAAAAGCTAGGGAACTTCCATGGTAAGATTCATGTGTTTGACTTCTGCCTGTGAAATATGATAAAATAATTTGATGGTGATTGAAAGGAATAATTATTTTGGAAACTGGATTCAAAATGTTTAGCTAAATCTGTGAATCTTGCAGAAAATATTTAGAATCATTTAATAATTAATGATTCATCATAGTTACTGAGAACCTGTATACTAGGAAAGTTGGATTTGTTACAAATGGAATACTATAGTCTTTGCGGAATGTTTTAGACACTACTTTAGATTTTAAGTGTTCCAGTGATAATATGCCTGATTCTTGATTGCTATGGGGATGTAAAAGTGCCTGCAGATCTCTCTTGCATGCAAGGGTTTTCCATCAATTCATTGGAATGAATCTATGTGATTAACGAAATGTCCATACAGATTAGACTGGACTATTTCTATGCATATGTCACAGAGGCCATGCCAATATAGGCATGTCAGGAGCAAACTAGGAGGCTATGGTTTGAAAGTTAACAAATTCTGTTAAAGCTTACTAAAATTTACTGTGATAAAAAAATAATAGGTTTATTTTCAGGTTGGCTATGGTTATATAACAGTACTTAGTTGGTTACATAACAATACTTAGTTTAATAACTGCTTACAAATGGTTCTGTTGCTTTAAAGAGGTGTCCGTAGACTTGCTGTTGTTTCTACCTTTGTACAAAACCACTATCCAATTACCTCTACTCCATTTACACTGCAGGTTATTTTAGAGGACTTTAAAATTTTTTCTAATCAGAGTTCTCTTTGCTACAGTTGCATAACAAAGTTTTCCAGCAGTTTTTCTGGTCAGAGACTTGGCATTTCTTCTGGTTTAAAGCATAACATTAAGAATATTTATTATATAGCAGCTGTGTTTTAAAATATTCTATAGTAACTATATTAAGTAGTATTCCCTGACAAATAACAAAGGTGCCTAGGCTTTATACTAAACTCTTAACTTGTTTCTTTCTAGTGAAGGGGATATTGTTAGTTTACATCTACTGCAGTTGGCTTTCAGTGACAGAAGGCGTTTGGCATCAGGACAAATCATGTATGAGGTAAAGTATTTGTATATACTAAAATTCAATACTGCTTTACTTGAACTGGTGTTCTCTAAAACTACAACTGGGTTCTAAATATGTAGTCCACCCGTAATCTTGCTAATAGGGAATACTTTAGATTTTAAGATTTTACTCCATTCATCTCAGAGATTAGATAGTATTTATTACTGTGCTACAGATGTACAAATATGTAGAGATGTCCTAATGGCAATGATAAAATTGATGTAATCAGTTTGAGTCTAGTTTCAACTCTCTCTCTCTCTCTCTCTCTCTCTCTCTCTCTCTCTCTCATTTTCAGAAGACATTTCCTCAGATTTTATTCTTAAATGTTCACTACATTTGCTCGTTATTAATCTAGTTAACAAATCTGGAGTGTGCTGGCACCACTGAGTTTGCATTCTTAAAAAATGAAATGATAAAATGAAACTTGTATGCACAGTAACATCATGCAGTCGCTTAAAAATAGGTGTAAATTAACTTTCTTTCCTGCCACCCATTGTCAGTGTTCCTGGCATTGAATATATAAGAAGCCAAATATGTGAAAAATAATCCTTAGGATACTACCCAAAAGTGTATGTAGTCAGTTAGACTGCATGAAATGGAACTCATTGCACGAGCCAAAGACTTTTCTTTTGGTGAACAGCTTCCAGACTTAAGACAGCTGTAAAGAACAAACACGTGGAAGCAGTTTCAGTGATCTCTTTATAGTGATTTGAATTGTCTGTAACAATGCTTCACATAAATAATCAACTTGTCCTGCATGCAAAAGTCATTACTTCTGTTCTAGTTTGTTTGAGGCTCAGGTACTGTCATAAAAAGCCAAAACAAATTCCTGGATTTATCTACTTGTGTTTTGAGCAGGTATTTTTATTGCCTGTCACTCACTGACTGTATGAGATCTGGGTTTTGTTTTTTAACAGTGCCCCAAGCATTCTGGCTAGCTTAAAAAGAACTTTCCTGCTTGTGTTTTATTTCTTCCCCCGGGCTTAATTCCTCAGATGCTTCCTAGTTTGTCATGTGCTTCGACATCCTGTCATTATAAAGTGATTTTTTTCTTGGGTTTGTCTCTTTTAATATTGCTTTAATTTAAACATAATACTGTTATATTCATATACTACAGCTCAAGCACAGTTTGCCTAACAAATTGACATGAATTCATATGGTCTGTTGAAACCTCACAGAAAGGTCTAACTTTGATTAAGTATTGCTTCAGACTTGACACCTCTAAGAATATATAGCAAATTTCACTGAGTGAAATTCTGGGGTTGGTCATACTAGGAATAGACCCTATTTATTTCAGTGGGTGGATTCTGAATGACTAATATTGGCTGTCACAAACTGTTTCTATTTCATGGAATGCTGCAGTGTGTACCTTCATTATAACAGGTATGTTTTACAGGATATGAGAACTTATACAATCAGAGCTCCACTTTCTGAGACAGGATATTTTTGTCCCTAAAGCAACTCTGAACATCAACTTTTTATTTAAAATACCCACATAGGATAGCTTTCCTGGAGAACTTTTTCATTGTTGAAATGCTCCTGCAGGCTATTCTCATAATTAAATATGCTTCTAGTGCTTAGTGGAACCAGTTTTGTCTTTGACATCCTTTCAAAAAATGTGAAAATTGTCAACATGTATAACCAAAGCAAAAAGACTGCTACTGGCAACAGTCTTTCCCTCCTTTTTGTGCACTTTACCTTATATTACCCTCACTCTTCTGTGTCATAATTGGGATATTAATTTTAAGCATTCCTTTTTTATTAAAACAGAATTTCTTAATATCTTACTAACCTGTAGACTGCACATTGTCTTAACGTGATTACTTTCTTCCCCCTCAGGGTTTAGAATACTGTGAAGAAAGGTACAGCCTAGACCTCACAGGTGGAGTTTTCTCTTTAAGAGGGCAGACTAGCAACACCAAATTGATCGGTTGTCAAACAGTAGAGAAATTTCGAAGCCATGTTGACAGAGAAGATGGTATTAATGAAGGTTGGTACATCAAGCATTAAAAAAACTTACCATTAGAACTAAGAATGAGAACATGCTGTGTAAAAACCTCCTAATTCTGCATTGAGTATTCTGTGATAAATACGTTTCTGCATAAATTTTGGTTAATATTTTCAGTGCTATATCAACAAATAATGATAAAGTAAAGGTTTCTGAACTGCTGCTCTTGAGCTGTATTTGTGTAATTGGTAGCTTCCAGCACTTTTATAGTAGTACCATCTCTTTCTTCCTCCTAGTCATATCACCTGATACAAGTGTATCAATCTTCAGCTGGCAAGTAAACACATATGGTCAAGGCAATCCATCTACCTATTTAGGTATATTTGACATAAATCGCTGGTATCATGCTCAAATGCCAGATTCATTAAGGTAAGAAATGGCAGCTTCTCTTCATAGATTTTCAGAAATAATATCTAATATGTTAACAGCTTGTCTAAGTATTTTTTTGGTCTGCTTTCTCAAGGCCTGGGGAATTTCTACACAATTGCCCCTATTTTGCATTATGGTCCCTGGATGCTGTAGTGAGCATGACTTCTCCACATCACATTCTGGATGTCTTGGTACATGAGCGAAGCTTAAGTCGTGGTGTACCTCCTTCGTATCCTCCACCTGAACAATTTTTTAACCCAAGCACCTACAACTTTGGTATGTGTACCATCGATTACTTCTGCAGGAACATGTTCAGTAAGACATTCAAAGATTAAATTTGTATTCTGTGTATCATTTCTAGCAATTAGGACTGCCACTACTTGAAGGGAATGTCTAGATGATTTGTTAGGCAAAAAATGCACAGCCCTTGCTCTATTTCAGGCAGTCCAAATGTCAGTTTGAGGGGAAAGCATTTTTTCTTCATTTTGTTTTTGGTATTTTTAAGGTAGAAAAATCCAGTTCTTTACCCAGCTAACAACACATTGCTGCACTTTCATATGGAATTGGTTGTCTTTGTGTCACAGGGTACTTATTGGTTGTTAGCAATAATATCATTGGTGGAAAAAGTGAACTCTTCTGTATAGTGGCTGTATAACTTTTTATGTGTTTTTATATTGTGAACTGCACTAGTATTTTATAACTTTCCCTGCACTATTTTAGAAAAGGCATTCATGTAGTCTGTATGTAGGCAAATGGGAGAAGTGAGATAGTTGAAGATGCAATCAGACTTAAGGAGGGGCCTTACTGAACATGAGCTGTGCCTGCCTCTGTTCTGCATATAATAAGCAGAGGTCCTTACGTAGTTGAGCGCTTCTGCTCCAAAGTTCAACACCCTTTCAGTCTAGTCTCTCACCCAGCATGTAGGCTGCAAGCACATCTGCACATTTCTAACCAATCTCTCTACAGAATAGTTAATCTGTATTGCTCTGGGTCTCTTGCACAATTTGTGTCATAAATCGTACCTAGAGAAAAGCTTGGAAGTTGTCAGAATAGGAAGCAAATAAGGAACTTGTCATACCTTTCAGCTAATTGAGCATTATACCTATTTAATGTTGCTGGTATCAATATAATCTAATGAAATTCTCTATTCTTTAGATGCCACTTGTTTGCTGAACACTGGGGTTGTTCATGTCACTTGCACAGGATTTCAAAAGGATGTAAGTTTTAATTCTCTGTTGCTCTCATTATGATGTTTTCCTGTTCACATTTTCACTAATTTTGGCAGTCAGCAGCATATAACATTTGGTAGAAGAAAGTTCGACCATGGCAGTTGTATTCTAATGTGTCTGAGAATGTTCACCGAAAGCAAGCAAAGGCCTTCCCAATCAAAAGTCAGATTGTGATTACCTGATTGTACTATACACTTTTATCAGAAGCATTCAATTCTGCACTTAATAATGACTTGGAATGAAGGTCAGTGAACTGAAACTGAATCCTGAGAAGGCAGTGTATGTAGGTAGCTCTCATCTCTCAGTAACTGGTATTCAGGCAGGTTTTTTTCTTCCCCTTAAAGACCAGATAGCAATTGATACTAGTTGATCCATAATTACCACATGAGGCTCAGGTGGCCTTGGTTGCCTAGAGCACCTTTTATCTGTTTTAGTGCTTTTGCCAACCTTGACTATTTTTGCAGCAGGATAGCTTTGTCATGGTGATTCACACTTTGGTTACCCTCTGAGTGGGATTACTGTTATGTATTATATGTGTGGCTGTCCTTCAACATGATCCAGAAGCTTCAGTTGGTGGAAAAATCCAGCTGGTACAGCTAGGGTGGCCCATATTATACCTGTTGTGAAAGAATTTTAGTGGTTGCCTATTCAGCTCTTGGTCCAATTTAAAGGCTGGTCCTTACCTTCAAAACCCTAAATAGGGACCCAGACACCTGAGGGGAGTGCTTCTTCCCATACCAGCCTGCTCATGACTTAAGACTGACCTGTTTGCCCAGGCATTTTAAATAGAATTTTAGTTGAAACTGCCTTTTGTTGTTGTTTAGCTTTATGCGTTTAGCCTGAATTTTTAAAAAGAAATGCTGTACTGTATTTATATGTTTTGTGAATTTCCATACTTCTGCACACTGCCCCTGGAAGATGATGGGTAGATGAATAACAGAATGCATAAGAGTGCTTTATGCAGAAGAGGCAAGCAGTCCTGCTTCGTAATAGGGTTTTCCTGATGCATCCTTCCCTCTAACCTTGAAAGGCTATTCAAGGAGACCCTCCACTGTGAAAGTTTATGTAAGTTGTAGGTGGAATAGAAAACAAGTACCCTGTGTCTATGTGTACTCAGAGTGCTTTCAATGCATGCACAAGGTTCTTTGGATTCCAGTCCCCAGGTAGTTCTAGTTGTATCCAGTATATCTCTAACAACAGTAGTACATAAGTTCAACAGTGAGCAACACCCTGAGTACAGACCAATTAAATGTCCATGAATCTCTATGGAGTGCTGCCAAAATGGTACTCAAGAACAGTAACACACAGTCTTGCAAAAAAGTCCACAGAAGTTCCTGGCTCCAAGATTCTTACTAGCCTTCCTATCCACAGAAAGAAAACAATGAATTCTATAAATCTTCCCTTTATGGTTATAGGAAAAAGTGATAAGTATAAATACTACTCATCAGCCTTTGTTTTGGCAGCGAGTGCTTAATTTTTTTATGACTTGTGTTTTGCAGTTTACTGCTGACAGCTTAATTTTTGCTGTCTTAATAAATAGTGTTTTGTTATTTACAGACATTGCATTTCTTAAAAAAATTTGGTGGTTCCTTAAATGAAGCCATTCCTGATAGTTATAACAGATGTCTTGTTGCTGGCTTGCTTTCTCCAAGATTTATCGATGTACAGCCTTCAAGTCTGAGCCAGGTATGTCCATGACAAATACGGAAAAGAAAATGTAGTGTTTTCACAATGCCTCTCTTTTTAAACACCCAAATCTAGTTAAATTCAGATATTGTTCCTGATCTAGGCATGCATGAAAGTAGGCTTAAATGTGTGCACTCAGGACTCATTTTAATTGACTTTCTGGATCATTTGGTGATGCACATCCTTTTCTGACCAGTACAGTGGTATCTTGGGTTAAGTACTTAATTTGTTCTGGAGGTCCGTTCTTAACCTGAAACTGTTCTTAACCTGAAGCACCACTTTAGCTTATGGGGCCTCCCGCTGCTGCTGCACTGCCAGAGCATGATTTCTGTTCTCATCCTGAAGCAAAGTTCTTAACCCGAGGTACTATATCTGGGTTCGCGGAGTCTGTAACCTGAAGCATATGTAACCTGAAGCATATGTAACCCGAAGTACCACTGTATTGTATAGTATTCATGACTTTAACATCTGCATAAAAATTTTATAAATGGGGCCCTGCCACAAAATGTTATGAAGGGAAGCACTTAATTTTCGAGATTCCAGATTTCTCCATATCTATGGGCTAGAGACACATTTTCAAATAGCTTTTCAGTGTAAACCAAGAACTGACCTATCCAGACACTGTGAGGATCCTTTTGATATTTGTTTTTCTCCCTTTTTCATCTTTTCCCAGTCACATTCCTCCATTCCAGGGGTCCTTTACCTTTACCTGTACCTGTACTTGTTATAAGCATGAGAATACTTGAATCAGCATTAGGAGTGATCAATGCATTTTTATTACTATTTTGTTTCAGGAAGAGCAATTTGAAGCTGTATTGTCAGCTGCTATCCAAACTAGTTCCTTAGGACTTCTCACTAGCTTCATCAAACAGTGGACCTCTGAAGGTAAATAAAGCCTTCCATTTGATTAAAATTTCCTCTAGCACGTAAAACTTATTATCATAACTTCTGCTTTTTTCTTTCTTTCTAAGAGCAACCAGATTCTGCTCCTAATTTGCGCTTTGTTCTTGAATGGACATGGAATAAAGTGGTTAGCACTAAGGAAGACTTTGTTCGACTATGTAAGTAGTATGATTTGGTGGTATGAAAGTTTCTGTTGAGCATATTTAGTAAATGGGCTGGGTTACTTGTTCATCTAGTGATACGGGAAAGCATGTTTAAACTCACTTCAAACTAATATTGTCATAATTTTTGTCTTTGTTTTAAAAGGTGTCCCACTATTTGATGGGTCATCTAACTTTATTGGTCCACAAACTCTACAGTCTTTGCAGCACTGCGAGTTACTTCTTAGCAACCTTAGCACTGTTTTGAGCTGTTTTGTAATGGAAGCACAAGAACTCACAGAAAAAGGTGTGTAAATGAGATCCAATCTAAGGTGCACATTTTATGTAACTTTCTAATGAATAGGAATGTTATTTCCCCCCCCCCCCTTCCTGTAAGGCAGTTTATGTGTATTTACAGCTACAGTGGTGCCCCGCAAGACGAACGCCTCGCAAGATGAAAAACCCGCTAGACGAAAGGGTTTTCCGTTTTTGGAGGCGCTTCGCTAAACGAATTTCTCTATGGGGTTGCTTCGCAAGACGAAAAAATCTTGCGAGTTCCCGCGTTTTTTTCTCGCTTTTTTCTGCCCTTTCCCTAAGCGCTAAGCCGCTTATCAGCTGTTCCGCTGATAAGCCGCTTATCAGCTGATCGCTAAAAGCCGCTAGACCGCTAATAGCGCTAATCCGCTAAGCTGTCAATGGGCTTGCTTCGCAAGACGAAAAAACCGCTAGACGAAGAGAATCACGGAACGGATTAATTTCGTCTTGCGAGGCACCACTGTATTTTAAATTTCATCTCCTTGGTGAAGAGAGAGGGCCTCTATTTTTAAATTTTATTTTAATAATAATAACTGGTGTCTGATTGCAAAATCATAGGATGTTTATACCAAAAAGATTAAAGGAAAGCTTTTTCAGAATTTCTAGACTTTTAATTCTGTGTCTTGAACTTCTAATACAGTTGGCTTGGTATCTTTTTATGGCTGTATTTCGGATGGGAGTAGTATGTTTTAAAATCAGTCTGGAGGAAAGTAGAGCCAGAATTGACGACTCTGTTCACCAAGATGTGAGAAGGAATGCATACCCAAGTAGACTGTTAATCTACCAAGTAGATAGACGATGACAGTTTGTCATAGTAATAGTTTACCAGTGAATGATGTGCTGTGATCTATCAGTGCTCTCAAAAGGATGCATTATGCTTAAAAGCTGACACAACTTTGTTGCTTTATTTTCAGGCATTACAGATCTGACAAATAAGCAGGTTGTAACCAGTCTCCTTTCACTGTATGTGCAAGTGGTCATCTGGTTCTGCCGATCCAACCTTCTTCCAGAAAGTTTAGGTAAGCCTTTAAAAATTGTATTTCAGTTCTCGGACACAACTCAGTCGCATCAAAATAACCTGAAACACGAACAAGCCTATCTTAAATTCTAATCCCATTGGCTAAAATTTGACTAATACAGCATTTATATTTTTCAGTATTTGAGTAGACAAGTGGCTTGCAAAGGCAATTTTCAAAAAATGTGGTAACACTGGTAGTTTCTCTGCTTCAGTAAAGTTCAGCTGTTTTCAACGACGACAACAACAACATTTTATTATTTATACCCTGCCCATCTGGCTGGGTTTCCTCAGCCACTCTTGGCGGTTCCCAACAGAATATTAAAAATAGAATCAAACATTAAAAACTTTCCTAAACAGGGCTGCCTTCAGATGTCTTCTAAAAGTCAGATAATCGTTTATTTCCTTGACATCTGATGGGAGGGTGTCTCACAGGGCGGGTGCTGCTACCGAGAAGGCCCTCTGCCTGGTTCCCTGTAACCTCACTTTTTGCGGTGAGGGAACCGCCAGAAGGCCGTCAGCGCTGGACCTCAGTGTCCGGGCTGAACAATGGGGGTGGAGATGCTCCTTCAGGTATAATGGGCCGAGACCGTTTGTTCTCAAAATGCAGAGACGATCATTTCTATGTGTTCTGTTTTTAGTTGTTTTCATTTAACAGTGTTTTTAAAATGAGCATTTCTCTCTTGTTGGTAGATGAAGATATGCAGTTGTCAAAACCATTCTATAATTACCAGCATATACAACATTTTTACGCTGGGTGTCGTCAGAAGCTGGAACGTTTATCAAGGTAATCTCTTAGTAAATGAAGTTTCAAATTACGTCATAGCCTATGGGTTTTCATTATCAGGGAGATAAGCACCAAGGTGTAGGCAAGATTGCTTAAGGGACTTGCTTGCACTTCAAAAATTGCAAAACATTTGCCTATGGACACTCATTGTTTGCAAAATGTTTATATAAACATTACTTCTACGAGCACTACAACTGCAGTTTTTGTTCTTCCCTTCTCTTGTATTGTCGAACTGTAAGCTGTTCTGTCAGGATCTCTTGTAGCATGTAATAAAAATCTATGCCTAATAAAATCCAGCTGCTTCCTATATTCAGGAAAGCTTAAATTGGTTTTAATGGCTTTACAGAAGGAACGTCTACAGTCAGAGTGAGCAGCCTCAGGCCAGGGGACCAAATACATTCCTCCACTGTGTATGACACTTGGGACTCTTCCTAGCCACATGCCCTCTCCCAAGCTATAGCCTTCCCTGACCCTGATTCAAATGCCACTTGAATGTTCTCTTTGACTGAAACGTGTCCTTGAACTCTGAGGATACCTATTGCTTGCCTAGATGGATGAATAGGGCATGTGTCTGTTTGTGCATAGAAACTAGGCTACTTTACTAAGGTAAAATTAGCATTCATTCTCCCACCCACTTTTTCCTCTGGTCCCACCCACCACTGACATTCAGCTCCCAGAAGGTTATACAGAAGGGAATGTCACTGTCAGGCTGAAAGGTTTCCTACAGAGATCCCTGTTCCAATGAATTCAAGTTTTCAAATTTTGTTTCAGATTTCTCGCTCTCTGTGAGAGAAATCTAAATTGCACAGTCATTTAATAGAAATGGTAAATATGCTTTCAACATCTGGGAAATATGTTTTTTTTAAAAAAAACACAACTTTTTTTATTTATAGAGGCAAATGGAACCCTGATTGTTTGATGATTGATGGATTGATTTCCCAGTTAGGCCATTCCGTAGTGAAGTTGTGGCAGAGAGATGATGGAGGAACAGGAAAATACCCTCCTCCTACATTACATGTAAGTATGATTGGTGAAGATTTTCTAATATTTTAACAAATGGAATACAGTACTTGACTCAGTGTGTTCTGCATTTTAGGCACTACTTGATCTCTACTTACTGGAAAATATTGAAGATCTCTACAAGCATGCAACTGTATCCTTTCATAGACTTAAATATAATGTTGTCTTTAAAATACATCATACAGAGAATAGCCTTTTATTGGCAATTCATGAATGTGTAGAATTTAAGGCGTATGTTGAAGAAAACTTATGATGTCCAAAAGCAAGGAATTGCAAAAAAAGAGCAGTATCTGCCATCTCATGGACTTAGAGAAGAGCAACCTGAGGACTGTGCTACAATGTGAAGAACAGAACCACCAGTCCTGTCACCTGTGCATGTATTGCACACCATAACCAAGGATCTCAAATTACTAAACTAAATCATTATTTAAAATTTTTACAGTTTTAGCTTTTTCCACTCCCCTCATATAAATTAATTGTATATATTATTTTTGGGACCTCATAATTTTCACATAACCATAAACATAATCTGTTTCTTGAAAGATAACCTTTTTACATAAACTGATTCGATGAATCTTATTGGAATAACATTGAGTTGATTCTCTTTCCCCCACCCCACCCCCAGCTTTTTATGTTGGACACTTTACTCTGCATTTCTCTTACTCTGGTGAGAAACCCTCAGATCTCCCAGACCTCAGTCTGAACCACAGAGGAATTTATAAAGCAAGCATGCCATCTTGCTGTGCTGCAAGTGTAGCTCCTTTTAAGTCTTTCTGAGGCTCAGTTCGTTGTTTAGGGGGGAGGTGCAAATGTTTGTCTTTGTAGACTTGGCTGCTAATCCTCAGCACAGTGTCATAGGCAATAAATAAGCATAGTGACCTGGGTTGGTTGCACCAACAAATTTTGTTTGGCTATCAAGTTGATGCAAAATGCACGGACCTCCAGTTGGACACTGTATATAAAATTTAAATATTTGGTAAATCTCTTTGTTACAGGCAGCATCCTAATTCTTTAGATATCTCTTAATTTTTTTGCTTCATACACAAAGTTAAGGTTTGTCAGCTACCTATGTCAAACATTGCTTAATTCTAGCATCTTTCTCCATTGTAGTGCAAGTTCTTGCTGTTAAATAATTGCTGCATTCCAAAAAAACTGTGGGATATTTGTATATGTTAAATAATATTGTTTTGCAGCACTGTATTCTCTCAGTCAGAATGCATGTTACAAATCTACTTTACTTAAGCATAAGGTTATAGTTATATAGTTAAAAAATGTGTAAGCAAAATGAAAATAACAGCTACTGCTGTTGCACAAGGGCTTTCAATGGAACTCATGCAGTTTTCTAACAGGTTCCCTAGCAGTTTGCATGCTTCAACTCAAATAAGTGGTTGAGCAAACAAGAATACAGTATACTTGGACTTTGGTTGTTCTCATGCAAATCACCAACATAAGATATTAATTATTGGAGACAAAAAACCAAAGGAAGAAGCTGCAGGAAAGATGGTTTTATGTTGTACAATGTGTCTGTTCTAGCACATCATAGAAAACAAACTCAAATAATGATTGCCCTTAATATTTATAATTAGACAATTTATTTACTATTGGACATCATGCATTCCTGTCCAAACAAGGCTGATACTTCAGTGGGCTCCTTCCCAACCGCATTTGCAATTCCTATAGGTCTGGTTAACTTAATCCAAGGTTTTTGGTGTTTGGATCACAATGACTTTGAGGTGGGTATATAAAGTGATAATTCATTGGTCTGTCTAGCTCAGTGGCAGTGGCTGTTCAGGATTTCAGACGGGGTCTCTCACGGCCTTAGCTGGAGATGTTGAGAATTGAATCTGGGAACTTTTGCATGCAAAGCAGATAGTCTGACACTGAGCTATGGCCCTTCTTCAGTTTAATGGCATACTAATTGAATAAAATTATAATGCTTTCTAGAGCAATGGTTTCTGTATTAGCTCTCTATTCAGGATCATAGTGGGCTGATGCTGCCAGTAGCTTATTGGCTTCACCAGTGTGGGACATGACTATTACCCTGGCAACAGTCCCTTCAGTGTAGATGGGGAAAGAATTAGAAATCATCTGGCTTTGAGCTTTCAGTTCTCAGCATCACTGCACTAGCTATACTAACACTAACTGACCTGCTTACAATGTCTTGTTTCACTTGCTTTAGTGGGAGCACAACTAACTGGTGGCACTATAGGATAGATCTAGCTGTCCTATAGAATTGGTGTATATGTTGAATTCCATAATTCCATAATTTCATTTCAGTGTAGAAAACTGTTTAGTAGAAAATAGATTGAAAGTGCACAGGAGGTTTCTGAATATTGTCTTGGATTCTTGCAGAATTCTCTGACCTATCTGTTTCATCCAGCTACAATCAAATTGCCTTGGCAGCACATAAGGATAATTCAGTTCTTGATGTGTCAAGGAGAGCACAGGCGAGCCCTCCGATACATACAAACAATGAAGCCATCATTGATGAGCAACAGTGAAGTAACACTTCACCTTACTGTCTTGCTGTTTAACAGGTGAAAAAAGTGCAGCATTTATTATTACGTTTACTCTTTGTGATATCACTGTATTCAAGAAGAAAAATGTTCCCCAGTTGATAAGATACTAATACTCATTTTTATGGTATTGGTGTGCTTTTTAAATAAATAAATAAAATAAAATAAATGCCATGATAGCATGTATTGGATGAACACCTACACCCTTGGCACATCTGTAATACTAGTTTTTAATGTTTTTTAATGCAATTTTTCCTGTAGCAGAAATATCTGCCACAACATTAATCTACTTTTCAAAAAATGATTGCAGTTGTATGGTGGAAGCTTGGAGTGTCCTGCGGCAGCATTCTACTCGGTTAAATGTAGAAGATATGCTTAAACATGTATATGAAACCTGTCAGGGGCTGGGACTGATGGAAGATTTGCTAAAGCTACCATTCACAGAAACTGAACAGGTAATCTTGGGGCTGAATAACTTCTGAAAGTACAATTCTACACCAAAAAGTGATTGGAAATCTCATTGACACTATGTGCATGTGTGTTTGCATAATTAGACCCTTATTGCTCCAGAAAAGGAAGCTTAATATTCTAAATCCTTTTTCCCCCTTAGGAGTGTCTGGAGAAGTTCTTGAGGACAAGCGCTGGTGTTAACAATCATGAGTTCCTCTTAGTTCATCATCTTCAGCGTGCCAACTACGTTCCTGCGCTACAGCTGAATCAATCACTGAAAGCTAATCTCATGGTAAGCCTTAATATTTTTTAATTGATTCCATTTATGAATTGCTTCCCTTAAAATCTCAGGTGGGTTGAGGAGTGGCATGGAATGAACCACAGCACTCCATGCACAACATTTTGTTTCAGGTCCCATTTATTTAAAGTTAATAGTGATGGAAACACTGAACTAGGGAGGGCATTCCACAACCAGGGAACCACCACTGGAAAGGCGATGTCACAGGTCAGCATCAGCTACCACCAAGGCCTCAATTTTGGGGGCTGAAATTTTTGATAGGTACTTGGGTCCCAAGCCATTTAGGGCTTTATATGCTAGTGCTAACACCTCAAAATTGTTCTGGTAGCTCACTAATCTCCAATGCCATGTTTTCGGGATTGGTGTTAAGTGGTCTCTTCAGAGTGCCCTGCTTGCAGCTATATTCTGCACTAGCTGTATCCTCCAGATTGTCTTCAAGGACAGGCCCACATAGAGTACATTACAGTAGTGCAATCAGGAGGTTACTAGAGCATAGACAACTGAGACCAGGCTGTCTCAGTCCATGAATATCTGTTGTTGGTGGACCAGCCTAAGCTTGAGCATACTAGCCACAGAAGGCACTTGTGACTCCATTGAGAAGTTTGAATCCAAATTACAAACCTGATCCTTCAGTGGAGCAACTTATCCAAGAACACAGGATGTACACATATCTCGCAGACATGGGAACCACCCACTCACAACACTTCCTCCTTATCAGGACTGGTCCCCATTCACTCCATCATTGTTTCCAGACACCTGACCAACACCTTCACAGCTTCTCCTGGTTCTGAATGGAGAGAGAGTTGTGTGTCATCAGCATGCTGATGACACCTTTTTCCAAATGCACAGAGGACAGCTCTGATCTAACTGGTCCCCCACCCCTGCAGAGGGAGTCATTCACAGTTAATACAAACCTCATCAGGGTTTGTATTGCCATATTTTTCAAGTTTAAAATTGGGGGTCGTCTTATACATGGAATGTTGAATTAAATAAATAAATAAATAAATAAATAAATAAATAAATAAATACATACATACATACATGCCACCATCCATATTATTTTCCCCCAGCCTCCCCTCACAATTGACCTCATGACAAACCCTGGTCTGGTACTTCCTTCAGCAGCTCCCACATTGTGCTTTCCACCTGGTTTCTTCAGTCGCTCCCTGGCTACCCAGACCCCCCCATTCCCCAAGCACACTCACTCAGGCAGATCTGGTAATCTCAGCTCCTTGCAGCAGCCTGGGGCGGGGTGAGCTGCCCATAGGGGCGGGGTGCACCGTGGGGCCTCTGGAGTCTGCCTGCCTCCTCCCACTCAGCCACCCTACAGCTGGGGGAGAGGCAGTGGGCGGACCATTTGGGCCAAAGGGGCAGCGTTCAGTTTGCTACCCTGGGTGTTTGAGAGCGGAGCAGAAAAAAGCAATTTGACTTCTGCAGCATACAGATTCCCTCTTAAAGGGTTCTCTAGCTATGATTCTTGCATTGTGGCGCTGACTAGTTCCCGGCCGTTGGGAACATGCTCTCGTTCCAGCTCAGCTTCCCAGCTCTGCTCCAGTGCTGCCGCCACTCTAGTTCTTATACTGCACATTATAATAATGCTGACTAGCAAAAAAAAAAAATTACCTACCGTAATTACGATACCAAATATATCGGCAAAGTTGTTCTGTTTGTTGTTTCAATATATGGTACTAAATATACTGGCATATTGAATATTTAATAAAATATCAAAGTTCTGTTTGGTGTTGAAAATATTTATTTCTTAATTTTGGGCTCAAAAATCGGGGCCGTCGTATACATGGGGGAATCTTATACACAGAAAAATACGGTATATTATAACAAGGTAATATTCACCCCCACCCCCGATCACCATATTCTTTCTAATATCTACTATAGCAAGAAACAGATTTTGATCATGACCTGAAGTATGTCTGGCACATGCTGTATTGAAACAGCTCCATGGTTGTTATGCAGCCATGTGCTGACTGGTCCAGACAAGGCAGCATCAGTGTGGATATGTGTCCTAGAATGAATTCTTCTAGGACACACTATAAAGGTTGTTTTACTCTCAATGCTCAAGATAAGCAGAACTGCTTGTATAAAATAGACTGTGGGTATGTGGTGTAGTATTAGTACAGTATTAATCTTAATACAAAGAGACCCTTTCAGCATCCAGGTTTATCCACAATTATAGTTTGCATGGGACGTGGGTGGCGCTGTGGTCTAAACCACTGAGTCTCTTGGGCTTGCTGATCACAAGGTTGGCGGTTTGAATCCTGCGACTGGGTAAGCTCCGGTTGCTCGGTCCCAGCTCCTGCCAGCCTAGCAGTTCGAAAGTAGATAAATAGGGACCACTCTGGTGGGAAGGTGAATGGCGTTTCCGTGCGCTGCTCTGGTTTCTCCAGAAGCGGCTTAGTCATTCTGGCCACATGACCCGGAAAAACTGTCTGCGGACAACACCAGCTCCCTCGGCCTGTAAAGTGAGATGAGCAGTGCAACCCCAGAGTTGTCTACAATTGGACTTAACTGTCAGGGGTCCTTTACCTTTTTTATATATAGTTTGCATAGTGTACTGTTGATCTATTAATATTGGTCAGAAAAATCTTCCTGTCCAGCTTTAAGAGCCCATGAATAAGCAGTTCTATACAGTTTGACTGTGAAACTGCCTCTCCTAATCCTGGGTTTACTATTTCATGTATTTCTGTAAAATATTAACTTAAATTCCTCTTATCACTCCTTTCTTAAACAGAATGATCGCGATCCCCGCTGGCGAGAGAGATCAGTTGCCAGAAATTCCATATTAGACCAGTATGGGAAAGTTCTACCCAGAGTACAAAGGAAGCTTGCTGTAGAGCGAGCCAAGCCTTACCACTTGCCAACTTCACTACGGCGGGAAAGTAAGTATTTTCTGTGTGTTGTGGTGAAACCTTTCAAAACTTGCTTTAAGTGTTTAATGCTGTTTTTCCTCTTTTTTTAAGTTTTAAGACCAAAGCCACTGTCAACAGTTGCAAAGAAAGTTACTGCAGGAAATGTCGTCACAAAAGCAACATTAATCAATAATGTACTGTCCAAAATTGGAGAGGTGTGGGTGGGAACTGAACAGAAAAACAAGTCGTTGCAAAATGATATGTAAGTATTCATTTTGTTGTCGTAGGAAATTACTGCATCTTAAGTTGCCCGGTACTAAAATAGGAGCTGTCCATATTCTTCACCTGCTTTCCATTGCCCATAATGAATAGCCTGGTGTTGATATTATTACAAAAGTGTTAATTTTAGGGTAGAAACTTTGACAGATACCAGGGCCCCACCATTACCTAACATACTAAGCAGTGTGCTGCTCTTTTATAATAGTTTTGTATGAAAAGCAGGGGGAATAAAGTTGAGCCAAAAGAGTTGAAAAGGCAGCAACTCATTGCTTAACCTTTGCTTTCTCACCCAAACTTGAACATTATTACCTGGCTTCTGACTGACTGTGTGCTTTATTTTTTCCTCTTCCGGAAGACAGTACTTGTGCATCTAGTGGTTTTCATGAGCTTGTCACTCTTGTGTTTCCAATCCTAGAACTGAAGAACAACCACCTACAGTGGATTCTTGCACTGACACAGAGATACCAGATCCATTTGTTGGGACACCAGCAACTAAATCTTTAAGAAAATGCTCCAGGTAAAATTTTTCAATAGGTGTTTGTATCCTTTGGGTGCTTCTCAGTCCTGTTGAAAACATCAGTTGTAATGAGTGGAAATCTGTTTTGACAGTTGCCTTGAATTATATATTTTTTACGTGGGCCTTTTTTAAAATGGAAGTATATTCTCAAAAAAGCTGCTTCTTTCTTTTAATTATTAAACTAAAATGACAGGTAAGCTGTGATAATTTATTGATAAAAGCATAAAGCAACTAAAAATTTAAAATCAGAAAAGCCTAGATGAGTCATAGTGGTAGGGCAGGGATGGCTAAAATATCCTCCTGTTTATGGCAACACCATTTTACATTTGTATTCTGTTTGTTAATACAACTTAATTCTTAAACATTTTGAAATGTTTGCAGATTGCTTGACTTGGTGGTCCAGCCTATTCCTCTTGATTCACCTTCCCTTCGAAGCAATCTGCACATGTCGCCAAGAGCTTCTGCATCCTGTATGCTTTCTAGTCCATTGCATTCCAGCCCTCGATGCTCCCTATACAAGAGCAGTAGAAGAGCACCTGAATTAAAGCTCCTAGAAACTCCTCTGGTTGTTAGGGTATGTAGAATTGTGAAGGTTTCATGAACTTGTTTGATGCAGAGGCTGAAGTGCCATGTAATTAGTGGGTTCTGCCTCCCATTTTGACGTGTTTCCTCCTCTTCTTAGAGAGCTAAAGCTTTGACATCTACATCTTCCTCTGGCTTTCCTGGTTTTACTCCTCAATCTATTTTGAGATCCAGCCTTCGGACTACTCCTTTAGCTACTCCAACTGCATCTCCAGGAAGGTCTATCACACCCCCTCTGCGTGCAAAAGAAACAAAAATATCATTTATGGAAGAAAGCAAAGCTTCAGGATGGACTGCTGGGGTAGGTTGGAAGAAACAGATGCTGGAAAGTAGAACGTTTTGAGCCATATTCAGACAAGTTGATAGTTGTGCAAAGGCCCTTAATTTTCTGCTTACCTTTTGGTAAGGTGGGCTTTAGTTAAATCTGGTTTATATATATGCATACATTGTGCATTTTAGGTTCATCTTTGTAAGTCACTTTGAATTTAACTTTTCTGGAATGAAGTATAAATAATAAAACAGCAGCAACAATAATAATAATTATGTGGGTGATTGGGTTCGTTTCCAGGTCTGCTGACACCCATGCATTTACTGTCCTATTCCAATGATGACCAAATGTGTAGAGCCAACACATACAGGCATAAGAGTCCCTTAATATACCATTTGTTACTGAATTTCTTCCTGGAGCTTTAAAACTGCATTTTGTGTACTTTGATGCATGCTAATTCCCAGGCCTATAGCCTCTTTTGCAGTCTTCTATGTTTTCTAAGTTAACATTTTTAATTCAGGAACCCCACATCATGTTCTCATGGCTGTATCTGCATTCCAGATATGAGGTAAAGGACCCCTGGACGGTTAAGTCCAGTCAAAGGTGACTATGGGATTGTGGCGCTCATCGCGCTTTCAGGCCAATGGAGCTGGCGTTTGTCCACAGACAGCTTTCTGGGCCATGTGGCCAGCATGACTAAACTGCTTCTGGCGCAACAGAACACCATGACTTGCAATGGCACGTTTTCAAACTGCTAGACTGGCAGGAGCTGGGACAGAGCAATGGGAGCTCACCCTGTTGCGGGGATTCATGGGTGGCACTGTGGTCTAAACCACTGAACCTCTTGGGCTTGCCCATCAGAAGGTTGGTGGGTCAAATCCCTGCAATGGGGTGAGCTCCTGTTGCTCTGTCCCAGCTGCTGCCAACCTAACAGTTCGAAAGTATGCCACTGCACATAGATAAATAGGTACCACTACGGTGGGAAGGTAAACAGCATTTCCATGAGCTCTGGTTTCCGTCATGGTGTTCCGTTGTGCCAGAAGCGGTTTAGCCATGCTGGTCACATGACCCAAAAGGCTCTCTGTGGACAAACGCCAGCTCCCTTGGCCTGAAAGTGAGATGAGCGCCGCAACCGTCCAGGAGTCCTTTACCTTTACCATTCCAGATGTGCAAAGCCCTTGTATGCATGTGTGGATTGGTCAATGAATTTTAGTAGCTGGAGCCTGCTTGTTAAAAAATGCACGTCTCCATCTTTAGAAGTAAAAACATTGACTATTTGGATCAGAGAGTTCAGGGTTTGCCTTCTGGATCAAGGCATTGAATGGTCAGAATTTTCTGCTCACTGGGGAAATGGTATTGCTTGTTTTAACTTGGACTGGTTTTTTTTTAAGATGACAGATAGTAAAACAAAACACAACACAGTTTCATCTGAATGCATTATTGAAGCTCACATGGAAGATATGTGGTCTAAGACTAGAGAAACTCCTGCCTTTTCAATATGCAGTCTTCAGGAAGACTATGAAGAAGCGGGTTTGTCGTCAGAATGCGTACCAGGCAATGATTTGAATAAAGCTGAACCTTCCAAAGAAACTAGTTATGGTTCTGTAAAGTCAGATCAAACTACTTCAGATTATCAAGATGCAAAATCGCCAGGTGACAACAGTGATTCCTTCAGAATCTCTCAGCCAGCAGGTTTCTCCCCTGAAGATCTTGTAAACATACAAGGGTCAGCTGAGAGAGAAAGCAGTGAGGCAGTAGCAAGGGATCCTTCGCAAATGGAACAGCAAACATCTACAGATGGAGAACAGTCGGCTGGTATGTGATCTACAGATATGCAAATGAATTAATAAGAAAAAGGGCATGCTGTAACATAGGAGAGATCCATCTAATCCAGCATTGGTTCTCCAACACTGCTAAAATAGATCCTCAAACTCCCAAATAGAGCATGATGGAGATAGCCAAAACACAGCCACCATATTTGGAAACAGTACATCTGGCAGATACTGGAAAGGGGTGTGTGTGGAGAAATTTTCCATGATTCCCTCTAATAGCAAACTCAGGTGGCTGATGACACATCAATTTGGCAAAGAAACAGTGGCTTTATATATTTTGGGGCCATCCAAGGTATGCAGAAGTATAACAGTTTGTGAATCACAAGAAGAGGGTGGGGGTGTGGACTGCCAAACAAGAACCTATGAGATTAAAGATTACTGGTGGCAGTTAAGCTTACAAAGAGGAAATAGAGGCAGCAAAAATTGTGGTTGGTGATAGCCAAGCCAAAATTGTAAATTCTTGCTACTAAAATCAAGACTTAATTAGTTTTTAGAAATTAGCATGAAGGATGCAACCTGTCTGCTTGTTTATGGGTTCTCCCATTCATAGGACTACCTGAAAGAGAAGGTGAAGACTATGGCTCACTTCCTAAGGATGAAATATTTGTGATGCATCACTTAAATGCTACTCCTGACACTACAGTCTCTTCTATGCCATCTAATGAAAGGTGAACATGTCAAGTACATCTTTAAAAAACAACAACCCAGATTTAGCATGCTTCATACCTTTTACATTTTTTTGCATTCAGTTTCTTGAGTACTGTGATTATGATATATTTATGATATATTTATTAGTGAAAAAAGGGACACAGCTGGAGCACCATTTCACAGCCTTGATTGTAGTGTTTGTTTTCTGTGACCAACTATCTCCCAAACAGCATGCTGATAGTTGCAAGCTTCTATTTTGATCCCCTGATAATCTCAGTAGATTGACAAATTGCTGTATCAATTGTTCAGCTTGCTTGCTTTCTCTCTCTCTCTCTACCATATGTTCAGCACATGGGAAGCACTAGACAGAGGGTTTACATAGAACTCTGCACAGAGCTTCCCAAACACAGAGCATAGGACTAGTATAAATGCAAGTTCAAGGACCTTTGTCCCACCCACCTGTCAATCATATGACATCATAATGGCAATTGGGTCTTTGACCATAATAAGACTATGAAATTATGATTGATATGTGAGTTATCCTATCCACGTGTCCAGGTTTGCCTGTGCATGGTGGGAATAGATAAGGATCTGACTACTGGGTAAAATAGGTTTCCTACCCCTACCCTAGTCAGTTCTTTTCATGTCCCACTCTAAGGCAGGAATTGACAATTTGCCACACAGAGGAAAACTTTTTTTTCCTTAGACAGTAGTGTGCATTTGGATTTTGCATAGCAACTGCCCTGAGTGAAGTGTACTCAGAGGAATATGCATAGGATAATATGCACATTAATACTGAGAATGGTTAATCAAACAAACAGGAAAGTAAAAAATTGACTTTAGTTAGCCACATTGTCAGAACTGTATAATTTGCATATAACAAAGGGGTAGATTCCAGACTTTTCCACAGAATTGGCTTTGCAGTATCTCTTGCAGTACAGTTCAGTAATAATTGGAATGGTTTAAGGTATTTGTTGACAAAAATGTGTTAGTAGCTTTCATAAAACTCACTTTATTTAAAAACTGTAAGTGAAACTGTCCTTTACTTTCTTCTTATAAAGTCAAACAAATGTCCTAGAGTCCAGCATGCTGCCATTGTTGGAAAAGAACCAGCTCCTTGATGAAGCAAGTCCCCAAGCTTTGGAGCCATTAGGAACAGATGCTGAATGTATGTATATTTGAATAATCGAGCAAATTTTCAAATGATCAAATAGACAAGGGAAATAATATTGAAAAGCTTGAAGTTGTGTGACTTGATTCTCACTGTGTATCTTTGATGCATGTGTGCTAAAATCTTTTTAGCCTGGTACTTTATGTTAAAATAGTAATTTCTGAACTGTTCAAGATACCATTTTTTATTAAATAAAATGTTTAATTATAAGTATATACCTCAAAAACATTTCCTATACTTATTAAGATCTGTGCTTCACATTCTGCAGTGCTGCTGTATAATTTAGTATACTCTACAGTGGGGGAAGTGATAAGCCTCCAAATCCTGTACAAACTTAAAATTAGGCTGTAATTGGAAATCTGGGTATGCTTTTATTTTATTTAAAAAGGACTTAGGAGTCATTCTAAGCTATTAAATTAAGTTTGAACTAAAGCACTACTGTCTTATAAGCCAATTAAAGTTGCAGATTGGGATGACCTTTTAGCATATGATACGTTTTCGCAAAAGACTAACATATTTTTTTTTTTTTTAAATGGGGATATGCTGGATGATCTCAGACATTGCAAAAGCTGTACCTGGTGACACGTTTTTCCTTTGGATTAGGAGGCACAATTGTGCTAACAAGTATTCACTGACTTTAAATGCACTAATTGCTTATTTAATGGGAGAACAAATATTTATCCAACTGCAAACTTTTGTTGTACATTGGTAGCTTCGTATTGCTGGCTGAGAGGCGCAGTAGCTCAGAAAAACCTCAGTTTTTCTGATTCTGCAAAGCAGAAGTGAGCAGAGATCTAGACAGTTCCTTAAATATTATTGGTCTCATCATAATATCTATCACTAAAAAGTTTTAATGTGGAAACAATAAAATAAGAAAAGTAATGAGATGACAATCCTTTTTCAGCTGTCATAAGTATTCCTGATAGTGAAGACATTGTCAGTGTTCATTCCAAAAATGAACTTGAAGAAAGAGAAGCATTAGATGAAGATGGGTCAAAAGAAGCTGAGAGCGAAGAAAATATAGCAGTCCTGCATGAGAAAACACCACTTAATATTGAACCTGCAAGTCAAGAAGCAAATGTAAGGGCTTCATTTAGCACTTCGGAACTTTCTTTGAAATCTGTTTGGAATTATTACTTTGCCGGTGTAAATACCTTGGATATTTGTAAACTTTCACATGTGGGGCAATGCTTAAGGAAGCAGCTGCAGGAGGAGACAGTTTTTGTCCCAGAGCACCCACAGATGCAGATACTGCTTCCCAGTGACCATTTATTTCCATGCATGCAACTGCTGAAAAACCAATTCCATGTGGCCGTGTTCCTAGAGCTGTACTGTGTGGAGCAATGTACAAATAGCTGAGTACAATGGCTAACTTTAAACCAATTGAATATTCCTCTGAAATTGGAAGAACTCCTTTGATTCATTAAATTTATTGAAATATGCGTATTGGAATTAAATTTATATACTTTTTGTTTTTAGCTTGTTGGTGATGGAACACGTGAAGTACACATCTCAGAAGCTGTAGTTGAGGCACTTCCGTACAATGAGCTATGTCCTTCAAGCAGTCTGAAATATCAGTACAGCAGTGATGCTATGGCGCAGCAAGTCACATGTGAATTACTCAAGAAAGATGCTGGTGAATCTGACTTTACTGGAGGAGATGGAGATCTGCTGATGTCCCAAAACAATTTTACGTTACTATTAGAAGGGGATGAAGAAGCCGAGATAGGAGATTCTAGTGCATTGCATACTTCCCCTCTTAAATCAGCCAGCGAGTTAGAGGGTGCCTGTGTAAATAGTGCTGGAAGTAACAACCCAGAATTCATCACAAATACAGTGTCCACTGTAACTAGTGATCAGATATCACAGAATACTGCTGAGGTGTTGCCTTATGTACCTGAACCTATTCAGATGGCTATTGCTGAGAACCTATTGGATGTAATCAAAGACACAAGAAGTAAAGAATTTTCAAGTGAGGTTGTGGACCAGTCTTTTCATGAAAGCATAAGTAAGAAGGTATTAAGTTCACCACAGGCACCTCTGCAAAATGTTACCGAAATAAGTAAAGATGTAAAATTGAGTCAAGTTGAAGATTCAGTGATGTCTAGCACCAGCACTGTGGAACAGATTGCACAAAATGTAAATGACTTATTACCTGATGGTCAGCCATTGGGACAGATGGATAAACCAGATCTGCTACTACCACCAACTCCAAGGAGAAGTGCTAGACGGGCAAAAGAAACATTGAACATTCCTGAAAGCCTTCCCCTTGGTGCTGAACAAGAACCTCGAGAAAAACCGACAAGACAGGTTCCTGCTTTCTCAGTCTTAGATACTAAGGAGACAAAGGAGTGTGACTTAGAAATATCAACAAATGTGCATCCCATCACACAGGAGTTTCAGGCAACCATTGCTACAAGAAGGGGGGTTAGAAAACCAAAAGAGCTTCATAAGCATCCAAGCGAACAGCTACCTTCTGCTCGCAGAAGGACTCCTAGAAGCACAAGAAGTTTAGTAGGGGATCAAGAAGGTAGTCAGTTTATCATTGACCATACAATTCAGATGATGGTAAATCCTAAAAGTGCAAGAAAACTAAAAAGCATTGCTTTCCACCTGGCAGAGAACGTGATGTCAGATCAGGAGGTAGAACCTCGTGAAGAGCAGCTGAGTACAAAACCAAGAAGAGGAAGGCCAAGAAAGCATGGTGAACTGAAAGTGATGGTGCAGTCAGAAACTGCAGCTGGGAAGCTGCCATTACCTTCACCAGTTAGAAGGGGCAGACATAGAAAGTCAAGTCTACCAGAAGCCATTTCTGAACATGACATACAGCCAAGTAAACCACAGCTACCTGTATCAACTGAGCAGGAGAGGGCGCGAAGCACAAGTATATCAGAAACTGTTTCTGATCAAGAGACTGGGCTTATTAAACAGTTGCCTGTGCGACGAAGAGGCAGACCAAGAAAGAATCCTTTGAATGTGTCAGCAGATTTGGGACTGGAGTTGTCTCCTCCCCCAACACCTAGTCAATCTTTTGTCACTCCTAGAAGAAATACTAGGAGAGGATCTGTTCAAGAAAAGACTCCAGTCGACACCACAAAGAGGAAATCTGCAAGAATTGCATCCGTGAAAATAGAAAAAACAAATACAAGTATAGAGAAAATGGATGCAGAAGAACATTCTGTACAGCCAAGTGAGGCAGAGACTTTAGTAAGGAGTTCTAAAAAGAGGCAGTCCAAGATGACGGCAATCAGAAAGAGAAGCCAGTTACCATCTCTTTCTGAGGAAGGTACGGAGGAGGAGGAACACATGCCACAAGCTGAGATTGCCGTAGGATTGCATTCCACAGATATGACCAAACAAAGGCTTAGTGAAACAGGGAAAACTTTGGCTCATCGTGGTACTCTTGTGAAAAGGACCAGATACAGCAGAAAGAGTACGAAACAGAGTCCCACCCTGGATACAAATGAGGCATTCTGTTTTTCTCCTCCTCTTACAAAACTGACAGAAAAATCTAAAGGTACTTGAAATGTTGCCTTCGGCTGTGTAAGGCTTTTTTGCTTATTTAAAATTGCCTACTATGCATGAATGCCATTGAGGGTAAAACATAACCAGAGCAGGATAAATACTAGGGATTTTTCTTAAAGCAAGACAGCCTATAACCCTGCCCACATTACTGTATGATATCAGTATGCCATCTACTGGGTATGGACCTAATTAGGCCTGCTGGGCCTTCCTATTTGGCTCACCAGGCCGTTTTAATCAACCCTCACAAACCTGACATAGGCACATATATAGGAATTGTGTACCCAAAAGTTTCACCCAGTTGTGACTTCTGAGTGCATTTTCAGCATTTTGCATATATGTATTGCCTCATCCATTACAAAAAGACCCAGTTCAAGTGCAGGGGAGACATTAGGATTCATCTGTTCTGTAAAATGTGAAGAGAGCCTTAGAATGAGCTGACTTTCTGCAACAAAACATTCCAAGGCCATAGACCACAACTAGTGCAATAGAGTATGGAGCAGCCCTCCATAAGACATTAGTTTTTACTTTACCTTGTCCATTTGCAGTCAGCTGGTACACTATTGCTGTAATGACAGCACTGCAGCTTAACTGCCCATTCACTTTAAATCAGGGAGGCCAGAACCTTATCTCTCCATTGGTCCCAGACCAAATTTGATAGGTGGGTGAGACTGTCAATCATCTGATGTCACTATTTTGCCAGGTGATCCTTTGAAGCAGGAGGGTCAAAGAGGAGCATGGGGCTGCTTGCCAAAGGACTTTCAAATATCACTGCTCCAGTTTTTAGAAGTTCAAGAAGCATTGCTGAGAGGGAGAAGCAGATTCAATGAAAACTGCTTCCCTCTCTAGGAGCAAGGTGCAACTTGATGGATGGCGGAAGCATGCCTTGTTTAGCAAAGAAACAGTTGGAGCTCACTTTAAGTTCCTGATTGTTCCTTTACCTGTTGTGTGCCTGACATTATGTATGACAGCTGGTTAAGGGAGGTTGGGCGTGGCTTTCCCAAAATGGCCTGGTGGGCCAAGTATGGCCCATGGGCCAGAGGTTTCCCACACCTGCTTTAAATGCCGACCCCACCTCTTTAAATGGAGATCTGCTCCCACCTCCCCTAATGCCCCAGCTATTCTCAGAAAAAGGGTAGCTGCAAAGCTGTGCTTTATGACATTTTGGCTACCATGGCATACAAGGTTCAAAGGGTCTTTGTGTAACAAAGCCATGCCAGGTGTTCTAAGAAGCTTAAACAAAGAGTAGTTAAATTGTGGGTATATGGAAAGCTTCTCTGCACCCTGCTTTCCGCTTATTCAGGATTGTAGATATAGTTGCATGCCTGGAATGCTTAGTTTCAAGTTCAAAAATAAACGCATGCTTTCTGATTCTAGGTGAGAAAGCAGTGACGCCTGTGCAACTCAAAGATTTCAAGGCAGACTTGACTTCTCAGTTTGTCTTCTCGCCCCCTGCTTTGAGATCTAGGAAGAAAAAAGTGTCCAGTATTTCAAGGATTGTGGAAGAGTTGGTAAGTAAAACCTTTGACCCCTTCTCCAAAGATCTGAAGAGAACAAGCCAGCAAATTTCTAGTGAAAGAGCCAGATTCTCCCTTCTGACATGATGTGAGATTAAGCTTTCCACATGTTTATAATTACAGTGGACCTTTTCAACACCTTTTGCAGCTTGTTAGAACCAGCTTGAGCTGTTGCTTCTTGGGGGTCCAGGGCACTTAATTGGTTTTATTGGTTTTTACTGTTCTTTAAAATGCTTAATTTTATTTAAGTTTTAAAATGCAATTGAAAAACTGTGGTTCTCCACGATCATGCTGGCTGGGTTGATGGAACAGTGCAACAACAACTGGAGGGCAACTCAAATGACAAGCAAAAACAATATGCACATCACCCCTTTGCTATACAGCAAATGAAAACAGTTTAAAAGATTAAAAGATGCCAGCTTTTGCAATATTTAACACACTTAAAGCAAGCTTTCAGGTTCATTGTATAGCATTTGAAGAACTGCTGACAGCAAGCAACACAGGGCAGTTGTGTTGCTTATTTTTTTATCTTTTTTAGTCAATATTAGAAATAACATAGAAAAGCAAGGAGTTTGTATTGATAAATTGGATTATCCAATTTAAGACTGGAAGCCATATATCATTATGGAACCAATGGTCTCTATCCAGCTTGTCTGTGTGGAGGGTCCATACATAGAGGAAAGGAAGCTGGCTTATGAGTGATGGGAGAGGCAAGAAAGATGGGAATAGATTTTGAGTGTGAATGTTTTAAATTACTACTGTATGGCACTGGTTTAGCAGTGTCACTACTAGTGCCTACATGTTCGTATGTGGGCAATAAATTTAAAAAGTAAATAAAAAGGAGATGTCAGAGAAACAGTTTCACTTTGTGCTGGTTTACCACTCTACATTTGTCCTTTAGGAATTACCAGTTAAAGAGGAGAAGGATGCAGTCTCAATAGAAACTTCAGAGAAGCCGAAAGTAAAGAGAAGCAGAGCTACAAGGTCAAAAGCAAAAAAAGCAAGCAAGTATGGGATGATTCTATATTACCCCCCCCAAAAAAAAAAACCTTGTTATTTCAAAAGCAGTCATGTGCAGAAATTATCACAGTAATGCATTTGTCATTTGGTATCATAACAACAAAAAGACATTAATTTGGTCTTCTGTGGCCTTTCAAATCTTGCCAGACTCCCAACTTCCATTATCTTGGCCACGTTGGCTGGAGGTGATTGGAGTAGGGGTCAGCAACATCTAAAGGTGCCTCTGTTCCCCATCCATGCCCTAAAGCATAAGAAATACTTTATATCAAGTCAGGCCATCAGTACATCTAGTTCAATATTGACTGGTAGCAGCAATCTAGGTTTCAAACAGGACATTTTTTCCAGCCTTATGTGGAGATGCTCAGGATTGAACATGGGACCATTTGTATCTCGTTTTAAGTGCCCTGTTTAGGGTCCATTTCATCAAACGTCCGTGGCAAACCCGGAAGTACCAGAACGGGTTACTTCCGGTTTTGCTGCTTGTGCACGCGCAGAAGCGCTAAATCTCGCTTCACGTATGTGCAGAGCAGTGCTTTGTCAAGCATCCCTTTCGTCGAGCTTCCGGGGCTCTGGAATGGATCCCGGACGCAAAAGGAGGTACGACTATACTCTATTATTCTTGTTGGAAGTCGCCCAGAGTGGCTGGGGAGGCCCAGCCAGATGTGCGGGATATAAGTATTAATTAATTATGACTGAGCCTACAGCTAATTATTCAGTCTTCATTCATCTGAACAGAAACATAACTTGTCGGTATCTGAAGAAGTGTGCATGCACACGGAAGCTTATACCAAGAACTAACTTAGTTGGTCTTTAAGGTGCTACTGGAAGGAATTTTTTTGTTTTAACTTGTCAGTGTAACCTCTCATTCCTCTTCCTTGCAGAGTCCTAGAGAAAGATAGCAGTTGGTCAACGCCACACATGGAAATTCAATTCATTTCTCCTTTTGGCACGCCAGTAGATGGAGCAAAAAGCAAACAGAAGGAGTCTGTGGATAAAGCAGAAAAGACTGTTCGTAAGACTCTTCATAGGAACGAGAGAATAACTAGCTTTCCAAAGCCAATTGTTCAGAAGAAGAGGCTATAACTGTTTTTAAATATGTGTATTGTACACCAATGCTTGTAAAGTCATCATTGTGTGGAATATTAAGAAAAAATCATTAATTTGGAAGATAATTTATATAAATTATTGTACAATTTCAGAAAACTAAAGGTCTTCAATAAGTAACTCCGTATGGAGTGTGATTTCTTCAGTCAATGCAGGTTTTCTATTTTATAAGACTTCATACATTTATATAATATGTAAATAATCTTATTTTAGGAATGTTAAATAAAAATGTATACATAACAGCGATTATTGTCCACTAGATTTTTGAGAGAGAAAGAAAGAATAAAAGAGGTGTGTGGTGCAAAGAAATTAAAGAGGATTTTAATGATGGCTTGTCACTGTTGGTGCTTCTCTAATGGGAGGCTACTCTTTTTTAACAGTTTGATCTTGCAATGTTTTTGAAAATTAAAATTTGGCAGTTTTAGAATTTATAGAAAATGTTTTGACCTTTTGGGAATTGGTAAAGGGGGTTATCCATTGCATACAAGTTCCTTACTCCTGGTTGAACATGTACCTTATTGAAGTCAGAATGTAAACAATTGTATTGAAGCTGTGCAATATTTTTTTGTATTTGTCTTAACTTGGGAAAGCTGCTCTTCAGTTTATAAAACAAAATCTCACCTCAGATGTTTCATTGTTCTTTCAATTTGCTGCATCAGCAGGAGTCTCTAACATTAGAAATATTTATATGTTCGCATTTACTCACCATGGGACTCAACACTTTCAGGGATTTCACCTCCTTAAATTTGCCCCCAAATTTGATATTTTGAAATGATGCATGTTTTATAGACTTTGTGGTTACTAGAGAAATGCTACCACAATTTTGGTAAAATAAAATGGTCTGGAAATATACATTCTCCTGTAGTGTTTGACCTATATCACTGCAGCACAGAGAAAGTGGAGTCAGGTTGAATCAGATTTGTGGTTCAAATTGAGAGAGAAGCCGAAAGAGGCAAGTACTTTAAACGAAGTTTTACATAGGATGCCCAATATTCAGTTGCCTCTTTTAGAAACAGTACACACTGCTGGCAAATGTGACCTCCTGGAGTTCCTCTTAGAAATAATGTATCAGGTGACATTCAGGTAATGAGTGGACACATAAATAATTGAGGAACAAAGCAGCAGCTGTATTAGGATCCACTCTACCCTTTTCTTTTTCCAAAACAAGGTCCTGAAGAGAAAACTTGAGCGATGCACTCTGTTTTCTTTCTGAATTCCTTGGAAGAGTTCAAGTGGCAGAAGCATGCCCGGTTCGGACAGTGTGAAAGTGGCAGTACGTGTAAGACCTTTCAGTAAGGTTAGTAACTTATTTTGTCTTCACTGAAACTATCAGGCCTAAGATCACAATGGGGCAGCTGAGTGGTTGGTGATGGGAAAGGCTAGGGACTACATTTCAGAAAAGAGGAGGAAGTGTCACTTGGTAAAGTGAGGAAGGAGCCCTTCCAGTAACGCTGGCACCTTTTAGAGGGCAAAACATCTGCTATGCAGGGGGTGAAGAGAGGGGAGAGTGATGCTTGGAACAGCTGCCCTGCTGCCAGTCCTTCATACACTACTGTAAGGCTTTCATGTAGCAAATCAGGCTTGGATCACGGTGTGCCTTTCTCTGGGTATGGTAGGCATGTCTGGCTAGTTCAGGCAGGTTTGTGAAAATGTCTCTTTGTATCATGTTAGGCCTTGATAGGTCCTTAAGGTTTCCTATAAAAGTAAGAATCTAGCTGAGGTTGCTTTTCTTATCTTACTGTAACAGTAACAGGAGAAGGAACCTTTTTAGAGTTAGGTTGGATCTACACTGATATGTAAAAATGCTGTAAAAAAGAAAAATAGTATAGCTCTCTTTGCAGTTTCCCATTGCTGGTGGATTGCTGCTCTACAGTGCCTTCTGGTGTCACATTTTTTTATTACGCATTTTTAATGTTTAAACTAACCAGTGTAGATTCGCCCTTGGTCTTGGAAACTCTTGTAGCGTAGTCCCTTGATTCCAAAGTTTTCCTGAGGACCCTGAACTCTCCTTCTCTGCCTTTGTGTGTGTGTTTTGTTTTAAAGCCAGTTTAATATTTGCAAGAGGCTGCTGTTACTGCATGGACTGGGTGGGATGGGGGAGTAACGTGACTTTTTAGGCCACAGTTAATGGATCCATTTGGCCCTAGGCCTGATAGTCGTCCACTTCATTCTGCCAGGGCTTCTGTGCTTTCTTAAATGTGTGTGACAAGCAAGTGTGTAAACAGCTGCAGCTTTCCCCAATTTGCACCTGTTGTGCACCTGTCAGTCATGCAGCTTTTCAACAGGACAAAACCAGGCTTTCTAAAACATGGGTAGGCAAACTAAGGCTCTAATCGGTCCAGGAATCAGTGTGTTTTTACATGCCCTTTTATTTAAAATGCATCTCTGGGTTATTTGTGGGGCCTGCCTAGTGTTTTTACATGAGTAGAATGTGTGCTTTTATTTAAAATGCATCTCTGGGTTATTTGTGGGCCGTAGGAATTTGATCACCCCCCCCCATATAGTCCAGCCCCCCACAAGGTCTGAGGGACAGTGGACTGGCCCCCTGTTGAAAAAGTTTGCTGACCCCTGCTCTAAAAGCTTGTCTCTGCTGTCTGGAGTGAGGTAAACAAACATGGATATTGCCTGGGGGTGGGGCAGGTGGAAGCTGGAAAGAGATGCCTCTGCTGCTGCCAAGCCAATAATCCCTAAACAAAACAACCCTCACGGTTGGTTTCCTCACTTCAGCTGATAGCATGCATAGTACTGAACCTCTTCAGTTTCCTAGAGCAATTCAGTCTCCTAAAGGTTTGAAAAGAGGAGACAAATGTGACTCACTAATGGAGATACTTCCAGACTGAATACAAATATGAATCTGTCTTGAGGCATTCTGATCAAGGCTTAAGTAAGCATATAAGGGGCAAGAGGGTATGCATGAGTACACTGGCCCTTCCCTACAAACCCTGTTAGCCAGCGTAGACAATGCTGGGTTTAGATAGACCCAATGGTTAGACATCACTTCCTATATTCCTACCCGTTGCTCGCCATCTGTTCAAAGTGACTGCCAGCATGTGGCCTCCAGAGGCTTGTGCGAGAGTGAATTCAGACCTCTGATCCAAGAAATGTTAGCCACTCTAGCAGTGCAACACTTCTACTTTCTCTGCTTTGTATCAGCTTGAATTAATCTTGATTCTCATCAGCAACCAAATCTGGAAGCAGCTTTTCACGTGAGGCAAACATCCCAAGGTCTTCTCCGGCAGAAATGTCCTTACTGATACCACCAAAGCATTTCATATTTAACTCTGAATGTCCAAAATCCATTGTTTACTGTTTCTTCCTAGCCTGTGCTCATACATTCTTCTACTCTCCTCTTATTTTTAAGTTTAAAGCCTTATTCTGAACTCCTGAATAGGTCTCATATGGATGTGATGGTGTATGTTTCCCTCCCCACCCCACAACATTTTAAAAGCAGGCTTTAAGCTTGAACTTCCTCTAAATTGCTCATTTTTTAGCAGCACTTAAAAGATCGTGAGTATAAGCAACAATCATAATTGCTGCTTAAGCTTGCATTTTCAAGCATGCATAGATCTTATTACAGTCAGTATAGCTAACTTCTAAGTAAATTTGTTTGAAGATTGGAACATAAATGTGATGTGTTTCATTTTTGGATGGTTTAGAATCATAGAGTTGGAAGAGACCACAAGGGCCATTGAGTCCAACCCCCTGCCAAGCAGGAAACACCATCAGAGCACTCCTGACATATGGTTGTCAAGCCTCTGCTTAAAGACCTCCAAAGAAGGAGACTCCACCACACTCCTTGGCAGCAAATTCCACTGTCGAACAGCTCTTACTGTCAGGAAGTTCTTCCTAATGTTTAGGTGGAATCTTCTTTCTTGTAGTTTGGATCCATTGCTCCGTGTCCGCTTCTCTGGAGCAGCAGAAAACAACCTTTCTCCCTCCTCTATGTGACATCCTTTTATATATTTGAACATGGCTGTCATATCACCCCTTAACCTCCTCTTCTCCAGGCTAAACATGCCCAGCTCCCTTAGCCGTTCCTCATAAGGCATCGTTTCCAGGCCTTTGACCATTTTGGTTGCCCTCCTCTGGACACGTTCCAGTTTGTCAGTGTCCTTCTTGAACTGTGGTGCCCAGAACTGGACACAGTACTCCAGGTGAGGTCTGACCAGAGCAGAATACAGTGGCTCTATTACTTCCCTTGATCTAGATGCTATACTCCTATTGATGCAGCCCAGAATTGCATTGGCTTTTTTAGCTGTCACGTCACACTGTTGGCTCATGTCAAGTTTGTGGTCAACCAAGACTCCTAGATCCTTTTCAGATGTACTGCTCTCAAGCCAGGCGTCACCCATCTTGTATTTGTGCCTCTCATTTTTTTTGCCCAAGTGCAATCCTTTACATTTCTCCCTGTTAAAATTCATCTTGTTTGTTTTGGCCCAGTTCTCTAATCTGTCAAGGTCGTTTTGAAGTGTGATCCTGTCCTCTGGGGTGTTAGCCACTGGGGTGTTAGACTCAGGCTTCAAGCCCCACACTGGGCAAAAGATTCTGGCATTGCAGGGGATTGGACTAGATAACCCTCTTGGTCCCTTCCAACTCTGTAATTCTATGATTCTATTATCATGGGAGGTTTGGAGAGAGGCATCCCACTGCCTTGCCCTGCTGGCCTTTGATGTGAAATATTCTGACGACACAGAGCTCTTCATGCTGTCCACAGGTAAAAATGATGCCAGCAGGGAACTCTGAATCCGGGCATTCCAGAGGTGAGGAGCTGAGTTGGGCCCACTGTCATCACTTGATGTCATCAGGCCCAACTGCTGTGCTAGCTCCAGGTTGGAGACCCCACTGCCTTCGTACCAGAGTGATCAGCAGAGATACAGTGGCAGCCCCATTGCTGCCCGACTGGGTTTTGGATTGTAGTGTTGCAGGGCCCTTTGGTGTATTTATGTGGATAGTGATGAGAGGTACTGCGTTATATGAATATCGAACACTTTCAAAGAACTCTGGTAGTGTGTGATACATTATAAATGGCCATTTGAAATGTGCAGCATAGATGAAATGTTGAATAAGGCCCTGTCTGTACTATACATTTAAAGCAGTATCATGCCACATTAAACAAGCACGGCTTCCCCCAGACAATCCTGGGAACAGTAGTTAAAAATGCTGAGAGTTGTCAGGAGGACCTTATTTTCCCCACAAAGCTGCAGTTCTCAGCTCAATGAAAGTAGGGATTAATTGTTGAACCACTCTTGAGAGTGAATTTTAATTTTTAAATATTAATGTGAATTTTTAATTTTCAATAGAGAGAGAAGAATGCAGGCAGCAGATGTGTGATTTCTATGAATTGCAGCACTACAAGCATACATGATCCCAGGAATCCAAGCCATGTAAAAACGTTTACCTTTGACTTGGCGTATTGGTCACACAATGGATTTTTAAAGGACCAAGATGGCAAGCTAATTTCAGCTGGGCCAAACAGCAAATATGCGGGACAGGTAAAATGCATTTCATACAGTGATGTATTCTTTCGCAATGCAATGCTAATAGCATAACTACTCATTCTGCGCTAGGACCAGTTCACAGGATGGTAAAGCAGAGGTTGGATTCAATAAGAAAACTAAAGTTCTGAATTTAAAAACCCAGTTCCTTTGCCTAGATTTTCACATCTGCACTTGGGTTGCATGTTTACAACTGTCATTGCTCTGAGCACAGTGTTAGAGAACCTTATTGTTGAACTTTTTGGAGTATCTGATATGGTCAGTGCACCAAGACCAACCTATCCATACCTGCAGTGCTTCATGATATCCAAGGGGCTTCCGCCAAAAGAAGTAAAATGTCCCTCCTAGTGTGTGCAATGTATTGGAGCCTCAGCTTCCCCAGAAAAGACCCTGATGTTGAGAAAGATGGAGGGCACAAAGAGAAGGGGACGACAGGGGACAAGATGGTTGGATAGTGTTCTCAAAGCTAACAGCATGAGTTTGACCAAACTGCGAGAGGCAGTGGAAGACAGGAGTGCCTGGTGTGCTCTGGTCAATGGGGTCACGAAGAGTCGGAAACGACTAAACAACAACAACAACAAAAGTGTGTGCAATAGTGCACACTGTACACACACATTGGTATCTATTCTGGTGCTGAGGACTATTTTCCTCACATTTCTGTTTCAAATATTTTACTGATTTTCAAGGAAAACACAAACATAAGCATTATCAAAACAATTTGTTCCCCTGCCTTCCCCTCCCCTCCCCTCCCTCCAGAACAGAAGACTAATGCATCAAATGTTCTCTTAAGTCTATGTGTGCATTCGGTGGGTGCCAGCGATCAGGGTGTTCATTTGAATATTTTATAAAGGAGTGCCTTTTTTAAAATAATCCATATCAGATATGTCATTCAGGGCTTGTACTCTATTAGTTACGGTAGTTTCTCAGATAAAACAATTGTCTGTTTCCATTGTGTCCTTTCCAGTTTTTTGCATCTACCAGAAGAAAGGTGATAAGTTCTTTGTGTATGTATAGGTATGTATAGGTTATGTTGAAGATTGTTAATAAACCTAGGCATGGATTACACAGTATATTCTGGTTTGTGATTTTACTTATTTCTGTGAATACCTTTCCCAAAATAGTTGCACTAACTCACATGCGCATGAAAAGTCGTACCGGTTACCTTGCACCCTTTTTTTTTTGCATTTCTGAGCCTTCATATTAAGGCAGCACTGGAGCAGGCAAGTAAGATCCTATGTATATGTGCACTAGACAGCTTATTTGTGTGTTCTTATAAATCTTACTTAGATTTATTTATTTTTAAAACCCCATTATAGAAGGAAGTTTTCCGGGACCTTGGGCAAGGAGTTCTAGACAGCGCTTGGCAAGGTTACAATGCTACCCTCTTGGCTTATGGTCAGACTGGCTCAGGGAAGAGCTATTCCATGATTGGATATGGTGCAAACAGAGGCATAATCCCAGTGGTGTGTGAAGAGCTCTTTAAAACAATTCAAAACCAAGAGCAGAACAAGCAATATCAGGTTGGTTCAAGTTGTGTAAAAGTTTGTAAATGTCAGCATTGCTGGATGCCTAAAACATAATTCTATATTTGGGCAATATTAACTGCAGTTTTTGCGTTTCAGGGGTGTATATATGTAAACCTAAACATATTATGCCATGGTGCTGAAGGATGATACAGATTAGGCCCTAAAAGGAGCGATTCTGAGTAGCTAAACCCATAGAGATCAATCACATAAAGATTCTAGTGACAAAAAAGTCACAATTTTATTACGGGTGTGTGTATGAAATCACAAAGTTATAAGCTGTATTAATTTGTTGCTGAGAGTTGATTATATATATATATATATATATATATATATGCAGGTTTTGGTGTCCTCGGGTGTCTTCCCGTGTAAAAGTTGGGGTGTCTAGGCGACGTTTCGACGAGGTCTCACTCGTCATCTTCAGGCTGGTGCTTTCGGCTTCTTGTTACTGGAACAGAGCGGGATCTCAATGTTTGAGTTCCTATAAATACTGTAGAGGGGGTGTGGTGTCTAGCCTCCAATGTTCTGGGCAGAGAGGAAGTTCCCAGGCTAGTGTGCCTTTTCTTCTTTTGTTCCTTAATTACTTGAGAGATACCTTGAGTGATTTCTTGAGTGATATCCTGAGTACCACTTAGGTGGGTCATTAGGTGTGGATTAGTTGCTAAAGTCTTTGTGTCTTGACCTCTTGAACTTTGTGAAGAGTTTTCCTGAGAAGATGGCTGTATTGCACTTAGTTGTGCTTTGGCTTGGCTTCGTGTATAGGGGCGAGCTGTGGTTTTGTGGCTTGTGTCAGCCAGATCTGTGTAGGGATTGCAGGGGGGTGCAGCATCCGGAGGTGCCACCATGGACTGGCTACTGGATGGTGTCAGTAATTCATCTGTGGAGAGGGTCTGGGTTTGGGTCTGGTGTGGTTGATTGGTGTTGGCGTTCTGTGTGCCTCTGGATCTGGTGTCAGTTTTTGTGGGGAGGGCTAATTTCCAGATGTCTGGCAAGCGGGATGTGTCGTCACGCTTGTTCATGTTGTGAGGGTGTTTCTCTATCTCGATGGCTTCCATGATTATTCTCTTGTGGTGATGTTCCGTGTTAAAGAGCAATTTGGAATCTGCAAAATTAATTTCGTGTCCTGTTTCTTTCATGTGTTGGAAAAGAGAGGAAGTTTTTTCTTCTTTTTTGACGGCATTCTTGTGTTCTGCGATACGTGCATTTATTCGTCTGTTTGTTTGTCCAATGTACGTGGCTGGGCAGACTTTGCAGGGTATTTCATAGATCCCTTGGTTTTCCAACTGGATTTTATCCTTGGGGTTTCTGAGGATATTGGCTATTTTTTGGTTGGTGCAAAAGGCTGTTTTGATATTGTGTTTATGGAGGATTTTGCTAATTTTATCTGTAGTGCCCTTGATATAAGGAAGGAGGGCCATGCCATTGTTTTCTTCTGTGTCTTGGTTTTTGGGGGGTGTTTCCTTGTAGCCCTCCCCACAAAAACTGACACCAGATCCAGAGGCACACAGAACGCCAACACCAATCAACCACACCAGACCCAAACCCAGACCCTCTCCACAGATGAATTACTGACACCATCCAGTAGCCAGTCCATGGTGGCACCTCCGGATGCTGCACCCCCCTGCAATCCCTACACAGATCTGGCTGACACAAGCCACAAAACCACAGCTCGCCCCTATACACGAAGCCAAGCCAAAGCACAACTAAGTGCAATACAGCCATCTTCTCAGGAAAACTCTTCACAAAGTTCAAGAGGTCAAGACACAAAGACTTTAGCAACTAATCCACACCTAATGACCCACCTAAGTGGTACTCAGGATATCACTCAAGAAATCACTCAAGGTATCTCTCAAGTAATTAAGGAACAAAAGAAGAAAAGGCACACTAGCCTGGGAACTTCCTCTCTGCCCAGAACATTGGAGGCTAGACACCACACCCCCTCTACAGTATTTATAGGAACTCAAACATTGAGATCCCGCTCTGTTCCAGTAACAAGAAGCCGAAAGCACCAGCCTGAAGATGACGAGTGAGACCTCGTCGAAACGTCGCCTAGACACCCCAACTTTTACACGGGAAGACACCCGAGGACACCAAAACCTGCATTCCTGTACCCGTGAAAATCTACGAAAGCATATATATATATATATATATATATAAAAGCAGTTTAAAAAGCAACTTTTCAAGCTGTTGGAGTCTCAAGAGTGTGAATAAAATGCAATAAGAAAGAGAAACTGGGTGTGGAGGCAGTTAAAAAAACACTATAGCTGAGTAGGCTCAGTGCACTCAATGCAGATTGACACATGAAATTGCTGAATTTTGCTGAATTGATTTTTTAACTGTTCATACTAGAAACGGTGACTTTTTGTATTTTGCTGTTCAATCTGCAGGTCACATTTAGCATGCTGGAAATTTACAATGAACAGGTAATTGCAGTGAATGACACTATTTCATTCTTTTATTTTTCAGTGTTTCTCCCCTAGAACCTATACAAGAAAGGATGTTTTCTAATAGCAGAGAACTTGAAATTTGTTCAGAAAGACGTTAACATTTCAAAAATAAACCCAGTCATTTACACCCAGGTCATGTGACACTGCACCAATCTTGCATATCATAGAACCATAGAATCATAGAATCATAGAGTTCGAAGAGACCACAAGGGCCATCGAGTCCAACCCCCTGCCAAGAGGGAAACACCATCAGAGCACTCCTGACATATGGTTGTCAAGCCTCTGCTTAAAGACCTCCAAAGAAGGAGACTCCACCACACTCCTTGGCAGCAAATTCCACTGTCGAACAGCTCTTACTGTCAGGACGTTCTTCCTAATGTTTAGGTGGAATCTTCTTTCTTGTAGTTTGGAACCATTGCTCCGTGTCCGCTTCTCTGGAGCAGCAGAAAACAACCTTTCTCCCTCCTCTCTGTGACATGGCTATCATATCACCCCTTAACTATTTAAACATGGCTATCATATCACCCCTTAACTTCCTCTTCTCCAAGCTAAACATGCCCAGCTCCCTTAGCCGTTCCTCATAAGGCATCGTTTCCAGGCCTTTGACCATTTTGGTTGCCCTCCTCTGGACATGTTCCAGTTTGTCAGTGTCCTTCTTGAACTGTGGTGCCCAGAACTGGACACAGTACTCCAGGTGAGGTCTGACCAGAGCAGAATACAGTGGCACTATTACTTCCCTTGATCTAGATGCTATACTCCTATTGATGCAGCCCAGAATTGCATTGGCTTTTTTAGCTGCCACGTCACACTGTTGGCTCATGTCAAGTTTGTGGTCAACCAAGACTCCTAGATCCTTTTCACATGTACTGCTCTCAAGCCAGGCGTCACCCATCTTGTATTTGTGCCTCTCATTTTTTTTGCCCAAGTGCAATACTTTACATTTCTCCCTGTTAAAATTCATCTTGTTTGTTTTGGCCCAGTTCTCTAATCTGTCAAGGTCGTTTTGAAGTGTGATCCTGTCCTCTGGGGTGTTAGCCACCCTTCCCAGTTTGGTGTCATCTGCAAATTTGATCAGGATGCCCTTGAGTCCATCATCCAAGTCGTTGATAAAGATGTTGAGGCTAGTATCAGATGCATTGTAGGCTGTTCATCTCCTTGTGTTAGCTGAGTAATGAATTGACCTTATAGCAAACTGGAAGTCTCAGTCATGTGCATTTAACTGAAAAGTGTTGAGTATATTCAAGTTTCTACAAGTGTGATGGCTATTATTGGGAATGTTATTATTAAAAATATGTATATTGTAAATGTTCTGTATAGTTTTGGAAGCATGTGGGGAAAATCATACGTACACAGTGTACATGCACAAACATTGTACAGTGGTACCTCTGGATGCGAACGGGATCCGTTCTGGAGCCCCGTTCGCATCCTGAAGCGAACGCAACCCGCATCCGTGGGTCACAATTCACCGCTTCTGCTCATGCACGTGATGTCATTTTGAGCGTCTGTGCATGCGCGAGTGGCAAAACCCGGAAGTAACGCGCTCCGTTACTTCCGGGTCGCCGCGGAACGCCACCCGAAAATGCTTAACCTGAAGCTACTTCAACCCGAGATATGACTGTATTTATTTCTCATGTATATGCACATGTTTACTTCAGATCATGTGACTCCTCGGGAGTATCCATATTTCCTGCCAACTTGTCAGTTCTACAGAGTTGCAATTGTTTTATAAACCATGAAATGGGCCTGTGTTCTAGCTACATGTACCAAGGGTGCAATTATTTTTGTCCATGAATGAGATTATTTGATGTGTTTTTGTGGCATTACTGCAAGTATTTTAAAAAAATACTTCTGAAATATACCGTTCTTTTGCCAATTAATCCCAACTATATACACAATTGTATATATATAAAATATTGCTAGGAACTCACCTTATTTTCAATAAAAAATTGCTGTAATAAGACACTTTTGTTTGCAATCCAAGGTTATAGACTTGCTCTCTAAAATCAAGAAGCGGGGTGGACTCAAGTTACGGGAAGATCAACAGCAAGGTTTCTATGTGGATGGCTTGAAACTGGTGCCCTGCGACAGTTATGCACAGATTGAGAGGTTAATGGAACAAGGTACCAAAATAAGAACCACTGCTTCAACCAGCATGAATGCCACCAGCAGTCGCTCTCACATGGTCATCACCATTCAGTTCAAACAGGTATGCACAAAACACTTTAGGTGTGGCCAAATGTAAGTAGAGAGTTAGATCTTAAAGCATTGGATTCCTTGTGAGGTTCGTGCTATTTCCATGGATATATTGTAGACCATCAAAACAAAGGACTGCTTTAATAGGTTGTGCATAGTGATCCTGTGGCAAGAGTGGCCATGCAAGAGTTTCTAGCACATGCGGACAAGACCTGAGAGTGGAGCTGCTATCTGGTATTTTGTGGACTTGGCTTGTGGCACACCATTGTCAAAATCATTGGCTTGGAAGTTAAGCAATAACATTAAGCAGGCCCCTGCCATGGTTGACAGGAGAGGGGGAAATGACTTGGGGGAAGAGGGATTCTAGAACCACTAAACAGTTTGCAACATCTTTTGTGTTAGGTTTGCAGTTTCAAGAATTGGTTTTGCATGTTTTGAAATCTGGGATACTACTTATTTTGTTTTGAGCCAACAGAGTTTTGCTTTGATTGGTTAGAGCCCTATCAACTTGTGAAGCACGTACTGTAGTTGGATGTGCTGAATCCAGTAGTAATGTCTCCTCTGCAAATGCCGGTCGAGAGGAGGAGAACTTAAAAGACTTGCACTGATGAAGTTCCCCTTCTCTCCTTTCCCCAATGCTGCTTCTTGTAGATTTTTCTTAGAGAAGACATCACTAAGCAATCCATTATAAATCTGGTAGACTTGGCTGGAAGTGAAAGACAAAAATCATCAGGATCCGAAGGAGACAGGCTGAGGGAAGGGTCACGTGTAAATCTAAGTTTGACCACCTTGGGAAATGTTATCAGGTACAAAATAGATTTTGTGAGGTGACCTAACCATCCCTTGGGTATTGCACAAATAGTAACTTTCTATTACATGATAAGTATCTTAGGGCAGGCTCCTGTCCGTTTGCTCATTAGTCTTTAAAGTACCAGGTTGTTGTTGTTTAGTCGTTTAGTCGTGTCCGACTCTTCGTGACCTCATGGACCAGAGCATGCCAGGCACTCCTGTCTTATGTACATATGATTTTTTTTTTAAATCCTTATAGTAAATATATATTCAAAGCTTCAAGTCTTAGAAATCCAAACTTAGAAACTTCCCTGAGTAGTATGCCCTTATTTCAGAGATAAGAGAATCTCATTTTTCTGTTAACTTCCTTTAAGGGATGTTTTTGACAAATAAATATTTTAATGTATTATTTAGGATATTAAACTTTTTAAGTACTGCCATTTTTTTTTAGCATTTCCTGAACATCAGCCCACATCCCATCTAGTGACCTTAAATGACTAATTATCATATGTAACAGTAACAAATAGAAACTCTTGTGCTCTTTAGCTTTGCAACATATTCAGTGAATATGGTACTCAGATATATGATTGATTTATTTTAAAGAAATAAATCTCCTGTTCACTCTCTTTCCCTTCTATCATTTATTGTTCTTCTAGTGCCCTGGCTGAGGCTGCTGTAGGGAAGAAAGTATTGCACGTCCCTTATAGAGATTCAGTTCTTACAAAACTCTTGCAATCTGCTTTGGGAGGAAACAGCAGAACTATTATGGTAAAGCTCCCCCCCCCCCCGGTAAATTTGGTAATAGCAATTTTCCCCACTAGAAGATGAAAATGTGTAGTTTCTTGTTCTGTAAACACATTTGAGACGGTGTACATAATTCTGTGGTGTTTGCTGTTTGGGTGCAGTAAAAAGGACTGAAAAAATCTGAGACACTGGCTACTTGGCAGTTGGATGCTGATTACATCACACCTAGGAATGAGAAATATTTCCCCAGCCCTGGCTACTGAACTGTATTTGCATATCTTATCCTCCCCCATCCCCAATTTCAATCACTGAGAGGTATTTAGAATTTCACAGCCAGGTTCTCTTAAGCCATTATCTGGGCACGTATATTATCTGAAGTAAAGAGGCTGTTGTGTCTTGTCATGTTAGTGCTGCCTTCAGCAACCTGTAAAGTTCCAGATGTTTTGGACTACAGCACATACTGGCTGGGGAGGATAGGAGTTGTAATACAAAACGACTGAAGGCTACATTAGTGATTTGTGAAACCGCTTTCTCCTCTATATGTGCAGTCAAAGCCATTCTTGGAACACAGGTGCTGTGTGGAAACATTAATGCAAACTCCAAAATATGCAATAAGACAATTATGACCACACAATTATGTCACACAAAAATGTGTTAAGCATTCCTGTTTTTCAGAACTCCGAATTAAGTTGAATGTGAAGAAAAACAGGGCAGGGGGAGACAGGGAGCAAATCAAAAGTTGGCATGAAATTAAAGCCACAAAGTCTTTCTGCTTTAGAAAGTTTGTTTGCTAGTTTGGTTGTTCCTAAAAACGTTTCTCTACTTCTTATTTTGGAGGTTCTCCACCCACTCACCCCCACAATAGAGCAGCATGGCTTGCTATCTGTTTTTGTTTTTGTTTACAGTATTTTGTTATCAGCGTTTATCTGAGAGGGGTTTATTTGGCTAAGAAGTCAGCCAGTTACCAATTCATATTCTGTTAGTAGTAGTCGCAGTATAGAACAAATAACTGAAAAGAAACTTGTCCTTTAACATATTTGCAGATTGCAGCTATTAGTCCAGCAGACATGTGTTATGAGGAGACGCTGTCAACTTTGCGATATGCTGAGAGGTATATTGTTTTCACATCTTGTAAGAGAAGTGATTGGAATGGATTTCAAAGGAGAGCAAGAAATTAAATAATCATTAGCTGCTATTTATTTGTGTGGGCACATACTACCCTGTTCAAGATCTGATCCACTGTTGTCACCCTAGAAATGTTAGGTAAAGGTAAAGAGACCCCTGACCGTTAAGTCCAGCCACGGACGACTCTGGGGTTGGGGCGCTCATCTCGCTCTATAGGCCGAGGGTGCCGGCATTTGTCCACAGACATGTGGCCAGCATGACTAAGCTGCTTCTGGCGAACCAGAGCAGCTCATGGAAATGCCGTTTACCTTCCCGCCAGAGCAGTACCTATTTATCTACTTGCATTTCGACGTGCTTTCAAACTGCTAGGTGGGCAGGAGCTGGGACCGAACAATGGAAGCTCACCCCGTCGCAGGGATTTGAACCTCCAACCTTCGGATCGGCAAGTCCTAGGCTCTGTGGTTAGCTTTAAATGCATACTCCTGAATTAGAGGTCCTGTTTCTTTTTCCAAACCAAGTTAACTTCTAGAACAGATTTAGGGGATTTATATGGGATTGACTACTCTTTTGTGAATGGCCACTGTTAAGAATTTAATTATTACCATCTGAAGTTTTGTACATTTCGTTTATTTCTAAATGCATTTGTTCAATCCTGTGTGTATATTTATCTGCAACTCATAATAATGTTTCATGCATTTGATGGGGTGAACTATACTCCAGTAAAGCTTAAGTCATAATAAATTTGTGAGTCTTCAAGCTGCCACAAGACTTTGTGTTAGTCTTGCAGCAAAAAGTAACATGGGAACCCCTCTGGAAATTAAGTCATTATTGTGTTTTAATTATATCTCATGTCAATCCTTTGCTGCAGCCCAGGGAGAAGGGAGTGTTGAGGAGGGGAAGCAATTTAAGGGAGACTGGGATGTCTTTTTTCTCACTGTCTGGAGAAAGAGAACTGGGCTGGGCTGCTTATTATCTTACAAGAGGAAACAAGGGCCTTACAGCACACAACAAATCATGTTGCCATGACTATTGTTTTTGCATCCTCCAAATTGCCACTGAAGCTTCGTGATTATGTTACTTGCTTTTGCTATACAGCACAATAATAGTCGTTGTCCCCCACCCCCCAACCCCGTTTTTTTTTTTAATCTGAAAGAACCAAAAAGATAAAGAACAAAGCTGTGATAAATGCAGGTCCAACTGCGAAACTGATAAATGAGCTGAAGGCAGAAAATTATCATCTGTTGTCCAGATTGTCAGGCCTTGGAAACTCTGGTAAAACGGTAGCAGATGAAACAAGTAAGTATTCTTGAGGAAGAAACAACATTTATTGTATTAGAAGACCTCGTGTTACCATTCTGCTGTCTTTTCTACTGTTTTCCTTTTCTGAGAGACTTCTACAAAGTGGCGAGGCTTGGATTCTGAGGGATCTAGCTCAAGCACACTCCTCCCTCCCTCCCCCCTCCCTCTAACCACAGCCCCACAGAGGACCTACCATCTGTTTGAGGAGGTCCCCTAGCCCCTCAGGAGCAGGTTTCAGGGAGGTGGTGGAGAGAGCTGTAGTGGTCCTTGGAATCCAACCCATTGTTTTTAAGGGAATGAGCCTATCAGGAGTGTATTAAGGCGAACAGAGCTAGGTATGTTATACCTGCCTTGGAAACAGGTCACTCACATGCAAGGGCTAAATGCTGAGGCATTTGGGGCCCACTGGGTTGGCATCTTGCCTGCCCCCTTGTGGCAGCACTCCTGCAGCTGCCAGCTCCCCCATTTCTCCCGCAGGTTCACTCACGGGCTTTACCCAGCAGCAGTGCTGTAATGCACCGTTACAACACTACCGACACCACTAGGCCCCTGACAACCTTCGAAAACCTCCTCCTAACAACAAAGGGAAATGGTAAAGGGACGGTATCCGCAATATACAAAATACTACTCCAAAATCCCGCAAATCCCCTAGACACAATCAAAAAACAATGGGAGAATGACATAGGCTATGAGATTAACCCCACTCAATGGACCAGAATGTGGTCTAAACCCCCCTTTAAATCCATATCAACAAAAAGAAAAGAACTCACACTGAAACTCACCTACAGGTGGTACCTAACACCAAGGAAACTAGCACTAATACACCCAGGAACCTCACCAAAATGCTCGAGAGGGTGCACCTCCTCAGGCACATACCTCCACATGTGGTGGGAGTGTCCCAAAATTCAACTATTCTGGACAACATCCATACAAGAAATATGTAAAATAACTAAGCAAGTAATAGACATCACCCCAGAATTGGCCCTACTAAACATCTTCCAAGACAACAATGCCCATTTACACCACAAAGAACTCATAACCCACCTGCTCTCAGCAGCCAGAAACATCATAACCAGACACTGGAGAGACCTGTCAGGAGTAAGCATGGACCAATGGTACCAAATAGTATGGGAAACAGCCCTACTAGAAAAATTAACTAATAAACTGAAACTGACACGGGGACAAACAGAAGAAGACGCCTTCACCCCGGTATGGCTCCCCTTTATCACATACACAGCCCAACAGGACAATGACAATAATCCACCAACAGCATACAAATCAATATGGCTAACCTGATCCAAAACACCCACCCACCTCACTCACACACGAAAACAAAGATCACCACAGCCAATCACAAGCAAACAATCACACCCTAAGCCAACCCCAACCTCTCTCACCACCAAAGGAACACAAGTGAACAACACAAGCAACGCTGACACCAAACTCTACATACATTAAACATAATAGAAACACCGCCACCCGACCCCACCCCCACCCATCCTCCCTCTCCCCACCCCCCCTTTCTTTTTTCTTTCTGTTTTCTTCTCCCCCTAATGCCTCAACAAATGAAACGGATTTGTAAAAACGTTACATGGAAGAAGAAGAAGAAGAAGAAAATAATACGAGGCACTACACTTCTGTAAAACAAGAAAATCCTTAATAAAAAATATTAAAAAAAAAAACACTACCGACACCAAATAAGCCTGCTTGCTTGTGAGCATGAGGTTAGCTATTCCACCTCTCCCTGTAGTGCTTGGTCGTGAGTGGACCTCAGTGTAGACCCCTGCAGATCCAGCTCCCCTCCCCCTTTCTGCCCCTGCGATTGTGCCTGCGCTGGTGCCAGTTCTGTCACCACACATTGTACCCTCACCTGTTGCTGTGCCTGCACTGCTGCTACAATGCAACAGCGGCGGTGAAGGCGCAGCGCCAGCCATGAGGGCAACAGGGCAGGGTTGGCGGCGTGGACAAACCCCCAGTGAGGCTGGCAGCAGCCCAGTGGTGGGGGTGGGTAGGCGGTCAGAAACAAATGGCCTCACCACCACCCCCAATAACTAAAAACACGCTGAACCTCACAGGATCGGTGCTGCTTGAGCTTCAGTCAGAAAAGGATTATTCCTTCTGCAAGCAGTGTAGACCTTGAAATACTATATAAAATACTCTATACCCGACCTTATAAGTAGACAACATTTGTAATGTAGTGCCTACCATGTGACATAGGTAATGTGAGCCAAAGTTTCTTCAAGGATCTCCAATATGCATAAATTAGGGGTAGTTAAAATAGATCCAGAAACCTTTCATCAGTTTTTCTGGTAGGATAGAAGCACTGGAACATATGGCTAAAGATCCTAGCTATAAATATTTCACTAGTGCTTAAGAACTGTTTGTTTCAGTTACGGCAGGGGTCTGCAACCCGCGGCTCCGGAGCCGCATGTGGCTCTTTTACAACTTTGCCGCGGCTCCGGGGCGGATACTAGCGAGGGGAAGAGGCACATTGTGCGCCCCAACACTCCCCACTGTGGCGGGCGCTGTACTGGCTGTGACGTCGCATGGCTGTCCCGACGTCACCTTCCCGCCCGCCCGCTACATTGTAAGGGGCATGTACGCTGGTCACTGCATTGAAAGGGGGCATGTACGCTGGTCACTGTTTTGAAGGGAGTGAAGAACACACACACACAAAAAGGTAAACTGTTAATTTAACGTTTATTTCTATGAGGAGGAGTAATTCTGAGGGGTCAAACAAAGAAATAATAAAAAAGTGACAAAAAAGTTATTTTTATAATGACGAGTTTTGCGGCTCCCTTTTTTTTTTTCCCTTCGGAAACGGGTCCAAGTGGCTCTTTTTGTCTTAAAGGTTGCAGACCCCTGAGTTACGGAATATATAAGAATCATAAATATCTGAGTATTTCAAGCCTGATATTTCAGCGTGGCTTAAAGAAGGTACCGCAGAATTCATTTGGAGAGAGAAAGAGTGAATGCTGTTTATAAATTGGATTTTTATTGTTGTTGTTTTCATATTGCATCCTTAATTAGTTTAGTTTTGCTTATTCTTTCCAGAAGAGCTTCGCTGTTTGCTGGCTGAAAATGAGCTGCGGATTCAAGCCATTCAGGCTACCTGGGAATATCGTCTGGAAGAAGCCCGGAAAGAATGGGAGCAGCAATATGCTGCAGTAACTCAGGTCAAGACGTCTGGACACTGGATGTCCATCTCCATCATTCCTCAGCTTGAGAGCTTTCCAGTGTTTTTAAAGTAGCAATTGTTGGAGCAAAGTGCTGGACCCATACAGTTAAATTCTGTTTTTCCTCCCAAAGAATCCTGAGAACTGTAATTTGTTAAGGGTGCTGGGAACTATAGCTCTGAGAGGCAAATTACAATTCCCAGGATTCTTTGACGGAAGCTATGTACTTTAAATGTGTGGTGTGCATACACCCCAAACCAGAGCTGTCCAAACTTTTCATGTTGGTGACACACTTTTTAGACATGCATCATTTCGTGACACAGTAAGTCATTTTTACTAGCAAACCAGAGGTTAAAGTAACCCCTTTCCAGCTCTGGGAGGAGTGCGGGGAGTGTTTGCGCAACACACTGCAGCCAACACACTAATGTGTCGCAACGCAGTTTGGAAAGCAGTGCCCAAAATGTTCATTTGATCTGGTTCAGAAAGGCCGTCCTAATTAGCATGACTATATACCGTATTTTTTGCACCATAACATTCACTTTTTTCCTCCTAGAAAGTAAGGGGAAATGTCTGTGCGTGTTGTGGAGCGAATGCCTACGGATGGCGGGGGCATCTGCTGCAGTTGTGAGCAGAGGATCCATGGTTCCCCTTCCTTCCCTCCTCCGTGGCTCGCTTTGAAACAGCAAAGCGGGAGAAGAGCCACTGAGTGGGGAGGAGAGAGGGACAGAGAGCCTGCTTGCTTTAAAGGAGCAAAGCGGGAGAGGAGAGGAGCTATTTACACGAGTGTAAGCGGCTCCTGTCCAGTTGGCTCCTTTAAAGTAAGCAGGCTCTCTGTCCCTCTCTCCTCCCCACTCAGCTCGCTAAATAGCATTATTAGCAGCATCCTTCTCCACACACCCCATGCATGCTCCTTGTCCCTTGAGTGCTTTTCCTTCCCTCCCCACTTAAAACGTGGTTACAAAGCACGGATCCACATGGATCCTCAGGATTTTTGCACTGGGTCACCCCAAATTCACCATCAGATCACATAGCATGTCCATGGCTACATCTTGCACCAAAAAAATCACTCACATACTGTTGCCTGGGGTCGCAGTGGTGCAAAAACGTGGTTACAAAGCATGGATCCACATGGATCCTCAGGGTTTTTGCATTGGGCTACTCCAAACTCACTGTCAGATCACATGTCTGTGGCCACAGCATGAACCACAAAAATCATACATCCACTGTTTCGTTTAGATTTTTTTTTTCTTGTTTTCCTCCTATAAAAACTATGTGTGTGTTATGGTCTGGTGCGTGTTATAGAGCGAAAAATACGGTACTATGTGCTTGGGAGTCTTGTGCAAGTAGGCTTCCCCATTAATTTCAAGGGAGAGGGCAGCCCGTCATACAGAAAAGGATGCTTGCTCAAAACTTCCTTTCTTATTGAAATGAGTGAGAGAGCTCTTGCTGGTGGAGTAAGGTACTACAACAGAGGTTGGCGCCTTCCACTTGAAGAACTTATAGCAGCCTCCACAGCAGCAAATATACAACCCTTGGAATATGTCACATTTTATTGGGTATAAAATGTTGCAGTGTGTGTGCTCAGAAAATATCGTTCTATAGAACTACAGTGTTGTAGGAAGATGATGATGATGATGATGATGATGATGATTATTATTATTATTAACTGAATTTGTTAGTTGCTGTATCTTGTCCTGGGCAATCCAAAGTGACAGACAAACAGACAGACAAAAATAAGAAACTCCACATAGATACTTTAAAACTAAGAGGGGAAAGTAATACATTAAAAACATGGATAGTTAAAGGCCAAAGGCCTAGATATAGAAGAAAGCTTTTGCCTGGCACCCAAAGATATAGAATGATGTCTCCAGGCAAGCCTCCCTAGGGAGAGCATTCCACCAACAAGTAGCCACCACCTGATTTTGTCCTTTCTCATGTTGCCACCCTCCGGGCCTCAGATGATGATTGCAGGGGCCAGGTCAGTTCATATGGCGACTGGGTGCAACAAATTAAAAATGCATGCAGGCGTATGGGAAAGAGCAATTGCGAAAAAGGCCTCTATGTTGCTAATAGCTGCAGAAACATGTATTTGTTCATGGGGTGGTGTGATCAGTTGTCAGGAATCAAAAATATAGGAACAAGGAGTCCATGCAATTACTATCTAATCTTGAGAAACATAATAGTGACAGAATGACGGGGTGGGGGTAGGTGTCCAGGAACTCTACAGATAGCCACACAGATGCTATTTCCTGTATTAATTCTTACCTATTCTTACATTTAACCTTGAGCATTTTTATTAAAGTAGCTAGATTTTTTATCAGAGGAAGAATTGCTAGCCTTGTTTATGATAGCAGGTGCAGTCTATAGAAAGAAGAGACTAGTTATTTGGAAGCCACTTGTCACATATGTTGTTGGCTGTCATTTAGTGGGAAGCGTGTGCTGAAATAAGGTTTAATTAATTCCACAGGAAAGATGGATGATGGAGACATGTCCTTATCTTGTGAATATCAACGAAGACCCTCAGCTTTCGGGTGTTCTCAAATATTTCATTCAAGACGGTATTATTTTGTTTAAGTGCTAAATGTGTGTTGCTCAGGTGGGTAATCCATTTTATATTATCACACATCTGAGTAATGTAACCAAAACAAGTGAGTCCTTTTCCAAGGAGGTTGCAAACAAAACTTTTACCACTGGGGAGACAAGATGGAAGGGTGGAAAGGGTAATTCAATAGGGCAGTGTATTAGCTTACCCACAGAATATTGAGTTATGGAACAGCATACAAATGCTTAAAATAAAATGAGATTAATATGTACAGTTTCAGTTGCACATGCTTTTAAATGTATACCTTATTCTAGTTTATTGTCTAGCATGTTGATAAAGCTTTTTCTTTTTGTAAATTAACCAACTGCAATTATATCCGCCAAATAAGCTCACTCCTAGCCACCCAGATTGTTTTTGTCTTTAGCATTTCACAGGGAATCATGTTTATGTATACCGTTAAAAAATGTTCACCACAGTTTTCCAAAGCAAAGTTTACACAGGAAATGTTTTATTTCAGGTTCTTCGGATGTTGGTCAATCATCCTCAAATGCAATAACTCTCCGAGGTTTAGGGTATGTAGATGAGCTTTTTCCTTTTCTGCAGGAAATTTCATCAACAATGTGGTAACTTATTTTGGTTTTGATTATAATTAGTTGGGAGGGAGATAGAAAGAATAAATATGCTACTAGATCAGGGGTAGGCAACCTAAGGCCCGTGGGCCAGATGCGGCCCAATTGCCTTCTCAATCTGGCCCACGAACGGTCTGGGAATCAGCTTGTTTGTACATGAGTAGAATGTGTCCTTTTATTTAAACTGCATCTCTGGGTTATTTGTGGGGCATAGGAATTCATTCTTTTTTCCCTTCAAAATATAGTCTGGCCCACCACATGGTCTGAGGGATGGTGGACCAGCCCATGGCTGAAAAAGGTTGCTGACCCCTGTAGTAGATGATGCTTACTAAAGTTATTACCTATCTCTATAACTAAGGCTCTGTCTAACATTGCAAGATATTTCATTCAAAACTTTGATGTGGGTTTAATTTATTGCTTTCTCTTAGTTTGTCTTGGATCATTTGGCCTTTTCTATAAGTGAGGAGGGTCATATAAGCACCGGGTGGCATCAGTCCTGTGTTTACATGGTTGAGAAGTGGGAATGCCAAACAAACTTGAATGCAGCCTCAAACACACAAGGGACCTCATTTCCTCTGCTTATTGTAACTGGGGTTTTACACCTATTTAATACCTACTTTAGCATTAAAATATATAATAATATTAATAACCATTTGTCTATCTAACCCATCTTACTGTTTGTTCCATATGGTAGAGGCTCTCCAAGGTTTTAGGCAGATTTTTTAATGAACCTTGAGATCTTTTAATTGGGGATAATGAAGGATCCAGCTTAGGACCCGTGTCATGGAAAGCATCTGGACTCTGAGCTTGAGACCCTTCCCACCCACTGCTCCTTGCGTCTTATTCCAAATGGTGCCTTATTTCTCCTTCCCTATTTTTACTAGAAATGAAGCAATGCTAATTTTACCCTGGTGGTGCAGTGAAAGATGTCTGTCACAATTTTGAATAGCTTGCTTTACAACTGTCTTTCAGCATTTTGGATAAGCATGCAACATTCACAAATGCTGATGGTAAAGTTACTATAACACCTCGGGATAAGTGTAAAGTCATTGTTAATGGTGTCCCCATTGCTGTGAAAACTAAACTGCAGCATCTGGTAAGTTCTTTGTTTGTTAACCATTTCCCCATGCTTTGGTATACTGTGTATATAGCTCAGTTTCTTAGTTATTACACTAACTCTTGCTGTGTAAAGACCAGGTTTCTGAAGACAGCTTTCAGGCTTTGAAAATATAATTAAATATAATGCTTAACAACTAATTGTGCAGTAGAAAGGCTTTCAGCAAGCCCTGTATACTCAATCCCTCAGGACCGTATTATTTTGGGGTCAAATAGTGCATATCTCTACATTGGACCACCTTCAGATCGCACCAGCGAGGACCTGACCAGATACGATTATGATTTCATTCAGTCAGAGTTGGCAGCAGCAGAAGGTTTCAGTGTAGATAAACTTGGTAAGCACTATAATATATTAGTTTTCTTGTTGATTTTCTAGATTTGTTGCTCCTGGCTTATTTGTTATTTTATTACACCTTAATATTTTATGGTAAGCTACCCACCCTGATAACTTGATTGAAGGGTATGAATGGTCCACATATTAATCCTAACACAAATTAAACATGGTGCTAAATTAATATACTATGAACAAATCTGGATTAAGGTGGTTGGGGCCCCTAGTGCAGTTCTCAAAAGAAGGCACCCCTACCGCCCCAAAAAAAGGAATGGAAGAAATAAAGTATCCAAAAATACATCTTGAAGTATATTAAAGACTAACACCTTTATTACTGTATACGATTTCGTGGATCACACCCACACACCCCTTAATAAAATTAGCAAAGAAGAAAATACTTCAAGCACGTGCAGTTTCGTATTTTAAACTTCTCATTGTTTTTGCTCACTTCCTAACTTGGGTTGGTCACCATCTCACATGACTGTTCTGCAGGAGGCATAAAATGGCTGCAAAAGGGGACCTAGTGCTTGTATCATAGGCATCAAATTTTGCTTCCTTTAATCAGAGTGGTGTATCTTTGTGTTATAAATGTCTATATTTTTCTGGGTAGTCCAACCCTGCCAATTAGTACAGTTCCAAGACTTCAACCAATATTAATCTAGCATGATTATTGTATGTTTCAACAATGCACAAGTCCAACTTATGTTCAGTTGCACAGCAGCTGAAATTTCAATAACCTAGTCATTTATTTCTCTGCCATAACCATGAAAACTGCTCTTGCCTGGATTTGATGATAAGGTGCTTTTCCCCCCTAAGGTGCTGCAAACAGGAAGGATGGGAAGCCAGATCCCAGCGTCCTTGCTGTGTTCCATGATTATCTTAAGTTAATGCCTTTGGTTGCTGAAGCCAATCAAATGAGTGTGGAGCTGAGGAAGGTAAGTTTGCGTGTGCCGTTGTTTACTGCAGGCGAAAGTCATCCTGATAGTCCACTGATTACACCTGTTGGGTAATTCTGTGTGTCCAAACCAGAGATCATCACATGGAACTATGGGAAATAACAAATTTATTTTCTTCATCAGAAAAGGCTCCTTCTGTAGGACTGAGAATAAAGCTTGCAAGCCTAATTCTCAACCCTGTACTGCATGGTGAAACAAATGGAGTACATAAAGTGAATGCCTCTTACAATAGAGAGGGGCTGCATTTAACAAGATGTGTTCCTGAAAGTGTGTTCAGGGGTTGGACTAACTTGTCCAGTGCCTTTGATTATTTTTGTCTCTCTGCGTTTAGGTCTCTAGCCCCTGCTAGTGCTGCAGCTATCTGCATAGCTACATTCCCTTGATGAGCTATATTGCCTGCATTGTTCAGTATGCACTACGTTGTACTGTGTTGCAGGATGAGGCCTATTTTTCTTTTTTTTTTTGAGGGGTGATAGTGGAAGTCCGCTGGTGGAAGATGGTGGACTTTTTCTCCATTTTCAGAAATATCACAATTTATGATTTTGTCTCTCCTAGAAAATAAAACTGCATTATTAGACAGGAGAAGGCAACCACAAGAACTACTTGGCATCTACCATTTTTTCTTTTTTGCAAGATTTACTGTGATTTAGTCCAATTCTTTAAACTGTGAGAGAGCTATCTATCTATCTTACCTATTAACACTACCTACTGTTTATGTCATCTACCTCTTATACCATTAAAAAGGAATTTGCACTATAGTGTTTTGCATATATACCCGATTTTAATGATTCTTGAGACATTTCTTTCTTTTACCTTTCTAAATTGAAAGCTAGTCAGCTACAGAAAAAACATTTTTCATACTGTGTGGTTTCTTTTCTTTTTTTTAACAGGACCTAATTTTGGAACTGAAAGTGAAAAATTTGGCTTCCTCTGACTCTAGAGGCTATGATCTGCAAAAGGAGATCATAGTTAAAGTGGCGCACAAAGTTACAAACCAGGTAAAGTAGTCTCAACCATTCGTCATGGCAAGTTGTATTGAGCAAGACTTCACAGGCTACTCTATTTTACACCAGATGGGCTTTCCCTGCCTGTCCAAAGTCCTCCCTGCTACTGTCTCAATGGCTGGTTCCAGTTTGACAAGGGAGGCTGCTGGTTCTGATGCCAAAGCCCCAGATCTGGTCTCCCAAGGTTGTCCCCTTCTCTTTGTATTCTTTGTTCAAGACATGTGCAGCCCATAAGTCAGCTTTTTGGAAATACAACTTAGTTTTTACACTCTGAACCTTATGATTAGAATAATTCAAGTTACTTCATTTCTCTAGATATGGGTTTGGTCAAAACCCAAGTTCATCAACAGAAAGTTTTTAATGGAAGAGCTCTATCGGCGTTTCTTAGATGGAGAAGATGTGCAGGTTGACAGAGAAAGCGATCCATTCTGGGATCCCGTGGAAGTAATCCATTTAGGATCTGCTCACATCTGGCTCCAGTCCCTTGCTTATTGCATGAAACTTGAGGAACAAACAGAACTCCTGAATTCTGAAGGAATGGAGGAAGCCATCATTCTTATCAATATCATTCCATGCTCTCCAAATGGCAGGTGAGCATCTGCTGTTGGTTTTCTTGAAAGGCTACTTGGGCTTGAAGATTTCTGCCTGTACCTTTAAAACAGGGGTGGCTAACCTGTGGGTTTTTAGGCGTTGTTGGACTACAACTCCCATCCTCCTCTACTATTGGCCATGGTCTGATGGAGTCCAATAACACTTGGAGGGGCATGGGTCAGCCACACCTGCTTTAAAAGCTGTGATGCACCAGGAAATTATGCAGCTGCTGTGCCTTCCCCTTCCCACACTGATTTGCCAGCTCGGTTGCTTACTTTCCTCTCCCATTTGTTGTACAACAGACACGACTTTAGGATGGGCAGAGGCTGATGGAGCAATGGGCAGAAGACAGGGGGGGCTGTATCTTTCCTACTACCTAGGAAACATGCCTATACAGTGGTACCTCAGGTTACATACGCTTCAGGTTACATACGCTTCAGGTTACAGACTCTGCTAAGCTGGAAATAGTGCTTCAGGTAACAAACTTTGCTTCAGGATGAGAACAGAAATTGTGCTCTGGCAGCGCGGCAGCAGCAGGAGGCCCCATTGGCTAAAGTGGTGCTTCAGGTTAAGAACAGTTTCAGGTTAAGAACGGACCTCCGGAACGAATAAAGTACTTAACCCGAGGTACCACTGTACATTTAACAACTTGGAGGCAGAAACTTGACAACCCTGTTTCTTACTGCCTCTTCTGAAGCTTACAGATAAAAATTCTAACTGACAGAGAACATTTGAGGTCTGACTAGGTATAGATTTATTATACATTTGTTTATAAATATTTCTAAACCACTATTCTGGGCATAATAGCCCTCACAAAGTGGTGCACAGTTGTGAAATAAAACAAATAAAACCACCTGTTTAAAACATTCACCCATTAAACTGTAGAAATTGATCCAAAATGGCAATGAATAAGTTGCAGATTGAAATAAAAATCTATTTTAAACAAAGCTAATAATGGGACGCGGGTGGCGCTGTGGGTTAAACCACAGAGCCTAGGACTTGCCAATCAGAAGGTCAGCAGTTCAAATCCCCGTGACGGGATGAGCTCCCGTTGTTCGGTCCCTGCTCCTGCCAACCTAGCAGTTTGAAAGCATGTCAAAGTGCAAGTAGATAAATAGGTACCACTCTGGTGGGAAGGTAAACGGCGTTTCCGTGCGCTGTTCTGGTTCGCCAGAAGTGGCTTAGTCATGCTGGCCACATGACCCAGAAGCTGTACGCCGACTCCCTCAGCCAATAAAGCGAGATGAGCGCCGCAACCCCAGAGTCGGTCACGACTGGACCTAATGGTCAGGGGTCCCTTTACCTTTACCTTTAATAATATGGAGCCATATGGATTTCCACAAGGAATGAGACCCACAAGTACAATACCATCACCAACAACGTCCTGCCTCTGACATTTCTGCCTTTTTCAACTCCAAGCCATAGAGCAGGGACATACTTAGATCATTTTTAACCTTGTCCAGGGATGGGGAAACTATGGCCCTCAAAATGCTGTTGGAGCAACTCCCATAATCCCTGACAATCAGCCATGCTGGCTAAGGCTGATGGGAGATAGGGTCCAATAACATCTGGAAGGCCACAGGTTTGCCATCTCTTACCTTATGACTTTGTTGGTCTATAAACTAACCTTGGACTTGATCAGCTGACAAGCTGAGATCAAACCCAATTGGCTGTGCAGCAACTCTGTAGCATCACTGATATCAGTGGGGCTTGGGCAGCACTAATCAGCTGATTAGTTCAAGGTATACTTTAAGTTCCAATATGATCTTTACATACCCCAGATCTGATGACATGTATGACATCAGATGTGGGAGAAATAATAATAATAATAATAATAATAATAATAATAATAATAATAATAATATTTTATTTATACCCCGCCCTTCCCAGCCAAGGCCGGGCTCAGAGCGGCTTACAAGCAATAATAAAAACAAGATGAATGATTACAACTTAAAAACAAAAATAAAATACAACATTAAAATAATGGAACATTAAAATATTAAAATGTAGCCTCATCGCAGGAGAAGGAAAAGAAAGAGGAGAGAAAAAGAGAGAGAGAGAGAGAGAGAGAGAGGGAGGGAATCAAATTGGCTCCAAGCCAAAGGCCAGGCGGAACAACTCTGTCTTACAGGCCCTGCGGAAAGAAATCAGATCCTGCAGGGCCCTGGTCTCATGAGGCAGAGCGTTCCACCAGGCCGGAGCCAGAGCTGAAAAGGCCCTGGCTCTGGTTGAAGCCAATCTAACTTCCTTAGGGCCTGGTTTGGGGAGAAACTGTATTGCAAGTTAGATTGAGACCCTCGCTATACCTAATTAGCTCTATAGTCCAGAGCGCAGTGCTGGTTTAGAGTTACATCCAAATAAGATCAAAGTCACTACCAACTTGCATATTAATTCCCATTTTCCCCATTTTATTTTTTAATAGAGCCTTTGGAGAGGACGATATGGTCATTGATCCTTTGGAATTGCTGGGCAAAAGAATTGATTTCCAAATTCACATTTTACAATGCCTTGGAGTCAGATGGATAAAAGAAGTGGCACAGAGAGGGATTCAGATTGGGTATTGTTAGTTAAAGCTTCCTGTGAAATATTCTCAGTTTGGCTCTTTGGAGTGAATAAGAATTTCACAACTGAGTTTTCTTTTGCATGAAAACTTTACCCAAGATAGTAATTTTTTCAGATAATGTTGGGTATCTTTATTTCTTCAGTTATGCACTTAAATCCATTCTTGACTTGCTGGTCTCTTTCCTGTTGTTGCTGATTTAGTAAATAATTTAGCTTTATAAATAATAGATTATAATGATCTCCACGGCAACTCCATGGGTTGTTACAGGGTCAGCCTGTGCTTTTTTCAACTCCTAGTATTGCATAGCACTGTAAACCAGGAGTAAGCAATATGATGTGCTCCAGATGTTAATGGACTCTAGTTCTCATCATCAGTAGCCAGGAATGATGGGAGCTGGAGTCCATCATTATCTGGAGGGGCCACAGGTTCCCCATCCCTGATTTCAATGAAGCTTGTTCAGAAGAACTTCCTAGTAAATTGTGTCCAGTGGACGCTAATGCCTGCTAGGTCAAGTAGTCAAGATTAGAACTGGGTTCTAATCAAGGGAAATGTATTTTTGGAAATGGTGACATTTTTGGCCCAAAAAGAGTATTAAAAATGACTACCATAAAGAAATTAAGAAACCATTTCATGAAATTTATTGGGCATGCAAGACAATTTTTTTTTAAATTAATAACTAGGAAGGAAAATCTAACCTTGAAATGTTGCTTCAAGATTGTCATATTTCTGTTATTTCAAGCAGTTGATGTCTTTGGACACAGACCTTAGTTTTTAATTGGGTCTTCGTTTGTTTTACTATTTTAGATATAAATTTTATGATCTCCCATGCTCATTATACACAAAGCCTGTTTGGAAAAATGTGAACCCGAAGATAGAAGAGCTAGTAAAATTTTCAACCCTTAATATGTCCCATGATTTTTTGAACTATTTGCAGAAAAATGCTCTGATTGTTGACTTGTGGGGGCTTCAAGGTATGCTTTTGACTTTTTATCTTGATAAAGCTATGTATACACCTTTATATTCAGTACTTTGTACCTAAAAGCATGGCTTTTGTTTGGAAAGATAACATAAAGCTGCCATGTACAAAGTCAAAAGATTGGTCTTTCTTGCCTAGGTTTGCTTACTCCAACTTGTAGTGGCATGTACATCTCATTAAACCACAGTTCAATAATAGTTTATTAAGCCATAAGCTGCCCCATGAACCATCAAGCAAACTTTTGTTTCATCATACCTTGAGTCATTTCCTCCCCCTGGCTATTTCCACCATCTCCTGTCTCTCTACCTACTATCCCAAAAATCTTTGTGGTGCCCAATTCATGGCACTTCCTTTTTCCCGTTCCTGTTGGAAAGTGTGTGGAAATGTTCCTCAAATTTTTAATCAGCTGTAATCAACAGCCAATTCCCTTTCCTTGCCCCATGAAGTTCTTTATAGAATTTATTTCCATTCCTCTCCTCCACTCCGTTGCCACATCTATCAGCTTTATTCCCCTATTCACCAATCACCCTGTTGTGTATTGGCTCTCCTGTCTGATTCAGCTCTCAGGCACTGTGCTCTTAGTTGCTGTTCTGCATTACAGGCAGCAGACTATGGCATGGTGAAAGCAAAAGGTCTTTCAAGCTGCCCTGCACCTCTCCTTGAACCTCCAGCTTTTGCATGTTTACATAGCAGTATGGGGCTGTTTGTAAAAGGGCTTTCAAACAGTCCCATGCTACATTCTGAAGTCCTGACAATCAAGGCTTCAAAGCACCACATCATCCGACATCAAGTGATTGGCAGTTCACCCCTGCTTTTAATGTTAATCTCTGGTATGTGTTGTAACTGACTCAAAGGTTTGGACAGCTTTGTGGTGCTGCAAGTAGGTCATGCTGACTTTTAGCTGACTTTTAGTACAGTGGTACCTCGGGTTACATACGCTTCAGGTTACAGACTCCGCTAACCCAGAAATAGTACCTCGGGTTAAGAACTTTACTTCAGGATGAGAACAGAAATCGTGCTCTGGCGGTGCAGCGGCAGCAGGAGGCCCCATTAGCTAAAGTGGTGCTTCAGGTTAAGAACAATTTCAGGTTAAGAACGGACCTCCGGAACAAATTAAGTTCTTAACCTGAGGTACCACTGTACCTTGATTATGTGTGGTTGGGCCCTTTATGATAGAATAAAGAGTGCTCAGTTATGTGAGATGCTAGCTAGACCTTGAGTTTAAATCCCCCTGGCTCTTCTTTACACTTTGAACTATTGACACAAAACATTTTGAATTCTTGCTGGCCAATTCTGCTTGTTCATTGTGAGACCATGACAGCTACAAGTCTTTGACCTATCGTATATTTAAAGTTAATTACATTACTCGGCAGCCACACTCTAACCCCACCTAGGACCAATGACTAGTCTAGCGCACTTGTTCTCCCAGGAGATGCTGGCGCCTGTATCCAGCACCCTTGTTTCCCTAGGATACCTTGCATGTGCAGTATCATAATGGCACATGTTAGACAGGAGTGGAGTGGCAGCAGACACCTGAAGCAGCAGAATAAGGTAGCTTTAGGGGAAAGAGGGGTAATTAAGGGGGGCTGATGATGCTCTTTCTAGGAACATGTTGTTATTTGTTACCAATGTTTAAAGTGATATAGAATGGGAATGTGGGGGATATAATCTATAATGGCAGTATCTTCCCAATAATACAGAAGGATGTGCGCAACTGGATTCCTCTCGGCAAGACATGGCATTAACAAGGGAGAGCTCTATTATCATTGATAATCCCAGAGCTGAGGTTCTGAGACACACCAGTCTGGTAAGTGTATTTTTGGTTTTCTTGCATGTGGTCAAAGATCATAACCAAGCAGTGTCCCAATTTCATGTAGCTAATATGGCAGGTGCTTTTTTCCTGCTAACATGAATTGCTTTTCTGCTGCTGTTGAGAATGGAAAAAGATCTAAAAAAACCCAGAAACAAACTTAGGGACAAAAAACTGATAACTATTTACTAGGGACAAATTCAAGGCAATAGGGACTTTCCTTGTACATGGGGACAGCTGGAGGCTATACAGCCATATGATGGCCAAATATGCCATGAAACCAATACCATTTCCATATGAATTATTGCATATGTACACACTTATTTTTGATAAGAATTTCTTCTATTTTTAGGACACAGAAAACCAGATTGCTGAACTTTACCAAAAGCTGTTAAAACTAGAGCAAGAGACTGAACTGCTTAGAGATATTAACAGAGCTCTAAGGGAAGAAAATGTACTTCTGAAGGATAAATTGAAAGCGTGCGAGATTGAAACCCATAAAAGTAAGCACCTGACCCCTTTTAAAAAGGTATAGGACCCCTGACAGTTAAGTCCAGTCGCGAACAACTCTGGGGTTGCGGCGCTCATCTCACTTTACTGGCCGAGGGAGTTAACTTTGTCCGCAGACAGTTTTTCCGGGTCATGTGGCTAGCATGACTAAGCCACTTCTGGCAAAACCAGAAGTGCATGGAAACACTGTTTACCTTCCCGCTGGAGTGGTACTTATTTATCTACTTGCACTTTGACCTGCTTTCGAACTGCTAGGTGGGCAGGAGCTGGGACCAAGCAACAGGAGCTCACCCTGTCACAGGGATTTGAACCACCGACCTTTCGATCGGCAAGCCCTAGGCTCAGTGGTTTAGACCACAGTGCCACACGACCCCTTTTACTTCTGCTTTAATTATGTTGAATTTGACCCTCTTCGGCTGCAATCCTGAGGGGGGGCAGAGGGGGAACTGAAGGCTGTTTAATTCCGTACCCTGAGACCCACTGAGTCGAACTGAGGACGGAGGAGCATTCTAATATTCCCTCAATTTTATAGTTTGTTTTTAAACTATAAGCTATAAACCAAACTATAGTTTAGTTCTAATAGGAAGGAAATACAAGGGAGAGATATTTACATCAGCTCCTAAGCTAGTTTAAGTATCTTTCTGGTTTGGAGATATGTCAGGCAGCTTTGGATCCTTCAAATTCAAGCCTTTATCTGGTTCTTCCTCTCCCTGTGACATGCTTGCTACTGGGCCTACAGATGTCAGAGCTCCAATGCTGGTAGGCTCAGGGTGTTGGAGGTTTCATTGGTGGCAGGAAGGGACGTTCCCCTCCCTTATGTAGGAGAAGGGACTACCAGTGTACACTATGTCCTCTTGCATTCCCTCCCAGGGCCATAGAATTGCAGCCGTAAAGCATTAACTGCTCATATTTACTTTAATACATTTTTGGGACAGGTGACAGCTGGCAGGTTTCAGGTGAGATTACCATGCTTGATTTATTGTAGTAGTGGTCCACCTCAAGGTCTCAAACAAATTTTGCATTAATATATGCATTGATGTATCTATGTAAAAATGTATTACATGTGTTGTGCAAGATGTGCTGGTTATTATAAATGATCAAAAACAGGATTATTCTTTTTTACATCTATTGAGTGAAACTCAGGACAGGAAGTTGGCCTTGCCCCCGTCTGCAAAAGTCTGCTAGTAACTTCAAATTAAAAAAAGTTTTAAGAGGAAGTGAAGATGAGAATAGAGCTGCAAGTAAAAGCCAGGAATCTCAGCACCATTGAGTATGGAGCATTTAGCTTCTGCATACCTTTTTGTACAGATTGCTGGAGGGGGGCAGCAAGAACACCAAAATTCTGGCCGTAAGTGGCTCTTTCCTTCTGTCTGTTGATACTAATCTTCACATCTTCCTGTTTTAGGTAAGATCTCAAAATCTCCTACAAAACCCCAAGCTGCTAAGGTAACTCAATCAGCGTCAAAGGATTCTCGCCCAGTTTGCAATTCTCGGATGAGCTGCGATGCAGAATTTGCTAAAGCCCTCAAAGCCTTCTACCAGAATATGAATGTGATCAGAGGCCAGTTTTTGAAAATAAAGCACTGCAGAGCTCCGGTATATATATCTTAACTGATTCTTAAAAAGAAAGGTTGAATCTATACTTATTTCCCCGACATAATCAGTATAATCCTTTTGAAAACTTCTACAGTGAACCAGTAGAAAACCCTCCCAGGACTGTAACTTTCCTCTTTTGCTGCTCTCTTTAATTCTACAGCTCTTAAGAATGCCCAAGTGTTCCTCACACCAAGGAGCCAAATAATGAAGTACTTAATGTTTTCCAGACTGTATTATATTGCAGGGCACATGCACCTTGTGTCCAATGAGAGGGTTTATTTATTTACAAAAGCTGAAACTGGGACATAGGAATGCAGAGTGCACCTCTGCTTTCACTTCCATTGTCAAGACTAGAAGAGCTTTTGAATAAAGCTGCAGAACTGCCTTCATAGTTCACCCCCCAGTTAGGATTTACTGTTGCTCGGGTTAAGTTAAGTTCCCCATTTGCTGGTGTAAGCTATTTTTTCCTTTTCACACTGCAGCTTCTGTATTTCATTTCATTTCTAGGAAGAAGATAATGTGCAACTACTTCGACATTTTGCTGAGAGACAGTCACACATGTTAAAGGACTTTGGAGAGCAACTTGAGTCAAGTATAAGTAAACTGAAAAATGATGTTGCTTTGATAGTTAAAAAGAAACGGGAGAGGCTAGGTTGCAGCAAACCGTAAAGTCATTGTACGAAATAAAACAGTAGTGTTTCAGTATAATTGTAACTGTGCTAAAGCATATGTTGTTTTGTGTCACTACAAATTAAGAGCACAACTTATGTATTTACCAGACCCACCCTGGACACAGCTGTAAGAGGGGAATAATTTAGTTCCAGGGTATGATCTGAAGGCACTTGAGGCAGTCTCCTTGCTGAAGCTGAGCAGGTCAGGATCTGGTCAGTCCCTGGGTAGGTGACCCATGATGGAAGAAAGGTGGGGTAGAAATGTAAGAAAATAAGTAACACTGCATGGTCATTATGTATCATTGATACCTCTACAAAAGTGTTCCTAAACTCCCTGTGTGTAAATTACTCCTGCTGTAACTCCTGAGAAGGAAGTGGATGGGAAACAGCTATGGGTCTGCCAGTTCTGAACAGTTTCGGGCATTGTACTGTGCCTGTGGTAGGAGAGTGACAGTTCCATTGACCATTGTACTGTTCTTCTCACACTGACATAGGAGGAATTGTTCCATCAGGAATGTTTATACACTTTTTTCAAATCTGTGCACTAATGCCTTATTCAGAATAATCAGTGTTGGAATACTGATCAATATTTGGAAAAGTCACTTATCCACTTGTTTGTTCTCTATGTTAGGACACTTCTCAATACAGGGGTGCCAAATGTGGCACAAGGGTTTTTGAGGGGGGAGGTAGTAGGTTATACCGCCATTTGGACACCAGGTACCATTTTGAATCAAGGTGACGGACTGAAATGTGACTTTGGCGTGACATTTATTGGTCTAGGTTTTCTGCCTCTTGAGGTGTTGTCACAAAATTCAAGCACAAGGGTTCCTGAGGTGTGGATGGCGGTCTCTGCCACTGTTTGGGTGCTGTGCACAATTTTGTTCCAACCATTGGACCAAAATATGATTTCACCTGATTTTTGGTGTCACGAGTCCAAACTCACAAATTGCATGAGCCATTTAAAAATCACAGTATTTTTGGGTTTCTAAAAATACCTGGGCAGTCCTGTGCACTTCCTGCTAGTTAATTGAAAAACACTTGGGAATGTAATTGGGGTAGGGGTGATGCTCTGCTTCAGTTTTAGTAAAATTTTATTTTTAAGGAGCATGTCACATTATTTGGGATGGTGCAGTTTTATTTCCAACAAACCACCACCTGGATGTCCTCTTGTGTTCCTTAAAACAGCCCCATGCTCCTGAAGGTAGCAATGTGTGGAGGGGAGGCTAGAGCAGCTAAAAGGTAAAAGCAGAAAATCATTTACAGAAAAGGGCCCTTGCTGTTATATGCAATACCCTTAGCACCCTACCTGTAATTTGGGCTTAAAAGAGGGACTTAACTTGTATTCTCGTTCCATTACATGGTCTACTAAATTGACAGTGGATCTTAAGGCATAGTTTATTCTAAGCACATTAGATAATGCTAATTAAAATGGTTGGCTTTTAAGTACAGTGATCTGTGTTGAGTTAAACAGAAACCAAGCAAATTTGTAACCCTCTTTTATTACACTGAAAAATGAGAACAAAGGGAATTAATAAGTGCTAAAAATCTTTCTTCCTTTCACAATGACATATTTCCCCTGCCTTGAGGATGTCTCAGTACACAGGAAAGGAATGATAACCGATCAGGTATGCAATGAAGTTACCAATTCAAGCAAGAATATTACTACGCTCCCCTCCACCAAGCTTATATTGAAAAAACATTGCAGGCAGAGTCTAGCTAAGTACCATGAGACCTAACTTAAGCATAATGAATTGGTTCCATTAGTGACAAGAGAACTATGTTTAATCAGAGAAATTGCAGTTGTCAAGGGGACTTGATCCCAGTCTATCTGAGTGTAGATTACAGTATTAATTGTGACAAGGTATAGCAGCCTAGGGAAACCTGTCTGAAGGAATGCCCACACAACTTACTAAAGACACCCTTTTGCTTTTTCAGTTTGCTTTCTCATTACTGATCTTCATAGGGAGTTAATTGGTTAAGGCACAGATTTTATAGTAAAGTCAACATTCACAATTCAAAATAAAAATACTGCAGTTGTAATTTGTTACTGATTTTTTTAGTTACCACAGCTAGTTCAGTCAAGCCCCTGATTCTAAAAAGCACTATTATTTAGCACTATTAATATAGTTGTTTTTTTTCATTTAACTATTGCTGTGCTACAGTGTGCATTTCCAGTAGTAAAAGTTCAGTCTTACTTCCATTTTGAGCAACAATATGAAACATGTTTTCCCATTACATAAGATTATGTCAATATTTTATTAAATTTAGCAACCATTTGTAGCTGATCTTTTTGGTATACAAGTACCATACAAACATTTGTTGGTCATGCAGCCGTCAGGATGTTTTTTCTTGTTTCAGACTTCAGGCTGGCTAATAACAGAAAACTCAATTCCATGCTGCTTGAGCCTGTCAATAAGTTTTGTATTGGAGAATGCAGCCCCAGGAGAATAGACACCACCCCTGTAAAACAGCCACACATTTGGGGTTACTGACATGTAGCTGCAAGCAAGCTTAACACTTATTATGAACAAATACTTACTGAAAATGGGATAGTTAAGTTCCATTCCCCGCTGTGAACCTTCAACAAATGTTTAAGTTAATTCATGAACTATGCATAGAAAAGCTTAACAATGTAACTGATTGAAATACTTTGTTATAGTTTTTAATACTGAACTTGACATGAAATTTTGTTATTTCTTAATAAATATTGCGATTTACAAACCATTAAATGACCTAAAGCTTGCACGTTACAACATGAATTAAGGTCATTTGCAGATATATTGGCATTAACACTCAAGCACTTTTTCACATGTTTGCAATAACTCAACTTGACAGAAAGTTTGCTTTTAATGCAAAAGCTGGCTGACAAAGTGAGAGAAAAGGAAGTTACTACACCATAGAACTGTACAGTGCTTTCAATTACTTTGATGCTTACTTTCATGCTAATATATTATTTATTCAATTGTATCCCATCCTTCCTCCCAAAGAGTTGGGAATGGCAAACAAATGGAAATGGTAAGAATACAAAGAATTTTTTTTAAAAAAGAAAGAAATCAGATACAGTACTATTACAGCCAAATAATTTAAAGGCTGCTAGGAACCCTGAAAGTATAAGCTATTTCACATCAAGAAAATTAAGACTTACTTTTTAGGAAGAGAAGGCTTGTCCTTCAGAAGTGCCACAGCTGCCTGAACCATTGCAATGGGTGTAGCAACGTAGCCAGCCTCTACAAAAATATGCGGGAGGGGAAAACATTACACTCATCATTTTGACTCTTGGGCTGGGGAGCTTTTCTTCGGGGGGGGGGGGGTGTTGTTGCTGTTGGTTTTCTCTATCTTAATTTTAGAGCTTATGAGCTATGTGGAAATTGTTCAGCAAGGCTGTGTATTTTTTGACATTTTATTTATTGTTTATGACTACTTTTGTTATGTTGCAGTTACATACTTTTTCATGTTGTAAACTGCCTTGAGTGTGGTTTGAACTGTGGAAAGGCAGCATACAAATAAAATTACTACTGTTTCTATCATTTCTAGAATTACCTTTGATTCAAGATTAAACATCTCCCTAAACACTGGGCCAGTACCATCTAGCTAGCATTCCCCTCCCAGGGCTGTACCTGTATGTACCATTTGCTTTATTTTCAGCAAGTATATAAACTAAATAAGCATGCGACAGTAACACACACAATCTAGATCTCCCAATAACCTTATGAGCAGTACATAAAGCAATCATCTGCCTTTTTCAATCACAAATCACAGTATAATCAAAATCAAACAGCACCACTATGTGCTCAGCTAAATTGAAAGCATTTCATAAAAAGCAGCCAAACCTTCCTCAAAAAGCCCCTAAACAGGAAGGGCATCTGAGCAAATCTGGTACAAAACCTATGATATGTGAAGGTATATCGTTATACAAAATTTGCTATACCTGGTCCCTTTACTTGGGTGCAGATTTTAACATTTGGTTTGCCCAGCTGTAAATCATCTTGTGTTCTGTATCCCTCACCAAAAAAAGTCATTTCAAAAGATGACTCTTCCATCTGTAATTCAAAAGACAAGAAAGAAAGAGCATCAAATCTCTAGGCTATGCCAGTTTCTATCGAACACACATTACTGCTTATACCACTGAATTTCAGCCCAGTTTAACTACAGTGAACTACAACCAAAGTTGAGGGAGTAGTTTGTGTACAAAAAAACCCACTGTAAAATGTTATGCAAAATAAGCCAGTTATTTGAATACAGTGTGACTTGCTCTGCAAAAAGTGTGGTATTTACCACCCATAAAATAAATTTGAGGTTCCAGACTGTCTTTGCTATAATCCAATCCAGCACTCTTATATTGTCATTTAACCTTCATAAAGTTAAAATTATCTCAGTGGTCCTGCTACAAGTTTGGTCTCAAATACTGCTTTTAAGCTAGTTTCTGAATAAGAAACTGCAAAAGTAGGTAGAAAAGGTTCATAGTCTGAATAGAGTAGATATGGGTTTCAGATTTAAGCTGAGATTTTTTTCCAGTCAACTTTCATTGAAGACTGTAAGGACTGGATCCAACACAAGGAAAGATTCACCGCACACACACTCACCCAACATACACACCACAAATTTCGCAAGCTGTTGAACAACAAGGGAAGGCCAGAATAGCACGAGCAAGATAGGTCCACTTTAAACAAGGCAGGAAAACAAACTGTCACCCCAAGAAAAGGGTGGGTCAAAGATTCTGTTGGAGTGATGCCATTTTCCTGCCTTCAAGCAACAGGACTGCTGTTCACTTGTTCTCCTAGTGCTCACCTGAGAACCTATTGCTATACATGGGTTAAACATGTCTGCTGAACATTTACTTCAATATTCAGTGTCCCAATATTACAACAGTAAGCCCTCAACGTAAGCACATTAAACTTGTGCATATTCAGCTTTATGTGCTTGGCAAAATAATTATTAAAAAATGAAAAGGGTGCAGCATTGGAAAAAATGACTTTGACAATCCCACCCACCATTGAACTCTATGGGTTTTGACTGTACACTATTTTGGCTTCATGCGCAATCCTTGGAATGTAACCTCAGCGTAAATTGTGAGCTTATTATACTCCACATCAGACTACCCATTATCCCTTTCCTTTACCCATTCCGCTTGAAAGACCCCAAGATGCCTCCTACTCCACAATTTTCCCAGTATTTAATCTACAATCTCACATAGAATTAAGGAATTTTCCATTGCTGCAATTAGTAAGCTAGTCCTGTGACACAGTAATTATGTAGAGAACGGTCACATCAGAAATACAATCACCTAAGAACAAAAGTAGTTACCTGTTTTTCTGTTGGTCCTTCCTTTGTGAAATGTCCCCCAGAAAAAAATGCGGGATACTGAAATAAGACAACCCATAATAAATTCCAGGATAATAGGGAGGGAAAATCAAGCTTCCAAAGTATTTAAAACAAAACCTACTTTTAGCAGGAGCTTTCTTCCAAAGTTGAATTTCACAAGCATTAAAAATAAAAGGCCAGCAAACATTAGCTTAATAACAGTTCCAAGACCACCCACAGTCGCGTAAGCAGCATACTGCACCTGAAAAGAAGAGAATTTTTTTATCAATGAAAACATGCCAGTTTATGTATAAACTGTTCCAGAATACAGATTTTTTTTAAAAAAACTTCTTTTTATTCATTTTCTATAACCAAACAACAGCAAAGAAAGAAAAAGAAAAATAGCCAACACATACCAAAAAAAAAAAGAAAAAAGAAAACATCAACCAAATCAAAACACCTAAACCAACCAAAAAACAAACATTAATTAACAATACAGAATACAGATCTTAAAGAACAACAATTCACAAACAACCAAGCCTTGCTTAGGCGACAAATAATAAATCCAGAAATAGGCTAGATATGATTGCTAGCTTTAACTGTGGGCATTGTAAGAGCAGCTGGAGGCATTAAAAGAAATACAATTTTCTTTTAGTACTACAATTACAGTAACACAAATACGTTATCATGTGGCACCATTGCAGAAGGAGTGATGACAGCCTTGCTGTTTGACACTTTTTCCCATTTCAGAGAGCTACATGAATATTCCCCACATAAGTGGCAGTGGTGACAGACATTCAGCAGTAATAAGATTTCCCAGAAGCTCATAAAGTAGCACATGCCTGCAATCTTTGCAGTGTTAGGCACATGAATTCAATATGGTTTCCCCTCAGGCACCTTTGCATATTATTGCAAGTTTCACATTATCAGATTCAAAGATTTCACTGATGATAGGACATTCTTTAAAATAGATGTTTAAGTAAACTTACAGGTGTTTCTTTCAGGTCTGTGTGCAAATAGTGCTGAGTTCGTTTTACTACAGAGACATCTGATCCCATGAACGGAATGGAATATTGTTTAAGTTCGTTACTGTAAAACAGTGCACCTCTGCAAAAACAGAAGCCAGGACAATTCAAACAAAGCTTGGCAAAGTGTGTTTCAGACAAGGCACTATCTACCTGTCCTTTCAAGCACATAAATCTGTATAAAGAAATTCTACCAGAATGCTTCCTTTCATGAAAATGTAAGGCACCTACAATTTTCCTTACCTTACATTCCTTCTGGAAACATCTTCTGAGCTACGTAAACAATAAATTCTAATCCACAAAAGTAGTATACCTTCTCTTAAGCTTTCTTCCAGTCACTGGAAGGGGTTTGTGTCCTATTTGCCTTCGAATTTTTTTCAGACTGCCTTGATCTGCAAAGCCATGTATAGCTGATTTCCAGGTCCCATCATGAATGCAGGAACCCTGTTAAAATGTTATGTTAATTCAATATACTATGCTCACAACACATCTATACCATTAGCTACAATAATGAAAACATACCTTATACACCTGATTCAGTGACTAAATCAAAGTATAGCTGAAAGCTATATACTTGATCCTAAGCATGACCATTTTCTCACTTCACCTCTCCTGTCCCCTCACAAAGATTAGTGTGTCTGCTCCTATGGCATTTATCGTCTGCTGTAGGAAGCAGGAGTGTGAGTGCATTCTAGCGATGTCTAGACTAATCTGGCTAGCTGTGTGAAGCACAGCATGTATGTCTGCAGGATTTTCACCCCACAAAAACCGTTTGCATAGACAGAAAGTAAGCTGTTTCTGCTCAAGGATGTGTCTTACTAGACTGGGCTGAGTTTAATATTGCATCTACTCCTCCTCCAACAGTGTTATAAAATATTGTTATTGTCTGCACCTTCCCAATCACTTATTTTTAACAAATGTTAAGTAGCTATCTACCCAACATCAGCAATAAAGCAATTTCTTACCACCTAACAGAAAGCAGATGCTTAGGTAAGGCTATCAAACTGGTATTGCATTACTTGAGTACTAGAAGTGCTATAACAGAACAAGCATTAAAGAGTGATGTTCTGCTGTCTGACAGTTTTGTAGACTATCACTACCAATACAACAGCGAATGTAATAATTTATTTTTATATTGTCTATATGATAAGTACCTACAATAAACTTAGCTAATCAAGAAATCAACCAACCTCTGGTCCAGATTTTACAGTCAGGAAACTTTCAACTGCAGTTAATGTACCTTGGGGCGGGGGAAGATAATTAATCATTAAGTGTGGTTGTAACAAAGAATTAAACAGCAGTTTATACTCAGGCTGTCATGGCATCAGGTAAATGAAGATACCAGGACACATTGGAAATCCTGTACTGAGAAGCAACAGCTTGCTCATCATTTCATTTGAGATTCTATCAGTACTGAACCTGCCACCTAGTTTTAAGTCACATACAACCTATTTTAATGATAGTATTTCCAGAATTATGCAACTTCTAATCAAGTACACTTTAGACGTGGGAAAAATCTCCATAGGCCATAACAAGCCCTGTTTCTACTTGGGATGTATGCCAGCAACTCACTACAGAAATGGAGCGGTCTGTGTTATTTCTACATCCCTTTCTAGCTCCGTACTCCATTCCATTAAGGAGCATAAGTTCCAAGTTTTTGTTTTTTGCTAATGCAACAGAAAGACTGATTGATGTACATTATTTTAAGATGATGGTAACTGAAGATATTTATAACTGCATAGCTTAATACAGCAGGATTCTGGTAACTATAACAAATATTTTGTAGCAACATCAGTCCTTGTGAAGAATTACAGAAGAAGCAGAATACAGAGCATATTATTGTTCCTAACCACTCAAATATCATTTTAACTCTCCACAAGGAAAATAATTTCTGCACCGCATATCAAAATTGTCATTAAGTTTAAGAGTCACCTTTCAAAGAGTTTCTGGTGTACAATACTCCCATATCTGCTGGGATAGAGTCAAAGCCACAGCTTCCAATAATATACACTCCCTTTTCTGCAGCTTTGTCATTGTAATTCAGATACATTCCTTCCAGGAACTGAAAGAAATGAAACAACATTGTACTGAAAAATAGATAATATTCTCTCTCAATGTTCAAGCAAAGATGATAACTTTCATAGCTGTGTCACTGGCACTATATTCAGTGGCTGATGCTCCATTTTGCAACATTACATAAGGTTATTATATTATTATCAAAACATTTATTGAGATGGATGACAGGGAGGGGGACCCACCACAAGCAAACTCAGCATCCCTGACTGCTGATACTTAGGATGGTGCAGGAGCTGCTATTCAAGGGCAGTATCACAAAGTTGGACACATACAAAAAAATTCCTGCATGATGGTAAGATGTGCAAATATGAATAATGTCTTAATACAATTGCGAATCTAGCTTGTTTTCTCAGTTTCTCATACCTGAGGCTCTCCACTGATGTCGATACAGCTTGTACCATTCTCAACACAAGCTTTCACCACAGGCTCACCAAAAAACCTGTACTATAAGAAGAAATAAAACTATTACTACTTTCATAAATCATACTATGCTACTTTAATAAAGACAGTAAGTTATCTCACTATGTTTACATATTTGAACAAGGTTATGTAAAGCAATTTTAATTTCTAATGAAATTTTAATCAATAAACACAATGATTAAAACTATTTAATTCCCATTCGGATTTTAAGAAACATCTCCCTCTGCATGCAATCCTTTCCTACCTCCTCTACCACAACTACAGCATGCACGTTTCAGTTATTAACCTTTGCTCTAGATTTAATGAGCTGGCAGAACTTTGCAACTGAGAATGAAGTAACAATGCCTTCCTCTTCATCTGCCTTCCCACAGCCTCACCACACACAGCTGCAATAGGCACTGTTTTGGGGGAAAGCAGCAGCATATTTTCCACATACAGCAATTTATCAGCTATTTGCTTTACTTAATAACTGCAAGTATAATTGGTATAAACAGAGGGAAATTAATTATGGCAAGAATTATTTGGATGTTCACTATACACACTGGGTTAAAAGTCAAGAAACAAACTGAACTGGTTCAGCTGCTATTATTAATACAGTCTTGTACATTTTACACTGGCCTTGAAGGACTGCCAGGCCCTTCTTGCTGATTTCTAAGCTTGCAAATATGTAGTGGTGGAATGGTGAAACTAGGAATCACTCTGCCCACATTCGAACCTATTTAATGAAGTTACTTCACCGTCTTAATATTTGCTAATGAGGGCTGGGCATAAGCCTATTTCACAAGGTCAAACTAGAATAATCCCTCATTTTATGCACATCTGACTTGCACAATTTCAACCATTGTAGCTGAAGGTGGGCTGAGTGAAATCATGCAAGTCAAGTTCCAAGCAAAGTAGAAAGCTTAAAAGCTTTTCTCACACCAGGCTTACTTGGGTTACCTAGCACAGAAAGAGATTTTAAGCTCTCTGCCTGGCTTGCTGGGCAAGGCCTGCTGGGCGTGCAGGCTGCCTCTAGGATGCAAAATCTTGCATGAACTACCCTTCCAGGGCTAGCACACAGAACGGGTCTTGTCCAGCAAGCATGGCAGAGAGTTTGAAAGCTCTTTTCACACTGAATAACCCAAGCACTCTGGCATGAAAAGAGCTTTTAAGCACTTGGCCTTGCTTGCTGGGCAAGACCTGCTCAGTGTGCAGGCTCTGGGAGTACTGGGGGTGTGCTCTCTCTCCCTCTCACCTGCTAGCTGTGGGGCAGCTCCATGAGTTTGACTATACACAATTTTTGCCTGCACATATAACCCTTGGAACTGACTCCTTGTGTAAACTGAGAGATTACTGTACTTCAAATGCCAAACAACACTGTCAAATTACAACCCTTTCTGATAACAACTGCCTCAAAATTATTTTTAATATCTGATCACCACTATAGAGGAGTGATACAAACATTATAAATTAATAAGTAAAAATATAGGATTAATATATGCCTTTGTTTCACAATGGCATAGCAGAGTTGCCCCTTTAACTTTTATTCATCCAGAAAATATTTTGGTTTACATACTTAGAAAAGATTTCTTTTTCAATGTTTGCTAAGGTAATAAAAATATTGCAATATATTAAATCTTCATTTTTAAAGTTTTTAGTATCATGGGAACTTTTTACTTACTCATTTTCCAAAAGAGGAAAATACTTACTGGGCCTACACAGTTCAGAACAATAGCAGCTTGTTTAGCCATATTAGCAAGAGAGGATGGATCACTGACATCACACAGTATTATGCCAACTTCTGACTTCAGCTCTTTCTTTCCTGAAAATGTAAAAGAAAAATGTTATAAAAGAAGCCTGGCACTGTATAATAATGGCTCTCTAATATACACATTGCTTTTTCTTAACATTCATTATTTAGTTATGAATTATTAGATGAATGGATCAAACCCTGGTCATTTTAAAATCCTTTATTTTTTCAACTACAGTACATTTGCAAAATAGGTTACTTTTTTCTGATACAAATTCAAACATCCACTCCCAAATATGCTTTTTCAGTATAAAACAACTGTGCAAATCGGAAGATGGGACTTCTTGCCACAAAAGATGACCGGAAAAATCTCAAGAAATTATTGAAAACTATTTCAGAGAAATACAATGCAGCAAGTCAGCCATGTAAGTGCATGTCACAAGATTATCACTATGACGTTTTATTTTAGCCATTGGCTTAGAACGAGCAACTACTCTGGTTTTAAAGATCAGTTTCAATAGGGTTTCCCCCCTTACGTGCGTTTTAACTTAGCAACCTCAGCACCACACAACCTTTTTCCAAGACTGCATTTATTCATGCAACATCAGAACCAATACATTTTCCCAGCACCAGAAAGCCTTGGGCTATAAAGCAAAAGAATGCAACAAGTGTCAACTGAAACACATTAATGAACCAACAAGCATTTTCACAATAAAAATTGTGTGGGCTAAGAAATCTGAAACAATGCTCAACTCAGTTATACCGACCAAGCGTGGGAACCTCTAACTAGAAAAGGCTAGTATATACAAGTCAGGACAAAGCAACAATTAATAGTTGGAGAAGCACAATGTCTGAAACAGCAAGAACTAAAGAACTCACACTGTCACAAAATGACAAAGAACACAGAAAAAAACTGACATTTTAAACAAGAAATGGGCCCATGTATGCAACTAACATGGTGATACAAGGCCCCAATACACTGCGGAGGATGTTTGGATGTAGCAGAGGTGCCTCTCCACTTAGCGCTGCCTGACTCCATTGGTGGGGGACTTCCACAACTGCAGAGGTCCTTATCAAAAACATGGCTGGGCAGAAAACACTGCTAGCACCAACAAGCAGAAACCCCTGAAACAAACTTTTCTAGAGTGGGAAAGAGGACCGGTTGTGCTGGCCAATGATCCACTAGATTTTAAGCTGGTCCAGCTACAGCCAATAGACCTTACCTGTGCCCAACTGAAATGCCTGCCTAAAGACGACAAAGGAAAACATGTAATGAAGCTGCTTCTGCCCTTGCGAACATACCGTAAGTAGCAGAACTGCAGAAGTGGTAATGGCTTTGCAGCCAGTCCAGTCCTGCTGCTCCCAGATGGGTGCTAGAATTCCTCCCTGAAGCTACAATTTTAAGTCATGGAAACATTCCGGTTGTTAGTCAGGAAAAAAGGAAACAAAAAACCCTTTGCAGTGAAAAATATGTATCACAAACAGCACCATCCACCTGGGTTTGGCAAACTTGGGTTCAATATCCCCCTCTTCTATGGCCCTATCACAAATTCTTGGTTTCACAGTGCAAGCCTAATTCCCCAGGTAAAATGGGTGGGAGAGGTTAGCACATTGTGCATCTTCCCATCACCCCAGTTGCCAGCCATAAATGAGCATAAATTATTATTATCAAGCATATTTATCCTACTCTCTTGATGCCAGAGTGGCTTGCAAAGAAAAGTCAGTCCTTGCCCTCAGGCTCGCAATCAAAGAGACATGACACAACAGGAAAAGGGGCTGGGAAGGAGTAGGAAAAAAGCAAGCTCAGGCAATAATTCTTAGTTACAGAGACCCTGCAATGAGCAGCAAGAATTGAAAAATTTGGCGAGGAGTCAAACGTTGCTGTTCTTTCAGCAGAGCTGATGGAGAGGATCTGCAGTTACATTTCCCCCTCTCTCTCACAGCCTGACAGGCAGTTGGGGGAGGGAAGTTGCTGTTTATTTAGGAGCTGATGAGAACACTGTGCAGTCCCATCTCTTCCTTTCCTATAGCCTGATGGGCTTACCCTGGAGTAACAATTTACATAGACTGAGAAAGCTATGCTGGAGTAAGGAAAGCTGGTGTGGAAGGCACAAAGGAGTGTGTTAAGGGTGGAAAATTGCAAAGCATCCTAACTCATTTGGTCTCGCTCATAGAGCTTGGAGCTTGAGCTCAGTGTAACTTACAGCACCAAAAATAAAGGTGCAATTAATTCACCCCACAAAAATCTAAGAGTAAGGCTTACCCTGCCCACACCCCTGCTAGAAGCAGTTAGGAAACAGCTTAATTTACACAGGAGATACACAGGCCTCTTTGTTGGGGGTTAGGGTCACCCTGCCAATACCCTTCTGCAAACAATGGCAACTTCCCAGCTAAAGTTGCTGTGAGAATAAGCACAATAAAAACTGTAAAGCCCTTTGGACTTGGAAGGGTTATTATCTAGATCAGATTTGTAATAGTCTGCTATCATCACCCCTGCCTTTAAATGGGATGGAAATCCTCCTGCTTGCTTGAACTCGGGAGAGAAGGGCTGCACAGTGATATGCTCCCTACACACTCACCTGCCCTGGATCAGTAAGATGGGAGGAACCACCACTCGTTCACATAGCTCCAAAAGAGAATTAGGCCTATCCTGCATGGGCCCATCCTGTCTATCAGCAACTACTGGTCATGACCAGGGCCATAGCAAGGGGGTGGTGAGGTGGGCCCCCGCCAGGGGCGCAGGTGATGGTGGGCACAAAATCAGCTAAAAATATGTCCATAAATGCAAATATTGATTATTGCCTCATAAGAAATGGTTTTAAATAGAGTGAATTGAATGGGGGGGTTGGAGGAGAGGCGAAAAGAAGAGCTAATTTGTCCATGGCTAGGGGGCGCAATCTGGATGGTTCTGCCAGATGGGGTGCAAGATCACCTAGCTACAGTTCTGGTCCTGACAGCTGAATGTCATGGCTCTAAGCCTGTGGACTTCTGCAGTCACCTGTCTGGCCATTGCAGAGAAACAAGATGCAGCCAGACTAGGTAGTCCTTCCGTCTGGTCTAGCAGGGCTCTTCCTGGCACCTGACAGGCTGCTGACATGGGCAACCTGGCCGTTTTGCAGTGAGCAGCTAGCCCCAGTGGTGTCCACACTTTTTTCAAAGAGGGCCAGATTTGATGAAGTGACAAGGGCCAACCAAAGTTTTTTTTTAGGATTGAAGTTGCTGAGCTTTTTTATGATTTTACCCCAAAGTCCTTGAGCTTTTTTTAGGGTTGGAGTTGTTAAGGTTTTACTGGATTTCACCCCAAGAAATAAACTGCCACAGGGGCCGGATTAAACCGACCTGCGGACCGGATTAGGCCCCCGAAACGGACTTTGGACACACCGGCACTAGGAACACCCTTATCGCTCTCTCCCTTCCACCACCCTGGAGAGAAGCAATCGGGCTAAGCTCAGGGTCCGGGGCCACGTCGCTGAGTTAATGTCTCACTTCGCCATCCTGGGCGCTCTCTCTCGCTTGAACGCGGCGGGGCTTGACTCCGAGAAGGGCAACCAGGAGCGACGCCTCCCCTGACTCCGCTTCTCATTTTGAGGGAAAGAAGCAGCAGCAGCCCTTGGGCCAAGCAGAAAAAAACACCCCCCACTCGCCCGCTCCCTTACCCAGCTTCTCGGCCGCCTTATCGACCGCCGCTTGCAGCTTCTCTCGGTTCCTGCCAGCCACGGCCCAGCGCAGCGAGCCTCGCAGCTCATCCTCACCGGCCACCCGCGCTACCTCCTGGACCACGTACTGCCCCGTGAAGCCCGATGCCCCGAACACCACCACCTCGAAAGGCCGCCCGGTCGCCATGGGGACGCGAAGAAGGCGCCGCGCTCATACAGCGCGAGGCGAAGAAGCGGAGAGGCGCTGCGCAACGGCTGGCAACCCGCGACTGCCGATGGGGAGGGGGAGGGGGCGGGGCCGCGGATCAACGGCCCCCTCTCCCGCCAGCCTCACGTGACCAATACTCGCTCCCAGCGCCCCGCCCACCAGCGGCTCCGCCGTGAGAGGCCCCCGCCCCCAGCACGCTTCCAGCGCAGCGCCTTTGCCAGTCTCGGCTGGTCCTGCCTGTTTCTTTCCACACCCGTCGCTGCCACGCCCCGTGTTTTCAGGAGGCGGGAGTGGATTGGCAGAGTCTCGTTCTCCACGCGTTGGGAGGCGACGTGCAGGCTCTGGCGACGTGCGTGCTCGTGCCCGAGGCGCGCGGTTGCAAATCCTCGCCAGCCCAGCCTAGCAGAAGGCATAGCCGCGAAATGGAGGACGATAGGGAAAAGGGCTGCATGTTGGGCTCGAAGCAAGAGCTGCGCTTCCTGAGGGCAATAACAACAACAATAATAATACTACAGTACATTCACAACAGCTGTTCTCTTCTCTTGGGGACCCTCTACAGGAAACACCTCGGGAAATATGGGCTTAAACTGTCAACGTTTTCCTTTTTTTAAGGGGAAATTCCCTTATTCCAAATAGGATTCCTCGCAAGAAAAGGGAAAAGTTGACAGCTATGGCTAAAATCTAATGCATAAATAGGCAGCTATGCTTGGGTGCATGGTACAGAAAGTGTGCCCAAGTGTCATGTCTAGAGCCATGTTACAAGTGTGTCTTGGAATTAGGCCCACGTGGGCAGTAATTTGGTTCGAAGCAGCAGGCCAGATAAAGACCTGTAAAATGAAGCATTGGACCACATATAATACCAGGATATATCATGGGATTCAGCCTCCCAGTAATGGGGGGTGTATTCTTGGGATAGCCCAAAACATCTTTGGTGGAGGGGTGCTACCTCTCTTTCACTTACTTAACTGACAGGGGACAGCAAACTTACTCAGTAACAAGCTGGGAGGGACAGCATTAGCCTAATTTACTGTACCTTACACACTGCTTCAGTAGCTTGTGTTTGTGAAGTAGTTTATAAATCTGCAAATGATTTGTGTGGGAAATTTTTCCATTCAATTATTTCCAAAAATCCCGTCTAGAGGATTTCCCCCCCAGAATCACACATCTAGGGGGTTCGGTGTCTGCTACTCATGTTTATAATAATTTCCTCAATAACACAACAATACAGTAAAATACTGTACTCCTATGTGAGAGTATCCACTTTGCAGGAGTAGTATCCTCTCTACAGCCATGGTCCAGTGATCATATTCTCAGTGAGAGGAGGATAGAGTATTAGTAACCTGCCCAATATGATATTCTCTGTACTGCTGCAGATTTCAAGGGCAGAGAAGCATGACAGAAACTGCACACTTATAACCTTGCACTCATTTTTTCCAAAATAAAAAACTCAATTGCATTCTAAAGTGCTTTTAAAATCTTGAGCCAAAGAAGTCAAATTCTACTTCAGTGTAAACAAAACATTATTTCAGGGGTAAGTGCCCCCACCATGCGTCTGAAAGTCCAAGCAAGTTTCACAGTAGTGTTCTTGGAATGAGTTTCAAAATGTAAAAGACTAATTAACTACAATGTTAGGGGTAACGTCTCTATATTTATTAAGGTGGTGGTGCAACGAATTACAGCCCATGGATATGTGGGAAGTGCGTGGGTTGCTGTAAAGATTTACATTACAAAGCTGTCAGTAGGTTAACTATCAGTTGCCAAGTTTCACTTTGGAATGGCCTGTTCCTTCAGACAATTTAGAAAGATTTAAGGGTATTATTTGCTTTAATTATAGAACCCCCAGCAACAAGATTACACAAAATTCTGCCAGGAAAGAGTGTAATTTTCAATGGAAAGGAATACTTTCTGGGACTTTATGCTGACAGTATTGTTTTATATACATCAGACCCAGTTAATGCTAGAAGGTATAGAATGTCTCTCAACTTAAGGTAAATTTTCAAAAATTGGAAGTAATGTTCTTTCATATTCCCCTGCAACTTTAGGAAATCTCCCAACATTTTACCAATAGCTAGAAAAAGTTTCAGGTATTCAGATTACTTATAATTTAAACAAATCATATCAGACAAATTATAGCAAAGTATGGAAAACAATAAATATGGGCATACGGTGCTGGAGCAAAATGAAACTTTCTGTTATGGAACTAAACTAAAATGACACTTGTTCCAAAAGTATTAATTTCAAACATTACCAGTTTGGCTCCCACCAGACCATATGTCTAAATGGCAAACAAAACTTAATAAATTCATGTTTAATCAGACATCTGGGAGCTGGGACACTGTCCTACAGTGGTTCCGCTCCTTTCTCCTGGGCCGCGTTCAGAAAGTGGTGGTGGGGGGATGAGTGTTCAGACCCCTGGGCTCTCACTTGTGGGGTGCCTCAGGGTTCTGTCCTCTCCCCCATGCTTTTCAACATCTACATGCAGCCACTGGGAGAGATCATCAGGGGGTTTGGGCTGGGTGTTCATCAGTATGCGGATGATACCAAGCTCTACCTCTCTTTCTAATCAGAACCAGTGAAGGCGGTGAAGGTCCTGTGTGAGTGCCTGGAGGCGGTTGGAGGTTGGATGGCGGCTAACAGATTGAGGTTGAATCCTGACAAGACAGAAGTACTGTTCTTGGGGGACAGGAGGGGGGCAGGTGTGGAGGATTCCCTGGTCCTGAATGAGGTAACTGTGCCCATGAAGGACCAGGTGCGCAGCCTGGGAGTCATTCTGGACTCACAGCTGTCCATGGAGGCACAGGTCAATTCTGTGTCCAGGGCAGCTGTTTACCAGCTCCATCTGGTACGCAGGCTGAGACCCTATCTGCCTGCGGACTGTCTCGCCAGAGTGGTGCATTCTCTGGTTATCTCCCACTTGGACTACTGCAATGCGCTCTATGTGGGGCTACCTTTGAAGGCGACCCGGAAACTACAGCTAATCCAGAACGCGGCAGCTAGACTGGTGTCTGGGAGCGGCCACCGAGACCATATAACACCGGTCTTGAAAGACCTACATTGGCTCCCAGTACGTTTCCGAGCACAATTCAAAGTGTTGGTGCTGACCTTTAAAGCCCTAAACAGCCTCGGTCCAGTATATCTGAAGGAACGTCTCCTCCCCCATCTTTCTGCCTGGACACTGAGGTCCAGCTCCGAGGGCCTTCTGGCGGTTCCCTCACTGCGAGAGGCCAAGTTACAGGGAACCAGGCAGAGGGCCTTCTCGGTAGTGGCGCCCGCCCTGTGGAACGCCCTCCCATCAGATGTCAAAGCGATAAACAACTACCTGACATTCAGAAGACATCTGAAGGCAGCCCTGTTCAGGGAAGTTTTTAATATGTGACATTTTAGTGTATCTTTCATTTTTGTTGGAAGCCGCCCAGAGTGGCTGGGGAAGCCCAGCCAGATGGGCGGGGTACAAATAATAAATTATTATTATTATTATTATTATTATTATTATTATTATCTCACACATTAAAATAACTTTTGCTGTATCTTCACCCAACCATTGATTACAATGCATGTCCACCCAGCAACATGACAGACCTAATGCCTGGCAATAAGGGAACTCAATGGAGCACATCAGAGAAATTGAAAATAGATGGTGCCCGTATAAAAGTAATAACTTTTTTTAAATAAATAAATAAATAAATTCTGCTCTTTACACTGGCTTACAAATCCATTTACACTCAACTTTCAAGATTTGGACAAAATGAGAATAGGTTATGGTCCAAGGCCTCCCACCCCATGTAATGTGTATGTAATGGAAAACACTGCTACCCGGTTTTGAAAAATAAATATAGAGCCTATAATTATAGATATGTGGAAATAAAACAGTTGTATTATTTGAAATATTTTTACAAAGATGGACAACTGCTTACCACTAATGAGATGCAAATTCAATTGGGAAATATTCAGATACCATGGTTATTAGGCTACCAATTAAGGTCCTTTAAAACAAATTCCCAGGTTAAAAACAAAGCCACAAGGCGATTGTCAACATATTAAAAGAATAATAGTGGAAGAAAATGTAACAAAAGGACTAATATCATCTTTGTATAAATCTGTTAGAGAGGTTTGATTTTGTCTTCAGCAAAATTTGAGAAGGTGGTGGGAGCTGAATTGAGACTTAGAAATTAAGGAGGTGGCATGAGATAGACTGTGAACAAAAGTGCCATGCAAATCCATATCAGCAGCAACCACAGAAAAGGTTCTTAAAATTTTGCACAGCTGGTACTTAACACCTAATGTTCAGAGTTATTCTTTAAAACATTAGTACAATACCGTTTGCGAACTGACTAAGTATCAAATTTGTTTGCCCCAAAGGGAAAACAGATCCTGGGTTAAATGCCTGCAATCCCTGGAATATCACACCGCTTGGATATTGGGGTAGTGTGTAACAATACTTTAAAAATACTTCACCTTTAATTCACCATATCTTCTTTGACTTTGCTCACTCCTACATATCAAAGCGTGAGAAAAAGATACACCTGAAGCCAGAGGCATTTGACATATCTTTAGTATTTCAACCATAACACAGCATTTTGTATGTTTGCAAATATTACTACAGTATTACTAAATGTTTATCACCAACAGGGACAAATCAACACAGCTCATTAATACATACTGTTCTGGTCCAGAGGGCTGACTGAAAAGACTGGTATGGGAAGGGCAGAGATTTCATGGATTAGTGAAGAGGAACAGTGGAATATGAAGAAGTGATTTAGGAGAGATCAGAGAGGTTAGGCTAGAGTCGTTCAGGGAAGACTTTGATAAAGAACAGGAATGTGTGGAAGAGGTAGAAAGAAGAGAAACTCTGGTGGTTTAAGGTAAAAAAAAAATGCAGTTAATCCTGAAAATTGAAGCAACATAAATCATGAACACATAGTCAAAGCTAGTACATAAGCAGTGAAATCTATGGAGGTCTAGCCACACCCTCTGCTGGTTATTGCAGGTATTCCTGTATTAGAGACTGATTTACTACTGTTATTTGTACAGGGCTGGGTTCAGAATTCCTGTGAGCAAAACACATAGGATGCTTTTGTCAGAGGGTGCTCTGGAAGGTTTGTGCCCTCTCCCAAACATTGTGGGATGGGGTTTGCAGGCAGTGGCAGCTGGTAACATTTTGACTTGGTAGGGCTACAGTGTTTAACCTTGCTGTCTTCATCACAAAAGGGCTTGTGAAGCACTTAGTTAGGAAAGTATGCCTTTACACATGTGCAGAATCACTGGTGGAGGAAGAGGGCAGGGGAGCGTACCACCCCTGGCAGTGTGTTCCCGGTGGGGTGCCATTGCGGCTGCCTCCCTGCCTGTGCTGAGCACCACACCCCCAGGATGTGCGCCACACCCCCAGGACGTGCACCAGCCATGTCCCCGCTTGCTCTCCGGCCCCCGGTGCCGGAGCATGAAGCTCTGCCACTGTGCAGAATGCTATTGTCTCTCCCTTTCTTGAAAAGGTTATTCCTTGTACAACTATGGACGGAGAAAGAGCTTCCAAGTAAGAGGGCCCGGGTTTGATTTTCAAACAAGAATGACTCACATTCCATCCTTCCTTCTACACACCCGAAAGAAATCTAAATGATTTTTTAATGAAAATAACTTCACAGCAAAACCAAATTATGGAAACGATGGGAGGATGCAATGTGAAATAGCTACTTGTCTTTCTAGTTGCTCATCTTATTTCACGTTCCATGGCCTTTGTCCACTGACATCCTTTGAAAATTTATTTTGAATACGACTGAACATTCTAAAAAAATTGGATGATGCTCAGCAACCAAACAATTATGAGAAACAGGCCTAGGTGCCAGTACCCAAGAGGCGGACTGGAACAATTTATGGGCCAAAAACCCTTTAAGATCTGTGTTAATTCGCAAAAGGGATAATTATTTTAAGTTAATGTATACATGACATTTACACCTTTAAGATACAGTTACATAGATGAAACACCTACCAATGTGCTGGAGAGAAAGTAAGGCAGTTGGTACGCCTTTCCATAGATGGCAGTCATGTGAACTTGTGCAGACATTATGGGAAAGACTATTTGTGGAAATAAGTAAAGGTAAAGGGACCCTGACCATTAGGTCCAGTTGTGACCAACTCTGGAGTTGTGGCGCTCATCTCACTTTCTTGGCCGAGGGAGCCGGCGTACAGCTTCCGGGTCATGTGGCTAGCATGATTAAGCCGCTTCTGGCGAACCGGAGCAGCGCATGGAAACACCGTTTACTTTCCCGCTGGAGTGGTACCTATTTATCTACTTGCACTTTGATGTGCTTTCAAACTGCTAGGTTGGCAGGAGCAGGGACCGAGCAATGGGAGCTTACCCTGTCGCGAGGATTCGAACTGCTGACCTTCTGATCAGCAAGTCCTAGGCTCTGTGGTTTAACCCACAGTGCCACCCATTATTTGTGGAAATAAGTGGTTACACATCAGCATGTTCAATGCAATCCAAGCATGGATTTATTAAAAATATTTAAAGAAGATCAGTTCAATTTACTTCATAAGCAACTCATCATTTTTCTCCTGGTGGCAGCACAGTTACTCATAGCATGAAACTGGAAAGGACTTGAACACCTACATATCACATGATGGCAACAGAATGTAGAGATTATTGCCGTAGCTGTAAAATTGACAAAAAGGGTGCATGCCTTGAACAACACCCCCGATGCAGATGATTTTATTGAAATATGGTGCCCCTTTATAACTATTTGAATTAACACTTGGAAGACTGGCACCCACCAGGCTTATGGTAAAATCTGACACATTCCTACTCTTCTGTTCTGGGGGGTGGAACTGGAGAAAACTTAATGTTTGGTTCATATTTTGTTGCAAATCAATAAAAATATTTTATATATGTAAAGAATGACATTATACCTCTTATTTAGAAATTAAGCCATACACACGACAAATATTTGAATTCATGTATTGTTTACACTTACACATCCATTGCCAAAAAGCTAAACACACACAAAAAAACTTTAAAATGTGAGGAACAGTTGCATGCAGTTTTGCTCCCCCATAATCAGCTTAACTATTTATTATGCAAACTACTTTCCCCCCTCTAAATTAACAGCCAATAGACAAACAAATGATTGTTGTGGGCTTCCTACAGACATCTGGTTGGCCCCTGAGAACAGAATGCTGAGCTAGATGGCCATTCAATCTGATCCAGCAGGGTTCTTAGACAGTTCTGAACAGGACAGGCAATGAGATGTGGAAAACACAAACAGCATTCTTCTTTTTTCTGGGACATTGTGGCAAATGAATTCGGACATATCCATCTTTGAAATTCTATACTGCAAGAATACTGGCTATAGATTGGACTGGAGATGGGACAGTGACTTTGTAAATTAAAGTCACTAGGTGGCACTATGGCATTGTTTTCACTTAGTGTGCAGAGTGTGTGTGTCTAAGGCTGATAGTACCATGTGACTGTATTCCTCTGACCCTCTCAGGAGTTCTGCTTTTTAAAATACAATGAGATATGTCCTCTTATGCAACTAGGAAAAGGTTGTACAAAGGTTCCCATCATATGGGGGGAAATTAGGTAAGGCAAAATTCTGTTGGGGGGGAAATAGATATGCTGATACCGGCAGTGAGAACATGAGGGAATAAAGCACTCTGCTATTTTGCAATTACGTTAATAAATTAAATAGTTTGAGAACAAATGTTATGCATTCATTTTTCACTGAAGATACTTGCATGCTGCTTTTGAAGCAAACCTCACATTGTTTCTTAACATTGTTTTAAAAAGCCACTACCATTTGAGGTGTTTGGAGAAGAGGAAGTCCACCACTCAGAGGCAACGACTCCTCCAAAGTTTTGAGTGGTGGTTGTTTTTCTTTTACACAAGGTACGCCAGTTCCTCCATCTTGGATTGAAGACATTGATGTTATTTTTAAGCAGTTTCTCCTAATGTCTTTTGTTCGCTTTTAAATAGATGTAAGTTGTTTGCCAAAGCGAACCTTCTTGATAATAATAATAATAATAATAATAATAATAATAATAATAATAATGGTATCTGGGGTTAATTTATAGATTAGCCAAAAATAATCTGGTTTGAAAACTGACAGAATGAAATACAGTGGAGAAAAATGTAGAAGTTTTGCATTTAGGCAAAATATAATTATGAAAACTTGAATGTAGACTTCTAGAATGGAGTGCATGTGAAAAGGATCTTGGAATGGTAATCAATCACAAGCTGAACGTAATAGCAATGTGATGTTGGCTGAAAAAACGGATAATGGAATCTTAGGCTGTATTAATCGAAACATTGTTTCCAAGTAAATGAGAGGTAATAATTATACTTTGTTCTGCATGAGTCAGAATACATCTATGTCCAGTACTGGGCATCATAGTTAAGAGGGATATATTTTATTTTATTTTATTATTTTATTGATTAAATGTATATATCACCCTTCACCCAAAGATCACAAGTTAAAAATACAGGTTAAAAGCACAAATAAATAGAACAAGAGTAAAACAAAAACACACAAACCCAAACACATTTAAAAGGCTGCAGAATATTAAACAGCCAAGGGCCTGGTTGATGAGGAACGGTTTTACCTGGCGCCTAAAGATAGTGAAAGGCACCAGTCAATTTTCCCTGGGGAGAGCATTCCACAAACAGAGAGTCACTGCAGAAAAAGCCCGTTGTCATGTTGCCACCCTCTGGATCTCTCATGGAGGAGGCACACAAAGGGCCTCAGATGATCATTGCAGAGCCTGTGTTGGTTTATATGAAAGGTGGTCCCTGAGGTACTGTGGTCCTGAGATGTTTAAGACCATGGATGGGGAACCTGCGACCCTCCAGATCTTGCTGGACTACAGATTTTGCTGGACTACAACTTCCATCATCCCTGACCATTGGGCCATGGTGGCTGGGCCTTATGGGAGTTTGAGTGAAACAACATTTGGAGGGCCATAGGTTCTCCATTCCTGACAGAGACAAATCTGAACAGACTCAGAGGAAGGCAACACAGTTTGCCAGTGGTGTGGGGGAAAAAGGCCTATGAGGAAAGGTTGAAAGGAGCTGGTACATTTAACCTGAAGAAGAGGAGGGAAAACATGGGAGCACTCCTTGGATACAGGAAGGATTGTCAGATAGATGAAAACAATGTAGTACTGGACTAGATTAACCAGGGCTAGTTTAGATCTTAAATTTCCAGGTGGGCTTAATTTATAGGAAGCTGCATTTCCAAATGTAATCCTATGCACATTTACTTGGTTTTAAAACATCTAGTTGAAATCAGTGGTTCTTAGTTCCAAGAAGGTATTCACAGGGTTGGCTGTATGTTGGCCTTACACAAAGATGATATTACACTAAATTACACTAAGACAATTCCCTAAGTAGACTGCTCATGACAAAGTGTTTAATTTATAGGTGCTTGCACAACATACCCCATGTTCCTGTTTTCAGATGAAGTAGACATACATCTTATTGTACATAGAATGTAGTTTATGTTGCAAATCACAGGTCTATAATTATACATTATAATCCAGGTCTTATAAATGGTAAGGTTTGTTCTTGGCTACTGCTTGTATTTCATTTCGAGAGAAACAAACCCTGATCCTGAGTTTAAACATAATGACAAGTCAGACTATAGCCAGTTTCCTTGCTGGTGTGGCCCCTGCAAGAACAGGAGAGGCGTGGAGTGCCTGCTATTGAGGAGTGGGCACTGGCACAATAAACTATAGTTTATTGTCACTATGGTTTAATGAGACAGGCCAATCAGTAAAGGCTTCCGTCAAAACACTGGGCAGACCGAGAAAACATTTGTTTGGTTTTGTATTTCCCATTTCCATGCAGTAATGCCCCTTATTTTTTTAGCTTATCGATTGTAAGCTTTGCAAAGTGCATGCCGGGGCAGGGGGGGGGGATACTGGAACAGAAAATGTAAAGCATATAGTGGAACAATTATTATTATTTCCATAGCACTAGTTTCCTCTTCTAACACTCCCTTTGCAATTTCAGCTGAACTCCACCCACATTGTCAGAGTTGCATCTTAAACAAAAGTTGAAGTAGTACTTTCTGCTGCAGTTCAACTTTTGTATTTACATGTTTTCATAGAATAAAATAATAATAATTCTCACAAACTGCTGCATATTGGAAAACATGACAAAATATGATCTTCCAGATTAGATAAATAGATTAATTTGAACAAAATCACAACTTTGTTCTTAAGTGATTGTATGGAAAATCTTTGTTGCGCTCCAATAGGAGTATAGGAGCAGGGAATGGGGCCACTATTTCTTGGCTGAAGCAGATGCAGCACTGGGCTAGGAATGGCAGAGAAATCACACAATTCCATAGAATAAAGTAGTTAAAAACAACTTAACTTTCATTTTTAAAGAGTAAGTGCTTGGGTCTGAGAGTTCCCCACTGCAGAGTGCTAGGGGGTGGGGGAAGGGAAGGAACATGAAGATGAACAAGAAATCATTCACAGAGCTATCCCAAAATAAATTTAATTCACCTTTAATTCACCTAGCAATTATGGTAACAAATCTCATGGGTAGTTCAGTGAACCTTGTTCAAATGAAAAAGTTCATTCCAAGGCCTGGTTGTAGGTCTGCTTGTAATTCCTTATAAGTCACTGTAAAATAACAGAGTTACTAAAATGCTTTTTGAGAACAATGGCAAGTAGTTATCCAGAACATATTATTAAGGTCTACATCCTTTATTAATAACAGCACTCAAAAGACTCAATGCATTTTCTCAGGGACACTTTATTTTTGTTCGTTATATTTAGAAATCACAAGCTTGGTTGATGCTTTCAAATAGTAATTTCCTCCCATGTTATTAGTAGCTAAGGTTTGATTTATCACATCTATTATTGACTTTGATTTGCCTTGACTTTACACAGTAGCAGAAGTTAAATTGCTATGTTTTCTTATTCTTACGAGTGTAACAGCCCTTTTATTGGAAGTTCAATAGTATGTGAGCTAGCTAGACTAACAAAATTCAACTTGATACCCAATTTGGCTTTAGGATTTTCACTTGCGTTTTACTGAAAAAAGCTTAAGGCATTCCCATTGTTGGCAGTAACTGATTGCACATCCACTGAGGCACAATCACACACATGTACAATATACTGTATAAAGATTAGCAAGCTGGGAGGCAGTGATTGGACGAAATGTGCCTTATTAAAGTAGAAGCAACTAGAATTTTCTTTTAAACAAATGTAGCTTAATATTCAGCCAATTGTTTTTATATATAAATTTATAAAAGTTCCACATCCCATGTATTATAGTATAATTTGGAACAATTGTATTTGTATTGTCCTAGCGTTCTGCTCTCTCTCACACTTAGCTTTATTTACAAGACCCAGCCATTCACAACTAGGAGGAAACAACCATGAGAAATGGGTTATAGCTCAAGGCCTTTTGCATACATGAATTACAATGAAAGAGAAAAACTGTTTCCTACCTTCTAGTTCCTCTCAATTCCACAGCAATTTGGAGATGCGCTTTTCATTTAGAGCGGTTTCAAGATGGAGGTTGAGACCCAACATAGCTTTATACAAGAGCCTTCTCTTTCAAATCGGTCACATTTGCATAAAATGTTTGCAGAATCAGAGCCTGAGATACTATGGAGAGCAACTTCAGCGTATTTTAAAGGCTAGGTAGAGCAAATTTTGTTACGCAGCCAACCATCTGAAAGGTCACCACACAGCATGTGAACTATCATACCAAACAAGAATTAGTACCAACGTTTTACTGATGTTTTAATTTCTTATATGAACCAACTGGAATATCTAGCTACAGGTCAGGATCACATGATCAACAGAGAGATGAAGCAGCACATGCAACATGGTCAAAAATTTGAGACTGCTTCCGTATATAGTGCTAATAAATGAGATCAACCATAAGACTGCTCTAAACCCAGCTCAGGACACCTGCCTATTCTGTTGCCCTCCACCTCAGTACTACCCATAGCAGTATGGGTGCTATGGCCTAGGCTCTGTGGCTGCAGAGTATGTCAGTTTAAGGTGGTATAATGATAGGATTGCCATAGTAAAAATTCAAAAATATACAGAGTCTGGTGGAGCAGGGTGTTACAAAATAAAGGAGATCAGTTCTGTTCTATGGTACTGCTGTGATCTAAAATCAAACAACTATGTGTTTTTTTTAAGGGGCATCTGGCAACCCTAGTGCAAAGTGAGATATCTTAAAATCTGTGTTGTATTTCTCTTTTAAATGTGCAATAAAAATAATTTTAACATTACTTCTGCCAAAATGAACCTAAGTACAAGGCTTCTTGATGGCATACTTTAAAAAGAAAATTCAAGTTATCATTCTCAATGTTTTTGGTGATCAGGAGCACAAACATTTAAAACAGAGGTGAAACTCGTGGTTGCTTTAAACATTAATATTCAACAGAACATCAAACTGAAAATTACAAAACCCCAAAATATATAGTAACTACATAATTATAGATACAACATTATAGCTACAGAAGGCATGCTCATCAACAATCCATCATAAAATTACAAAATAAAATAATAAGGAAATTCCTTTACAGATCAAGCTAACTTAATAAGAGCAGACAAAAGTGATGTACTGAACCAGCCAGTAATCAGGTTTAAAACTCATGCCTCCCTTTTAGAAGGTTCAAGCACTGCTATAGTGGAACACAAAAGGCCTTTGGAGTGCACATGGAAAACTGTGTTTAGACATAACAAAGATCCCCCCCCCATTAGACACAAAACACGTAAAATTGTTAACTACCCCATTGTAAGATTTGCTCTGTCAGCACATAAATCTTCAGGCCAAGAAATCCAAGAACAGTATAGTTAGGAGGGTGAGCAAGTGTGCTTCTGAATCCTTAGTTTCAAAAGCTGTTTCCTCTCCACCAAAAAGACTTCCTATATCCTGGAGAACAGCAAGAGCAATCCCTGGTGGTGAGGTGTGAGAAACTGTAGCCGGGGTGGGGGGTAGAAAGGACAACACTAATGTGGAAAGGTCTGTGCACAGGCAGCTAAGGAGCTCTTTGGATCCTAACCATGGGCTGGAATATACCAACAGCTATGCCAGCATAACTCAACAACTAACTGCTTTGCCAAAATTGCAGGCCGGCCAGCCAATGGAACTAAATGGGATTGGTGTACCAGAGGTCAAAATGCAAAAGAGTCTTCTCCAAGAAGGGTTGGGAAGAAAGAGGAGATCCAATCCAAAAGATATACCCAGCCTGCTAATTAAACAGGTGTGCCAGGTGTGCACCCTCTCTCTCTCTCATCACATAGATAGAGACAGGGGAGAAAAAAATCTAGCTGCATAACACCAGCCGCTTAGCAGAGAGGGGACATCCCTAGAAGAAGCACTACCAGTGTAGTTAACATGTCATTCTTCTGAAGGAAAAGCGTGATATAAAAACGAATCTTTTTCTTACCAATTCACATTAAGATGGATATCCTTTCAAATGCCCCAAAGCCTTCCCTTGTCAAGTTTAACATTCAGAACACCGTTTTCACGATATAACTTTCGCTGCCATTGCACTTTTGTTTTCTGCACAGCCAGGGCCTTAATATTGGTACACTCTGCATCATACACCACTAGCATATTCTGCACACACCTTTAGTGCACTAATGCACTAGAGCAGTGTTCCCCAACCTTGGGTCTCCAGCTGTTTTTGGACTACAACTCCCATCATCCCTTGCTAACAAGACCAGTGGTCAGGGATGATGGGAATTGCAGCCCGAAAACAGCTGGAGACCCAAGGTTGGGGAACACTGCACTAGAGCCCTGGAGACTGGTTTCTGAAGATATAAGGTTGGATCCATACTTGCCCCTCTGTGAACAGAAAGGCTCCTTCCTTTTAGAGAGGCAACTGGGATCCAGCAGAGGATGCCCATGAAGGAAGGGGTGGTGGTGATTTCTGCCAATTCCCTCTTTTGTCTTCTGTCCCCAAAGCTACTTCCCACCCTGTTTCAGAGGATTCCACAACACTCTGGACAGGTTTTCAGGGGACAAAGAAGACTGCAAGGGGAAGAGAGATTAGCAAATATTGCCTTCCCACCCGCTGCCTCCAATACGAGCGTAACTGTTGACTGTGAGCCTCAATCAAGCCCTTAATTTCATTATCAACTAACAGATTATACCATTAATTTTAAAAATAGACATTATATTCCAGTTTTAGAGTACAAATGTATATTTATACCAGTAGCTAGAAATGGCAGGGGGTTTCCCACGGCCATCTGGTTGGCCACCAGGAGAACAGGATGCTAGACTAGATAGGCCACTGGCCTAATCCAGCAGGCTCTTATGCCTGATTATTATATAAGCAATTTCTTCTTGGTAGGGAGAGAATTGGGGATTTTATCCAACTTTTCTCTAGCCTCACATATCATTATCAGAAAGCTTAAGAAATGCAGATTAGAAGGAATCAGGACGCAGTGGATATTTAAAAAGAAAAAAATACCGACACTGAATAAGAACCAAGTTCCAAACAGATTTCGGCAGGTGTCAGTCATGAGTCCGGTGTTTGTTGTCGTTTTCAGTTATGGAATTAACAAAATTTTCAGCTAAAAGGAAAACTAAGGATGTAATGTCACCACAAGATAGACTGAAGCTCATTTTTTTCATGGGTGAGAGAATATATATCAGATCCTCAACTTTTAAGCTGATATGCAAGCATTTTTCAGAGCTTTCTTAATTATTTCCCCCCTTTTCCTTCATAATTTGGTCAAGGAGAAATCAGTTGCTTTATTAAAGCTAAGGCAGTTTTGATACTGAGGCTTATTTGGCTCACTACAAAGAAAAAACCATATTTGCCACTGAGCATAGACTCAGTGGGGAAGTGTAGCTGATAATGGCTCCCTGGACATGATAGCAAAAGTGTTGTTTTAATTCTTAGATGTACACTTAAAACATAATAGTTGTATATCTAAAAAAGAAATTTCTGACATAGCCCTTTACAAGGGATGCAGATGGTACCATTTATTGGCCGTAAAAATTATTTAAAATGCCATTTTTTATTGTTGTGGCAAACGTTTTCTAAAAATCCACTTTTAAGGAATCTACAACTAAAAAGCTGTATATGAAGCAATGGAGGCATCCACTCATTACAGCTGCTACAATTTGAAATGCAAGACAAATTAATTAACAACTAGGCTGAGGGCTCTGATTTCTGCTACACCACTCCAATAAAATTACAAAACTCACTAGGACAATTAAAAATCAGGACAAACAGTAATTAAACCCAAATAAGGTACGTTTCCATAAAATATGGACTTATTGCATGATAGTTGAAGACAACATCTTTGCATGATCAGCCAGAAAGACAATATAGTCCTGCTCTAAGTTTACATGGATTGCATACAATTATGTGGGGACTGGAAACTGTAGGGTAGGTGATAAAACTTTTTCTTTTCTTCATTTCCTAAGGTTGGTGGATCGCTTTTGAAAGCATCACACAAAGGTAACAGTAGGGCAGTTTATCAGTCCGTCATGCTGCCTCATGATGTAGTAGCATGAATTCCACTTATGCACCCCTGATTACAGGAAAGTATCTCCTGAGCAGAGGTACTTCCTATGTCATCCACTGTACCTCTTCTGAAGGTGCCATGGTACAAGCAGCTTGAAATATTTTTCTCTCTTCAACAACTGTCAGTGAGCTGTCAGCAATTTCTTCTATGTGAAGGATAGCCAGTGCTTAAGTTCCTCTACACCCTGCACTATTCGGGTATAATAAAAGTCCATATTGGCGGCAAAGTCAGTACATACAGGAGATTCTGTGTCACCAAGCGTGCAGTACAGCGCAGTTCCTCCAACACTAAGGAATACAGTTGCTACGCACAGTAAGATCAGCAGAACACAGGAGCCACCTCCAACTTCCTCTGTAAAGATAAGATACATAACACACAGCTGATAAAATCGCAGGCAACTGAACTACTTTCAGTCTTACAAGATAAAGATGCATGGCTTTATCACTTGTTTCTAGAAGACCCTTTACCCCCTCCGTTTACCACCCAGCCTGATGATGAGTTCTGGAGGACTCAAAAGCACCTTGCTCACCGTTTTGTGACACGTGGGTTGGTGTAACAAAGGCATTGCCTTACTATGGGTCAACATGCCTTTGCGTGAAATGGAAACTCTGTGTGAAACTTTGCATGAAATGGAATTACTGTACTGTGTATGTCACTGTCCCCTCCGATAAAACTATAGAAACAAAATTGGAAGAGAACAATTTATAATAATCTATGCCACGAGTAGCTAAAATGTAGGGCAATGCCTAACATCACTGAATACAGTGTCAGTATTTTCGTTCTACAGAATTGTTCATCAGGCTAGATGGTAAACACAGCAACTATGGAGTGGGGAGAGAAGAGAGGGACAAAAATATTTTGGCTAAGGCTGAAGCCATGGAATCTGTATCTGGTACCAGTCTTACGATGGATTGGGGAAGGAGGTAGCAGAGATTCAAAAGCTTGCTATATAGGGCTATGCAGGTATCAGTTTACACCAGTGCCTTTTGTGAACGAGAAGCATAACATAGCTAATTTTCCATCTCTGAAAGCACAAGAACTAGTCTGTGTCCATCCTTAAGCAGGAGACATGACGATCCCTTGATTTCAACAGATTTCAAGTATGACTTAGTCGAATGCAACTCATAATATGTAATATGGGGGCAGGGCCGTGGGGTTGTGATAAACAAAAGCAGGGTACCTTGGTCAAATGTGTCTTCCATTTCTAGGAATCTTACTCTTCTTTTAGACTCTCTCCGCTGGATCTGAGCATCACTGTCATCTCTCTTCTTTAATATTGACACAAGCCCCTCCGCAGGAACAGTCTAACAGGAAAGATAAAAGAGGTGCTTTTAATGACAGACTATTAAGTGACTGGACTGCCTTGCACATCACAATATAGTAAATTATGGTTTACTGCTGGCTCCCAGAGAAGAGCTCATACTTATTTGCTCCTCCTTGATCCTTTTAAGAACAGCATCTTGTCTGGTTAAGGGATCTCCTCCTTACCTATGACCAATAGGCAAGTTTTTGTCCTATGGTTACTAATCATAATTAATGAGAAGAACTCAACCTTGGTTTAGCTCAGGGGCGGACTTTGGTAATCTTTCATAATATGGTGCCCTGTAAAGTCCCAAATTTGGCGCCCCCAATGGATCTTCTCAATTATTTATCTTTTCAGTTTTGCATCCCTTCAGCTCAGTTCCCTATGCAGGAGAACCGCCCGTACCACCCTAAATCTGGTGCTCCTTAGGTGTACACTGAGCTGTACTAAAGGAACTGGGGAGGAGCAAAGCACATGTGGTTCTGGTAAACTGTGGTTTGGCTTCCCCTTGATGTGCAAATTGGGCCACTATGTTTGGCTTTATATACAGTGGTACATAGAGTTACAAACACCTTGGGTTACAAACACTTCAGGTTACAGACTCCACTAACCCAGAAGTAGTATTTCGGGTTAAGAACTTTACCTCAGGATGAGAGCAGAAATCACGCGGCGGCGGCGGGAGGCCCCATTAACTAAAGTGGTGCTTCAGGTTAAGAACGGCTTCCGGTTAAGAACAGACCTCCAGAACGAATTAAGTTTGTAACCAGAGGTAACACTGCATTTCATTGGCTACATAATTGCACCAATATATTCCAATAATTATGCAGCATTATATAATTTATATTGCTAAACTACGACATTTGCTTCTAAACTTTGCTATTGTTGTAGCTTATAATTAATATGGATTATTTTGCAAGGAATTTCCCTCTAAATCACCATAAAGTGTAAAGGTAGTGCTATACTGTGATTACAATGTAACATATAGTCTGAATAGACATATTTTTTCTTTATGATATTTATTTATTTATGATGAAAAATATTTATGCTTTTTCTTAGCTGAAAAGTTGCCTTTATTCAATTTGATTACAATCTCTTTATATATTTAAAGGGGTTTCCTTCTCTTACACACACAGTTAGATACTAAGCTCAGTGTACATCTCTATGTAATTTTAGCAACAGGAGGGCATAGGTTCCTGATTTAAGGGCTCTTGTACTTATTACAGCTCTCAAATCACAATGTAACTCTGCTGTCTGGAATATGACCACATGAGTATTACAATTCCTTACTGGAAAATGCTAACAACATCACTTCTCATGAATGATACAATCACATCTGCCCCTACCACACTGTGACTAACACCAAAGCTCATTATGCAAAATGGCTGAAAGAGTTGAAAGTGACTAGTCTCATGATAAAGTGTGAAGACAACCCTTCTCAGTTTCCATCCACAAAGCAAATCTTCAGATTTTGCAGTGAGACTTGAGATGGACTCACTGCCTTGGGCGTGCTCAAAAGCTTCCTGACACTTTATTTTGAGACTACATAGTTGGTGAGAGTCATTCCCTGCTATGATGGTATATCATCCAGCAATAAAAGGAGAATAGTGAGGCAGACTGAGGAAAGAGGGAGACCAGTGAAGGGCCCACTTTCAGCTGGCTGTGTGGATAAATTCAGTCACAGTTTGATTCTTCTGTGACGCATGCAGGCTACTGCTGCACAGGTTGGAAGCTATTTCGCCACACAAGTGGCCCCTTGCTCAGATGCTGGGAATGTAACAGAGCATTAGAATGGGCGCAATCTTGAAAGCAAAACGCACAATTACAAAGCACATTTTTATAATGTCTCTAATGCATACTTCTGGTATTAATAGTTTTAGTTCTATCTGAAAAGAGAAAATCAATAAGCTGAACTTCTAAAAGCACAAGTACGCAGAGCAGAGATGTTAGTAGCTTGTCTCTGAAGAGGGAGAAGTTATTTGTGCTATTTTGGCAAAACCATTAATAATACTTTATGAATTATTCAACATTCAAGGCCGCTGCTGCGCACATGCTACTGCTATTATAATTTTATGTGGTCAGGCCAGAAACAAAACATTGATCGTTTTTTTTTTTATTGTATTATATAATAATATAAACCCTAACAGGAAAATTGCGACCTTGAGTATTAGCTGTTGATATGGAGGCAACTGGCAATATTAAAGGCTTCATAATATGTTGCATATTCCAAGCAACTTGGAACATGTATCATTTATCTGAAAATAAACTTTCAGCTCCTAGTAATTTGCTGTTACCCTGCCTTGACTTTGGAATTACATTGTGCAATGCATGAGCATGGATACAATAGACAACCATAACTTATAGAAATAATGAAGGCTTGCTAACTTGGAGTAAGCCTCCATGGACATCATGGGTCTTACTTTCAAGCAAATAAGGGGTGTGCATATATATCTTGCAGACTGTTTTAATGTATGGACATGCTTTTGGTTTCCCCCACACCAGTAGTTTCACACAAAGATTTGCTTTCTGAACATTACATGTGGACAATAATCTATTTTCCATAGATTAGCTGAATGGGGTGTCATTGTACATCACATTATTCTTATCCTGATACAGCATATTTCAATGCTTCATGCTGAACACACATGCAGATCAAGCATGAGGGTGGGTCAAAGGTCAAATTATGTGTTAAAATGTCAACAGAATCTTTACTGAGATTACTTTTAATGCTACAGTCAAGAAAATTCCCGTCTTTATGAACTAAACAACGCAAAGGTCAAATTCTAAAAACAATGAATACTGAACAGCTGATCACTCATAGGCTTCAACCAATTATTCTTATCAGCTTTTGAGGGTCCTTGGCTAAGACTCCCTCAGTGGGGTCCCATCTCTAAATGGGCCTACCCAGTCGCTGTCCCTCTCACTCCCCCTGTACCCAAATCACATCACTGCCTGTAAAAAGAGAGCAAGGCAAGTGGAGGTTTCTCCTGATCTTTGCTCTTGTCACTGCTGACATGCTTGGAGAGAGCAGGTGAACAGGCTGCAAAAACGAGATGAAGGCTTTGGGGGTCATGTGAAACTAGGCGGGTGCCCAACTACACCAGCTCCAGTCCTGATTCTTGTAAATCTGATCAGAATAAAACAGGAAACCTAATAAAACTACTGGATTGCTCTTGCTCCCCCTGCGAATGCATAGCTAAGGCAGGTAAGCCAGAACATTACAGAGTCTTACATAGTACATGATATAGCCCTACTCCAACACCACCCCCTTGCTTTTCCTTGATTTATGTATCTCTGAAACACATGCCTCCAGTTGACACAGCCTAGGGAACAAACTCCCTCTAGAGAGTGCCAATATTACTCCATATTTGGCCGGGAGAGATTGCTATTGAATGATGCAAGGTACTCTCTGTCCCCTCTTCAGAGACCAAAGTCTGCCTGCAAAGAAGAGCGCAGAGAACAGCAAACCTAAGTTAGGAATTACATAATGTTTCCCATAAGAACACTGTACCATCAGCTTTTGCCTTCTTACAGTAAACATAAGATGAGGGGAAGTAGGAACGAATGGCATTCAAATGGTACTTAGAAATGCAAAAAATAAATAAACACGGGGTGCGGGGCTCACTATGCTTACAGATACTGAAGTTTAGCAAGTGTAACATAAAAGATGGATTTCCTCTTAAGTATTTAGAAATATAGAAGTTGATGTAATTTTGGAGCAGATTTTTGCTGTATACAATACTCCTTGAGACATGGTAAAAAATGAGAGAAGATAATAAATGTATTCAGTTGTAATCCTTACCCATAAACTAGGCATTAAGACTGAAGGTTTATAAGAAGGATGTTTAAAATATTGCTAATAAACTTCAAAAACAAACACTCTGTTCAAACACACCTCTTTGCTGTGCTGTTCCAGTTAACAAACTGTGCCACTGCTACTGGATGAAAATGGAAATGACTGACTTCTGAAGACAAGTTATTTATTCTGCTTCTGAAAGTTAGCCTTAGGGATCAATCTTGCCTTCAAAAGAGTTTTGAGGGGGGGAGGCAAAACTAAACAGAGAGCTCTCTTCCTTCAACCTTTTACAGAGCAGTGCATAATGGATAGCCTTTGGTGAACAATATTCTAGATGATTCATTTAGCATGCCCAGAAGTACACTGTGACCTCAAATATGTCAGTCAGCTATAAAAGTATGGTGTGTTCTGTCTCAATCTCTGACTTCTGATGCTGGCACTATGTGCTTTGGAACAGCAGTAAATAGGATAAGCCATTATATCCTCAGGCGTTTCATTTACCAACTGTACCTAAATCAATAAGAATAGCTTAAAACTCCTTTGCTAAGTCATTCTGCCCATTTTCTTGCTGCTCAACTTAAAAGAGCAATGGTAGAACCAAATATATTCTCATAAAGAGAATAAAATTCACTCACGATTGTTCATCAGCCAGCCATGACTAGAATAACTGAAATGTTATTGTTAACCTCAGTTTGAGGTAAAGCAAAAAGGTCTGAAATATTCAAGTATGTTTTTACAAATGCACGAGAGAGCTTTTTTCATTCTGCGCCCCCTCCTCATGATTACTTTTGCTACTGTTTGGCCTCTTAAGATGCATAAGTTTATTTATTTTATCCTCTTATTTTTCATAAAGAAAACTTTACTTACCTAAAACCTAATCAATAAACTTGGAAAGGAAAAATAAACAACACATCCTCCTAAACATGGCTTCTTTTCAGGAAAAAAACCACAACTTTTTTCATGCTAAAGAACACAAATAATATAAACCACGAATAGTGCCAACAGTGTTGGAAGTTATTTTTGCCAGTGTTTACCTCTGCAATCTCTATTCGTTTTGCAAGTTCATCAAGTGAAGAAAAGCTTTCATCCAGTGAATAACCTTCCGATGAACTATAAAGTGCTTGTTCAGGAGGCATATGTGGAAGAATTTCAGAGTCCCCTTGGCTTGCTAGGCATTTAAGGGACTCCTCTCTGTCTGTTATGCAACCATTTAAAAACCGATCAAAGAGGTCTTCTGGTTCTTCATTTTCACCTTCCTCTTCCAGTACTGCTGTTTCCTCCTGTATCCCTTCATATGGAACACTGTCCAGTTCAGGCATGTTACCTTCAGCCTGCACATCCCCGGTAATGTCTGATGTTCTGCCCTGCACAGATTTCCTATCACCTCCATAAGCTGTCTGTTGCTGGTGCTTGTTTAATACGTTGCTCCCCAACTGAGTACTGGAAATCACAATAGAGCCAGCTGACCTGAGTAAGTTTTGTTCAGACTGAACAGTTTCATCTGAGGGAATTAGATCAGGAGGCATATAATCGGCCTCTGTCAAAACCAATGTGTCTACCATTGGCTCACTAGAGCACTCTGCTGCAGGCTCCTCAGCAGCTGCTTCTATTTTTGCTACATCCTCAGAGAACTGCTCTTCTCTTGGCTGCAGACCGTCATCTTCACTAGCATCCTTTGTAGATAAACAGCCTGGCTGAGGCGTGCCCAGTGTCTCTGTGGGCTGGGTGGCTGGCTCCAGTGTTGATTCATCATTGCAGCGCTCCTCCTCCATGTGGTGCTTCTCCACAGAGAGTCGAAGACTTGCCTTCTCTTCAAGCCTATGAGGCTTTTCGGGTTGGAAGCTCTCACACCTCTCACTCTCTTTGCGATTGTTCTCTTTCTTTGGTTCAGCGCCAGGCCAAGTCTGAGTATCTAATGCAACAGGGAAAGGGTTCAAGCATTTAGAAGTGATTCAATACTTCAGCATTGTAGGAAAAAGAAGAAGAAGAAAAATCAGCCACCTGATAGCACTACCCGTTAATGTTTTGACTGAATTCCTGTCTGGCAGCATTCGCTCTGCTCCACTAATTTTCATGTTTAAAATACAAATCATAGTTAAAGTGAAGCAGCTAACTTGTTTTCTATTGACTTTTAGAGCACTTAAAGACACCTCTACATACCCTGCTGAACAAGGGTGTGATTAGTTACATATATGCAAGTTTTCCTTTGGCTTTGGCACTAAGTGGCTTGATTTCACTAAGTATTTTATACAGAAATTACAAATTGCTTTAAACATTTTAAAGGAAAGGGAAACTGTGATGAATATTGGTTGCTAAAAATATAATGGTAGCTTCAGCAACTATAATTAAAAATGTACAAACCATACTGTTTACTGAAATTTTAAAAAAACCTTAATATGAAAGATTTAAAAAATCTCCATGATGTTTACTGCTGCAGCCCTATGCACCACTAAGTATGCATAGGTATACCATTAAAAAAATTATATTTAACTATGCAATGGGTTGTTATTGGGCAGAGTAAAGGTTGGGGGTGGGGAGGAAGATTTCTTGGCAGAGAAGCCACTGATTCCTAAGCCCTGTCAGCTTGCAGGTGGGAGCTGCTTGTTCTTTCCCCACCTGCTGCTATTGACAGATGTTTCCTAATTTCCCTCCCATTGACTCTAAACAAATTAACTACACCAGCTCTGTGGTTAGTTATTTGGTTTAGGTATGTGTGTCAAGGGAATGGGTGGCATCTTCTGGTCTACCCAACATGTTCCTTTTCACTTCTTACTGCCATCAGCAGTGAAGGAGAAATGGCAGAGGAACTTTCTGCTACAACTAGGCCATCAGCCATAGGATGGCTCCCTTAAAGTTTACTTTGATAGAGTGGATGGGGATGATCTTAAGTGATAACAGTATCTCATGTTTTGAACCAATGCTTGCAGTGCTCCTGATGTAGTACATCACACCAGGATACCTGTGTAGCATCGACAGATACAGAACAAGGAGGAGATGATGGCGATACATGCCATCCAAGGGGTCTATAAACAGCTCAGAATCCTAGTCATTGATGCAACCTGTCTCACATGGTTATTTTAAATACTTTTTAGAAAAACAACAACAACAACCTTCATAGAATGAAAAGTACCGCCAAAGCAAAAAGATCTCTCATGTAGAGAAAAAAAAAATTCAGCAGCAAAGCATAACCAGAAACCTTAGGGAATAAAATGCTAGGCTCAGTTTCCATACCATATTTAGATAAAGCTTATAAGTTTTAGAGCAACAGATACATAGAAATGCAGGCACAAAAACTTGGCTACCTTCCTATAAGGTCACGTGAGGACAGAACCATTAAGATTTCTCAGAACAACATAATTATTAATAAGAACAAATAGATATTTTGACATTTTCTATGTAGAAAGATAAAAATGCACTTGAAGAGTCTCTTTTCCAACTAGAAGCTTTGTTGTGGAAACTTGAAAATCTGCACAACAAAATCATTGGTCATGCCTCTATAGCGTGAAGTAGTCATTCCTTCAGCGCACCAAAAGGCACTGACAAAAGAAACTTCCTTAGTAGGACTGTAGGCCTCCCCAGGAGGCCTGGATGCTAAGGGGATGCACTGCCTAGCAAAAACCTTTTCTGCACACAGTGTGGCAATCAGCAGATCAGAGCTTGCTTGGGAACAAACATCTGCTAATGTGATGAGACAAATATATGTAACTTAACCTCTGATGACATTACCGGGGGGCCACATATATGAGGCGTGAAGAGAGGACCTGAAGAACACAGACCACAAGGAAACGAAACAAGATATTACTAAAGGGGTCAAAGAGGCTAAGAGGTTGCCTGAGATGAAATGTGATCGTAGTGAGAGGACATATTCCTGATCTTTAGTGAACTGATTGATTAGGATTCATATATTGTCCTGCTGAAATATACTGCTTTGCTGGCATTTTGTTTAGATGACCTCAGTACTGAAGGACAGCATAGGGAGCAGCTTAGATTTCTGTATACTAGCTGAGCTGAAAATAGTCACAGAGAAAAAGCTAGCAGAGGAACACATCTAAACAAGAATTATCTAACACAACTGGCTTGTGTTGATGAAGACAAGTTGATACCAAGGCATTCAACAAAGTCTCCCTGGTTATAGTGGTACCTTGGTTCTCAAACTTAATCCGTTCTGGGAGTCCATTTGACTCCCGAAACGGTTTGAAAACCAAGGTGTGGCTTCTGATTGGCTGCAGGAGCTTCCAGCACTCATTTGGAAGTAGCATCGGACGTTCGGCTTCCGAAAAACGTTTGCAAACCGGAATACTTACTTTCTGGGTATGTGGCGTTCAGGAGCCGATTTGTTCGGGAGCCAAGCCGTTCAAGAACCAAGGTACTACTGTATTTGATTTTAGGGCACTTTGGAGTCAGCAGAGCCTTTCTTGGGCTAACTGGAAAAGCTCCAGTTTTACTTCCACCTCAAGATCACAGGCACACTGGCCATGTCCCTTTACGAAAGCCTTGTTAATTATACTCACAAGCAGAAAACCATTGTTTGCTAATGATCCCACGTTGTGGTTGGAATTCACAACTGATTTACCATGCAGTCCTGTACTCAGAAGTAAATCCCAATGACGGCAGTGGGGCTGACTCTTATACTGGGTATAGGATTCCTTGATTATACAGTCTTTTCAACCCTCAAGCATGCCACACAACAGCAAGGAGAAGGCTAAAATCTTTAGGCAGCAGGCAGGTACACATCCAGGCAGACAACATCTCTGCAGCCGACTGCTCCACAGCCACCTTTAGCCTCTTTTTCTATTTCCATGCTAATTTTAGCAACAGTGGTGGATGTACAGAAGTTGGACAGTGTTTAATGTTAAGGAAATGAGGTCTATTATTTGAAGCCACTGCTCACACAGAAGCATAAAATTATATAGTTGAAAGGGACCATGAGAATCATCTAGTGCAGGAATCTTTTGCCCAATGTGGGGCTCGCATCCACGACCCTGAGATCAAGAGTTTCATGCTGTAACAACTGAGCTACTCTCACTCCTATGTTCTGCTGTTTTCTAAGAGAAGTCTAAGGCATCAAAAACGTAATCACCTTCTTATATTACTCTTGTTAGAAAATTGCCTAGCTAGTGCTATTCTAAATTAAAGTTTTCTAAACACTGACATGTTTTTAAAAATAAAACTGAAAAGATTTACAAGAGGGATACCTGAATCACATGCAGCAGCACCTCTTTCCTTAAGATCTTCAGATATCCTTAACCCTACAAAACTCTCACGTTTCAGGGATTTTTCTTTACTTATTAGCTGAAAAACACAACAGAATTCCTATTACTGAATTTTGTTTTTGTTTCATTTCATGCAGTACAGGTTATTATGCAGTGTAAGCTCTACACATTACATTTAGCACATTATAGAACACCCAGACATTTACTTGTAAAGCTATGCCAAGAAAAAACTTCACAGTTTACCTTGCTTCGGAAGACCAGCGGCCTGCAACCAAAAAAGAAAATACAAAATAAACAGCTGCTTCCACCAAAATATTATTCACAAAAAACATCATCAAAACTAGACGACAAATCAGATTAGTTCTTTCCATGCTCTAATATTAGCACAGAAGTTTCCAACACTGAAACACTATCTGTGCCAGCATAGTTTTAAAGCACAGAGCCAGACCATATGCTAACGTCATTACAAACTGCCAATTATTACTTAATGGCCCATAAGGCAGTAAAAGTGGTGAAATCAATACAAGAAGTGCTCTTATAGAATGTGTTTATACAAATGTATCAGCTTTCAAAAAATTGTCCTGAATTGAAATCGACCACTCAGAGGAATTAACAGTGCTTTTTAGATCACTGAAAGTACCACCTGAATAGCACTACTTCCTGTTTCTAGCGACACAAGAGACTTAGGAGTGGATGGGAAGCTGTGAAAAACTAGCCTCTCCTAATATTTTTCAGCACATAGGCAGCACACTCAGTTTCCCCATTTTGCTCAATCTTCTAGTCTTCTAGTCTCCCACAGAAATAGCAACAAATTTCAAAAGTGGAAGAAAACCATAAAAATCACAACAACTGGCAGGACAGCTCAACCTTTTAAATGTTATGCTTTATACTTCAAGAGTCTATTTCCAATAAAACAAATTATAAAGTAAAAAAAAATGCTTAAAGACAAACATAGGTGATTATTAAAAAGTTAATTGCACACAATTCTTACCATTGACAAGAAGCAATTTGTCCACAATGCAGTCCAGAGCTGCACTGTGAGTTCTGCATGCAAAACAGTGCTTCTGACACCCAAGCACCTTCATTTTACTGTCACTTATTTATCACATTTTTACATTGCCTTTCCACCAAGCAGCTCGGAACAGCGTCCTCAAACAATCATGATCCCCAATAAGTTTCATGGCCAAGAGATTATGTAAGATCAGGTCTCTCTGGATTGCATCCAGCTCTCTGGCCACTACTCCACACTGGCACTCTAAGAATTCTCTCCCTCAATATGGCACTTGACAAGCAAATTCTGAAACAGTGGGAAGTGGCACTGAAGAGAGATTTCATTTTGGGGGGTAGAGGTGGGGGAGTTAAATGTTCTGGAAGCAATTCTTGGTGCATGTGACAAAGAAGCCTCTCATTACTGGAGCCTCTGATCTGATAAATGCAACTATAGACCTGTAACACTTACTTTTAAAATATTGTGACTGTTAAGTAGAATAACATTAAACACAGCCATGCTCTTGGATCTTAGCGCAACTAGCTGAATAACAGTTTATTATCCATAATAACAATGCCCTGTCCACACTGACTCATTTATTAACTCTCTATCCCACCCTTGCTCCAAGGAGCTCAGAGCAGCATATGTAACTTCTTCCCCCCAGCAATTTTATCCTTACAGCATTGTGAGAGTGTTTCACTTATGAGATGGTGAGCTTGGGGAAGATACTTAGGGAGCCATCCCAACTACCCCGTCTTCCCAGCAAAGCGAAATGGGGGTGCTGGGACCAGCACTGCATCCATAGCCCTGCTGTGCATAGTGATTGAAGTGGAAGGGCAGGCAGATTGCCCTTCAATCAGAACCAGATTGAACTCTATGCTGTCATGTGACTGCAGGAGGGCCAGTTTGGGATCAGGTGGTTCCCCAGCCAGCTCAGCCCTGCCTTCTCTTTACCCTCGGAATATCCTGTTTGGGGGCTTCCTGCTGCCTGCCACCAGCGGGGATGCTGGCAGTGGCACATCTGCCAGCCCATACATTTGGCAGGTGAAACGGGAGCCCCTCATCAGCAGAATGACACTGGCATCACTTTGCAGCCAGCATGAAGCCATATCTCTAACCAATCTACCCCATTCCTGCCTGGCACAAGGGGGGTTGGATTGCTCTGTGTGCGAGCTTCAAGGAAGAGCAGGGATTTAAACCCGCATCTCCCCATTCATAGCCCACCACATTACAGTGGATATCTACAACACACAGAAACCTAAAGATCAGTACACTGACTATTACAGAAGGCTCAAAACTGGATATTTTTATTTCCCAAAAACACATGCTATCTCATTAAACTTTACAACAATCCTGTAATGTAGGCCAGTATTATCCCCATACTTCAGACAGGGGTTGGGAGTGGTTTGTCTGAAAGCCGCCTAGTGAATTTTTGGCCAGGGTGATATTTATATTACGTCACTCTTAGGCTTTTATGCTACAGTACTGTAGCGCACAGAAAGAAAAGTGGAAAAAGTCTACCTCATAGCAGCAGCACAAAAGAAGCCAAGTCATGCCAAGGACATAATTTTGGCCAGCGTGAGTTTTCCAGAACAGCTTTCAACGGGGAAGGCAGGACGTGAGTGGAAGAGGGAGAATCTCCAGGGCTCATGCAATTGGGAATGGAATTCAGAAAACCAGGCAGGGTATTCCCCCCCCCCAACCCATTTTAACAATCCTCACATTGGAGAAGATGAGGCTTTCTGGGGCAGCCAGAAATCTAATAGCTAAAAATACAATTCTCATTAAACATGGGATGGAGTTTAAATAGTTACTTTGGGGGTTTGTGTGACAGTGTTAATAATGGTAGAAAAGAAGGGGTGGGGAAGTAGGGAAGGCAGCAGTGGACGGTTCAGCCAGTAAATGAATGGAACGGTGAAGGATACAGCAATAAGAGTAAAATATGGGGACCGGAGGACTAGGGTAGAGAAAGGTAATTTAACAGGAATGTTGGAAGGCAGGAACAGTGGCAGGGGACAGGGACATGATGGAGGTGAGAAAGGGTAATAGGAGGAAACAAAATCAAAGTGACATAATAGGCAACCTGTCAAGCAGAAACGTGGAAGGTGGGGAAAAGGTTTTGTAACAACCCTTCCCCTTTGATAGATAGATAGATAGATAGATAGATTCTTTATTGTCATTACACAAGTGCAACATTGCACAAGTGCAACGAAATTGGATGCCATCCCTTAAAAACAACAAAAGCAACACAACAACAACAACCAAACAAACCACATTCCAGCCACACCCACACCCACACCCATCAAACTCCCAGGTCACACTATCGAGTTACTGCATTTAAGAAGGCCACAGCTCTTGGATAGAAACTATTTTTCAGTCTATTTGTCCTTGACTTGATGTTTCTGTATCTCCTGCCAGAAGGCAGTAGTACAAACAGACTGTGTCCCGGGTGAGATGCATCCTGCAGGATATTGTTTGCTTTCCTAAGACAACGGGAACCGTACAGTTCTTCCAAAGATGGGAGGGGATGACCAATAATCCTTTGGGCTGTGGTTATGACCTTCTGGAGCACCTTCCTCTTCCTAGCTGTACAGCTGGAGAACCAGGCACAAATACAGTATGTGAGAATGCTCTCTATGGAGCCTCGGTAGAAGGACACCAGCAGTCTCTCACTCAGATTGTTCTTCTTTAAAAGTCTGAGGAAATAAATTCTCTGCTGGGCCTTCTTCACCAGAGCAGTGGTATTTGCGCTCCAAGTCATGCCCTGATCGATAGTCACTCCCAAAAACCTGAATTCCGCCACCCTCTCCACCCGTTCCCCGTTGATATACAAGGGCTGAATGTCCGCCTTTTTTTTCCTGTAATCCACCACCAATTCCTTGGTCTTAGTCGTATTAAGAGCCAGATTGTTCTCTCCACACCAAGCACAAAGCCGCTCCACCTCGTCCCGATAGGCGGACTCATCCCCTCCTGAAATGAGCCCCACCACCGTAGTGTCATCAGCAAACTTGATGATTTTGTTGCTGGAATAAATGGCTGTACAATCATACGTATAGAGAGTATAGAGCAGGGGACTCAACACACAACCCTGTGGTGAGCCGGTGTTAAGGCTAAGGGCTGTGGACATATGTGACCCTACTCTAACCCTCTGAGAACGTTCTGACAAAAAGTCCAAAACCCAGAGACAGGTGGAGTTGGAGAGTCCAATCGCCTCTAGCTTGGACACCAGTCTATGGGGGAGGATAGTGTTAAAAGCAGAGCTAAAATCCACAAACAGCAGCCTCACATAACTCCCCGGCTGCTCCAGATGGAACAGAGCAGCATGGAGAGTGGTAGTGATAGCGTCTTCCGTGGATCTATTTGCCCTGTATGCAAACTGGTAGTTGTCAAAAGTTGATGGAAGACAGGAAATAATGTGACGGCGCACCAGTTTCTCAAAACACTTCATGATGATTGGAGTCAGTGCAACTGGTCTGTAGTCGTTCAGACTACTGATTGTGGATTTTTTAGGCAGAGGAACAATAGTTGACGACTTCAGGCAGGGTGGGACAATAGACTGGTGTAAGGACTTGTTGAAGATCTTAGTAAAGACCCTCGCCAGCTGATCCGCACAGCCCTTCAACACCTTTCCCGTGATGCCATCAGGTCCAGCAGCCTTCCTCGGATTCACCATCCTCAATACCTGTCTCACCTCATGCTCCTCTACAGTGAATGAGGGGCCCCTATGGGCTGGTGGCTGTAATACCGGCGTCTCAGGTGGCTCCTTCTCGAAGCAAGCAAAGAAGAAGTTAAGCTCCTCCGCCAGCAAAGGGTCACCGTCGACAGCACCAAGGTTAGGTTTGTAGTTGGTAATATGCTGAATCCCCTGCCACATCTGTCTTGTGTTGTTACTCCTTAAATTATCCTCAATCCTCTGCCTATAGACCAGTTTTGCCCGTCGAATACCCCTCTTCAAGTTTGCTCTTGCCACACTGTAAAGCTGCACCTCGCCCGACCTAAAAGCCCTGTTCCTTTCCCGCAACAGGCACTGGACCTCTCTATTCATCCAGGGTTTCTGATTGGGGTAAAACCGGACTGTATACTTACTTCCTCACATGTCATAAGCTCTCCTGGCCTATTTGACTGACCCTCCACTCCACCCAGTCCCCTTAGCAAATTTGGTGTGTGCTCCCAGCACTGGTATTGGGGTAATCAGTATTAGTGTTCAACCCTTTCTCCATTGTTAAATATGTGAAGCTGCCTTACACCTGAGGTCCAGTGCCGAGGGCCTTCTGGCAATTCCCTCACTGTGAGAAGTGAGGTTACAGGGAACCAGGCAGAGGGCCTTCTCGGTAGTGGCGCCCGCCCTGTGGAACGCCCTTCCATCAGATGTCAAGGAAATAAACAAGTATCTGACTTTTAGAAGACATCTGAAGGCAGCCCTGTTTAGGGAAGTTTTTAATGTTTCATGTTTTACGGTGTTTTTAATATTCTGTTGTGAGCTGCCCGGAGTGGCTGGGAAAACCAAGCCAGGTGGGCGGGATATAAATAAAAAATTATTTTATTGCATCTAAAGATGTGGGACCACCATTGATGGCTCTTGCTGGTAGGCCAGTGAGCAGCGCCTCCAATGATTATCTTAATGCTTGGGTAAGTTCATGCAGGTGTAGGTGATCCTTCAGATAATGTGGTCCCAAACTATTCTTTTAAGACAAAAACCAGCACCTTGAAATAGGCCAGGAAATTAATAGGCAGCCAATGTAACTGACTCAGAAAAGGTGCAATATGATCCAGTATGTGATGAGTATGGAGTTGGATGGTACCTGTAAGAAGGGGACTGCGCAGACCATTAGTGCCTGTGTCCTCTTCCGGCTTTCCATCCAATTCACTGTACTCAAAATGTTCTGTCACCCATGAAGTCTGCAGCTGTTTAATTCCTGATCAAGCAAATATAATCCACACTTTGATCTTGGATTTGAGTGTGACCTGGTGTGCATTACCAAGACCACCATGCAGGCACAGCCAGCAAAAATCACTACTGACATTGGCGGCTGTGAGCATTCCTACTGCCTCAAGCCAGCTGTCTGTAAAAAGAACTGTGTGCTGGTGACTAACTCATCCCCCAGAGCAAATATCATCTGCTCCACTCTAGGATTCGCTTGGAAACTTAGTGCTTCCAATGAGTTCTTACTCTCTGGGTGCAAACATTTGGACTAGAAGATAGTGAAGAAACAGGAACAATTATAGCTGAAATAGTGGGAAACCGACTCTGAACCATACTGAACAGAGATTAAAACTGGGTAGATGGTATATAGTGGTACCTCGGTTTACATACGCTTCAGGTTACATACGCTTCAGGTTACAGACTCCGCTAACCCAGAAATAGTACCTCGGGTTAAGAACTTTGCTTTAGGATGAGAACAGAAATCGTGCTCTGGCAGCAGGGCAGCAGCAGCAGCAGGCCCCATTAGGTAAAGTGGTGCTTCAGATTAAGAATGGACCTCCGGAACGAATTAAGTACGTAACCAGAGGTACCACTGTACTGTACTTATGTGTACTGGTAGATTTGCGTGAGGTGTGTAAATAGAATGATATTGAATGAGCAACATATATTACATGATTTCTGTAAATACAGGCAACTCTCAAATACATGGGGGTTGTGTTCTGGGGATAGTGCGTAAAGCCAAAATCATGTATAGTGAAAACACATTGAGTTCAATGGTGGGTGGGATTGCCAAAGTCATTTTCCCCAGACACACACACCCTTTCCATTTTTTTTTCTGCCAAGCATATAAATCGTAATGCTCACAAGTTAAATGTATGCAAGTTGCAAGTTACCTGTATGAGTCAGAATTGGGTGTGATACGTTAGTGGGGGGAGGGTTGCATGTTTTGAGCTAGAATGTGCCTTTGACAAGAGGAAAAGGATCCCTGGATCTTAAGATGTTTTCAAAATGTGCTGCTATGATTTTATTTTGGGAGCATCTTATTGTTTTATATTGTAGCTGTATTACAGTGCATTGTATTAGATTGTAGTTTCTCAGTTTCATTGTTTCTTACATATTCATATTGTATTTGCTATTTTGTTAACTCATCAGAGACCGTCTTAAGTGGTATAAGAACACATGAAATAAAAATAAATAAAATTAGTATGCTCGTATGGCGAAGGAAAGCATGCTTTTGTGAAAGTGGGAGTCTCCTTCATGTTTGATTAACTTTGAAATACTTCAGGCACCAAACTTTGAATTTAAAGCATTTATCTTCAGCAGTTAATTTGGGTAAACGATCTTCCAAACCATGTGATCCAACCCCCTCTGTCACATGACTATTTCATCTTCCCCTTTCTGGTTAGCACTAATCATAGTAATCAGTTAAGATGTGTAAACCATGGTTAATGTTAAACACAGTTTGCACTATTCAGCTGTCACAGCAAAACTATGGTTAGGCAACCTTGGAAAGAAAAGAGAGCCCATTGTATATTCCTTGTTCTTCCAAACCATTGTTTTGGAGGATTCCTAACATGATACAGTGGTGCCTCGCAAGACGAAATTAATTCATTCCGCGAGTCTCTTCATCTTGTGGTTTTTTTCGTCTTGCGAAGCACAGCTTAGCGGCTATTAGTGGCTTAGCGGCTTTAAGAAAAAGGAAAAAAACTCGCAAGAACTCGCAAGACATTTCGTCTTGCGAAGCAAGCCCATAGGGAAATTCGTCTAGCAAAGCGATGCAAAAACCAAAAAACCCTTTCGTCTTGCGTGTTTTTTGTTTTGCGAGGCATTTGTCTTGCGGGGCACCACTGTATTTTGAATTGAGACCAGGAAGATTTTGGCAATTTCATCTTCTAATAATTTTATTTTTAAATTTTCTTATTGAGAAATACAACAATGCACAAGTATTACAAGCAAGCAAAGGAAAGTAATTAATCTAAAAATCCAGTCACAGTCTAGAATTCTTGCTTAGTGTTTTGTTTTGGGTTTTTTTTTTTTACATTTTCTCCCTTTGAGCATCAGCTCTTTATGCTAAGTTGGCAAATGGCTTTTGAAAATCTGAACAGTTTCAACCACTTTATTCTGCTTTTCAAAGAAAACAGACAAGTGTTCTTTGGGGCCACACAATCCCTGAGTGCACCTAAACACACACAAAAAGAGAATTGAACTAATTAAACCAGTATTATTTTTATTACTTACTCCTGATGTGATGTGCAAAGTTTAGCAAGTTTGTCTAACTCTTCATTATTCAGGACTTTAGCAGAACGTTTTAGAGCTGGAACCTCGTTAGATGCTGCTGCTTTCCATTTTTTTTCTGCAACAACACACAATCATTTTATATTTTTGTATATTAAAAATATTTCAGTGTCTTCAAAAGCAAAATGTTTTGAATAGACAAAGTGGATTCAACATAATGGAAAAACAAATATTACAGCACGGAATAACTGCAATAGTCCATTAACAGCCAGAAGCCTAACTGAAAATAATGAACAACCACTGATCACTGTGCCTACACACAACAGTCACCACTAGGGAAATATGCAGCTATTTTTATTTTGCAACCCAAAACTTATTCTATTATAATAAAAACAAGAGATTTCCCAACTATATGACACACTTACCCCACTGTTGTTGTATAGAAGAAAGATTTGCAAGTAGTTGCTCATGATATAACCGTTCAAGCTGAATAAATTTCATGGCCTTCTCATCTGAATGAAAAACTAAAGGAAAATGCAGACACCGAATGACAGTCGAGAACAGACAGTGCTTTTTTCTAAAAGAAATGTTTAGAGGTACTCTCATTTTCCTACTCATATTGAAATACAGCCCCCCAATGAGGCCAAACTTAGATTCACAAAATGTTTAGGGGTATGCATACCCCTGCGTACAGAAAAAGGCACAGCATAGATATAATGTATAATTGTGCTCAAAACTTGGCATGCACGTGCTACATGGACCCCATAATCAACTCTCATAATCTTTCCCCCCTGTAGTCAGAAAGTTTTCCTTTTTTGGGCAATGAATTCTCTAGGATGAGTGTTTCCAGCAGTAATTTGCCATTCACATTTAAAGTTACTCAATTTAATGGAAAAAATACAACCAAGTACCACCTGGAAGCTCTTATTTCTTCAAATGACCAAATTCAAAAATGAAATAAATTTCTCTTTCAAGGGTAAAAGCTTCTCAGTTTTTGATCGCACATCTAGAATTAAGGGGCGAAAGCTAGCAAATACCAACAACATAATCAATCTCTTCGGACTGCAAGTGCAAAAGAGGAAAATCAAAGCAGCTATAAACATCTTATGTGACATGGCTGAGTGGGGATTTGAACCCTGGTCTCCTTGGTCTTAGTCCAGCACTTAAACCATTATACCACAGTGAATCTATGCAAAGCCTGACTAAATGCAAGCACCTCCTATATTAGATTCAAGTTCTTATGCTAGATTGAACAAGCTCATGTACACTCATAGCTTATGAACAATACCTTAGTGGTTTGTTTTTTGTTTTTTACACTGTTCTTGCAGACACTGTTTTACACTGTTCTTTACACATTTGAGATAACAATTTAATATTTATAGATGTGTCCCCTGGAAATTAAGAAATCTGAATAACTGTACTTAAATAATCATAATTTTTCCACTTTGGCTTTAAGCAGACCTGTTGCTGGAAACCTTCAGCCATATGCTGAGGGCAATGGCATAGAAATCAATCTTGATTTTAAAAAGGATACATTCTCCATCTTGAAAATACGTTTCAGCAATCTGTAACAGAAAGCAAAGAAGCAACTAACATTTTCAGATATTTATTATATCGTTATCACCCTTTATATTATCCTCCAGAAACCACCTCAGAATCTATATCCTGCCAAAAACGTACATAAATGTTGTACCCTGAACCATGGCTGAATACACTATTTGTGCGAAGCGAGATTATATATGTTTGGATGTTTCATATATGCAATAAATTAAGATTGTAGTCCTGGGCACACTGATCTGAGATTAAGTTCCAGTGAACACAGTGGACCACACTTTTGAGTACACTTTCTACCCATTTTATCAAAGCATCACATATACAGACAGAGAAGTAAGAGTTATAGCCACAAAGTTTATATACTTTCCAGCCTCTATATCTTCAAAAACTTCTGCTACAGTCCTCAGGATTATAACCGGCTACACCCACACACCTGAAAAGCAAATACTTGGGGTATTTAACTACTGTGGCATCTTAAATACTAACAAATATATTGTGCCATAAACTTTTATGGACCAATCCACATTTCATCACAGTCTTTGACCTACAAAAGCTTATGGCATGATGGACTTCCCTCAATAATCTAATGGGTAGGATCCAGACTAAATTAGCTCCCACATAAATCAATGGGACTAGGAACATAGGGCGCTGCCTTATACTGAGACAGACTCTAACTTACTCTAACTCAGTGGCTTTCCATTATTTCAGCTGATAAAATCTCTCATACTATGGCCACAGAGAAACCAAGGTAGTTCTTTTTTTACTACCTCATGGAGGCACAGGGGGAGGACTCTTGAATCCATCTGCTCAAATTCTTCTCGAAGAAGAGAGAAGAGGGCCTGCAAAGTCTGGGTTGGATCCTTTTGGGGAAAGTTTGCATTGGTCTTGTTTCCATCTTCATCTGATGTAGAACCTGTTGCTGTAATGCCAGTCTTCTCTTGCTTGGCTGCTGCGGAAGTATTAAACGAGAACAGTTGTGGAGTCTCAGAAACATTTCAACTTATAGGGTTCTGTTCAAAATTGCATGAGCAAACATCTGCTCACACAGGGGGATTCCCATCTCTCCTCCTTGAGCCCATGGAAAGCCACTCTGGGGGTCAAGGGCCTTTTAGGAAGGGGAACGGGCTGTAGCAAAAGAAGCCATACTGGCAACAAAATGGGTATAGCTTAATAGTACTTCTTAACTAATGCTCCTTTGGGGGCAAAAGCAACAAGAGCCGGAATTTATTCCAATAAACTATAAAATTTTGTATTAGAGATGGCATTAAAAGATTACCTTCAAAATAATTGGTTATTTTCATGGCAACGTGTGACCTTCACTATGTTTGTGCCATGCCAAATTACCATTTGTTTCAAAGTGCTATCCAGGTTTGGAATATCTTTCAGATATTCCAAAGCCATTCGTAAAGCTAATTGTGAGTGTTGTGTAGAACGATGGAAGTGGCATTCAAACAAACAAACAAACCAACTTAAAATGGAAGAAAAAAATTAACTTTATGGGAAATTGATTTCACAGTGTTGTTGATGCAAATATTGACTAAATTCTACAACCATTTCCCCAAAGTCACTCCTGCTAATATAGTTCATGCTGAAAAAATTCAGCAGTACCTCCTTTCTGGCTCTTACTCAGGACCACTACCTGAAAGCTAGGCTCATCAACGTAATTATAAAACTACAATTATTCTGTTATAAAAGCCACTACCAACACAGATAAAAAGAAAAGAATACAAAGAACACCTATACCTACCCTTGGAAGACACAAACCTACAGCACAAGACAAAAGAACATGTGCCCTCATTGTTTGGGCATTTTCTGATACAGAGACCAAAAGCATTTCATCATTACAAACTCTTTCCTAGCACCTGTTAAGTTCCCTCCTTTCTTGTTTCTGTTTTCCAACATACACCACAGATCACCAGTTTTGAATTCTACATCTAATCCCTTTGCAATCACTAGCTTAATCTTTAACTTGATTGTTCCACCTGTTGGGAGACTAAAATATCTGTTTCTCTTTATCCACATCATAAACATTTACATAAATATACAGCATTTGTTGAACAGCACCGAAAATTGTTTTTGATACAGGAAGAATTAAGAGTGAACGTGAATTCTCAGAATGGAACTGACCCAATTAGGTTCCTAAGATAGATCTGTAAGACCACACTATTATTCTTTCTTAGGAAAAGATACTACAGAAGATTGTTGCTCAGCTCAACCCTTGACTTATTTATTACACTGTGCAAACACTGCCCTCCCGTGAAATCTCTATATTCCTGAAAACAAAACTGCATTGCCTTTACATGCAGAAATGTGACATCTCATTTTTATCTGGTCACAGAAACCACAGCTGATATGTGAAAAACAAACTCAGAACAAGAAGATTGACAGGTCAAATGAACAAGAATGTATTAATTAGAGCAAAACTAAACCCTTTGTGTTGGCTAAGAAGCCAGCTTCAGAAATATCAGTTTGAAGTTGGCATGCTTTGAAACTAACCAGAATTTGTTATAATCTACGATTCCTAGTTCAGATGACAGGCCAAGCTAACACAGGGAAACTGAATGCTGGTGGAGTCCTTCTACCAACCATGTGGTAGGAGGGAAAGAGTGAACCTAAGATGGCAAAGTGCAAACCTAGGTTTCCCATCCATTATAAGGAAAAAGGCCTACGCTGGATTCTGTTTTACATGAAATAGCTTGCACAACAAATCCTTACGTTGTGATATCTTGTTTCTGCCATGTTTGTATCTCCTTAAAATAATCAAGAAAAAAACAAATTTAACATTTAAATTGTCACTGTAGTAGAGCTTAGACTGTATGAATAGTATCTTTTCAGTCTTCAACTATGCAAACCTAAATTGCCTTATTTTAAGCAGTTTATTAGCTGTCTTTCTACTTAGTATACACAAGACAGTATTCAAAATGGAAATATGAACTTATCATACACCCATTTCTATACATCCCAAGTATTTGCAAGTTCAGTCCTTCTTAATATGATAATGCCATCTAACCAGATGATGCAGATGAGTAATTGCCATTAAAAAAATATGTTCAATATACAGTGTAGAAAATCATACAGAGGCAGAAAATAAAAAGGGTTAACTAACACCTTATGAGGGGCGCAGGTGGCGCTGTGGGTTAAAGCCTCAGTGCCTAGGACTTGCCGATCGAAAGGTCGGCGGTTCGAATCCCTGCGGCGGGGTGCGCTCCCGCTGCTCGGTCCCAGCGCCTGCCAACCTAGCAGTTCGAAAGCACCTCCGGGTGCAAGTAGATAAATAGGGACCGCTTACCAGCGGGAAGGTAAACGGCGTTTCCGTGTGCGGCTCTGGCTCGCCAGAGCAGCGATGTCACGCTGGCCACGTGACCCGGAAGTGTCTCCGGACAGCGCTGGCCCCTGGCCTCTTGAGTGAGATGGGCGCACAACCCCAGAGTCTGTCAAGACTGGCCCGTACGGGCAGGGGTACCTTTACCTTTACCTAACACCTTATGAAAGAGGGTGTGACGGATTTCATGGAAGAAGTATTGTGAAAGGGAATTGCAGATGGTTTAGGTGTATTCAACACATTACATTTATTATATTTGCTGTATGGCCTGCTTTATAGGTCACATTAAACCACATTTAAGCAAACTATGGTTTAAGGTGAACAATGTGTTGGAGCATGCTGCTCAAGAGGTCCCATCTCACACTTCCCCTGTTGTTGCTGCCACTGCACAATAAACAAAGAAAGCCAGAGTTTGGCCTGTCATTTTGTCTGAATCCAGGCTGATTGCCTACCCACCCCCCAAAACGAGCTACAAGTTGTAAACCAGTCACAAAGCTTGAATATTGGTTGTGGCTTGTTGGGAGAGAAGCAAACCACGGACATGAGTGTGGTGTGTGAACTGGGCCATAAAATAAACTATTTTGGACCTTAAGCTGCCTCTGTGTGGCGACTAGAACTGGGGGCAACTTCTGCTACATGGGCATCTCAGCTCAGATTCCCGGCAGATAACTCTTGCACTGACAAAGCGATTAAATCAGTATGACACTGAAATTCCTTCCTATTATTTTTATCAATTGAAAACAAAAATTAGTTTTTAATAGCTTCTACTCTTCAAAAACGTGGGTGGCACTGTGGGTTAAACCACATAGCATAGGGCTTGCCGATCAGAAGGTTGCGGTTCAAATCCCTGCAACGGGCTGAACTTCCGTTGCTCGGCCCCTGCTCCTGCTAACTTAGCAGTTCAAAAGCACAAAGTGCAAGTAGATAAATAGGTACCGCTCTGGCAGGAAGGTAAACGGCGTTTCCATGCGCTGCTCTGGTTTGCCAGAAGCAGCTTAGTCATGCTGGCCATATAACCCGGAAGCTGTACGCCGGCTCCCTTGGCCAATAAAGCAAGATGAGCACCATAACCCCAGAGTCGTCTGCGACTGGACCTAATGGTCAGGGATCCCTTTACCTTTACCTTTTACTCTTTAAACAACACTACTTTCTCTTGTAAGAAAATGACTTGTTAATATTTGCCTTCTAGGTGAATGCATTCTAGGTGCATGCTTCACCTGTCAGGATTGTAGAGTTGGCTGGGAAGGTAGTGGCCTTGCAGAGAAGATATAGAAAGACCACACTTTTTGAGAACAGTAGTCATAGAAGGAGATACACCCAAGTCATGTTATAGGTTAAAGGCCTGTACTATGAGCAAACAAAATGTTGTATATTGTGGAAGTTGTTGTACCTTTCCTGCTGGAACTTTTTGTTTTCCTTGAACTCCTTTTTTCAGAGTCACCTTTTTCTAAAATGAGCATTTCATCTGCAGCGAAGCTTCTAGATGGCTTATCACTTTCATCTTCTTGGCAGGAGGACGTGTAGTCTCCACTGTCCTCATTATTATTAATGCTGTCCTGCTCAACCTTTCCCATTGTGTCGTCACTGCTTTTCAGAGTATCGTGCTTGCTTCCATTAAGCTGATTTTCATTTTCATCTGGTGAAGAAGCTAAGCAAGCTTTGATCTTTTCCACAAGTGTGTCGGTACGAAGTGAGCCTTGTAAACTTAACTGCAGGTCATTTGTAGGAGATTCCCTGTCATCCATTAGAGCGTTCCTAGAGTGAACTTTATATCCACTTAGCACAAATGATCTTCAGCTCTAGAAAGGGGAAAAAAGGCATTGAGATTTATAATAATCAAAATCCAATCATGTTTTGACTACCTAGCTATATTAGATTATATAGTCCAGCCTTGTATTTAAGCACTAGCCTGGTTACCATAGGATAGGTGATCAGGAACCACACGTAAGCGAGTGCATGGAATTCCACCCAGGCAATGAGAACAGGTTGGCAAAGGACTGACGAGAGCTCTGTCATTCCTCCAGTACTCCTCAGACAAGCAGCACAGAGATCTCAGCAAGGGTGATATCTGATGGGCTCCCTCCTGTGTCAGTGGGCCCTGAAGGGCTGACCTGGCAGCAGAGCCAGGCAGCTGAGGGGACTGACACCATTTTGATTCCCAACAATGCCCCAGAGTGACACTGTATGGCGCATTGTGGAAAATAAAAAGGGATTGTCTTGTGCTGCTCAGAGTGCCAGGCTGTGGGGGAATTAAATGGGGAACATGGCAAGCATCAGCACAGGACAGTTGCCCACAGAAACCAGGTGCTGACTCTCCTCCAGAGGCAAGCAATGTTTTTTTGCAGGCCTTTAACTTTTGTGGATTCTGTTTTTCCACAAGGCTAGTCAAAGAGGTTCAAGGGATTGGACTAGATGACCCCTTACAACTCTACAATTCTGAGAGTAAACTAAACTGTGTACATTGGCATACTTTATGGCTTCATATTCCAGGGGCGCTCTGTGCGATGAGAATATTCAGTGCCCCCACCTCTCGCCTGTCATTCTATATCATAGTTGTGATGTCTCTAAATCTCCACGCCCAGTACAACTGAACCGGTCGAGCTCCCCTAAATCCGCCTCTGCTGTACATATCATTCTGGCAATTTAATCCAAGAACGGTAGCATTCAGTGGTAAAATACCAGCACCATACTTTGTGGAGTAGTAAATTCAAATAAAAGCTCAACACTCAGAAATATGCAGATGTATATTTGTTAAAACTACAAATTATTTAGATTAGCCATATCCACCCACTAATTGAAAATCTGCTATTTAACAACAAAATGACTAGCTAAAGACAGGGGCCTCCATATAATTAAGCCCTAACATTTAGCAATTAAGTGAATTACACATTTGTGGTGCACTTTGCAAACCTTAAACATCACAACTGCTACCATAAGCAGGCAGTGGCTTTCACACCCTTTTTTTTTACAATGGAGGAAAATGAAGCAGAAATACTTACGGTAAATGACTGCCTAACAAAGAGGAAATCAGGCAAGACTGTACTTAAACAAATGAACATCTGTGATCTTTGAACAGCCACTTCACATACAAATGGGTGATATTTAACCAAGTCATATTCAGAGCAAACCTACCAAAAGCAATAGATATTGGTGGGTCTTTTCTGAATATGATCAATGTGGGATATAACCTATAAATGAGAAAAATTTATTTATTTATTTATTTATTTATTTGCTGACTCACCCATCCACACAAGGCTTGTTATTTCAGGAAACAAGACAGCAGAATGGGACAAACTGCCTGTAATCAGTGCAGTGCTGTAAAACACATTACTCCAGCATACAGGGAGCTATATGAGCAGATATGGGACACTCCTGCCAATGGAGCTTAATCTGGATCTAAGCAGTAGTTTTTAATTCAGTTAAATTATTTCACAATTAACACTACTTAAAAACCTACATTCTGACTTCTAAACTGAAGCTGATAGTATCCAGTTTGTATCTTTTATTTATTGTACCTTTAGATTTACTGAATCTAACTCATCTCCCTCTTCCTATTTACTTCCTCTAGTATATTTGTAGTGTTCCAGCAAAGCTTTCCGGTTAGCTAAGGGAGACTAACATTTCCTGCTGAACCACTAGCAGCTTACTAAGCGAACTTGCTCAAGCTATTCTACCTGAGTGTTGTTTGGTAAATTTCTTGTGCTTATTAGCAAGGATGATTGAGCATGAGCAAATACTAGCAAACATGCTCACTAAAGCAGCTGGTGCAACATTAATATAGAATCATAAGAGTTGCAAAGGACCAAAGAGTCATCTAGTCCAGCCCCCTGCAATGCAGGAATCTCAGCTAAAGCATCCATGACAGATGGCCATCCAACCTCTGCTTAAAAACCTCCAAGGAAGGAGAGTCCACCACTTTTCGTGGGAGTCTGTTAAACTCCTGAACAGCTCTTACTATCAGAAAGTTTTTTCAAATGTTAAGTCGGAATCTCCTTTTTTGAAACTTGAAGCCATTGGTTTGAGTCCTACCCTCCAAAGCAGGAGAAAACAAGCATGCTCCCTCTTCCATGTGACAGCTCTTAAGATATTTGAAGATGGCTATCCTATCTCCTCGCAGTCTCCTCTTTTCCATGCTAAACATACCCAGCTCCTTCAGGTGCTCCTCATAAGGCTTAGTTTCAAGACCCTTGATTATCTTGGTTGTCCTCCCCTGCAGACATTCTAGCTTGTTAACATCCTTCTTAAATTGTGGTGCCCAGAATTGGACATAGCATTTCAAGTGTGGTCTGACTAAGGCAGAATAGAGTGGTACTATTACTTCCCTTGATCTGGACACTATACTTCTGTTGATGCAGCCTAGAATACCATTAGCTTTTTTTGCTGCTGCATCACACTGTTGACTCATGTTAAACTTGTGGTCCACCAAGACCCCTGGATCCTTCTCACATGTATTACTTGTAAGCCAGGTGCCCCCCATCCTATATTTGTGCATCTGGTTCTTCCTGCCTAAGTACAGAACCTTACGATTGTCCCTACTGAAATTAATTTTGTTAGCTTGTGCCCAGTTTTCCAATCTGTTAAGGTCATTTTGAATTCTGATTCTGTCTTCTGCGGCATTAGCTACCCCTTCCAGTTTGGTGTCACCTACAAATTTGATAAGCATCCCCTCAATTCCTTCACCGACGTCATTTATAAAGACGTTGAACAATAACGGGCCCAGGAGAGAACCCTGTGGCACCCCACTTGTCACTTTTTCCAGAATGATGAGGAACCACTAATGAGTACTTTTTGGGTTCAGTCAGTCAACCAACTACAAATCCACCTAACAGTTACCTCGTTCAACCCACATTTTAGCAGCTTCCTTGCGATAATATCATGGGGTACTTTGTCAAAAGCCTGACTGAAATCAAGATACACTATGCCCACAGCATTTCCCTGATCCACCAAGTTTGTGATTCCATAAAAAAAGAAATCAGATTGGTCTGACGTGTCTTATTTTCAGCACCAGGGAATGTGCCACCTAAGAACTTGTCACCTCTTTACTGTTGTGCCCAGCAGAGGGGTTGTGGTATGGGTATACTGTGTTTTGCTTTAGGTCACTTAAATGTTTTCACTACCTTTAAATCTTATGGCAGATAGTGGTGGCACAGACATTATGTGAGAAATGGAAGGGAGCTCACTGGGAGGGAGGGGGAGTGAAATAGTAATAGCAGCGGCCAGCACACCTGACTGCTGGCCAGTGTGCCACACCCATTGTGGTAGATGGTCCTGCAGGTGATATATGAGAGGGCATGTTCACCACCTACGGAAAACGGCTAAATGTGGCTTATGAAAGGGCTTACCCTGGTGCCAGGTGAAGGGTTTTTAATTCACACAGAGGTTTTAAACAAGTAGCATTTTAAACAAACATCTCACTGTATCAGTTGCATCTTAATGTGTAACTTATACTGTACCAGAAAGATTTCCACCCTGCATTTAGTAGGTTTTAAAATATTATTTTAATTATTTGTAAAACCACCCAGGTAACATGTGTTGTGTGACCATATAAATCTAATAATAAAATAAATAAAATAAGTAGCTGCAACCCAAGATTTTTTTTGCATCGGGAATGATCCAGCCTAATTCAGTCTGCAGAACACCTCTATCCATATTAAAATGGCTGCAGATTTGCAGACTGGGCTTTTTTAAAATCTCACCCACTAGTACCCTCTCAGTTCCTCCCCTTCACATCTAATCCGAAGACAATCTCATTACTTTGTGATATTTCAATTGGTTGCAATATGGCATGAACCTTTTTCTGTTTTAGCCTAACTATACTGAGCAGTTCTTCATTGCACCCTGAAGAATTAAACTCCACAATATCAGTCATTATAATGCTCTGTAAGAGGCAGGGTTGGTTTTTCATTACTGGCTATTCATATGATGGAAGAAAAATAGTGATATTGTATTCTGAGGAGGCCTGCAATTAAGGGTATTTCACTAAAACAAATACTTCTCTCTTTTCAACACTTTTATACGAACAGAAATAACTTGATTATGGATTAAAGTACACAAAGGATTTAAGGAAATTTTGCATTCTGAACCCAGATTAGGCCAAGGAATTGCAAGAGAGTATATGGGGAGAGAAATAAACATCTGGCTCTTGGTCTCTCAGCCGCATGGCAAAACTGCTGAAGCTTGACTAACATTTGACACCTGTTGTAAAGACCACAAAAATCAAGTGCTGTCCCTATTTTACACATAACAAAATTAAGGTAAAAATATACACAAGTTAATCCATATATCGTCAACAGGCAACAAATCATTTGCTTAGCCCAATACTTCTGGTTAAGAGATTCAGGAGGAAATTCTCAGATTATTCTGGCTAATAATCTGAAATACAATTAACCCATAAGGTCTCATTTATACTAAATTGCACAACATGTGCACTACAAAATGAAGTGCACTACATAAATGAAGCATACAACATTTACACTGGTTTAATAATTATAATAATAATTTTAAAACACACAATGCCACCTTCGTAAATTAAGAATAATTCTCAACAATCAATAAACCAATAACATCATCATAAAGACAGGGACATTCAATGGGAATTACTCCAGATGTTTTTGCTTAGAGTTGCGGGGGACAGACAGAGGAAGAAGTATTTAGGATGCAAAATCTCTTTCCAGCCCAACTTTCCAACAGAGATAATTACCACTCAGTGCAACTGCCCCACAAGGCGGCCTCATTAGTAGTTTCTCTCATCATGAGATGATTGTGTTATGTACAATCTCATTAGTGAGCATACTCACTATCAGAAAATCTCCTTAATCTAACCTCTTGACTGTTTATGTCAGCTGGATGTTTTCTCTCCAAAAATAATGTGCTGAGAGTAAAAATACTGCTCTGTAAGCTCTTTGGGAAGTAAGCTCCTTATTTCTTCACTTCCCCTTCTCCTGAGCTTGAACCGAACATACAAATTCTGAGGTCCCTTCAAATTGTAGAAAATATGCAGCAATACATTTTATACTAACTGTGCAATGTGTAAGTTGTTTATCTATGAAAATCATATGATCTTCAAACATAATCCTTATCTATCAAATTTACATCCTACTCTTCTCTCCCAACGGCAGCAAATATATTTGTAATTTTGTTGTTGTTTAGTCATAAAAACATCTAAAAACAATCAAACACAGTGAAACATTTTATTCTCATGTTATACTCCATTCAAAACTTTAAAAAAAAATCAAAATACAGCTTATAAACACATAAATAAATGAATTCAACCAATCGTGTGTCTGAACACGCCAGCCAAAACACAAATATTTTCAGCAAGGATCTAAAGAATACAACAGCGGCACCTGCCTAATGTCTGTTAGGAGTTCCAAAGTAAGGTGTGGTGCCTAATGAACGCAGTACAGACACTGCATGACACTTGTAGAACTGTAACTTCTGCAGATCATTCATGTAGATATTATCACCGATGCAGACACAATGCTATACAACAAACAAGGGAAGAACATCAGAATTCTTGAAGGAGCATTGTCATACTATGGTCTGCTCCCAATCATTTAACCAAGAGTGGCAGCATAATGTAACCCCTGTGTGGGACCATGGGGTAGAGGTAGGGAAACACATGATAGAAGTTGCGGTTTTAAAGAGTGAAATGCAGCTTGAATTGCCCAAATTGAGTAATTACTGATGACAGAGGCACCAGCTTCTCCAGTAGGTGCGAGGTGTCTGCGCATGCGACGTCCTTTGATATTGAGGGACCCCAGCCCATGGTTAACCTTTGTCTGCTAGCATTGCTTCTCACAAAGAGATACAGAAATAGGGTGGAGAAGTCTTACTGCTGCAGGAAACAGGAAGTGGCATTAGACACACCTGGGGAATGCCTGATTGCAAAAGGCACAGGCTTGGGCCATGTGAGAGCCGAAAGATAGTTAGATTTAAGAATTTGGCACAGAAATGGAAGGAGCGAAACACTAATAATTACATGTTAGGAGAGGGAGAGGGAGAAACAGAGCAGGTTTCCAGAATTTCAGCATCATCCAAGGGTTTGGAATCATATGCATAAATGAAAGTTGTCAGAGCAGCTAGAGGCACAAGTCTACAGTTACTGAAAGGCAAACTTTGTGCCATCGAGAATACTGGTGATGATCTGGGGGGATGGAACAAAGGTACTTTCATTTGTTGTTCTTGAGGCCTGCACTGTGTGATCTGACTAACCCGAAGAACATAACAAACATAGAAGAGAGGCAAGGGAAGAGAACACTTCAGCAAAATGTGGAACAGCTTAAGTGACAAGAGGACAAAGAAAGACTTAATAATGTAATCTTTAAATGAAATAAAGAATTTGGTTTCTGAGATGGAAGATTGGACTGAGATACAGACAGAATGCTTAGTTAAAAGGTGTTATGCCAACAACATGAGGTAGGACAATACATGCGTCCCACAGCAGTATGATTTGGCAAAGGTGAATGTCATGTGTCAATCACAACAGATAGTCCCAAGCCTATACGACGTTTCAACTTGTGTGACAAGGCCGTCCCACATGCAAAACGAAGAGGCAGAGAAACATAATAATTTACAGCAATTAAAGGGCTGTGCCAGTTGGAAGGAGACTTCTGTTTTATGTGGGCTAATTAATGTCCAAAATAGAGGCGGATACTTGTATCAGCAGGTAGCACACCGATCAGATGCATAGATAAGCTTTAGGATACATTTGCAGTTCTTGCTCATCCCAGTCCAAAGACTTATCAACTATAAATGAGGATAGCCAATGTACAACCAGATTTGCTTTCTCAGTCTTGCTCATTTCACAGTCACCTGTGAAGCTAAAGGTGTTTTAGGGCATATGTAAAGTGCCAGCTGAACTAAGCATCTTCGTAACAAAGAATGGCTGCAAAGCAGGTGAGGGATGAAGGAGTTAAGGCTGTGGAAGAGCAGCTGCTGCCTTTTTTGCTCCTTCAACTTTAAAGGTAAAGGACAATGTACAGTTGTCTGATATAAGAAGTAGCAAGCCTATTATTAAATTATATGACCAATGATATTTGTATGGAGATATAAACTTGCTCCATATATAGCTGAAAATGATGCATTTTTTCATTTTGTTTGATGAAGTGCTCTGATAGTTCAGGAACCTGCATACCAAAATCAATCTTCTTCAGATATACTATTTTCTTTTCTTTCAATATTAAAATTTTACACTTACAGGAACTAGAGCTTTGCCTTTATTGACTGGGGATCATATATTATCTCTTAAGTTTCAATTTTAAAAAATAATTTAAAATTCTACTGATGCACAATTGAAACCATTAATGATTCCCTACTGTTTTGTTTAGATTTTAATTTAAATTTAACCATTCTTAAAAGCCATGACATATGGTTTCAGTAAACGAAGTATTGCTTGCACCAGCAAATACCTTCCTTCTGGGTAAGTACTTATTTTCATTTCTAAAGAGTGCCCATCTGTTTTTCTGAACACATATACAAATTCTTATTGAACACACTATTACAGAGCAATCTGATGAATGTAAACAGACCTGAATTTTAAAAGGGTGGGGGTGTTTCTCATCCATCAAAGATTCTAAAATACCATGGCTTAGATCTTGGACTCCGTTCCACTGATGTGATCAAAGTTCTGCTCCCAAAACACCCTCACCAGCAGAATGGGGGACTTCCTATGCTCATTTCTCCTTCCCTCTTGAAAGTATTTTCCAGTTTGAAGTAAAAACAGCCAAAAATTGCCTCCTCTTTTCTGCCAGGGAGATCCTCCACTACATGCTAAGTCTCCTTTAAGTGGGAGGAGTCCTACCAGTCACAGAAAGAACAATTAGGATGCAAGCCTATATTTTCATCATACTTCAAGAGGCACAGATTTACTACTACTATACAGGGATGGGATGAACCATTTTGTAGATTAAACGTTTTATGACAGAACTTCTTGATACCGATTTTCAGAAAATTAAGGGTCTGCCTTTAGGATCAGACTTTAGGCCTTCCTATGCACACAAATATTAAGTCCCATGTTCCACCTATGACAACAAATGACAATTTTCACCACCAGCATGGTATGGTAGTTAAGAGTGCCAAGCTAGGGCTGGGGATACCCAGGTTCAAATTCCAATTTAGCCATGAAGCTTGATGTGCGTGACCTTGGGTTAGTTTCACAGGGGTGTTATAAACCCGGGGTCAGCAACCTTTTTGAGCTGTGGGCTGGTCCACTGTCCACTGTCCCTGATCATGTGGTGGGCTGGACTATATATATATTTTTGGGGGGGGGGGAATGAACAAATTCCTATGTCCCACAAATAACCCAGAGATTCATTTTACATAAAAGCACACATTCTACTAATGTAAAACACCAGGCAGGTTCCGCAAATAACCCAGAGATGAATTTTAAATAAAAGGACACATTCTACTCATGTAAAAACACACTGATTCCCGGACCATCTGCGGGCTGGATTGAGAAGGCGACTGGGCCGCATCTGGCCCATGGGCCTTAGGTTGCCTACCCCTGTTATAAACTAAGGTGCAGGGTGGGACTAGCATGTAAATTAGGCTCCTTGGATAAAAGGATATGTAAACAAACAACAGCAGGTGGAAAGTTTGCGACTATAGTCACATGGCCTAGACATAATCAATGTCAGATATTTTGATTATCATTGTTACAAATTCTCTCCATGAGGTATCATAACACCACGAATACACAGTGTAACGCATGCCAATGTTTTGAATGAATAACTGTAGCACAGTTTTTCAGTCACAAACATTTTATATCTTTGGTCCTGTCATGTTGGTGGAACAGTGCCCTCCCTGCAAAATGAGGGCATATGCTACTTTCCTGGGTAGATCATCCCAAGTAAGAAAGACATACCAATATGCTTTACTTAGGGATTTTTACTTGAGAAGTCAAGTTGAGGTCAGTTCCAGGAATGCAGCCTCAATAGGCAGGGCAGGGCGTAGCATGCACAGCTGCTAAAGCAGAGAAAGAAAGGGAGAGCGATCTAAAAGGCCCTTGGAGAAGCTGGAAACAAGACAAGGAATGGAACTGATGAGTTCTACACCATGAGTGCTTCACTGCATGGCTAAAGTCTATTGGTAAGAACAGAGAATGTACAGAGAATTAGGGAAAGGAATGACCAACTGGTGGAAGTGCTTGAAACCCAGGAGGCCCATGTTTTAGAGCACTGGTATTCAACAGGTGGCCCATGACCTGACCTAAGGGGTCAACAGCAGCAGCACCATGCAAATATATGATAAAATAAAAAATAAGAACATGGTCCCCTAATGCATGTTTAGGGCTACTGCCAAGCCCCAGTCCTGAAGAGGTGACATGGAGGAATGTTCAATCCTAAGTACCAGCAGCTCCCTAGTTAAAGGGTTTCCAGGGCTTACAGTTCTAATAGCTTCCATACTTTACAATTACTAATATTTTGCATACGTATAAACAGAAGAATAGATTAATTGAATAATCTTTACTTACATAAGATAAATCTTAAGTATCAAAATGATTTCCCCTCGAATTACTTCCTACAGTTTTAGCTGTTGGCAAAAGTTGGTATAAAGTGCTGTGCCTTTGCCAATCAACGAAGCAGAATAAATTTCATAGAAATTACTATTAATCTCTCTAATTTCATATGTGCAATTATGATATTTTCCAAAAAAAAGAAAAAGAAAAAATGTTCAACTGATTTTATTATTTAAAATATACTAAACATGTTTACCGTTGCCTTGAGTCTTGTTCTTTCTAAACCAGAGAACAGTACTTACCATTTTTCAAAATGGTTCTTAAAGATATTGCAAGGGAAAGGAGATGCTTTTAGGCAACAAAGAGTTAATACAGAGCTGTCTGGTATCTGTTCATTCTGCCAAAAGAGAAAAAAGAGGGAGGAAATAATGTAAATTAAAATATATCTCATAAGAAATGCTAGTACATTTGGGTGCTACCTAGAAGGGACAGCCTTGAAAACCAACCAAATGAAAAGTAGAACTTCCAGAATACAATACTAATTAGTTTTTATTCCGTAATATGGAGGGAGATAATTCATCCTCTTAGTACATCTGGGTGAATTTTCTGACCTTTAGATATCGAAGAGATGGGCTCTGAACAACAATCCATTTACAAAGAATTTGCATTCATTTCTAAAAACAGTACTGTATATATAACAAGTGCTGTACAGAAACAAACTCAGTCATCACAATCACTGACAGAAAGCCTAAAAACTTCCACTGACTAACAGCAACAGCCCTGTTACGTTTTATTTTAATACGTTTTTGTGAGTCATGATCAGAATGTGCAGAGTATAGGCCTTTACAGAAATGGTAAGGCTTGACATTTATTCAAGTCAAGGGGATAGTCTTGCTAGATAGAACAGAGTTAATCTAAAACCAATTTCCTCAAGGCATGTTACAAATTAAACATTTATTAGTACAGTTAGACTGATCTTATTTGGAATATATGAATTACTTGTCTATCTCAGTTTAAGAAAGGAAAATAGATAATATAGCTTTTTTTCTTTTTTTTACTGGAGAACTTTGAATTTGAATCAGAATATACATGCCACATCATAAACAGCTTTAAAAGTTTCCCCAGTTTCGAAAGGGGGTTGCTGTGTGACAATGATGGCAGAGTATGCTTTTCTTTAAGAAACACAACCGAAAACTCAATTGGGCATGGAAAATCAGCTGCCAGCATTCCTTGGATCCCAGCCTACTACTACTTCAAGCAGGCAAAGGGAAAAAGGGATAGTTATTTTTGGAAACTATGCCAAATGTATGAATACAGGAATAAATCAACTATTTGGAGGAAAGAGAGAGGCAGAAAAGCAAATATTTAGCCAGCATTTAGAAGGCTGCTAATATGAATCAGACAATTGATATTAAATACAAATCTGACTAGATCTTCTGCATAACGCAAAATCAAGTATGACTACTATACTCATGCAGTTGAGCAACTGGTTGGCACAACTTTCATTATCAATATTCTGTTGCAAAGAGATCTAATTTAAAATGATATATAATGAGTACATTTTGTGCAATAAAGATCAAAACAAAGCTTTCCATTCAAGAGAAAAAAGCAAATAAAAAGGAAACAAATGATCAGCCATCTTCCATTTATATGATAGTCCAACTATCAAGCTCCATAGCTCTTAAGAAAATCCTCAGCTGAGAACACCCAAAATTGATTAGATAAGAGGTTATACTTAGTTACAGATGCCATCTATTCATCTTCTCGTATTTTTATCTGACAGATCATTCCCAGCCTTGGAACAATTTTTTTTCCTTTCTTGATCTGAATTTAAAGCCTCTTCTAAAAAAAAACCACCAAACCCTTTGGCCCATTAGCCTACAGCAACATTAGTCAGTCTGATGCTAGAGCAATAAAACATAGTGATCTGGGCAGCTCACAGGCAACCATGAAGGGACACAATGATCAGGAATGTAGACTATGTTTAGGAATGTACTACTTGAGTAGTGTAAACACTTAGTCACCACGCACCTCACTGACCTGTCGAGTTTTATTTAAACCCCTTACATTCATCTGATAAATAGGGGAATATCAACAGAACCAAAGCCCAACCGAAGGCATCTTTAAATACAGAATAGATCTTTAAAATAAGGGAAAAGTAATTATTACAACACTCTGTTATTATTCGTCATGCGCTTCATTTCCCCCCAAACATTACTTGCACAGCAACATCCCAATTTAGGGAAAGCATGCAAAACTGCATTCAGACACAAACACACGATTGTGCTTGTGTGTACATTTCACAAATACGTTCATTTCGACTAGATCTCTGCGCTTTCCAGAGACAGGTCACTGGGCCAAATGGACCAAAGCTGTATTCTCGCTCCGCTCTGAAGTCGACCAGGTAACCTTGCAAGAACCAGATCACTAACGTAGTGATCTCTGTTGGCTTAAAAAACAAAAACAAAAACGGCAACAACTCCAAAGCTTGCCCACCCTGAGCTCCCTTAGAGGAAGGATGAGAGTGAAGCGTGGCGAAGCGAGGGAGAGCACAGCGTGCACGGCGCTGTTCGGAAGAGACTCAAGCAGCTGGCACGCAAAACCCACACGTAATTCAAAACAAGGATATTGAATCCACAAGAGAGTGACGTGGTAACGAAGAAACAAGGACAGCGACTGGCTAACTGTGGCCGTTCATGGGGTGGGGAGCAAGACAAGCGCCCCACAGACCCAAGGATGAGCCTGATACTCTCTTCCCACGCAGGGCAGACCTCCTAATTTTCCCGCCCCCCCTCCTAATTAGCACCCCCCCAAAATCCCAGGTGCCCCACGCACACCGTCCCTCCATTACTTGCTCGCCCCTCTTCTCGCCCTTAAAACCGGGTTTCCATTTCAGGAGGCAGCAAAACACGCAACCCCGCGGAGGCTCCCCTAAGGGAGGCGGGAGGAAAGAGGACCCCGCCAGCGGCCGCTATGGCAGCTTCGGCTTCCTTCTCCCCTCACCTGAGGTCGCGGCCGCCTCGCGAGGCTTCCGGCCAGCCCCTCGCGCCGGCACAGCTGGGCTCAGAATGGACATCGAACGAAGCTACCTGTGACCCGGCTGCGGACTCCGGAGACTCAGCCCGGCGGCGACGGCGAGAAGGTGAGCACCACAGAGCTCCGCAATGCCTAGAAGGGAGCCTGACCACGGAGAAGAGGCAGACTAGAGCGTCGCCCCAGCAACAGCGGTGCCGGAAACGGAAGTGGGAGCCCCAGCCCGGCCGCTAAAGTCGTCTGGGTGCCGCGCATGCTGGTCGGCCTCGTACCCCGCAAGGTCACCCACGTGCGGGATGCTGCGTTCGGCGGTGGCGGCCTTGGCCCCGTCGGGCCTGCCGGGGCGCCCGTTGCTGCTGACGGCTCTGAGCCTGTCGCCTGGGAAGCGGCTCTCTTCGCAAGGCTCGGCGGATCAGAGCGAGCAGCGCCGCGGCCCGGCAAAGCCCCGCTTCCCTCCTCTGCGGATCCCCGAGGAGGCCGAAACGACCCGCTTGGTGGCGGAGAAGGCGCGGGCCCCGCCGCCCCTGCGAAGGTTCATCGCCTGCCCCGACCTCGCGCGCGCCGTGGCCTCCAGTCTGCAAAGCGGGAGGGGCTCCGAGGGGCCGGAGACGGTGGTGCTGGAATGCGAGCCAGGTGAGGGTTAGAGACGCTTGGTCCTCTTTACCTGTTACAGTGGTACCTCGGGTTACATAAGCTTCAGGTTACATACGCTTCAGGTTACAGACTCCGCTAACCCAGAAATAGTGCTTCAGGTTAAGAACTTTGCTTCAGTATGAGAACAGAAATCGTGCTCCGGAAGCGCAGCAGCAGGAGGAGGCCCCACTAGCTAAAGTGGTGCCTCAGGTTAAGAATAGTTTCAGGTTAAGAACGGACCTCCGGAACGAATTAAGTGCTTAACCCGAGGTACCACTGTACTTCGACTTCTGCATCACTCGCTGCACCAGCAGTGCCCCGGATCTTATTGCTAAGAGTTGGAAGGGACCCCAAGGGCCACCTAGTCTAGTCTTGTAATGCAGGAATCCTGCCCGCCACCATCCCTGTTTGGGCTCGAAACACCAACCTTCTGGTTAACAGCCAGATGCACTGACCGATTGCGCCACCTGCAAATAATTCTTTTAGAATAAAGAAACAGGGTGTTTTCAAAGTAGGAACCTAGGAGAAAAGTATTAGAGTCACACCTTTAGTTGATCTAGTTCTGTATCATCAACAACACTAGCTGGCAGTGATTGCAGTTTCAGACCAGGGCCTCTCCCAGTTCTACCTGGAGATGCCTGGAAATGGCATCTACTGCATACATTCTGCCTGTGTGTGACGGGCCATGCCCAATATATATAGGCAGTGTTCCAGAGTGTTTGCCAACAGTATTTCAATTACTTTTGGATCCTAGATTTTAACCAAATGTTTTTCTGTCTTGTGATTCCGTACCTTGACTGTTAGGCTATTGGATTAGACAGTACTAAGGAAGCTTCCATTAGCATCTAAGGCCCAATTGTTCCTTCCCCTTTTTCTCTTGTGAAACTCACCCCCGTTTGCTCTCCTGGCAAATGGAACAGTAAAACTAATGAACAAAATCTTCCACAGAACCTACATACAGCGTTAAGCTTACAAGGTGAACTTCAAAACTCTCTGTTGAATGCAGTGCAAGGCATTTCTTGAAGTTTCAGGTGCCAATTAATTAGGCATCTCTAATTGAAATATGATCTGTGAAAGAGAGCTTTCAAAATCATGATCGAATGAATGCATATTGCAACATATGGGACTTCTTAGTTCTGAAAAAAAGGCAAGTATGGTGAGACATGGCAAAGGCAAATAAAATTATGCATGATATGGAGAAAGTGAGTACAGAGACATTTCCCCCATTCATAATACTGGGGTCATCTAATGCAGCTGAATGTTGTAAGATTTCAAGCAGACATCTACTGCTTAACACTGTGCATAGTTTAACCATGGAATCTGCTAGCCAAAGATGTAGTAATGGCCACTAACTTTGACAACCTTCTAAGGGGGTTTCATGCAAAATGAATCTTATCGGTAGCTACTAGTGATGATGGCTGTTCACTACCTTCAGAATTTGAGGCAGTATGCCACTGAATGCCAGCATCTGGAGAGTACAAGGGAGAGTACTGTTGCGCTCATGTCCTCCTTTGTGGCTTTTGGTTGGCCACTGTGAGAACAGGATACTAGTCTAAATGGGCCTTGGTCTGATATCACCTGAGATATTTCATTTTTAATATAAATGTCCCACAGTTTCTTTTATAAAATTTGTTGTTGATGACTGCTGGCTGTCAAGAGAAATATGCTGGCAGAAACCCCAAAGTATATCAAGTTGGCCATTGTTTTCCTCCAGTTGTCTTCAGCTGAAGGTTATACTATTGAAAAGTTGTCCCTTCAATAGTTTTTTTAAAATTCACATTTCTTGCAATTTTTATTTCTTCTTTATGCTTGTATATAATATGTTGCCAACCTAGCAGTTTGAAAGCACTCAAAGTGCAAGTAGATAAATAGGTACCGCTCTGGCGGGAAGGTAAATGGTGTTTCCGTGCGCTGCTCTGGTTCACCAGAAGCGGCTTAGTCATGTTGGCCACATGACCCGGAAGCTGTACGCCAGCTACCTCGGCCAATAAAGCGAGATGAGCACCGCAACCCCAGAGTTGGTCACGACTGGACCTAAAGGTCAGGGGTCCCTTTACTATAGTATGTTGCAAGGGATATAATCCAGTGTAGTCCCTTGAGAAGTTTTGCATGTTTACATTCATATTTATATTTTTCTCTTCTTAAGTTACAGGGCCTTTGGGTTCTTCTTGCTCATTCTTTTAAACTAAAACTGTGTTTAATGCCGGTGTTTAACCCTGGATTTTTATTTTTTTTAGGTCCTGGAGTCTTAACCCGAACATTACTCAATGCTGGTGCCCATGTGATAGCTCTGGAGAGTAATAAGTCATTTGTTCCTGATTTAGAGGTAGGTTTGTACACGGGGGACTGAAATTTGTGGCTAAACGAAAAGATAAGATGATTGATGGTTTAGATTTAGAACCTGGACCTCTCACAAAAATCTGTAAAAGGACAAAAATGAGAGATTTAATTTATCTCAAAGTATATTGTTTTCCTGACAGGTTAGTCATTGATTGTTCTTTTTCTTTTTCTATTTTTTGTTTTATTTTGGTTACAAGTATGTCTCTATCACTCAATTTATCGTAATTTTTTTTTTAAACCAAGATTTTATTTTATTTTATTTTATTTAAAACCAAGATAAAGGCACAGGATAAATCCCAGCATCTCCTGTTAAAAGGTCTTGAGCAGCAGCTCTGGAAAAATCACTGCATGAGACGTTGGAGAGAGGCTGCTCTCTGAGTAGACAATACAGTATTTGGCTAGATGGGTTAATAGACTGACTCAGTTAAAACAAATTCAGATGTTAATTTCACCTTCTAATGATTTGTTTCTGTTTAGTCTCTGAAGGAAAAAGCAGATGGCCAGCTAGAAGTGGTGCATTGTGACTTTTTCAGATTGGACCCTATGGGTATTGGATCCTTGAAGCCACCTTTTATGTATTCTGAAAGACTTTTTGAGAACTTGGGCATCTTAACAGTTCCTTGGACAGCAGGTACTTAAAATTGGTACATATCAACTGTAGATAATTAGCAGATCAATATTTAATTGTTTCTATTTGGCTTTTTCCATATGGTGTGCTTGAGGCAGATATCTTCAGATGAAACAACAGCAGTTAAATACATTGTAAAATGGCACCTGTTAAACACGTTTTTCCAAAGCTTTTTAGGAAGAGGAAAGTTTTCATGGCTTGCCTAAAGCCACTGCTTCCCAAGGGAGTGTTCCGTAACTGCTTTGGGAACTATTATGATCCAAAGGTTGTATATAAATATAAAAATGACTGTGGTGCCACCGTGGAGATAGCCCTGTATCTTGTGGATTGCCAGTCTAATATTTGAATGTTAAAGCCTCACTAGAGGATTTAAGAGGTCTCATATGAAGGGTAGCAATATTCAAGGCATTAATTAAGTGGGAGTTATTTTTGTAATGATTCTGCTATTGTCTATTTATTTGGTGGTTATTTTTTTTAGTAGCGGTGAACATATACATTTTTTTCATTCATTTTGGTTGATTTTCTGTACAGATATTCCTCTAAAAGTGATTGGAATTGTGCCACAAAGAAAGGAAAGGAACTTGATTTGGAAGCTTCTCTATGCCTTATATGAACGCAGTTCTATATATAAATACGGAAGAACAGAACTGAACCTCTTTGTCAGTGAAAAAGAATACAAGGTATTTATGTATAAGATAGCTTAATAATACGCCAGCTGCTATGTGGTTGTGTTAAAATAATCAAACATACTTTGTAAAAGTTATTTTAATGCAGTGTATAGATGTAATAATTATTTTAATTTTTAAGCAAAGAACATCTCTGTACTTGTCAGTTCCATGAACAAAAAAAAGGTTTTAATAATTCGTATTGACAGCAAGTAGGGTAGTAATTATGTGTTGCACAGTCAATGAATAGATAAGTGCAGATTTTTTAAATTTATAATGAAACATAACCTTGGTTTTGATGCAAGTAGGAAAAATATAGGCTGCAGTTCTAAAAGATTTGGCTTCCTCTTTCAGTAGGCCAAATATCTGTGGACAATTTCTCAACAGAGGTTCTGTGCTTGTTAGGAATTTTTTTATCCCATTTGGGGGGAAATGTACTTGACAAATATTCAGAGGAACAAAGCCCTTGTATTAAGCTAAGGTTCTCTGGAGTAATTTCACAGAATATAAGTAAGCTCTGGCAAGCATTGGGAGATGACAGTAATGATCAGCAAGCACTCAGTGTAGTGGTGTGGGGTAAGGAACTGGAAAACCCAACTGTTGATTACAAACAAGAATTACTGAAAAAACTTAATCTAATCAAGTCCTGCCTCTTCAATAGGGTTAATCCAGAATGATCCATTTTATATGTAAATGATTTCATCTGCATATAATGCTTTTTGCCCTTATGGTCACTTATATCACTTTCCTGTTACTAAGAACTTTTTTATTTTACCATTTGCTTTTCACTACTGCCTATCAGTTGCAATAAGGTATGGGAAGTGTTGTTTGCCATACAACTCTGGAATAATTTTACTAATCCATGGCATCTCTCATCCAAAGGAATGGTTTACTCATCTGCTCAGCTAATATTACATTAAGGTGGAGCTCTGCAACAAAATGTTGGTATAGTCCTGGTGTGCATGTAAAACTGGTGACTGGGGTTTGTGTGTGAATTTGTGTGCTCTAACTTGGGTCTTATTTCATATGCAAAACACACTGAGATAGGTTGTGGTTTTGTTTTTGTTTTTTTTAACATTTGAAAGTTCAAAATCAGTAAGACATGGGGCTTCTGAATGCAGTGGCGTGATTTGGCTTGGGAAAAGGTCTGAGGGGGCAGTTTAAATAAATTGAACTTTGCTCCACCCCAAGAGGAATCCAAAAGAGCCCCAGCCCTACCTCTGACCTGCAGTATTAATGGTGGACTACATTACGGGGCTACTATAAGCTCTTCTGGCTCCCCATAGCTCTCCAACCTGCAATATGGGTATAGCAGTGAACTGTACCCCAGGGTTCTCTCCCAGCCCAGCTTGAGGTACAGATGTACATTTTTTGTACTCTGTTTTAGCCAAACCTGCAGTAGGCATCTGCTACTTTTATACAGTACTGCAGAGTTGTTGTAGACTACCCAGAGCTGTATTCATTGTTGTCATATAAACCCCAGGATTGTCATAAACCACTCTTCCCCGTAATCCCTTCTAACGTGAATGAACTGGTTTTGCTTTGAATCATCAAAATTTCAAATATGAACTGAATTAGAAAGAGCAGGAACTCTATTCTTTGCTGTTACCTTGTGGGTATCTTATGTAATGAATTGGGGTTGATAACTTGGTACACAATCTGAGGTACATTAAGATAATTGGATTCTCCATTGATTTCTGTTCCTGATGACATTTTAAAAGACCTTCTAAGAACCAGAAAATGAGTTAGTGGATATTGCTGTTTTTGCCGTATAAAGACGGACACTCCCCCTTGATGGTCGGAAATAGAATATTAGGTGATATAATAGAATATTGGATCTTCAGAACTATAGCAACTGCTTTGGAAGAAAGGGAACAGTAGTACAGATACTGAGTTGGCACAGTTTCGTATTTTGACTCATGACTGAAAATAGTACTCTAGTTCTGTTGTGGCATAACAGTGCTTCTAGTATAGCCTTGGACAAGCGAGACTTGTACCTTGATTCAACTTTCAGGTGCTGCTTGGAACTTCCTGCTTTAATCAAGCCTTCCAGTGTTCATGATAAAGTCAGAAATTTTGCATAAATATAAATGCTGTTTTTCTCCCTTGCCAGACTCTTGTTGCAAAGCCTGGGGAAACAAGAATCTATCAAGCACTAAGTGTACTATGGCAAACAGCCTGTGACATTCAGCTTCTGCGTATGGTGAGTGTTTAATACATGCAATGAATAGTAATGCAATGATACTTCTCTTAGGGCTCTTAATGGTAAGGTGATATTTCTGTTGTGCCAGGATTCACTTGGCTGGAAACTACTCCCACCCACCTGCTTGTAAGCAGGAAGCGCTTCCACCTGCCCCCAGGTGAGGATGTGCCTTCAAGGGATGCCACTCAGAAGGGTCCCTTGATCTTGTGGAGCAGCTTTTTGTTTTGCAGGCATGCAACAGGAAGCAAATATTTAAATACCTTGTGTGTAAAAGGTAGATTACCCATGGCACATTAGATCGCATTCTCCCAGATCTTTGTCATAATTTCTCAAGCAGTTATTTTGTCATTTCCTTAGCATTTATTGCTGTATAAATGCTTACATTCTTAATCAGAAGCCAAAGAGCTGCATGTGGTGCTCATGTATGATCGAAACACCACATGCTTCACTGATGGGGAGCCTTGAGCTGCCCTGAATAGGTACTGCTGAAAGTTGAGGGAACCTTTAGAGTAGGTGTTCCCAAAGTGGCCTGTGGACCACCAGTGCTCTGTGGCATGTCCTTATTGAATATTCATAAGAAGTTGCATTACTATTTCCTTCCTTCTAGGAGCCTTGGCCTTCATTTCTGACTAATTCAAAAAATGGTGGACTCTCTATACCAAAGAGTGTGGTAAGCTAAACATACTTGAATGCTTAAGGAAATGCTGTGTGAATGCAAACATTCTCAGATTCATTGAACTATTGTCCAGATTGCTGTTTTAGTGAGGGATACACAGGCTCATTCAGCTGTGCATTTAGCAATCAGCTCTCAGGCTCCAAATCTATATTGGCAGGGCTAGCGTCAGCAGCACTCATTGAAAATCCAGGTTTCAAAACATCTTTGTTGCTATACTTTTGCAATAATTGCCACGTCATTGTCATTGAATGGGATTGGGGGTTGTAAATATGGTGATCCAAACAAAATTGGTGCACATTATGCAAAATCCTGACTGGTGAACAAACTAGCATTTATTGGACCTCAGTGAAGGTCTGATTTTGCTTGCTAGCAGCCCAGTGGAACAGGGAGTAAAGCTTACACACACACACACACACACAGAAGGGGGAGAGAGAGAGAAATGATGAACTTCCTACTAGAGCTGAATGGTTACTCAAACTTACAGAATACGTGGAATTAGCCTCTCTCTCTGAAAGAATCAGAGACAAACACAGAGTTCATTCTAGAATGGGATAATTTCAAGAACTACTTGAAAAATAGTTGTAATATAAGCATGGTAGTTGCCTTTGAATGATTTCTGTGAATAATATATATAAAGGAAAATAACATCAAAATGGAAAAACGAATTTTAAAAAATAATGACAAATTAAAGTAATATGTTTATTGCAAAGGGAAACATGGAGAAAATCGGAGGTCTTACGTTTGTGTAGAAAACACATAGTTGAAATTATATGTAATTTTCTTTGTGAACATAAATATCCTTATTGGACTGACTGAAATGAAGATAAGTACATGCTGTATATATATATATGGAAAATGATTAATAAAGAATTTAAAAATCAAAAGAGAGAGAAAGAGCAAAGAATACTGATTGTAGCTGTAATAGTAGCTGGATGGCCATCTGTCAGGGATTATTTAGTTGTGATCCCTCCATTACATGGGTTGGGCTGGATGAGCCTTGGAATCTCTTTCAGCTCTGCCATTCTATGATTCTATGTGTTATTCAGTTTATTGATCTGGAAAGAAATGAAAAATGGAAATGATATGAAGCAGAATTATGAATCATACAGTAATATAGAAAATGGAAAAATTATATATATAACAAACGCAGGTGGCGCTGTGGGTTAAAGCCTCAGCGCCTAGGACTTGCCGATCGAAAGGTCGGCGGTTCGAATCCCTGCGGCGGGGTGCGCTCCCACTGCTCGGTCCCAGCGCCTGCCAACCTAGCAGTTCGAAAGCACCTCCGGGTGCAAGTAGATAAATAGGGACCGCTTACCAGCGGGAAGGTAAACGGCGTTTCCGTGTGCGGCTCTGGCTCGCCAGAGCAGCGATGTCACGCTGGCCACGTGACCCGGAAGTGTCTCCGGACAGCGCTGGCCCCTGGCCTCTTGAGTGAGATGGGCGCACAACCCCAGAGTCTGTCAAGACTGGCCCGTACGGGCAGGGGTACCTTTACCTTTACCTTTATATATATATATATATATGAGAATTATTACAGTATTCAGTAAATTATGATTAAATGATTAGCAATTGGGTATGATTTGCATATGGGTTAACATTTGTCATTGATTTAAAAAGCAGCATTGACAAAGCAATCTATCTAGATAAGTAACAGTTGGGCAACAAAGATCAGAGGGTTGGGCATTTTTCTATCAGTTAATTTCACTGTTTATATGAGCAGATCCACATAAAACATGGACTAAGGATTAGCATAATTCATCAGGGGAGGGAATGAAATGAGCAATTGAGACCCCTGTTGTATGAGGGGTTCCCAACGCAGTAACCTATGATACACTTGAAGTGTTGGTTTGCCCTTTCTGGAAAACTTATTGGGTAAAAGACACATGAATTAAATTCCTATGTTAATGTTTTTAATTTGTTATGTTATATGCAGCTGCTGCAGAATGACCACTTATGCTTAATACGGCTGACGCCAAGGAAGAATTTGTTTACAGACAGCTTGACAACTAGTAATTCAAGAATATTTGTTGTGATGGTGAAGCAATGCCTTGCTAAAAGCAAGACTAAACTAATAGATAAATTAAAGTAAGTAAAAGTCAATTTCTTTAGCTGACATCCAGCGTGGAAAAGAATTTAGTCGGATATGGCACTTGGCGTAAACCTGAACAATATTATATAGAATTTGCTTAAGTTTCAAAAAGCTGCGCATCTTTAGATTTGTGACTAATGTTTGAGAAGACTAGTCGGCTTTGTGGCTGGATACCTGAGCACAGTGGCTGGCAGCCAAGTGGTTACTGAGCCAGTTTGACTTTTGAATTTTTTAAAACAGCAGAGGCCCTCCGTCCCATTGCCATATCAAATACTATGTTTAAAAGCTGCTTTTATTTAAACATGGTTGGTTATTTGGCATGGAAGACACAAGGCCAAAGCCCTTTGGGAATGTAGAACTAGTTGCTTGGTTTTTTGGATCCTGAACAAAGACCTATTTTAGGCATGCCAATGGTAAGAATGTTTACTCTGAACAGGAGTCACAGTGCCATACCAAAAGCTGCTTCTGGAATTTCTTTCATTGCAGCAATAAGAAAAGGGAGGTTGGTGCTTGATAAACTTAAGTTCCAACCACCACCAGAGGTTTCAATATTGGCCATTTTATGTTTTCGACAGTCTTCATTTATTTTGTTTTTTTTATATAATTTTTTATTCGTTTTAAACACATTTATATTGTCATACATTTTACAAATTTCCAGCTTTTATACAATCTTTTGGACTTCCCTCAGCTCCTCTGATGATCTCCCATCTTTAAGATTTCTCCTGCATTTCTTAAATGTATATTACTTTTAACCTCATAACCGATACCTTCCCTTTTATTCAATAAGGCAATAATTCGAATTATTCCCCTTACAAAACTTCCTGCAAACCTACAAATGTAATCGAATCATCACAATTACTTTTCATATAGTCCGTAAATTTACGCCAGTCTTCTGTGAATATCTGGTCCCGCCGGTTTCGGATTCTTCCCGTTAATTTGTCCAGTTCTGCATAGTCCATCAATTTCATCCTCCACTCTTCTTTCGTTGGTAATTCTTGATTCCATTTTTGTGCCAATAAAATTCGTGCTGCCGTCATTGCATGCAAAAACAACTTACAATCACTTCTATTTATATCAGTTCCTACAATGCCTAATAAAAATGCTTCTGGTTTTTTAATAAATGTATATTTCAACATTTTCTTCATTTCATTGTATATCATTTCCCAGAAGTTTTTAACCTTTTTACATTCCCACCACATATGGTAAAATGTTCCTTCTTTTTCTTTACATTTCCAACATTTACTGCTTACCTTATACATTTTTGCAAGTTTAACGGGTGTAATATACCATCTATAAAACATTTTCATCACATTTTCTTTTAAGGCATTGCATGCAGTAAATTTTAAACCTTCTTTCCATAATTTTCCCCAATCATTCAGTCGTATATTATACCCAAAGTCTTTAGCCCAATTAATCATAACCGACTTTACCTCTTCACCTTTACAGTCTTCATTTGTATACATGTATCCTCAAAAGCATCCTGGAAACATGCTGTGATGCATTAACTTAAACACTGAAATCATTGTTTGCGTTTTGGGGTTTCATGATGGTGACAAGAAACCCTGGGTTGCATACCGTATTTTTCCCTCTATAACACGCAGATTTTTTCTCCTAAAAAGGAAGGGGAAATGTCTGTGCGTGTTATAGAGCGAATGTGTGGTTCCTGGAGCTGAAAAATCAGGCAAAAATCTCGGAGCTTCACGGAGAAGGGAAAACTGAAAAGAGGAAGCGGCTGCTTTCCTGCATTCTGCCTCAGGGTCTTACTGCCCACCCTCCTCTGTTTCGTTGCTGTGTTTGCTGAAACGGAACAAAGAGCAGGGAAAGCCCCTCCCCTCCAGGCAAGCAGCTCCGGTGCTGCTGGGGGGGGGAGGGAGAGAGAGAGGGGGAGGGAGGGAGAGAGAGAGGGGGAGGGAGGGAGTGAGAGAGGGGGAGGGAGGGAGGGAGAGAGAGAGAGAGAGAGAGAGAGAGAGAGAGAGAGATGGCTGGCTTGGGTGGGGAAAAACTTTTGCCTTTCTTTCCTCCCTCCCGTTAAATCCCTCTCCTGCATTCTTAGCCAGCTGCTTCTCTGCACACCCCTCTCATGTCCCTTCTTTGTTTTTCCTTCGCTCCCCACTTAGGTTACAAAGCATAGATCCACATGGATCCTCAGGATCTTTGCTGGGTCACCTCAAATTCACCATCAGATCACATAGCATGTCCATGGCTACAGCCTGCACCAAAAAAATCACGCACCCACTGTTGCCTGGGGCTGCAATGGTGCAAAAACGTGGTTAAAAAGCATGGATCCACATGGATCCTCAGGATCTTTGCATTGGGTCACCCCAAATTCACCATCAGATCACATAGCATGTCCATGGCTACAGCCTGCACCAAAAAAATCACGCACCCACTGTTGCCTGGGGCTGCAATGGTGCAAAAATGTGGTTACAAAGCATGGATCCACAGAGATTCTCAGGATCTTTGCATTGGGTCACCCCAAATTCACCATCAGATCACATAGCATGTCCATGGCTACAGCCTGCACCAAAAAAATCACGCACCCACTGTTGCCTGGGGCTGCAATGGTGCAAAAATGTGGTTATAAAGCATGGATCCACAGGGATTCTCAGGATCTTTGCATTGGGTCACCCCAAATTCACCATCAGATCACATAGCATGTCCATGGCTACAGCCTGCACCAAAAAATTCACGCACCCACTGTTGCCTGGGGCTGCAATGGTGCAAAAACGTGGTTACAAAGCATGGATCCACAGGAATTCTCAGGATTTTTGCATTGGGTCACCCCAAATTCACCATCAGATCACATGTCTGTGGCCACAGCATGAAGCCCAAAAATGATACATCCACTGTTTCATTCAGAATGTTTTTTCCCTTGTTTTCCTCCTCTAAAAACGATGTGCGTGTTATGGTCAGGTGCGTGTTATAGAGCGAAAAATACAGTAATTAGTTTAGCCATTGGAGTTATATTCACAATCTAACTGTTAATGGAAAATGATGTTTTAAGGAATGAAATCTGGCTTTGTTTTAAGGAATGAAATTTGGCTTTGTTTTAATAAGGTACTGATCAGCATTATCTTTAACTGTCCCATTGTGACTGATTCCCTCTCCCCCCCGCCTTTCTTCTATTTCAGTTTATGGAGTTCCCAAGGTGGGAAGGAATTGTTGAGACAGTTGGAGATACCAGAAAACATTACAACGGGTAGTCTGTATCCAGAGCAGTACAAAAGCCTTTTTGAGATTATGGAACAAGCTAATGAATTTGACCAAAGCTGGCTCTATGATGAAGATTTTTTGGAGGATAGCAGGGGCATCAATTTTTAATCTGAAACTGGTTTATTTTGAATAGGAGCTTGTTATGGTGCAAATGATAGTGGCTTGAAACCTCTTTATCAGTGAGGATAATTTAGTTGATAAATTATCAGGTGATAAATTATGAAGGTAATACCACATAAAAATTCAACATCTTACACATGCCCAATTTGTCCTCCATGGGAAATTTCATGTCATTGCATTTTCTAAGGTGCAAGGCAAAATCCTTTGTTGTTCAAAACATAGTGAACTGTTTTCAGTCCTGTTATTATTCCTTGTATTACAGCAGAGCTACTTTTGGAATATAAAGCAAACATGGCATACACTGCAGTTTGCCTCAAAAATAAATATAAAGCTTGAAATGCATAGATTTGCACACTTAAAAGAACCACCAGGTACTGTAAACCAAAAATTTGCCAAAAGAAGCAAGAAAATGTGTATTTCTGGTTTAAAGACTTGTGCTCAAATACTTGAATTACTCTAGAACTGGCCCCCACATGGAAAAATGTTTGCAAAACTTGCGCTGCCTTTATATATATATATATATTGTATAAACTTATGTAAATAGTATATAGTGAATGCACTTCAGTTATCCTGTTTTCTGACCAGGATGTTAACTACTATGTAAACTAAAAGAGGTTTGTCTCATCAGAAACCTTTTTCTAATTTATAAAAATGTAAATATTTTCATTAAAAATGCAATAAAACACTGTTTCTAGTCAAGAGACTGATTTCCTTTTGCAACTGTTTCATCCTGTCTACCCAGGCCCTTGTACACTGCTGTTGAAGAGCTGTATGAAAATTTCTCAAATATAATTGCCCGAATCAAATTAAGTAATTCTGATAGTGCAGAAATTTCCAACTGTACAGCAAAACTTTCCCCTTGCTTGCTCTTCCCTTTTTCCACTTTATTCTCCCCAAATCTGCTCTAGAGGGCTGGGGCAGAGGAAGAGGAAGGGAACTTGTACATCCGAAGTCCTTGTTCTAAGAACTAGTTTGTTGTTTGACTACCATAGAGGGGCGGGGAAAAGATACTGCAAGCTTCTTTGTGGATACTGTTTGTGCTGTTGAGGATGTACCGTATTTTTCGCTCTATAGGACACACTTTTTCCCCTCCAAAAATGAAGGGGAAATGTGTGTGCGTCCTATGGGGCGAATGCAGGCTTTCGCTGAAGCCTGGAGAGCGAGACGGGTCGGTGCGCACCGACCCCTCTCGCTCTCCAGGCTTCGCGGACCTCTCCGCAAGCAGCGGGAGCGCTCCCGCTGCTTGCAGATAGTTGCCTGCATGCCGAAGCCTGCGCACGCTGAGATCAGCGCGTCCAGGCTTCGCGGACCTCTCCGCAAGCAGCGGGAGCCAGCGCTGGGCTCCCACGGCTTGCAGAGAGCTGCCTGTTTGGGGGCTGGGGTCGGGGGAAGCTCGGGCCTCCCCCGCCCCAGCCCCGCGCCTGGGTGGGAAATAATTTTTTCCCCTTTATTTCCTCCCGAAAAAAACTAGGTGCGCCTTATGGGACGGTGCGTCCTATAGGGCAAAAAATACAGTATATAAAGCCAAAGACAGTTGGGAAATGGGGGAGGATAGATTATTAAAATGGAAGGACATGTAATCACTCCTTGCACAAGAAAATCTGCAATCATAAGAATTGCTATTGTTGATTCTGCTTAGCTGAATAAAGCACTACTGGGTCACTGCCACCAGAGCTATACGTGGAACCCCGCAATCATAAGAATTGAATGGATGATGATGATGATGATGATGATGATGAAATTTATTATTATTAGATTCACTAGTACGTCCTAGGGTGAGTTACAGTAATTTAAAAGTAGTTGAACTCCTGTTTTGTTTCTTTAAAATGTGTTGGATTCAGAGAAAAGCTGCAATTCTGCAAAGTACTTACCTGAATTCAGTGATGACTTACTTCTGAGTAGACATGTACAGAACTGCATTGTAAGTTAGCTGCACTTAAGTTTCATTTGATTTCAGTGGGAATTAACAACAGTCCAATTATACCTGCTCTGAAGTAAGTCTAATGTCAGTGGAGCTTACTCCCAAGTAAGTAGGGGTAGTATTGCAGCTTAAGTCATTACTAACTTTTCACATTTATCGAGATGCAATTAATGAAGACTGCAGTTCTGTGCTCTTACTTGGGAATAAGCAACACTGAAAACTATGAGCTTCCTTTTGAGTATTATGATTATTTACTTGTTGCATTGTACAAAATGTTTGTCTCAAAGCAACTTACATTTTTAGAAAACCCCCAATATTAAAATATATCAAAAAAATTAAAACATCTAAAAGTACTCATGCAGCAAGTACACATATATAGGATTGTGATATTAATCTGAACCCTACCAATAATTCCTTTCCAACTTTTCCCAAGTGCCCAAGCCAGTTTACAGCGTTATATAAGTAACATTATGTAAACCACTAACAGGCAAAGCAATCCTTAATGTGTGGGACAACTAATATGCTAGATCAATGCTTCAGAAATAAAATACACTGAAACATATTTGCGTGGGGTGGGGGCAGGAAGGAAGGAAGGAAGAGGCAGGCGGTGTGCTGATAAAAACAATTATAGCCCTAATACAGGGAACATGCTGAAAATATTTTGAAAACTACTGCTGAACATCAAGAAACGGGACATAGATAACTGGCCTTTTAAATTGTGTGTTGGACCCTGACTTTCAGTGGCCCACATTAGTAATACCACAACCATTTTCTTGTTTTTTAAGATCAGGAGAAAGATTGGGGGTGGCAGAAGGATGGTAGAATTATCCATTACAATACACATCAAGTTCTTCCAGTCAACATGGTTGGAAAAATCTAATCTTAATTTAACAACCCGGTAAAAGTGCTCAGAAAACTTTTGATGTCTGACTGTTGCATTATTTAAGGAGGGACAATTTTTCCTTTGAGAATAAGGAGTCATATTGCATTGCAAAGTAGAATCGGTTACCTGTAGCAAACACTATTCTTAGCAACATGATCTCATTTGACAACGATACAATGTCATGCTAGTAAGTCACAAAGAACACTGTACAGGAGCAACATTATACAACTATCCTAGAAGGTCAGATAATAATCTAAAACACTATCTTCATTGGGCAGAGGGCTTTATTAATGGAAGTATGCAGAGCCTGAAATTATATAACAAAAAGGTCTTGAAGTAGGCTGTTGAAACATTTGTATTGTTTTACCTGTAGATGTTTAAACAACTATATTAAAATCCAGAGATGAATTAAGGTGTTCATTAAAAAAAGCAAATAATATATCTTAGCACTTACACTATTTTAAATAAATCCACTTTTGTAGAGTATCTCTTTAGTTTCACTCTGCATATTAATATTTGAATCAAAGTGAAAGCAGGAAATAGCTAAGGAATCTGAGAAATTGTGTTGTTGTGCCACCTGCCTGTCATTTGGAATGTGTCCTAGTTTACAGTCTTTCTAGGCAAAGGACACTCTCTAACAAAATTTATATATTACTTGACTGTAAAGATAAAAATAAAATAGCTACTAATGTAAGCATTAGCCATGTTGTGCTGTTTCCAGGACAAATGCAAACTGTAGGTCACAACAATCCAAAACAAGATAACATTGCATTTTCCATTTGTAAGCAAAAGATGGTAAGATGATTTTTTTAAAAAAAATCTTTTATTTTATTTTTATCCTATTGTCCCACCCCAGGAGCTCAGAGCTCCTACATTTTATTCTCATAACAACCAATAAGGTAAACTAAGCTGTGATGTTACAATCCGAAAGTCACTCATTCTTTGATGCCTTTTCAGTGCAGTTTGTGGCTGAGTGAAGAGCTGAATGTATGCCCAAGTTCTAAATCTAACATTCTAGTTGCTGCACCACACTGAGTTTCAGTTGAGGGCACACTTCACACCATTCTCATGTGTATCTTCAAACCTGTGTTCATGTGTCTCCAAAATACTTCTTTTCCAAATTATATTTGATATGCACAAGTTCCTCAAGCCCAGGATTGGGGTACTCAGTTCTGTGGCAGACCACGTGTTTTGCATGCATGGAGTTTTGGGTTCAGTCTCTGGTATCTTGGCCCAAGGTAGCAGAAAACAGCATTCAAATTGCAAGTAAGCCAAACACATAATAGTAATTTATTTGTATTTTAAAAATACTTTTAATCTTAATAATCTGGATTGCTGGTATTAAAGGGGTTGGCAAATTGCCCTTCTTGAAGAGATATCTCCTACGTATACGTATCTAAAGGGCAGAGCTCAAATTTGACCTATGGCACTTTTTTGACCTATGACACTTGGTAACTCAATGCCATCACTATATACAAATGTCTGGATCATTTAAGACTATAGAACTTTTATTCTCAGTATGATGGAACTCACTGGTGAAGAATACAGTACTTTTTTTAAAAAATAATCTTATTTGTAAAGGGAATCTTTGTACGAGTTAATAATTTATTATCCTGTTAGAGCTCATCTGTATCTTTGTACTTCTGCCCTTCCAGGGCTGTGACACTTTACTGTTTCAATTTTTGATTTCTGTCTTTCTTTTGTGCTTTGTTATGTTGCAAGACTCTTTTCTGTCCTGCCCCCTCCCCTCCTGCAACAGACCCACCAGGGAAGAAGGGGTGAATGAAGATCTACAGCAGGAAGAAGGGTGGGAGACCAGCAGCTCCTCTTATTCCTGAATAGGCCACTGTAGATGTGGCACTGGGGAGGGCTGCCAAGGAAGTGGCAGATCTGGCCTCCAAGAAGCACGTGGCAGCAGCTGAGGTGGCAGCAGTGGGTGATACATTTATTGGAGGCTGGATGTGCTGCCTTCCGTCACCTGAGGCAGTAATTCACCTTGCCTCATTAGTGGGCCAACCCTCATTAGTCCTAGCCCCACATTAATTCAGTATGTCTTACTTATGAGATGATGTTGGTTATGGTTGTGCTGTGACACAGATCTGTAAATGGTGATTGTCATAGTAGCTGTGGACAAATATCTTAAGGTAGTGGGCAGCTTAAATCTGATTTTGCAATCCGATACCGAGTATGTTTACTAGGAAGTAATCCCCATTGATTTGATGAGGTTTATCTCCATGTTTCGGATTGCAGCCCTAAATTGGGAAATTATTCCCAATGTGATTCTGGAAGAGCCTAGCCTCCTACAGACGGTGCAAGATATCATTCTAATTGCCCTTTTTCTTATTTAAAACCCACATCCCCGAGTGTCTAAACCCGGTTTTTTGGGGGGAGGGGTGCACATGCGCTTCCCATCTTGTAGCTTGACGCCGCGCGGTGTGGGCACCCTGAAGCCGGGCGCCTCTTGCCCGTACCAAAGATGGTTCCGGCGGCGACACGAGTGGCGTCACGTGGGGCCAGAGGCGGGAAGGGCCCTGTGGGCCCGGGCGCCTCTCTTCGCTCTGTGCAAGCGGCGATGGAGAAGTTTGCCAGCCCGGGCAAAGGCAACGGCCTGCGCTCCTCGAAGGCGGTGAAGCCGGGAGAGCTGCTGTACCGCGCGGAGCCCTTCGCTTACACCGTCAGCAAGAAGCGCCTGGGAGGCGTGTGCGAGCGCTGCCTGCGCAGGTATTGGCTGGGCTTCCCGAGCTCCGCGTCCCTCTCTGCCTTCTTTGGCTGGGCGGCGCTGCCGTGCTGCGAACATTTGCGTAGCGCAAGGCATGGTATTCATGCGCCGCAGCTCCCTTCCAGCACCGCCTTTCCTTGCTGCGGCTGTGGAGTCTCTTGCCCGTCAACACAGCAGGCAAAGGCGAATTGGCTGGAAGTGGGTGGGGCGGGAAAAGTGGTCCTGGCAACGCTGTGAAGTGTAGCTGCTGTCTCTGGGTGGACTTATCCGGCCCTCTATTACTACTACTACTACTATTACTACTATTAGAATTTATATACCGCCCTATACCCAGAGGTCTCAGGGCAGTTCACAGAATACAATCAAAATATAAAAACCAATGCTTCAATGCTTCTTAAATTAAATTTTTAATGAAATGTACAAGACTGCTGATGTTTTAAGAACTGCACAGAAGTCTTCTTGCTTTGGATACACTTCTAAGTTACCAGTGAACTAATAAATTCACTGGTAATTTCTTTTGAGCAATATTTTTTAATGGTACAATCTGCTAGCAAGGCAATATTGCAATGTATACAGCTTTTGGCTGTTAAAACACCAACTTGGAATGTAAGGAAATAATTTAAAAATGGGAAATCTTTAAATATTAATTCTCAAATATTTTATGATGATTTCAGAAATATGGGAGAGAATAGTTATTTACTATATACTGTTCCTTAGTATAGGTCATAAACAGAAGTGGTCCTGGTAACACTGTGAAGTGTAGCTGCTGTCTCTGGGTAGACTTAAACCTGGCGCAGTATTACTTCTACTACTACTACTATTTGAATTTATATACTGTCCTAAACCCAGAGGTCTCAGGGCAGTTCATAGAATAAAATCAAAATATAAAACCACAAAATACATAAATTAAAAAGCAACAACCACCCAATAACCCCTGCCCCCCAAAAAACCACCAACCACATTTTAAAAGGACACGTAGGATGTCAATCAAATCCACCAAAGGCCTGGTTAAAAAGGAACTTTATGCCTCATGCATAGACTGAGGCGGCCGCCTGGTATTGGAAACTTGCCACAGCCACTGAGACAGTAGTCATCCTCCTCATCGGGTGGGTTTGCATTTTGGCCAGATAGGCACAAATTTAAGACCAATCTGTGCGCCCTGTAAGTTGGACTTCAGCTCTCATCAGCCCCAGAACAGCCAGTGGTCAGGGATTATGGGAACTGTATCCCAAGGATATGAAAGGCCAAAGGGTAACCACCCTTATTTTTAAGATGTGATGATGAAACAATGGGCCTCTCCTTACAAGATTATTCAGCACTTGATGGCTTGTGGCAGGATGCTGGAAGTGACTCAAGTGATGGAAGAGTGTGAGGTGATATGAAAGTGCTCTTGTGTGGTGTTAGATTTGTGATGGCATGTTTATACACGCAAGCTATGACTTGAAACATGCAAGTGTTTCATCCTATGATTTTTGAAGAAGTGATTTCGTAGCTTCGCCAAAGCTTGCCCTCCACTTCCCTCTCTATTCCTTTTGAGTCATACTGCATAGCGAGCCTGCAGGTAAGGGACTGTCTGTAATCCCTTAATAGCTGTACAGTGCTTAGAAGAAGTTAGGCATTTCATAGATGTTAAATAATAATGTCTTTCACACCTGTTGGGAATGGTGGAATGAAAGGGCAGTGCAGATTCTGAGGGGAAAAGCTCACCCGCACATATGCAAGTTGTGGAGGTAAATGCCACAAGATTGTTCATTAGCTAAAATTTCAATTGGAGTACCACCAAAAGGGCCATGCTAGTTTATTTCGGCATTGTCACTGACTAGCACTGACTGGTCTTTCCCAATGACATTTGGCAGGTGTCTCCTATTTGTTTTGTAGCCAAATGTGTAACCACAAGTTGTTCATAATTTGAAAAGCATTTTTTTTGGTCACTCAAATCTCTGTTCATATTTCAGCCATTCAGATAGTTTCACTGGTGATTTCCCCACTGCCCCCATTTCTCCACATTTGCATTATTCTCTTCCTGTTGTTATTTCCCTGCTGTTTACTGTGTCTTTCTTGCTGTAATAAGCTAAATGGTCTCAAATTTTTAGGTCAGACTCAAATTTATTTACCTTTACCACAGTTGTTCCAGATGACGGACCAGATGCCAGATATTGAGTTAGACTGATGTATCCATAAGTTTTATTATTTTGGCTATAAGATTATTGACTAGGATTTTGTAGACTTGGAATAGCATCATTAGACATAAACTTTTGTGGCTTTGTGTTTTTGTTTCTTATAACAAATCTCCAATAGGTGGCAGTACATGAACACAAAAGGTCTATTTGTTAATACATAAAAAAAGACTTAAGCCTCTAGTTTTTAACTGCATGAATAGTCACAATGAATGCTATGTCCTGACCATACTACAGTATGACTAGTTGGTCTGCAAGGTCAGGGGAAGATTAAGATTGGGCATAAAGCTCTCTGTCACCACATTGAAAGGGATAGGCACTCATACTTAACCATTTGCTCATAGCCACCTAGTGATTGTGGTGAAATGATTTCCTTTAAAATATTGCATGATTCAGTATCACAAAAGGGTAAAATGTTTGTTTCTAGAGCTACTCTTAACTATTGAGTGGTGATAGGCTTTCTTAAAAAAAAAAGTTTAAAATCTAACAACTGATATGTAAGACAATGTAACAATGTTGCTATTTGCATAGGAAATGTTTTCAAAATAAAGGTGAGTTTCACAGCCTAAAAGACATAAACTGAGCTTGCCATTTTCTCATGTAAAATAAAAAAGTGGAATCTCTATACTCGATAAATATTAATATGTGCCAAAGGAAAATCCTCAACACATAAGGGAGTGGGGGACAAGAGGAAATGGCAGTAACTTAGCAAATTAGCACACACTCAGTGCTTCATTTATTTTTCTTTAAGGGTAAATTTTTATTTTTTCAAATTCATAATGAAAATAAGTGCTGCGAGGGAAAAATAGATATTAAAATATGGATAATAGCTGATGTAATATGCAGTTGCAAATTAGTTTCCATTTATTGTTCTGAAGGTAAAAGGGGGGTATTTTATGCAAGATCCCTGGAAGTTTTGTATTATATTACATTATTGTAACTGTACATATATAAAAATGATATTAGTTTTTGTGGCCTAGAAAAAAATATTCTACTTATTTTGAATATTTATCTCTAATGTTTAACATATTATGTTACACATCTTGCATGGAAAACCTGTCTCAGCTTTAAGGAAGTTTTCTTAAAGGACAAAATAATTATGGGAGTTCCACATTGGTTTCCATCTTCAGATCTTTTCAGGGGATTTTCAAAATCACTTGTGGTATGATTTGAATTTGTACTATTTAAATAAAAATGTTAACAATTCCAGTGTAGGTTCACATGAAGTAGCATCCTGGCTAATGTTTGGAACGTTTCTGAGAATTGTTTCAGATTTTGGAGCAGACTGGAAGCCAAAATTCCATCCACTTCCTGTCCCCTTGCTGCTGCCTTAATCTGAAGTAGACCTTTTGCATCTCCCCTCCACCTCATTCCCCAGAGCTGTATGAACTCTCAATGCAGTCAGCTTTCCCAGTGAGTTAGATATGAATGTTCTTTTACAGACATGGCTGAAAAGCATAGGGAAATAAATAAATTGTCCAGTAGACCTTAGAGATCAACTAAGTTTGTTCTGCGTATACCCAGAACAAATTTAGTTGACCTTTAAGGTGCTACTGGACTAATATTTATTTTATTTATTTATTTCGACTGTGTCAGGCCAACATGGCTACCTACCTGTATCTAGAAGCATAGGGAAAGTAAGACATGAGGCCCTTTGTGTGCTAACTTAATCTAGTCTGATTGTAGAAGAGACCAAGGATTGTGCTAGGAAGAAAGGGTAGTTTTCAGGTGCAGATTATATTAGGTATATTAGGTATAGATTTCCTGGACACATGCAATGTAAGGTAAATCAAGGAATCAAATGCAATAAATTTATATAACAAACATTCTGAGTTGGGCTATAAGGAGTAATTGGTGGATCAATTAAAGCACTATTTGTTTAGATGGGAGCTTAAGCACATATCTTTTAGTTTTGTGGTACGTTGTAATGGTAAGGAGCAGAGTTTTTGTAATGTCTGGAGTCTAACATTACCTGATTTCATATTTGCTTCTGTTGTGAATTTTCATTTATCTTCACAGTTGGGGAGTCTTTTCATTATAGTTTTGATGTATTTATTTTTATCCTTAAATATATTTTCCATGGCTTAAACGCCTCCTGTTTCAGTAACGGTCCTTTAGCAATTTCAATGCTAACAATGGCCTTTTCAAAACATGTGTTCCTATTTATAATCTCTCTTCCTCTTATCGTTCTGACCCATGCCTCTCCTGCTGTCAATTAATTTTGTTCTTGTTTGTATCACACACCCAGTTGTATCATGTCCTTGCTTTCAAAGTCCTACATTATTCAGAGTCTCTTTACATCTTGGATAGGATATCTTTATGCTTTGTTTTGATTTATAATCTGCCTGGAGTATAAATATTCTTCGCAACAATTTTCTGAAAATTGGTGTATATTACAAATTGTGATTCGGGATATGCCTGAATGAAGAGGATTTGCTTATAGACAGCATGTTGTAGTTTAGATTCCATAGCTAATAAGGATAGGTTTGAGTCACTTTTGTAGTTATAAATGCACATAAACAGCCAGAGCGTGTTATATCTCAGACTGATAGATAGCCGAAAGCTCGCTGTAATAGCTCCATTCTATATTACAGAACAAGGCTATCTCTAACTTCCAAGATTGGTTCTTTTATATGTTGTGAGCCTTGGATCAATACAGCCAGTTATAGTAAAGTGTAATTTCCTCCCTACGCATAGCATGATGGAATATTTTTTTCCATTAAAGTCAACAAGTAGTGGTTTCTCTTTACTCCTTAATCTCTACTATATGTATAATCAGTTCTGGCAGAGCTATACTTCAGTTTATATAGAGTGTAAAATCTTCTACCATAAGTAGGCTAAGCTTTTAACAGTCCTTTAAGAGAAGTTATAAGGATATGGGAAATCGGTTCATGATTGAAAGTCAACAGGGGATATGATGGTATTGCATAAGATGTGGTTTGCTCCCATTTCCTGCTATAAGCAGAGGTGGCTGTTACTCTAATGCAGGTGAGGCAACTCCTTTGCTAGGAAGTTCCAATAAATTTGGTGGGACTTTTGAGTAATTGTTTTCAGAATCAGTCTTGTGTCTCCTTGCAGTACTCAGACCTTTCTGACCTAGGTTTGTTATGGAGCTGTCCACTTGATTGGAAGTGGGGGTGGCTGACAGTTGCCTTGCCTTGGGTAAGTGGATCCCTTTTGCAGTGGCTAAAGCCTCATCCTTTGCATGGTTCTGCAGTCTAGGTCATCTGTGTACAGTACACATTGGTTTGTAACTGGTATTCCCTCCACAAGACTTGCATCAAGTTCAAGCTTCATAAAACCCTGGTGGCCCATTCTCCCTTGCAATGTAAAAAGGTAAAGGGACCCCTAACCATTAGGTCCAGTTGTGACCGACTCTGGGGTTGCGGCGCTCATCTCGCTTTATTGGCCGAGGAAGCTGGCGTACAGCTTTCGGGTCATGTGGCCAGCATGACTAAGCCGCTTCTGGCAAACCAGAGCAGTGCGCAAAAACGCTGTTTACCTTCCCGCTGGAGTGGTACCTATTTATCTACTTGCACTTTGACGTGCTTTCGAACTACTAGGTTGGCAGGAGCAGGGACTGAGGAACGGGAGCTCACCCCATGTACTCCTGGATAAAAACCTTGCCAGTCTCTCTTTCACTGAAACATCTTCTCTCCAGCTTCTTTGACCCACGTTAGCATTCTGCACTCAAGCATACCTTACAAACACAGGCCTGAAACTGTACAGAGGAAATGTGAGTGGATACCAGAGGAATGTTTTGAGGGAAATCCCTCCTATTCTTTCTCTGATACAAATCGCTCTCTCCTCAAGGCACTTTGCAAAGGAAGAAGGGGCAGTTGGGGATTCATTACATCCAGCTTGGTTTGCCCTTAAGAATCTTTGTTAGCTTGATGGAAATAGGGAATTTATTTTACTACAATATTTGGATGATACCTTTCAGGAGGGAAATCTTCTGTTCCCTGACGATCTGCCTGGAGGTGTTTTCAGAAGTGGCTTTGAGTCCTGTCTGTTAAGACAGGGCACTCCAACTTTTCATACCAACTGGCCACAAGAGTACATTGACATGGAACCCATGAGCTGCACAATACCTTGTCGTGGTCTGGGGGGGGGGGGAGCCAAAATCTGACACCTCTCCAGCCCTGTGCTGCCTTCGCAAAGCTGGTTAAGCGAGGCTCATAGCTTTGGAAAGGAAGCACAAAGCTCTGGCAGGGTCCTAGAGCCCTTTTACCTCCTCCCCAAAGCTGGGAAAGCACTAGTTAGACTTTGGGAAGGAGCTTCTGTACCTGAGCTACATCCACCACATCAGAGGTGGGAAACTTTTTTCAGCCTGAGAGCTTCATCTCCTCCTGGGTCATTCCAGGGGCAGAGACAGAGGCAATAATGGGTGGGGCAACAAATGTAATTTTTACTTTTGTACAGTACTCTCTCAGTTCTCTATCCTCCATCCTGGAGAACAAGAGGAGTTGTCAAAGTTCAAGGACACGTTCTAGCAGGGCAAAAACACTCCAGGAATGTGAAAGTGTGTGGCCTGGGGAAGAGTGCCAGGGGCCAGATAGAGTGCTCTGAAGGGAGGCATTCAGCTCCTGAGCTTGAGGTTCCTGCCCGCCCTTGCACTGTATCCATGGATGTTGCATGTAGATCTGAAATACTGGAGGGTGATCATATGAATTAATGCATCTCTCTACAACAAAGAACTCATTTTTCAAAAGACAAACCCTGTGTATATAGAAAGGCGGCATGCTGAGGTTAGTGCTCTTCTTCCTGACATCCAGTTTCTTGTCTCCTACCTACCTAAGGTGAAAGTAAGGTTGATTTGGAGAAGAAACAGCACCACCTCATTCACTGCAGCAGCTGTTCTGGAAAACCTTGCCCCATGAGGTTCATTCAGCCTTTCGCCAGCTTTAGAATTTTTATTTTTATCTTTTCCAGCCAGCTTTTCATTTGTCATGCTGATCTGGTTTTAATAGGAAACAATGTTTTATCTGATGTGCTTGACCTTGTCAAGTTTGTTTGCTGATCTGCTTTTAATATGTTATGGATATATGTTGTTTTTGTATTGTTGATATTTTTATCTGTTGATTTTAATTGGTGCAATACACGTGTGTTAGAAAGGCAGGCTATCAGTTCTTCTGTACCTAAATAAACAAATGGTCAATTATTTTGATCTGAAATGTTTGATCTGTAGAGTGGCACAGTTTAATGGAAAATTAATCTGACACAGTATTATTGCAGGTCTAAGAAAAACGTTTGAAAAGACAGTATTTTATAAACCCTAAGTTGGGGTGGCCAATGAGGTGCCCTCCAGATGTTGTTGGACTACAACTCCCATCAGCTAGTGGTCAGGAACTATAGTACAAAACATCTGAAGGTCACGATGTTGGCTACCCCTGCTATATTTAAATGTGCATTTACACAATTCCACATGTTGAGCAAAACAGTGGTCCTGAAAGCAGACTGGCTGTTTCTTTAAATTAAAATACCTATTTCCCAGCTGCAACAGGTTTTGCTGCTAAAATGGGAGAATATCCAAAGAATCAGAACTAGCGTTTTGTCTGCGACAAAAATACAGCCAGTTCAATTGTTTGTCGAAGATAATTTTTATGGTAGAAATTAAGACCTCAGTCAAGCTTAGTGCTGGTGTTTTGCCTGATCCCCTTAGTATTCCACCTGGAATTGCCAGGTAAGCATTTGGGAGGGAGACAACACAGATAATACAGGAGAAGGTCAGAGCCAGACTGGCTCACTCCTGAAGGACAAATTAAGCTCACAGTGAGGGAATGGTGCCTGGCAGATTGTCAAATGTTTGATGATGTAGCTTTTTGGCTAATAGCTGTCCATTCAAACAGTTTGGATATTGCAAGTAGATGGCTTGCGAGCTCCCACGAAAGGTTTTATTTCCTTGGCAGTCATTTTGATTGAATTACCCTAAGTATTTGCTGTGGATAATCCCTTGTTTTATGTCTTGATAAGCCAATGCTGCTTAAATTAAATTTTTAATGAAACATGTCGAAGATTGCTGATGTTTTAAGAACTGCACAGAAGTCTCCTTGCTTTGGATACACTAATAAGTTCACTGGTAATTTCTTTTGAGCAATATTTTTTAATGGTACAATGTGCTAGCAAGGCAATATTGTAACGTATACAGCTTTTGGCTGTTAAAATACCGACTTGGAATGTAAGGAAATAATTTAAAAATGGGAAATCTTTAAATATTAATTCTCTCTCTCTTTTTTTAATATTTTTATTGCTTTTGAGAAATACAGAAAAAAGAATAAAGAGTAGTTATGAGAAAATAGAATAGAAGAATAACAAATTTCCATATTCTTTTTCCATCCAATCTAAAGGACTTCCCCACATCCTCCAAACCCTGCGTTCCCTGTCTTATAAAGCATCAGCAATTTGTTAACTTATTTCAAAACTTATTGTATCATCCATTTTATCATGTTCCCTAATTTCAATTTTACTGTAACCCAATTCTTATATGCTTTGTATTAAACACAATAAAGTTGTTTCATTATTTTACCTCTAAATTCTTGTGTCTTAATTTTCATTTCATTAACTTACATTTGCTGAAGCTAGAGTTTCCTGAAAGGTGCATTTTTTAACATTCATACAGCTTATAGTGTTTTTTCAAATAGTCCTTAAACTTTTTCCAGTCCTCCTCAATTGTTTCTTCTCCCACGTCTCGGATTCTGCCAGTCATTTCAGCCAATTCCATATAGTCCATCAGCTGCGATTGCCATTCCTCCAGCGTGGGTAAATCTTGTGTCTTCCAATATTTTGCAATCAGGATCCTTGCTGCTGTGGTAGCATACATGAAAAAGGTTCTGTCCTTCTTAAGCACTCTCTGGTCCACCATGCCCAGAAGGAAGGCCTCTGGTTTCTTAGGTAAGGTAAATCTCAGTACCTTTTTTAGTTCATTATGGATCATTTCCCAGAAGGCCTTCACTTTCGGGCAGGTCCACCAGAGATGAAAGAATGTCCCTTCCGCCTCTCCACATTTCCAACATTTGTTGTCAGACAGATGATATATCTTAGCTAGCTTGACTGGGGTCATGTACCACCGGTATACCATTTTCATAATATTTTCCTTCAAGGCAGTGCATGCCGTAAATTTCAAACCGGTGTTCCATAACCTTTCCCAGTCTACAAACATAATGTTATGCCCCACATCCTGAGCCCATTTTATCATAGCGGATTTAACTGTCTCGTCCTGTGTATTCCACTTAAGCAGCAAGTTATACATTCTCGAAAGTATTTTACTTTTTGGCTCTAACAATTCAGTCTCTAGTTTCGATTTTTCCACCTGGAATCCAGCTTTTTTATCTATTTTAAATACCTCTTGAATTTGCGCATAGTGCAGCCAGTCTCGTACCTTAGTTTTCAATTTCTCCAAGCTTAGCAACCTCCAATTGTCTCCAATTTTTTCAATTATTTCCCAATATTTAGGCCAATGGGCCTCCATGTTAAGTCTCTTATGTGCCTTGGCCTCCACCGGTGAGAGCCACCTCGGAGTCTTACTCTCCAATAAGTCTTTGTATTTTATCCAGACCCTCCAAATTGCTCTTCTGACAATATGGTTTTTAAACAATTTGTGCACTTTAACCTTGTCATACCACAAATATGCATGCCACCCAAACGCATTGTTAAACCCTTCCAGATCTAGGACGTCAGTGTTCTCCAATAAAATCCAATCTTTCAACCAGCAGAAGGCTGCAGATTCATAATATAACCTCAAGTCCCGCAGGGCAAATCCCCCTCTTTCTTTCGCATCGGTTAATATTTTAAACTTTATTCGGGGCTTTTTGCCCTGCCAAACAAACTTAGAAATATCCTTCTGCCACTTTCCAAAACATTCCACCTTGTCCACGATCTGTAGGGCCTGAAACAAAAATAACATTTTCGGCAATACATTCATCTTTACAGCAGCTATTTGGCCTAACAAGGAAAGTTTCAATCTTGACCATGTTTCCAAATCTCTTTTGATTTCTGACCAACATTTCTCATAGTTATCTTTAAACAAATTCAAGTTTTTGGAGGTCAGGTACACCCCTAGGTATTTTACTTTTTTAACCACATTCAACTCCGTTTCTTTAGAGAACTCATCTGTTTCTGTAACTGTCAAATTTTTTGCTAAAACCTTAGTTTTTTGCTTGTTCAACTTGAATCCCGCCACCCGACCAAAGTCAGAAATTAATTCTAGCACTCTTTTAGTACTGGAGACTGGTTCCTGAAGTGTTAATACCAAGTCATCTGCAAATGCTTTCATTTTATATTGTTTCACTCCGACCTCAATTCCCTGAACCGACCGGTCCTTTCTAATCATGTTTAGCAACACCTCCAGAACTGAGATGAACAATAGGGGGGATAGAGGGCACCCCTGACGTGTCCCTTTTTCAATTTTAAACTCCTCTGTCACCACATTGTTTACTATCAATTTAGCCTTTTGTTCTGAATATATTGCTTCTATTCCATTTTCAAACCCCCGCCCCACTCCCATCCCTTCCAAATTTTTCTTCATAAACATCCAAGAAATATTATCAAAGGCCTTCTCTGCATCAATAAAAATTAAAACCGCTCTGGTATTAAGATTTGTTTGTAGAAGTTCCAAAATGTCAATAATGTTTCTTGTGTTATCAAACAAATGCCTACCAGGGAGAAAGCCGGCCTGGTCCTTATGAATCACTTCATTTAGTACTTTTTTAAATCTACTTGCCAAAATATCTGCAAAAATTTTATAATCCACATTTAGGAGTGAAATGGGGCGGTAATTCTTAAGTTGAGTCTTTTCAGTTTCTAATTTAGGTATCAATGTGATGAAAGCTTCTTTCCACGTTTCCGGTGCCTTCCTTCCCTCCATTATCTGGTTGCAAACCTCCATCAAAGGTTGTATCAAATAGTCCTTTAAAACTTTATAATATTTGGAGGTTAGACCGTCAGGGCCTGGAGACTTGCCAAGTTGAAGGTTTTGAATGGCACTTTCAATTTCTTGCTGTGTAATGTTACAGTTCAGGTTTGTTCTCATTTCCAGGGGTATTTTTTGTAATCCATTAGTTTTAAGAAATTGATCCACCTCGGAAGCTTTTTGCGGCCCTTGTGAATAGAGTTCTTTGAAGTACCTCTGGAAGCACTTTCTAATTTCCTCGGGTTTCTGAACCATTCTCCCTTCAATCTCTAGATTTGTAACTGTATTAAGCTTTTGTCTCTTTTTCAACTGCCAGGCTAGCAGTTTCCCACACTTATTCGCCGATTCGAAGGATCTTTGTTTCATTTGTTTAATTTTCCATTCCACCTCCTGATTTATCAATTTTGAATATTGCGCCTGGAAAAATTTCACTTCTCTTAGCACATCCTTCGACTTAGGCCTAGATCTTAATTTTTTCTCTCCTTCTCTTATTTTCTCCAATATCTTCTCCTTCTTTTCATTCCAGAGCCTTTTCTTAATCGTGTTTTGTTGTATTAGAAACCCTCTCATAACTGCCTTACTTGCGTCCCAGATTGTTCTTTTTTCCACGGTGGTATTCAAATTTATCTCAAAATAGTCCTTTAAAGTTTTTTGGGCCTTCTTCACAATCTCCTGATCTCTTAATAAAGTGTCATTCATTTTCCATCTAAAGGAACCGGTTGTATTAAGTCTCAATTCCACTTTCAAAGCATTATGGTCGGAGCAGGTTTTTGGGCAGATTTCCACTTTTCTAGTCTTAGGTGCCAGTCCTCTAGTTGTCCAAATTTGGTCGATTCGTGTCCATGTCAGATGAGCTTCAGAAAAGAAAGTCCCTTCTTTCCCTAGAGGATTCTTAACCCTCCAAATGTCAACTAAGTCCATATTGTCTGTCATTTCAAAGAAAGTTTTAGGTAGTCTGCCGTCTTTCGATATGTTGACACTTTGTGACTTATCCATATTTACAGACACAACCCCATTCATATCACCCAGCATAATGATGTTACTATAGTCCAAGTAATCCAGCATAGTCTCATGCAGCTTCCTGAAAAATTCCGACTTTCCCTCATTTGGAGCATATATTCCTAATATCAAAATTTTTTCTCCTTGTGTCTGTATTTCAATCGCCAAAATTCGGCCATGTTCATCTTTAAATAAGAATTTCGGTGACAGGCTCTCCTTTGCGTATATCACCACTCCTCTCTTCTTAACTTTGTCCGAAGAAATAAATTCTTGGCCTAGTCTTTTATTGATTAACACTTTTCTATGGAGCCTTGTCACATGTGTTTCTTGTAGGCAGATAACGTCCAGTTGTTCCTTTTTCAAGATGTGAAAAACTTTTCTTCTTTTTTCCGGGGAATTTCCGCCATTTATGTTCCAACTAAGAAGCTGCAGAGACATCCTGAATCAATTGACGGGTTCTACAATGGGGTATCTAAGCTTCCCCCCGATCCCGGAGGAGGTAGTGCTGGTCCTGATCCAGGTGGTATAACTCTTGGAGGTGGTCCCGGTGGTGGTGGAGGCCAAGAAGCTGCAGCTCCTTTTTGCAGGTCCTCCTGCAAATTAAATATTAATTCTCAAATATTTTATGATGATTTCAGAAATATGGGCGAGAATAGTTATTTACTATATACTGTTCCTTAGTATAGGTAATAAACAATGATGTTAAATTACAGGAAGGTAGATTTCATTTACAATATTATCCTGAATGGTAAGAGTTGTTCAGCAGTGGACAGCTACTAGGGTATGCTACAAACCTCTTTTATTAGATGTGGGAAGATAAAATGAAGAGGCATTGGCTGAAGATATTTCCTCTGTGGGGGGGGGGTAAACTAAATGGTCTACCTGATATATTGTCAGCTGGTAAATGCTGGTCAACTTGTACTCAGTTTTGAAGTTTTCTAATTGTATAAGCAATTATTTCTTCTATCTAAACGTGGGGTGAATCTGGAGCTTACTTAATGCTGAAATCATTATTAATTATAAAAAAATGCACGTGAACCTTTTGGGAGAGGTTGAAATGCTGTCACTTCAGATTAATTATAGCGTCACAGGAGTTAGTAAGTGTCCCTGTTAATGTAATGTTTTTGCAGATCTATATAAAATTTGCTTCCCAATGTTTTGTCACATTTTTGCCTACAAGGGCCATATGTGTTAGCAGATGGGGGGGGCACATAGTCAGTGGATGTAGCTTGAGGTGGTGTGAAGCATGCTTCACTCACACACACACACACACACACACACACACACACACACTCACTCAGAGAGAGAGAGAGAGAGTGTACAGGCTTGTGGCCACCAAATATTGTTGCCCCTGCAAGCAACCCAGCCAGGGTTGATAGCAGTTGCTGTTCCACTACATTTGGAGGGCCACAAGTTCCTCAACCTTGATCTAGTGCATCTGAGAAACAGAACCCAGAAAACAGGACTGTGCAAGTACGTGCTGACTTAGTTCTTCAGTGCTCTGATAGTGTGTGGAGAAAGTTAAGGAGGCTGTCACCTGGAAGGGAGTTGAAAGAGGTTCAAACATGTTGCTTATTCCACCCACTAGGATCACCCAAAGACATTCCAATCAACACCATCGTGATGTTCCAGACTGCACGCTCTCATTATCTCCTACATATGTGGATGGTTGCCATCCATTCCTCTGAGGACTAGTAAGGAGATGAACTTGGGGACACTATTATTTGCAGGGGTGGAGTGTACATAAAACTGTATTGGGTGCAACTATCATATGCAATTGATCTGTGCTTCTCAACAAAGTTGGCTAGCTCAACAATATTTCAACAGACATATCCAGGTTCTTCTCTAGTGTCCTTATTCCCTTAGTAAGTTATTTTTGTTAGATTAAGGGCTTCAAGGCTTGCCCATGTGGAACAACTCTCCTGCAGGCTAATTAATTATTTCACTTCTAATTTTTTTTTATTTTTTGCCTTCCTTCACATATAAATTAATAATTATCATATCTGCCTGTACACACTCTTTATTGCTCATGTAAATATGGGTGCTGATAGTAGGTTTATTTAATATTCAGCCATGCATGTATGCATTTAGTTTTTAATTGTAAAAATAACTGGTAGTATGTTTTCATTAGAGAGCGGTAGACATTCATTCTTAATTGCAATAGTAAGCATTTTCCATAGTCATAAGTAAATTACAATTTAGTATCGGTTTTTTAAATTGGGATTTTTTCAGGCATTTTAAGCACTGGTCTATTTTCTGTTCCAAATGTGCAAAAGCTTAAAAAATAATAATACAGAATTGCTTGTGCTGAGTATGTCCCTGTGTCCCTTTTGCTATAAATTCTTTGAGGCATGAAATAGCCTGCCAGTTGTACGTTGCATTCGCACTTCGATAAATGGATATCAATTTATTGTAGCCACAAATTGTAATTAATGCATGATATCATTTCTCAGAATATTTGCTTCTAAGACAGTTTGATTTAATATGTTCAGTAATATGCTAGACTAAATTCCTCCCCCTCTCTTTTCAGTGGGGGTATGAATTATTTTCTTGCACCTTCTTTTATGGTAATTGATATGGAAACTTGCCTTGACTGGAGCCACATCAGACTAGGAGCCGAGGCATATGATAGTCACTGTAGAGCCAGGGCGGACTCCTGGTATCAGTTTAGTTGGAGTCTGTCTTCAGTGATCTTATGATGGGTAGTCAGAAGACACATGTTTAGCATATAACAAAAGAATAAAGGCAATAGCAAACTGCTATGCTATATAGCCCTCTGGAACTCTGGAAAGATTTCAGCAGGTGCTACTTCTCCTGCTTTGTTTTATCTGAACTTTTATGCTTGAGTCTTGGGGGGTCAGTGGTACAGCATTTCCCCTATATTGTACACTACATTTAGCAAGCAAGGAGCTGCACATTTGAATACTCCTCTACGGAAATATATCCTTACCCCTACAAAGAGAAAATGAACCTAATGTATTTCAGAGGAAAAGATTCAGCTTGGTCTCTCACTAATAATGGTATTTTTGTGTCCATCTATGTAGCGAGTTGTTTTCATCAGGGAGCTTTTAAATATACAACCCTATACCCCCCTGTTAATAATAGAGAGTGTGCCTATGGGGATATTCAGAGTGCGTTCCCCCTAACCACTGAGCAACTGCAGCCTCCCCTTTCTCCAGCCACTTAGAATTAAGAAGCTGGACTTGCACAGTAATGGCATATTTTCTGCACAGATGAAAGTCCCACAACCTCTCACTTCAGAAATTATTAGGAGGAGAGATGAGAGAGCCCGCTGTGAACCATCTAGCCTGGTGAGAAAAACCCATCTCTTCTGTACTGCATTTCAATCATGCCGTAGCTCATTGGACTTCAGTAAGACCGGAACAAGTAGTGTGGGATACCTTTAATTTTTTTTACCCATTAACATTAATGTTTTGCTCTGTGTCTGTGATATATTAAGTAATATTCAACTTATCATTTGTTTCCTGAATTGCTATTGCTATTGATTATATATTAGATTCATATGCTTTGAAGCAAACTGTTTTTCAGATGTTTTTTATTTTGAAAATTCATTGATGATGTCAGTGTCTTTTGGTCACAGTTCACTGTGGGAAAGTGGCACATGAATAAACTAGACTTAAATTTTAACAAACATTTCACCACCCTCCCCATCCACTCCTCATTTTCCTCTGGCAACTCTTCACAAAAAGCGCCATTTTTCTTTCCATAACTCTCTTTCCATTCTTGTTATAGGCAAGCTGCTTTTGCTTATTCCCTCACCCCACCCCTGTCTCATCCTAAATAATTGTGTCAACCGGAGCTCAGCCTAATACCGGGGTTGAGACCTGGAACATGGGATGAAAAGTACCTCTGAGCATGCACTTAGTACCATTTCCTTACCACTGAATCTGCAATCTTGTGTCTCCTCACATACTTAGAAACATGCCTAGCTATGCACTTTCAGTATAAGCATATATTGAATCTCTCCTAGTCCACTTCTGGTTGTCCAACACTTTTGTTCCAGCAACCAGAAAAAAAGTCTTAAAGCACCGCCACCATAACAATGCAATGAAAGAAGACATTTTTTAAAATGATATTTTAATTAGCACATAGATACAAGACTGAATAAAACAATTCCCTAACTCTTTATGCTTTCCATCCTCTTCCCACTTCAGCTTTTCATTGCAGCAACCAGCAATGGATTTGGGGAAAGCAGTGAATGTTAGTCAATATCACCCCATTTACATGTGATGCTAAGTTTTTGGGAAGGAAGGTTGATAAGGAAAAATAATCAAATGGATTTAGAAGAAAATGTTTTGCCCATTACTTGGTTTGCCTCAAATCATATTGCAAAAATTTATGTGAAAATCATAATGTTTGGTGTCAGAGTAACGATGTAGGACTCAAAAATATGAAGCTATGCAGACCAACTTGCTAAGCATGCCTGTACTAGGCTTTAGCTACCATTGGCATTTATAGTTCAACTCTCAAAAAAGTAGTTGCTTCCTGAAAATCATCTTCAAAGAGTCAGGTTTCTCCGGTTTGTTGTTATAAACACGGAATTTTATATTTCATTTGATAAAAGTATTTAAAAATATTTATTTATGTATGTCTATGTCTATTACTGTGGGCCTGTTGAAAAGTAGTTGTTCTGTAGCTGAAAAATTACCACTGAAAATACACCATTGTTTTGTGCCAATATAATGTAAGGTTGAAAACGGGTGTTGGAAATCAATTTGCAATTTGATGAGCTTTGACTACAAAACCCTGTACACTGATTACTTCTGATCTCAGTCTTTTGGGCAAGCATTCACATAAAATGTGACATAAACATTATGGGGAAAACATTAATTTGTATTCACTTTGTTGTAAAGAAAAGGCTGTTTTGCATAATTGTCTGATTGACAGTTCAGTCACATATAGAACTTTGAACTGTTATCTTACAAACATGCTAGATGTAAATAAATTGTGGTTTATTAGCTTTGTGCTGCCTACACTTGTGATGTTATTTAAGCTAGCATTTGGTAAGCATTGGAAATTGCTCAGGAAAATTCCATTACCTGAGTTAGCAGTGGATGCTTTCAATTTTGTTTGTTTGGTGCTTTAAATGATGGAAATTTATATAAAAAATTATATTAATTTATATTAAAAATACTCTCTAGAAATTCCTGTAAAGTGGCACTGGCTACCAAATTGTTTCTGGGCTTAAGACCAGGTGTTGATTATTATCTTGAACCCTATATGGTCCTATACACATAGGAATTTATTAACTTCTTTCTAGAATAAATCCAAGCATTCTCCTCCTACCTTCATTAATTGATAAACTCCTGGTACCTTTTCTCCTTCACTATAGCAGGAGGGGTGTGGTCTGATAGTGCTGCTTTTAGGAGCCACACTATGGGCAACTCCCCATTTAGGCAGCGTTCTCCAGGTATCTTCCCCCACTTCCAGGTTTCTGGCACGCAGTGCATATGTGCAGTCGTGCATGACTTGAACATGCATAAGCGGAGGGTATGCCTGTATAACAGGGGAGTTGGACCGCTGGTGAAGAGGCTGATGATGATGATAATAATAATAATAATAATAATAATAATAATAATAATAATAATAATAATTTATTATTTATACCCCGCCCATCTGGCTGGGCTTCCCCAGTCACGCTGGGCGGCTTCCAACCAAATATTAAAATACAGTAATACATCAAACATTAAAAGCTTCCCTAAACAGGGCTGCCTTCAGATATCTTCTAAAAGCTTGGTAGTTGTTGTTCTCTTTGACATCTGGTGGGAGGGTGTTCCACAGGGTGGGTGCCATTACCGAGAAGGCCCTCTGCCTGGTTCCCTGTAATTTGGCTTCTTGCAGTGAGGGAACCGCCAGAAGGCCCTCGGCGCTGGACCTCAGTCTCCGGGTAGAATGATGGGGGTGGAGATGCTCCTTCAGATATACTGGACCGAAGCCATTTAGGGCTTTAAAGGCCTAGCTGACATTTGCCCCTTTCCCCATTAAAAAGAAGTGATCAAGTGTAGATACTGATTCACATCATCGTGGCCTTTGGATCTTACAGCTGAATGGCTTGACTTTTATAAACTGTTTGCCAAGAGTAATACAAAGATTCTTGGTTAACATTATAGTGGGTGATGTAACTCATTTCATTTGCTCTTCAGTTCTAATGTTGAGTGGAATTTGGAAGTAGCCATAGCCATAGATCATAATTTTTATTTGTCTTCAGCTGACATTTAAAATATATTTCTCCATTAAACATGTAGTTTACAATGTCTAGGGCTAACGTGCAACATAGCTTGCTGTCTACACAGCCATAACATTTCTTCTCAAAGTGAACATGTACAGAATTTATTAATCTTATCAAAAAGCCTGAGAAGTGTATAACATGGAGTTATATCGTAATAATATGCTAGATAATAATATTCAATATACAGAATTTTCAGTTTTAAAAAATATGCAACTTCGTGTTCAGTGTAAGATAAATCTAAAATTTGGCCAGTAAAGGAATGAAATAAATAACGGGAGGTTTGAATAACCAGGGAGACATCGCCGTTGTAGAAGCTGAGTGTCTAGAAGGGAGACCATCAAACCATATGCAGACATACTTGCAAACAGGACCAGGAATGTTTTATTTTCATGCATGTTTGCCCCACATTTGCATTCAGATAACACATGTACTATCTACGTATGAATTCTGATATCCCCTTCCTCTTTGCTTCTTCATCCCCTTCCAGGTGGGTTGCTCACTCTCTTCCCTGCCCAAAGCACAGTTAATGAGTTTACCCCTCCCATTTTTTGTGCTTTGTGTGCTCTCTCTCACATATACACACCATTGTCTCTTTTTTAATGGAAAAGCAGCTCAGGGGAAAAGCAAAATGTGGTGACACAAGTCCCCAATCATTCAGCAATGTGCAGAGCCACTTCTGTCGGAAACTTCACAGAACGTGTTTGTTTCTAAGAAGCATTTATGTCTGATAAAAAATGAGGATGTAGTTCTGCAGCAGCTTGAGCACCCTGTGTGCATCTGTGTTCAGTTGTAACTGCTCTGAGTTTTCTAAAGGAGGACCAGTTAGAAATATAATAACTAAAACATGTCCATCATTCTTAGCAGTAAAGGCAAATCAGAAATTATAATTGGCTCTTAAAAGGGCACCCATTGCTATATTTTAAAGGCAAATACACTTTAAGATAAAAGCTTCATGCACTGCAGATTGATGTCAAGCAAGCAAGCAAGCAAGCAAGCAAGCAAGCAAGCAAGCAAGCAAGCAAACGACTATTTGAATAACAGAATAAAGGGTCACTTTAAAAATTCAGAATGTATATTTGTGATTGGGGGTGTTGATTCAGGAATCTGTTGTAAAAGAATTTGCAGAGACAAAGATAATTAAATTTCCACAGAGGTCATCCTGGAGCTGTATTATCTAACTGGCCAGTTGTCAAATATATGACTTAGGTTTCTGTTATGCTCTGTTGAACTAGCATCGTTCACTTATTGATTGCTGATGACATGATTCATTTGACAGCGGTTTCTATGCACTTTTCTAGTGCTTGTTGAATCTGTCCAAGTCTTTAATTTTCAAGGTGATATTAAGTTCATAATAAATTCTTCAAAATAACAACTGTGGAATTTGTTTTGCAAAGCAATGCATTGGTTTGTAAAATGTTGCTCATGCAGACTATTTTTAGTGATATTTGTTCCCTTTTAAATCAGAAAAAAAATTGTTTTCTGAAGCGGTACAGTCATACCTTGGTTCTCAAACGGAATCCATTCTGGAAGTCCATTCGACTTCTGAAAACGTTCAAAGACCAAGGTGCGACTTCCAATTGGCTGCAGCAGCTTCCTGCACTCAATTGAAAGCCGCATCAGCCGCCTCGGACATTCGGGTTCCAAAGAACATTTGCAAACCAGAACACTCACTTCCAGGTTTGTGGCATTCTGGAGCCAAAATGTTTGAGTTGCAAGGCGTTTGTGAACCAAGGTACGACTGTATTTCAACACTATCCAATCTTGTTAGGTTGCTGCACATGTGCCAAACCCATCATCATAAAAGGGAACTAAATCTCTCATTAAAAGAGAGTGTTGCACAGTGATAGGTTCTTTCTTTGAGCAGCTACTTTGTATATGCCAGTTGCAGACAAAGACCTTGATCACATGCCACTTTAAACCAGGGATGGGGAACTTATGGCCCTCCAGATGTTGTGGACACAGGGAGCTATCTGATACTGAGTCAAACCATTGGTCCATATAGCTCAGTATCGTCTGTGCTGATTTACAGCAGCTCTGCAGGGTTTCAGGCAGGAGTCTTTCTGAGCCCTACCTGGAGAAACCAGAAATCAAACCTAGGAGCTTCTGCATGCAAAACAGATGCACTACGATATACGTTATACGATATACGATACACGATACAATATACAATATATTTATTGTCATTGTCCCATACAGAACAATGAAATTGAAAAACTACATAAAACATTCAAAAACCCCTTAAAAAATAGCTACTACTGAGCTATGGCCTTTCCCTGTGTTATGGAACTTCCATTGGACCCAGCCAGCATGCCCCATGGTCAGGAGACTATGGGGAATGTCACCCAACAGCATCTGAATGGCTATGTGTTCCTCATTCCTGCTTTCGAGAGCCGGTGTGGTGTAGTGGTTAAGAGCGGTAGACTCGTAATCTGGTGAACCGGGTTCGTGTCTCCACTCCTCCACATGCAGCTGCTGGGTGACCTTGGGCTAGTCACACTTCTCTCAGCCCCACTCACCTCACAGAGTGTTTGTTGTGGGGGAGGAAGGGAAAGGATAATGTTAGCTGCTTTGAGACTCCTTCGGGTAGTGATAAAGTGGGATATCAAATCCAAACTCCTCCTCCTCCTCCTCTTCTTTAGTTAACAACAATTCAAAGGTGATAGTGCTGCATTCTGGTGCATTCTACTGGAACTGTAGGCACTTTGCTGCTCCTGCATTTCTGCTATATTGCCGGGAGCTAAGTCACTTTTTGGTGTAGCGTTACATCCAAACCCAGGCTCCTGGTGCTCCTGGTTTGCTTCTCACAACTAAGTTGCTGTGGAGTGGCGACCCCCTGCCTATTTCTCCAGGCTATTTCCATCCTCCTAAGAATGTTTGTTGCTGTCCTGGGTTGACTGTCTGTCATTCCCACTTGCCTTCTCCCAGTGCATCAGAAGCAGTGCCATTGTGAAAGGTCCTGATTAACCAAGCAGGCAGGCGGCCAGTCTAGGCCATACTATGTAGTGGGCATTACCAATGTGCATGGACTGCTCTACCTGCATGTTGCAGACTGGTGCTGCTGCTGCTGCTTCATTGCAGCATTTGTTTGAGCAGGCATCTGGTAGGCCATTTTGAGGATGGGATGCTGGACTATTGTAGATGGGACTTTTGTCTGATCCTTCAGGGCTCTTGCATTCTTAAGGTGGTGGAGGATTTACCTGTATGTGCCACATGGCCTGTCCTGCACCACCTTAGCTAACTTGCTGGTCTCTGCTGCACTAGATGTTGCTTCATTGCCCGTGTTGACAAGAGATTAAGCTGCTATTTTCTGTATATGGAAAGGGGAAGTGGTGCCATCTTGTCTTTGTCTCAGGCAACAAAATATCATGGTCCCTCCCTATTCCCTCAAATTCTGTTTCTTTAATATTATTAATTGTTACCCAGGTAGGCAATGGCATGCCTGTGTAGTAGTTAGGGTAGTGACTGATTCTGTAATCGACTGGGAAGCTTATCTAAATATAAATGAATTAAAAGCTTTTTGAAATATTTTTTCATGAATGATTCCTATTTATAGTTACGTGAATACACAAGCTGAGGAAATCCTTGGTTTAAATCTAAGATTAATGTTTCTGACATTTAGTGGATCTCGCTGCTCCCAAGGAGTGTTCGACTAATATTTGATTTGGGTACCATTTATTGCTCCATGATTTAGTGGTCTGAGGCAGTGGGGTTGACCGAGGTTGAAGGGGAAAATATATGTGCTGCTGCTGGAGGCCAGAATCTATATTAGAGTTCAGAAATACATTAATCTGCTTTGTATATAATCTTCATAAATGCTACTGTCAGTTCTCTGACTGGTCTAATTCTTAAGGCAAAGCAGTATCATCCATTTTATTTAGAGCAAGCTGATAGCAAAGCAATTATCAGCAAGTCATTTGGTTATGAAGATTATTTCATAAGCCAGGGAACCAGAAACAAGCGCACTGTAACAGATTGTGAAAGGGAACTATTCAGAATGACCACAAAGTCATTGCAGATGTACAGTGGAGCATCTGTGCAACCTTCAGACAGTCATTTATATACATTAGTGAAGCCATTGGTCTTAGTTTGATTTTTTTTGGTGGTATGCTAACACAAAGATTTTTTGTGCCAAATATTATTAAAATCTGTTTTGTACATCTGTCCATAAGATATTGAATTAAATAGCTAAACATATAAGGTGTGTGCATTTCTACTCTTTGGAAGTAAGGTGTCAGGGAACTGCCATCGGAGGGACAGGTGGTGGACAGGCTCCAGGAGAATAGGAGAGAATCTGCAGCAGAGGAAGGAACCAGCAGGGGGAGTGCAGGAGTCACAGCGGAGGGGAGGCTCTGGGATACTTCTAGTGAGAATAGCGAAGAGGTAACAAAACCCCCATTAGGAACTCCCACCCTTCGCCGGAAACTGTCACGCAGAGAGTCACGAAGGCGCATGTCCGTCAAACAGCTTTTATGTTGGCGTAAATTCCGTAGACGCCCACTGTCAGATTCTACCAGCGACTGACGGAGTCATGCTTTGGGGGCTCCGTTAGTGCCTCGGTTTGGATGACCAGCCAAACCCCAGAGGGATCAAGCTTTTACGCACAAGCAGCTCACTATCCCATCACAGCAATCTGACAGTCTTTGAAAGCAGCTTGTGCAAGCAGAGGGCATCATGAGCGAACCAGCCGGAACCGGAGGAGCTGGAGCAGGTCCAAGCCTGGAAGAAAGGTACAGGGCGTTGGAGGTCCAGCTGGCGCTGCAAACGGCGAGGCTCGAGGAGAGGAGGGCTCAAGATGCGGATAAAGGGAAAACCACCCCACTTGCCAGACGGGTGCCTGGATTGGTGCAGAAATTTGGGGGGGATCCCAGGAACTATCAAGCCTTTAGGACAGAGATGCAATATGCTCTCAATCTACTGTTTGATGACTTCCCCGATGAGAACTCTAGAGTGGCGTACGTGATTGGCCATCTAGAGGGAGGGGCGAAGGACTGGGTTCGGCCCCTGATGGCAGCCAATAATGAAATCTTAAAGGACACTATGAAGTTTTCTCGCGCCATGGACTTGATGTTTTCCAGCGAGATCGAGCAGGGGGTGGTGCGCAGACAGTTAATGGCGTGTAAACAGGGGAGCCGATCTGTACGTGAGTACTGGACTGAGTTCACCATGCTGATTCATAGACTAGGGTGGGACCTTGCTAGTGAACCTATTCAAATGCTGTTTGAAGAAGGTCTCTCTCCGGCAGTGAAAGATGAACTTTCCCGGGCGCCTAGGGCGGAGTCTATGGATCAGCTGACTAAATCAGCGCTGTCCATAGGAGCACGCCAGGAGGCTAGAGCTATGGAAAAGCGGGAAGGAAAGGGGGAACGTTGGAAGGACTTCCGCATTCCAGAGATTCCGGAGCAGCCTTTCCCGCCAGCAGAGCCGATGGAACTTGGAACAGCGCGCGCGCGCGCAGTTTCAAACACCAGTGAAGGGCGGAAGAAGGAGGGAAAGAGCGGCAAGAGATGCTATCTCTGCCAACAGCCAGGTCACTTTGCCAGAGTCTGTCCGCAAAGGAAGGAATGGCAAGGGATGGCGGGAACTGTTGGGGGGAAGGAGGAAGAAGAAATCACGGAGCAAGTAAAAGCCAACGCCTGGTTGCCAACATCAGGGCACAGCAGCCAGGCCAGGGAGTAGTGAATGTGCCCACGCCGGAACCTCCAAGACCAGCGCTTGTGATAGAGGTGTTGCTGGAACTGGCAAACGGACACCCACTGAAGATAAAAGCGCTATTGGATTCAGGTAGCTCATGTAATTTCATGAGTAAGGAGTTTGCAGCTGAACACCAGATACAGACTATCCCATTAAGTAAGCCTTTGCAGGTTACCACGATTGATGGGAGGGAGCTGTTGGGAGGAGAAGTGAACCAACAAACTGTACCAATGATAATGAGGGTGGCAAGACACACAGAACTGATAGCGTTTAACGTAGCCACCTTGGGAGGAGCTCCTATTATCTTGGGAATGAGCTGGCTGGCACTACACGATCCGCTAGTAGGCTGGCATCAGAGAGTGGTTTCCTTTGGATCAGCACATTGCCTAGAACACTGCAAGGAGGGAGAGGCTCAGGCAGGGGCCAGGGCCACTCTAGCAGGGATGGAAGTGATAGACAAGGGGAGGGTGCCACCACAATACGCTGACTTGATTGACGTATTCAGCGAAAAAGAAGCAGATAAACTGCCCCCGCACAGACCCTTTGACTGTCAAATTAACTTACTCCCAGGAGCACAATTGCCAGTGGGCAAGCTGTATGCAATGTCAGACAGTGAGATGCAGGAGTTAAGGGAGTTCATTGACAAAAACCTCAAGCGAGGTTTCATCAGAGAGTCACGAGCGGTGGGGGGCAGCCCAGTGTTCTTTGTGGACAAAAAAAACACGGGCAGGCCCAGGCTTGTATGTGATTTCAGGGCCCTAAATGCAGTGTCAGAACCAGTGACTTTCCCTATGCCTAGAATTGATGACATTCTAACACGGGTGAGAAAAGGGAAAATTTTTACCAAGCTGGACCTTAGGGGGGCATATAACTTGATACGTGTGAGAAAGGGGGATGAGTGGAAGACCACTATGTTCACCCCCTTGGGGGCTTTTGAGTACCGGGTTATGCCTTTCGGATTACAAGCGGGCTCCGCCTGCTTTCAATCATTCATGAATCACGTCCTGGGGCCACTGCTCTACAAGAACTGCGTAGCGTTCTTAGATGACGTCCTGGTGTACTCAGAGAATGAGGAGCAGCATGTGCGAGATGTAAGAGAGGTACTGAGCAAGCTGCGAGAAAACCGGCTGTGGGTGAAACTGGAGAAGTGTCAGTTTCATACCAGGGAGGTGGAATTCCTGGGGTACCGGTTGTCTGACAAGGGATTGGCCATGGATCCCAGCAAGGTTCAAGCGGTACTGGAATGGAAAACACCAAAGACCAAGAAGGACGTGCAAAGGTTCCTGGGCTTCGGAAACTTCTATAGGAAGTTCATCAAAAACTTTGCCCATTTAACAGCGCCCATCACGGATTGTCTTAGTAGCAAAAAGAAATTTGTTTGGACGGAAGAAGCGCAGCGGGCGTTCGAACGTTTAAAGCAGGCGTTTGCGTCGGAAGAGCAACTTTTGCACGTGGATCTACAACAACCAATGAGAGTGGAGACTGACGCGTCAGACCGAGCGGTGGGGGCCGTTCTTCTCCAGCCGGGAAAAGATACGTCTGAATGGAGACCGTGTGCATTCTTCTCGCGGAAGTTGAACAAATCCGAGAGGAACTACACAGTATACGACCGAGAACTGCTCGCCATTCATGAAGCATTCCGGAAATGGCGGCACTTGCTGATTGGGGCGCAGCACAAGGTTCAAGTCCGAACTGACCACAAAAATCTGGAATACTGGAGAACAGCCCGAGTGCTGAACCAGAGACAAGTGCGATGGGCCCAGGAGTTCTCCAAATTCCACTTTGAGATTCGTTACGTGCCCGGCTCCGAGAACGTGAGGGCGGACGCTCTTTCCAGGAAACCTGAGTACTTAGAGGGGGAGGGAGCGCCTGAGGCAAGGCATGTAATCCCTGAAGACCGCTGGGTGTGTGGGGCGGCATTGGTGGGGCAGAGGGAACTGATAGAGGGTACTGAGAACGATGAATACGCCCAAGAGAAACTCAGAGAGCTCAGGAGGACAGAGGAGAACACAGGGGGGTTTGAAGAAAAGAACGGGGCATTGTATTACAAAGGGGCACTGTACATACCCGATGGGGAACTGAGGGGCAGAGTACTCAAGCAGTTGCATGACAGCCCCACAGCGGGACATTTTGGACAGCACAAAACCATGTGGTTGGTTACCAGGGAGTTTTGGTGGCCCAAGGTGAGGGAGGACGTACGGGAATATGTCAAGGGTTGCGACAGGTGCCAGCGAGCGAAAGGAGAGAGGGTGGCGCCAACGGGGCTATTACAACCCTTACCCACGTCAGAAAGGCCATGGGAGGCAGTATCCATAGATTTTATGACGGACCTGCCAAAATCCAAAGGCAAAACAGCTGTCATGGTGGTGGTAGATCTATTAACCAAGATGTGTCATTTTATAGCTTGTTCACATGCGGTCACAGCGGAGGAAACCGCCAAGTTGTTTGTAGAACATATTTTTAGGTTGCATGGCGCCCCCTTGAGGGTTTTGAGCGACAGAGGGAAACAATTTACTTCCAGGTTCTGGAGGAAACTTATGAGCTTACTGCACGTAGAACTCAATTTCTCAACTGCCCGGCACCCAGAAACAAATGGGCAAGCGGAAAGGGCAAACGGGATTTTACAACAATACCTGAGGTGTTATGTAAAAGACAGAGAAAATGATTGGGTGGATAAGTTACCTCTAGCAGAATTTGCCTACAACAACGCGGAGAACGTGTCCACAGGGATGAGTCCCTTTCTGGCAAATTATGGGTGTCACCCCCGGGCATTCCCAGGAGAGGGAGGGGAGAGGTGGAGCGTGCCGGCGGCGGAATATTTTTTTGAAGAGATGGAAGCGATCCACCGTCAGCTTCAACTTAACTTAGAGAAAGCCAAGGAAGAATATAAGAAGCAAGCAGACAGAAATAGGAGGGAAGGTGAAACTATAAGGGTGGGAGACCGGGTGTGGTTATCCACCCAAGGACTACCGTTCAAGGGCGGGAGTAAGAAATTGAGACCCAAAAGATTGGGACCCTTTGAGGTCATACAGCAGGTCAACCCAGTAGCATTCAAACTCAGGCTGCCCAGTCACATGAAATTACACCCAGTATTTCACAGGTCATTACTGTCGCCGTACCGAGAGGGACGTGAGTGGGGGGAGCGTGAGAGAGAGGCCACCCAAACGCCCGTGATAGAAGAGAGAGAGCGCGACATGAACATGGCAGGAATCATTGATTCCAGGTGGAAGGGGAATCAGGTGGAATATCTGGTAGAATGGGAGGGGGAAGTAGAGTCGGAAAACACTTGGGTACCAGCAGAGGTAGTCAATGACGAGGTCTTAATAGAAACATTTCATCAGCGTTTCCCAAGAAAACCGCAACCCGTAGCACGATTTAGAAGGGAACACTTTGGGACCACCGATGAGGAAGGAGAGTTTGAAGGGTTCCCAGAGTCAGGGGTGGGTGAGGAAGCCGACTCCGACGAAGAAGAGGAAGACGGGGAGAGAGACGGTACGCCGTGGCTAGAAGTGTTTGAATCCTCGGATGACGAGGAGAGTTCCTTCAGGGGCTTTCCGCCCTCACCGCCAGTGGGAGAGGAGGCGGGAGGGGGTGAAGGGGGCCCTGGGGGGGAGGTGGATGTCAGGGAACTGCCATCGGAGGGACAGGTGGTGGACAGGCTCCAGGAGAATAGGAGAGAATCTGCAGCAGAGGAAGGAACCAGCAGGGGGAGTGCAGGAGTCACAGCGGAGGGGAGGCTCTGGGATACTTCTAGTGAGAATAGCGAAGAGGTAACAAAACCCCCATTAGGAACTCCCACCCTTCGCCGGAAACTGTCACGCAGAGAGTCACGAAGGCGCATGTCCGTCAAACAGCTTTTATGTTGGCGTAAATTCCGTAGACGCCCACTGTCAGATTCTACCAGCGACTGACGGAGTCATGCTTTGGGGGCTCCGTTAGTGCCTCGGTTTGGATGACCAGCCAAACCCCAGAGGGATCAAGCTTTTACGCACAAGCAGCTCACTATCCCATCACATAAGGTCACTATATGAATTTCTAAATCAAGTCTTTCACAGAAATGCTTTGTTTGTTCTTTGTTCTTCCACAGGCTTTCCTCTTATCAAAACAATTCTCCTTTCCTTACCTACAAAGAAATTTATACATATGCTTTTCTTGTTGCCGTTGCCTCTATCATTCTTCTCTCCATCTGTTGTTTCTACCTTTATTGAAATTTAAATTATAGGTCCCTATCTTTCTTGTTTGCTGCATGTGTTCAGGCATAAAACTAAGCTATATATCCATAATTTTTTTTAAAATAGCCCGCTTTGCCTCCTCCCTTCCTCCAGCAGGGAAACAAACCACTGAGCAGCTCGGTTAACCATTATGTCTGAAACAGCAAACTTGTGGCCACCCAGATGACCATGGGAAATCAGGAAGCAGAATATGAGCACAAGAGCACTCTCCCCTTCCTTGGTTTCCAGCAATTGGTATTCAGAAACATTGCAAGTCTGCTATTCTATTCTATTCTATTCTATTCTATTCTATTCTATTCTATTCTATTCTATTCTATTCACTTCAATTTATGTACTGCAGTGGTAGGAAACCTGATGCCATTTGGATGTTGTTGGACTACAACTCCCATCATCCATGACCAGTGGAGGCCAACAACATCTGGAGGGCCACAGATTTCCCAGCTCTTACGGTACGGTACATATGAGAGTACAGTGTCCTATAAATACATGTACACACACACTGTCATCCTTGACAGTGTCTATCCTTTTCCCTTAACAACAGCAGTAATAGCTCAGTGGCCGAGAATCTTTTCCATTTCCATTTTTCTTACCCAGTTGTGCTCATCTGTTGTTTGTTCTCGAAATTAAATGCTTCCAAAAGTGATACTATGTTGGTATTTCATTAACTCCACAGACCACAGCATGGCTCTTGATTCAGACCATTTTCTTGCAAAATGGATTGTTGGTATGGGTTAGTGAAAACCTCTGGTTGGTTCTTCATCCTTGACCAGTGAGTGAAAGCTTGCCATAGCTAATAGAAAATAAAATATCTTTTTTCTCTATTGTGCAGAGCGTAATTCCATGGCTGTCAAGCTAAACCAAATAATTTTATTTCACTGAAAACCCACTCTATAAACTGCTGGAGGATGATTAAAGGCCCATGTCTTTTGGGCTCAAGGCAAAAGGCAATTTGGCTCAGTGATGAACATGTAGTTATTTTTCAAACCTAAAATACAATTTTAACTAAATGTATCTGGAAAAATCTGTCTCAAAACATCCAGAAACACACCGTGTCAGGTTGGCATTTTCATACCAATTCATACTGTGCTGCAGTGCCTGTGTCTCTTTTGAAGTAACTTCAACACCAACAGCAATTTTTGAAATGGAAATGTGCTCACTGATGTGATGTGATTGGACCAACTGAGCAGGAGAGTTATTGACAGTCTCTCCTCTTGTGACAGATAACAGTGACACTGTAACTCCGCTTCTTAGGATGTATATAGAGAGAGACAGAGACATCAGCGCAGGAGAGGCTGAGAAGCAAAGCTTAGAAGCTGGAAGAAATGCTGCAAATTGGTTTTGCAGTCGATGATGATTATTAGCCATTCAGTAGAACTTTCCCAATGTCATTTGGCTTGCAATTGTCACACCATTTTGTGTACCGTATGTTGAATACAGTGCAATATATGGTGCCAGAGCAGGAGGTTTGCATTGTACAGGATGGTTTGCATATTTAGTAGGAATAAGTTTGACTTCTCCGGGGTAGACTCGTCCAACTGAGTTGCTCCATTTACCATATTTTTTGCACCATAACACTCACTTTTTTCCTCCTAGAAAGTAAGGGGAAATGTCTGTGCGTGTTATGGAGGGAATGCCTACGGGTGGCATGCCTACGGATTTTCCTCCTCTAAAAACTACATGCGTGTTATGGTCGGGTGGTGTTATAGAGCGAAAAATACGGTACTTCATTAGGCAGTCCAGCTGACAGAGTAATAACATTTGTTCTGAGAGACTTGCCTTTAGATCTTTACTGGGCCATAGACATGCTGAGTGGCTTACGGAGGTTGCTTCTTTTCCATCCTTGGTTTTCTGCTGTAAATTGAAATACTAGTAATGGTTTTCCATTCCAGGAATGAGAAATCTCAGGCACAGGGCAGAATGTGTCCCTCCAGCCTACATAGGCTTTAGGTGTCTCTCTAGGCCTCAACCTCATCCCATGCTAGCTAGGCTTGCTCCACCACCTCCTTGAGTGCTTAACTGTGACTGCTTCATGCGGGCCAGGATGGAGTTGAGCATGTTATGTATAGATACCCCTGACTTTTGCAGGCCTGGAATGTCACATCCATTACTGGATATGCCCATTTTTTGCTTCTGGTGCTGCCCATTCCTAGCATGCAACCCATGAAGGTTGCTCATGGGGGAATGTGACATTTGGACTGAAAAATGTCCACCATCCCATCTCTATTCCATTATGAAGGTATTCCATATTGTTCACATTCTGGGATAATCAATAAAACCAAGGAAATGTCATCCTTCTCAGTCATTAGAATCCGAATTGATCAATAAATATAGGCCTAAATTCAAAACTGTTAGGCATGGTTAAGCCTATTGACCGCCAGTGGACTTAAACAGTTACCTGTGTTGGATTTAGGCCATATCTAAATTGTTTTGAGTCACTGTTATTTATTGATCAATTTCCTTCAAGTTTGTAAATATGGTCATATATGGAAATCTCATCTGTAAAATAGAAATTATAAATATCTATTTCTTTAACAGAAATGTTGATTAATGGTTGCAAAATATTCTTTTCAGCCTTAGTATATCAGGATGGCACAAGAAAGAAAAATATGAGAAGAGGAACCAGAGTAGATTCTGAAGAGAAAAGCTCTTACACATTAGAAATTTAGTAAAACTGAAACATCTTTATATTTCACATAAATGTCCAGATCCTGAAGTTGTTTACTCTTAGATAAGTTGCATTGATTTTAATAAGGGCTCTATATATCCAAACAAGTATATTTAAGTATTGCAGATTTAATTAAGATTCTAATTTAAGATTCTATTTGTTTTGTATAATCTTTAGATGTTGCAAAAATGAGCCTTTTTTCTGAATCGAGAGCAGTGGTGGGAATCCTTCTCTGTGTGTGGTTATTCAGCAATCTTTATTTCTTCTACAAAATTCCAAGTGTCTTGACAACATCACAACCCTGCAATCAATAGAACAAATCAGCAACAGGCAAAATTATAGCAAACTAAGCTGTCAATTGACAGGCATATCCCCAGCTATAGAGAAAAGACGGAAGACAATGTGTTTTGATTCTGTTTTAATTGGAGCAGCCTAGATAAACCAGCTTTCCAAAAATATGTATGACAAGCTGGCAGTTATATTTTGAGTCTGCTACTGTTTACATAGAAGCCTACCTTCCCAGCCTTGCAGATGAGTCTCTCTAGAAGTCGGGCTTTTTGCAGGTGGAAATTTTTACTTTTAACAGCTGTAAAACAGGCAAAAATGCAACATGAGATACAGTGGTACCTCTGGTTGCGAACGGGATCCATTCCGGAGGCCCGTTCACCACTTCTGTGCATGCGTGTGACATCATTTTGCGCTTGCGTGTTGAGGTCCCCAAGCCACCCCCCAAATAACTCACAACGCACACTTAATTTTTTGTTTAAGGTTTTTGGCATAATTTTGGCCACAACTTTATTTAAATACAAAACCGTGAGTGGTTGTTTAGGCATTGGTTAAGACTATCTGTCCCCCCGCCTGGGGACAGAACTGACTTCGGGCACCACCGAAAGACAGTGCGGGGGAAAGCAAGTCGGGGGTAAATGGAGCTGAGTCACAGACCCTCAATTCTCATCCGCCTGCTCCCCGAAGGATTGCCGGCCCTAGTCCCATTCCAGGGATTGGACGAAAAGATGGCAAGCCCCAGGATTCCTTTAACGGAATTCCCTTTCCGCAGCAACCATGGAGGGGCAGGCCCAGCCTATCCTAACCCCTCCTCCACCAACTTATAACCAATGCCTAACCGCAACCTTACAAGTTGTGACGATTTGCTACACAGTAGGCAAAAACCAAATGGCCCAGCCAATCAGACAGATGGACAAAATTCCTACCAAGCCCCTGCCCCAACGGCAGACGACCCCATGACAGGCATAGCAAGGTCATTGCAACAATCCCTTACTCAAGGGCCTTCTCCATGAAGGAGAACACGCTTTCCGCGCATGCACAAGCGACAAAACCTGGAAGTAACCCTTTCCGGTGCTTCTGGGTCGCTGTGGAACGTAACCTGAAAGAACATAACATGAAGCAAACGTAACCTGAGGTATGACTGTACTGGAGATTTCAGCTGTTGAATTTCTGTCTCCTAGAGCTGTTAAAAACAATGGGTTGGATTGAAAATTGCCAAACTAAAAGAGGAGGCAATACAAGTTGGTATGTTAGGTGCCCTGAGAAATGGTTAATAAGAAAGAATGCTTGCGTAAGTGAGCCAATCACATTCCCAGAGCAGCAAGTGAGGATGTTTGAGGATGTTTGGACAGCACCTGGACAGCAGATATCCAGTGCAGAGAGTGAAAGGGAGGCTTTTCTTGAGTCAAAGAGGGGAAAAGCTGATATAGAGAGGGTTAAAAAGTATTAGAAATATGTGGAAAAAACACTTTTCAACACAAAGCATTTACGATTGTTAAAGACTATTATGTTTTAAGCCATTTATTATTTTTTTAAAAAAATACATGGTGAAGAAGCACATATGGGAGGAAGACAAAGGCTGTTTGTTGACAATGCTTACTTGGCTAAGTAAAAGTGGCATGCGAGGGCAAGTAATTTCCTGAGTTATTCATTCTAAAGGTGCGGTTGGTCTGTAGTTAAAACATCAACAGGGTTCTAACTGTGGTTGCATATGTGTACTTTTGTTCTGCTAGGTGGGTTGATTTGGGTTTTTTTTTATATGTTTGATAGTGTGAAAAAAACCCATTCTGCAAGTATATGATCAATTTATAATTTTTACCATGGGATGTCACTAGAGTGCAGATAGAGATGAACATGTTAAATTGCTATCTTAAGGATTTGTTTAGCTTGCTCATTAAAAATACAAGCAAACAACCCTTCATTAAAGCATGAATGCATATTGTAGGGATGGAATTCAACACTATAGGAAGTTGAATAATTTTATATTACATTTTTTATTCATTTCTCCTTCATTTTTGTGATGATTGAGTTTTTGTTGATGTTAGTCTTAACTAAAGTATTTTTTTCCATGTTGTAAGCCACCTTGAGCAGGGTGGAAAGGTGGCATACAAATAAAATGAGGTATGTATGTGTCAGATGGCAATGGTGGTTGCTCGTGAGTAACCAGTCAGGACACCGACCAGTCTTTTACAGGTTTTAGTTTGGTGCAAAACTACAGTGCAGAACCACAAGTTCATGTCTGCCTCAATCGCTAGCAGAATCTGGGAGTGGTCGTTTCCAGGTCCTCCCCCAACATAACAGCTTAGTCACCCCCAGCCTTTTCCTTCTTTCTTTGTGTTTTACACCTCTGCGCAGGGTGGGCAAGGGAAGAGACGTGCTTCCCTCTGGCCGGCTTGGCCAGGAGCGGTGCTGAGGCTCCCAGCATCCTCCTCTGGTCCTTTCCCCTCTTCCCTGCTGGAGGTGTGGCTTTCCCCGCCACAGGAAGAGGAACTGCTTCTCAATATTTTCGGAGGTTCCCTGTAACCCAACTGCCCCTCTGCTTCCCTACCCTCTTCCGATGGCAGTACCCTAGCAGTATGTATGTAAAGTAATGTGCATATGAATTTGGATAAGGTGTTTTGGCATGTTCAGTTACAAGTTAGTGTGCAGTGTACGTTGATGAAAGCTTTTAATTCAACTCTTGCTTTTGGATTGCACCCAGCGATGTGATTTCTGGATCCACCGAGCCATCAATGAAGACCCGCTTAGCTGGGTATGCCTGTATATTCATCACTTAACTGCATTATCAAACCATTACTTCTATGTGGGAATGGCTCACCGCAAGGAAAGTGAACTTTAATTTCATCTTGCCTCATGTCAAAGGCAATATTTTTTTAATGGAGTCACTTCATGCATTCAGCTACCCATTTCTAACGGAGCTTGCCAGAGGTCGAACAATGTGGTTCAGGCAAGACACAGTATTCACATGTAGTAAAGGAGGGTAGGAGGAGCCATGGAGGGGAGGTGTGTGTCTTGGGATCCTGGGTTGTCTGCTGAACTCTGATGGGTGTTGTTTTGTGTTTGGAGTCCTGAGGCAGGGCTACCTGCTATAGGCACAGAAGCGCTAGAATTCTCTTGAGGTTCCTGTTTGTGTTCTGGAGGCTGTTTTGTATAATTGCCAAGAGGTCCTACACACAAGTAGGAGTTTGGCAGAGACAGATGCCCGACTGGCATGTTCTCTCCCTCCTGGTCGTTCGTTCGGGAGATTCAAAATCTTTCTCCAGCCTGAACATCACAGCGACTGATACCTTAGAGGCATCAGCACACTTCAGGATCAGCAGAGTATAGGCAGTCAGCGTACAGACTCAGTAGCACAGCATTTGGCTAAACTACGTTTATTTACATATACACATTTGGAGCATCGTAACTCAGCTCCTTCCTCTTCAGCATCAGACAGCAAAGAGAAAGAACAAAGGACAAACATCTTACATCACAGAAACACAGCAATACAAACATCCTGTCTCCATGACTTCCCACAATGTGGAATGAAAACATACACTGTCATGTGATAAAAACAATCCCATGACTGCAACACGGGAAAAGAATCCTAACATAAGTGCTCTCTTTGGATGCAATGTGTCCTTTCTTCATAATTCATGGCAATGTGGGTGGGCAGCTTGCTTAATATTCTATTCTTCCCTCCTACGGAAGTCCATGGGAGGGAAATAGCATGTGCCAGATCTACTGTGGGCCTGGTGTGAAGTTGCCCTTTTGACGGGTGTGGTCACAGATGGAAGGGGTATGCAATATCGTGCAACTATATTCCTTTCCTGTGCCACCCATGACTTTCTTTCAGCTTTTCTGCTTCTGTATTGCAGTCATGCTTCTGCCTAATCGTGTTGACTATCATCTGGCAGGTTTCTAGCACAGGAACCATATTTATTCAAGGAAAATAATAAAAACAAAGCAAAGATCAAAATCTGTGTGCAGTCATTTCACCCAGTTACTGGGTTAATTCCAATGAAAATTGGCATATCAAGAAGACAATTTATTCCAGGTTCTCACCAAATCCTGTCTGAACTGAAATAACCTTAAATATGTATGATTTTCAAATAAGGAAAAAGGAAAAAGCCTCCAGGTTCCTAATGAATACCCATGATGGCAAGGCATAGAAGACCAAGTGCGATAAGAAGCTTTATCCACAGCAATAATTCAGGAGCCTGAAAAATGCATAATTTATAGATCAAAATATTCTCTAGTTACTAGTTAAAACTGACAAACCAGTATCAGTTGTCAGATACTGATTTTGGCTACTCAACTGATCATTGGCTTCTTCCTTCTCATTAATGTAAACATGGATATATTCATGGGATTCATTGGGAGCTACTGGATAAGTGCCATGAGATTTCTGTTGATTTCCATATGTAAAATGTAAAAAAAGAGGCTTCAACATTACAGTTCCATTTGAAGTCAAATGCTAGCACTGCTACACACAAAAAGGAATGTGTATTGAAAGCATGGGAAATTGAACTGTTTCAACCATCTACTCCAGGAATTATTGATGCTCTGCTTCAGTAGTGGTGTAAAACCTACTCCACATTATAAGGATAGGTGCACTGCAATACCATACTCTATTTAGTATAGATTTGTTTGTTTATTTGTTTGTTTACCCTATGATTATTCTTTCAACTATGCTTGATTTCCTCTCTGGTTGGTGCAACCGAAGTTTGACCTTGTCCACATAATCTAAAACTGGTTTACTGTCCTAACTCAGTTGTAACAGATGAATGCTTTGCAACCGCTGTAATTATAACCTGTACAAGGAAGGCAAGCAGAGCAGAAATGGACCAAGGTTCAAAGATGGCAAGACTTACATTGGCTTCCTCCCCAGGCAGCACTTGAACTGAGGATTTGAGGAATGGCAGTCAGGGATTAGTCAGAAATTTATGCTGGCTACAGGGGAAAACTAAGGAGATTAGCCAAGGAAAACTCCTTGCAATAGGCTACAGTGTGTCAGCTAATAAATCCTGAACTGCATTAAGGCTTTTGCCTCTAGCTTCCTTGCTAATCTGGCTAAAAAGGATACCTTCATTTACTGCAGGCACGCCTTTGCCTTTTCTCCTTCCTTCAGTAGATAGGACCTGGGTCTGGCATCAGAGGATTCTAGGTTGGCCTTTCTGGCAATACTGCAGCACAATAATAGAATGGAATTTTACTTGCAGGTCTTCAACTGGATACAAAGGCAAAATTTGGGATATAAAATAAGTAAGCAAATAGATAATTAAATGCTGCAATGCTGGATTACCTAGAACTGGGTTGGGGGACCTGTTGCCATCTAAACGCTATTGAACTCCTAATTCTCATTAGCCCCAGCAAGCATGGGCAATGGCCTGGGATGATGGGAGTTGTAGTCCAACAATATCTGGAGGGCTACAGGTTCTCCATCCCTGATCAGGTAGAATGGGTACCATAAGAACCTTTTGTGAGCGACAATATAACCTTGAAAGGCACTTTGAAGCAACCCTCCCAAAGTGAAGGCTAACCTAAAAAGTAAATTGACAGAAATACTTTTCTTAAAGTAACTCTATGGTCTGCTCTGCATTTATCCAATTTGCCTAAGGCTTTGTTTTACTTACAGAAGTCACTTATCCTCAGATTTTATTTTATTTTTAGTCTCAAAGGTTTTGAAAGCAGCATACTATCATCCCAAGGTTACATGTGAAGAGGAGAGATAAGGAGATATTAATTGTTTGAACTTACCCTGACTAGAAGGATATGGGTAGGTGGGGGCAGGGGCAGCAAACAGAAAAGGTTTGTCACGTTTTCACTGAATGCCTGCTGTGAATCTAACCCTCTGCAAGTAAAAGAGCAGAATAATAATTGCATGTTGGTTCACGTACAGATTCAGCTACCATGTCTTGTGACGTCAGTCTTGATTTTAACACAATTGTTTCCAACAGAAAGTGTTGCAAAAGGGATTGCAAAGTAAAATAAACAGAAAAGTTCTGCATTAACAGAAGATTTTAGATACATCAGGGTGGTGCCTTGTATCAGAACACAGAGCTGTTTAAATATTTGCTTTAATGCCCCCGTCTTCCTTAGCCCTGCATCATGAATCAGCAGAGATAGCATGAACGAGAGGCTACAATGTGGATTTTTCTAAGTGAGAGCATTCCAGGTTTTGAATTCCCACTAAGCTACTAAAACTCAATGAGTGGCCTTGCTCAAATAATCTCTTCTCTTTCAGGGCCACAGTCAACATATTGCTGCCAATATAAGTGACAGCCACAGATCTAGTTCCTCTCCCTCCCTCCATAACATCTAGTAGAATTTGTCTGGTGTTGTTACACTACAGAGTTCTTGGTTTCACTCCCCCTGTTAGCAGCAGCCAGTGTAGGACAGTGGGTAAAGAACTGCAAAACCTTATGCTACCCTGACCAGAGGTAAATTAATCCAACTAACTGCACAGCTGTTGTGTTTTGGAGTTTGGTCCTTGGGCTTCTTAGGGTGCGATACAAAATTCTGCCCTGGCTTCTTTGGAGGAAAGGTGGGAAACTTAGGAAACAAATATAACCTGATGACAGTGGCACTATACTAATGGTGTGCATTGGCACAAAGTTTAGTGTCACTTCGTTGCTCCGTTTCTGTGCTGTATTTCCGTGATATCATTATGTTCCTCCCGGACCTTGGGCTTTTCAGGGATATTCAAAATGTTGCCTGCAGAGCACTGCAGAGCTCTATATTGCTTTTTAGTTCTATAGCACAGCTGTGGAGGCTTTATTTTTAAAGTTAAAACTTTCATTTAAGTTTTTTTAAAAAATCCCTATATTGCTCTGCTTTTTAGAAAAGAAAATCCAAAACCCACAGACCAACCCTGAGCTCTTCAGAACTCTGCAGGCAGCAGTCTAGGCAGCCTCGTATTGTTAGGCCTATTGGTCACTTGGAGGACACAACCAACCACTAGATAGAAAGGCTGATCTGAAGCTGCAAAATTACACAAACACACAAATATGTACCAACTCTTAATTAAGGTCAGAAAGAGACAGACCCCAGCTCCAAGGCATTGTGAAAGAAAGTAAGTCCCTATTCCCCCCAAAAAAGCCCCTGAACCCATTTGACCGCAATTTGGCAAGCTTAATCTATTCTGGAGGAGCTATGGAGTGAAAGTGCATTTCATCCATATTGGTCAAAAGGAGTTATAGCTGTTTTTAGATTCCTCTTTATAGTGAATGGGGGAATACAGAGCTTTGTTTTATATGGAGCAGCTCAGAACATGAAACACAGATTGCAGCTGAGAGGCTACAGAGCGATTCAGAAACAGATCAGCTTTTTTAAAAAAAACACACACACAGAGATACAAGGCACCTCCTTACAATGCTGGGGGCAAATGGCTCACATGACCATCACCTTATAGCGTTGTTTGTGAGCTTGTAGAGACATCTGATTGGGGCATTTTTTGAAAATGGAAAGCTCTGCTAGTTGGGCCTTGATCCAAACCAGGTTGTTGTAAAGCTCCAACAATATTGTTGAAAAACATCTTTGTATGGAAATGGAGAGCCCTGTGTTTTTATAAAGACTGCATTCACATAATTACTGCAGTTCACAGAGTGCATGGACCAAAACCTATTGAAATATGCTGCAGGCATGCCATTGATTCAACAGGACTTTGGATTAGACCCTCAGAATCGTAACTCATGCCGTGATTTATCTTCTTTTCAGTATTGATGCATTGTTGCTGAACTCTTACACACCTCAACTTATTTCAAAGTCCTGAATAGCTCCTCAAACTCCTGTTGTTCTTTTATCTTCGCTGTGTGCTTGAACTGTTAGTATGGTGAAAAGAAAGGTTAGGCATGCACAGAGGAGAAAAATGACTCTTAGGTAGGTAGTTTCCAAGGCCAGCCTGGCCTCTAGCAGTGAGCGTAATAGACACAGGGATGTGCTGATGTTTTTGTGATGACTGATAACGCAGAGCAGTGGGACATCTGAAGGAGCAACGTGACAGCATGCAGACTGAAAAAACAACAACTGGGGAAAGGACCTTGAAAGATCACTTATACTACACTGAAAGAAAATTTGCTTGTTCACCATCTTAGCCAGACCACTGCACAAATGATCCTGGCTATTCTCTAATATCATCAAAACAGGATGCAGAAGAAAACAGTGGATAAAATAAAAACCAGATAATTATTCTTTACCTAAAATATGTTGCTTATTTGACACATGGGACAATAGAGGACATGGCCCTCCACAAAAGACCCAAACATTTGGACCTAAGCTCTACTAAGCTGTTGATGCTTGTAGCTAGCTGCCTGGAGGCCTAGCTCCACAGTTATGGGTGAGCCGAGTCCTGAGCTGCCTGGGGACTGCAGGTCGTGGGCCACTGGGTGAGTTTCACATAGATATACAGTGGTACCTCGGGTTAAGTACTTAATTCGTTCCGAAGGTCTGTACTTAACCTGAAGCACCACTTAACTTGAAGCACCACTTTAGCTAATGGGGCCTCCGGCTGCTGCCACGCTGCCAGAGCACGATTTCTGTTCTCAGCCTGAAGCAAAGTTCTTAACCCGAGATAATATTTCTGGGTTAGCGGAGTCTGTAACCCGAGGTACCACTGTAGCTTTATACAAACATAACAACCACCTTGATGGCTTGGACCAAAGGTCTTGGCTATTGCAGTAGTCTGTTTCCCACCATGACCAACAAAATTCTTCCAGGAAGCCCCCTTTCCGCAACAAGCCTTGAAAGCATCAACCCTCTTCTTTTTTGTTTCCCAGCATCTGGTGTTGAGTGGCATTCTCTCCCTGAACGTGGAGGTTAGATATAGCCACCATGACAGCCATTAATAGATCTTTGTTTCATGAGTTTCTCTTACTCCCTTTTAAAGCCTTCTTACGTTATTGGCCATCTCCACATGCCGTGTCAGTGAATTTCCTAAGTTTTGCTTTCTCTTAAGAAGTTGCTTCTTGTGTCTGTTCTGAATCCATTCCCCTGGGTAGCCCTGAGTTTTAGTCTTGCAAGAGGAGAAAAAGGTTATTGCTATCTAGAATCATAGAATCATAGAGTTGGAAGAGACCACAAGGGCCATCGAGTCCAACCCCCTGCCAAGCAGGAGGTTTTGGACTTCGGTTACAAAAATCTCTACAATGTCCCTCCTTACCTATCTTCTTAAGTTTTACTGTTAAGCTATCAAATACATTTTTAACAATCCTGTAGTGATCTAGAAACCCCAATGTACAATCCAGTTAAACCAAAATACCTCTGTTTTATCTTGAATGGATTTCACTGAATTCTGTGTAGGCGCCATTGGCATAAAGCCAAGAAAAACAGATTGAATTAATATGCTAATTGTCATTACTTTGGGGTTTACATTTTTGAAAATCAAGATCTATAAAGCCTGCGCAGGGCATTAATATCAACTATTTCAGAAATATTATGTGACTGCTGGGATAGCTCAGTTGGTACAGCATGAGACTCTTAATAGCAGGGTCATGGGTTTGAGCTCCAGAGTGCATTGCAGGGGCTTGGATTAGATGACCCTTGTGGTCCCTTCCAATTCTACAATTCTGTGGTTTTATGAGTTTGGTTCTATCAGTATGTTTTTACTTCGAAACAGCTGAATTTTGTGCTTATCCTGAATAATGGTCTGTGAAATGCAGCTGCTGCTTATTTTCACACCTGTTACTATAGTGAGAGTAATAACTGATATGAATCTCAAAGATGAAAGTAGTGAGAGGGAGAGGAGAGCGAGCCTGCAGTTCAGACTATTACTTGCACCCATCTTCTTTCCATCAAGTGTATCGGGTCTGCACATTAGCTAGAGAGATGTACTATATTAGCAAGATGTCCCACTGTTCAGATGCTGTAGGGAGCTGGCAGTATGGCAAAATAATAATAATGGTTGAGGCAAAACAGGAACGTGCTGCCACCACAGCTTCTCTTACCTGGTTTGTATGGCAGCGCCTGTGAATTGGCAGGTTCTGGCAAGATCTCGCTTCTCTTTTCATGGCAGCAGCGCAGGTGGAGTGCCTGCAGGGGCACTTCCTCTTGGGCTTCTGCTGCCTCAGGTGACTGCTTCACCCTGCTTGATGACTGAGCCAGCCCTGTAGTTACTAGTACAGTGGACATCTTGAATCTGAACCCAAAGAAAACTGATTGCTCCAGGGTGGGTTGTGCCTGTTCCAGCTCCTAGCAGATAAGTATTGTTATGTACAGTACTGAAGTTTTCACCCTGGGCCAGCAGGGGGATACTGTAGATAGTTTTCACTCAGGTCCATATATGCAAATAAGGGATTGAAAGTGACATTCAGTGACTGGATAGTTACAGAAAATGGTTACTGTTGCGTTGTAGTGGAGCTCTATATAAGCAGGCTGGCTGAACCCTTCAGTTCAGTTCTGTTCTGGCCTGTGAATAAACAAGAGCTGTTTGAAGAATCGCTGTGTCGTCTGATATGTTCACCCACAACTTAACAAGTATTCTTCCCTTGTGTCTTAATTCTATTGTGTTTTGTGTTTGCTTAGTACGGAATGTGAATCTAGTCTGGAACTGTAATAAGTTTCATCCATCCATCCATCCATTCATTCATTCCCTTGTGTCTTCAGCAATGCTTGCATCACAGCCCATATCTTACCAAGTGGAACCGTGGGAGTCAGCTCCTAGGGGTCAGAGGGTCTTCGGATCCCCTATAAAATATTTGAAGGGGCCGGGTTCGTCAGAGTTGATGGGCATTGCCATTCAAATGCTTTGTGTGCACAGAGTCATGTGATCAGTAATGCAGGGCGGGGCTTACTGCACCCCAATATTTTATTCAAGTTAGCACCCCAGCAAACTGAATTTTTCTGCCATCGCTTTGTCTGCCCTGTGATCTGAGTTATGAGCTCCTTGACTGGGGTTCATATACGGGCGCTGCGCTATGTATTGGTGCTTTGTTACACCGTATATTATACTCTGTCATGGTGACATGGGTGTGGCTCAGTCTTTGATTCAGAGGCAGCTTTTAAAATTTCTCCCCTTATTTGCACTATGTGAGGGGCTGGTGTAAAGTTAGATCATTTGGAGAGCATGACTGTGGGATGAAGGGGCACAGGATATAGGACATCTCCATCCTACCTGCCTTCTGCCCACAGCTGCAGCCTGTCTCCCGCTGTGTATCTTCAGAGGCAAACAACTTTGTTCTGATGGCATATCTGGGATGTTCCTGTGGTATACCTGCTGTTGCATTCTCCTTGTATATGAGCCCTTTGACAGCTCCATGGACCTCAGCTGGCAGATTGTCAGTACGGAATGTGGCTTTTAATTAATTAATTAATTAATTAATCAGGAAAAAAAATCTGCTGCCATATGAGTTTGGAGCTACTTTTGATTTAACTGATCAATCTACTAAAAGTTTTGTAACCCTCCTAAAGTGTTACAGTCAAAACCACACACTGGAAAGTTTTTTTTTAAAAAAAATGATAATATTTTAGTCATTTATTTCTTCACTTATCTTTTGGGGTGTTTTGTTGAGCATGCTAACTGAAGGACTAAATTACATGTTTTTATTACTTAGAAAACAATAGGAATTATATAAAAAAGCATTTCTACCAAGCGTTATAACGATATACAAAGACACCTCTAGTTTAAATTCCCCATCTCTTTTGATTGTATGCCCCCCTCCCAAGTGCCTTACAGACCCTGGAACAATTTAGACAGAACTTTAATGCTATTTTATATTGATGGGGAATTCAGAGTACAAATATATGCCGCAACTCAATGCGCCTACAGATTCACAACAAGAATTTTGCTTAAGGCAGATAAAATATGGACTAAGATTTACTGAATTTTAGCTTGCAATGGAATATCACGTTTTTGACCTCAAAAGGCCAACCATATCCCACTGTGTTGTTTACTGCAAATCAGCTTGGGATTTCTTCTGTGTTAAACATAGTTTAACACAAACATAGTTGACTGTATGAGAAGAGAACAATAAAATAAAAAGGTTATTTCTTTTATTTACTGTTGCACCCAATAAAAGGTAAAATATATTCTACCCGGATTGTAGCATTTCATTTTACAGCAAACAGGTATTGCTTGAAGAACCCCTATAAATATTATGAATTATTTACATACAGGATGCAAAAGCTGTAAATTGTTCAAGCGGAGCATGAATATTGGATTCTGAGACTTTCCATCTTTTTTGTTCTCCTGGAAAATATATTGTTTAATAATCAAACAGAGTTAAAATAATTAACTTTATGCCCATTGAACATACAAAAATAGAAGTTGTAAATATTCTAGGTCATTTTTTTTGACCTAGAATTCTCAAGTTCCTTTTTATTGAGACTTTAGGAAACACAGCTGGGCACAATACAAAGGTGATGTGTACAACCACAAGGACACAAGTTGTTTCTCTGCAGTTTTTATTTCAGATGGAGAGTCAGACCACAAAACAGCTTGCCTAGTTGTCAGTAGCAAAGAATGCTGTTTCCTAGAACCACAACCTAGGAAGCTAAAAAGTGCAGGTTTGTGAGTTCACTCCATTAAGCAGCCTTATAAACCATTTCAAAAACCAAGTTTGAAACTTGGCTCTAAAAATGCTCCCTGGATTGTGGACTGCTACTCTAGCATTAGGCTTTTCATACTTTTTTAAAGTTTACCTGAAAGTTATTTGTCTTAAATATTCAAAGTATTTCACCCCCCCCTTTTTCCTTTGCAACAGGAAGGATCGGCTGCTTAGGTGTTCTCAGTGCAAAGTTGCAAGATACTGTGGTGTACGTTGCCAGGTAATCATTACTCTGATAATTAGCTGCAAATGAATAATGCAAATATGTTACCCTTTTAGCCTTGATATTTTCCCCATTAACTCTTCTTAAGATCTAGGAAATTGGTTGTCATGGCCAGCAAAAATTATACATGCATGCACATGCACAATTAATTTTTTTAATGGTACAGTGTCATTATGTTGCATTTTGATGTAACTGTATATATTTTTATGTTCTGTATTTGTTTTGTTTTTGTGGTTCTTGGTTAATTTACTTATGTACACTGATATATTGAATTATGTTACTTAAAAATGAATTATTATTATTATTAGTATTAGTAATAGTAGTATTCTTAGGTTTTGAATGTGGAATTTGCTTTGCATTTTTTCTGTACTGGTTCTTTTTTGGTAGGATTTGTTAGCTGCTTAGACGGTTCTATTGAAATATGAAGCGGTATACAAATTAATTGTAACTAAAAAACTAAATAAGGGACGCGGGTGGAGTTGTGGGTTAACCCACAGAGCCTAGGACTTGCCGATCAGAAGGTTGGCGGTTCGAATCCCCGCAATGGGGTGAGCTCCCATTGCTTGGTCCCAGCTCCTGTCAACCTAGCAGTTCGAAAGCACGTCAAAATAGGTACCGCTCTGGCGGGAAGGTAAACGGCGTTTCTGTGCACTGCTCTGGTTTGCCCAGAAGTGGTTTAGTCATGCTGGTCACATGACCTGGAAGCTGTACGGCGGCTCCCTCGGCCAATAAAGTAAGATGAGCGCCGCAACTCCAGAGTCAGCCACAACTGGACCTAATGGTCAGGGGTCCCTTTACCCCTTTACATTAAAAAAAACCACACTAAATAATACTTAGGCATAACAAAAACCAAACCAAACACCTGCCTAAAAATGCAACCAGAAGTAAAGCACTATGTTACATTGGTCGGACTTCGCCAAGTTAAACTGTTCATGCAAAATACACACACAAGGTCACTGGGTTCTTTTGGAGCAGCAGGTACAGCCATGACAGTGCCTAAACTAGGAAAGGCTATGCCTGTTTGTAAGCAGTCTGTATTCACGATGTGAATGGATTCAAATTGGCAGTGATCATAAAGATGTGATTCCAATGTCTTTCTGACTTTAAAAAGCACTGCTAAGATTAGAAGAATGAGACACACGATTTTGTGTGATGTTGCATATTTCATTTCCTTGCTCCTTTAAAGGCTGCATAAACAGTTGATCATCTCAGTGTCACTTCTAGCATATTTTAAACTCCTTCCCAGCATTTATTTTAGGAACAAAGCATGTCAGATAAAGGCTGGCTTCAAAGAACAATTTTAGTTGGCTCGGGAGGAACATGCCAGTACAGCTACGTTATGCAGAATGATGTCTTAATGATTAGAGACACGACTGTTTATTTAGGGTGAAAGAAACTGGATTCATATAACCTTTGTTTTCTGGATACTTTGAGTTACAGTTATATTCCGATAGCTCTCGCTTTGTAGTCCATGCGAAACAGCAGATAAGTTAGAAGGGTGAACTTTCAGTGAAGTCCAAAACAATTATTTGTGAGGGGGAATAAAACCAATTTGAGAGTGGGAACTTTTCACAAAAACTTGCACAATAAGCTAAATGCACCATCCGCCCTTTCAGCAGTTTTTGAGAGATGGCCTGGTTAAGCTTCTGTGCACACCTTCACTTTGAAATGGCTTTCTAGCATCATAAGTCAAATCTGTTTGGGTATGTGAATTATACGAATATACCTTATACTTTTTTAAAAAATTAATTAAAGATTTTCTTGTTTTACAGAAGTATGTCTAATGTCTCTCGTATTTTTTCCATGTAACATTTTTACATATCAGTTTCATTTGTTGAGACATTAGGAGTGGGGAAGGGGTGGGGTTGGGTTGGGTGGCAATGTTTCTATTTTGCTTAATGTATGTAGGGTTTGGTGTCAGCGTTGTTCATGCCAGTTCTCTGCTGTTCATTTGTGTTTCTTTGGTGGTGAGAGAGGTTGGAGTTGGCCTAGGATGTGGTTGTTTGTTTGTGTTTGGCTATGGTGATCTTTGTTTTCGTGTGTGAGTGGGGTGGGTGGGTGTTTTGGATCAGGTTAGCCATATTGATTTGTATGCTGTTGGTGGATTATTGTCATTGTCTTGTTGGGCTGTGTATGTGATAAAGGGGAGCCATACCAGGGTAAAGGTGTCTTCTTCTGTTTGTCCCCGTGTCAGTTTCAGTTTATTGGTTAATTTTTCTAGTAGGGCTGTTTCCCATACTATTTGGTACCATTGGTCCATGCTTACTCCTGACATGTCTCTCCACTGTCTGGTTATGGTGTTTCTGGCTGCTGAAAGTAGGTGGGTTATGAGTTCTTTGTGGTGTAAATGGGCATTGTTGTCTTGGAAGATGTTTAGTAGGGCCAATTCTGGGGTGATGTCTAATACTTGCTTAGTTATTTTACATATTTCTCGTATGAGAATATACCTTATAATGAGTCACACCTTTGGTCCATCTAGCCCAGTAAAGTCTATTCTAACTGGCAGGGGTGCTTCTAGCTTCTTATCAAGAGCCCTTTTAGCTGGAGATGTTGCGGATTGAACCTGAAACCCTGACTCTTTCCTCTGACTTAAGATGTTGTGACATCTTCACATTGATTGCATGATCTCAGAGTGGCCGGAATTGTTGTGGCAGAATAAAGAAACCACCCCTTAAAAATAATGGTACACAAGGATTCACCCATTGGGTAGTGAACAACGTACAAACAACTCTGGAAGGTGTGCACTGAGGATTGATTTAGGGGCAATTTTGGCTTCTCCAAAAATACTTATTTCACACTGAACATATTGTGAACATTTGGTGCAGGCATAGTTCAAAGAGAGCAAGGGTGAAATTAAAATATGAGCTGTATAATTTTAAACCACTATTTCATGTGCCAGAAACAGAAATGCTTTTTGTCCATTCAGCTGCTCTTGCAGATTTGTGTGTAGTGGCACTCCTTAATCCCATGTCATGCCTCTTGCTTCTGTTGTCTGCCTGCCTGCCAGTCTCTGTGCAAAACCTGGCATAGCAGCAGCAGCAACAACGAAAACCCAGAAAAATCTTTTTGAGGTAGAAATCAAGGGACAGTCAAAATTGGAGGCTGAACATAAATATTCTGAGGAGAGGATTACTGATTCCGTTGGGCCAGGATCAGAGTTGCTGCAAAGCAGAAAGCTCCACTGGAAAGAATGGCATCTTACAAAAGGCAGAGATTTGTTCCTATTCATTTTTCTGCAGGAGATCAGATTTAGAGAAAAATAAGGGGGGACCTGCAACAAAACATTGCAGTGTTGACTGGCTACTGCTGTTTGAGTGTTCTAGTTAGTCAGCCCTGCCTCCAGAACAATCCATTCCCTTCCTACCCTGTTTTATGTACCCCTCCAAAGAGTCAGTCAGTTTTCTGTGACAACTGAACGTGATCAGTCTTCATCAGGCTAGTTCTGGGGTTCCCACTCTCTTTAGGAGGTATTTTAGATGCCCCCCAAATACCTCCTTATCTGCTTAAATGGTCTGTTTTGTCTACTTTAGGGATCCACACTCACCTATGAATGTAGGAAATTGGATGATACAGTGGTACCTCTGGTTACGTACTTAATTCGTTCCAGAGGTCCGCTCTTAACCTGAAACTGTTCTTAACCTGAGGTACCACTTTAGCTAATGGGGCCTCCCGATGCCGCCATGCCGCCAGAACACAATTTCTGTTCTCATCCTAAAGCAAAGTTCTTAACCCGAGGTACTACTTCCAGGTTAGCGGAGTCTGTAACCTGAAGCGTCTGTAACCCTACGTAACCACTGTATTGGTACATATCAGCTAGATTCAGATGTTACTCTGAACCAGAGCTTTCCAAACTTTTATGTTGGTGACACACTTTTTAGACATGCATCATTTTGCGACACAGTAATTCAGTTTTACTAGCAACCCAGAGGTTAAACTAACCCCTTTCCGGTCCCAGGAGGAGCACGGTGAGCATTTGTGCAACATACCTACACAGTACAACACTCTACTGTGTCATGGCATACAGTTTAGTTTTACATAAACAAGCTTAACCTCTTCCTGTGCTTATGAGCTACCACTTCCCTCCCTCCCATGCAGCTGGGAAGAGGAGTAGGGAAGCTTCTGCTTCATTAATTGATTATTCACAGGTCTCACCTAGATCTGAAATTGTGGTTAATTTTACCAGCAATTCGTTTCAAACAAGCAAGCTTCACACACCATGGTTTGAAATTTGCTTGTTTGAAGCTAATCATAGTTAATATTGACCAGTTTGTTTGTAGTTTTTTTCATTTATTTATTATAAGAACAGACAGGTTGTGTGTGGGTGGGAATAATGCAAGAGAAATTAGTTAAAAATAATAAGTTGTTACAATTGCTGATAAGGACATATGGGGAAAGGAGGTATAGTTTATGATTACAAGGTCTTTAAATCAAAACAATTACAAATTTCTATTTCAAAAAAGATAAAAGTATCAATAAACTAAATTCAGACATTTACATAGACCTGTGGGATATGACACTCCAGTTTGTATATGAAATAAAATTAAACCAAATGGTGGAGAAACAATTTTGAGCACTTTGGCACCCGGACATTTTTAGCTTATGTGAGATTTTTTTTTAATAACGCTGATTTACCAAGTCTTGACATAGTCTAATAGGTCAGATTATTGAAATCAAAGGTCTTCCCAAACTTGGTAGTTCTGGCCTAGGCTGCAGTTGAAAGATGTGAGATCAGTTCCTTGTTATTCAGATCTTGACCCAAATTTACAAATGCAAAAGAGTGAAACAAGGGGAATTGTTTGCCTGGTTATGAGTGAGATCTCAGAAAATACTTTTGTCCACAACTTCTTTATCTAGGTGCAGTTTCAGCACATGTGTTGGTAGGTCCCAGTATCCTGGCAGAGTAGCTTAGTGTGGTCTGTAAAACAGTTGAAAGAAGAAATGTAACAATTATATAGGGAAGTTGTTAGTACTGCATGTGCGTTGTGTTTTTTTCTGCACAGATAGTTTTAGTTAATTAATCAGTGGGGTGAAATTTTGGCAGAGAGCTTAAAATGGAAGGGCACTTTTTATATTACAGAAATAGGGAAAATATTTTCATTTAATACACAGGGGTAGAATTTTGCTTAAATTCTAATATGTCTTCAGAATCCTACAAAGTCACTTATACTGAGCTTTGGGTAATAATGCAAAATTATTTAGATGTAAAAGACAGATGGTTGATCAGCTAAAACATTTAAATGGTTGGTAGTTCTAATAACAATTAATACCTTACTGTAAAAATAGACCGAGTGTTTCAACAGCATTTCTTGCAAAAACCATATGTCCAACCGTAATCAGTGGCTTGGATCCCAATATTCTTATGCTTGCGCAAAATCACATTTATCTGTGCACTGGTCTCTTGCAGTAATAAATCATATTTATTATATTTCAATATCTTAAAAGTTTACCAGCAAAATAACTTCTGTTTTATCGCAATTTGTAGAAAGAAGCCTGGCAGGACCACAAACGGGAATGCAAGTGTATTAAGAGCATTGAGCCCAACTTCCCCCCAGACTCAGTGAGGCTTGTTGGCAGGATCATTTTCAAACTAGTAAGTAAACTTTCTACCTGTGATTGATCCTTGAAAAGGTGTCTACCCTGACTGGCTGAGGAGGCCTATATTTCACAGAGTTGTTATTGCTTCTGTTATGTACTGATGTTCTCACCCTGGGCCAGCAGGGGGATACTGTAGATAGTTCAGGTCCACATATGCAAATCAGGGATCGAAAATGACGTTCGGTGATTGGATAGTTACAGAAAATGGTTACTGTTGTGTTCTAGTGGAGTTCTATATAAGCAGGCTGGCTGAACCCTTCAGTTCAGTTCTGTTCTGGCCTGTGAATAAACAAGAGCTGTTTGAAGAATCGCTGTGTCGTCTGATATATTCACCCACAACTTAACAGCTTCATAATAGCTCTTGTTGGGGAGAGGCTAGAATAAGAACTGGCCGCCCAAGTTTTCCTGTGCTCCTTGCCGAAGCAAATTTCCTTCCCTGCCAGTGAGAGCCTGGCATATTAACAACCTCGAGTGGAACTTCTTGAATTGACTGCCTACGTGGATGTAGCTAGCTTCTGTTCATGTTGCATTATCCTCTGCAATTGGCAGCCGGGATGAAACTATTGTGCCATCACTTACTCGACTTTTAAGATACATGCATGCAAAAAGGCAGGAAACGGTCACATTTGTGTGAACCGCTTTTGTATTTATTACAAATGTATCCTTAGGCACTGGGATGGAAATGCAGAAGCAGAAGGACAGACTATACTTCAGAAGAATAAATTCATAAGTAATACATGTCATAAAATGCAAGCAAGTTGCACCAGAATAGTAATATGAGTAAGCAGAATTGAAGTCCTGACTGAATCAATCTTGCTGTAAAGGTTATAATTGCTGGAATTTGTGTACTTAGTGCTGGCTTCAGAGTTTAGTCCTTAGCTTGATCTTAGATGAATCCAGAAGTTGTATGTTTACTCATAGGTAGTTTCAAAATTTTCACAGCTCAGATCTCTGGGAGGCTCATCGTCTGACATCAGTTTCAAGGGGGCTTCTTTTGCACATGTTCACAAATGTTCACAAATGTTGCATATCAGAAAAATAAATACCTTGTGTCAGTGAATGAATTCAAAAAGGTTTGTAACAGCCACCTCAGCTGTGCTTGACTCAGTGTGGAACTCAGTGGCGCATATGGGTGAAATGTGTTCTGCAAAGCAAGGTGTGCAAAGCAAGAGAATAAGAATAAATGAGTTGTAACTTACAACTAAATGCTACTAATGTTTTCACAAACATGAACAAGAACGGATTAATGCTAATGATTGCTCTTTTAGTGCTATACATAAAGTATTAAAAGAATGATTAAAAATTGAGTTAATGATTTAGTCTGCCATCCTTTTAATTCATTATTATTATGCTCACCAGTTAAGACAATCAACATGTCCATCTGAAGAGCTCTACTCTCTTTCTGATCTTCAGTCAAGTAAGTAGACGTTAGCCCTACTTTTTTGTAAATGCTTCCCATGTTTACTGTGTAGCATCCTGAGATTTAACTTCCTCTTGGAACTTAAATTTTGACTCGACTAAGTAACACCTGAGAGAAGAGCTAGAAGGATTGTTTTTGAGTTTGTGTTTTTGGTTTTTTATGCTAACTAATATGTTTTCATTTTTTGGGTTGTACAGTGCTTTTGGATTTAATTTCAGAAGTGATCTAGAAGAAAAATACAGACAATTGGAAATCAAAGAACAAATGTTTCCGGCATTGTGGATTAACAGCTCTTCTGTATTGGAATCCATTTATTCACTCTGCCATTGGCATCTGGTTGTCCTCTGAGAGAACAGGATGATGGACTGGTTGTGCCTTTGGCCTAATCCAGCAAGACTGCTCTTATGCTCATTACTCATTACTCTAATATTTTGTGAGCTTCTTGGTAATTTGTTCCATCACCTTCTTGAGGATGCCCTATACTAATTTCAGCCACTGTTGAATTATGGGCTGATGAAGGATTTTTAGGAATATATAATCAATACACATTATTACAGTGGTACCTTGGTTCTCAAACTTAATCCATTCCGGAAGTCCGTTCCAAAACCAAAGCGTTCCAAACCAAGGCGTGCTTTCCCATAGAAAGTAATGCACAATGGATTAATCCGTTCCAGACTTTTAAAAACAACCCATAAAACAGCAATTTAACATGAATTTTACTATCTAACGAGGCCATAAAATGAAAGCAATAAACAATGTACTGTACTTTGCAGCTTTGATCCAAAATAAATAGCAAAAACAGACAGATCTCAGTGTAGCTCTCAGAACGGAAGCGTGACACTCAAATCTGAAGCGTAACACTCAAAACGGAACATGTTCTGCTTCCAAAAAAAGGTTTGCAAACTGGAAGACTTACTTACGGGTTTGCAGCGTTCAGGTTTCAGGTTGTTCCACTACTAAGCCATTCAAGAACCCAAGGTACCACTGTATTAGTATTAATAACAGTAGTAGGGTTTTTTTTACCACCATTCTGCCCACAAGAGCCCCCATGGCAACATCTTATTACAATCCAAAGATCATTGACCTGATTTTAACTTATTTCCAAATAAGCATGCTTAAAATTGCACCACAAAGGTAGTATTCACATGTGGCATTTAAATCATTTTATTTTTTCCTGCATCTGCCTAGAAATGTCCATTTTATTTAAAAGCAAGTTTTCTTCTTTCTATCCTGCTTCCGCAATATTCACCATCATCTGCACAGATGGTGGGAATGGGGCTCAGTGGTCCTTTTAGTATAACGTGTGAAAAAAGGGGCTGCATACGCTATTCATAGCCATACTTCTTGCAGCGTTTCATCTTCCCGGAAATGGAACAATTTTAATTTTCTAAACCCCAGAAAATTAAAACAATTTGTTTACTCAATATCATTTCACTTTTTACTTCCTTTGTCTTCAGTGTGAGATGGGAAAGCTAGCTCCTGATCACTTGCTGTGAAAACTCTTATGGGACAATTTTTCTCAGACAATGTTTAATTCTGACATCTTGGCCAGATTCCAGTCTGGATAATTGCCCTCTGCTTTTTGATTCTCTAAATTGTCCCTAAAGTTTTGGACGGATATATTATTCTTGTTTGCATCTGTCCTGAACTGAACTGAAATGTCCCCCACATTGCATTCTTAAACGGTTGCTACTCTCCATCCCAGAGGTGGTTTTGCTTCAGCGATGGGTGAAGTTAATACTGTCTGCCTGTCTCTGAAATAAATCAATAAATTCTGCAATGTGCATTGTGCATTGTGCTCCTTTGGGCTGAATAGGTTCTTTAAAAAAATATAATATCCTGTTCTTAAAATGTAAAAACGGAAGGAAAGAGGACCATGGGGCCACTTCCAGGGGAAAGCTGTAATACAAGCACACAAGTGTAGTAGCACTACATTTCCCTGGGGGTGTATAGTTCAATGGACTTTCTTAAGGCTTCCCCCTTCTAGAGACAGTGAAGTGGGGGAACTGGAAACCTTCCTTCCTAGCCTTTTTTACAAAGCAGCGTACAACATCAGTGTCTCTGGATATTTTGAATCCCTTTTGCGTAATACTCCAGGGTGGCTGATCTTTGGAAATTGTGGACCCACTCCATTTAAATGCAGCACTCTTGAGATTCCTTATGCTCAATAGAGCTCTATCCCACTGGTTAGGAGGAACAGGAGGTCAGTGGCGTTCTCCCCAATCCACATCCAGCCTTCCCCTCTGAACAGTGCAAGTGCATGAGTAACTTGCACCAAACAGTGGGAGACAGCTGAATGGGGATATACAGTGGTACCTCGGGTTAAGTACTTAATTCGTTCCGGAGGTCCATTCTTAACCTGAAGCACCACTTTAGCTAATGGGGCCTCCTGCTGCTGCCTTGCCACTGGAGCATGATTTCTGTTCTCATCCTGAAGCAAAGTTCTTAACCCGAGGTACTATTTCTGGGTGAGTGGAGTCTGTAACCTGAAGCATCTGTAACCTGAAGCGTATGTAACCCAAGGTACCACTGTACAAGGCGCAAACATAATATGTGCAGGATCATGCACATTGTTAATTTTTCTGTGTCATTAGATCTGGAAGCAATTCTGGAGCTCCGTTATTAGTTAGTATAACTGTACATAAGTAAATTAGTTGGTCCTTTCCCATGGCCGGTCACCCCTGCAGTGTTTTAAATTGTGGACATAATTTTGCACCTTTCTTCATAAGGTTTGAGAGGAGCTACAGTTTACTTTTTGATTAGCTGTGAGTGGTAAAGAAGCTGAAGAAAAAAACATATTCTTATGCCTTAAATGACAAAGATTTATTTCAGTAGTAAGGTAAAGAATTCTTTTCACTAGACGTTTATGCTCGATTGCCAAGTGGTTTCCTACACACTTGAAACCCTGTGTGCCTTTTCTGACTTTAAAAGCATCCTTGAACTAATGTACAATTACTGTAATATCTAGTTTGGCTCAAAGACACTTGGTTTCTTGTTTCCAGATTCGGCACCACAGAAATAATAAAATATAAACAATTGATCGGATCAGCTTTCATTTCCCCCCTGGCCTAATAACTCGGTTTCCAATAAAATGTGGACCACTATGAATAAAATATGCATGGATATTATATTTTTGATTTGGACCATGTCAGTTAAGATGTGGTTAGAAGGGTGCAGATTCTTTTAAATCGTTTCCTGCTATAGAGATTCATTTTGCAAAGTGGGAATTTTTACAGGGTTGGATCAAGAGGGAAACCTGCCAAAGGGGCTAGTAGAAGCTGGATTCCTACCTTACTTCCCTGGCAGCCAGTCTAGGGTTGGGAGACATTCCTCAATACAGTGGGCTTGGGGATGTGGAGGGGGGGGGAAGGGGAGAATACCCCCAAATTGGGCAGATAAATTTTCGTAGTGGGGCTCCTGCTCATTGAAGGCGTCTCTGTCTGATTTTTTGAAACCCCCACTTTCACCTCAGCCCCCTGCATCACAGTGACCTTCTAACCATCAGTGAAAGGGTTTTGGCTGATGGGTTTAAAGGTTCCTAAAGGGAAGAGTAGGCTTCTACTAGTTCCATTCTTTGGACTTTTCTCTGGATCCAGCCCATGGTTTCTCTGTTAATACTCGCCATATTACCTGCCAGCTTGAGACCTGATTTTGGGAAACCCTGATCTAGAGTGCAAATCTGCCACTGCGCAGACACGAAGATGTTGGTGGAAGTTTCTGTTCACCCCTTGCTTTATGTTGCCTTCTCTAAAGATTTTGACAAGTTAAGTGAAGAAATGAAAGATGGTCTTGGGCACCTTGCAAGGACTCTGCAGTTGTATCTGAAAGTGGAGATCCAAGAAGCTTCTCAGCTGCCACCTGCTCTAGATATTCTTCAGACCTTCGCAAAAGTAAGTGTTAAAACTGGATTCCTGGCAGTTCTATCATTTCCCACATCCTTAATTTTTGTGTTTCATGCAAAACCATAATATATTGCCATATGTCAGCGTGAACAGTAAATGTTATGTTCCACTTTGGTAATTAAACAAATTCTGTGCCTGGGAGCAGTATCATTTACTTTATATATATAAAATTGAATTCTTTGTTTTTCATTTAAGCAGCAAAGAATGGGCATATTAAAAATGAGAATGATGATAGCAGAAAATGCTGATATTGAAAAATGACTTGGAACGATTAGAGACAAATTCTATCCACCATAAGGTGTTGCTTTCTGGAAAAATGATCTAATGGTTTACGCTTTGCATTTTTCTTTTGAAACCTGTATATTTCTGCCGAATAAAATCTGTTTGGCAGATACATTTATATTTTGTGTTTTTTCTCATGTTGATATATGATTATGTGTTCCACAATATATCGGTGAATTCCAGAATTAGCTACGTCTGGCCATTTCCCCCCTTGATAAACCACCTGACACTTATATTTATTATAGGCAAACACTACTATCCTTGCTGTTGCCCACTTTTGGCCTTAGTTGAAGAGATGGCTTCCTAGAATAGTTTGGGGATCTTTTTTATAATAGCCATTCATTTTTCGTTCTTCGGGCCGACTGCGCTGCAGAAGTTTCCTGGTGTGGTTGGCCTCTTAAAGCATTACTGATTAGCCTTTTTGAATAGCCCTTCTTTGGCGGGAAATTTCCTGAGATCTGGCCCGTGGGGAATTTCCCACAGCTCTTGGGAAGTCCATGTGGCCAGGCAGCAGAAACTGAAGCAGGAGCACGAGGGTCCACAACCGTAGCCCCCCTGGGGAGTGATGAGCAGCTATTTCAGAGTATCTATATCTGGTTACTGGATATACGGTAATCAAATCAAAATTGACAGTATGCTCTAAAAGGGGCAATTGGTTAATCTTTTAATGAGTTTTTTAAAGAGTAACTTTTACTAACAAATTCTCAAACTACTGCTAATTTTATAATTCTCATTATTTTGCAACAACGGATAAGTTGAAATAAGTAGGAACACTGCCATCTAATTTATTAGATTTTTTTCAGTGTTTTAAGAAAATTCTAACTATTTCAGTGATGGCTCAGAGTTTAGTAACACTGCTATTACATATTCCTGGCTTCTTGTTTTTTCAGTCTATATATTGCAGTCTTTATTTGAGAGTGCAAAGTAGATACGTATTATTTAATCCTGAAATATTAATGTCCTGGGATTTAGTAGTTACATAATCATAATAAAACTGATGGAATGAGGTGTGAGTCATATTTCATCCACAAAAGTTGTGGGAGGAATTCAACATTCAGCTATGTTCCATGTACCGTCAGTGCAAGCAATTTCAGCTTGTCAGATGAAACAGTCTCTCCCCACCCCCCGTCATTATAGCAGGAGATATATATGTGGAAGAAGGGCCTATGTATTTCAGGGGCATTGTTTTGTGGGGTGCAGTGTATGGGTGAAACATTATGCCCAAGTATATCACTTTATTATTCTGCATTGGAATGAATGAGAAAATGTAAAGAGGTGTGTTCCTTTAGAGTTTGGCTTAAACTGCTCCTAATGACAAATGGTCAGTTTCCCCCTCCAACCCCACTCCAAATATTTCCTACCTTACAGATTACTCTATACTTTAGAACTCAGTGGGATCCACTGAGAACTGTGCTAACTATTTGCATAGCCCCACCCTCAATTCAATTTCTGGGTGTAAAAGAAAGATGGAAACAGCTTTTATATATACAGTGGTACCTTGGTTCTTGAACTTAATCTATTCTGGGAGTCTGTTCGACTCCCGAAAGCATTCGAAAACCAAGGCACAGCTTCTGATTGGCTGCAGGAGCTTCCTGCACTCAAGCGGAAGCCGCATCGGATGTTCGGCTTCCGAAAAGTGTTTGCAAACTGGAACACTTACTTCCGGGTTTGCAGCGTTCGGGAGCCAATTTGTTTTGCAACTGAGCCGTTTGGGAATCAAGGTTTGACTCTAATTTGATGTGTCTAGGTTGTCACTTATTGAGCTGCATCTGTTATGTTTTAACTATTTTCCAGGTTTTCTTCTTGCTATTTAAACACTGAGTTGATATAATTTTATTAGGCATAATATGATGATAAAAATGATTTGTGTGTTGCTATGGAAGTCAACCTTAATGAATTTCATTTTTCCGCTTTGCCGAAAAACTAAATGCAATGAAGATAGTCTTTTCAAAAGAAGTGTGCAATGTGTAGGACATCAAGCAGGTCTTACTATACTTCGCAAAATTACTTTTAATCAATTTTTTGCCATTTTTTTTTATTTATGTGTCCAGTGTCCACTATTTGAATTTTTAATTTTGCTGTTTCTATGTTGTAACTTATATGCTGTTCCTTTAAGCTTGGGAGTGACCAGGGAGAGGCCTATGAAGACATCTTTTTCTGAGTATTATAAAAAGTGATGGCAGCTGGGTTTTCCTGCTCTTTTCTTCCTTTTATATTCAGCTTGTTAAAGCATAATTTAGTTGGTTGTAAGCAAAGGAAAAGAAATCTTTGTTACAGAAGTCAAGCTTACAGGAACCATCGGTCCTGTTAGGAAGACTTAGACTTGCAGTATCGTGTATTTACTATACTATGTTTAATATACTGACCTTCTGCTTTTTATATGAATGACATGGAGGTTTAAGGCTCTTTATGTCATAGAGAGCAATTTATTAACTTTTGAATGAACAAAAACAAGGAAGACTATCTGTGAGAGAAGTGAAATCCCATGTAGCATTTAAAAGACATGTTGTGAGTTTTACGTGGCGTTAGATGGACTCATGTTTTTTTATGAAAGTAGTACTACCAGTATGTGATATCCTGTTGTAAGATTGTTTTTCTGACTTTGCAACACATTCTTTTCAAGTTCACTGGATGCTTGCTGTAAGCCTAGCCTCCATTTTTTCCTTTCTGATCAATCAGAAATTGTAGAAAGCTACAGTTGAAGGTCAGTCATAATCTGTTTGATGCTGTAACTTCAAGAATAAGAACGAAGAGACAAGAAGTCAGAAAAACAAGCAAATCTTCACTGAGGTGACTAATTCCTGACATTTTCTAGAAAGAGATTATAATGAAACTAGCTTAAAAAAAGTAAAAATTGGCTCCTTAATTTGCCCCTGTGCTCAAGAGAGTTTTGATCAGATATGACCAGAGGCTAAAATCAGTTTTGGAAAATATATTTGAAACACATCTACAGAAGGTCAGTGAATGCATTTCAGTTTATGAATATCAAAGAGACAGCAAAGGCACATTGTACACAAATGAATGTTGTGGAAGGGAAAATACAAGGAGCAGTGTATGCAGGTGAAATAAAACACAATGATTAAATGGAAAAGCAAAACAGAATATGAATATGCAATCTTTTAAAAATCATCTTTATTATTAATTAACATACACTACACACAATTGAACACAAAAAAACAAAACACAAGCACTAAGTTGCTTCTTGGGGCTTTCACCTTTACCATGCATGAGTTAATAGTACTTTCTTCTCTTTGTGCCCTTGTTATCCACAGCCTAAATTATTACAAGTCTAGCTCAGTTTTATTGTTAAAACAACAAGGTCATCACAGAGCTCAGAAATAAACTGATTTCAGGCCACAGTAATAAAGCCTTATTAAGAATAGGTGGTCAGCACACCAATTTTTGTTTGCACATGGGAATTCACCTCCCTGACCTCTGTGCATAGCCCCCCTCCCCCCAAAAAATCTTCTCTGGTGGGTTGAGGGGAAGTTCTGATACATAGCCAGAAGTTAGTGATAGTGATTCAGTTCACATTTAAAGGCAAACTTCACTAAGAAAGAATACGTGAACTGAAATACAGCTGTCGTAATTCACTCTTCTCAAAAAAATTGCAGTGCAGTTCTCCAGCCAAGTAATGTGTACTAAAATGCACAAATTTGGGTAGAGTGTACATAAAAATGCATTTATTAGTGAAAATAACATAAAATAATGCGTTGCACTAAGGGAAATGTTTGTATTAGGCACATTTGCATACAAAAATGCTGATGAATTTTCATGATGACTTTTTAAAATTGCAAATAGATTTGAAAATATTAAGATTTGGATGAATTAGAAACAGAAATTGACAGATTTGCCCATCCCTGATGATCAGTCTCCAGTAATTGTACTAAAAGATGGATGTAATTCAAGAACCAAATCATTCATGTGCAAATGAAATAAAAAGGGGTTAAGAAACTGACTAGTCCCACACCTTTAGTTGTAGGAATTATTTCAGATGGCCTTAAAGTAAATCAATGTCAATTGATACTTGTGCTCCACAACCAATTTATCATGATTGATCCTATTGAAGGCTGCTGTAAGGTAGACAAATGCCACAAAGTAGTCTTTTAGCATATTTGCTAAGCCAGTAATTAAGAACAAAGCATTGATCTATTTTCCCACAAGATAATACCCCTTCTTCTAATCATGTACCTAATTTTGACCCGATATCTTACAGGCTTTTTGGGTGATAATGACTAGGATCCAATTTGTTCTTATATATCATTAAGATAATGCTCACCCTCCAGTCTGTGGGCTTTGTACCGTATTATTTATATAGGCAACAATGCATGTTTGCTGTAGAGTTTCAACATGACAGTAAGTTGTGCTTAAACCAGGTATGTACAGTCCAATTCTTTAAACATGATATTACATGAGCTCACCTACATGGAGCTATGTGAGTGTTAGTGGTATGGATGCAACCCCATAGAAATCACTGTGTTCCAACATGTGATGATTTTACCATCTGAAATGTTCTATGTGAGTGGAGTCTGCCAAGTGGAGTGGATCTGTCCCAAGTCAGTGCTTCAACCGTTGTGTCTGTGAATGTGTGTATCTAGATTGTGATGCGGATATTAGTTTCCCAGTATTTCCCAAAGTTATAAGATCTCGCCGAAGGTTTAATTGGAATTGGCCAATTGATGGCAGACATTCTGTATGATTTCTAGACATTTTTTAAAATTTAAGCCTATGAGCCTCTGCATTCATAGTTTACGATTTTAGATATTGGACTATGGAATTAGTAGCTGAAGAAAGTCAGCTGGCATGTGGGAGCTCTTAGGGAGTAATCTTAGGCACATGAAGCTGGCGTAAATCAAGCTGGTGTAAGTTGGTGTAAGTAAGTCGTATTCATCAGAGGACTGCTGCTGCTCTGCTTAGTGTGGCAGAGGGAAAACAAGCCTTTAAAATTGTGCTCTATGCCATGGACTGCAAGAAGATCAAACCTATCCATTCTTAAGGAAATCAGCCCTGAGTGTTCACTAGAAGGACAGATCCTGAAGCTGAGACTCCAATACTTTGGCCACCTCCCTGGAAAAGACCCTGATATTGGGAAAGATGGAGGGCACAAGGAGAAGGGGATGACAGAGGACGAGATGTTTGGATAGTATTCTCGAAGCTACCAGCATGAGTTTGACCAACTGCGGGAGGCAGTGGAAGACAGGAGTGCCTGGCGTGCTCTGGTCCATGGGGTCATGAAGAGTCGGACACGACTAAACGACTAAACAACAACAACAAAAACATGCCAGGTTGCCAGGTCACATAACCAAGCTGCACAGGCTCAATTTGTTTATGGACCCACAGGGAACTCCTTCCTCCCCAATCCAAATAGGTTGGTGGCTGTTATTAGTTATGGGTTTTGGAGAGGAGACCAGCTGGCCAAGATTCACTTGAGATATATTAAAACTTCACATCAGAATGTTTTAGGGAGTTACAAGCATGTGGGGTCGTCCGTAGCAGTCTCTAGTTCATGACATACTTCTATAGATAGTTAGAATGTCCTGGTAGGAGTCAACTGTCCATCAAAAAGTATTTGTCAAGCTCTCCTTGAAGCAAGAACTGTCAGACATCTAGGCCATTGCTTTCAGTATTGTTACCGGTGATGCATAGAAACCTGTGGTAGCAACCATGCATTATGCAAATAGTAGCTTAGATATTCCTGTGTCAGTATAAGCCAGGCAAAAAGAGATCGCAATCAGTTCCCTTCTGTCTTATTTAGCTCCTGTAATGTCCACAATATTCTGAAAGGCTTTTACCTTTATTTAAAATGTCAACTTGTAATAATTAATAAAAGATGCAATCAAAATTCCATTTAGCAACAGTTTAAAATGACTTAATTATCTTAAGACCGCTCTCTTTTCATTACCATTCCGAGCACACAGAGTTCTGTTGTTGTTTTTTTTAATTTGCAGACTTACAGAGATGAGCTATAAAGAGTTAGCTAAAACTTGTTTAACCAGGCTTAGGAAAACAGATGGAAGTTTGCATGGAATTAGTACTCAATTCTGGGCTCAAGGTCCCTTCCCATTTACCAATTTGCTGTGCCAACAAAAAAGAGCTTCATTTTTTTCATTTGTTGTGCATTGCATCTCTCACAGCTACCTAGTCTTCTGTTTCATGGATATCAGTATGCAATATTTGAACATTGCAGTTATTCCCTTGATAATACAATAATATATTTTGCGGTTTTCACAAGAGTTACAACCCTGTGTTGGTTGATGATTGTATGAGATATTGCCATTGCAGGATTTGCTTTCTTCAGTCTCTGGGTTCTATCTGATTAAATCATGCTCAGAGTATACGCCCATTGAAATCAACGGACTTAAGTTAGTGAAGTCCATTATTTTTGTGGGTCTACGCTTGGTATGACTTACAGAGCAATCCCCCCATTATGCCAGGCTGTTGCAGGGGGTTGTACTGAGCAAAGGTGTTCCTCTGCACAGCTCTACAAGTATCTACAGGAATAGCCAACTGCACAAATATAAGGTGGGCGGACACTTGGCTTGCCAGTACTGCATGTGAAAAGAATCTAGGGGTCTTAGTAGACCACAAGCTTAACATGAGTCAACAGTGTGATGCAGCAAAACTAAATGGTTGTTGTTGTTTGGTTTAATAATAAGGATAATAATAATAATAAAGCTAATGCTAGGCTGCATCAGCAGAGGTATACTGTCCCCATCAAAGAAAGTAATAATACCACACTATTCTGCCTTGGTCAGACCACACCTGGAGTACTATGTCCAGGTCTGAGTGCCACAATACAATTGGACATAATTTGGAATTACGATGGTGGATTGAACCTGCATTGATTTTAACCAAGATGTAAGATATCTGAACCAGAATTTGCATGTTGGTTCCTGAAACCAAGGAGCAGGATTTTGTCCATGTTTGGATACAACTGGATGCCATTTTGAATCATCACTGAACCTTTCAAAACCATTGATTTCAAAAGTGCACCTTTTTCTGTTTATTAGAATGACTGAGCAAAGCCAGACTTTTACCACTAATGCTATGATTAAACAGAAGCAATAGTAGGCCCTGCTCATGGATAAACTCTCAGACTATTATACCAGCTGTGTAGGAATAACATTGTCACCTCGAAATTACTACATACTTTGGGCAGTGATCCAAAGGCTGAGAATAACCACACAGGTGTGTTAGTCAGGAGGCTGCCTCAGAGATCCTACAGGCTCCAAGCTGAGCTGAGGCTCAGTCCGAAGGAGGCTGCTTTGCAGACCACTTGGAGAAACACCTGAAGTCTAAAATTCTGCCATACACCCAAATTCTCTAGATCCTCCCCAAACACCCAAATCTCTCAGTTATCATGGACACTCCCAGCAAAAATCAATAGGTAGCATATATGAAACCTAGTTGGTACAGGACACAAAGTACTTCTGAGCGACATTTATCACTAAACATATTGTTGGCATTTTTTTTTTTTAATGTAACATATCAATGGAAGAAATGCCTTGTACAATTTTAGGCTCTCATTTCTGGGAGAAAAATGATGATGACCTATGTCCTCTTTTGTCATCAAGTTTGAGAAATATACAAAACTCCTACTTAAGTCCATACTTGCTCATTGTATGCTGGGCTATATTTTGCTTTGTTTCATCTTTTGAAAACCAGATTTATATTAAGCCTTGTGAAGTTCTGTTGGAAACAAACGGAGACAGCAATCCTGGAAAACATTCTCTCTAGTGAATTGTGACAGCTGTGTCTTTTCTCAGCTTAAATCCCTTGTTCTATCCGTCTCTCCTTTATCTCCTAGCTTCTTGTCATTTTTTAACTTAACCTAAAATCCAGGGATTTAAATATCAGAATTCTGAATATAGCTGAATTTTGGCCCAAGTTCAGAATGAGCTTGAGCAGTTGTTGCCACTTTCTCAGTTTCATTTTCATGGTTAATGTGAGCAATGCTTTATTATTATTATTATTGTATTTTTAAGAAAACGAGTTTATATTCAGAAACTGGAATTGAGTTCGGGAGAAATATCTCTGCTGTAATACTGTCTAGCTTTCCTGTAGCAGATTTGTGTCCATGTCAGTGATAAATATGGATTGTGCTTAGTGAGGTAGAGCTATGTGGGTTTCCTGTGTATATAGCAGCTATGCTATCACAGTCCGGAGCAGCTTTTGCTAATTATTCCTGATATAATTTCAAACCTATCTGACTGTGAAATTGTAACTGCAAGAATAAACTTCCGAGTCTGTTGCAGAAGCTCAATAAACTAGTTCAGCTGTTTCCCAATCTATCTGGTTGGCATGTGTTGATGAGTGGAAATAAAGTTATCTGGTATGAATGCTAGCGCCAGTCCTCATGTGTTGTGAGTGATTCATGTTTAGATCTCCTGAATTTTTTATTGCAAAGCAGTGGAGCCCCCGTACCAGGTACTCACATCCTGAAATGCTCAGAAAATGCAATTTTAGAGCTATTACTTCATTAAAAAAAAATCCTCTAATTGATTGATGAATTATTTTATTAAATCCACATATATTTGCATGTGTATAAAGCAATACTGTATTGGCTTGAATATAAGGCTCACTTTTTATTTTCCAAATTCCAATCGTGAAAAGTGTAGCTTAAATTTGTGACCTTAAAAAAATTGGCTTTTACGATATCGCTGCTGAAACAGACATACGGTAAAATGGAACGGGTGTGAGTGTCTGAGGAATATTCAGGTATTGTCTTTTTTTCTTTCCCCCCTTGAATTTTAAAGGTGCGGCTTATATTCGGGTGTGGCTTATATTTGGGCCAATACGGTAGTTCTGAAGAATGCAGCATTATTTATTAGATTATTTAAAATGCTTCTTTACTGGCCTTCAGCTTTTCTAGGGAGGTTTCTGTTTGTGTTGCAGCAAGTACTACTTTAAAGGTAAAGGTAAAGGTACCCCTGCCCGTACGGGCCAGTCTTGACAGACTCTGGGGTTGTGCGCCCATCTCACTCAAGAGGCCAGGGGCCAGCGCTGTCCAGAGACACTTCCGGGTCACGTGGCCAGTGTGACATCGCTGCTCTGGCGAGCCAGAGCCACACACGGAAACGCCGTTTACCTTCCCGCTGGTAAGCGGTCCCTATTTATCTACTTGCACCCGGAGGTGCTTTCGAACTGCTAGGTTGGCAGGCGCTGGGACCGAGCAGCGGGAGCGCACCCCGCCGCAGGGATTCGAACCGCGACCTTTCGATCGGCAAGTCCTAGGTGCTGAGGCTTTAACCCACAGTGCCACCTGCGTCCCTAAGTACTACTTTAGGTAAAGGTAAAAGGTGTGGGTGGTTCAAAGCCGCGCGATGGGGTGAGCTCCTGTTGCTCTGTCCCAACCTCTGCCAACCTAGCAATTCGAAAGCACGCCAGTGCAAGTAGATAAATAGGTACTGCTGCGGTAGGAAGGTGAATGGCATTTTTGTGCACTCTAGCTTCCATCACGGTCCTCCGTTGCGCTAGAAGCGATTTAGTTCTGCTGGCCACATGAGCTGGAAAGCTGTCTATGGACAAACGCCAACTCCCTCGTCTGAAAAGCGAGATGAGCACCACACCCCATAGTCACCTTTGACTGGACTTAACTGTCCAGGGGTCCTTTATTTTTACCTTACTTCAAAGGAAATTTCCCCTTTGGTATGAGAGAAGGTATTTGCCCTCTGCAGATTGTAAGCACTGACATCATTGCAATTTATATTAAGAGCACATCTTGGTGAGTGCCTACAGTTTTTAAAATACTGGGTATTCCCCACTCCTCCTTTAGATCTGGACCATGAATGCAGCATATTTTTCAATCTCCTTTTGTCAGAATTTATTTGGCCTAGGAAGCTTTCCCAGGCTATAATTACAGTACCTCTTAATTCCATCTGTTGATAAGCAAGAAGCAATCCATATATATCAGTGGCTATTCTCTTTTTTCCCATTCTTTTGAAGATCAAGCTTCACCAGGAAGGAGTTCAAGAGAGAGGGCAACTGGTGGCTTAACGCAAGTAAACAAATGGTTTTGATTAAATCCACACAATGATAAATGGTGGGATTTAGGATAATGGGGTACAGTTGGTCAATTTATTATTTCAAAGCAAGCTTAGTTTGGAAAAATTCATGAAAATATCTTGGGAAGGAATCCTCAAGGGTTGCACAGTTCATTTTGCCTTCATCTATCACAATTGCTATTGTCTTTTCCTTCATCAAACACATTTGTAGCAGTACATTTAAATTTACTGTTTCAGCTTGTCTGCTCTGAATCAATTTAATCCTAGTTTGGTGTCATGCAGTGCAGAAATTTTGTTTTAATGAGACTCCCTACGTCAAATGGTTCAAGATCATCCACATGTAAATTGGGCATGCCTCTGATACTACCTGTGATAGTCAACTGTTTATGAGGATAACAGCAGGTCAGGGGAGGGCACCGCACATAGATTTCAAGCAAAGCATACCTTTCCCTCTCTTTACTGCCTAGCATTTATGCTGTGCCTTGGACTCCTTCTATAACAAAGAAACAAAGTAAATAAATAGGTTAAACAGCCGCATTAAAATACTCACAAATCACTTCCCTGCGGTGGAATTATGCTGTCTTCTTAAAGGCCAGTTAAAAACAAATGTTTTATTAACTCTTGAACAACTGGAGCAAACATATCTTGGGGCTGCCTTTGCATTATCTTAGAGGAGGCATCTGTACTGTGGTGTGATAGGGTTTGCTGGACTAAACACAGAACATCATTATGGCTGCAGATACGATCCACTTACTGGCCAGGATGGTCGGTGGAAAATACAGCTAGCTACAATCATGGAGAAGCCCTCCTGCCTCTCATGTGTATAGCCCAGTTAATACCATTAGCTTTTCTCCATGAAATTTTGGAGCAATTTTGAATATCTGATCTAGCATTTTCAGAGGTACATAACTTAATCTCTAGTGTCAATGAACATTATGTTGTCTCTTGGCAATTTCCTCTTGCCCGTGACTTTTACAATCCTGCCAGAATCTTTATTGCTAAAAATGAAATAGTTGGGTCATCAGAAACTCTGTTAAGCAATGTGTTTTGCTTTGGTCTGAGATTTTGGGAAGAGAGTATATGCACCTGTGGGTGAGAGAAGAAGGGATAAATAAGTTAGTAAATTGTGCCAATATATGAGTTGGGTTTAAACCTGATCACCCTCTACTTTATCAGTGTGGTCTAGTGGTTACAAACTATAAGTGTAGTGGGGGTATGTGTGCAGGTTCAACTTCCTACTCACATGATGAAATTCACTGGGTAATGTTGGGCCAGTCACTGTTTCTCAGCCTAACCTACCTCACAGGGTTGTTGTAAGGATAAAATTAGGGGTGTGTGAGGGGAAGACAACCATATATGCCACTTTTAGCTCCTTGCAGGAAAGGCAGGATATAAATGTAATAAACAAAGTATTAAAAAACATGGTAGGAAACAGGTTCCAGGTAGAGATCATTGTTCCATAGGAAGATTTCTTGAAAGCTTACTAAAGTCATGTCTGTCTAGAGATGTAAATATTACAATTACAAGTGGCTGATTTCTAATAGGTAGTTGATTTGCCTGGTTTGTGGGATTGGGAAAACATAACATTTTTAATTAGAACGAGGACATCTTTGATATGAGGCACAAGCATCAATGCCATTATTCATGCATTATTGCTATGGGCAAGGTTTTTAACGTTTTAATTAGCATTGCTATTACTGTAGTGTTACTAATTAATTTTTCACCATAATCTTACATTGTAATAACCCCTGAATTGCCAGCGTTTTGCATAACAATGGAACTGCTAATGTAGGATGGGAGTGAAGGCTGAGAAGAAAGGGGGGATGAGCAGTGGCAGTGCCAGGTTTGACAGGACTCGGGGTAATGTACCTCTTGGCTGCTCCCAAGAGGCTGCTCCCAAGAGTTTTCTTTCTTCCCAGGTCCCTTCTGCCCTCTCCTCCTGTCACAACCTCCCTGGTTGCTCTCATCTGCTCTCCATATCAGTTTCCCAACAACTGCAGCCCTTTTTTCATTTAGGTGGGCATGTTGTGCAATGACTTGTCTGCTGCTAAGGCGCCTGCTCTACTTGGCCCCATCATCTGCCACTGCTGTCTCCTCTGCCGGTTGTTTGGGGACTGCAGGGCCCTGGACTTGGGTTATGAAGTCCAGTCCTAACAGAGACACTGGAAATAAATGCTGTTTGGCTCTTTAATTGTCATAGAATACAGTTTGATATATTGAACTACACTGTTATTTCTGATCGATTGTGACCGTGAATGATTGGAACACAATCCAGTATCCATTTAATCTCCTTATATTAGGAATGCATATTACTCCCAGTTGTCAGCTATCAGGACAATGCGTGAATGCAATCAATCAATCATTCAATGCAGTAACGATGCAACATTTCAAATACACAAACAAAACATGTAGAATGACAAAGACATGATGGTCGATTATTCTCTGTCCTAACATATCATTGTTAACTGGAGCTCTATATGTTGGCCATAAAATCCTAGGCAAGAAACACAATTCCTCTGACTTTATAGCAAAGAAATGAAATGTAGCCTGTTGGCTGGAAAATTATGTCTGCAGCTGTGACCTCTGAGGCACAGCCTTGCTTTCTACCCCGAAGGCCACTGTCAGCTTGCAGCCTAAAACCAACTTGGCCAGCTATTTCAGTCTGCTCCTACAGTCTTTTCCTAAGCACAGCTGTGAGTGGCGTTTACAGGATCAGGAGTGGAGTGTCACACTCTTTTTCTTCTTTTTGCCTGGGTAACACTGCTTCTCAGACAAGTAGTTTGGGATGTGGCACTGCCAAGGACAAAAGGTAATTAATTACTGTTTTTGAGCAGGCAACATCCATCCCTGCATGAAATGGCAAGGTTCCCGGGAAGATGTTGCAGAAATGTGTGGGGCATTTTTCCATTTCATGCTGCGAGGGTGGCTGCTGAAGTGGTGCACCATGCTGCTTTTTTGCCTGGGCCTCTCCCTCTGGGACATTCTCTCGTGAAGTCAGGAGGGCTTTCTTAATGGTCAGACCCTTTCCAGCCATAGTGGAACCTGATGACATTGTTGCTGGGGGACTGACTTGAGCCATAACACAGAACCTTTGGTTCTATAGGGAAGTGCCACCAATATTTCATACTGGAGCATCTTCCTGTGCAGTGAAATGTTCTCAGGCTTCAGATAGTCTTGCCTATTTTGAACTGAGATTTTTGCCTGATAAACAGTGGTCTTCTTGGTGTGTTTGTCAGCTTCTATTCTTCATTTGGTTCCTTCGCCCTGACTCCCTTCTCTCAGCTATCTACGATGTAGCCTTGCCAGGAACTCCCTACTCCTAAAACACCTATACTAGACTATTTTTCATGCACCTTTAGAGAAAATATTATGGATTTAATTCTTAGCAATTGAATTTTAGAGAAAGGTGTGCTTTGCAACATTCTCATATTTCTTAGAACTTTAGTCAGGGCAGCCTTTTAAACCAAAATGTCCATATCATCATCATACTTTAGCATGACTCTGCCCTGCTGTTCTTTAAAATGCTGAAAGACTTGACAATATGCACTGTATATCCCCCTTGCCTTTCATCTTTTCCCATGTCAGTGGATTCCCTCACCATTTCAACTTTTTTTATTGTGTACCTAGAGTGAGACGTGTTTGGAATTCAAGTGAGACGTAGCAGACACATCTAGTGCTCTCTAGAGAAAGCTATCCTTGATTAAATTGTTTAAAATGACTGCCATCGCGTGACCTGCTACCAAGGAGTCTCTGTACTGATAGATACTGTCAAGGAGATGAAGCTCCATGAGGTACTAATGAAGAATCTGAGTCCAATTTTGGAATGTTGCCCTGATATGAGATTACCTCTGATTCTTTTTTAAATGGTTTGTACATTTTTTTTTAGCAATTCCTTAGGATGCCATTTTAAAAGCAAAAAAGCAGAGCCATATAACCTGGGCCAGACCCATAGGTTTTGTTAAGTCTGGACAGATGGGAGAACTAGCTCTGTGATGGCTGTGACTTTGGCAAAGCCCTCTATATGAGGAACATGGCTTAGTACTATCTACACTGACACGTTTTTGGCCAAGGCTCTTTCCACCTTCTTTCCCTGGTAGCTGCATTCCAAGAAGGCATGGTAGAGGAGCTGAACAGGCAAGTAGTCTGTGTGCTATTTTTTTTTACATTAGAAAAGCTGAATCTGGTTTTCAGAAAGGGGACTCTCCCCCCCCCCCCCCGGTTAAGCAGAACTCCGTAATAAATCAAATTCCTGCTTCTGACCCTTTGAAAGCCCTAAGCAGTTTGAGTTGACCGTCTGCAAGTGATTGACAGGGCAGCCAGCATAGTAGGTTGCTACATCAATACTGTTTGAGGTTGCCGAATTGCAACTGAGGCATTCATACCCTTATAAATCCCATGACAGTTGCGGTGGGGTGAGGGAATGAAGGCTGCACCCCTCCCACCTTGTGCCCTTGGTACCTATGGTTGCACCCCACCCCAATCTCTGAATGGTGCAAGATTCCAGGGATTCCAGGCACTTACACAGGTTTGTGTTTGGGACAGCAGTGTTGTCTTTGCGATATATGATTCATTTGCACATATATACAACCTGAGCCTACAATGGATGGGTTCACAGCATTAACACCCCAAGAGTATTTTGCTCCCTCATAGCCACAGCCTTGGATTCAAACAGACGTGAAGCATCTCTTCCCACCCCAACCCCCGTCTCTCTTTCTCTCTGCTTTTCCACTTCTAGTTTCTAGTTCACATCAGTCCACTCTCCTCTCCACACTGGTCTTTGTCTTTCTAACTACGAGTGGCTGGAGGGAAGGGGCCGACTCCTTTGCAGTCTGGCACAGATCCGCTTCCTTTGTTCCCTTAATGGCTTATTACCTATAATCTTACTACACCTGGCATCTATTTGCTGCTGCATGCAGAGGTAGAAGGTAGGAGAAAAGGAATATAAAGGAATGTAGTGGAGTGGCTGCAGTTTTCTCTCAGTAATGTAGCAATGCAGTCAGTACTGAGTTTCGGTCTTTCATGCAGTGCTGAAATGCCACATTTAAGAAGCAGAGTCGTAGAATCACCCTTATTATGCTCAAGAATCTAGGCATGAAAGCAAATGTGGGGCAGTGGGTAAGATGCCATAATTACAAATGGAAAACGAAGGTTCACATCACACCTGGGCTATCAAGCTTGCTAGCACATTTGTGGAAAACGGTATTTTAACAGTATTCCTGTGACTTGGGTCAGTCTGCATGTCCTAGCCTAATCTCCCTCAGAGGGTTGTTGTGAGGATAAAGTGGATGAGAAGGGGGGGGGGGGACCATGTACCACAATCCTGAGCTTGTTTAACTAACCCTGTAGTGTCATAAAACAATGAGATCCAAACGTGTTACTGGGGGTGTGTGGGTGTGTGGAAAAATTCCCTATATTAATTGTACACTGCTTCAATGGGCTCTGACCTTTAAGCAGCTTATAAAACGATTACATGAATACAACAAATACTCCCCCATCATATGTTTATTTTTATTTTATTTATTAAATTTCTATCCTACCGTTCCTCCCAAAGGGTCCTGGGGTAGCAAATATCAAAATGTTAAAACTTGAAATGAAGTACAAACATTATTTAAAAGTTTTGAAACATTTAAGAATGTTCAGAATGTCTGAAAAAATTCAAAAGCAATTCGGATCTCTGTTTGGGTGCTGTGTGTAATGATTAAAGCAGAGGGCTGCAGTTCAATGCCCACAGGTAGGGCTCTGCTTGATTCAGCTTCTAACGCCTAAGCTGCAGAGCCACTACTCTCCATGTCTTCCTCCCTCTGCACTTTGAGACAGAAGTTCAACTTGGACAGAGCCTGTTGGTATTATGAATTTGATTATTACTGATATGGAAGAACGCAGGATGTGCATGGGTCTCGAGAGGACAGGAGCGATTCCTCTTGTAATATGTCACCTGTACGTATTAATCTGGCTGCAAAGAATGACAGCTTGCTGCTGTTTGTGCTCTGCTGCCTGTCATTAGCTTAGGTGCTCAGAATTGTTGTACCATCCATGACTCAACAATTTCCATGTTAAGATTATTCCCAGGACGGAGCTGGTGTTTCTGTAATAGTTGGCTCAACTCTGCCTTGTCAGATGCTGCAGTTTGTCTCCCTCAAACTGGACCAATGGTGTGCACAAAACATGGTGAACAAATATCTACATATATATTAATGTTGTTGTTTAGTCGTTTAGTCGTGTCCGACTCTTCGTGACCCCAAGGACCAGAGCACTCCTGTCTTCCACTGCCTACCGCAGTTTGGTCAAACTCATGCTGGTAGCTTCGAGAACACTGTCCAACCATCTCGTCCTCTGTCGTCCCTTCTCCCTGTGCCCTCAATCTTTCCCAACATGAGGGTCTTTTCCAGGGAGTCTTCTCTTCTCATGAGGTGGGCAAAGTATTGGAGTCTCAGCTTCAGGATCTGTCCTTCCAGTGAGCACTCAGGGCTGATTTCCCTAAGAATGGATAGGTTTGATCTTCTTGCAGTCCATGGGACTCTCAAGAGTCTCCTCCAGCACCATAATTCAAAAGCATCAATTCTTCGGCGATCAGCCTTCTTTATGGTCCAGCTTTCATATATTAATAGTTATTTGTAAATGACCCCACTTCCAAGAACTTCAGGGCACTGATGTGTGTCCCTGTATGTGAGAGAGGCCATTTGGATATAGGTTAGGGTCAGAGAGATAGAGAAATGAACTGCTCTAGGTTATGCAGTGAAGGTATGTATCTCAGCAGGTCTGATCTGAATGCAAGACTTCCAGCTTCCAGTGGAACACTCAGCCCACAAAGCCATCATGGCTTTCAAGTTTGAGCAAGGCTATGCCTTCTGCTGTTATTTTTGGAGAGCTGCAGAGACTGTGTTAATTTTCTTTTGCAGATATGGACGTTGACGTCTGCTCTATGTGCATTTGTGTGTTAGGAGTTGGCAGGCATTTAGGCTTTCTTCAAAGAGATGACAGTGATGCAGACATGATTAAAAGGCAAACGACTCCTGTGTTCCAGAGAAATGAATTTAGGTTGGGTTTAGGTTTCTGTTTTTTTGCAGCCCAGTGTGAGTTCCTCTGAATAACATAAATAGTATTTGAACAGAATCTTCTTTGTCAAAGAGGGCTTTGTTTTATTAATGTTCTATTTCCAAACAACCTGACCGCTTCTGAAGGGGGGAGAGACTGTTTAATTTACATCAGAGCCTTGGCACCTGTAACAGTCTCTTAAAAAGGGTAACCTAAGCTGAGTTGGATCAGCATATTGTGATTTAATTGTGCTAATAGGTTGCTAGAAAGGCAGCTATCCCTCGTCTTTCTTCCTGTTATTATTGCTTGAAAGACTGTTTTGTTTATTTCAGATCTCGCAAGCTTAAACTTGAACACTTCCTTGTTCCTTGAAATAAATGCATCTCCTCATGGTTTTAAAGAGGACAGAAAGCAAACAAATCAGGTCTGTTATCTCTGCATGAGAAAAACAACCCCGTGGAACATGCAGTTGTTCTGGGAATTCAGATACCCTGAATGTTATGTTAGTTAAGACAGATTTTAGAAGTACTCAGTTCCCATCAGGGAAGTAAAAAAAAAGGATAAACATTTTCAGTTCTTTCCAGGAAAAGCCATAATAGAAGTCTTGGTATTTAGAAGCCCCTGACCATTAATTGTTTGCTACTTGTTCAGGAATGTACAGGAATACGCCCTCGGGTACAATCCTTGCTTTGCAAGGATTTTGCTGCATGGGATTGTGCTAGGACCACCAAGAGGCAAGCTTTTCCACCTGCCCTGCCTTCCCCAACCTGGGAACCTTATAAAGAGGAGCAGAGAAGGATGCTTTTAGTTTTAACCCCTCTAAATTGTCTAATTTTTCCTACCACTGCCACCTGCCATACATATTATATTCTACCATCCCTTTAGAGTGAATTGGGAATGATATCTCCAGTGCTCGGCCAATTCCAGCCTGGCTGCTGTTATTAGGTGGGTGATTAGGTCTTTGTTTTAAATAGAAGGAAAATGTTTGATAAAAAGAGTAGCTACATTGTCAAAATTTACTGAACCGTCAAATATATATTTGTATGAAAAGCTAATTTTTAAAATTCTATTAGACTGTTGGGATTTAATTTTTTTTAAAAAAACCAGGGACTATTCCGTGATATGTACCAGTTGCTAGACAAATGTGTGTTACACTGACAATAATATCGTCATTTGAAGAACTGCTTTATTTTTGTTGTTTAGTCGTGTCCGACTCTTCATGACCCCATGGACCAGAGCACGCCAGGTACTACTGTCTTCCACTGCCTCTCGCAGTTTGGTCAAACTCATGTTGGTAGCTTTGAGAACACTGTCCAACCATCTTGTCCTCTGTCATCCCCTTCTCCCTGTGCCCTCCATCTTTCCCAACATCAGGGTCTTTTCCAGGGAGTCTTCTCTTCTCATGAGGTGGCCAAAGTATTGGAGTCTCAGCTTCAGGATCTGTCCTTCCAGTGAGCACTCAGGGCTGATTTCCTTAAGAATGGAGAGGTTTGATCTTCTTGCAGTCCATGGGACTCTCAAGAGTCTCCTCCAGCACCATAATTCAAAAGCATCAATTCTTCAGCGATCAGCCTTCTTTATGGTCCAGCTCTCACTTCCATACATCATTACTGGGAAAACCATAGCTTTAACTATATGGACCTTGGTCGGCAAGGTGATGTCTCTGCTTTATTTTAAGATTGTAATAAAATTTCATAAGTATAGAATTGTAGCGTTGGAATGTACCTCAAGGCTCATCTAGTCCAATGCCCTGCAATTCAGGGATGCTTTATTTATGTAGACCATTAAATCTTCTAGAATTTGCTTCCAAATTCATTGAAGTTAAAACAAAATTCCTCATCCATGTCAAGCCAGTTACAATACTAGACCAATAAATTTTACCCTGACTATTTAGCATTCTTGCTTGTAAACCTTTGACATAACTCCCTTTGCAGCCGCACACTTTTGAATTGTGTAATGTTTCCAAATAAATTATATATTTGGACTATTTTGCAAGAGGAGTAGGTGAAGGAGTGCACATTAACTATAGCCATGTGCACTCTCCGTATCTTTATATACATAGTTTCATAGTAATTGAATGCAAGAAAATTCTCTTATCCTGGTATGATTAGATTCAAGTTATGATGACAGTGCCATTGGAAAATCCCATCACTGTAGGCTGCCTGGCAAATCATGACAGTCAAGTTGAACAACACAATAGGCATAGGGGGGCTGCGGAGGAAATTGAGGAGGGAAATGATATGTCCTTCAGTGGAACTCACAGAGACCTGTTGACTCTGATAGGGGGTTGTAAGTTAGGATCAATTACAGTGTCAAAAGTGTAGGGGCCACTGGAGTATATATGTTGGCCCTGCAGAAATGTTCCTGCATGTAAAGGTAAAGGTAAAGGACTCCTGACAGTTAAGTCCAGTCGCAGACGACTCTGGGGTTGTGGCGCTCATCTCGCTTTACAGGCCAAAGGAGCTGGCGTTTGTCTGCAGACAATTTTTCCAGGTCATGTGGCCAGCATGACTAAGCCGCTTTTGGCGAAACCAGAGCAGCGCACGGAAATGCCGTTTACCTTCCCTCCGGAGCGGTACCTTTTTATCTACTTGCACTTTTTGGCGTGCTTTCGAACTGCTAGGCTGGCAGGAGCTGGGACCAAGCAATGGGAGCTCACCCCGTCGCGGGGATTCAAACTGCTGACCTTCTGATCAGTAAGCCCAAGATGCTCAGTGGTTTAGACCACAGTGCCACCCACGTCCCATTCCTGCATATACTGCTGCCCCTTTTCTTCTACTTCCGAAGGAGATTCTGAACATGTTCAGCTAAATTTGCTTCAAATAATCTGTGTCTTTGAGAACCCCATGCAATCTGGGTTCATGATTGCAGAGAGGATTCTGAGTGCCTTCAGCATGCTGCGGTTACTGCTGCTGCTGAATTGCAATGACAAGATCTAGGATGAAGAACTTTCTGTCTCTTTTTTTACCTTCACAAAAGGATCATCTTTTCTTTTCTTTTTGCTGGTTGCCTGTGATTCGTATTTCTACGCATTTTTTACATAAGCCATAATTATAACAAGTATTAGGAATCTTTATTGGCATAAGCCCTGTCTATTCTACTGATTTTGATAATGAATGCTAATAAACAGAGTGCCAGCTTTTCCTGTGTGGCCTCCCTACAATTGCTTAGCAATGCATATCCAATTTTTGGCACGGTGTATTAAACCACACTACTCATGAAGAGTAACAGGCACAAACACATTTGGGAAATGTGCTGAAGTGGCAGTTGTGTCCCCCCCCCGGGGGGGGGGATAGTGCTTCTTTAATCTGTCTCTAGGCTGAATACAACTACAGTGTGGTTTCTTTCAAGGAGAATCTTTACTGACTGATCATTTACTTATATGGTTATTTTTCGGATCTGCAGAATGTCTCTTTCTCTTCCAGCCCACCCCGCTTTTAAAGTGGTGGGAATTTAGCAGTGAAATTTTATAAGACGTTGCAGAGTTTTTGGGGTGAAATGCACGTTTTTCACGTTTTCATGTTTACAGCTCATCAGCAAGCAATGTTTGTTTTCTCTAACTGAAAACATTGTTATAGCATTTCATAGATGCTGTGATCTTTGGTTTTTAATTGGTCTTTGCAGCTTCTCATATAATTGTCCTTTTAAAGGATCATTTTTGGTGACCCTAGGGCAGTGATGACCAAACTTGGCCCTCCAGCTGTTTTTGGATTACAACTCCCATCATCCCTAGCTAACAGGACCAGTGGTCAGGGATGATGGGAACTGTAGTCCCCAAACAGCTGGAGGGCCAAGTTTGGCCATCACTGCCCTAAGGCAATGGAGCTCAGTCAACTCCACTCTCTTATCTGCAACAACTGTGTCCACCTGTGGGAAGGCAGACATCATGTTTCTAAAATCGAGGAATCAGACAACTTATGGAGGGCAATGAATATGTCTGTGTGAAGCTAGCCTGCTTGTTTCTGTGCCCCCGCATGTGTTTGCCGAACGTGAGCGGCAAAACCTCCTGTTCTCTAATTTTTCAAAACTTATATGCCATGGGGGGGATGCGGGTGGCACTGTGGGTTAACTGTGGGTTAAACCACAGAGCCTAGGACTTGCCAATCAGAAAGTCGGCGGTTCAAATTCCCACGATGGGGTGAGCTCCCGTTGTTCGGTCCCTGCTTCTGCCAACCTAGCAGTTCAAAAGTACGTCAAAGTGCAAGTAGATAAATAGGTACCGCTCTGGCGGGAAGGTAAGCGGTGTTTCTGTGCGCTGCTCTGGTTCGCCAGAAGCGGCTTAGTCATGCTGTCCACATGACCCGGAAGCTGTACGCCAGCTCCCTCAGCCAATAAAGTGAGATGAGCGCCGCAACTCCAGAGTCGGCCACGACTTGACCTAATGGTCAGGGGTCCCTTTACCTTTATATGCCATGGGTACCAGTAAAAAATGTGTTAAATGGTTCAATTTTAGGAACAGGCAAGGCTCCCAGAGTGACTCTGATCCCTGTTCATGATCAGAGGTCTGCAGTATTTCTGCCCCCACTTTATGACAGCATTGAAGGGTTTATGTAGCTGTGTCACCCACCTTCCTGTTCTTCTCTTAATTTATTTTAAATACAAATAGAAATTGGACAGATAACTAAAGCTTACTTTATATTGTTTAATATTTGAAATGAACAAAGGGCTTTAAATAACTCCTGGCAGTTTGATTTTGTGATAAATAAAAATGTAGATTCTGTAAGGAACCGGTCTGCTGAGAGACATCAAGGAAACTGCAAAGCTAGTGCTTGGAGTGACTGACTCATATATCAACTGTGACTTTGTGGGTGTAATGAGAATGTCAGCCATTTGACTTTGTTATGGCTGAACAGTGCTTCTGGGTGAAATTTTGCAAGCACACAAACAAGTGGAAATATGTTTCCCCAGTCTTTATATCTTGTGATACATAAAAGAGGGATTTTTTTAAAGGTAGCTTCTATCCTGTAAATGAGATTTGCTTTAGAAATATACATGCATTTATATAGGCAGACTACTTTACCTCTTTGATATCTAAGAATATTCCATTATATGGGACAAATTGCTTAATAACCCCTTCATTGTTTTTATCCTAAAGGTTAAATTTTAAACATTCATAGATGGAACATGGTATTCAAAGGGTGCAGCACACTTTGTACATGTGGCTTGCAATAAATGAATTGGGCATTGAGCCATCACCTGGTGGCAAAGCACATGATGTACCGTATTTTTCGTCCCATAGGATGCTCCGTCCCATAGGACGCACATAGTTTTTTTGGGGGGAAATAAAGGAAATTTCCCCCCTTTATTTCCCCCCCAAAACCAGGTCGGGGAACAACGGGATGGTGGCGCTGAGCCTCCCCGCTGTCCCCCGAGCTCGTGGGGCTGGCCGATGTCTGCCCAAAGCGCAGGGTGCTCTGCTTCAGGGCGCCCCATGCGCCGGGCGGCAGGGTGCTATCCGCAGCCTAGGGAGCCCTGCAGGAACTCCCGCGGGCTCCCCAGGCTTGCTGATAGCTTCCTGAAGCCTGGAGAGCCTCTCGCTCTCCAAGCTTCAGCGAAAGCCTGTATTTGCCCCATAGAACGCACACAGATTTCCCCTTCATTTTTGGAGAGGGAAAAGTGCGTCCTATAGGGCGAAAAATACAGTAGATACAAAATGGACCAGGTTTGATCCCTGGTCCCTGAACTGTGGATGGCTCCTGTCTGAAGCCAGAGAGAGTTGCTGAAAGACAGTGTAGATAAAACAGAGCTTAACGAACCAGTGATCTGACTTGTTATGTGGCACCTTTCTATGAACATAGATAATATTCCTTCCTATGAACAGAGCCTCTTTTTTTTTTGTAAATGTGGAAAATGAAGTTGCAGCATTGCAACATTTACTCAAAGATGAGTACTGTACCTAACTCACAGCCCCCAGTTTAATATGCAAAACACAGCTTTGTAGCCCATATTATTCAGAGTACAAGGAGGAACGGGTTTTATTTTTCTTTCAGTTTTACAAGAATTTCTAATGTGTTAGGATACTTGTTTTGACTGCTTTTGTGGTCCCCACTTATTCCTATAACATAGTACTTCCCAGTGAGAAAATTTCTGAGAAAGTGTGCAGAGGTTAAAAAAAATCTCTAAAAATATAAAAAGAGACAGGGTGAGATCTCGCCATAAAAGACTGAAACATATAAACATGATTATGACTTCGTTTTTCAAATTCACTAATGTTTCCTTTTCCATTGGCCATTACAAAGCGCTAATAATTTCTGGCTGTAATGCAGAGACAACAACAGTGTGCATATACAGCCAAAAGGAAAAGGAAAAAAAGGCAGCAGTATTTGAAATTCATTGTACACAAGGAACTGTCCACTAGTAATACCTCATATATACACACTACAACGAAATCTTTTGTACAAAATTCATTTTAGTGGAACATGTGGGAGAGAAGGACTGCTTGGACTGTATCTGTTTACCTTAGTTCTCTTTATTATGTAGCTCTTGCTTTCTGTATTTCTCTCTCTCTCTTGCCATTTCAGTAAGAGGCAGATATGTAGTATTATGTTTTGATTTCTCGGTTGCTAGTGTAACATAACAATAAATAAATTGAAACAACTTGGGAGGCTTGCATGCAACGTAAGTGGTATGGGTACTTAACAATACTTAAGTGATGCATTTCCTAAAAATGAATGCCCAACTCATACCTAGCATGCAGGGTTAATGTAGATAGTCTATATTTTTTAAGAGCAAAATAATTATAAGATATTTTGAAGCTTATGTTTACATTCTGTATCAACATGACCCAATACGATGCTCACAATATGTGGTTGGACAGCCTGCATCATCCCTGAAAATTGTCCATGCTGGCTGGGCGTTGGAATCAGAAATATCTGGAGGATTCCAGGTTGTAGAAGGCTGGTCCAAATGTTCAATAATGTATTGCTATGTGTAATATAGATATCAGTATTTCCTGATCTACCTTCTTCTTACCACAAACTCTGATGCAAGACCAGGAGAGTGATAAATCTGTTCCCATGTAAAAGTAATATACCATCTCTTCTTGGAAGTTATGACTTATTATAACATTGTCTGCCTAGACTCTGAAATTAACTCTTGGTTACTGTGGAATGAATGCTTATATTCCATATGCTCTCTTTTCACGTGTGCATCTTTTATTCACTTGGCTCAGTCTGTGTGAACCTTGAGACAGACTGGGGCAGACCTCCACATGTTGTGGACAACACTTTCCATCAGCTCCAGTAGGCATGGCTGATGACTCATTGAATCATAGAACTGTAGCGTTAGAAGGAACTAGAGGCTCATGTAGTCCAATCCCCTGTAACGCAGGAATCTCAACTAGATAATGGTGAGAGAGGATGGGCGATTCCTTCTCACGTACAAGATGGCCTTCTAATTAAAAGCCATCCACTGTCCTCTTTTCCCCTTTCCCAACAGAATGTACTGTTTTATGGGTGTTGATATAGCATATTGTGATAGTAAGGATTATGGAGCTGGCATTAGCTATGGCATCCTGCTGTGCTTCTTTGGCTGAAGCAGCACAGGGGAGTGTTCTACCTGCTTTATGTTCACTTTTTCTGCAGAAGGAAGAGAACTTTAACACATAGGGGTGAAAGAGGAGACAGCAAAAGCAGTGAGAGTAGGAAAAACAGCTGGAGAGAAGTTGGGAGACAACCCTACTCTCATTCATTCCTTTTCTATAAAATGCCACTCATTTTTATGCTTACTATAGTTGTTCTTATCTTCCATAAACCTTAGCTTTCAAATAAAGAACCATAAATGGCTTCAGCCCTGTATACCTGGAGTATCTCCACCCCCATTGCTCAGCCCAGACGTTGAGTTGCAGCTCCGGAGGCCTTCTGGTGGTCCCTCACTGTGAGAAGTAAAGTTACAGGGGGCCAGGCAGAGGGCATTCTCGGTAGTGGCGCCCGCCATGTGGAGCCCTGTATCGGGAAGTTTTTATTGGTCTGATGTTTTGTTATGTTTCATAGATTCTGTTGGAAGCTGCCCAGATTGTGGAGTATAAGTAATAAATTGTTGTTGTTATAATTATTAGTAGTAGTGAGCATTCAAGATTAAAATAAAGCAGAAACAAAAACAAATTTAGAAAACCTCCAGTATAATCTCTATTGTAACTTGGTTTGAAACAACATCCCACAGCCCCCCAAATAATGATATGTTTTTATCAGCCCATCTTTTATCGTCTTTCCCCATAAAACTTCAGTAAAGACTTGATAGCACTGAATAGTCATTGCATGAAAAACCCACCCACATTTATTCATGTATTCATTAATAAATTAGGAAATTAAATTTCAAACTGGTTTTTGGCAAATACTGTACAAGGAATGGCAAAGTTGCTTGTTCTGAAATGTTGGAAGCTACTGTCCTGTGAGATGCAGTAAGTCTAAGGGGAGATAACATACATTTGGGCTTGATATGGAGGTCATGTAAAGAAGAATCTTATAATTTAATTAAAAACTGTAATTAATCCTTGGGAGATACGATAGCTCACTATGGTCTGACATAATGGGCCTACAGAGTTTAAAAGCAAAAATATAAATGAAAACTCTTTATTTAAAAGATGGCAAGGGAGAGAACCTTTTTTTGTCCTGGTATCTGATGGAAATAGTATTCAGAAATGTAACCTTTGTTCTTTCGAGAACAAAAACTAAGCATTAAAAACTTCTTTAATGCTAGAAGATTAACTACAGAAAATGAATTGGGCCACTATTTTTGGCTTTGCTTTCAAAACTCTTTGCAAAAGAGCAAAACAAACAATTCTATGCTTAGCAAATTAGTTAATATCCTTGAAAAAGTCAATAATTTAATTGTGCTTTTATAAGGGCCTATTTTCTATTTAACCTGGAAAAATAGACTGAAATCCAAAGTGGTGGTCAGGCTTATTCTAAAGAGCTTTCACAAATCCAGCAGAGGTTGTGTTTTGATTTTTATTATTAAATTCATTGATCAGCTGTTCTGCAAGCCTCATCCGAACTACTTTTGAAGCTCCTTTCTGTTTCCCAAGTAGTTTGCCATGTAGCTCTCTGATGGATTTAGATAATTCCTTTCTGTATTCTGTATGATTGAGGTCATCATACAGTATTTCTCTGAATGATTGGCAGACTGGTCCAAGAGCTCTCTCCCTCCTCACGTTTTTCTGTCTGGGCCACCAGTTTGGTAAAAGTGAATATAAGTAAAGAAGTGAAGTGTTCAGTTGATCAAATGTATTTCTGAGGTGTGCAGCTCTGCTGAATGTTCTTATCACCAACCCAATGCCAGTATCTGTGTGTTGTGTGTTGAGGCCATCTTGTATATTTCTTCTGGTAAGGGGGAATGTTCTCTGTTATTAGATGGCAGTAGCATCATGTTTTTAGTGTGTGTTGAGAAATCAATATTGTGTGATCTCCTCGATCAGGAATAGCAGGACATAGGTGAATTTGAAAAGCAAATATGAGGATTTGGGGGGCAGGGTGGAAGAGCAGCAATGACTAAACTTTCTAATTTTTAGTGGTGCCATTCCCGCCATTTTGTGTTATGCCATGTACCCACAGCAGCCATTTTGTGTTATGCCATGCACCCACAGCAGCCATTTTGTGACTTGTACCCACAACACTTTCTCAAAATTTGAAATGTGTCTGCTGATCCAAAAAAGTTTGGCGACCCCTGGCTTAGGGTGATCCTAAAGGGACAGAATGGAAGGTATGTAGATTATGATCTACATAGCCTAAGTGAATGACATATTAATTATGTTTGGCATGTGACCACCTGTTAATTGATCCCCAAACTGCAGGCGAATCATTTCATTCACATGTCTTTTTATGTTCCAAGCAGGAGGCTTAGCATATATCCCTTTTTCCCAGCTGGCTATCCACAACATTACTCAGTGCAACTAGTTACCTCCAATACTTAACTTTTGTTTTTTAAAAAACAAAGCAATGTTGTGGTTTATTTATATACTGATTTTTGGCTCCCAAACAGCACATTAACACAGAAGAAATATACAATAAAGACACAATAAATCAGTTAAAATAGTATAAAGTAGTTACATCACAAAAGAACCATATTTGCATGGGATATGTTTCTCCTATGTTTCTTTCTGTGTGTAAGGAAATGATTGGACTAAAGAATATGGAATTTCTCTCAAACCCTGCGATTTTATAGCTGATTGAATTCTAGAGAATAGGAGACTGCTGAAATTTCTTTCCTAAGTTGCCACAGAAACCTAAGCATCTGAAAACACTTCTGGGAGATTTCTTTATTATTACATTTTTATCCCACCCTTCAGTCCAAAGAAGCCAAGGCAAGAAAAGCAGAAGAGGGCATGCATCTCTTTCCCTTCTCCACTAGCTGAAAGAGACAGAGAGGTCTTGAAGGGACAGGATACCCAAAATGTTACTTTTAAAGGCTAATGAATAGACTCTGTCAACGCCAAGAATACTCAGGCCTGAGAAACGAATTTTATCTCATTCCAGTTTCAACACATCTGAACATGCTGAACGCAAGGCTTATCTACCCCCTCCCTGTCCTGGGAAGGGTGCCAAGAGTCCAAAAGAGTCCCAAGACAGGGGAGCTTTCTGTTCATGCTCAGAGGAACTCGAGGCAGGACTCCTGAGGGAGGAGAAAAGGGGAGGGAACTGGAAGGAGTATATAAACTCTGTGCACATGACTGTGAACCCGTGCATGCTTTTTGTGAATTATCACACTTGCTCCTTCTACCAGTTCATGGATGGTAGAAATAAAGCTTTTTCTCCGAAACTATTCCTTGAGTGTCTGTTGACTCCCATTTTCCGTTTCCCAGGCACAATATTTTTCCCACCCGAGGGCAAAGCCTCATAAGGCTACAGTCTGACTTGATCTCTGGAAGAAGCAGTGTTGGAATTGAGACAGAGAGAGGCCTGACTTGCTATCTGTAGGGATATAATGCTAAGATTCATGAGTATATTATAAATGCCACCCTCTGACCAGGAGTCTCTTCATCCTAATTTTTTAATCTGTGGATCTCCATGTATGTGCAGAGAAAAATGCTCTGCAGCTGCTCTGTGGCATATTTAATCTATTCTTACTGCATATGCAGTCTGTCTAGGAACCCTTTCTGCTGGAACTCAAATACCTCTATTCCTCAGAAAGGTCTTTCTGGGTTTTATTAAATTTACTTCGAAACTCGGAAAGACTTGTAGCGGAGCAGCAAATCTGAGATGGCAGGAACATGCTTCATTCTGCTGCATTTTATGCAGAGGGTCCTGTACTGCAGAATCGCTGTGCTTGCCTTTCAGCACGCTCTTTGTTCTGGTTCTGCGAATTCACATCACCTTTGCTTTTGCTGTCATCTCAATTGTTTTACGATTAATCTTTGCTGCTCACTGAATCTTACTCTGTAGGCCTTGTGATTTCATCCACTATTGATGTCAAGGTCAAAATCTTTTAATTTTATAGGTAGAGCTGGCACCATAACCTCTGGGTCTGCTGCTGTATATTTAAATGCTGTCAGTTGTCTAAAAATGACAGTGTCTTGGGCTTATGTCTGTCAGCTTTTTTATTGAATTCTTGGGCTGTATTTTGTCTCAGAAGCCTATAAACATCATGATTTCAAAATTGATTTCCCCCCCTCACTGTGGCAACCTGACATGTTTGATATTGGGATTTTCTTGTTAAAATAAAAAGTTTATGGCATTAAAGATTTTCTACTGATTACCAAGAGTTAAGCTTGTATATTGCTTCAGGTTTAAAATTGAAGAAAGCATCAGCAAAATAAGAAGGAGAAAATAATAATATATATACCTGAGTGACTTTTCTGCTAAGAGTAAATAGTAGCCGAGCTTGAGTTGGGTTGAAAGTTGGATGTCCCTTATAAAACCAAAGATTGCTGCCGTAGTTGGACACTACAAATATTACAAAAAGGTCCTCCTTCACATATAACATGTATTTAAGCTATGGAATGACCACTACAATTCGTAGTGATGTTCATCAGTTTAGTTGACTTTAAAGGGGGATTAGACAAATACATGGAGGGTAGACCTTTCACCTACAAGTGGAATGGACTGCTCCCTGTTCACGATTCCAGCCACTTCATTCCATTCCCTCTTGATTCTTGGCTTTTCTGACAGTCAGCATTCTGCATCTGATCAGCATGTTCAGTCCTCATTGCTTCTTCCCCTTAAGACCACCCTAAATCATTTTTGTACTCCTGTAAGCCTTTGGGTTCTTCCAATCCTGCTGAAACATCTCTTCCATATACTTCATAAGCCATAGCTCTTGAAGCCTGAATGTCACAACTATGGCAAACATGTGGGATCTGTTATGAAACATGATCTTGTAGCGTACCCTGTCCATGCCCATGGCTTCTCCAGTCCATTTTCTTCTCCCTTTCCTCCTGGTTTTCCACATCTCCCCTGCCAGTCACCATTCAATAGCTGTTGAGTGCAGTCAGTCCTTATGGGCTTTTAAAAAAAATATAGCCTATTGTTTTTTGTTGTTTTAAAATATGTGTTTATTGATTTTCCAATATGAAATCCCCTCTCAACCCAAACCTTTTAAATCCTTGTAGCTGGGTTCGTTTTTGCAGTTTCTTATCTCATCATCTCTAGCACACACCTGTAGTTTACTCCAATTAAAAAAAACCCAATTTCCCCATCATTTTCTGATCATCTCCATCTGTCTCTCTCCGCGGTGTTGGGAGAGGTGTCCATCCCCTGCGCACAGGAAACAGGAAGCTTTTTTATATAGCCTATTGATACCTTTCTCTTGGTAAGTGTCTTTCAGGATCAGAGGGGTCTTGGACTGGGAGCTTTCTGAAGGCTAATAAACAAAGCAGTTATCCTCTTTGGGCTTCTGGTTCTCACCTGCCTTTCTGTTCGCCCTCTGCAAGGACTATATAATGTGAAATAATGAGGCCATGTGCTCCACTTTTGTTCAGTTCAAAATATAAAATGGATTCCCCATTCTGTTTGTGGCAATTACGGCCATTTCTCAAAGGTCTCTAGACATATGGACATTTGTGTTGACGATGCTAGTATTGCCCTTTTCAACTCTGTCAGCACAACAGCTGCATGTTTTAAGTCCACAGTTTCTAAGCATTTCAGCATCTGTAAATAAATTATTTCATATAAAAATGCTATTTATTTCCTTCAGTTATTCCCTGAGGGTACATTAGAGAAATTACATGAGAGGTATATTATTTAAAAGTGGTTCTGCCCCTCTTGTGGGACCATTTCCAGAGGGTGGCTTTGCAGGACTGCTCTTGAATGTTACCCGAAGAGTTTCATCCTGTCTTCCATGCTGTTTTAACTATATGAAGCCATTGAGGAAATTAGGGGATTTGTATGTAGCACAGTGTCACCAATATGCAGATGACACCCAGCTCTGTTTATCCTTATTACCTGAATCAGGTGTGGCAGCGCAGGGGCTGGTCTGACTAAATCTGAATCCTCACAAGATGGAGATGTAAATTAGAGGTGCTTTGGGATTAGATGGCCAGTTCTAGAAGGGGTCACATTCCCCTTGATAGAGCAGATAGCACCCAAATTTACATTCCTGCTAGTTGAAAAGGGAGTGTAATCTCATGTGGAACAGCCCATCAGTGTTCTCCCTAGTTCCTGACTGCTCTTCATGATTAACTGAACAAAAATAAATAATGGAAGGTAAGGGAAAATATCAAAAAAGCAATAGGCAAGGAGTACCTATTATTAAGGGACACGGGTGGCGCTGTGGGTTAAACCGATCAGAAGGTCAGCAGTTCAAATCCCCGCGACAGGGTGAGCTCCTGTTGCTCGGTCCCCGCTCCTGCCAACCTAGCAGTTCGAAAGCACGTCAAAGTGCAAGTAGATAAATAGGTACCGCTCCAGCGGGAAGGTAAACGGTGTTTCCGTGCACTGCTCTGGTTCGCCAGAAGCGGCTTAGTCATGCTGTCCACATGACCCGGAAGCTGTACGCCGGCTCCCTCGGCCAATAAAGCGAGATAAGCACTGCAACCCCAGAGTCGGCCATGACTGGACCTAATGCTCAGGGGTCCCTTTACCTTTAAAAAGGTAAAGGTACCCCTGCCTGTACGGGCCAGTCGTGACCGACTCTAGGGTTGCGTGCTCATCTCGCTCAAGAGGCCGGGAGCCAGCGCTGTCCGCAGACACTTCCGGGTCATGTGGCCAGCGTGACGAATCTGCAACTGGCGAGCCAGCACCAGTGCCGCACATGCTATAAAGCGGTACCTATTTATCTACTTGCACCCGGGGGTGCTTTCGAACTGCTAGGTGGGCAGGAGCTGGGACCAAACGACGGGAGCTCACCCCGCCATGGAGATTCGAACCGCCGACCTTACGATCAGCAAGTCCTAGGCACTGAGGTTTTACCCACAGCGCCACCCGCGTCCCCCCTTTACCTTTACCTATTATTAAATCTAGCTGGTGGGCCAGCTACAGTTGTTCCTTGCCACAGTAAACCATGCTTTGGTAACCTCAAGATCAGATTGGTTTGGAAACTTTGGCAAGCACAAAATGCAAATACCTTCTATAGCCATTTGGACTAATATAACACTGGTCTGGAGGGATCTGCAATGGTTGCAGTATCTTCAGTAGTCAGTGACTATTGGAAACCTAGATGAGATACATCTGGAAGTTTTGCAGACATAGGTGCTTTGAACACATCTTTGACCCATTAAGTGTTATAAGCTTGCCTTGGGAGAAAATAAATTGATGCTGATATATTAAGGGTAGCTTTCAATGCATATGCTCAATTCCAATATAAAAGGCCTGGTATGCTCTTGCTTTCCCATTTTGGGCTCTTTAAACTTTCCTGGAATTTTATTTACCCAAGTCGCCTCGGTGTCATTTCCAGATCATAATGTGCTAAGTATATATCCTTTTCTTACACAAGTGAATAAGAATTGGCATTGACGCGAGGAATGCCTCGCTTAACAGTTCATATCAGTATTTGTCTTTTTAAAGAAGGACAAGGCTCAACGGGTTGCTCACATAAATGGACAGATGTGATTATGATGGAGTAGGATATCAGCATAGTTGTGTCTTCCTTGATGACTACTAAGCCAATATGCGAAGCACAGATTTGTGTTACAGACACTGCAGGAGAGTTGACACCCAGAGTCTTTTAAACTTCTCTTTCCTCCTGTCACTCCTTTTCCTCCTTTTTGTCCAGGATGCAGTTTCTTTTTCACTTCTCTATAAGCATGGGACTGGTGCAATCTAGCAGGATTCCAACTTTCATCTTTAACTTTTCTTTCAAGGTTGTCCTTGTTATGCATAACTTGTTCCTGTTTTGTGTCTTGCTTTTAGCTTTGTGAAACAGATAGCTTTGAAGATTCTGCCAAATGATATTCTGGCAAAATGACATCATTTTGACCTGAATGAGAGAGGATTTCATATCAGATATATGAAGAGATTAAATATATATATATATGCAGGGAACTACCTTGGTCTGTTAGAAAATTAATTTAAGAAAATCACAACAAAGAAGCAATCAGATTTTTTAGTTCTTCCGAACCCTTCATCATGCTGAGCAAAATAAAAAGGTGTGTGTGGAAGGAGAGAGAGGGATAGGGAGAGAGATAATATTGGTGGCTATGGATAAAAAAGAAGCAGCCCAGATTCAGTGTGTAGTAATTTTCAGATAAATTGGGTAAGGTGTTACACAGATTAAATTAGGTTAGGATTAGGGTTCTTAGGTTGCACTTTGAGATGGAGAAGCATAACTGTGATTGCTCTCCTTTTAAAAATTTTTAAAATTGGTCTTGTACTAATTATACATTTTTTTAAAAAAAGGAAACCCACATTATCATTCTTGAAAGGCTAAACTAATGCATGCCTGCTCTAAACAGAGCAGATTTGGTAACCTAGAAAGTACACTTCTAATTGTGTGAATTTTGGAAATCTATAATGTTGGAAATGTCAATTCCAGGTTTACCCCAAGGTATACACAGACCTCACCTAATGCAACCTAATATTTCACTGCAGATTCCTATTGATGTCAAATGCACAGGACATCTGTATTTTTCATGGGTTGGATCCAGATCAAATTAATCATGCTTTTCTTTCCATTGAAATCAATGTGAAAGCTAATGATCAAATTGATCTTGCTTAGTCTCATTCATTTCATTGGGACCTAAGTACAACTTACTGGATCCAATCCCATGAGCCAATTCACGAGGAAAGATAACTACGTACATATGCAGAACTCAAAAAGCAATTAAGTGAGGAGATGAAATAGTGTGGATCAAAAATACTGAATCAGAGCCAAGTGTTGAAAGGAAAATGGAAGTAGAATATGGCTTCGAATGTAACTGATTCACACAATGCTAGAAAGCTTGAGCCAGTAGAACAGCCAGAGAAGAAAACATTGATCTCTTGACTCTCTGCCATCTGATGTTCTATTTACTGATTGCTCTACTGCATACACAAGAATATAATCTGGAAATTTATTTTTGAGAAATAGACTCACTCTTGCATGACTTTACTCAAACAGGTTGTGTTATTTTTCTTCCCTAAAAATACAGAGGCTTATTTTATGGTGGTCTTAATTCATTTCCTTGTAAAATAACTTTTCCACTTGGGTGCTTAGAATATTTGCCATCTGGAAATGAGGTTGTTGGTAATGCACAGCTAGAATTATACTCACCCCCCACCTCCCCACTAGGTGGTTGACAGCAGACAACAATTTTTGCAAGTTTCATCACTTTGGGCAATAATGCCTATTCCTTGGGGGTCGGGGGGGAACATATAGCTTAAAAATGAAATAAAAAATGCCTTGCATCTTTTTGTCATTAATGGGGAATGTGCCTAGCTGATTCGGTTTACCAAAGTGGAAAAGGAAAATAGCTTGTCATGGTCAGATTCAAAATGCTTTTGCTTTTTTATTATGCATCTTGCAAACACAAATACAGCTGCTTACTGATTTATTTCAGAATTTCCCAAAGGAAATTTCAAAACCTGCTGCATGCCCTGATTTCCTACTGGTATCTGATGTGCATCTTCCTGTCATGTCAGCTATTTGCACGAGGGCAGGAATGTTATTGCATTGCTGTGCATCTTACTGGAACTATCAGAATTCCGGAGAGTAATCATTAATCCAGGGGCAGAGGATCTCTGCAGGGCCCATAATACCAATTCTAAAATGAGCAGTGAGTCATACCCAAGAAATCACATATGTACATGTGAAGCTTCCCAATGCTGAGCCCAGACCATTGGTCCCATAAGCCAAATTTTATTTAGTCTGACTTAGCACAGTTCTCTTAAGATTTCCAGTCCTGTTACTGGATATGATTTTTAAGCAGAGGTTCCAGGAACCTGGGACCATCCTAAAACAGAATATGGAGGTCACAGTTTCTCTTAAGGTTTTAGGCAAGGTTCAGAAACAGCCAACCAAATGATCCTGAGGCTGCAACTTATTCTCCTATGAATAAATATTACAACATTTACAACATTATAGCTTCAGAAATAGAAAGGGTGGAGTTATATAAAATTATGCATGGAATGGGGAACGTGAATATGAATATGTTTTTTCACAATGCTAGGAACTAGGGTCATCCCATAAAGTTGAATGTTGGAAGTTTCAGGACAGACAAAAAAAACTATACTTGCAGGCAGGGAGAATGCTGTTGTGCTTTTGTCCTGATTTGGTCTTCCCTTGAGTGTCTGGTTGGCCACAATGAGACCAGGATGCTGTATTGGGTCTTTGGTGTGAGTCAGTGCTTCATCTGTTTTTAATGTGTTGGGAATGGAGGTACCCTTTACTGTCACTCTGCTTCACTTCTTCATTGGGAAAATGCCTTGTAAAAGAACTCTGGCTTACCTTTCCCATGGTGATGGGGTTTGGACAGACCAGAGAGACAGGTGGGCAGATTAGTAAGGACAATGGGGGTTTGCAAGGGGGTAAAATAAGGAGAAATGGGGGAAGAGGCTGCCTCACTGTTTTGAGGATATATTCAAAGCTACCCCAATTAGGGATGTTTGAGAAATAAACTTGACTAATATGAATTGGAATGTAGTTATCCTTCAGAGCCTGCACATCTTTGAACTTTATGCTGCAGTTCTCAGCTCAAAAATGACTTTCAAAATGTGTGTGTGTTTAATAAAATACATTTAGAAATGCATTTTTTAAAGAAAGAAATAGTGCATTTAAATACAGATTCCAATGGATTTTTTAAAAGCACAGATTAGTGCATAATTTGTTGGGAATGGACTACTCAATGAACTCATGTAAAAGGGATATGGGCTAGAAATAGAGTGATCTGTCCACTTCCAAACCAAATTCCTTTCTGAACTGACCCCAGTAGTCCAAATGAGTTATGAATAGTGTGAAGAAGAATGGTCCTGTAGTTTCCTGGGTCTAGAAACAGTGCTGCTGTTGAGGCAATATGAACTGTCATTGACTTTTTGAATCACAATATTACATTGTTGACTCAGGTTGGACTTGTTAACTGTTATAACTCTTAAATCTGTTGCAGAAGTGTTGCTGCTTAGATAGTGACTGCTCACCTTTTTATACTTGTTATTGGAATTTTCTTGTTACTCAAGTCATTTGTATATAACAGCGCAATTCTGCTGAATTTAAATGAATTCTTTTCCTTTTTGGTTGTCTTATGGCTATCTGTGATGACTATCGCATCTCTGATGTGTGAACATACCACATTGTTCACAGTGCAGTTACTTCACGAAGCTTACACAATCTAATTCCCATCTCTTCTCTTTATTTTCCTGTTCTCTTTGCTCAGTCCTTCAATTTTTGAGACTACTGGCATGCTTTTGGATGCCACTGACATACATAGTTTTTACTCAAATGCAATCTGATACTTGCCAGGCTGTTTTAATTTAAGGATCAGAATTCATACTCAGTAGGGGGCGCTTTAATACCAGTAAAAATCCATATATATATATATATATATATATATGTGTGTGTGTGTGTGTGTGTGTGTGTATATATAAACTATATATAACATGAGGAAAGCTTCTGAAATAATCACTGCAGTTTCCATCTGTACTTTGGGATCCAGGGAAATAGATGTACCAATTTTGCACATGATATATTGGCATGTCTTACAGTTAGGTAAACAATATTACTTTGTAGTACTTGCAACTGAATAGCAAGGCATGATTGTTTCTTTGAGAATTTTTACTAGCTGTGTTGTGTTGTGTTGTGGTAACACTGATCCAGTTTTCGGATGGATAACAGCAAAGTTCCTTCTGTTATGTAACTGTACTTGGATTCAACTTCTGACGTAACAAGAGGTAGAGATGGACAATATCCCTGGTCCCTATATCACACCACTCATTCTCAGTTGATGAGTGCTGTTGAGGAGCCACTGCTGGTCAGCCTCATTTTTGTGTTGTCAGAAATAGACCAAAAGTTGCACATTATCTGAGACCACAAGAACCAGTGGCTGCTATATGGTTTCCACTTGGAAAAGACTGAAGACTATACTCACTCCCTGATTACAATAAAGCAGTCCCTTTCTTGAAGTAGAACGTGTTCAATCTTCACATCCTTTGTCAGTTTGGTGCAAATTACTTTTTTCTGAACTATTACACTCATATTGATTTTTATTCTTTTTTAATTGGAGAAGGTAGTAGAATGAAGAAAACATTCACCTATCAATTTTACCACACAGCTGAATGTGTGGACCCAAAAGTGTAATTTCCATATTTATTCAGAAGTGATATCTGCAAGGAACTCTGGCTAACCTCTGCAGAGAAGTGTGTAGGCGTCTCTTTGATATTAATTAGGAATGTTTGTGAAAATCTAAGTTTCAAATAAAATAAAATTGATTTGTCAGATGCATCCTTGAACTTTAATTGCTTTCTGGTTTTTGATAGTCATCATAGATCTAATTAAGATGTACAGATGGTGTGTCTGTTTTGGAAAGTCAAAAACTTCTTTACACTTCAGATTACACAACTAAGGTTATTATCTTTTTTCATAGTCTTAGCCATGAATTTCTGTGAAATTCATGCACTCCCAGATGCTTCCCTACTTTACTAAATGCAACCGTAATATAATTGGTTTGGAAACAATTAAAACTCTGTTAAATTCACCACACGTGCACACACTTCCTTTAAAATACACTCTTTAAATGTAGGTAGAGTGGTGTGACAGTCACCATTAACAGGATGATGTTAAGGCTCTCTATTTTGTCTCCATATATCTAAACCTGATGGAATTTCGCACTTTGTTTCAAGGAAATAACTTGTTAACATTCCACCGTTCTTAATGAATCCGTTGTCTTCCACTTGAATTCTGTATGGTTTTGCTATGTATTAGTTTTAAGCCAGTCTATAATCTTGGTATGATTTATATATTACTAATAGGGTTGTTAATTATACATTGGATAAATCAAAATCAGTGTTGCTGGTTGCTTTCACCAGCATTACAGTAATACTATTAATTTTTAAGGTCCGTGCAACTTCATACTCTTAATATTAATTTTTTTAATACATTGTTCCTGCCATCTAAACCTTAGAGCATTCAGAAAATAGCTTGGGGGTCTATCCTCTCTTCACCTATATTTTCTTGAAATACGGCTATAAACTGCAGGACAGCTTGAGTGAAAATTGGATGTTGGCAAAAAAGATGCCAAAGGGGACTGCTTCCTATTTAGAGCACACTGTCTTCTGCACACTTGGATGGAAACAAAAATGCAATTAAAACGTTGTATTCATTGCCAAATACTTCAACTTTTAATTAGAAAAGGGAATCTAAATTTCTGAATTAACGATACATATGGCAGAAAATGTAGTGCATTTTGTTAACTGACATTTGTTATAAGACTGAGCCTGTTGCCACATATGAATAGTTTCTCTGTAAAGGCGAATTCCCTTAGGATTGTCCCATTGCTCCAGCTACAAGTCATGATTCGTGGATATTCTGTATAACTCATCCATGAACAAAACTTCAAAATATTTTCTCTCTCCTTCCAATATATAGTTGGGGCAGCTCTCCAATATTTCTCCTCAGGAAAAACGGAGACTAAAGGTCTTTTCTATTCCCTCACATTTTGAAGCTCATTGCAGTGGTAACCTCACAGGGCGTTTGCTCGTGTGTTGCAAATACTCTACAATAAAAAATTTGCCACTATATATCTGTTAGCCTCTATTGTGCTGCAGGGTTTTGATGCTGGTTCTCTTGGTTTTCACAACAGAGTAGATATGAGCCAAACATTTAGCCATGCCTGGTGATATTTAGGAGCGAGTTGTGGAATGGGGAGAGACACTTCCTGAAGGTTGAAAGGGATGGGCAATGTTTCTATGGTGGCAGGTGGACCTTAAAGGTAAAGGTAAAGGGACCCCCCCCCCCGACCATTGGGTCCAGTCGTGACCGACTCTGGGGTTGCGGCGCTCATCTTGCTTTATTGGCCGAGGGAGCCAGAGTACAGCTTCTGGGTCATGTGGCCAGCATGACTAAGCCACTTCTGGTGAACCAGAGCAGCGCACGGAAACGCCGTTTACCTTCCTGCCAGAGCGGTGCCTATTTATCTACTTGCACTTTGATGTGCTTTCAAACTGCTAGGTTGGCAGGAGCAGGGACCGAGCAACGAGAGCTCACTCCGTCGCGGGGATTCGAACCGCCAGCCTTCTGGTGGGCAAGTCCTAGGCTCTGTGGTTTAACCCACAGCGCCACCCTTAGGCGGACCTTGGGGAGATGTTAACAAACTGGGACAAGTTTTTTTAAATCTCCAAGAGGGTAGGAAGTTCAGCTCCTGCTATGCACTTTCAAAATTGGGGTTTTAACATCCCTGGAACTCAAACACCATGATTAGTTTATATTTCCAGGTGCTGTGTAGGGGGAAAACAAAAGATGGCATAGCATCATTTGCAACCTTTAAGGAAGTTAATGGAAATAATTAAGAAAATAATTCAAAAGCCACACCTCATCTTTCTTCTCTTCCTGAGAGTCAAACGACTTTCTCTCTCACCTCCATGGATGCAGCTGATTTCTCTGCTTGCCACCAATGTCAAAGGTGGGAAGGGGTGCTTCGCCAGCCCTACACCAGACAAACACTTGCTACCTCTCTGCAATTAGACATACCACTCTGAGTGTAGGGTGATTAGTGTGTGCAAAACAGCAGCAATCTTTTGTGCTTAAATTGTTGCTTCCCAATGTGATGCAAAGTTTGGCACTGCCATCTCTAAGAGCACTGATTGATTACCTGATGGTGAAGAGGGCAGGGTGGGGGAAGATGAAATGTCTCCCCCCTTGGACCTTCAAGCAAGTGATTGTTGTTATCAAGAGCTGCTATCACTGGCCATCTGTTTGTCACTCTTTCTGCCCAGTGTGGGGTTGTATCAGAAAGGGTAATTCATACATGGAAGCCTGATCGTTATTATGTGAATAGGTGCCCTATTAAATAAAGCAAAAAAAAAAAAAAAAAACCCACCCCACTTACAGAAATAATATAATTGTGTAAGTTGCAAGCAAGCCATTTTCAGTAATGCTTTTTTCTTAGCAGGAAAAGCCTTCTTGCTGAACTAGCTGCTTATTGTAGCAGTCAGTATGATTCTTGCAAATTGATAATATTTCGGGCAGGGTAATTGAAATCCTGGTTTTGCAAGGATACAGCAAAATGATAACCTTTTAAAAAATTATCCTTGGACAAAGGAAGTTTTATAAATACCAGCAACAGAAACGATGGCTTAAGATTGTGTTGAACAAAAAGAGTAACACGTAAGTAGAACTCATTTCCTCCAAATGTTCTTGTTTTCAGTATATATCAGTGCAATCTGTTTAGTTGTTTGGGTTTTTTTTAAGCATCTTGTTTTGGGTTCCCCAAAACCTGCAAACAGCTTACAGGTCATTAACATACATGCACGTAAGAAAGAAAGAAAAATGAAAGATAAAAGAAATTAGAAACAAACAGCAGAGCTAAAGAAACAAAAAGAAAATCACAATCCTTGGAAATAAAGAATAAAAACATAAAAAAACATTACCCACGAAGCAGAAAAACTCAAAGGTTTGTTGAAAAGAGGATAATCTTTGCCTGGTGCTGAAATAACAGCAATGGTGGAATCTCACCCCATAGTTTTAGAGTCTGGTGCCAATTTAAGATGAATCAATCCGTTATCATCATCATCATCATTCTCATACCATAAAGCTGCTGTAGCTGACAACTGGTGTTAAGATGGAGGCAGTTCTAACATAATGAGAAATTGTTATTTAAGCACAGATGTAAGGCCTTTTGCCTAACGGTATTTAAATCAGCTTTGACCTTAAGTAAAACAATTTACCACAATGAGGGACAGCCAAATAAAACTACTACTGACTTTATTCCAATAAACAAATGTCTGAACAAGAATAAGAAACTGAGGGTATGATCTTCAGTTCTGTTATGCCATGCGACACTGTAGAGCAGTATGCTTTCTTGCCTTGCTTAGCCCTGGTAAACCTCAGGGAGGCTGGTTCTGCCATTCAGGAGGGTGAAGCGACACCATGAGGAGAGAAAAACGAAGGCAAGAATTGGTGTCTGAATGCTGCAGCAAGGCTGTCTTGACCTTAGTTGGAGAGAGGGGGGAAATTTGAGCTCTGCTTCAAGCAGCAAAATGTCTTAGGCTAGCCCTGAACCCCATACATGTGTCTGGTTGCAAGACAGCGTGGCCTCTCTGTCATGAAACAATTGGCAATTGTTTTGGTTGGTGATTGATGACTGGTAGGAGCAGATGCTCTGCAGATACATGACATTCTGTTCCCCTGACCAGGAGCTATTGTGACTCCTGTAGACGGTTATACAGGAGTCTGGTAGTTGTTTCACAGTGGGGTAGTGATGTCACATTCTCGATTATTCCTGGAATTTTCTGAGCACAGCTCTCCACGTTGAGTGGGGAAATGGGGCAGAGCATAGAATCACAGATTTGTAGAGTTGGAAGGGACCCCCAGGGTTATCTAGTCCAACCTCCTGCATCCGTGGCAGTGGGCCATCCAACCTCTGCTTAAAAAATCCAAGGAAGAGGAGAGTCCACCACTTTCCAAAGCTATTGGTTTGGGTCTTACCCTTCAGAGCAGGAGAAAACAAGCTTGCACCATCTTCCATCTGACAGCTCTTTAGATATATGAAGATAGTTATTGTATCTCCTTTCAGTCTACCCCAGGCATAAGCAAACTCAGCCCTCCAGATGTGTTGGGATTACAACTCCAATTATCTCTGACCACTGGTCCTGTTAGCTAGGGATGATGGAAGTTGTAGTCCCAAAACATCTGGAGGGCTGAGTTTGCCTATGCCTGGTCTACTCTTTTCCAGGCTAAACATACCCAGTTCCCTCAGCTGTTGCTTATAAGGCTTTATTTCCAGACCTTTGATCATCTTGGTTTCCCTTCCATAGCACACATTCCAGTTTGTCAATATCCTCCTTATTTTTGGCAGCCAGAACTGGACAAGTATCCCAGGTGAGGTCTGGCCAAGGCAGAATAGAGTGGTATTATTACTTCTCTGTCTTTTCTACTCAGAGGGCCTACCACTTGCTTCTTCTTGCTATTAGTAATATTTCCATCTGCAGTGGGTTTTCTATTGAGATTCTGATGATAGTTGAGGTTTTTAATAAGTTCCAACCTTCATTCTTTGTTTTCATTAGATTCTAGCACTCAATTTTGTTGAGAACTATTGGGAAAAAAGTAAAGATTTTAAAATTAGGGTAACTAAGCTTAAAAAATTAATTTAAAAAAATGTGATTGTAAACATCAATTTAATTATAAGCACAGGGTAGAGCAACTGAATCTTAAATAATATGTATTTAGTTTAGTCTAGCATTTCACACAGTGCATTTCTAACATAATTGATGGGATAAATGATATGAAATGACTCTCTAGTTGTAAATAGGACTATTGGGATAGTAAAACTGGGCTAGGTAATGTTGGCTAATTGCTTGATCATTTTGGCGCTATGTATAGTGAAAAATTATGTGTCCCATATGAACATTTGCACTTGGTATGGTCACATCAGGCCTTGCTAATGCATTTTTTGTAGTTTCTCATCTTCAAAATTATCCATGTTTTGTTGTGCGTGTGCCTGCTAATTTCTTCTCAGATATTTTCCCCCCTGCTCATACAGTGGTGTTCTTCTATAGTCTCCTTCTCACTTCAGTCCTTGCCTCCCACTCAATCTGTTTCGCAGAGTCCAAGCAGCTAGCCCTTCTTTTCTTGCCCTTCTTTTCTCACCTCTGAGAAATACCAAGTAAGGAACAGTAGACTGATATAGATTATAGTCGTAAGAGGTTTGGGTTTACCAATTCCATGGTTCAGTATAGCTGTGAAGGTGAACATTCTTCACTGAGGACTCCTGATTCATCTTCCTGTTATGGCAGAGAAGACCATGGTTTAGTGCAGGGTGTTTCCAGCTGTTTTTGGACCACAATTCCCATTATCTCTGACTACTGGTCTTGTTAGCTAGGGATGATGGGAGTTGTAGTCCAAAAACAGCTGGAGACCCAAGTTTGAGAAACCCTGGCCTAGTGGTAGAGCATCTGCGTTGCATACAGAAGATCCCAGGCTCACTTCCAAGCATTCTCAGGTAGGGGTGGAAATGCCTCCTGTCTCAAACCTGGAGACACTGCCAGTCAGTGTAGACAATACTGAGCTAGATAGACCGATATTCTGACTGTATAAGGCAGCTTCCTATGTTCTTGGCTGCTTATGGTCTTGGGAGTAATGGAAAGTGCTGTGGACTTCCAAGGAGTTCAATACATTCCCTAGCCCCTCAGTTGCCTAGCATCTGGCAGGACAGTACTGTTCAAGTACTATTATGCACTGAGGTCAGCGTAGTGTGGCATATTTATAAGATCTCTATCCTGACAACTTTCCCTTCTGGATCCTGTCCTATATTAGATTTCTGAATACTGTACATTTAACATTTGAAAAGGAATACATCTGAACATTAGTTATTTTAAAGACACTTCACTTCAGTGATTTGTGTTTCATTCTTGCTGTTGCCCCCCATCCAAGGCCAGGTAGTTTCTGGCCTGGTATCTGTTTTCTTGCATCAGAAATATCTTGCATAAAAGGTTGCAGGAGTGGAGAGAGCTTAATTCTGAAGCTGCTTAGAATGCAGCCATACTGGAGAACCATTGGTGCATCTACAAGGACATATTTGAAAGACAGTTTTGAATATAGACATGGATGGCGCTAGGCAGGCTTTAATAAAGTTTGAATGAATTTTCTCTGTAGATGGCTGTTAATTAAATTTTGAAGGTTCCCTGAACGATTGCTTAAGCCCAGCCTACTTTAATTTACCTACCTCCGCTACTTCAGAAAATTCCCAAATCCTTTTCATGCCAGTTTTGATATTCTTACATTTAAGATAGAGAAGATCTGTGATGGACGTGTGTCTCAAGGGTTTTCCTCGTACAGAATGTAAATAGTAAATTCTGTGCAATCTAGGTAGGTTGAGATAATTTTGTAAAATGTTTTTGTTCAATGCAGGGCAGATTATTAGAGGACATAAGCTTTCTGTACTGCATCACATCTTTGGAGATCTCAGATGTGTGCCAAGAAAACTTTGGTCAGTCAGCCAACCCTGAATCCTTCATAGATTGTTAGTTATTTATTTTATTATTATTATTCTGGACTTATTTTCATAGAACGGCACTTGCAGCACTTTCTGTCTCTAGTGATGAACTGTGACTTGGCCTGTCTTGGGTACTATGCACCTTGACTTGAGCATGGGTGTGCTATGCTATTGTTTTCTGCTTTGCTGTGGGCAGCCAAATGTCTTGACATAGCCCTGAATATGACAATTTTGTGCAGCAACCAGGCCAGGAGAAGAATATGAGAGAGTTTTGTGATGTTTCTTACTTAGCTGAATACCCAAACCCATCAAAGTGGGAACGGTGGGCACTCCAACTTCATACAGCCTGACCATTGCTTTTTCTTCATTTTCACACAACTACAGGAGGTGAGTAGCTTTGAGTCTTTGATGTACTTGAAAGGGCCATATGATGTACTTCAGTATGCAAATTTGGCACCAAGGCCACCAGTTGTTGAGCTATGGGTTGGGGATTGGTGACACAGGACTTTTGGAGGTGGCGCAGAGTTCAATGAAGATGTTGACCCCGTGTGCGGCAGCTGTGAAAAGGGTGGATTCTACATTATGACTAATCAGGAAATGGGTTGAAATGCAGTTATCATAAGGCCATTATACGAATCCATGGTGAGACTGCACTTTGAATACTGTGTGTAATTCTGATCACCTCACCTCAAAAAGGATATTGTAGTTCAGGAAAAGCTTTGGAAAAGGGCAACCAAAATGAAACAATTTTGGAATGAAGAAAGGTTTCAACATTTGGGGATTTTTAGTTGAGAAGAAAGACAAGTAAGGAGGAACACAAGCGATGTGTGTAAGACAGGAGCAATTTGCCCAGAACCAAAGCAATAGCTTCCTAGCAACAGTGTTGTTGTTGCCATGGCAGGGCAAATCAGACAATTCCCCCCAGATTGCTGCACAGTCCTGGCTTAGTTACCACCCCACCCCATATTGCCCCAGAGCTACAATTCCAGAGTGATGTAGCACTCAATCCCTCTTCCCAGGGAACTCTGGGAACTAAGGCTCTGTGAGGGCCACCTAACAACTCTCTTAACTCCCTTAACAACACACATTTCCCAGGATACTTTGGGGAAAGCCATGGCCGATTAAAGTGGCATAATACTGATTTTAAATGTAAGGTGCAGAAGAGGCCTTTGTTTGTGATACGTATGTGGGATTTCATTTCTTTCTGTGGCATAACTGTAGGCTGCCAAAAGACAGCCAAAAACACTTCATTCAGGAGAGAGGGCTTAAGGACAAAGTGACATAATAAAGGCATGCAGTTTTTACACCAACTTAAAACCTACCCTCTCAAGCTTTACTGCTTGCTTAATTTACTGCTTATTAGCAGTCTTTAAAATGTGCTAAGCATCACATTAGCATATAGTATGAGGAGCTGTGTTTTCAAGAACAGGGAGAAAGCAGTGTCAGGTATCAAACCTGCCAGCTGCCAGATCAACACAACATTTTTTGTTTCTTGGCCTAGTGTGTTAAAAGCTTTGTTCCTTAATTGGCCATGCAGAGAAACAGAGGATCTATGTATGCCTTGAAAAGGTCCATATAACTGAATGGGCACCTTCAGGCCCTGAAAAACTTTCATGCAGGAATGCTTTTAATTAGTGTACTTAAAAAAATTGTTTTTCCTCATGATAGCTTGAAAATTCCTGCCTGCTAAATCAGAGTTTTAATGAATTATAAATGTCGTTGCTCCCCCCAAAATGAAACGTTAAAAAAAACACAAACCCAGGAGTATAAGAGAGTCCAGGGTAGAACCTTTTAAATAGTCCTGAAATATTCCACACAAATGCATTGCTTACCATTATGCCAGAAGTCATGCTGTTTTGTTTTTTTGTTATCACACAGAATGACTTTTAATCTCAAGTCAAACTGCTTTTACACATGATGTTTTTGTATGTTGCCTATGTACCATAACAACTTTACTGTTGTTTTCATGCTGCTGTGGCTATTGTGCATTTGTGGGTTGATATGGGTTTTAACAAAGGCTAGTCAAATCGTTTAAAAGACCTTTCTTAGCCACGAATGGGCTTTGCAAATTATAACTAAGCAGAGTTCAAACATTTTCAAAGGTGGGTTGAAAACATTTAGTCTCCCTTGTCCCACCCTCTCGGGACACTTTCAGGTCAATTGTGTGTTTAAACCTAAGCAATGTCGCCTCTGCTGGGAACCTTTGTTCTGCTGCGCTATAATGCTGTATTGAACCTGGAATATAAAGATTAATGTGTTTTACAATAGTCAAACAAGATTAATGCTAATTGATGACTTCTGATGAATTCAGTACCAAATTACACACCTACTTTTTACTCTTAGCACTTATAGATGTTGGTCCAAGTCTAAGCAATGCAGCAAATTCGTCCCCTTCTGTCCTCCCCTAAAAACTTTCTTTTGTGCAATCCAAATGCAAAATGGGAGGAATTATAGAATTGTAGAGTTGGAAGGGACTCTGAGGGTCATCTAGTCCAACCCCCTGCAATGCAGGAATCTCAACTAAAGCATCCATGACAGGTGGCCATCCAACCTCTGCTTAAAAACCTCCAAGGAAGGAGCGTCCACTACCTTCCAAGGGAGTCCATTCCACTGTCAAACAGCTCCTACTGTCTAAATGTTGAATAAGGTAATGCCTTCAGTATTACTTTATAAATTCATATGGCGTGTGTTGCAAAAATGTTTACCTCTTTTGTACAGCAGTGACACCGATCTTCTACAAACCCTTCCTCTTTTTTCATATTTGGGCTGCAAGAGTGGAAATAAACCCAGCAAAGGGAAAATGGTATAGGGGAAAGGAATTATAGAGTAGAAGCAATTAAACAATCTATGGCAGGCTTCCTCAACCTTGGCCCTCCAGATGTTTTTGGCCTACAACTCCCATGATCCCTAGCTAGCAGGACCAGTGGTCAGGGATGATGGGAACTGTAGTCTCAAATCATCTGGAGGGCCGAGGTTGAGGAAGCCTGATCTATGGCCTTTTAAACTGTGGGGGGTGGTAATTGTTTTTGTTTGTTACCATGTTATGTATTTTTGTATTTTTATATTGTAAACCATCCTGTGACCCTCAGATGAAGGACAGTATATAAATTTAATTAAGAAGAAGAAGAAGCAGCAATGGGTAGAGAAAGAATTTGTCACTTCTTGTCACCATAAGTCTCTAATTGAAATTGCCCTCCACCATGTTACAGCTATGTGGTATGACTCACATTCTACTATTTGGGTCTGCAGCTTTAACATGTTCAGGCCTGAGAACACAGTAGTTGAATCACACCCTGTTTTTATAAGCAGCTGTTTCTATGTTTAAACCCTGAAATCATGTTAGCCTTGGTCTTTTCTCTAGATAAAACACGACAAGCCATTTCACTGGTTTCTCATAAATCGTGCAATACATTAAACTTTTGAATCTTCACTCTTTTCCTCTTTGCGTTTTGAATTATTTGGATCTAATAGGATGTGAAGAGACATTGGATTTTTAAAATTTAACTTTTGTTCAACTACTTTCTTTTGGTCCATTTCAGTAGGCTTAATGTTCAGGTGGGTAGTGTTCATGGGCCAGGAGTCAACTTCACCTGCTGAGCAGCAACCTGAAGGAGCAGAAGGCGAAGTGACTCCACCTGCTGCTGATCAGCCTTCTTGCTCCTGATGAGAACCAGCTGGCTCCAGCTTTCTTAAGCAGGGTTTCCAGCCTCAGTCAGTTGGTGGAAGCAGCATTCATTGTTCCTGGCCAGACCTTGCTGCTGCTTCTTACATGAACTGAGATATTCTTGCCCTTAGGACCGGACTGAACCTAGTATTCAGAGTCTGCCTCCAGGCAAGTACCCCTCTGAGACTCAGCTGGTTGGCTGGCTTCTCCCTGCAATGGCTGGTAGCACAGGGCTACGACAGGGCCTATTTTATCAGGTTATTTTTCTTTCTGAGCGGTCCAGATAGTTTTACATTTGCTTTTATACTTCCAAGAACTTGTGATGCATGTTAGTTTTGTGTTGTGTGTATTCTTTCTGTCCTTTTGGTGCATTTCGGTATGAAAATAAGAATTTATGGGAGACCTGCCGTGTAGAACTACATTGTACTCTGGTACAGATAGCATGTAATAGCAAGTGGGAATATAATATTGCCTACCTTGAACAATGAGTTACATGCCCTAAAGTGTTCTTTTTTTATTGCCACTTTGAGACAATTAAGTGGGACTATCTGCCAAGCAAATTTGCTTTAGATGATGTAGAAGGGAAGCTGATTAAAGCATCACTTCTCTCTACCTCCCTGATATGTTTCACTTTCCCTTGATTGTGGTTGTTGCAATTTAACAGTATATACAAACACTTCTATGTAAAGCATTGTATTAGAAATTAAAGGAAAACAAGGGCGATAGTGTCTCAGACTTGGCACCCTTCCCCCTCCCATGTTACACATGCACCTTGAAATGCCATTACCTGCTGTAGTTGAGCGCAAGGCAATTTGTTATGTGGAAAAGCTAATTTTTCATTGCATTTCCACTGGGGTGTAGTGCAAAACAATCCAATGCCGCTCCAACAATAGTGTGGCCACTTGCATTAAGATCAGATAAGCTATCAGTTTCCATCGCCCATCAACTTTAAGGCCAGTAAGGTCTGTGACTACAGATTAGGGCCTTTTAATTTATTCAGCCCCTACCACCTCCTTCTTTCTTAGTGATGGAAAACTGAGTACAGTCCACTTCTACATGTTATGGTATGTCTTTTATCCCTGATGTCTGCATAAAGCAATTATTGGCCCTGGCAGGGACTGCTCCATTGTGCAGTGATGAAGAAAAAAACTGGGTCTGCTTGCATTCACAGCACTTACAGCAAAAGCAAGCAGATCCATCTTTTTGGAATGCTTGCCCAGTGCTGGTCCTTTTTGGAGATTGAAGGGGATTGGTGTAGTGTGGGCTTTCCAAGAAAGTCCTGCCCATCAGCTGACATAACCAGTGATGGAAAATGGCCAAATGTGACTCCCTGGTAGGCCCATATTTGCCTGTGGGCTGGAGGTTCCTCACCTCTGCTAAAGAGCAGTGTTGCAGAAAGTACCTGCTCCGTTTGCTGAGAACACAGTATTACTACTGAGCATCCTTGCAAATCCATCTTGGGATCACAAAATTAAACTGCATGAGGCAGGTTGGGCGGCATTGGTCTGCTTGCCTTGGGTCAAAAGCCACTTTAGCTGTTAGCTAAAATGGAGGCTAGGATCAGACTTGCTTTTAAACTTGCTTTCCCTCCCGCTGCCTCCCCCTGCCCACTATTAGACATACTGTTTCTGCTAGGGGAAGGGAGAATAAGAAAGGGAAAAATAGCTGTACAATCTTATTTTATCCCTGAGGTAGGCAGATACAAATCTGTATACACACAGGAAAACAGATTGGTTCCTTTTATACTCCGACAGTATAGTGATGAATGCCATGCATATAAACAAAATAGGGAAAAAAAACCCCAAGAGATTTATTAAGAAGATGCCAATTCTATGCAGTTACTTTTGTGGCCGTATTTTAAGGTTTTTGCTTTTGAGCTGAAGTTTCTATTATGGCAAAAACAGTACACCTTTTGTTTAGCTTTTGTCACCCCAAAAATGTTTATCCATAAAGGGGGAGAAATAATTTAATCCATCTAATTGTGTTTTTGCCTCCATTCATATATACCTCCTAGTGTAGCTGTTGTGCTAATTGATAATTCCACCTTAATGAATCCTCAGGTAGTGAAACAGAATTGGAAGTGGGAATCTTCTGTACATTGCAAGTAAAAAAAGAGAGATTGGCTTGCAGCGAATTGTTATTTATATAGTAAGCTGTGCAGATGGCATGTGTAAGAAAATCACTCTTCCTTCCTGAAGAAGCACTTGATAAATCATGAGGTTTCCTTTATACTTATTCTCTCTCCATGCCTAGGTAATCAGAAAGTTATGCAAATAGGAAGCACTCCAATCATGCCAAACACCTGGCAAAACATAATCAGTACTCATAACCGATTACCTTAATATCCCTTTTGTGCATCTTTTACGATATGTAAAAACATTTAAAAGTTTTCCCACAATGTATTTTATTGTTGTTTTTATACTATAAACAAAAGAAACAGGCCACAATCCAAATTGGATATGCATGTGCACATGTGAGGAACATGTGAAGAGCCAACACTTTTGCAGCAGTAATTCCCACGGCGGAAGAGTCAAGCCTGATTTTAGAGGCTTGCCTTTTTAATCAGCTTCTGCTAGTAATACTGCAGCAGAACCCTTAAAGAATACTGTAGGTGTGTACAGATATAGGTTCTCAGGCTCACCTGATAAATTTGGCCCGTGAGACCGACCCTGATAAGGATCTGGGCCATGAAGCCAACAGCTTCTTCACCCCTGTGTTAGAACAAGGTCCTGTATGTTTGGGATATGCAACAAGCCCCCCAAGTTTCATAGCATGTGACTTCTTTAGCCCAGGATGAGTATTCACTTGGCATAATTTGCAGTTACAGCTGTTGGCCATGATGGCTCTTGCCACCTGGATCAGAGGCTACATGCTTCTGCACCCCACTTGCCAGAGGAACCACAGAAGGAAAGGGCTGGTGCCCTCATTTCTTTCTTGTGGGCTTCTCACAGGAATCTGCTTGGCAACCATGGTAGGGAAATAAATAGGCTTTTAGTCTAATCTACCAAGGCTGCACTTATGCCCTTAGGAAGCAGGAGTTATTTTTTATTTTTATTTATTTATTTATTTATTTATTTATTATTATTATTATTATTATTATTATTATTATTATTATTTATTTGTATCCTGCCCTCCCCAGCCGAGGCTGGGTTCAGAGCGTCTAACATCATAAAAACAATACAAAACATAACTTTAACACAAGCAACCAACATCACAAAAGTAACATTCAACAATCGTAAGGATACTATAAAAAAATAATAAAAAAGTTAAACAGAAATCCACTCAACAGTTACAAAAAATAAATTAGCAAATGTGTATCTCTCCTTTTTCAGTTCCAGAAGTGGAAATGCTCAAGGTGATTTACATAACTAAAAACCAATTAAACAATTTAAAAATGACACTCGGTGAGCTGCAGAATAATACACAAACAGCAGGATTTTTAGAATCAAAAGAACACAGCAATAGGACAGCTAATAATCAAATGGAAAATTTCTAGTGAGCAATAAAATCCTGTTGGAAAAGAAAAATCTTATGATGTTGAGGGAGCGACATCAAAGAAAGAGCCAAATGAACACCTTGAGGCATGGAGCTCCACTTTCTGGGTGCCACAGTGAGAAAGTCCATATTGTGCAAAGATGCCCTTTCCCAGTATAGCTGATGTAGCTTCTGTCCTTGAGCAATAAGGAAATCGGGTCAGGAGTCTCAAGCTTTTGGGTGAAGGCTTGACTGTTCTTTTGCTTTTGATATTTCCTTTCTCACTGCTACACTAACCTTCTGACAAGAGCTTTTTTTCTTGCAAGGGACAACAATTCTACCCAGTGCCGGATTTACGTATATGCTAAACAAGCTATAGCTTAGGACCCCACTCTCTTGCCCCCCCCCAAATTAAAAGAAATGATGTACATTTCCAAATATAAGATAAAAAACAGATAAAACAAAACCTACATACAGCAACAGTTTTTTGTGTTGTGTAGGCTCCTACGATGTAAGTAATGGGCCCCGCCTGCTAGCCTGCTTCCTAAAATATCACTGGTTTGCTCATTTCTATATATAGGGTACCTACATTCTTCATGTGCAAATGGCTTTAGATACCTATTAGGTCCATAAATTACCATATAGCATATATTCAACACAAAAAACAGCGACAATTTGTTGTTGACAAAGGACAGGTGGACATATAAAGGGCCCCATTTCCTTCAGTAGCTTAGGGCCTCATCAAACCTAAATCCGGCCCTGATTCTACCTCAACTTGGAGCCAACGCTAGACAAACAACACTGAAACCATTTAAGCCCCATTTGGTGTGTGAACCTCACACAATGAGAATTGCATAAGAAGAGCAGGTCTGTGTTCATTGGTCTCTCTCCCACTGCCATGTCTCCACCAGCCAGCTCTACACATTTGGGAAGGTCTGAAGCAGGGAGCCTGCTCTCCATAGGTAGGATCTTTGTGTACAATTGGAGAATTGACTATGCAAAGTTCCCATTTGTGTGGGGTGCCTGCATGCTGCATCAAGCCGGCTATGCGCTTCAGATCTTGCCCCCAGCACATGGTGGGGACGGACGGACACCAAATGATCAGGACATGGCAGAGGGGGCAAAGCTAGCAAGTGAGGCCTTGTTGTTGCCATCATTCAAGTCTACTCTTGTGAGGTTGCAGCGCCTGTATTGAGCTACAGACTTTGGGATAATAAGAGTATTTTAAGATGTGATTTCCAGAAGTGAAGCATATAAACCCGAGTTCTCTTATTTTTTTTTAGCTGCTTCCGAGAGATGCTGTTATAGTTCACTTGGAAACATTGTTATTGTCTTTATGTTCCACATTTGTATCTGGTCTGTTAAATTGAGAGCAAACAAGCACACTCAGTGAGGTTCAGGGTTGAGAGAGGATTTGAACTTAATCCTAGTCTGACCGCACTCTTAACCACAATACCTCACTTGCTGACTAGTTACATTGTGTGCCCCACCCCCCAGTCATTTTTATTTGTCTGTGCAAGGAGAAAAGTATATTACGATGAAGCAGGAGGTTAGGAGTTCATATTGACTTCTATTTTGCTTAGTAGTCTTCAGCCTTATGTTTAATACATAATAGTGTCTGCTGTCTCCAATACTTCTTGTGTACAGTATGCTGCATTATTCTGTTTTAGGTTATTTCTGTTGCTCTGTATCTTGTAAATCAGACATTTGAAGTTCAGCGTGACTCGTTTGGGGGGGCATTTATTGCCTTGGCAGGATGCATGTAACATTCAGTAATGAGGAAAATCTTAATAAAATAAAAAAAACCTGTACAGGTACATAGCAGTATACACAATCCGGTAACTGACACATTCTTAAAAGCGAAAGGGGTAGCTGGGGAGGGGAGACTTCTCTCTGTATACAGTGCATGCTCTTTAAAGGGAGCAACCACTGCTTTTCTAGGTCATTATAATTCACACTGCGTCTGGCACTACTGGAAAACTAATGAAAACTCTGGGAGTACAAGGCTTTATTTTACAGTTGAGAATTCTCAGTAGTTACAATATGATGTTGTGCCTAATACTCCTGGTGTAGCCTCCCAACCCCCCACCCCAAACACAGATTTTTATTTTTAGCCCAGTCATCCATTTCATTCATTAACCCTATAACCACTGAGAGGTAGGGGTGTCTTTGTGTGTGTGTGTGTGTGTGTGTGTGTGTGTGTGTTTAGCACTGTAACCGAGCTTGTAAATGAGATAGTGTTGCTACATTAAAAATAACTAGGGGAAAATGCTCTTGCATTTGTAAGGAGGGCTCATATATGCATTGTTAGCACAGAAATAAAAATATGGAAAACTGGTGTTTTAAAGGGAAGCTGCAATAAAATGAAAGAGCAGGGGGGTGGCGAGCGGGTTGGGAAATGGTGGAGGAAGGGAGAATTGCTTTTAGCATACCAGAGAGAGTGATCTGATGCAATGCAACTGTTGCCATAGTAAAATTATATTGTATTGAATAAATGCAAGCTGCACCACCGAGACAAATTAAGCCAAGGTAATAAACTGTTTTAGCATAATTCCTGTCATCTTCCCTTTCTCTTTATGTAGAAACATTCATCTTTGGAAAGAGTACAATTAAAAGCTAAGCTTTGGCATATAGAATGCCAATTACAGATCATTTGTGTTGCCAAATATATGATAATAATATCTTTGGTTAAATGGGTCAGATTTTTTAAAAAGCAGTATTGTGGCACCCCTCAATGGAAATAACTGTCACAGCACTCACCTGTTTGTCTAAGGCAATGACTCCTATGTCGGCATGCAGTTAAACCATGCTGTGAGTATCCTCATTATTTAGACTATATATGATCAAGAATGATACCATTTTCAGCAAAGAGAAATGTAAGTCATAAACCCCAGCTACTCATGCTGGGTGCCAAACAGAGGAGGGGTGGGAGGAATGAAGGATTTCTTAAAGAGATGACAGGGATGCTATAATGAGATCATGCCATTACTTGGTCTCGGGACTCAACCTTATGACGTGCCACTGTATTGCAATTTTCAGTAGCTTCAGCAGCTGACACTCGGAGCTGATTTACAGCTTCAGAAAAAAGGCACATGATGCAGCAGCCCTGGGACTGTACCCATTTAGAAAGCAGACTGGGATCCTGTATACAGACAGCTAGCTTGCCAGGGGAAGTCTAGATTAGTGCTCTTCTTCTGAGAGTCTATCTTTCCACAGACACAACATTTTTGATGACAGGTCCAGTCAATCCTACCATTCCTTGCTTGCATTCTGAAGTCATACACTCCCAAGAGGAAGGCTGTTTTATGTCTGCATGACATGGGCATGTAAATTAGTCCTTGGGGTATCTCCTTTATCTGACCTCAGTTATCATAGCGGCACCCAGGAGTTAATTGCAATGCACCCACTGTAAATGTGGGAGCCAATTAACATGTAGAATGTTGTTTGTTAGCATTTTAAAATTGGCGAGATTCTAATCTGGAAGTCTCTATGTGAAGGCCTTACAGAGGCAAAAGCTAGAGAAGAGAGTGCATCAGCAGAGGTAAAATAACTTTGAAAATACTTGAGGAAGCATCAAACAGAATATATCATCTTGAAGAAGACAGAAGGGAAGTGGGCATTATTGTTAATACTGAATGAGGCCGGTTCACTGTAGATAGGGACGATTCACACCCCGGCCAGCATCTCTTAATCTTCTACTCTCGAGCAGGAGATATAGAAATATAATGAGTCGTACCAACAGGCTAAAAACCAGTTTCTATCTGTGGGCTGTTAGGCTGCTGAACGAAAAATAATATAGTGCAGCTGACTTTCGGGGTATGGGATGCTAGTAAGGCGGTTCTAAGAGGTTTCTTCATCCAACAAAATAGTTACAAGAAAAAAATAAGACAGCAAAAGACAGAAGAAATTATTAGACAGCTAAGGGAGTCTGAGAAGAAACTAACAGAGAACCCGAAAGATGAACAAAGTATACAATCAATAAAATTATTACAAACACAATATTCGATGTTGACGAATCAGGAAATTGAATGGAAAATCAAGCAAATGAGGCAAAGATATTTTGAATCGGCAAATAAAATTGGAAAACTTCTAGCTTGGCAACTGAGGAAAAGACAAAAGCAAAATGTGATAAATAAAATAAAAGTAGAGGAAGAGTTGATAGAAGACCCAAAAAGGATACAAATTTTTTTTCTCAAATTCTATGAGGAGCTATATAAAAAAGGAGAGGAAGATCCAATCCAAATAGAAAAATATCTTGAGAACTGTAAAGGAAAGACTGTAACGGAAGAAGAAAGACTTCAATTAAACAGACCCATAAGAATAGAAGAGATTCAGAATGCGATCAAAAAAATGAAACCAGGGAAAGCACCGGGACCGGATGGTTTATCGGCAAAATACTATAAAGTCTTGGGAAATCAACTGGCACCAGCACTTTGCGAGACCATGAACAATATCTTAAGAGGAGGAAAAATACCTGAGTCCTGGAGGGAGGCCTTTATAACGTTAATTCCAAAACCGGACACAGATAGACTGAACATCAAGAACTATAGGCCAATATCCCTATTAAACAATGATTATAAAATATATGCGGATATTATGGCAAACAGATTGAAAAAGTGCTTAACAAATTTAATCCATAAAGACCAGGCGGGTTTCCTGCCGAACAGGTTTATGAAGGATAATGTGAGACATATCATAAACATAATTGAATATTTGGGGATTAATAATGATGTTCCGGCGGCTCTGATGTTTATAGATGCCGAAAAGGCATTCGATAATGTTTCTTGGTCGTTTCTAATAAAATCCATGGAGAGGGCAGGAATAGAGGGCGAATTTCTGAAGGGAATACAGGCAATATACTCAGTCCAAACTGCCAAATTAGTAATAAACAATAATCTTACAAACACATTTAAAATCGAGAAGGGAACAAGGCAAGGATGCCCTCTCTCCCCGCTCTTATTCATCATGGTATTAGAAGTACTGGCGAATAAAATAAGATCGACATCGGAAATACAAGGAATTAAAATAGGACTGAAGGAGTACAAATTAAAAGCCTATGCGGACGACCTGATGTTATCCCTGGAAGAACCGCAAGAAAGTATGGGCAAAGCGCTGGAGATATTAGAAGAATATGGTAAGCTATCCGGATTCAAATTGAACAAATTAAGGACAAAAATGTTGACAAAGAACCTGGGAAATGAGCAAAATGAAAAATTAGAGAGAAATCATGGAATAAAGGTGGCAAAAAAAAATAAAATATTTAGGAATATGGCTTACACCAAAAAACATAAATTTAATTGAAGATAATTATTCGACAACATGGAATGAAATTAAAAAAGACTTAGACATTTGGAATAGAATTAACATCTCGTGGCTGGGCAGGATGGAGGTAATAAAAATGAATGTTCTTCCAAAGATGCTGTTCTTATTCCAGAACATACCTGTAATCAGGGGACCTAGACTATTCAAGGACTGGCAGAAAACCCTTTCAAGATTCATATGGCAGGGAAAGAGGCCTAGGATTAGATTTAAACTACTCACGGACCGAAAGGAGAGAGGGGGGTTTGCAGTTCCCAATCTAAAATTGTATTATGAAGCTGCTTGTCTCTGCTGGGTTAAAGACTGGATAACCTTGGAAAATAATGACCTATTGGATTTGGAAGGGGCAGACAACAGGTTTGGCTGGCACGCCTACCTGTGGGCAAATAAAGAGAAAGTGCACACAAAGGGTTCTCAAGCCACATTATCAGGGGCCCACTGTATGAAGTGTGGGGAAAAAACAAAAAACTGCTGGAATGGAGAGTACCTTGGTGGCTATCCCCAACAAACATCCTAATAAACAAAAAAATAAACACGGAGGAGCAAAAATTGACTTACGAAGATTTATTGATTAGATCGGAAGACAGCTGGAAACTAAGACCGTATGAAAAACTAAAGGGAAAGATGACAGGCTGGCTACAGTATCACCAAATCAATGCAATTTGGTCGGAGGATAAAAAAATTGGAATGAATGAAAAAAAATCAAAATTTCAGATTGAGATAATTGAAAGTAATTCTAAATTATTGTCTAAAATGTATAAAATATTATTGGATTGGGATACAAAAGATAAAGAAAGTAAAGAAGTTATGGTTAAATGGGCAATAGACTTGGGGCATAACATAGAATATGAAAAATGGACAAAATTGTGGAATGAGGGAATAAAATTTACGGCGAGTGCTGCAATCAGAGAAAACCTAGAGAAGATGATATATAGATGGTATATAACACCAGAAAAACTAAGTAGGATATATAAGAATGGAAATAAGGCTTGCTGGAGATGTAAAACAAAAGAGGGCAATTTCATACATATGTGGTGGGCATGTGAGGAAATAAAGAAATTTTGGGACATGATATATAATGAGTTAAAAAAAATATTTAGATACACATTCCCTAAAAAACCAGAGGCCTTCCTACTAGGTATTATTGGAGAAGAAATTAGGAAAGAAGATAAAATTTTATTTCAATATTCAACAGCAGCGGCCAGAATGTTAATTGCCCAAAACTGGAAAAGCATAAATATTCCAACGGTGAGGGAATGGCAAACGAAATTATTCGATTTTGTTGAATTGGCAAAAATGACGCAGAGAATTAGAAACCAAAAGAATACAAAGTTAATTGATGACTGGATTAAATTTATGACATATATTGAAGGTAATCATAGAAACCTACCAACTATAGCAGGACTGTTATAAAACTTCCGATGTAAGAACTAATAACCAATACCAGCTGTAAAAATGAAACTTTTAAAATTAGAAACCCGAAATCAGGAGGGAAGGAAGTCAGACAGTGTGTATTATGTATTAGTTTTTATCTTTCTGTATTTTTCACCTCTTCTTTTTCCTTTTTTGTTTTGGTGCCTGTAATGTATCTGTGTTTTTTTTTCTTTCTTGTGTGTATGTGATAAGTGAAACTCAATAAAAAGATTTAAAAAAAAAAAAAGAAAATACTTGAGGAAGCATCAAACAGAATATATCATCTTGAAGAAGACAGAAGGGAAGTGGGCATTATTGTTAATACTGAATGAGGCCGGTTCACTGTAGATAGGGACGATTCACACCCCGGCCAGCATCTCTTAATCTTCTACTCTCGAGCAGGAGATATAGAAGTATAATGAGTCGTACCAACAGGCTAAAAACCAGTTTCTATCTGTGGGCTGTTAGGCTGCTGAACGAAAAATAATATAGTGCAGCTGACTTTCGGGGTTGGTGTGTTGTGCGACAAGCACACAGAGTGCAATGAGATTGAGTGTTGGGGGGGGAGGGAGGCTTGGTTAATTTCATTGTACACAGGTTGTACATTTACAATAAAGGTATTATTATTATTGTAGTTCAATGGGGAGAAGCTGTTTTGATTCCTTAGAATTTAAGCTTCGTTGAGTGTTCCTCGTTTGAGCATCTTGGAGGCTTATTAGGCTTCATATTGTAAGGATAATGGGAATTTCAGAAGTCTGAGTTACACAAGAGATAATATAGCTTATCTTCCAACTTTTAGATATATTAGAATTCAACAGCCCTCACTGTGGCCAATCACATCCATTGCTTACCTTGGCCCCATTCAGGTTATCAGATGTTATCTCCTGGGCACCTGAGTGTGAGATGAGAGACGGGGGTAGAATCTTGGTAAAGGTCAAGGGATCCCTGACCATTAGGTCCAGTCGTGACCGACTCTGGGGCTGCGTTGCTCATCTCGCTTTATTGGCCGAGGGAGCCGGCGTACAGCTTTCGGGTCGTGTGGCCAGCATGACTAAGCCACTTCTGGCGAACTGGAGCAGCGCACGGAAATGCCGTTTACCTTCCCGCTGGAGCGGTTCCTATTTATCTACTTGCACTTTGATGTGCTTTCGAACTGCTAGGTTGGCAGGAGCAGGGACCAAGCAACGGGAGCTCACCCCATCTCTGGGATTCGAACCGCCGACCTTCTGATTGGCAGCCCTAGGCTCGGTGGTTTAACCCACAGCACCACCCGTGTCTCGGGGTGGAATCTACACACACATAAAAAACGCTGTGAAAATGCTTTTTCAATTTTTTTTTGAAAAGTACATTGAATTTTGCATGGCTCACTGTTGCCATCTAATGTCATACTTACATCTTCTAATTGTTCAGAACAGGAAGAAAGCCTGACCTGCAAGCTTTTATAGGGGTTGGGATCAGCACCTTATTTTCTCCGGCCTATTGTTACACAAAGGTTTCTGTGGCTGGTCTCTATATTTTCTTTGCAAAATACAATATAATACAATTCCAAGGAGGAATCCAGACTGACTTTTTTATGGCATGTCTTCTGTTCCAACATGGGAGATGTCCTCATTAAAACATACTAATAATAAGTTTCTTCTGAAATTGTGTAGTGGGATAAAAGTGCAACTTTATTAACTCATGTTACTGACTTGCACTTCAACTGAGCAGCTTCTGTATTTATAGCATTGCCCAAAATGCCAATTAACTTTTACACAACAGTTCATGAAGAATAGCTAAATAAAATTGACTGGATAGTATTGACCAACAAGCAGTTATCATGATGACTATTGACTGGGGGTGTTGGACTACGATTAAATAATCTCTTTATGATAACCCGTGAGCAGAACTTGGAAAATCAGACTTAAGTACAGCCATGGCCATTTGTTATTTACCTTATTATTTTGCTACTGCACGGTTCGATTTTGCCACTTCTAGTCTGTTCAGATATATTATAGGTAGCTGTTGTGTTGCATGCGTCCTTCCAACTTCACTAGATCTCACAGGATCTGGCAAACAAAATTCATACTTGGTGGTGGTGGAGCTTTCTTTTCAGGGATGTTACTCCATGCTAAATCTCAGCCCAAAGATCAGGGTCCTAAACATTTTAGAGCAAATCAAGGGCGAAATTCACTCAGGAGCCTGTATGGGTGTTAGAGCTGAATCAGAGGGAGCAGTCATTCTCGTCCACCCTGTGGTTGCCATTCAGACTGAAAGGAATTGGAGTACAAAGCCATTCTAGTAGGCAGGATGACATTTAGGTGGGGGAAAGAAAAGGCCTGCCAGATGGGAGAGGTTCCCAGACTTTTATACCCTAAACCACCTGCCATAAATGAGCAAGAAAAATATTAAGAGTAATGGTGTATTGGGAGACGTTTTCATGAGAGGTAAAGTTGAGAACTAGAGCAGAGAGCCTTTTCAGTGCCTGTGCCCAGCCTCATGAATTTCCTCCCTGAAGGAGTATTGTTTTGCTCCTTCGTTCAATGAACTTCTGTAGGAAGGTTAAAATCTTCCTCTTTGGGAAGGTGTTTGGGGCACAAGTGATTGCTTCTTCTTCTTCTTCTTCTTCTTCTTCTTTGCTACAAGCATGTCTGATTTTGAGGAGCGCTGGGTTGGCTGAATGCTTTACAGAGCCTTAAATCTCAAGTACAAATCCTGAATTAGAACCAGTAGGAAATAAAGTAGTTGTTTCTCACTAGGCCTGGAGTTACTGCAACATTATTATTATTATTATTATTATTATTATTATTATTATTATTATTATTGTTATTGTTGTTGTTGTTGTTGTTCTTCTTCTTCTTCTTCTTCTTCTTCTTCTTCTTCTTCTTGTTCTTGTTCTTGTTCTTGTTATTTATTATTATTTATTTAATACAGCAGGCACCTTAGATTTTTATTATGTGATGTCACAGCGAATAAGTAAGGTGTTTTTAGATTTTTGCCTAAAAAGAAAGCTGGATGTTCCCAAGTATATACTTTCAGCCAGTTTAGGTATCACCCTGCAATGTGGACTTGAGTTTAACTTGTGACACCTACAAAAATATGTGGAAAGGGGAAAAGGAGAAAAAAGGTGTTAAAGAGGTTTATCTTCTGTACAGACAATAATCTGGTGCGCCATTTCTAAATTATCTACACTGGGAGATGCTGAATAATGAGAAAAAGCAGATCTCCAACATGAAAACTCTGGACAATACAGATAAATCATGAGATACCTGCATCACAGCTCATATTCACTGATGCAAAAGGCAGCTGTTCTAAACTCTAAAGATAACTGGCTGGTGTGCTGGGGGAGGCGGGGGGGGGGAGATGCACCAGAAATGTAAGAATTCTCAGGAGTCCCACATAAAGGTGAGATGATGGATTTAGCTTCTCTTATAAAATAGCGTTGTGCCATCAGTATTAAATCTTAATGCTAACAGAAGTTTTCATCTGTGGTATGTGAGTGAGACCAAATTCTTAGGAGGAAATTGAAGTTGAATGCCAAGTTGTGGAAACGCTATTCTCATAACTCATTCTGACAAAACAGAGTGGAAATGAAGGCTATTCATATCTTAAGCCTTTAAAAATATTGAATGGGTTTCTGATGAAACCTGTGAAAATCGAGCCATTGATGTAAAGAGACCTATGGTTTTTAGCTGTGAAAAAAGAAAAAAAAATGTCCTTTGCAGCATAATATCTTTATTTAAAATAAGTTCCTGCCTGCCCCTCTGCAATTGGTTGGTTTGGCCAATGTGTAGTTCATTTAGAGGAATTTACCTGAAGCTGAAGTAAAGCTTTAATATCCTTTCTGACAGTATATGGATAGGGCACATTCATGGTAAACCCCAGAAATATTATAATTAGGACCATTATCATATTCATCAGACAGAGGGATTTAAGGCATCATAAACATAAAGCCTAAGGCTTGCCGATCAGAAGGTCGGCAGTTCGAATCCCCACGACGGGGTGTGTTCCTGTTGCTCGGTCCCAGCTCCTGCCAACCTAGCAGTTCGAAAGCACGTCAAAGTGCAAGTAGATAAATAGGTACCATTCTGGCAGGAAAGTAAATGGTGTTTCCATGCGCTGCTCTTGTTTGCCAGAAGCGGCTTAGTCATGCTGGCCACATGATCCGGAAGCTGTACGCCTGCTCCCTCGGCCAGTAAAGCGAGATGAGCACTGCAACCCCAGAGTCATCCGCAACTGGACCCAATGCTCAGGGGTCCCTTTGCCTTTACCTTTAAACATAAAACATCCCCCCCCCCCCGAATTGTGGCACGTTGGGCTGGAAGTGTGCTATCAATCTTATTTATTTGAAAAATAGAACTATTCAGTTCTGCAAAATGGTGGCCTGTTTTACTTGTCATTTGATGTGAAAATGTCTCCACACTGGCAATTTTCCAAAGTGTATTGTACTGGAGATCTATAGCAGGAGTCCTATTGCTCTTCCAGTTGCATTACTACATGTTTGCCAGTGACAAACATGAATCTAATTACCGTAACTTCTTTGCTGCTACGTTCTGCCCCCACCCCAAGTCAGTGAAAGTAGCTTTAATTTTGGTGATTTAACAATTGCTTTAACTTGTTATGATGTTGATCTGCTTGAGTGCCTCATCCTTCAATCCCACTGACCAAAAATTCTCCCAACAGTCTGGGGATATTGTCCCTTGCATGTGTGTTACTCTAACTGGCAGGGGCTACCTTACTTCCTGCCTCACTGACAGAGAACTGGCACTGACATCGACACTGATTTTGGGCAAAATATAACTGGTTCTGGGTGAGATCTTCACAGAAATCATTGTCGGTGGTTGGGCACCCAAGGGCTGCACTATGGACCTACAGTGGTGCCCCGCAAGACGAACGCCTCGCAAAACGAAAAACACGCAAGACGAAAGAGTTTTTCGTTTTTGAGTCGTTCCGCAAGACGAATTTCCCTATGGGCTTGCTTCGCAAGAAGAAAGCCCATAGGGAAATCTCCGGGGACCTCTTTTAAATGCTGGCGGTGGGGAGCAAAGCCTTTCGCTCCCCTCCGGCCTTCAGAAGAGGTCCAGGAAGGCCGGCGGGGGCGAAAGGCTTTGCTCCCCACCGCCAGCATTTTAAAAGCGGTCCGGGATAGCAGGGAATTGCGCTGCGCTTTCCCGCTATCCCGGACCACTTTTAAAATGCTGGCCGTCTGGAGCAAAGACTTTCGCCCACCGCCGGCCTTCAGAAGAGGTCCTGGACCTCTTCTGAAGGCTGGCGGGGGGGCGAAAGTCTTTGCTCCCCCCCCGCCTGCCTTCCCGGGACAGCGGAGACTTCTCCGCTGTCCCGGGCGATCTTAAAATGCTGGCGGGCGGCAGCGAAGCCTTTGCTGTCCCGGGAAGGCAGGCAGGGGGGAGCAAAGGCTTTCGCCCCCTGCTGGCATTCAGAAGAGGTCCTGGACCTCTTCTGAAGGCCGGTGGTGGGCGAAAGTCTTTGCTCCCCCCCGCCTGCCTTCAAAAGCCGTCGGGATAGCAGAGAAACGGCAGAGAAAAAAAAGCCCTTGTCCCCCCCCCCCCAGCCTTCAGAAGAGGTCGGGGGACAGACTGTCCCCGGACCTGGTCTGAAGGCGGTTTCCATAGGAACGCATTGATTGATTTTCAATGCATTCCTATGGGAAACCGTGCTTCGCAAGACGAAAAACTCGCAAGACGAAAAGACTTGCGGAACGAATTAATTTCGTCTTGCGAGGCACCACTGTATGTTCAACCACGGTTTAATGTGAACACTCAGATTCCTGCACCTCTTCTCTCTTGCCACTAGCCACACTGGACTGAGCATTAAACTACAGTGGTACCTCGGGTTACAGATGCTTCAGGTTACAGACTCTGCTAACCCAGAAATAGTACCTCAGGCTAAGAACTTTGCTTCAGGTTGAGAACAGAAATCGCGGAGCAGCAGCAGTGGGAGGCCCCATTAGCAAAGTGGTACCTCAGGTTAAGAATGAATTAAGTTGCCCCCCCCCCCGTCCTGCGAGAGTTGAGGCATCTTACAAGGCCCTGCCCCAGGTGTGAGGAAGATGAGCAGAAATGCCCTGCGCTGGAATGCCTCCCTCTTGCTGGTGAGAGGGGGACATTAAGGTGGAAGTGATGGGGTGGGCGGGACACCACCTCTTGCGCCTCTGCTGCCTGAGGTGGGTGCTTCACCCCACCCCATCAGTGGGCCGGCTCTGTTGGCTTGTTCCCCTCCAAACAAACCACGAGCAGTAGGTAGCATTTGTTGTTGGTATGCCTTTTGTGATTTGTTTTTTTTAAAAGATATTTATTAAAGATTTTCTTAATACAATAAAAAAAACAAAACAAAATAACATATAATTTTACAATAACCATATTTTCTTCACTTCTTTGGACTTCCTCGCATCTCTCGTTCCTGCGTTCCAAGTTTTTCGAGCTTTACCCAGCAATTTATCACCTTGTTTCAATTCTTATATTATAATTTTCCAATATTGTGTCCCTAATTTTAGATAATTTTACCCAAATCTTAAAAGCTTGATTTTAGCATAATATTTATCCAAAATTTATCTTTTCTTATATTTATATTTACCCAAAATTTATCTTTTCTTATATTTTCATTTATCTTCATATTCCTTTTAACTAGCTTAATGATGCCATATTGTTAATAATCTTACATCTTTCTTAACACTCATACAATTTACAATATTTTTGTAAATAGTCCTTAAATTTCTTCCAGTCCTCCTCCACAGCCTCTTCTCCCAGGTCTCAGATTCTGCCAGTCATTTCTGCTAGCTCCATATAGTCTATCAGTTGCATCTGCCATTCTTCCAGTGTGGGCAAATCTTGGGTTTTCCAGTGCTTGGCGACAAGTATCCTTGCTGCTGTTGTTGCATACATAAAAAATGTTCGGTCCTTCCTTAACACCCTCTGGCTGACGATGCCCAAAAGAAAGGCCTCTGGTTTCTTAGGGAAGGTATACTTAAATACCTTTTTCAACTCGTTATATATCATTTCCCAGAAAGCCTTAACTCTAGGGCAGGTCCACCAGAGGTGAAAGAACGTTCCTTCAGTTTCTTTACATTTCCAAAATTTATTATCAGACAAATGGTATATTTTTGCAAGCTTGACTGGAGTCATGTACCACCTATATATCATTTTCATAATATTTTCTTTCAAGGCATTACATGCCGTGAATTTCAAACCGGTGGTCCATAACCTTTCCCAGTCAGCAAACATGATATTGTACCCAATGTCCTGTGCCCATTTTATCATGCCTTTTGTGATTTGTTTAGGAGAAATGAACCCCAAGGACAGATTCAGACAACATGGCAAACCAAGGCTTGTGGTTTGTTGTTCCTGGCATGGCCAGGAGAAGGAGAGCACCGTGGCCCATTGTTAAACAATAGTCAAAGCAGGTCTTTAGTCTTTTGCATGTCAGAATTTCTGGATGAGGATTTGTGTGTGTTTTCTGGTTTCCACACTTTTATTTGATGCTACAAATAGATATATTCACTCTGAAGCAGTGCACATTTTTTCCTACGTGAAAGCTGAGCTCCTTTGTTTTAATGACAGGTTGGCCTTGAGAGGAAAGCAAAATCCAATCGCAAGTCCTGCAGCTGCATCTGGAATTTGACAGCTCTAGGAGGTCTTTTTAATTTGTTCTAGGAGTTGTTCCTCCCTTACCAAAAGCAAGCCGAACATAGAAACGATAAGCTTTCTGTAATAATAGAAATCTTTGCAACTGTAAGAATATCATTAAGCACTTCTCAAAAATAGTAAGCAATTTTAGAGATGGAGCTATATGAGTTTGGTCTCCTTGGATGAGAGAGTGGTAGAAACTTCAGGTGTTTTGTAATAACGGCCTTATTTTTAATACACAAGGAGAGTGCAAGTGGAACAAAGAGGCGCTCTTCTAAGGCACAAGATCCATTACCCTACCCCTACATCAGATACCGGAAGAAAGAGAGATGCCCTTCACTTACAAAGTGTCTTCAACAAGCTCTTTGCTCTGCTTCAGTCACTGTTTCATCCAACCTGCAAAATTCAGTTTTTCCTCACACCATTTTATATTTGCCCTTTTAAGATGTTGCACCTGCCTTTGAAACCATTTCAGGAAGGCTCACTTGGCATCATTTGATTTCAGTTTGGCAGTCAGTGGAGATCTTTTTGTTTGTCCAGACTTTTTAGGTTCTCTATTTTTATCTGTTTTGATTTTTTTTTAAGCCTGTCTTCCTGTTCATCAAACAGATATACCTTTCTGATTTTCAACATTTTCAGGTAAGTTGCTCTGAGAGCCTTTGATGAGTAGAATATGAGTAGACTGGATAAGTGACTATTGTTTTATACATACCTCGGGTTAAGTACTTAATTCGTTCCAGAAGTCCGTTCTTAACCTGAAACTGTTCTTAACCTGAAGCACCACTTTAGCTAATGGGGCCTCCTGCTGCCACTGCACCGGCGGAGCATGATTTCTGTACTTATCCTGAAGCAAGTTCTTAACCCGAGGTACTGTTTCTGGGTTAGCGGAGTCTGTAACCTGAAGCGTATGTAACCTGAAGCGTATGTAACCTGAGGTACCACTGTATAATCTTGCTGAAACTCATGGTTCTGGACTGTGACCTGTTTGAGCTGAGCTTTCCTGAACATCATATGGCTGTTGCCCAGTAGTTTTGCATAGTGAACTTAAAAATGAACAAACATAAATTAGGAATTTGAAACCTGATCAAATTCTGTAGAACAGCGCAAAGGCAAAGTTCTTCTGGATGTAGCACATTTCTAGATCATGCCATACGAGTTTGCATTTAAAAGAAATGCTGGTTATATAAAATAGCCAGTCACCTTCTGGATATTTTAGCACGGCTATCAGGAGTGTGAGACCTTTTGTTTCAGTTTGCAGCTAGTTCAAAGGAGGACAAGGAGACAGTTCTATAGTTTGATCTCTCCCCCAACTAAATGGGTTTATTAACTCCATTCCTCTCCTCCGATAACAGATCTCTGCAGCTGTCACAAAGGATATTTTCATTTTGCCATGCTGAAAAATCAGAGCTACTTTTTGAAGTAAGATCTCCTACAGAGGCGTATGATGATAATTAGCTCATTGAAATGATATTCTAAAAATAAAATAATCTAGCACTCAGATCATATTGGTACAACCAAGGTTTTCAATAATAATTGGGTGATTAAAACACAGAAGTATATTTATTAATGTTGTCTCCTTTAGATAAAGTCCTTAATTGGTTGCTCTCAGACTTCCTATGAACTGGAAGTATTCATACTGACTCCAGGTTTTACTTGCCTTTCTGCACAACTTTGATATTTATGCTTGTCAGAGTAGTTCTTTTTAAAGAGGAGAGGACTTTTGAGAGGATCTTGAGAGGACTATAGCCAGAAATAGTCTCTTCAGCCCAATATATGGCGGTGGCGATGGTGAACCCAGTTTGTATATTTTCCTGGGAATAACAGTTGGGAAACAGAATTGTGAAGTTTGAGAAGCTCACTAATGTGCTGCTATTGTTAGAGTGCTAGAAATGGGCATGGGAAAACTGACTTCAAGTTTTCACTTGTCCACGAAGCTCACTGGGTGACCTTTTTATGGTGATTGTTAACTAAATACATTTAATGAGCTCCAATAACCTTCTGGTGCTTTCCTCACTTCAAGAAGTGAAGTTACAGGGAATCGTGCAGAGGGCCTTCTCAGTAGTGGCACCCACCCTGTGGAATGTCCTCCCATCAGATGTCAAGGAGATAAATAACTCTACAACTTTTAGAAGACATCTGAAGGCAGCTCTGTATAGAAAAGTTTTTAATGTTTGATGTTTTATTATGCTTATATATTTGTTGGAAGCCACCCAGGGTGGCTGGGGCAACCCAGTTGGTTGGGCCGGGTACAATAATAATTTTATAATTATTATTCACTTAAAAAAAACTGAGTCTCAAAATGTCTTATAAAAAGTCATACAAAGATGCCATAAAAATACATAATACTAAATATGTTCATCTACCAGCGGAGGATAAACTATCCACCCTACTAAAAGATGAGCAGTAAAACAGGTCAAATTATTAAGCTTGGGGATGATATATTTGAATGCTTCCCATGTATAAAACCTTCACATATACAACTATCATATCAGGAAGAAAGTTAACATAAAACCCTTCTCTTGAAATGCTGGCTTTCCATGTTTTTACATGAAATAAAAGTGCATTCATCTGTGTAGTTGTACATACACACAAGCACACACATCCCTCAAACATACCAGGCTGAAGTGGTAAATTCAGAAAGGACTGTGCCATAGTTTCCCCTTGCATGTTTAATACATATCACAAAGTTAATAGTGAGAGAAATTGGTGTGAAGGTGGGTGGAAATGCAGGCTTTTAGGACAGTGCATGCAGCATACATTGAATGGTTTTGTTAGATTGGAGAGTCAGACTTTCATAGCAATACGGGAATGGGATGGGTTTGTGTGATTCTTTTCATTAGATGTGCTCATTGTGCGTCTCAAAGTTTGAATGCTTTGCTCTTTTTTAGCATGAGCCTGTTGAGGACCTTGATTTTACAGAGCTCTAAGTACGGCTTTTTGCAAGCTGTGAAAATTCCCCCCCTCCCTTTATCTCTCTCTTCTTCACTGAGATTACCACTGCCTTGAAACTGCAAAGGAGTATTGTATGTCCTGTCAATGTGAGTGTAAAGTGTTAATAGGGCGTAAATGGCCAGATGAATTTGTCATTTTCCCAGCACTAATGTCTAAAAGAAGGGATTTAATACAATATTGATTCCTGTTTTGTGATTTTCTGTGGTTGTGCGAGAGCTTAATTTGGGAACTAGTTTAGCCCCTTGAGATTATTGGCAAATACACAAGCTAATAAAAAATTACCCATCTGTTTAAATGTCAGCCAATTTTTAAAACCACATTTTAAAAAGCAGGCTGTGATGTAATAGGAAGTATGATTATGTGAGAATACTTGGAAAGAACAGGGGGGGAAAGCAACACAATGGCAGTATGCTACATTAAAATGCTCAAAATCTCTGGACGACCCCTGCTCACCGGTTTCATGTAGGTGTTGAACAGAGTGGGTGGTAAAATAGAACCATGTGGAACCGCACACTGAAGGTTCCATGGGGCCAAACCATATTTCCTTAAACACCACCCTCCAAAAACAACTGTCCAGGTGTGACTGTAACTCCCACAAGGAGGTTTCATGCACCCCCAACTCAAGCAGCTCAAGGAGACATTCATCACTTCCCTGGGTCATCCTGCCATGCCCTCTCTGCTCATTTTTATCAGCCATGTGTGGCAAGGGGCAAGAGCATATGTGGTCACCTGGAACAGATGAAGCATCTTCTTCATGTCTTTGAGCCTTGCTCACCGAAACTCTCATGGCAAGAGGACTCAGCAGTGCTCTGGACACCTCTTGGGACTCATCTGCTGTAACAGTAGAGTCAAGATCCTGGTGCAAGTGATTTTATCCTCGAAATGCTTTGCAAACAGCAGGACAACACTGGTCCTACCACCTCCTTTGGGCCTGACAGTGAAAGACCCCATACGGCCTAGAAAAGCTCTGTGGGATGGTACAGTGGGGGTGCACTGGAAGCAGCAAAGTTTGCCTTGCTTGCTGCCTTCACTGCCATTGAGGAGGCTCAATAGTGAGCACTCACCTGTATTTGATCACATTAGGCTGGTGTTTTTCTATACTTGTGTTCCAGTTGTCTCCCAGCTTGTTTCATTGCCCTGAGCTCTGGTGTATATCAAGGACCCAAGTGGGCTCTACAATGTGGGAGAGGATGCTAAGGGATAATCATTTAAACACTGCTGTCCATTCACATATTGTCCATTCACCAATTTAATAGGTCCCCCACCTCTGCAGGGAGGAAAAGGTGTTGAAAGCCTAAATCTCAAACATATTTATTAGCCTGTAAGGTGCCACAAGACTGTTTTTATTGCAGCAGATGAATGCAGCTACTCCTCTGGAATGTGATCATATAAGAAGCTTTCTGAACCCCAGTATCCAGAAACAGAGAAAAGCATATAAACTTTCTTTAAAAAGAGTTCCAGGAACTTATGGCTGTGCACAGGTATCTGTTGTGCACAGTGAACTTGCCTGCTCATAAAAGGATAGCCTGTTCCTCTAAATGGACAGGACAGTCCTGCATATGAATCTCTTAAAATGAGGAGGCATCCTATATGCACAGTGCCAGACGATCCTTGAGGGCGAAAGCTGCAGTTCATTGATCCCCTTTATATGCGTGCAAAAGATTGGTTTATGCACAGCAAACGTATGTTTTCTCCTGAGTGCACCTCCTCAGTTGCCAATTGCCAGGCTGCATCACAAGCTGAGTTTGAAATTCCCCAAGGGCTGCTGCCTGGTGGGAAAAAGAAGAAAAAATGTTGCTGCTGCTTACACTGATCTCCATTCATTTGCTTAGCTGGCCTGTGACCAAATTTCTTCATGGAGTTTTACCAGTAGAATGATAACGTTTGGCTAAAACACTGAAGCTGAGAAAACCACAAACCCTGACCATGTATGTTAAGGCCTGCTTTTTAAATTTTGAACATTTGAGAATGGCAGTAATCTTAACTAAGGAGTCTAAGCTATAGTTAGGTGACAGACTGGAGCCAAAGTAGATTCTGTTAAGGAAGAAGCACACTGGCTTGGGTCTCACTGTTAAGTCACAATCCATTTTATAGAAGTTTAAAACACCTTAATGTCATTCAAGGAGTTTATTTAACGGGGATCCACTGGGAAGTGATTCATAAAGGATTCACATGTTGCAAGGATGTTAGTCCAGAAAATTGCAATATATGATACAGAAGTTTTTACATAACTCTGCTCATAACTGACCAAATGACTAAGAAATTTTGTACATTAAGCTATATCATGGACAATGTCCCATTGCATCATGAGATCAAGTTATTATAGGTTTTTTTCTTTGAAGTTGCATGTTCTTGGAGAACCAATGAAGATTATGTAGTAATAAATAAAGGAAAAGTAAGGAAAACTACCCCTTCATGGATCACTGCCTTGCCGTGGCGAAGGGGCTTGAATAACTCAGAGAAGCTATGAGCTATGCCGTGCAGGGCCACCCAAGATGTACAGGTCATAGTGGAGAGTTTTGACCAAACATGATCCACCTGGAGCAGGAACCAGTATCCCTGCCAAGAAAACTCCATGGACAAAGGCAACAGGCATATAAAAGTTATGACGCTGGAAGATGAGCCCCTCAGGTCGGAAGGCGTCTAACATGCTACTGAGGAAGAGCGGAGGACAAGTACAAGTAGATTCAGAGCTGATGAAGTGGCTGGGCCAAAGCCGAAAGGTCGCTCAGTTGTGGATATGCCTGGAAACGAAAGGAAAGCCCAGTGCTGTAAAGAAAAATATTGCATAGGAACCTGGAATGTAAGAACCATGAACCTGGGTAAGTTGGATGTGGTAAAAAATGAGACTGCAAGAATAAATATTGACATCCTGGGCATCAGTGAACTAAAATGGATGGGAATGGGTGAATTCAGTTTGGATGACCATCATATCTACTACTGTGGGCAAGAATCCCGTAAAAGAAATGGAGTGGCCCTCATAATCAACAACAACGAAAGCTGTACTGGGATGCAATCTCAAAAATGATAGAATGATCTCGATACGAATCCAAGGCCGACCTTTTATCTCGAAGCTATGAACATGAGTGCTCTGGTCCATGCTCTGGCGTTATGTAGAGTTGGACATGACTAAATGACTAAACAACAACAAGGAAAACTTAGACTAGGCTCTCAAATAGAGCACGCCTTGTGGTAGGGCTGGCTTACCCATTGGCCTCAGTGAGGCAGTCACCTCAGGCAGCAGGCAAGGGAGGGGTGGTAGGCCTGGGCCCCCGAGGAGTGTGCCACTTGCCACCTGCTGAGCTTGTCTTTCATGGCTGCTGCCTGGGAAGAGCAGGACCAGCATTGGTCACTGCCTGCTCCTCTTTGGCCTCCATTTTTCTCCCCCACCACCTTCAGAACCTCAGGGCTTCCCTGGACTACCTCCAGTTCTCCAGGCCACAGTGGAGGGGCTACAGCTGATGAGGCAGTGGTGGGCCTTTTCAGCAGCACACCATGCCCTCTGGTTGGACTATAGCAATGTGGGCAAGACTACCTGCAGGATGATACAGTGCACACATGCAAACTGAGGTAACCAAGGTATTTGGAAATGTGAGCATTAAGAAAAGCATTGCAAGCTTTAGGGTTCAATTCTTTACTGTCTATACTGGCTTTATGTGGGTTGTAAGTCACTGCAGGATTAGGGTTTCCAGGCGTATTTAATGATGGTTTGTTATGGCAATTTGATTTTTAGTGTCAGGTTGCTACTCTTTTCTTCTTGCTTGATATACAGCCCACTGCTAAACTTGTTGGCCATAATATAAAGAATTGCTCAGCTACATCTGTGTGCCCAGCAGGGCTTTGGGTAGTTTCTGATGTGGCATGGTGAGGCTATCGTGTCAAGCCGCAAAATAAAATGTAATAATAATAAATCTGGAAAAGCAACACCTGTACTCAAGCAATTGGTTGGCTTCTGGGGATGATGGCAGGAGGAAAGATATTTTGGCTTACGTGATGTCTTTAGTGTGATTTAAGAGGCCAGCGCCAGGGCTTTTTTTTTCCAGCCGGAATTCGCCTGAACTCAGTTCTGGCACCTCTTAGGTGGGCACCATTGTTCCAGTTACAGATAGGTAGCCGTGTTGGTCTGCCATAGTCAAAACAAAAAAGGAATTTTTTTTGTGTGGGCACCATTGTCATTCTAAGAGCACAATTCATGGTGAATTCCAGTACATTTTCCTAGAAAAACAGCACTGGCCAGCACTATTTGTAACCTATAACTATCACAGCTATAAGTTTCAGAAATGTTGAGAACACAATTTATTAAATCAGTCAAATACTACAAAGCTGCACATTTTGCCATGTTCAAGTGATGCATTTTAATTTATTTCAATATTTTTGAATTTAGCTTGCTCTTCACATACATAAGGCATACCCTGTGCTCCTCAGCACTAAATCATGTTTTTGGGATACATAGGGTTGATGGCATACTTCAGGGGAGTTTTTCTTGCATATTTCTGTCTCGCCACTCCACTCCGTGATGCTTTGAACCCTTTAGGGAACATTCACTGCTCTTTTGGAATGCTATTTGCAATTTCCAGATTCCGCATCAAAAGGTTTCCAAATTACCAGATTACAAACAAAAGCTTCCTCCTATGGAAAATGGGGGGGGGGGGGGAGGTGCTGCAGAAAAGTCACAAATACTAAGACACCACACAAATTCCGGACCCATCCGAGCTTGTAAGATGCTACGCAGCCAGAATGTTTTCTGCAAGCATAATGCTTTTGATAGGACAAAACACTCAAAAGCTCAACTACTGATAAAGAATTCAGGCTAAGAAGCTCCATATTCCGTTTGTGTGGACTTTTGCCCCTGAAGTCTTTTATGTTCATGGGGATGTGAAGGGAACAGTGTGACCTTTTGGGGTCTTTCTTTCTTTTTTTATTTTATAAAAAAGAACTATTTTCTGAGGATCTTCTGAAGGAATAGTGTGATGGTTAAATGACACCATCCCTAGATAGAAAGAAGCCTGACCTCCAGGTAAAAATCGAAGTATGTTTGGTGCTTTCAGAAGTAACATTTGAACAGTGGTTTGTTGATTTTATAAGTATTTATTTATCTACTTACAACTTACATTAAAGTAAAAAAAATAATGATGGGTGGGACTTAACCAATGAGTCCTGTCAGCAGAAGTTCTGTATTATATATTTTTGAATGCAAGAAAAATGAAACACTATCAGGGTACCTATAATGTGCTGTCTCGGGGGACAGTACTTTTCTTACAATATATTGTTTGAAATTTACCCCAAGCCCTTTTTCCTATGATCTGCAAAATTCTCAGTGTTCTTGCTCACAAGTAAATGAAAAGGGAAACTATGGAATGGGGAAAGTCTGACTTTCATTTGGCTTTCAGAAAATATTGCCAAATGGGGGAGATGGTTACATATGAGACTGCCTTAGAGTCAGACAATTGGTCCTTCTACCTCAGTATTGTCAACACAGAAAGGAAGCACTTTTCTCAGCCATACCTGGAGACACCAGAAATGGAATCTTGTACTTTTTGCATGCAGAGCTTGTGCTCTACCACTGAGCTATGATTAACCATTAGAATGTAAGTTGGATTGCCAGGCAGTAACCCAGACTTTAGCTCTGGCCTTTTAAAACTGATTTAAATGGGGATACAGCAGCTGCATTTTCTCCTTTGCCAGCCCTTTCGTTTGCCCCTCTGCCACTGGCTGTCAACAAGTTGGGAGAGGCAGCAGGCACAAAGTCTCCTAGAGAGAAGTGGATGTATGGAACCAAGGCTGCTGTGTCTCCTGTTTAATTTGTATTTTTGAAGAAACACAGCGCACCTTCGGGCTGTAACCTGCTGACTGTAAAGGGAAATTCATGAAACGTTTTTTAAAAAGTTATTTTTTTCCACTTGTTTGCTCGCCAGTATCATATTCAATTAACAGTTACGTAGCTTGTAATTCATATGGAGAAATATGCACACAAGCATATGGTGAGGCTAAAAGAGGTTGGCGCCTTATTTTGGTTCAGTTCATAGAATTATGTAGGATATCTTGTTTGTTTCACATTTCCATGGGAGCCCAAATTTGTATTCTGAAGGTATGAATGGTTTATGTAAAGTAGGTGTTTTGTTTTACAAATATGCGCATTTCTGTGTTTTTTCATCACATCTTTGTGTTGCAAAGTGCCCAGTAACTCTGCTAGATAGTTCTGAAAATCCAGCTATTGGAACACTAGAACTTTCCCATACCTTGACATTTCAAACAATGTCAAATTGCTAATTAAAGAAAGAACTTTGTATGTTAGATGGATGAACTATAAGAAGGTGCCTTCTACCAGGTCAGAGTATTGGTCTGTCTGTCTCAGTATTGTCTGGTCTTACTGGAAGCATATTTCCAGAGTCTCAGGGACAGGTCTTCACATCACCTGTTTTACCTTTCGTTGAAGATGCCAAGATTTGCACCTGAGGCCTTCTGCATGCTACATGTGCACTGTGCCATTGATCAATGATGCCTTTCCGCTCTCTGTTGTAGCCATTAAATAGGAGTACTTCTCTAGAATTAAGGAGCTGTTGAGCCCCTCAGATGAATAGTGTGTGTAAGGTTTTGATTTGCAAAGCCCTGTGGCCTGGAGGTTACAGACCTTAGCTTAGGGCAGATAGGTCTACCAGTTTCATGTGAGCCCTGCTGCCCATTGAGATCTGGCGAGGAAGCAATGCTCCAGGAACTAAGAGTTGCTAGTAGTACACAGACTAGAGGGGAAAGTGGGGGAAACTACTTAATGATTTTTTTGCCTGTTATGAGGATCAGTAGTAATGCATTGTGCAGTGAAATACAGTGTATAAGAAATAAAGAAACCATCAAAATAGTTTTCAGGCATAACTTCCATAATTCAGACTAAAAGAAGAAGACTGGTAAGTACAGTGGTACCTCGGGTTAAGTACTTAATTCATTCCAGAGGTCCGTACTTAACCTGAAACTGTTCTTAACCTGAAGCACCACTTTACTAATGGGGCCTCCTGCTACCGTCGCGCTGCCAGAGCACGATTTCTGATCTCATCCTGAAGCAAAGTTCTTAACTTGAAGCACTATTTCTGGGTTAGCGGAGTCTGTAACCTGAAGCGTATGTAACCTGAAGTGTATGTAACCCGAGGTACCACTGTACTCACAGCAGACATTCTGACCTCTTTGCTGCTGCTCTGTTCTTCCTCCTGAGCTACCAAGAGCTAAGCTATGTTTTGCCCCATAGCATTGAAAGCCAGTGTGGTATAGTGGTTAGAGTGTCAGGCTAGGACTGGGGAGACCAGGGTTCAAGTCCCCACTCAGTCATGAAGCCCAGTAGGTGACCATGGGCCAGTCACTCACTCTCAGTCTCACCTACCTCACAGGGTTGTTATGAGGATAACATGGAAAGGAGAACTATGTATGTTATCATCAGCTCCTTGGATGAAAGGTGAGATGCAGATGTAATAATAAATAATAAAATGGGTCCAGAATTAGCTATGTAATTTGTCTGCCCCATATAAGCCAGTAGTAGCCAAGGGCAAATCTTGGGTACAGCTCATGGTTTGTCGGGAGTGAGGCAAACGATGAGCCTATGTCTGGACATAATTCCAAGTCAAATCATGGTTTAGCTCTGGATAATACAGCAGTAGGGGGCTTAGGGAAGCTACTTTCCTCACTGTCTCTGGGATAGTTTTATAAGAAATAAGGCACCCTTTATTTTGAGTCACTGTCAGAATGTGTCCTTTCAGAGCTAGGCCAGTGCTGAGTAGATCAGCACTGTTTCAAACACTTTTCTATAATGTAATAATTATTTGCAATTATTTGTCCACCCTATTCAACGGGATGCGCTGTAATCGACAACCAGCTGAAGTTCAAATTTATTTATGAAACTTATTAGTCACTTGGTACCAAACAGGTCTCCAAACAACTTACATTGAATAACATATACATAAATGCATTATTAAACAGAATAGGAAAGAAAAAAATCATATAAACATTAGCTTATTAAACAGCAACACCCAGCCCCCATATAATGTTAACATTGGCAGCACAACAGTAACAGCACAAGCTGTGGAAGACCCCACAATGTGCTAGATGATGATTTTCAGTGATAAAGCAGAACATTGGCTGATGCCTTATTTGTGTCTCACTTCTAAGCTTTCATAACCCTAACAAATTTTGAATCAAAATTGTTTGTCATTCGATATGGCTGGTCTACCTATCAAGGCATACATTTTAGCCATGTGCCAATTACATGCGCGTTAGCAATGTAGCAAGTGAAATTAATGGAATTTGTGTTTGTAATTGAGGGCAGGATCACAGCTGTACGTAATGAGCATTCAAAGACCTGGATTGGCTAATGCAAGAGACCCACGGTAGCCCAATTGGAAATGTGACTTATTTTCTTTGAGCAGCTAATACCCAATTTGAAATTGCCTCACTTTCAGAAAACACATGCTGCTTTTGTGATTCTTTGGATCCTATCCAATACCAGTAAGGTAGCAGTATGGTTAACATTAATATTGCCCCACCCTTCCAATCCCTAGTGAATACTATCAGTGATAAAATATTTTCAATAAATTAGGATTTTGGGAATAACCAGACAGTTGAATGTACCCACCAGTTTGGCCATGTGATCTGATTCTTTTGGCTAATGAATACCATTTCACATAAATGTCATGTTTCCAATATATATCCCATGTTCCCAATACATATGTTGGGAAAAGTCTGCCACCAAAATCCAATCATATTTGACCTTTGACGGGGAAATGCACTAAGACTAACTAGAGCAGCCTTTCTCAACCTTGAGTCCCCAGATGTTGTTAGACCACAACTCTCATCATCCCTAGGTAGCAGGACTAGTGGTCAGGGATGATGGGAGTTGTAGTCCAACAACATCTGGGGAACCAAGGTTAAGAAAGGCTGAACTAGAGAGTTTGAAAACCTTAAATCTTTTATGTTACTTTGTGAATTTTGCATTCCGAATGATAATTCACTAATGGCTTCTAGTTCCCGTGGGCTTGCTGCAATAGATGCTGAAATGGCAGAAGAATAGGGTGTAGCAAATAAACTCAATGAGCTGTCAAAAGAATTTTTCTACATCAAAGAAGACTCTTTCCCCTCTATTTGTGGTTCATACACTGACCTCCTCTGGCACTTCTCTTCGCTAAATATGAAATAGTTTCAAGCCATATTTTATTTTATTTTACTTTATTTTAAATCCATTTGGCTATTGAAATTTAAGGTTTAAGAATATTGTGGTGAGATTTCTCCTAATCTACCGTAGAATAGCGAGGGCAAAAAATTCTCTTTGCTGTTGCTTAGCAACCTTTTTTCGTAGCAGATGCACACAGGACTCCTGATTGTTTAATGCCAGCACTTCTGGCTTCTGTCAACATAAAATGCTGGCTGCAGAAGCAGCAGAAGGAAGTTATACTGAAACACAGGTAAGAAAGGGAACACATTTCTCCTGAGCTTATTAATGTGGATGACAGCTGGATTCCATTGAGGACACACATAGGGAGGATTAGTCATCCCAATGTGTGGTATATTGTGCTCCCCTTTCTCTGACCACACCTGAAGGCTTTGGGCAAACAAGGAAAATCAATACCACATAGAAAAAGAAACAGAGGCTTAGAGTATTTAATTTTTTTGCTGATACTTCCCAAGGGATGGATAAATAAATGTGTTTGCATATCCTCATCCTCATCATCTTGACTAATATCAGACAGAATAGTATATAACAGAATAAATGAATACTTCCATCTACCTGACGGGTTTCTGGACTTGTACCTTGGCGCATGCCATGTGAAAGACAAAAGGACCATACAATATGGTAAGAAGCAGCCAAAAACAGAAGCCATCAGGTACCAAAAACAATTTGTTCCAAGCTGATTCCTTGGCAACCTGGATATGACAAGTTATTCCTTTCAGAGGGTGTGTGTGTGTGAACGGAGTGGATGGGTTTCAGATGTGAAGGGAAGCTTCCAGTCTGAATTCTTCTTTTCAGATCACATCTAGCAGAGAGAGGCCCGTTTAGTGTTAGGACAATTGTAAGAATGACATTCTGGGCTGGACTGCCACAGACGTATGCTGCTGCCTCCAAATTTAGAGTCCCTGAATATTTATGTTTCCTGTTAGTAGGATACTGTGAATATTTCAGCGCTGATAAAAAAGGGTAAAGGTACCCCTGCCCGTACGGGCCAGTCTTGCCAGACTCTAGGGTTGTGCGCTCATCTCACTCTATAGGCCGGGAGCCAGCGCTGTCCGGAGACACTTCCGGGTCACGTGGCCAGCGTGACAAGCTGCATCTGGCGAGCCAGCGCAGCACACGGAACACCATTTACCTTCCCGCTGGTAAGCAGTCCCTATTTATCTACTTGCACCCGGGGGTGCTTTCAAACTGCTAGGTTTGCAGGCGCTGGGACCGTAAGACGGGAGCGTACCCCGCTGTGGGGATTCGAACCGCCAACCATGCGATCGGAAAGTCCTAGGCGCTGAGGTTTTACCCACAGCGCCACCCGCGTCCGTCAGCCCTGATACACCCCCCCAAAGGCCCCTGTTCCTCCAGAAAGGTAGGTAAAGGTAAAAGTAAAAGGACCCCTGACCATTAGGTCCAGTCATGGCCGACTCTGGGGTTGCAGTGCTCATCTTGCTTTATTGGCCGAGGGATCCGGTGTACAGCTTCCGGGTCATGTGGCCAGCATGACTAAGCCGCTTTTGGCGAACCAGAGCAGCGCACGGAAACGCCGTTTACCTTCCCGCCGGAGCGGTACCTATTTACCTACTTGCACTTTGATGTGCTTTCAAATTACTATGTTGGCAGGAGTCCAGAAAGGTACACATGAAATAATAAAAAAGCACCTTATTGAGTTAACATTTATTTTATTGGATGCATTTGTATACTGTAACACCTAACTGAGTGGTGTACTATTCTGATTTTAAAAATAACCACTAATAAAACAGCAATTATTTTAAACAATCTTTCAGCAGTGCAGCTGATGGCAGGCAAGTAGAAGTAAATTTGGAAGGCAATGTCTACATTTGGGGCACGACGACACCTTGTATAATTTTTAAGCATTGTAGTGACTGTTTCTCAAATCATTTGAACTGAATAAATTCTTGAGGAAATGGTTTATCAAGGTGTTTGGAGTAACAGCCTTGTAAATTTTCAGTAGAACTGAAGGTGTGTTCATTTGACATCTCAGTAAAAATGCCGAGGAATCAAAACTTGTCTGGTGCAGTTTGCAGGCAGCAAGATGGGAACCTACGCAGGTGGATAATTTATCCATAACTGGATAACATGGTTCTCCTTTGGAGAACTTTCCAAGACAACTGCATTCTAGCGTGTTTCGTCGGGCATGAGTTTGCAGAAGTGGTTAGTTTTTTTGGCTTTTGAAAACTCTGTGTACCACATCACTAAGCTCAAGCACTTCTTGCTTGAAGCTTTCAAAAGGATCGTGCAAACTAGCCACAGCGGCAGTGAGGAACTGCAGCACAATATTTAGCATTTCTTCTTGTTGTTTGATTCTTGTAACATATATGCTTTCAAGTATGGTGGCCTCCAATATGGTCGTGAAGGTGATACCTAGTTTCTCTATTTTTTGCTACTGCCCTTTTATCATTTTGTGTTGCCCATTTTTCTATCTTGTCATCCATAAATCTTTTATGATGTGAATAGATTTCTCTATCATTGTGGTAGAGAACTTTAGTGGATACAGCTCTGGTTGTGCATTATGTACAGTGTGACAGGCCTCTCATTCTCCCAAGCTGTAATGATGCACAGAAATTGTACAGTGGTGGCACAAAACTGAAAACAACCATACAGCTGCAGTCCAGCATCTTTCAATTGTATTCACATCAACCCAGCAAGGTTGGAACTAACCAAGTTCAAGGAGAGTGTCTATATTCACGCTTCAAATTGTGCCAGACTAATTGTTAGGATTGTCATAGGTTTGTCCAGAAGCGTTTTTAATGTCTAAGCCTAGATCTTTGATCGTTTTAAAAAACTCGCTCAGCTGTGGACAATCTATTCATGAAGCTTCTCAAAGCCTATACAGTAAAATGCTTTGCGATCTCAACTTCGGCAGTTACATAGTGCAATATGAAACTGAAGTGGTCACGTCTCAGGAGAACAGTCAGCAGCCATAGAGTAGTACTTGGCAGCAACTGATTCCAAGCATATAGCAACCAGAATTTCTTTCCTATGGGCAGTGCAAAAAAGACTTGAGAGTTAGAGTGTCAGGTCTCAAGCAGGTCACCTTGTCTCTGCATACAGGGTTAGTATGCCAGGGATTTTTGGCCGAGGGATTTTTTCACCCACCATGCAAATGCTGCAGGTGAGATAAATCACTGGCATCATACTTAAATTGGTTGCAGACTAAGTTCTTTGTCTTATTTCAAAGAAGGCAGACACAGCTACAGGTTCCTTTTACTCAAGGTGATAAGCAGGTAAAAATATTCTCACACATATTTCGTTGCCGCATGAAAAGAGAAAGCTACAGGAAACAGGTCCGTATAGTTAAACAGAAATGGTTTTCCCAGTAGTGATGTATGGAAGTGAGAGCTGGACCATAAAGAAGGCTGAACGCCGAAGAATTGATGCTTTTGAATTATGGTGCTGGAGGAGACTCTTGAGAGTCCCATGGACTGCAAGAAGAACAAACCGATCCATTCTTAAGGAAATCAGCCGTGAGTGCTCACTGGAAGGACAGATCCTGAAGCTGAGGCTCCAATACTTTGGCCTCCTCATGAGAAGAGAAGACTCCCTGGAAAAGACCCTGGTGTTGGGAAAGATGGAGGGCACAAGGAGAAGGGGATGACAGAGGATGAGATGGTTGGACAGTGTTCTCGAAGCTACAAACATGAGTCTGACCAAACTGCGGGAGGCAGTGGAAGACAGGAGTGCCTGGCGTGCTCTGGTCCATGGGGTCACGAAGAGTCGGACACGACTAAACGACTAAACAACAACGACAACAGGAAACAGACTTTACTTCCTCCCTCTCAGGAGAAGAGGGGTGTGAACTTACTGAGCCTACTCTAGAAATTAGAACTCTATGTTCATTAACCCCTCATATACCAACCAGCAAATATAGATTGTTAGGGTTGACTTAAGGGACGCAGGTGGCGCTGTGGGTAAAAGCCTCAGCGCCTAGGGCTTGCCGATCGAAAGGTCGGTGGTTCGAATCCCTGCGGCGGGGTGCGCTCCCGTTTTTCGGTCCCAGCGCCTGCCAACCTAGCAGTTCGAAAGCACCTCCGGGTGCAAGTAGATAAATAGGGACCGCTTACCAGCGGGAAGGTAAACGGCGTTTCCGTGTGCGGCTCTGGCTCGCCAGAGCAGCTTTGTCACGCTGGCCACGTGACCCGGAAGTGTCTCCGGACAGCGCTGGCCCCCGGCCTCTTGAGTGAGATGGGCGCACCAACCCCAGAGTCTGGCAAGACTGGCCCGTACGGGCAGGGGTACCTTTACCTTTACCTTTTAGGGTTGACTTAAAATCTCCCACATTATGTATTCTAAAGAAAAGCAAAAAGGAAAGGGAAAAGCTATGTTCATAACTCAGGAAAGCCAACCAGCCCCTGTTCACAGATACATCGACCCCTTTGTGTTTTCTTTTTCTGAATACTGTACATTGGGTACTAATTAAAGACTATTGCCTATTCCAACAAATGTATGACAGTATTAGGGCCAAATGTATTTGAAATGTATTGCAACATGAACCTTTAATTATAAAAGTCTGTAACCCTGAAACTCATGGTGATAGGATGAAATAGGCATGGTCCTTTTAATTTTGTACAAATGTACTACTGAAATAAGTGGGGCTTTATAAAAACTGGCATGCAAATAATAGAACTTTATATGGCAGACATAGCATTAACAAGGTTGCTTCCTTATGTGCCCTCAGACTATGCCCTTGGGCTAACTGTGGTAGCCATAGATGAGGATATAGCAAAGTCCTCCTTTCTAGAAGGATAATGAGGTTTTTAATGATCCAAATGAGTGCACATTGATCATTAACATCCTATACAGTATAATTATTCATTTATTCAACTTGTAGAATTGACTTTGCAGAGAGTTCATACAATTAAAAAAAGTTAAGTAAGCCCTTTAATTTATTGCTACAGCTAAAACTCTTGACCCTTTTTCTAATTCTTCCTTTGACATAGCCATATATTTTGCATTGTAATGGAGATTAGACTGTGCGTGAAGCCACTAGCACATTAAAGTTTTTAAATGCTTGTACTAATCAAACAATTAATCTGTGTACTCTGTAATGGAGATATTTGTACATTTTTCACATAATTATTTCAGTTAATTATCAGCATGATAGGGCTGAACTATGTTATATAATAATATCCTACAACTTGGTAAGTCTGCTGGTTCCTGCGGCCTTTTTCGGAACAGCTTTGCTGGTGTTGGTAGCAAGAGTTGAGAAAAGAAGGACAGAAATAGGCCGTGTTTGAGGGATGTGCTCTCCAAATGATTTTTCTCTCCACTGCCGCATTCCAAAGACATTGCATCCCAAAGACATTGATGAAAACAGGGGTGTCCTAATAGAAAGCAGGACGTCCTGGGATTGAATCAGAAACCAGGACGGCTTTTGTAGAATCTGGACTGTCCCTGGAAAAAAGGGACACTTGGAATGTCTGAGTCATTGGGTAACATTCAGCTACGTTTTACTCAGGGTAGACCCATTGAAATGAATGAACATGTCTAAGTTTTACTCAGGGTAGACCCATTGAAATGAATGAACATGTCTAAATTTCAGTGAGTCTATTTTGAGTAAAACTTAGTTGAATACCACCCATTGTATATGAACACAACATGGTTTTCCCCAGTTGTAAAGGGGAATCAGTATATTTTGATTCAACCCTTCTCTCAGACTGATTTTAATTCCTAGCATCCAACATAAAGGTAAAAGGTAAAGGTACCCCTGCCCGTACGGGCCAGTCTTGACAGACAGTCCGCAGACACTTCTGGGTCACATGGCCAGCGTGACGAAGCTGCTCCGGCGAACTGGCACCAGAGCAGCACACAGAACGCCGTTTACCTTCCCGCTAGAAAGCGGTACCTATTTATCTACTTGCACTTAAGGGTGCTTTCGAACTGCTAGGTGGGCAGGAGCTGGGACCGAACGAAGGGAGTTCACCCCACCGCAGGGATTCAAACTGCCAACCATGCGATCGGCAAGTCCTAGGCACTGAGGTTTTACCCACAGCGCCACCTGCATCCAACATATCTGACACTAAAGAAAGGAAAGGCTGCAGCATGTGCAACTTTTTAGTTTAGTGAAAAGACAAGCAGCAGCTGACACAATAGCTTATAAAAATTATGCGTGGCATGGAGACAGTGGTGGCCGATGGCCATTGAGACTGGTAGGGCGGCAGGCCGGTAGACCAACAGTAGACAGAGCCAGAGACAATGACAGGAGGAGCCAACTCATTCTAGTTTTGCCCCATTCCCTGCTGTGTTTTAAAAGGGCAACGTTGAGATGAAGGAGGAGGAGAGTGATGGGCAGTGCCACAAACCCAGTGCTACAATCTGGATTGGTTGTAAGAAGGCAAGCAAGTGAAGGCTGGCTATGGGAAATAGGAGTTTGTTGGGGCAGTGCTTCCTTAGCCCCAGTGTCCCAGCATCCACCACATCAAGAAAGTGTACAGTGGTACCTTGGGTTACATATGCTTCAGGTTACAGACTCCGCTAACCCAGAAATAGTGCTTCAGGTTAAGAACTTTGCTTCAGGATGAGAACAGAAATTGTGCTCTGGCGGCGCGGCAGCAGCAGGCGGCCCCATTAGCTAAAGTGGTGCTTCAGGTTAAGAACAGTTTCAGGTTAAGTACGGACCTCCGGAACGAATTAAGTACTTAACCCGAGGTACCACTGTATAGTGAAAAGCTGGATTAGATGGGCCATTGGCCTGATCCAGCAGCCTCCTATGTTCTTTTGGTCTCCTCTTACCTATTTCTTTATCTTTTTCTCTGTTTGGTGGTAACTAACTAAATATAAAGTTTTCCTGATTTGCCAGCAGGTTCACCATTCGTCAGTGAGAATGACAAATCTACTTGTCTATGATAATGCTGAGGTAGAGAATTGGTGCAGGCTGTATCCTAATTACCTTTGTGAAGTGCAAAAATCTAGAAATGGGACTGACTTTTTAGTACTCATTTTTGCTCTGTATTTTATAGCAGCTTTCCAGAAGAGTAATTTGTTCTAGTTTCATACAGATTGTGCCATATGCTATCGTATTAAGACGAAATGAAATATATGATTGGTTCAATTGTGATTTGAGCACCTCAAAATAAATGCTGCCACTCTTGTAAGAGTTGGAGAAGTCATATGCATCAGGTACCTGAAGGCTGAAGTTAATGCAAATAGCATCTCCATAAGAACATACTGTAACTACAAAAGAAGAATAATTTTTTAAGAGTTTTGATTAAATATCCTTCAGGTTCAGCACCCTGTTTCCATTTGTGGCAAACCAAATGCCTCTAGGAAGCATAAAACTGGGACACAAAGGCAGTAGTCCTTTGCTGGTATTCCTGTCCAGCAACTAGGATTCAGCTGCGTATTGCCTCTGAATACTGTTTAGCCATCAGTTTCTCTAATACTGAATTGAAGTGGTTGAGTGTCTATCAGTTTAGAAGTTAAACAAGCCCACCTCAAAATAAGGAAGTGAGAAAGAAAGAAAGAAAGAAAGAAAGAAAGAAAGAAAGAAAGAGGACATTGGAGTCTATTTTGGATCAAATATTGACCAGTCTTTGTTATGGAGCCAGGTGATTGGTAGGGCTATTAGAACTGGGATCAACATTACATTTCATCAAGTAGGCAGACTGTTGTCAAAGACAGAAAGCGCTAACTATAAGCCAAAGACAGAGCTAAAGGTTGTGGGTATTTAGTATGATGTGGAAGCAGAGCAGAACAGCAGAGGAAATGGCAAATACAAGGCAAGAGGAAGCGGTGAGACTAGGAGAATCCGGGATGGGCAGGTGAGGGTAGGCAGGAGGTGAAGACACTCATCACTTCACTCCCTTTGTGTGGTGTAGTGGTTAAGAGCGGTAGTCTCATAATCTGGGGAACCGTGTTCGCGTCTCCGCTCCTCCACATGCAGCTGCTGGGTGACCTTGGGCCAGTCACACTTCTTTGAAGTCTCTCAGCCCCACTCACCTCACAGAGTGTTTGTTGTGGGGGACGAAGGGAAAGGAGAATGTTAGCTGCTTTGAGACTCCTGAAGGGGAGTGAAAGGCGGGATATCAAATCCAAACTCTTCTTCTTCTTCTCCTTCTTAATTAAATATCAGATGCTGATTAGCATGAGACAACTTGCTGCACAAGCTGGTTGCACAGATAGTCTTTTCAAAGCAGCCATATTTATTATTCTCATTATCATCACCATCATCACTGATTTATTAGTCACCTTCTAACAACCATCTCAAGGCAATTCACACATCATTGAAAACAGTTAAAAACAAAAAAACAACACATTTAAAACAAGACTAAATCCCCACCAAGTAGACAGCCATGTTAAAACCCATTTGCCCAGATGGTAGAGAAGCAATAGGAGAACCTCTTATTGGAGTCCCTGGACTAGAGAGAGAGCGAGAGAAGCCAGAGGAAGGGAAGGAGGGAGAGGGTGGCAGCTGGTGTTATACTGATTTTGCTGGCCTAATTAAATGTTTCACATACAGTTCATATACCATCTGTTTAGTTCATCATGACAGTATCCTAAGTAGAAAGCAGAAATATGGCAGGATTCAGTACTCAATTCAAAATTAAGAACAAATGTCATCTGCTCATTTACATATGTCCTTAGCTAGTTCTTCAGCATAGGCCCGCGGTGCTTTCAAGTGAACTAGTTAGTGGGCTCTCAGTGCTCTAAATCACAGTGCCAATCACCTGCACACTGCACATTGGAGGTATGGGATGCCTGCTGCTGATCAATGCTAGTGCACATGGCTCTCAGTACTGGCACAAGAGAAAGAGCTACTGTTCTGCCAGAACAGTAATGGTAGCTCTAAATTCCCTGTAATCTAGCAAATAGTAAGCTTTTATGGACACTCTCCAGCAGGTGCAAAGAGAGCAAAGGAGATGATCACACAGGATTTATGATTACGAGGTGTGCATTGCAGTCTGCATAGTGGTGAGTAATGACAGCTACCACAGGAAGAGGTAGCATAGCAACAAAATGGGGCTTCACAACCTCTCTACTTTTCTGTCTCAGGACATGTTTAAAGCCCACTGAAAATATTTGTACTGCTCTCAGTGGACTTTGCTGTGTGCCTCTTCCATTTTTGCATGGTAAATAATATGAACACTGAGGAACTGAGTGCAAACAAAATGCACAACAGGCAATTGTTTTATCATTTGAAAATACTGGGGTATATTAACAATATCAGTATATGCTCTTAGTTGCCGTTTCAAGAGCCAGAAAGTTTTTTTTAATTCTTTTTTGCTTCTTCAGTTAGCTCTGGAAGATTTTATGAATGACTCAATAAAGGTAAGTATGCAGTAATGGTGTAACTTGTAGAAAAACTTAATTTACTGATGGAAATTATTCCTGCAGATAATTGATACCAGTAATTTATTTTTCTGTTTTATGATGAGATTAGCACTTGCAGCCACAGTCTAAGTCCCAATAATTTACAAGAGCCAGAGGTTCTGGTGGTCTATGATGACAGGCCTTTTAATGACTTGGGTAGTTTAGATGTTCAGCAATAGCTGCTGAAGGGGCCATAATGAATTTTCAGTTTTATAGCACCCACTGATATTAAATCACAGAAAATGATTTTAAGTGTCCTGTAAAGCTTAAATTAACATATTGTAGGCTATGGGCAGTTTTTAAAAACTGCTCCCACGCTAAGTGTCATAAACTGCGATTGCAACTGCTGATTCCTTAAAAATAACAACACGAAGAGAGCACAGCAAGTTCCATCAGAAGGTTCGTCTGATCTGAGCATCCTGCCTATATGGTGAGAGCCGAGTCTCAGCCCTTGCCACCTCAAATTGCTGACAGCTGTTAGTGTCAGCACATGTACCATGTGCAAATGCATTAATCATATTACTGGCTACATCTGTTCTTGGGAAAGGGACACATCTTGCTTTGAGAACAGGTACCTGGCTGTAAAAGGCTTGTTTCCCCCCTATTGTGATGCAGAATGCCATGTCAGCCCATTACTAGAGACTGTTGGACTGTGATAAGAACTAATTGACTGGCAATGCCTAATTTGCATCACATTTTTGATTCCCCGAAATCAATGGATAACCTGAAAGTCACAATGTTATTGAGGTCAGCACATAACACACAAATTGTATGGCTTGATTTAACTCTCAGATTACTGGGATTGTTGTGTGTTCTCTGCTGCTTCATCTTCTCTTTTTTTAAAAAATCCTCTAATTGTAACCCTCATATATGTAAGAATGTATTAGAAGCAAAAGGATTCTGTGCTTTAGCTCCATTTGTGTTTATAGGGCTATAGTTTATAAATCCTTGTGCTATACTGTAATTCTTTTTAGGACAAGAGGAAGTATTTTTCTGCTTCTGTTGAGAAATGTATGAACTAGCTGATGACCTTTACAACAACTTACGTATGGTGGTAAAGAGCTCTGCCAACCATCAGTATTCTTTATTTTGTCCAGCATATTACATTTTCAAAGATATGTGCCTTTGAGGACCACAATCAAGAGGTCTTTTTAAAATATAGTGTCTGGAGCAAAGCTTGCCACAAGCAATGAGATGTTAATGTCTTAAATGATTCAAGCACATTTTAGGGTTTTTTTAGGCGCTTCTGTTGGCAGTGGAGCCAAGTCCATGGGGGGCGGGGCGGCGGCTGGGTCAGTACCCTCCCAATGAAAATGCCCAGCAAATTTTAAAATGTTCCCCTCTTAATCTCAAAGGCACACAAATTTAAACTACTTTTTGAATTGCCTCCTGTTCCCTGGCCAATGATTTCTCTGCACCACTCAGCCAGTCCTAATCCAAAAGTATAGCTACAACAAGGAGGTCTCTTCCATGTGTTTCTAAGCGGAATAACCATGTGACTGTTTGGACTGGGTGAAATCCAGCCCTACATGGAATGCTCCTATTCCATCTCTTGTTATGAGGGATGTACAGTGGTACCTCTGGTTGTTCCGTTCTTAACCTGAAACCGTTCTTAACCTGAGGTACCACTGCCGCCACATGGCTTCTGTTCTCATCTTGAGGTAGAGTTCTTAACCCGAGGTGCTATTTCCAGGTTAGCGGAACCCAAAATGTTTGTAACCTGAGGCGTTTATAACCCAAGAGACCACTGTATAGGACAGACACAATAGCATAGAGAGGAGGAATAAAAAACAGCCCTTTGTGAAATGTGATATAGGCCTTAGGCTATATCAGAATCATTCCTCTGTTCTGAGCAAGAGACTTGTTTTTTTACACACACACACACACACACACACACACACACACACACACACCCTCTGCTAGAGACCTCATTTAAAACCCCTCCTCTCTGCCACAGACTCCCTGTATGGTATAGGTTACAGTACTCTGTTACTCTTATCAGTCAAAGCAGAACTAGGTGGGATTGCAAATACTCTAGAGGGCAGGTGAAAAATGTAGCTTGGTTTTAATAAACAGGAGAGCAAACCAGAGAGCAACATAATGCAATTCAGCAAGGAGAAATGTAACTGTTACACTGTGGAAGGAAGAGGCAAATGCACAAGCAGATGATGTTGGATAGCTGGCTGGGCAGCAGCACTTTTTGAGGGACGGAGGCTAAGGGATATAGAATAACATTGGATAACAAAATATATAGACCCAAGGAGCACTTTAGAGAGGTACAATCAATCGACTACTTATTGGCTTTAGGTGTAGCATTTTATCCTTGGCTTATCATATGGCACACAGAACATTTAAGAATTTACTAGCTGGTGCTGCAGCATTTATCTAAATGGCACAGTATTTTCAGGAGGAAATTTTCTCTTGGAATAAATTCTTTGGGGAACATATTCATTAGCAATGTACCATATGTTGTGAGCACACAGGTATTTCTCTTTCCTGAAATAGAATATTCCTATTCAAGGAGCTGATTTTACAATTAATCTAGATTTTTAACATCTGTTGCAAATAATTATTTAAGGACTGAACACATCTCTCTCCCCTGCCTCATTCAATAGCCAGCTGCTGAAATGCTTTTACATCAGTACACTCCAGCACAACAACAACAGAATGAAACCTACAGACAAATGGCCAGTGCATTCAAAGGAACCCATCATACCACCTTTTAAAATGACCAGATGGCAAGTCTATCACTGATATGCTTTCGTGCAACTGGCCAGCTCATTTGCAGGCCCTGCATTAAGTGTTTCAGCTATTGCCAGTCTACTGGAGTCCCTAAGATAGTTTGATGGTGTCTTGTATGCCTCCTTCCAGCAACTCCTGCAGCCAGGCTGGTGCCAAATGTATTGCTCTGCTTTCCTTTGGGACCCCATCAGTGAAGCCAAGAGGAGAGTCTAGTTGTTTGAGCAGCCCAGGACCTCCATACACCCTGCCCAAGCTCATGCCCCGGAGAGCTCACTTCAGTGCTGCTAATGCAGCAAAAACAACGTGTGAGGCAGCAGTTACAAGTTACCAGGCTCTGCAGCCACAGCTGATGCTGTAAATTCTCCAGTGGTTCACCCCTGGAGACACTTCTCTCTTGAGACAGATGGATGTCAACAATTGTCATTTCAGGACGGAGATAGCATAGTTACCCATGCTCTGTTAACCTTTTGTTTGGAACACTGCAATTTGCTCTAAATGGGGGTGCTCTTGAAGACCGTTCAGAGACAACAACTCATGCAAAATTCAGAGTCTTTAATAGATCTGATCTAATTTATCCCGAGCCCCTCAAGGTTTTGGTTTTGACTTTAAAACTATATGCTGCTTAAAGATAAGAAAGCTGGCAGTGGCAGGAACTGGGTCTAGCCATGACAGAGCAGAATGAAGATAAAGTCTGGGAATTAGTATCCCAGGGCTTGACTGAAGTGAGATAATCTTTTAAAGCCTCAATTCCCTCTTCAGGTTGGGTTAAATATTTCTCTAACATAGTTGGAGTTCAATCAGGGCAATCTCACGCATCAGTAGTGAGTAAAGATCAGTCAAATTTACCTGAATGGCAACCAGTCTCTAATAATCAAATAAAGCCCCTTACTGTTGGTCAGAAATCTAATAAAGCTCCTGGTGAAGATATGCACCCCCTAAGCCTTTTGAGGATCTCATGGAATGGTAGCTACCCATCTTGGCCATCTTATTCTCCTACATAAATGAAACGGGTCAAATTCTTCCTGGATGGAATGAGTATCATTTCCCCAATTTTTAAGAAGGGATAGAAATGACCCACAAAATTATCACCTAATTAGCCTACTAGACATCTCCTCCAGTCTTTAGGCTTGACACCTTCTTCATAAACTATGGGATTGTTTGTACACTAGTAATAAATTCTGCTATGAACTTGGATAAGCAGCAACTAAAGGACTGGCTCTTCTGGATGGAATCCATAAGGCAGTGTTCCCCAACCTTGGGCCTCCAGCTGTTTTTGGACTACAACTCCCATCATCCCTCGCTAGCAAGGGATCAAGGATGATGGGAGTTGTAGTCCAAAAACAGCTGGAGGCCCAAGGTTGGGGAACCCTGCCAAAAGGGATGCCCAACTAAAGAGAAAATCTATTTTTTCTCCTTGGTACCCAGAAAACAGAACTTTTTAGAGCAAGTTACTTGACTAAACTCTTTCCAATTTCATTTCCAACTGCTTTTACTAAGCTGTGTTTTCAACTGATGCCCTCTGCAGTTCTTGATGGTCATTATTATAAGATTGCACATGAAGACAGACTCTGTATATGTAGGCAACATCAGGTAGAAGATATTTCCCTTTATATGTTATCTTGTGCCTTATAAGCAGAGCCAAGGGAGCACGTTCTGAAACCCTTGCTCCCACAAGAAAGCCAAATTCTCCTTGGCTGAGTGGGCTTAGTTTCCTTTGAGTGATAACAGTGCCTTTGTGCCACATAAAGTGGCCCTTTTCACTCTGGCCACAAGAAAGATTAGGTAGAAGGAACTGGATAAAATAGCTGTAAATTGTATGCGGGACCCGGAGGTCTAAACTGATATTTTGTCAGTCATGGCTATGGTGGTATCCCTGTTATCTTTTCTTTTGTACTTTACACCTTAGCTGTTTGCTTTGTATTTTAAACAATTTCTGATTTTATGGATTTGACATGGCCTATGGCTAGTGCAATAAACTTTTTGACTGATTGAAACTATACAGCCATTATGGGTTCCCCAACAAGACCGAAGTAAACATGCAACAAATTTACAACTTATGTCCTTTCTACCTGAAGAAACCCCTCACTTTGTACTGTTCTGCTAGGGCTCTAAGGCCAGCTAGATAAGACCTGTTCGTGGAACTATTTCTCAGTGAGGTACATACCTCTGTGATTTTCAGGAGAGCTTTCTCAGCTTTGGAATGGTTTCCCTGCGCCACCCCCATACCCAAGTTTGGCTGGTGCCAATACTGGCTATCATTCAGCAGCATATGGGCAGTAAGATACAGTGGTACCTCAGGTTAAGTACTTAATTAGTTCCGGAGGTCCGTTCTTAACCTGAAACTGTTCTTAACCTGAAGCACCACTTTAGCTAATGGGGCCTCCTGCTGCTGCCACGCCGCCAGAGCACGATTTCTGTTCTCATCCTGAAACAAAGTGCTTAACCTGAAGCACTATTTCTGGGTTAACAGAGTCTGTAACCTGAAGCCTATGTAACCTGAAGCGTATGTAACCCGAGGTACCACTGTATTGGATTCCTGTAAGTGAGTGGATTTATTTTGATGAGCATATTTATAGCGATTCAGATATTGTAGATTTTATGTCTTGATTTTTGTGTTTTAAAAACTTTTGACGAAGTCTTTTGACAAAGGGCAGAATAAATAAAAAGCTGAAATAAATAAATGAAATTAACCTGTTTTAAAGATACATAATATCTAGCAATCTGGCCTCCAGATCTAAATATGTGATGCACTGGTAACAAGAATGCAACTGAATAAATGTCCAATTTCATTGCTTTTTAACATTCATGAAAATGCAGCAAGAGCTTTCAAGGGCTGATTTAATTTTTTTCCACATGTGGAGGTACCAGTTTTAGAATGCAAATATAGAATAAGGCAATGGTTTTCAACCAGTGTGCTGCGGCACCATAGGGTGCCTTGAAATTATGGTCAGGGGTGTCGCGGGCAACACTAGCCTCTGTCCCTCTTTCCTTCCCTCTCACCTCTGGTGCCCCCTTGTGCCTCTGCCTCCCAAAGCTGTTTGTTGCAGCAGCCCTGGCTACAAGCTCTCCAAATGAATGGTGTCTCTGTGGCTGGCCAGGGGATGCTTCCCAGGTGCCTGTGTGTGGAAGCTGTTATGTACTGAAGTTCTCACCCTGGGCCAGCAGAGGGATACTGTAGATAGTTCAGGTCCCCATATGCAAATAAGGGATCGAAAGTGATGTTCAATGATTGGATAGTTACAGAAAATGGTTACTGTTGCGTTCTAGTGGAGCTCCATATAAGCAGGCTGGCTGAACCCTTCAGTTCAGTTCTGTTCTGGCCTGTGAATAAACAAGAGCTGTTTGAAGAATCGCTGTGTCGTCTGTTATGTTCACCCACAACTTAACAGAGGCATCTCTCTTTGGGGTGGGGGCGGGGCAGCTCTGAGACCAGGCTTTACCTCAGTTAAGGTGATGCTGCAGTCTATCACCTCCAGCCTGGCAGGAGGCAGCTATTCCTATTTCGCCCCAGGTGGCAAAACAGGATGTGTCACCCCTGGTTGCATCCATCTCTTAAGACAAACTCTGCATTGAAAGTGGTAACACATGATCTCTGGGCACTTTTTAGAAGCATTGGATTTAAATTTATTGCTTGAAGAAAATCCCTATGATTTCTGAAACTATGGAGCTAGTAGTATCAAGTCTCTTGGTCATCCAAATACTAAGAAAAGGCATGCCAGGAATTGTTTCCTGATTGTGAATAATCACACAAACTGTAGACTCAAAATGACCCATCCAGGGAAGTTTGTTTATTTCTGGGGGTTTGATGGGGGCTGGCTGAAATTGCAAAGCACGTGTACGATTCTATACGACCCTATACGATTTAGCAACAGTACCACCAAACAAGAAAATCAAGAAAAAAATTACAGCCATACTTTAAAACATACAAAAGCTGAAATACTAAAACAGATTAAAATTACCTCAATTTTCTGAGTAGTCACCATAGGCATGAAAAAAATTGTTAATTTATGTTGTTCATGAACATATTATTATCTGTGGCTCTCTAGCTAAAAGCAAGTTATGTATTATAGCATGCCACATATTGTTCCCATGGATATGCCCCAAAATTTCCTTACCCTCATCTCTGTTGATTTTTCATTTGGACATAAGGAAATACACGTCTCAGTATCTCAAGGGGCACAGTAACAATATCCTTTAAATCTGAATGCAAAACTAAGCATCGTTCCCGTACCGAAATGTTTTGTGACTTTACTAGGGATCATGCATTGTGGCTATTAATTGAGAGAGCCCACTTGCTTGGCAATGTCTTGCGTCCAAATAAAGTGTTGAATCCAACAGGGTTCTAAGCCATTTCATAGTGAACACTCTCCTGGAGGTGTGGGTGTATAATTTGGGGTGGTCCTTATTTATAATTGTGCTTTGCTCCTTATTTATAATTGTGATCCTTGGTTATCATTACATTACAAATTAATGTACATTTATATATAAAAATCGTTTTGATTGGAAAGAATTATTGTGCATCCCAAAGAGGACAGCACCCTAGTCACGGAGATATATGATATGGAATAGGCCAAATCTATTTTGGGGTGCAGGGACATCGAGGCATCAGTTAGGCTGACTGACTGAGCTTTGTTTTGAACTTCCATGGAAATAAGACATTGGGATACTACACTTCCCAGAATTCTTTGGGGGAAGTCATGTGCTTTAAATAAGCGTTGAAATGTAATCCTGGTAATCAAAAATAACTCCTGGAAATCGAGGTATATATTTCTATAACATAAATGTAATCTCTGCCAAATATTCCCTACAACAGCATAGAACTATGCTGGTACAAAGACGGTAGGTAAAATGTTGCAGTAATTGGAATTGCTTTTTTTATATTTTTAAAGCATGCTGGAAGAGGAGGGGGAGCAGAAAATGCAAGCACAGCAGTATGTGTCCTTTTATGATTTATTAGGTGCTGGCATTGTGATGCCCTTTGCTGTTTTAAAACCGAACATACATCATCACTCCCTGCTGTTTCAAAAGCACAATGATTGAAAGCAAAGCTCACAATTATGGTAAAATTGCAAAACCTGTCAGTCACTGTGTTTGCCTGGTAGCAGCAAACAGGGTAGATTTACACCTGGGAAAAGCAAGTATAGAATAAGAGTCGTGGCATTCGTTGTTTTGCTCTTCTTTATAATGGAAGTAGGGGACTAACTACAGGAGGTGCTTAGCATATTTACAAGACGCTACAGGAGGTAGTTAGCATATTTACAAGCAACAATGCCACTATTTTGCATGCAGAAGTTTAAATATTGTAAAACATATTCCTAACACGGGTGCGTCTACTTTAAAGCATCTGCATCTACACATGTCAAAATGACATTTTCAAATCAAAGCGCTTTTTTGGCCATGAAAATTTCATAGCGTATTATCATTCTTTCTTTTGTCACAGAATTTATTTTTATTACACGCACTAGCTTTTACACTAACTCAGATTTGAAGTTGGTAATAGCCTTTGCTTAAAAGAAGAAAAGAGAAAAAAGAGCAAGTGGAAACTAGTAATAAGATGCTTAAAAATAATGGGGTTCTGACTTTCTTTCATCTTACAAAATAAAAAAAAAAATCCTTCCAGCACCTTAGAGACCAACCAAGTTTGTCATTGGTAAACTTAGTTGGTTTCTAAGGTGCTACTGGAAGGATTTTTTTATTTTTTTTACTATGGCAGACCAACACAGCTACCTACCTGTAATTTTCATCTTACAGTTTGCTTTGAGCTTATATGAGTTGCCTTCTTACAGAAGGTTGAAGTTGGTTCCTAGTCCTTATGGAGCTGCAATCCATAGCACCCTTGTTGTTTAGCCGTGTCCGACTCTTTGTGACCCCATGGACCAGAGCACGCCAGGCACTCCTGTCTTCTACTGCCTCCCACAAGGATTATTTGGGGAAAGCCATCTGCTTTAAATGTGCACTGAATGTGCTTTAAATGTCTGTCATGGCTCTGTACTCAGAACAGATCCACTGGAATTAAGAGACTTGAGTTAGTCATTTCTGTTGATTGCCACCAATATACTCAGAGTATGGCTTCATCAGATAAAACCATTAGCTTTTCATTGTTATTTTATGTTTAAGATGGTGGATTTCCTTCCCACTGCTCTGGCATCACCAGCAGTGAAGGTTCTACTTTTATTCCTATCAGAGCCACCACCTTATTGAAGAATTCATCATCCTTTGCTTCCTTGACTGGAGAATTCATGCATCCCTGGTCAGGCTATGGGCATAAGATAGACCAGATGATGTATTTTGAACTTGAAAAAACCACCATCTTACTTATTAAATAATATTCACAATATAAGTAAATATTGAGTGGGTTGGGTTGAGTCTGCATGTAGTCCTTATTTCAGTACAGTGGTACCTCGGGTTACAGATGCTTCAGCTTACAGACTCTTCAGGTTACAGACTCTGCTAACCCAGAAATAGTACCTCAGGTTAAGAACAGTTTCAGGTTAAGAACGGACCTCCGGAACGAATTAAGTTCTTAACCCGAGGTACCACTGTATTAGTGTTTAATATTTATCAAAGAATATAAGGCATGGATTGCTGTTGAAGAGGTTGGATCCTCTAGGCCTAGAAATGCTCTGGTGAATGACATACAAGGATACCTCAGAGATATTGCGGTTTTGGTTCCAGATCACTGCATATAAAAGTTACCTTTACACTATACTGGCTGCAGGAGGTGGAAAGAAAAAATCAGCTCCAGCCCTAGCCAGCTCCACTCCTGTGGCTGGAAGAGGGGCAGTGGTGATGGTGGGCTTTGTTCCCATGGAAGCAGCAAGGTTGCCTGCAGCTGCACCTGTATCCATGTAAGGAGCAGCAGGAGCCGCTGTGCAGCAGGGACAGACTCCTGCAGCCTCTTCACCAGTCCACCACCAGCTCCTTCAGCCCTTCAACTTGTAATAAAGGCAGTTTCTGTGAAGCAGGCTAAAATGAGGCATGCCTGTAATTACACTAGTAACCCTTGAGCAGCGCTAACTATTCCATGGGGGGGAGAAACTGACTGTTTTGCCTATGTTGAATATCTTAAATACTTGTCATTTTTAAATTCTGTGTTTATTCCTATTGCATGGTTTGTTTCATGCATGCTCTTGCCAGTGAGCTGTCACCGTACTTTGCTCTGATGCAGCTGTAATTTTCTGGATTTTCTGACCACGCTTGGTTCCTGATTTGTACAGTACCTGTTTGCATAATATTGAAACTTGGCTCAAACTTGTTGGAAGTTGTAGCACTTGAATCTTTCCTTGGAATGTCATAAGCTATCATATAAAGCAAAACATCAACACCTATTCAAACAAAACTGAAATTTCATGGTTTATAGCTCTCAGTCCCTATGTTATGTATATGTTTCTTCTTTTTGTTTGGCAATCACTTGTAGCCGAGTAAGATTGTCTTCCATAAACACGATTTTAACAGTGAGTCCGTAAGTGACTGTGGAGGCCAATTCTGGATCTACACATCCTTCCACAGTGGGGACATTGGTTTCTGAGCGGGAGTTGATCACAGTGTGGATTTGCCAAGTGTGCCTTCCTCTTAGCATGTTTCTCCCTTGCATCCTGAGTTCAAGTGTCTTCAAAGCCCATGACACCTTTGGTAAAGGCTGTTCTCCAATTGGAGCGCTCGCAGGCAAGTGTTTCCCAATTGTTGGTGTTTATACTACATTTTTAAAAATTTGCCTTGAGACAGTCTTTAAACCTCTTTTGTTTGTTTTAAGTTCAGAATAGAATAGTTGCTTTGGAAGACGATAATCAGGCATCCAAACAACATGACCAGTCCAACGAAGTTGATGTTGAAGAATCATTGCTTCAACACTGGTGATCTTTGCTTCTTCTAGTACACTGTCTTCCCAAGTGCTGCATTGAGGCATTCTAATGAAGTTAAACAGAATGACTATATATTATTTTTTCTTTGGATCTCAGTTCTTTAAATTGCATTTAAACAACAACCACAACCAGACATGTCAGAATTGCAGCCCCAGACTGTGCACAGCACACTCAACCCATATTGCAGCCTGTCAGGTGATCTGCCATTGAACTAGAGGTGGTTTATCAGGCACCAGACAGGTCTCAATATGGGGCTGGTGTGTCATGTATGGCTCAGGGCCACAGATTTGAAAGGGCTGATTTAAAATAAATTGCTATTCTTTCTTTGGATTGAAAATCTTAGTTTCTGGTTGTAAAAACCTGGGTGGCTTCCCCTTATACAGGCTTTGCTTTTTTAAAGGTTTGTTAATGCAACATAAGATGTTACTGTTCCATCTATGTTATACATTTTCCATGCTTTTAAACTATCTAGTTTCGCTTCAACGTTATTGCGTTAGGGGCTTTTGGTGGGGGTTGTCATCTTTTAATAGATGTTTTTTGTCATCTTTTAATAGAAACACATTAATGAGCTTTATGTACTTTCAGAAGGAAAATGGTTTTGATTTTTATAAGGCTTATATGCCCCAGAGAACATCACCATCTAGTGATATTTATGACCAGATGGAGTGAATTATGTGCATCTTTGTAGGTTTTCATGTGATGGAAATGTTTGCAGCAGTAAAATAGCAAATTGTCTAGCCTGCATTTAAAAATATAGTCATGTGGGGGTTCAAGGATCAAGAATGGTGGTCTTTTTAAAATGTCAGTGCCCTAAACATGCATAATTATTGCATCTCTAGACAGGCAAAGCCAAATTTGGTAAGGCATGCATTCTTAGTGTAACGCATGCTTAAAATACTGATAGAGATAATCTTTTTCTGGGGGGGGACTATTATATTACTGGCTTTATTTTGTCATTTATCATATAATACAAATATGCGGATACAAAGCATTTGGAAATAAGATAGAAAGTAGAAAACAGGGGAAGGTATTTTCTGTTTCCAGACAGTTGGGGGGCAGGGGAACCAGAACCCCCCCTCCCCATATATGTGACCCAGGTGCTCTCTAGGTGGGAGGGGGCAGAGGTAGCAATGGCTACTCATTTGGGGGGCATCAAGCATGATGTGTTGACCCCCTACCCTGTGCAAATGGCACTATCTGAACAAATATTTAGAAATGCACCTTTCTAAAATGTACTTCCTAAAATAAGAGGATTTAAATTGGGGGGCATGAACAAGACAGGTAGTTGTTACCTGCCTGAAAAGAGTTCTTTATGTATTGAAACTTTTTCCATACATGCTTCAATAAATGGATCTGCAGAGATGCTCCTCATCTTTTGCTGCCCTAGTGCAAAGTGGCACAGTTGTGCATGTTCATTTCTACACATGGAATACTAGATTCCATGCTACCTATCTGCAATCCTGATGAGCCACTGCCAGACAGTTTGCACAGTACTGAGCTAGACAGACCCAGTAGTTTGACTCAGTAGAAGGCAGTGTTCAGAATAACAGGTGTCCAAAGCCAACTTCCTTGAAAAGACAAGTATGTTTAATCTCTTACTCTTCATGACTCTTCTGCTGATAGCTGTGAACTATGATTAAGTTCCTGCTTAAGCAGTCTTTCGCTGGGTGAATAACTTCCCATTTGAGTCAATTCTCTAAATTGTTCTATTCGATTTGTTGCCTCTCCTGTTTCTGAGTGTTTTCTTTTAGAGAGGGGGCGCGGGTATCAGGGTTGTCACTTTGCATTTCTTAGTGCAGAAAGTACTGATCTGATGTGTAGAGATCTTTCCTATTCTACTTAATTCAAGAGAGTTCTGGAAGCTTCTCTGTGTGAAAGAATCAAGCAGAAGGTTCATGATGTTTGGATTATTCCTTCAGAGGAGTACAGCTGGCTTAAACTGGCTCTCTTATCTCTTTCAGTCACAAGGTCATGCTGACTTTAAAAGTAAGGCCAGAAGGAGCCTGGGTTTCACTTTCTATCTCTCTTCTTTCAGGTGTGGTGTTCTGTACATAGTATGCTATAGTGTTAAGGTTTAGTCTTATGGATTGCTTATGGACAGTGCCAGTCCTGATTGTATTGGATTTGTGACCAGCCTTCAGCTGAATGAAATATTAATTGCCTCTGGTCTGTTTTTTGGCAACGTGTTTAAAGTTTTTACTCTGCTAACTATGCATTGGAGTTCTACTCTGGAACAGTATTGAGGAGAATTTCATGACAAGAATTTAGCCCTGTGCAGACCTGAAACCTGGGTTCTCCTCCTAGAGAAAGCAGGGCTGCTCAGAGGTCTCCATGTGGCCAGGGATGCCACAGAGCCATTAGTGCCAGACATCTCCCTCACCAACCTTTCAGATCACCCTCATCACCTCAAGGGCCACATACTGCCCTTGGGCCATATGTTGGACTGCTCTGCCCTAAAGAGTCACTACCAGTCAGAGTAGACTGAGTTAGATAGACCAGTGGTCTGAATCAGTACAAGGCAGCTTCCTAACCTTAGAGTTCCCAGTCTAAGTAGTTTCATTGCTGGAGCAACCACTCTCTTAGGGCTCCACACTGCAATTCAAAGAAGTCTTGAACCAGGGGAATAGACACTGGGACCAGCATGTGTGAACCTGCTGTCTTTCCAGACACATTGTTTAGAAATGATCAAATAGGGCTATGACAACTGACTTTCCAAATGATTTAGCTTCAGGGCATGTAGAAGGTGGTAAATGGAAAGGGAGATAGGCCTACAGTGTATACAAACAAGCTGATTCAATCAATTATGGAAACTTAATCAGGTGCAAAACACAATATAAAGGCAGCTGGGGGCAACCTTTGTAAAACAAAGCAATGAGCTTCAAGCACAAAAGTGAAAATACTAGTTCATTCTCCTTCAGATACTGAAATTTTGCTCACTGCTGAAATGACTAGGATTCAGCCCTGGGAAAACCTAAGCTGTAAAAGTTTTTGTAAGCTCTGGTGATTGGGGCAATTTATTCTTGCCATAAGTAACTGATAATTTGCAAGCTCACCATACTGTAAAATCCCTGAGTGAGTACAGCGTTGATTGATTGATTGTCAAGAGTCCAAGTTATTTTGTATTGTTTTTCAGAGTTGTTTACTAAGGTTATAGCAACAACGCCTTCTATACATATTATGTGAACTAATCAGTCAATAACAACTAATTATGGTAGCTACAACCATTTCCCAAATAATACATTGTCAATTTTCTGAAAACAAGATGCTGATAAACAGTGCCTTTAAAAAAAAAAATGTTTAGAGGTACTCTCATTCCATCTGAGACTCAGGAAACACCATGACAGGAAATGAGGCCGCCATTGGGTGTAGCAATGGAACTAACAATTCACCGTGCTAGAGAATAAACTTTTTTTTTTAAAAAAATTAGTTTCTTCTCCCATTAGATTCACAAAATGTTTAGGGGTATACGTACCCCTGCATCCCCCCAGAAAAAAGCACTGCTGGTAAATATGGGAGACTTTCTTTTCTTTATATTTGTAACATCTGAAATTTACTACTTGGCTTTAAATGAATGTGTGTCCTGAACACGAGTCCCCAATGAGGACCCATGATTAGAAGTTTAGTTCTTTATTGGCAAAGCACTTGACTATATCAGCTCCTAAAGTGCAATAGTTGCATGCACCACTCCTGCTAAATTGCTAGCTAGGCATCTCCTTCTTCAGACCTGGACAGTTGGAGTAACAGCCTCCATGCCTCCATCAGCACATTTAAACACCCTCTTCTGACTGTTAGGATTCATTCCCGGTGTCTGCAGTCATGGGATTGTTATCTATCACATGATGGTGTATGTTTTCATTCCACATAGTGGGAAGTGACGGAGACAGGATGTTTTTCTTACTGTGTTCCATGATGTGGGACTATTGTCCTTTGTTTTTTCTCTTTGCTGTCTGATGAGAAAGAGGAAGGAGCTGAGTCAGAATGATCTGAGTGTATTATATGTAAATAAAAGTAGTTTAGCCAAAATGCTGTGCTACTGAGTTTGTTACACAAACTGCGAACACTCTACGGTTCCTAAGCATGCTAATGCCTTTTGGTATCAGTCACTGTGATGTTCAGGATGGAGAAAGCTTTTGAAGCTCCCGACCGACCAGGAGGGAGGGAACATACCAGTCGGGCATGTGTCTTTGCCAAGGTCCTACACGTGAGTAGGACGATCCTAACACTGACACAGTATGCACAAGCAACCAGTGACTTTTCCTGAACAGTAGCTCCAGCTACTCCCGTTATTTTAAGCCAAGCTTCCTCAACCTTGGCTCTCCAGATGTTTTTGAGACTACAATTCCCATCATCCCTGACCACTGGTCCTGCTAGCTAGGGATCATGGGAGTTGTAGGCCAAAAACATCTGGAGGGTCGAGGTTGAGGAAGCCTGCTTTAAGCCCTTCCTTGTCCTTGGAGACGGAGCTCTCTATGGGACTGCCTCTTCAACCTCTGTGATTCCCTGCAATTCTTCCCTTGCCTCATCTTTTCCAGCCTCTGACTGCCTAGACTCTTTCTTTTCTCCCTAATTCATGGGTGGCCCACAACTCAACAAATCACTGGGCCCTTCCCCTGGATCACCATCCTGTTCCTCTGCCCACTCTTCAGATTCCTGCCAGATTTCAAATACACACACACACACACACACACACACACACACACATTTTGAGTTGTGTATGTTGATAATTATATTTATATACATACTTGTTTTGTATAATCTGTAATAATTTGTAAATAAATAATATATTTGTGTGCCTTAAATATAGTAGGCGGTTGAACCTATAGCCTGTATTTTAACTGAGTATCCTGATTGTGGCCTTGGTTGTACAATTTAGTGTTTCCCTAATTTATTTTAATTATCCTTCTTTTGTCTGATGTTAAAGTAACTTTTTGGACTATTTATTCTAACTCATATGCTGTGATCCATTGGGCCTTCATTTTTACTGACTCCCAACAGTAATTTAGTTGCTTTCCTGAATATAAGATGTTGTGCAGTAAAATTGACAAAGAATAATAAACTGGGCATCCGTGAATGTAATTATTTATGAGGTCAATGCATGCTATGTAATTTCCTACAGATTCCCCCCCCCCCTTATTCTGTTGCTTTCAAAACTAATGTTCACATAAAAAAATCTAAAATCTTCCATATAATTTGGTAATTTGCTGCTTTCCCAAATTCTCTTTTCAACCTGTATGGGGATGTTTAGTCCTTTAATGTTTCAAAATGTTAGCGTAAAGCTTCCTGCCAGCTATGTCATGTGACTTGTGGCAATTACTATGCAATTTTTCTGTCCTGATTTTCCTCTGATGGTTTTCAGTAAAAAGTACTGAACAAGAAGGCACATTTCGACTTCTAGAATCTCCAGGGAGTATAATTTGCTTGACCTTGTAATACTGCTACCATGTTATTTTCAGATATTGCTTTATAAAATGTCCTCTACGACCTGTCTTCCCCCTACCTAAATAGCAACAAGTGCTTACAGTCTCTCATTGAATCTGAACACTGAAAAATGCCTTGGGGTCGTACTAGATGTGACGAGGCAGCCATGTTTGTTGCTCACATGCCAGCCCAAATCACGTATAAAGGAAGGATGGGGAACTGCCTTCAAAAGGAAAGGCCAGAGCTGAAGAGGAATATGTAGAAGAGTGGAGCATGGGCTGCTTTGGCCCGGGTACTTTTCTTCCAGCCCCTCCAGTGAGGTAAGGTAGGGGAAAGGTTTGCTCCCCTCACCCAGTGCCACTTTTGAAATTAAAATCTGACTGCTATCACTACCACCTTAAACATTAATGGGGAGACAGATGTGAACATCATCAAACAAGACTCTCTGGTTATGCCTAGTTTGGCCTTTATATACAGCGGGGATAGCCAGTGTAGTGCCCTCTAGATGCTACTGGACTCCTTCAGCCCCAACCAGCAAGGCCAATGATTAGGAATGATGGGGGTTGTAGTCCAGTAACATATGAATGATACCTCATTGGCTGCCCCTAAATATGAGGAAGAACTTTCTGATAGTAAGAGCTGTTTGGCAGTGGAACAAACTCCCACAAGTGGTGGTGGACTCACCTTCCTTGGAGGTTTTTAAGCAGAGGTTGGATGACCATCTGCCATGTATGATCTAGTTGAGATTCCAGAATTGCAGGGGTTTGGACTAGATGACGCCCAGGGTCCCTTCCAACTCTACAGTTCTTTGATTCTATTATTCTGTGATCTTGGTTCTCCTTTGAAATTATCTGTTGAGATCCCTACTCTAAAGGAATCCTTTAAATTTGGTTGTGGATAGCAACCAGTGTATTATTGAATAACGGGCACAAGAACTGTATGCATACTGTATTATGAATTACAACTTGGCAGGCTACAAAAGCCTCATGCATATCCTTCAGTTATGTTTTCTTAATGGGGTTCAACTTACTAAATGGGTATATGTGCTTCCATCAGGGGGAAAAATGGCAGTTCCATTTTTATTCTAGTCATAGCAATAGTTATGAGGTCTCAATGAGTGTTGCTAAATGCCCGCCTGTTTTTTCTTTTGAGTCTAGTATGTAGTCAACGTTTCCCTTCCAGTTGGCTGATAGTTTTTGTGTTTATTCCACACTCCACCCCGGAAATCCTTGCAAATCAGTATTTGAGGGCCTGACTCTATGCTCCAGAGTCTCAATTTCTTTATATAACCAGGAAAAAAATTCTTTTTTATAATGAATTTATAATTTCTACCCTTTAACACACCTTAATTGAAGTCAAGGCAACATCCTCTGTAGGATGATGCACTCCCGCTGCATTCTGAGCACTTGGAATCCTTCTGCAGAAAATCCCAAGCCCTTCATTTTATGTGTAAACATGCTATTAAGAGGAAATACTTCCTGCCCGTGAAGCTCAGAAATTAAAATTTTAAAAAACCCGAGGTTTTAGATGAAGTGAGGGGGTTGTTGCAACTTCATTCACTTCCGAGAAACTGTGCCAGATCACAGCAGGACTGAATTGGGTCCAACACATAAAAAGATGCCGTTTCTTTGAAGCACCATAACACAACGGCAGTTCCATTCGGCCGCGTGGGTGCCTGCAGTTCCTTTGCCTGCTGTCTGATAACTCTTGGCACAGCACATAAAAAGCATTTTCCTTTCAAGCTAGCAGAAGCTTTTTGTTTGCACAACACGTACTATCGCATTCATTTCTTCTTCCCAAGCATGGGAATGCATGGGGTGAGATGGATGATAGTAATTTTCACAGCTTAAGTCACTACTTTATCACCAGGAAGCAAATAGAACCCTCATGATGTTCAGACTATAGGAGGAAGTGTTCGCTTGCTGTAGTAGTATTCAGCTGCTGTTAAACCCTGTCAAACCCCCTTTATGGTTTCTTATGTTTCGGACGCAATTCATGCCAGTTCTACGAAAGTGTGCAATTCACTTTGGGCTGCATTTACATCCCCAGTAGTGAGCTTGACTGTTGATTGCTACCATGTAAGATAATTGTTGGGTAAGAAATCAAGGTAAAAACATCTTCATACCCGGGCAGCGGGTATTGGGGTGATGCTGGATACAACAAAGGATTTTACAGACTGATGTCTGGAATTTAGTTTGCTTCAATTTCTTAACTTGAATAGGCTACAACAGTTCCCCTCTACAGCTACTCTACAGTGTTTTATACTAGAAAAAAACTGAAAAAATCAGATGCAGTACAACAACCAACTCCCATGCAAAATTTCTAGGTGACTAAATAGCCCAATTTTTACGCTTTCGCCATTTGAACAGTGATGGTACACTAGTGTTGCACATACTGTTTTAGAACAGGTGCTTTTGTGGTTTATACGTTTTTAACTTGTACACCACTTGAATTACTTTACGCTATGAAGTGGTCTATAAATTTGTTAAATAACAGCAGCAGCAACCTGTGGTAAACTTGTGGCCATCAGAGTCCCACTGAGCTGTGCCTAAGGATGGGTCAAACCCCATAAGAAAAGTGGATTGCTAACTTGGTTTTCAAGTCCCATATACATTTTAAGCAGAAAATCCATGCCAAGTTTTACATGTTAACCTCTTTCCCCATTTCCCCCCTTCTTTGACATTTTTCACTTGTTTTCATTTATGCATTGTTGTGCAAGAGGCACATCATAGCATTTAAAGTCTTCAAGCTGTGGAATACTGAGGCATCCCTATGCCTGAGTTTTAAACAATGTTGCACTGTAATATGAGAGAGAGGCAACTGATTCACTTTCTTCCCCATATACGCCTGGCAGCGGAGTGATATTAACAATTGCGTTATGACAGTGAACTGAAAGTAGCTGCACTTGCCTCTGGTTTTCTAACTCTGAACTCAGAATGGAATAAAAGTAATTTGTGTAATGCTCAAAATTGCAAAGCGTCATCATCATGGTGGAAATTATGAAATGCGGAAAAGAATGAATGTGATAGGCAAAGAGATACCTAGGTTTTGGAAACAGCTTCAGCAGGTCGGCTGTATTATGTGGTGTTTGGGAGCACTAATAGTCTGTTTCTCATTGTGCCTGTTGGTGGATAAGCCATATATAGATAAGAGAGATAATTATTGTTACCTTACACATTGGCCTGGTTGACCCAACACAGGAAGTTGAACTATGGCTTCCTGGGACCATGTGAATGTGCAGGCTCCTGGAGAGTGGTCTGCAGAACCTTTTCTCCTCCCCAGTCCTATTTACTGTCAAGCTGAGCTACGTTTGGCTTAGTGTGTCATCCAGACAGGGACTTATGGTTAAGCTCTGTCTTCAGTAACCCTGAGCTGTAGCTAAGGTTTGCTCTTGCCTTTGTTTGGTGCAGAAGCAAAAAGGACTCTGAGTGAACAAAGTGGCTGTGAGCTACTTTTAGGGAGCCCAAACAGTCCCAGTAAAGCATAGTTTAGCTCACTGTGTTGTTTGAGCCAGGCCATTGTTTAGATAGCTTTGTTTCTCTCCCCCCCCCCCAGCAATTAGTGAACCAAACATTATCCCCCCCCCTTTGTGTGTGTTAAAGACTAATCTGTACACAGTCAATCTTTATTTTGGTCAGATTGTTTTACTGAATTGTGTACTAAAAGGCTTAATGTGATCCTAATTTGCAGCTAATCTTCTTTACCAAGGAAGTACTGTATTTGTTTTTTGAACTCCACATCATTAGCCTAACTTGTGGGGCGACGAAGAAGCACAGCAGTCCACAAAAGGTCTAGCATTAAACATCCACGCTTGTTATTCTCATAATCCATGTGGATTTTGAAACAGGGAGGTACAAAAGTTGCCTCTTTAACTAGACCAGTATCTGTAGGTTTCCGGTTTGATGTTAACTCTATGGAATCTGAAAACCTTTCAAATTAAAATGTAACGTTTTTGTCTGGCAGAATTGTAACACAGCTGATTCTGAGCAATATATAGAACAAGAGCAAGATTGCTTGTTAATGCAAATATGTAGTCAGCTCAGGTGGACAGTAACCTCTAGAGAAAATATTCAGTGTATGCATGCATTGCGTTACGACAGCAGGAGTTGCAGGCTGTTACATTGACTCAAGAAACTCACCTTCGGCAGGCATCCTAAAACTCTCTTCTAGGGGGAGAACAACAGTGTTACCCTCCAACTTTCCCTGGAATCCTTTTTTCTCTTACAGCAGTCAAGTGTTGAAGACATTATACTCCCAGTTGCTGTCTGACAGGACCTGTGTGTGTGTGTCCTCTGAGGTTTATTGCTGGAGTTTATTGCAGTGCAGCGAGTGGAATATTCTACAATGTTGTCTTGGCAAAAGTAAAAAAGCTGGAGCTGTAGTATTTATAAGAGAACTGGCCATTCCAGACAACTGCCAATCACAGAAATTTATGTTGTGTGTTCCAGTCTTCACCTGGGGGAGGGATATAAGGCCCTGTCACACCCACTCCCAAGATCAGCACCAGTCTAGGTTTCAGCTGCAGACTGTGAAGTTCCTGGCAGTGACTCCTCTATCTCTTGCAGATTTCATGTGTCAGATGTACTGTGTGAAAAGTCTCCTTTGTCAATGATTATTTCACAGAATGGGAGATTTTGGGTAGTACGTTTCTCCTAACATATTATTGCAATAAGGATTTGTTAGCTGCACTTGTAAAAACTTTTAAAGCCATGTCTTTTATTGCACTGACAACCTTAGTGGGGTGCTTTCATTCATTCATTCATTCATTCATGCCTCCGTTCATCTGGCTGGCTTGCCCCAGCTATTCTGGGTGTACAGTGGACGCTCGGGTTGTGAACGTGAGCTGTGTGGGAGGCACGTTTGCAACTTGCAGTGTCCGCAACCAGCAGCGCAGCGTCTGCACACGTGCGGGTTGCGATTCGGTGCTTCTGCACATGCGCGAAGCTCCGAAACCCAGAAGTAACCTGTTCTGGTACTTCCGGGTATTGGCGCGTCCGTATCCCAAAAACGCACAACCTGAAGAGTCTGTAATCTGAGGTGTGACTGTAATGTCACTTACTATCATAGGTGGGTGATTGGAATAGATGATATACCATCTTGACCTTGGATTTTATGTATCCATGAAGTAGTGTAGTACGTACAAAATGAAAGCAAATTTGAAAATCAGTAGGAGAATTTGTCACTCTAGGTCTACTGGATCCTTAAAGAAAATCTCAATTTCAAATTATCAAAGAGAGATTGCAGTTTTGAAACCACTTCAGTATCAATCTAAGGTTCTGTTACTGAAAAAGAATTTATAGAACATATAGGCAACTTACCCTAAGGGTGGTTTGCTATAAAGCATACCGCCAAACCAAAAAGCTTTATGCTTCATATTTATGCTGGCTTTATAGTTGTAAAAGAAAGCCTGGAGGCGGCCTATTAACTTCCCCATCTTAGTGTGATTTATAGTATGATGGATACTATATTTGATACATTTTCTTTATGCTTGGACTGTTTTATTAAGTTGATTTATGAGTGGGTAATTACAAAAAATAAATCCGAAATACTGTAGTTTGCTAAATAGCAACACTTCAGCAAAGAAAGTTGTTATCCAAATGACATTTGTATTGTATTTTTGGAGCTGCTTCAAAAACACTTTCGTGATCAAGTTTAATATTGAAATACAAGCGGCACATATTGCACAAAATGTGTATGCATGTACTTTTAGCATGTTGCAGGGAGCTGATCCTTTTCCCACTCGCATGTCGAGCAAGCTGAATCAACAATTAATAACTAGCATTAGAAGTTAAACTGAGTTTGGAAGTGATGATGAGTTTCAACCACCTATGACAGGTTTTATACATGAATCTGAGTCTGTCTGTGAGCTTTTAAAGAAGAAGTTGAACTGCATTTGCAATCGGAGGTAAAGTGTAGGTTAGGGCATCAATAAAGAATAACGTCCAGCTCATCCTCTTAACTCTTCAGTGGTTCTTTTGTAAAGTTATGAGCTTCTTTATGACTGGTCGTATGTTAGTGTCAAATGGAAGCTTCTGCCTACTTTCTTCAAACAGTGAAGGTTCTTCTGCCACAGAGATCCAGTTGTTTCTTCAGGCTGTGCAATTCATCACTACAGGCACTATTTAGTAGGTTTACCAGCTATCAAACTGCAAAATGAGATTGAGCTAATTCCACTCAGTATGGGGAAGTTTTGATCAATTCTGTCAGTATTCTCTTGATTTTTGGCAGCTTCAGAAGTTTGAGCTTTCATTTCTATATATTTTTAGTATGTGTTTCTTATCCTCAGAAACCAGGGGGAAAACATAGGGTACTTTCTTCCTACATGTCTTCTTGACATGATTTTTGCTAGGCAGGCTAGACAGGAATCCTGGCTCAACATTTCTTGGGAAATTCATAGAAGTTCAACTTTTCTGCACCAAACATTTTCAAGCAGAAACCACTGGTTTGGAAATGGGGCAGCTACAAAGTATAAAACCCAAATGTGGTTAAAATGTAAATTGACTGCAAGAAAGCATCATTACTCCACTCTGTTTCATGGCTGCTTAGCATTGTTATGAAGATGTGAATGTATTGTCATACTTGACTGAGCCCCAGCCTTACAATTCAGCTTAATTATCTTCAAGGTCATTTGCCCCCCCCCCCCCCAGTCAGGCCATACTTGAATATGTCAAATTATCTAGGACTACAGAACTTGCTCCTTTCCCCCATTGTGTGCCATTTTATTGCTGTCTATAACTATGATTATGTCTGTCTTTGCTGTGAAAAGCTAGAAAACTCAAAAGCCTTGTTTTGGCTTTTTCCTGCATGCGGCAAACAAAGCACTACAGACAGCCTATTCATCTGTTCACATTTACACAACCAAAATTGCCTGGAAAAATCTCTTTCTCTGACTGAATATAATATGGTGTATATTTCCCAAACAGTCACATCAGTACTGAGAGCCTTACTTCTTCACAATAAATATTTTCCTAACACAAATGGGCAAGCAACAAAGGTTCACTGCTTTCTGCTTTTGTTTGTCTTGCGCTTGCTACACACCATATAACAGGACAGAGTCCTGCTCTGTTATATCTTCTGGAGAGCAGCCCTTGAACTGGACGCTACAGCACCATGCTTATTTATATATTGGTCCCACCCTAACTCAAAGGTGTTCAGGAGTCACACCCTGCCTTCAGGCTTATCTAAAAAAGACAAGACACATAAGAGAAGGAAGAATGGCGGGAAAAAGTAGAGGAGGAAGATTAGTTTGATGATGCCAGAGTGAAGAGGTAAGTTGTAAGTAGGGGTCTGTATCCAGCAGGGTCCAGGGCTCCAGGCTGACCTTCCCTTGCTTCAAGAGAGATGCTGCAATCAACCCATCAGCCCTCATTCATCTCAACAGTGACAGAGTATGCGCACTGTTACTTATGGCAAAGCATTCTTTCTGGAAAGGAGTGGGAACAAGCTCCAGGCTGCAACTGCTACTTCTCTGGTTGATGGCTGGTGCCACACTCTTGCTGTGGAATTCATCTTGGAAGGCATGGTGTGTATCCTTCCAGAGACCCTTGGTCCCTGGGCATGGAGTGTGCTTCCCTCCACTTCTGCTTCCTGAGGCAACTGGAAGTTGGAGTTGCGTTTTGGGTAGAGAGGAGAGAAACAGAGCTAGCAATTTGCTCAATATCACTCAGTGGCCTTCGTGCCTCATTAGGAATTGGGTGCATTTATTTTGCTTGGTTGCAGCTTTCTGGCAGCCCTGCTGAATGTTTGTGGAACATGTTGCCAACTGGGAGATATTAGGCCCCATCACTTCAGGCCTTTAGGAGAACCCACAGACGTGTTTGTTCTGGAGCTTAAATAGGTTTTATTGTGTTTCTGAATTGAATTGAATTGATCTGTATTTATTTATTGGAAGTTAGTATTCTATAGAGCTCAATTTTTAATGTTGGGTTTGTTTGTTTTTGAGTATTATGTCTGGTTCTGTTAGTGATTACTTTGGTGTAGTCTTCCCCAACCCCAGATGCCTTGGGCTACCATAAGCTCCAGGCAGAATGGTCTGTTAACACGTTATAGTGAGCCACCCTGGAAGGGTTTTAAGCACCAAATGTGACATATGAACATTTTAAATAAAGGAAAAGCTTGGCAAAAGACTACTTTGGATGTGAACATTTGCCTAGCCCATGGACTTTGGTTGTTGCCTACCTCATAGGCCCACAGCCCAGCTCCCGAAAGGCCAGGTGGGGCTCGCTAGCTCTGGGAGGAGGTGTGTGATTCCTCAAGTGGATTAGGCTCAGGACAGGTGAGGGTCACCTGCCTCATCAAGTCCAGATGCTGCAATCAGCATGCAAAGTACAAAAGGGAAGCAGAGCTGAGGTGCTGTGTCTGCTCAACTGCCCATGTTGATGGACCTTGACTTGGTTGCTCTTGAACCTCCATGGGACTGTGTTTTGGGTTTGACTCTGCTGGACTTCAGACTTGGCTACTTGGATTGACCCTGGACTGTGTATCCTGGCTATGGACTATGCTTGTGTGGATTGACCACTGGACTTTGGACTTGGCATACACTTTCTGACAGGTAGGCCAGGGGGCGGGAGAAAGTCCCATTGTGTGAGCATACCATGTTGTTCTTATTCCACTTAGTGTTACATTGACATCCACCCTTAGGCTGGCTGCTCCTGTAGTCAAGCATCCATTTTGCCTTTGCCTTACAAAGCATGCTTGTATTTTCCATTCCTGATAAGAACATATATGCATGCATGCAAAACGTGTATTAACAACATTTGGCCATAATGAGCTTTGGGGAAATCAATAAACAACTTACTTTGTTATGGGAAGTGTAGCATGTTTTGTGCTCCTAAGATCTGATACACATGCATAATCCTTGTCTATGGGTAGGAATTACCAAACTAATGTCAGTTTCACAAAGTCTTTTCAATATACTTTTTCGAGTAATCTTCCTTGACTTGCTATGTCGGCAAAAGCAGTGAGGTTTTTCTTCCTGGCACAAAAGACACCAAGGCTGACTTTCTTGCACTGTGAAAGTAATTCTCAGCCTTCTTCAGACCATTATCAAAGACTACCTGACCTCTACTGCCCTCCCTTAGGCACTGAGGAGAGAAATAAATCACACTGGACACTTATATTAGACACTGTTCAATACCACTGATGTTTTTATTTCATTCTATATATTAAGCTACAGTTCTTAAGGTGGTTTCGTTTTAGACAGGTGGCTAGTAAATGAAGATAAGACATGGGCAGTTAGTTTAACAGCAACTGAACCTAACTATCTAAAGTGCTACCTTGAAAGCCTTAGTTTTGATTTATTAACCACCCCCCTCCAAAAAAAAGCTCATTGCAATACGCAGGGACATTGTTTTAAGGATCCTGTGTGCGCCACGAGTTTTACACTAAAAATAACTTTCTCTAGACATACTAACTGAATTCAATTAGCTGCCAACTTTAGCATGAAAAGAATGTCAAGTGATCTCACTATGGCTGAATATGTAGAGGTTGGATTATCTGTGGACACCTATGCCTGCAGTTGTCTACCTGTCTTTAATGACATCGGTTATTTGTTAAAAAACCTATTTCACACGTGTCATCAGAAGACCTCTGGTAAGATTACACTGAACAAATGCATAAAACACACTAATAATGCACCACATAATATCAATAGTCCATTGATTGGTCCACCAGACTCACCAATATTGCAGCCTGGAAAGACCTGTCCAAACATGGCAGGTGCCTAAAAGCTGTACAATCGGTGTGCTTGTTAGGGCTGATGGGTACTGCAGTTCAGCAACATCTGGTGGACCAAGGGTTCCCCACCCCTGGTTTACAGTGTTAATGCCACTCTTAACTTCTAGAGGGATTATGAGGTGCTATTGCCAAGACAACCTTCTGCTGAATGTTTGATCCCTGGGATTTCACTTAAGGTTGAAACTACCAGCCAAGCATCCCCAGCAGAACTGAAATGTGACATATATGATGGGATCTTATAGTACTTTCCTAGGATGTAAATTCTTCCTAAGTGAATTTTAACATTTTTAGTATAGGCAACTCCCCATTTACGTGGGGGTTGCATTCTGTGTGCATTGGTGGGACACACGTTAGCCTGCCCCATTCCACCTCTGCCCCATTGCAGTTCTGAAAACAGTGCACATGTTGGCAGCCGCACAGGTGCTGGTCACACACAAATGGGGAGTTGCCTGTAGAATGTATAAAGTCTGACACAGTTTGGGACTTTTAAAGACCCATCCTTCCCTGAAAGGTATATAGCTTTCTTCGTATAGTTTAAGACATTGCTGCCACATCCTATGTGTACTAAGCTTGGGATTGATAAAGGGGTGTATCATGTTAATAATCAATGTGGTGGCTGGTTGGTAGGTGGCACATGTGAACTTAAGACTTGCTTCTGATTGCGCTGTGGCAATGCACAGTTACAAGGTGAGTGCTGTCTGAAAGCTCACTCGCTGGATCATCACCCTGTCATGGTGAGTGGGCTTGCACATTCCTATGACCCTTGTGAACGAAGCTGTCAGGAGTTTTGTAGTCCCAGCAGGGTCACCCAGGGTGGTAAAGTCAAAGGGGAGGAGCTAGACAAATAATGACCCACTAAGTCCTCAACGGCAGGACAGGAGGAAGATAACAAGCGGTATGTTACAACGGCTGTGAAAGGATGCAAAATGCCAAGCACATATCCACACTTTCTATATGACAGGTTTGGGAGTGGTTCCAAGTATCTGGGAAGTGGAAATAACTGTAAAACACAGACAAGCAATATGGTTGCCAGCTGACTGTCTGACAAGATATCATCTTGGATTATAGCTCAGAAAGGGGAAATATGTTTTTAATTGCAAGACCTACAGTTTCAGAGCTTTGACAGCATAATTTACAAGGGAATATACGTTGGTGCAATTTCTTCTTTCTTTCGGAAACATGCTAAAATTCTTGTGTGGTGAACTCATATTTGCATAACTGGGAATAATCAAGCTGGGAAAATATCCTGTTACTTCCATAATATAAAAATTTACCAAAACTGAATGGAGATTGGTTGATACATTGTGTATGTTTATACTTAGGTAAGAATATAGCTAAGAATGCTAATAAAAAAGGAGTAAAAAAAAGGAACTCTTGCTAGGAGCAGACTGGATGTGAAAGGATAATAAATTGGTTTGGACTTGGGCTGCTTACACACTGGGCACTTACTGTGGAACAGCCATGCTTTATTCATTTTTTAATAGGGCTTCTACACAGCATCAATAGCAAAACATCACCATCTCATTTCCCTGAAATTCAGCTTATGTTTCCCCAGCCCAGAAAATCTGACACACACACACACACACACACACACACACACACACACACGCACCACCATTAAATGGCATAACTGCTCACTTTCATCAGTTGTACATGATCCACCCTGTTGCCATCCTGGCCTGATTATGATTTATATTGATTTGCTCAGCAATTTGCTGGATTGTTCTCTAGCAGTTTCTGTGGTCTCTCTCTTCTCTTCTCTCTAGGAATCAGCCTTATCCCTTTCCAAATAGAATTGCCTTTATATTAGCCCCCCCCTGCAGTGGGGGGCAATCATAACTGGGAGTGTAGTGCTGGAGAAGGCCACCCATGCTTGAGTGGGCTGGGTCCTGGTGGTCTTCCTTTGAAAGCACTGAATGCAAATTTACTGATATTTCTATGTCTCCTTTCCTTAAAGCAGAATACAGTTTTATAATGTTGAAAAAGTGCTTGGAGTGGGACAAGTGGGTGTCAACCAATCAGTGTTATGCATAGCCAGTTCTGCTGCAAGAATACGGGTTTTGCCCTTGCTCAGTTCGAACAATACATGATGTGTGCAGTTGTACAGTGGGTTCACTTATCGAGTTCTATATGTCTGTATACACCTCCGTCTCATTGCATCTATTTTTCAGTTTCTCTCTGGGGTGCTCTTACACTGTGCATCACAATTGATTTTGAGGGTCAGCTTCCTAGCAAACAGAATGGTAAGGTATGTCACACCTTCCCTGTTCCTGTGGTTCTCTCGAGAGTGTATGCGAGCAAGAACTGTCATCTCTGGACTCTTGTCTTTTTGGAATTGCTGCTGCATAAACAGGAAGCTGAAATAATTAATTCTATTGAAAGTAACAAAAAGAGGAGGGATAACATGAAGCAAGCCCTGGATTAGCAATGCAACTGCTGAGAAGAATAAATCAAGCTCATCTACCCTTACCCATGCAATCAATCGCTGCATCCATATCGCCAACCATTATTAGTTGCTCTAGCTGTGTGATAGCCAGCGCCAGCATGTTTATTCGTCTTGCAAATGTATGCATGGAGTTCTTTTAGCTATAGACGGGCATCGGAAATGATAATCTCTTCAAGATTGGATCTCTTTATTAGTTAAAATAACAGTTTCTGGATGAGTGGCAGATTAATCACAGAGGGCCGGGTTGTTGCATGAGTGGATCTGGGAAACAGCCTTCTGCTTCAAGACTTATATCATAAGTATCCAGCATACTAAATAGGAAAACGTATTTGGAGATTAAATCTTCGAACTTGCATTGGGTTGTCTGGTTCTGTGGAACTCAAATTGGAGTCCGGCAAATCAGACGCTGACTTTCTGAACTCACCTGGGCCATTCCTGCTGATGAAGTCGCACAGTCCTCCTGGCCTGGGAGGTCATGTGGTACTAGGGCCTTCGGGATGCAGTTGGACTACAATTCCCATCAGCTTCAACTTTCACAGCTTTCAACTTTTTGTCAAGGATGGTGGGAGTTATAGTCCAATAATTTCTTCAGTGTGCATGCACACGAAAGCTCATACCAAGAACTAACTTAGTTGGTCTTTAAGGTGCTACTGGAAGGAATTTTTTTTTGTTTTGACTATGGCAGACCAACACGGCTACCTATCTGTAACATTTCCTACAGTATCCAGCTGGACATATTAGAAGCTCACTAGCAGAGCTTAAACTTGAGCAGTATCCCTCTCCTGTTGTTACTCCCCAGCAATTGATTATACAGAGACTTAGTGCCTTTGTACCAGGAGGTTGCATATAGCAGTCATAGTGAATACCTGTACTGTTAGTCATGGTGGAAGGGATATTGTTTCTATGCATGTTTAACATAATGCTGTTTTTAATTACACTGGCATTTCCAGTGTTTTACTAATTTATAAAAAAATCCCTTCCAGTAGCACCTTAGAGACCAACTAAGTTTGTTATTGGTATGAGCTTTCGTGTGCATGCATACTTCTTTACCAATAACAAACTTGGTTGGTCTGGAAGGATCTTTTTTATTTTTTATTTTGTTTCGACTACGGCAGACCAACACGGCTACCTACCTGTTACTGATTTATAGAAGACAACGTTAGATATTTTGAGCACATACCTCTGCAGTTAGCACTGCTTCTCCTGAGATTTATAAAATTATTCAGTGTACAGATCTTTAGATTCATGGCTTTGGACCAGGCAAATTGCAAAATATAAGATTTGTAAATTTGTATGAAGTACCCCTCCCATGGACATATTAAGAAAAGAGAAATCCCGGGCTCTCGGTTTCTACTTCAGTGCTTGTTGAATGAAACCCATTAAAAATGATTCCACTGGGATACCTCAAAATTGAACTCTGTCCCTGCTTCCATTGAAGTTCTTCCCATTTTTTTAAAAAATCATACAGTGAAATGACTTTTATTATTAATTTAAGATTTGAGTGTATTTCCTTGTTTGCCAAGCTCAAGAGAGGCATCTTTTTATCAATAGCTTTCACCCAGTCCCTGGAAATGAATATACTTTGCCCTCTGCTCTTCTTCCTCACTTTATTCAACTCTTCTTTGCAGTTCGAGAGGCAGGTTTGCTACTGCTAGTGGTGCTGGAAGGCAAAGTGTGTTCTGGACCAGGGAAAGCAAGGGTCATTTCAGGCAAGCTCGACCAGGTGTCACTTCTATATGCAATATGCCAAACTGGTCTGTTGAAGTAACTTTGCTTTGAAGAGGTACCCTACTTTCCCCAGTGCAGCTTTTTTTTTTTATAATATTTTTTATTAGTTTTATAATATACAGAAAAAAGAATAAAGAACGTATTATAAAAGTAAAAAAGAAAGGTTACAAATTTTTCTTACTCCTTTTTCCAAATCTGTTGGACTTCCCCACGTCCTCCCAACCCTGCATTCTCTGTGATGCATAACGTCTGCAATTTGTTAACTTATTTCAATACTTATTATATCTTCCTTTTTATCATGTTACCCAATTTCAAATGTATTATAACCCAAATCATGTACATTTTCATTTTAACACAATAAAGTTGTTTCATTATTCTATCTCTGACTCCTTGTACCTTAATTTCCATTTCTTTAATTTAACATTACTGAAGCTAGAATTTCCTAAAAGGTGCGTTTTTTAACATTCATACAACTTATAATGTTTTTCCAAATAGTCTTTAAATTTTCTCCAATCCTCCTCGAATGTTTCTTCTCCCAAGTCTCGGATTCTGCCAGTCATTTCGGCCAGTTCCATATAGTCCATCAACTGCGTGTGCCATTCCTCCAGTGTGGGTAAATCTTGTGTCTTCCAATATTTTGCAATCAGAATCCTTGCTGCTGTAGTAGCATACATAAAAAAAGTTCTGTCCTTCTTAGACACTCTCCGGTCCACCATGCCCAGAAGGAAGGCCTCTGGTTTCTTAGGTAAGGTAAATCTCAGTACCTTTTTTAGTTCATTATGAATCATTTCCCCAGTGCAGCTTGACTTGGGCGGGGCAGGTTGAATTAACCTCATAAACACTACCTGTCAAACTGATGGGCACTTGTTAAAAAAAAAGCTGAGCTGAGTGAAAATGTTCTGTAATAATCAATTGTATACCACCAAGACTAAGTGGTTTTCCATTTTTAAAAGAAGGTGTTATTGATTTAATCTTCTCTATAGCAATGTTTTCATTCAGTGTTTTCTCTTGAGTGCTGGTAAAACATTGAAATTCAATATGATATTGTTGGATTTGCTCTGTGTGTTGTTCTAATATTAGTTTATCAAAACAAGAGATACAAACAATATTGCTTCACACCATTTCTTAAAAATACCCTACATACTCTGCAAATTGGCTGCTCCTTATCCATGATTGTTTTCAATTTTTGGAATATAGCAACTGGACTTTTTTTTATAAAAAATGTTTTGTTGTAATTGCCCAGTATGCTTTTAAAAATCTGTCTTTAAACTATATTTGCAGCCTAGTTTTTAATTCAGTATGATATCATATAAAGATTTCAGTGCTGTTGTTCCTCTATAGCTAGGCCCCACATTAAAGCAATTTATAATGTTCAAGACATTATTGGAACTTTGATTGTTTCAGATCTATCCATGTGAATGTGAACCACCAAGAAGGTATGGGTAGATGGGTGTAATGTTGGCCATGTCTACACAAGGATTTCCCCTTGCCAACCTTAGTCATGATCCAATTTGAGTCCCTTTGCTTGCTGAGCAACAGAGGCTTAATAGGTCTGCATGAAGCCTGGAAAATTTATGAATGCGATGAGGCCCATCAAAACCAAAGCAGGGTAAATGCAGCTTTCATTAATGTGCCATGTGCCTTGCAAGCATGGCTAAACTTCTTTCCGTAGTTAGTCTGTATTTTAAAAGCAGGTTTTTAAGAAACCAGTTGAAAACTATTCCTTAAAAGTGTTTACCTTTCAAACTTAGTAACATATTTGAATTTATTTTTAAATGTTCTACAGATATTTGTGCATCTCTTTCACCCATAAAATGGTGCATTTTGTAAAAGGTGTGTGCGTGGCAAATCAATGAGACTTCAATTGCAGAGGGTACTTTTGTGAATGAGAAAGCAAACATCCTTTATGCCATTCATCACACAAGGAAGAATGAATTTGCCTGAGGCAGGGCTGGAGTCTAGAGAGCTGTAGAAAATCCAGCAAAAATTTCAAACTATGAAAAGGAAACCCTCTTGGGGGACTTAGGTTTGTTTGCAAAATTTTCTAAAGAGAGAAGAAGAGTTGAGTCTCTGGTTAGACTTTCAGTTAGCTGGAGAGTGGATATAGCAAAACATAGTCTATAAAAAACATTTTTCGTATCTCTAGGGCTTCTCATTCCAGCCTTATAAAAAGATCCCTATGTTAATCCTTCAGAAGAAATGAGACTCTTCTTTTTAAAAGCTTGTCCTCCCATAAAAGAGCATATGAGATTCAGACAGGCAGGAAACCAAGGGTCTCTTTAAATTACTCCAGATAAGAGATTCTGATTTCCTGCTGGGCCTTTAACTCTGAAATACCCAGCCATTTTTGCCATGGCTCCCCATAAGTCATGTGTTCAGTTTACTTTATGTGCCTCTGTGGGAGAAAGGCGCTGACATAATGGGTGAGAATGTCCAAGTCAAGTACCTTGTTACTTACAGCAGTGATGAGCAGACTTCAGGGAACCTGCTTTGGTTTTTAGTATAGAACCCCAAGATCCATTGGCTTATGAGGTGCAAAAATAGTGTTTTGTGGGGCACAAGAAGGTGTCTGAGCACACACTAAGCGTAGGAATCTTATGCTCAGGTAAGACCTGAGCTCAGAGTCCTGCCACACCAACATCCTTGTCCCCCACTTTTCCAAGCTTTCTTCTTTCAGCAGCCTAAATAAAGCTCTTTTGTTGCTACCATGGGTGCAGAAGACTTGCACAACCAGATGCCTTCATCTGCCCCAGCTGCAACAAAACATGTATCTCCCGTATTGGTCTCTACAGCCACAGCAGGTGCTGTCACTCTCCAATGTGACTTCACCCCCAAAGGCACACTCCTCCATTGTCTCCCAAGACAGATGGATGCCAGCAGCGTTGGGGAAGTGGTTGTGTGGAGAAGCAGCAGAATTCCATTTGAAAAACAAGCACTTTCTTTACTTCAACATATTTTCCCCAGATCATTGTAACTGGGAGTGCCCTGGGTATTCCCTGTGATTAAAACCTAAACCTGTCCATTAAAAAGGAAGGTTCCTCTGTGTTCACCACCCACTCTCTGCTCAAGTTTGCAGCGTTTCACATTATTATTATCATTATGCAATGGTTGCTTTACAACCTGAGACCACAGAGTGGCTAAGAGTCCTTGATCTCACTTGAGACACCTTGTTAACAGTGCAGTTCAACTTGGACATGTAAAAACCTAACCCACATTACCATTACTTTTATCATAATTTGGGAAGCTGATGCACACCCCTAGTACCCATGCATAGGACTGTGCTATTGATATAATGGCCACAATCTAGCACCAGGTTTGGGGGGCTTAAAACCATTGCTAGATATCTGTAGTTAACTCCATTGATTTCAATGGAAAAATCAACACTATGCTGAAATGTAGTCACTGATTTCAAGCTGTCCCCCCCCCCTTTTTACTCTATTTGTAGAGAGCTATGTATCTAATGGGTGTTTTATTCTTTACAGGTGAGTAGCTGTTTCCTCCTTTGGGGGCTCAGTTCTGGTAAGTTTACTATGTCAAAGTTTCCAGTCAACTTTGCAAGTTAACTGAGAATATGCCCCAATAGTTCTATGGTATAGTTTTTTGAATTACCTACATAATTAGGGAAAACTCACTTGTACATAAAAGGCAGAAACTGACTATTCTCAAGGAGAACAAGATTTGCTTTCCTGTCTCAGTCTTTCTGCAGTGTACAGTAATTTCATGAGAACTTCTGGGCATTTTCCTATGGTTACTGAAAGAAGGCAAGTCTCGTTCAAAGTTACATGTATTGAAGGAAAACCCTAGAAATGTTATTTTAAAAAAAGCTTTGGTTTTGCTGACAACAGTTCAAGATGAACAGTGCTATCCTATGCATAGTATATTTGTGGAGCACCAGTACACACTATGCGCATGTGTATTGGGGATGGCTGAGAAGAATCATTTGGAAACCATTTGCACAAATGAAATAGCCCCCACACTGTTTCTTTTATCTTATAACTTCTGATGTGCTAAACTGTTCAGTCCCTCCTGATTTCAGCTTAAGATGCTACACCTCTGAAGTATTAATAGGATGCTGGACCGAATAATTAATCCACTGCCCCCCCCCCACCTCTGGGAGTGGTTGTGTAGTTTTCAGCCTTTATCTCCCTCCCATTTTTGACACAGCCTGTGACTGAGTAAAGCCATGAATCACTGTTAATTACCTGCAGTTTTATTTCTCTCTCACCTTTTTCTCACTCACGATGCCCTTGTTCTTCCTCTGCCGTGGATTGAAAATATTAGATAATTTTTATAGAGATTCTATTTTAAACACGTTAAATTCACAGAGAATGCCATAAAGCAGTGATATGCATCATAGCAATAGCAATAACGAAGTGTTGGAGGGAGAAATCCACTGAGCGCTGCTCCTGAGTGACTCCCATTAATTTTAATGAGGCTTGCATGGTAGCAGCATCTGGTGGGTTACGCACAGAACGTTGACAGAATAGCAAGACCCTCAAATATATCTGATTTTCTCGACATATACTGTATTGACTCAACAACATGGTTCTCCACATTCCGTTGGAGAGGCTATCCAAACTACTGCTACTACTATTAGTATTATTTCTTCCACCATTGACTTCATTTCATTTTTGAGGCCCTTAGAGAAAATATAATGCCACTTGCTATTTTAATATGTAGCCTTACTTGAAATAATTTTCTAATTATTATGGGCATACCCTTGCTTTTGGCAAGCGGTAATTGCAGAATGAAAGAAGTCTATTTTTTATGGTTAGGTGAAAGAAAGTCTCTGAGCATATATTTTACATGTGATTTCGTTTTCTTTTCATCTCTAGGTTCTTCATTTTTTCCTTAGGAGTTCGCAGTGGGAAAAAGTTAAGTGTGCTTACGTTTGATTGAAGTCAATAGAAATTAAAATGGATTGATTTCAGTGGTACTAGGAATGCTTTATTCTTCCACCCCCAAATTTGTTTGCTGTTCATGCTGAGATGTTCATATCACTCTGTTCTGGCGCTCTTCCTTCTCTTCTCATGTTCTCACAACTTAATTAAGCATCTCGTTTTATTTGCATCAGAGTACAATTTCTTTGGTACTTTTTCTATATTAGTATTTATTAGCATGGTATTTTCTTTCAGTTTCCAAATTATAACATCTTTCCTGACTTTTCAACTCATTTGTAATTATATTCCATGCCTGTCCCGTCCCGGAGTAACCAAAAATGTGTATTTGCTGCTAGGATTTTTTTTTTCATGTGTGCATTACTTTGTCCTTATCAGCATTAACTTACGTCTATTACTTTATTGCTCAGTTGCTAATTATGAAAGGCACATTAATGTCACAGGCTTAATTATGCTCACTACCTGTATAGCATCTGCATATTTTTATACATGCCAAGAATTAATGAAACTGTGTTGTCCTTGAGTTTGTTGAACAGTTCAGTAGTATGCGCATATTTGATAGCATGTTTAACCCATTACATAACCCCATGCACTCCATGTTGATTTGTCTCAAATGCTGCCATGTAGCTTAACTTTTATATGCATATGCGTAGTAACATTATAATCATAGGAAAAGTATATGTATATTGTGAACAAACCTGGTTTACAAGCAGTCACATGCCAGATGTTTTGCAGAATGTGCAGCAACCTGACGTAGGCTATGTTGGAACCATATGGCATATCATGATTTGACTTGTGTAGATGAACCTCTGAGGATGCTACAATGTAAGATCCTGACTTGGAGGCGGCATATTAACCTGGATGGGTTTCCATTTCATCTTGTAGCCTTCATTTTCCATTGAGATAGCCTCTGTCGGCTTGTATGAAGATGCCACTGAGCAGCAGGGTGGGTGGTACACCTTCCAAAGTGATAGACACTCAACCACCTGAGTTCGCTATTAGATACAATGATGCTACACCAGAAAATCAGAAATAGGAAGCACCAGTCGCTTGTGGTTCTTTCTGCTTCTCTGTTCTTTAGAGCTTAAAAGAGCTAGATGTTCAGAAAAATGTATTTGAGCTCTAACACCTTAGACTGCTCACCTAGAACCTTCCTTATGTACAGTGGTGCCTCGCAAGACGAAATTAATCCGTTCCGTGAGGCTCTTCGTATAGCGGTTTTTTCATCTTGCGAAGCAAGCCCATTGACAGCTTAGTGGATTAGCGCTACAGCTGTTAAGCGGCTTATCAGTGGAACAGCTGATAAGCGGCTTAGCGGCTTAAGAAAAGGGCGAAAAAAGCGAAAAAAACCCGCAGGGGGAAGCAAGATTTTTTTTTCGTCTTGCGAAGCAACCCCATAGGGGAATTCGTTTTGCGAAGCGCCTCCAAAACGGAAAACCCTTTCGTCTAGCGGGTTTTTCGTCTTGCGAGGCGTTCGTCTTGCGGGGCACCACTGTACTAGCTTCATGTATATTGGAAACATTTCGTACAGAGCAGCAGTCAAACATTGGTTTTCTCGTCTGCTGTTTGAAATGGTACTGCCGAGGACCTCTACTCATCTGTTTTAGCTCTTAGAAGTGAGAGTCAAAAATCTTTCCTCCTGCTTTTCATATGGATTAGCTTTCATGGTCTGTCATATCCTCCTGTATTATTATAGTGCAGTCTTGCTTGTTTTTCAGTGGCCTTTCTGACTGGCTAAAATAGGCTAGTGCTCTTAGCAATTTAGCTCATGTAAACTTGAGAATTCTAACAGAGAATACAGATCAGTTCAAATGACACAAAATGGAGCTTAGTGTTGTTTTTTTAAAAACAGTGTGAAGAACAGTACATTGTATCTGTATTGTTTTTGTCAAGATAACATCTTGTAGTCACATTACATATGAAGACTCATCCTATTTTGTTTATAATACACCCCTAATGTTGTATTTTAGAAAATCCCAGTTTTCCCCCTAAAGTGTATGTTTGCTCCATGGGATTTTCTGTACCCGTTTTAAGAGCGACAAGTATGCCTTTGTTCTGGCTCTTCGTTTCCTACATGGGCATAGAGAGCTAAGTCCCTGATTTCATCATCTATTTGGTGCGGCAGGGATGTGTGCAGTTATAACAGCAAAACCCCCAAGCTGAATGATTCCATAAAACTTATTACATAGGATCACATCATGCTAAGTCATGCCTTGCCTCAGTAAATCAGGCGGATTATGAAAGTATTAAATTAATAATAATAATAAAACCAGCTTATCCTTGCTTCCTTCACTCTTTTAATAATTTTTGCTCACATCACAGAATTAGTAACCCCTTCCCTTCTGAATTCACTCTTCCTTGAAAAGCTAATATGACAATAGCATTCATAAAATCATTACACTAGAATATGCTGCACCATACATGCTTTGTGGCAGGTTTGATCACATAACTGGAAAAGTCTAAAAAGAATATGTCAAAAACAGTCTCTTGCCTGGATACTTGTTTTGCACTTTAGCAGGGCTCCGTTATTATCTGCCATCAAATTCCAGTCCTCCATATGATTTCAAGAAAGCTATAAAGGGATGCTCCCAGACTGGCAGTTCCTAGTGCTTCCTAGAAATGTAGAAAGATGTCTTAAAGCATTATGATATTCATTTGCACTTTTGTCTGGTATTTTCCATTCCACTGCAATTGGTTTATTTTGCACAAGTCTCTGTTCTATTTCAGCATCCATTGATGTGGAAGTACCCATAATTGAAAATTATTATTTTACGTAGCGCACAATAGACATGCATATCTTAGTCATCAATAATACAGATTTACAAATCAATTACCTTTCCTATGTGTTCCCATTCAAAGTTAATGAATTTTCAGAGGGGTAAGTAGTCTTACGCATCAAAACTAGCAAAGAATCTTGTGGCAAAGTTGTCTCGTTTTGAAATTTGTCAGTTTCTTGTGAGCCAGATTTGTAGTTTGTACAACTCACCCAGGTGACATTCTTTGAAAGTGAAACTAATCTCCCGAGAAGTCCTCTTCCCAACTACTTTGTAGGAAAGGAGATGCAAGCCTGATGCTTTGATTGGGCTCATGGCAGCATGTCCACATAGCAGTAAACCAAGGTTTGGTGTTACATATACAGTGGTACCTCGGCTTAAGTACGTAATTTGTTCCGGAGGTCCGTTCTTAACCTGAAACTGTTATTAACCTGAAGCACCATTTTAGCTAATGGGGCCTCCTGCTGCTGCTGCGCCGCCGGAGCTCGATTTCTGTTCTTATCCTGAAGCAAAGTTCTTAACCTGAAGCACTATTTCTGGGTTAGCGGAGTCTGTAACCTGAAGCGTATGTAACCCGAGGTACCACTGTACTGTAAAATGCATCCTTTGTGCGTAAGTCTCTCTATGTTCCATCCACATTGTGAACATAGTTCTGAGAGTGGAGAAAAGAACATTTGCCTGAGAAAAAAAATGTTTAAGGAACAAATTTTAAAATTATTTTTAAGTATTTTGCTACAGCACTTTTTATTTAGGTACATGATTGTTTTCATAATTTTATTTTAAAAGGTAGTGTGAAAAGTTTTTGTGTAACTGAAGCATAGCTGAAATATCTGAATGGAAAATTAATCCAGTACTGTATTAAAAGGCATTTTCCAGGAAGACCATAATATTGTTCTCCTCAATCTATTTATAAAATTTGCACTGAGACAGAGATCTTTTTTTGATATCCTGCATGTAAATCATACTTTCCTGGCTTTTTTTTCCACTCAGTGTCTTTCTGATAAACAGTAGTAGAGTTGTAGTATTCAGCATTCTTGGTAAGATTGCTTAGATTATAATTGTGCTTTGTAGAAGCAAATTGGAGAATTCACTGCATATTAAAATATGCTGTTAGGTTTGCAAAGGCTTTGCAGATACTTTACCTTGATGCTTTGCACATTTTGGAAGCATCTCATCAACGCAGTACAAAAATACTGAGTAGTTATTCTTGAAAAGATTCTCTCCATGGACTAGCAAGTACCTTGCATATAAATTAAAAAGACAAGATGGGGAATATAATTCTGCAAAACATGCACGACTGTCTGCTGAACTACTTGTCATTATTATGCTTCACCCATCAAAGCACAGCATAAGAGATCCTCAACAGCCACAGGGTAATTTTAAGCATGTCTGAAATAATCACTATTTCCCCGTAAACATTTAGCCACATGATACTTTTGTGTTCTTTATTTTCACCTTAAAAATAAATAAATTCTGCTTTGGCTTGTTCTCTCTTCTAAAAATGTATGATCCATCCAGTCCAATAGTGAGACCAAGGCTCAGACTTGACCGCATTTTCATTGCTCAGCCTTGGAATATGCAAAGTGTGGTATTAATCTGTTTCTCCCATGCTAAAGCCATTTGGAAGAGCAAACAAAATAGACTGACATATAGTGGGAATAGCCCTCATTTGTCCAACCAGCCCATCTGCAGAAGACTCTTGTACAATTAGATCCCACCACCCTTCATCCAAAGAGCTCATGTTGGCATCCATGAGACCATCCAATTATTCATAATAATCTAATTTTTTTATTACAGATGAGACAATGAGCTTCATGACTTGTAGCCCAGCTTCTTATTTCCTGTCCAATACTGTTCTGTTAGCTAAGTTTTCTCTCCAGCCTTCACTGGTCTGACCATAACCGGAATGCTGAATGTTTCACTGGAAATTATATTCTGTTCCTCCTCACTCAAGTTCCATTTCCCCAACCTGCCTTAACACCTTAATTTGGGTTTGGTAGCAAATTGGAAATCCGGCCTGTTAATATGTAGCTGTCCAAATATACCCATCAACAGCCTTGCTGCTGCATTCTGCACTAATTGCAGCTTCTGAGCTGTTTCAGAGGCAGACCCACATAAAGAATATTGCAATAGTCCAGTCTGGTTGTTACCAGAATTGGCATCACTGTGACCAAGCTATCCCTATTCTGGAAGACTTGTAGCTGTTGAACTAGTCATAGGCATTCACAGCTTATTAAGGTTACTGTGCTTCTAGCACCATAAATGGATCAAAAAGTACCTCCAAGCTATACATCTCCCCCTCCCCCTCCCAGGGGAATGCAATCCTGCCAAGAACTGGCCCTCTCCCTGCTTCTCAGACTTGAGAACCAGCAACACACAGTACATAGCACCTTGTCTGGATTCAGTTTCATTTCATTGGCTCACATATAGCCCATTACTGCCTTCGTTCAATGGTCAAGCATCTGTACTGCTTCTCCTAATTCAGATGGAATGGAGAGATAGAATTAAGTGTTATCAGCATACTGATGACAGGTTACTCCAAATCCCTGCTCAAGGCCCATCTTCAGATTGTGTTTGTTTCATTTCCACTCAGTTTTATTTCTGTATTAGCCACAGGCCACAGCAGAATATAGATAATGCAAAAATTATCTTCTCGCAAGAAGTAATAAGATAATGCAACCACTTAGTGATGCATTTCACAACATGTGCCTCAGCAAATTCAGCAGGAGATGAAGATAATGCCAGAGCATAAGCTATTGATTTGAATAACACTGATTGATATTTATTGGCTAAGGAAGTCAACTTTTTGAACTTCTGTTTGTCTGCCTGTCAATGTCTAGCAAATAAATTTGCCTCAGGCTGACAGATAGTATTTCTGAAAAGTGTACAATATCCTCTATTTTTCGTGACCAAAATAAATGTAAATGAGCATCATGCAAGATTCCAGCAGAGCCATTCTTTATATATATATATATATAATATACACAGTTGGAATCATGCTAAAATCCACAAAATGTAAGGTCTCCTCTTGTCAAAGAAAAATAACTAACTTTGATAAAATAGCCTTCGAAACAGTGCAAATGTTTCAACATTGTAAATCATGGCACGCCATCTTATTGTGATTCACAGAACTCCTATAATGATCCTGGATGCTGTAAATCCTGGACCTGAATTCTGGACTCCAGTAGCCTTTTAGAGAGCTGATACTAGTATGAAATGTATAGGAACTAAGATACACTTTTTCCTTTTGGGTTATTGGATTTAAACTCTTCATTGAAGAAAGTAAACTTACATTACAGCTGTAATGTATACCTGGCCATTATACAGCTGCAATTATACAGCTGTAATGTATACCTGGCAATTATACTTTGGAGATTTAGGACAGAGAAAAGGAGTGGCCCCTTGAAAGCCAACTAAGCTAGTGGTTGTCACCACCTTTGGTGGCAATAAATTGAGGTTACAGACTAGAGCAAGACTGTCTTAACAGATCAGAAGTAGAACTCCAGGCAAAAAGCAGGCTGGCCCAATATATTTTGGCACCTGAGGTGGAACAGTAAATGTTGCTCCCTACCAAAGTCAAGGGGCACAGTATTCAAGGCTGGACAAATGTTTTTTGCTGGCTGAGGCAGACTGTGCTGCAAATAAAAACGATTTTGTTTACTCCCTAGGAGTAAAAAAATATATCAATAATATAACACATTTATTAACAATTTGCTGCCTTTTCCTGATACCCAGAGTCAGTAGGCTGAGGCAGAAGGCTCACTCTGCTTAATGGTAGAGCCTTCTTCCCTGCAGCTAACCATCGTTCAGGACTGAAGATCTAGGAGGAACAGGCAGGCAGGCAGGCAGGCAGGCAGGCAGGCAGGCAGAGCTTGGGTGGTGATCAACATATTTCTAATGCGAGCTACCGGTACCTATTTGGATATTTGTGGGCTTGTTTATACACCTATTATTTTTGCACACAGATAATGTCTAACAGTTAAATTGCAGTCAGTTTTTTCAGGAAATGTTGGCATAGTGAGTAATGTCATGGCTGCAAATGTCACGAGTGCTCAAATGTCATTAGCCTGGAGGTGGAGCAAGAACCTCATTTCCACCATTAGAATAGTAACAGAAATCAGGGTGGCTGGGAGGACGGGACGGACTCAACATGACTTTTCTAGCTTCTTATGAAATCATCACCCTCTCTAGAGAGGCCATGCTTTACCAGAGTTTACTCAGAAGTCAACTAGCATATCACTCCAGAATAAGCAGCTCCTAATGTGAATTCATTGGCTGTTTATTCTATGGTATACTGTGTCATGAGAACAAACTCTTTGTTAATCTGCCCTGCATAGCCATGTAGTTTTCATGCCCAGAAAATGATACATTCTGTATGGATTTCAGAGGCCGTGTGGCTCTGAAGCAAGGGCACAGCACGCACACTTTTCACAAAAAAACTATGGCTTCCCCTCCCCCAAGGCTTTCCTTTTTCAAAGGTTGCTAGTTATGCAAAACATACGATTAAGGCTGGTGCCATGAAAAATGCCAATTAAGCGGAAGTGTGCAGATTACAAATCAGTGCTAACTAATTAAGTTATGATACACTCTTGCCATTAGTGGAGCCACATAATAGAAAGGAAGGGAGGGGGAAACAAGCAAATTCTTGAAGCAGACTCTGTGATAGAGGGTGCAGTACAGCATTCCTGCTTTGATAATTAGGGCAAATAAATTAATAGGTGCCATATGTAATTTAAATAGAAGAGTTGGTTGTTAGCTTCTTCCAGAGTATAATTAATCACTTGCAGCTGCATATTTTGAAATCATGATGATGTACAGTAGTAGCATTTCATTAGAAAACAACAACCCTCTCTTAGTAATAATGGGTCAATCAAATTGTGATTGTTTCTAAAGGTGAGTCAGGCACTGAGCACACATTGTTTAATTTCGTTGGCTTGTTGCATCGATAGGTTGGATGAAATTGAATCCAAATCCTTCTTGCCAAATTGCTTCATGTGCTGCCATTTCTGTAATCTCCTGGGCTTGATAGCAAGTGCTGTGCTGCAAGATTTTGAATTGGGGGAGGAGATCCAGTGTGTTGTTTCTGCTATTGGATAACAAACAGTCTTCTGGGGCTGGAGGGAGAGTAGCTAAGGCAAGGAAAATCCCACCCACGTCTATTTACAAAAGGATTGGCCGCAGCATTTTGATACAGGCTTGCCAAACAGCTAATCCGAACACTTTGGGGAAGCAGTATGCTGCTTTTTCAAGCGGCGGTTTTATGCTGGTGGCAAGATGGTGAGAAGAGTTAAAAGCAGAGAAATACTTAGCACCTGCGATGGCGTGGATGCATCTATAACTGCAAAAGTGTAGTGTAGCTTGTGATCAGTGCATTACACCATTGTGGAATGTATGGAGCAGCTAGGTGTCAGTGTTGTCCACAGTGGATTATAGGTTTACTAAGATGCGGCTGTGTTTTCTTCAGCAACCACAGTGCAGCTCATTTGTGCCCAGATTCTGTCTGGTGGTTAGAACTGTTTTGGGAGAAGAGATTTGGGAGAAGAGATTTTTTTTTTCTCTGTTCCTGCCATGTAGCAGAGTTCTAACTTCTCTTTTGACTCATACATGAGCAGACTCTGGTTTGTATCCCGTGTTAGTCCTGTTCAGAATAGAGCTAATGAAATCAATGAACCCAAGTTAGTTAGGCCACTATTTTCAATGGGCCTCCTCTGAGTGGGTCTAGGATAAGATACAACCTTTTCTCACTTAAAAAAATAGCCCTACTAACCTAACCCCTTTCCTGTAATGTATTTTATAGATTTTTAAAATGGGTATTATTATACCCATTTTTTTGAAAGAAGGAAGGAGTGTAGTCTAATGTTGTTCACGTGTGTGTGTGTTTAAGGGAAATCCAGTGAGGTAAAGACTGTGAAGTTCTTTGTAGCAGCAGTGCAATTAATTAAGGGCTAGGGCAGGTCAGGGAGCCAGGTAATAATAGTTTCAGACATGAGCAGAAAGACAAGGTCTGCATACCAAGTCCACCTATAGATGGACAGCTGGTCTATCCATTGAGAACTTACCAAGGGATAGACCTATAATTCAGTTTTCTTAGAGGCCAGATCTACTCAGCCCTTGCCACTGCTCAGTAATCAGGTGTACCAGAAATCTTAAACCTGTTCTCTGATTTTTATATCACTTTTTATACCAAAATGTTTACTTTGCCAGCACTTCTGCCACCCTGGAAAAATCCCTGCAGATGCCCATGAGTTTGGCATGATTTGCAAACTGGGCGTATGTCTTTGTAGCCTTCAGTATGTCTTCTATAAGAGAGGCTTGGCACTCTAACAACGAGATTTAATATACCAACATGGCGGAACGTAAATGTTCAAACCACCTGTCAAAACCATGAGCATATTTTTTTGGGGGGAGGGGGAGATCCTAACAAAATGGTTGATCTACATGGTCAGCCATGTTGTATGTCAACAGTGCATTCCTATATCAAGACTGGTAACTTTTTTCTCCAGTCTATGATGTTGCTTAAATCATTATCCTATTTAGATATAGGTGAGATGGCTGGCTGTGCATCCACATGCAGGCTTTAACCTAACAAGGATTCCGAAGTCTGCTTTATTAATTCTACAAGACCTAGGAGAAAAGGATGAAGCATTAAGCTGATACTCAGTCCACAGACTTCAGGCTACAGACAGGGGTGGAGGACACAAGTGGACTGACTATGGATATAGGATAACCCTCCATGGAGAAAAGCCTGAATATAAATAGCAGACCCAGACCCAGAAGATCCTGTCAGCAGCATTGTATGATGAATAACCATGTCTTTAAAAAAGGCTTTTGTGTGTGTGTGTGTGTGTGTGTGTGTGTGTGTGTGTTTATGTGTTTATAAATAGCTATGTGCTTTATCCAGTAACTGCTAGCCAGGGGATATGCTGAGAGAAGCTTCCTTCACAAGATGAACAAGTAAGCTATTTGTGCAACGTGTTCCGTGTGCACATCAGAGCACACAAGGCGCTCTGGACCAGGAGGAGCATAATGTTAAAAATCATTTTCAAGTATGATCCAGTGGATACTTACGATGGGTTTTATCAATATTGACTTCAGAAGCTGCTAGCACAGTTTGCATCGAATTACCCAAATTGCTACTTGCTGTAATTTGCATCAGACTATAAAAACACCATATTATTTTAGTTTTCTAGAAGGGGGGAGATTGTAGAACTAAATGGAACATGTACCTAATTAACCATGGGGGAACCAAGCTGAGCTCCTGTCCATGGATTGGCAGTTTACACTCCAATTAATGGGATCTAACCAAGCTAACTATGATCAGGGTTGCAACCCAAACACAAAACCACATTTATGTTGCTATTTTTTCAGATTAATAAATTAATAAAATTTCTGCTTGTGTCTGTGATCAGCTGCTAGGCAGAACAAAAATTCTGGATAAAATCAGATGCAAGATCTTAGTTACTTAATGAATAGTAGTACAACAGTGCATTTAGGTCAGGTGCTCTGCATCCTTGCACTAGCGGAAAATTGTACCCAGGCCAATGCAACTGTTCTGACATGCCTGCATTGTGAAAGGTCTTGTAGGGAAATGTGTGAGTGACAACATTTAACTGCAGTCCTATCCTTGTCAACATGATAAAGTTTTCTCTCACCCCTGGTTGGTGCTGGACCTCCAGGCTCATCTGCAGCATTTGTTAGATCTAAATTTGCTAGATCCTCAGCCAGTCTCCTTTGAAAATAAGTCTGTTTGGCTACCAGTATTTTATGTTCTGGCAGCTCTGGAACGATTACCTGTCCCCTTAGGGCCCCTCACAAAAACATTTCTGGCTGTAGGCCTGAATTAGAGGCTTAGAGTACAAACCTTCCTGAGGATCAATGTATGACACTTCAGTACTCATTGTGACTCGTTGGCTCAGCTCCAGAGTTGTGTGGGCTAGAACTCTGCAAATTGGATACTCCTTTGAATGAAAAGTGATGGTGGGGGCAATTTTCACCACTTTCCCAGCACCCTGCAGTTCCTTATACCCCTGAAAATGTGTTCTGTGCAGCTGGGGAACTATCCTGCCCTGTGTACTATAGAGGATTATGCTATCTCACAGTATAATTTAGGGTTGCCATACGTCTGGAATTTCCCGAACATATCCAGAATACTGCAGCTACAGGGAAAATTTGGACCTTTAGCACCCCATGTCGGCAGTGCCGTTTTTGCCAATTTCCTTCAGAAGTAGCTCAAAAATGTCCAATTTCTTTGCAATTTTGCAAAAAGAAACTCAACAACTCTTATGTCCGGATTGCCCTTTTTGAAATATGGCAACCTTACTACACTTGTAACTATAGTAACAATAATCAGGACCTAGGGAGAAAGAACATTTGGGACTGGGTTCTGGGTATAGAAGAGTTCCTTCCAGTTGCAAAAAGGTGTTGGAATCCACAGTCTCCCTCTTTGCAAGCTGGATGCTCCCATGGGAGGATGAGATGAACTATTTGCTGATTTTACACTGCATCTCTCCACTTAGAATCATAGAATTGTAGGGTTGGAAGGGACCGTGAGAGTCATCTAGTCCAAACCCCTGCAATGAAGGGATATTTATGCTCAACATGGGACTCAAACCCAAGACCCTCAGATTAAAAGTCTTATGCTGTACCGCCTGAGCTACTAATACAATTGTAAGGTAAACACAAGTCCTCCTTTGTTTTATAAATCCAGAGTGAGCTTGTTTTATAAATCCAGAATGAATCCAACCTGAACTTCAATCATTTATATCAAAAATATGCATGTTGTTCACTTCAGATTTAAGGATTTAGAGAGCAGCGCAGAGAGCAAACTCCTTTGTCCTGCATGAGAACATGACCGACAGATAATGCAGCTGTTTCTACTGATACTAAAGTATTCATCAGACTGACTACCATAGATTATAGGAGAGCATTTCATTCAACTGTCAGCAGTTGGGTTTTTATACTCACTCTGCAAAATTCTTTAATTTTTCCTCAGGGACAGTATTACTCATTGACTTCATAAAGCCTTTTCTTTCCCTGTCAATATCTCAGGTAATATATTAAACAGAAGACTTAAAACAGCTTCAGAACAACTGATGATCAGTTCCACCTCTCTCTACTATACAAAGGGAGAAAAAGTAGGGGGGAAATACATTCAGACAAAATTCAAAGAGAGTTTAATGGAAAAGATGTGACAGAAATCTTATTATGATTTCCATACCACATTACAGTATCTCTCATGGCATAGAGAGATAGTTAAGCCCCATAAGATCTAATTGATATTGAAGAACAGGTACCCAGAATTCGTCTGGGTTCTATATAAAGTTATACAGTGCTTCCACAATGCCACAATTTCCAAACTGACATATTAAAACAACTATGCCAAATTGTATTCTCGACTAATATTCATGACTGGAAATGATGTTCCATTTTGCAGTTTCTTTGGTATGCGCTGTGTGGTAGTGGCTGAAAAGCTTGCTCCAGTTAAATAATTTGAATACAATTCTTATCCCAGCCCTGTTTCAATGTATTCAATGCTTCCTTCTACCATTAGGTGAGATGAAGAGTAGGGTCAGGCTTGATGGCCTCCTGTGGCATCCCCTCCACCATACGTATGTTGGGAGGAAGGTCTGAGGTGGGAGCCAGCTCTTCTTATCTAGGCTTCATTTAAGACTTCGTTTATTTGATTAAATTTCTATCCCGACCTTGCCCCCTGATAGAGCCCCAGGAGGCAAACAACTCACTAGTAAAACAGTTACAAGTAAAAACAAAATATATATTATTTAAAGCATTTTAAAACAATATAGACATCTAAAAATACTTCAAAACCGCTAAACATTTCAAGGTTACTGGGAACAGTATCTTTCATCCATGAAATGCCTGGATAAAATGGTATTTTTGAAGATCAGACGACGTTTGTAGGTTTGCAAGAAGTTTTGTGAGGAGTATTATTGGAAGTATTGCAAAAATGGAGAAGGGGAAGGATGATTTGTTAAGAGATGTAAAGGCAATATAAAGTTAAGAAATGCATAAGAAGTGGTTAAAACGGTGGAGCATCAGAGGTGCTGATGGAAGTCTAAAAAGATTGTATAAGTGATAAGTTTGGTGGTACATCTTATAATTTATATGTTAAAATCAATAAAAATTACTTTTTTAAAAAAGAAAGAAATGCCTGGATAAAATGGTCTGGGACTCAGCGTTTTTCAAACTTGGGTTTCCAACTGTTTTTTGACTACAGCTCCCATCATCCTTTGCTAGCAGGACCTGTGCTTCCCTCAAGCATTCCTGCAGCTGCCTGTCCACTACCCTCTCAATCACCTTGCCCAGGAAGGCAATATTAGAGATTGGTGGGAGTTTTCTAAAACTTCTGGAACCCAGGGGGGCTTATTCAGGAGGGGCCAGACCACTGCATCCTTCAAGGTGCATAACTCCCTCCAGTAGTGAGACATTAACCTGGACCCATCCAGTTAATCCCCCTCCTCCTAAATTTTAACAGCCACAATGAGCAGGGGATTGAAATGAATGGTAATTACATGGATGGACCAATGCAAAGTTCACTGTATTGGTTGCCTAATCACTTTTGATAATGCCAAGTGTTAAGGCATAAAGTTAATGTATAAAGTCAAACAGAGATTAATATACTTTACTTGACAGGATACCAGTTTGTTACTTCAAGTCTTACAGTGCATGTCTACTCAGAAGGAAGACCTAGCGCATGTAATGGTGTTTACTCCAAGTTAAATGAGGTTAAGATCGCTTCCTATTTTACCAATGCAAACTGAAATCCAAATAAGATAGAAGGGGGAGGAAAGGAATTTACATTTGTGTTCTCCACATTCCTCTTTGTGAGCTATTGTTTATCTTACACTGTTGCCCAAAGCTAGACATGCATTTATTAAGCCCTTTATATATGCAAATGCTAATTTAAAATAGGGCAAAAAAGCTGGTGAAACATGAAAAGCTCCTTTAATCTAGTGTATTTATTATAACGTGTTTTTGTTGTTGTTTAACTCTCATTAATTCGAACCATTAACTAAATGACCAAGTAGATCTAGCTCTCAGCTTGCACATAAGGTGATGGATGCTGTGGCAGTATAGCCATTATTCTGCATTACACAGTCATTTTTAAAAGCCAGAAACTGAAAACTGGTGTTTGTCTGTGAAGTAATTGCTGTTCATCAGGTTTACGGAAATGGAAAATACATGCATAGACTTCTTGATTGCTATAATAACATTCCTAGTGAAGTCATTTGGTATGTTACTGTTTCTAGCTCTATTATTTGTGAAACCTCATTGCAGCAGGACACACACACACAGTTTCTAAGTTCTAGTTGACTAACTTGTACAAATACACTATTCCGCCCCTCTCCCCATGAATAGTCTTAGCTTCTCATTATTCAGTCTCCAGATTTCCACATAAGTGGGATTTTATTATATATATATAAATAAATAAAGTTATCATTATAATTAATCAGTATTATTTATTTATTAAATTTGTATACCCTTCATTCAAAAATCACTGGCTATTTTAGTGCACATTTCTCTTACTATGCTAAATTTTTATATGCAATTTTGTTTGATATGCACAATTTTGCATAGCATTTTCACCTAATATAAAGTGTTTTTGTACGTTATCTTCACTGATGTTTGTATTTTTATGCATACTTTACCCTAGTATATGCATTTTTGTATATATTTCTGGGAATGAGAACTCCCTTGCAAAATTGAGATAAGTGTCAGTTTTGAAGAACGGCTGTATTTTGGTTCACGGCTTATTTCAGAAAGTGTGGGTTTCATAGGTTCCCCTTTAAATGCGAACTGAACCAAAATTTTCACCCATTTCTAGTCCTGACCTTTCTTAGACTCACATTTGTCTGTCAAAACATAATTTGGAAATGTATAGCCATTCATATGACTAATAGTATTTCCTATGTTTATGGCAAACTTTCGTCCATCTACCAGGACAAGAGAAATGGCTTGTTGGCTATACCTCTGATCTCCAGATCCATACGTTTGTGACTAGGACTTCTGGTTCATAGCATGAAGCCTTTTGTGTGACTCAGCATTTTGACTATTTCTCATTTATTTTAATGGCTTGATTAATACTCACCTTACATATGACTAGATAATATGTGTTCATCTCATGCAAATGACAAAGAAATAATGCACTTTTTCATCAGCATCCGCATACATGTAATATATTAAAATATATATTTAAAATGTTAATGTATTGAAGGTGTGCTCACGCTGGACAAGCAAGGGACTCACCATGTGAATTTTCTTGAGTAGCCTAAAGTTGAAACTACTTCAGAACCAGACCCAGGATGTCGATTCTCTGGAATATATATGATAACAATAGATATTTCACAAATGTTAATTAGCATATAGAAGGTGTGGGGAACCTGTGTCATCCAGGTGCCTTATCTTATCAGCCTCAGACACCACAAGCAATGGGCAGGGATGATGACAGCTGCAGTCTAAGGGCATCTGGAGGGCCACAGGTTCCCTGACTCCAATGTGGAGAAACTGAATAGATCAAAATAATCCAATGGATGTTATCTAATGCTTCATGGTCAGTCATAGGATCTGTAACATATGTCTGTTTTAAATTCTCACTATGTTTCTAGAGATAGGTCTATAGTACCCCTGGGTCTCCCCCTGGGTCTCTTCTAGCCTGTCCTTTTATATTGGCCATTTTTCTTGGGTTTGGTAAAGCAAGATTTATTTCTCCTTCTTTAGCTTCATAAGAGCAAAATGAAGAGATGGACTGCTAGTAGGCTGTGAAGAAATGATTAACTTTTAGTTCCCTGCTGATGGTTGAGTTATACATGGCATTGATCTGTGGCCAGTGGCATTAATGTATTAGGATATTTTTTTTCCAGGGCTCTTGATATGCCTGTTTAATGAAGTTCAGATTTCAGTAGTATTCCTGTTGAGTCCGAGTTAACTATGCAAATTGCTCAGCAGGTTGCTTCTTTGCAACCATTCTCAATGCATGAAAATAGAAATATATATATCCATCTGAAGAAGAATGCTCGCCAATCGCATTTCATTTCTGGTCTCCAAAAACTCATTTTGTCTTTCCAGATATAAACACCCTTTCCCATTGTTTCTGAATCAGAATTGTTTATGCCTTGGGTAGTTTTTATCAGGTGCTGTTACTGACAAAAGAGAAATATTCAATATGCAAAAGCAATATGCTAATTTACATTTTAGTCTGCTTCTCTCCTCTTCTTGTCCCATGAGAGTAAGATGGTTTTAATTCTGTGATATTTCAGGGGAGGTGTAGCCCTACCTAGTATTTTATTTGTGTGTGGTCATCTACCATGTTTATAACCTGAAAGAATATTCTTTGTAGGCAGCCAATGCAATCTCCCATTTATTCAGAATCAGCTGTGAAAGAACATGGATCAGAATGCTTTGAAGATCATGAGAATAGAAATGTCAGAAGAGAATTGCTGGATCAGGCCAAAGGTCCATCTAGCCCAACATCCATTTATCATAGTGGCCAGCCAGTGGGAAACCGGCAAACAAGACATCAACGCAACACCACTCTCCGCAGTTGTTCTCTCCAGGAACTGGTATTTAGACACATACAACCTCCAATTCTGGAGCCACCAGCTGACATGACTAGTTACAGTGGTACCTCTGGTTACATACGCTTCAGGTTACATACACTTCAGGTTACAGACCCCGCTAACCCAGAAATAGTACCTCAGGTTAAGAACTTTGCTTCAGGATGAGAACAGAAATCATGCTCCTGCGACGCGGTGGCAGTGGGAGGCCCCATTAGCTAAAGTGGTGCTTCAGGTTAAGAACAGTTTCAGGTTAAGAACGGACCTCCAGAATGAATTAAGTACTTAAACCAAGGTACCACTGTACTTTTATAATGAAAAAGAAAGAGAGAAGGTTGGAGAAAGAAGGTCAAAGAGCCTGCACAAATAGCTAGAAGGAAAGCTGGGAGCCTGTGCTTGTGGACACAAAATCACACCTTCGCAAAAATGCGTATGCAACAGGAGACTACATGCAATTCTACATGAGAAATTTTTCCACACGCTGACCTGTAGCATGTTATTGTTCTGTTCTCTTGTGGGTTGGAGGGTTCACAAAGCTGAAGACATTCCAAAGGGAAGCTTAAGTTCAAAAAGATTAAAAAATTCAGCCTAATAACCTGATGAAAGATGGAGAATTTACATGGCTTGTCAAGTTTTTGAACCTGCCAATCACATCTCCAGATATAGCATGCTGATTACTGCAGTACCCTGGTTCTTTCAGAGGAACAACTAAATGAATATACCCACATGGCCCTTCTCATTCAGTCAATGAATTTTATACAATGAAGGGAACAACTCATAATATATAGTTGGTTTGGGAAAAGAGCCAGTTCCATAATGTTTGAAAAGTGCTTTCAGTCAAATGCAGAATGGTATTATCTTCCTAATGATGTATATGGTTGACACCAGTTTAGTCCTAACATACAGGAAAAAGGTAGCCCAAATGTATTAAATTAACTACATAATGTGTTCTAATAAACAAAGGAGAAATGAAAAAATAAAGGATTTCAAAAGCATTTTGTTGGCAATATGAAGTTTTCTTGAATGAGATTTACAGATACAAATCTTTCAACAAACATGAACGTGCACACACGCACAATTTTTAACATAGTTTTTTATTGGATTTTCACAATTATAAAAAACAAAAGAAAGAAAAAACATTTTGCAAGCTGTACTTAGTTTATTCTCTTTTATTAATGATGATCAGTGCACATATATATCCCTTTTTGGGTCACTGTCTCTTCTGACAAGGTCTCAGACAGTATAAGGGAGCTAAATCAATACTTGCTTATTCATCCCTTATAATTAATTCTATCAGATACAAATTCCAGAAGAGGTGTCTCCTATTTCATGCATCTTTTCAATCTTCAGGCTGGTGCCTTGGAGGGGTGACTATTGATCCCCAAGTGAGAAGAGTCTCATATTAACTGTTATTGAAGGTGTCAAGATATGTCAGGGACTGTCAATAATGCAAATCACTGTTAACATACTAGATATAAAATGAAGAATAAATACTCTCTCTTGTGGAGAAATCCATTTTATATTCTATGACTGTTGTACGCTAATCTTTAAGGCATAAATTTTAGATTGCTAAATATATTTAGATGAATTGTCTTCTGGCTTCATTTTCTCAATACTGGTGAGTTGCAAAACACACATTTGGTATTTTGGAGTGAAGCAAGCTAAACTATACATGGCTTTTGTGTGATCTCCCTCTCTGTATCATGAATAAATTTAGATGGCCAGTGATTTGCTTCTCTTGCTAAAATCTCACTTTGCTAAATTTTAGAACTCTCTACATGACCCTAAGGGACGCAGGTGGCGCTGTGGGTTAAAGCCTCAGCGCCTAGGACTTGCTGATCGAAAGGTCGGCGGTTCGAATCCCTGCGGCGGGGTGCACTCCCGTCGTTCGGTCCCAGCGCCTGCCAACCTAGCAGTTCGAAAGCACCTCCGGGTGCAAGTAGATAAATAGGGACCGCTTACCAGCGGGAAGGTAAACGGCGTTTCCGTGTGCGGCTCTGGCTCTGGCCAGAGCAGCGATGTCACGCTGGCCACGTGACTCGGAAGTGTCTCCGGACAGCGCTGGCCCCCGGCCTCTTGAGTGAGATGGGCGCACAACCCCAGAGTCTGTCAAGACTGGCCCGTACGGGCAGGGGTACCTTTACCTTTACCTTTACATGACCCTAATGCCTCCCTTTAAATTATTTCTTTACATTACAATTCAGTCACAGTTTATAGCCTCATCCTTTTAGCAACTTTATCAACAAAGCAGCTCCTTGGACAGGTCTTTAAGGCAGATCACAACTGTTGTTCATGAGCTGGTTCTGGGGTTTGACAGCATCCTTGTTATCGGAACTGTAGCAGGCAATGGTGTGGCTTCCTTCATGCTTATTTATTGACAGTGCTTTTTTCAAAAAAGAAATGTTTAGGGTACTCTCATTTTGACTCAAGAAAATACCATTTTATAGTTAAAATTAGGAAAAACAAATACAGTAAATAGACAAAAGTACAAAGATTCACAAAATGTTTAGGGGTATGCGTACCCCTGCGCACCCCCAGAAAAAGCACCTTTTATTGATACCCCAATCCAGGAAAGAACCCATGGAGAATACATTGACATTAACTAGCTAGACAACTGTGTGGGTGGAGCTATTAGAAGTCTGGCAGGATACCTTTATTTTAGAAGGAATTTTTAGATGTTATTTGAGCAGTAGGTTTTCTGCCATGTCGGGAACATGAGTAGCTTAGTGATGGTGTCGGGGACAAGCAGGGCTCTGACAAGTGTGTGGTGGAGGCAGGGGGCCAGGGGATTGACTCAGAAGAAGGGACTAGTGGTTTATGGGATTTGGCTGGAGCCAGGGCAGGGGGAGGAGGAAGAGTCTGAAAAGTCAAGAGATGGAGGAAGGCCCACAGGATGTGCCAAAGGTGGAGGAAGAGACTGTTCAGGTGAGGACCGGGCCGGTTGAATCCCCCCCCCCCTGCTGTCTCCTAGAACCAGGAATGTCTTGAAGAGAGGAGAGCAGCAACAACTTCCATGTAGGCGAAGTCTCAGGTTGCGCATGCACGGCCCATCAGATGAGGGTACATAAGTGGGGAGGTGTGGTTCCACTGTTGCTGCAACTGCTCCATAAGGCCCATATCTGTGGCCAGCTGCTTAGAGGCGAGAAGCATGTGTGCATGTGTATCCAGAGGACTGTGAGAGCTTCTCTAAGTGTTTCTCTTGCCAATAAAGAGTTAACTATTAGATGTGTGCCTTCCTTATTTGGGGCGGGGCCAGACACCTATATGTTTTGGCTCTTATGTTCTTACGTTCTGTTTAAACAGATGGAATAGAAATAAGATTGGCTAGCTTCCAGATCAGATGTGTGTGTGTATGTGTATAAAGGAAGCAGAACAGATTAATTTCAGGTGTGTTTTCATGAAATAAAATCGGAATAAGTCTATTTACTTATTAAAAGTTAAATAGTATAAACACATAAATCTAATTCAATAGAAGGCTATTAGCTTGCCAAATGTTGATATGCTGGGTGGCAGCTGAGAAAGGTGATCTGAATATTTTGCAGCAGCTGTGCATTTTAAGTGCACAGTATCGTGTGTGGGATGGTATTTTAGAAGCTCATTCCCAGCCCATAAACAAATGAATCAATAGATACAGAGATGCACGTAGAGCCAAATGAAGTCATTGCAAGCAAGTTCATAAAACTTCATGAACTCAGTTTGAAAATGTGCTCCCTTTTAAATTTATCTTTTTTATGATGTAGTGAGGATCTAACTGCAGTTTTCGGAACTGGACTAGCAATGGAAGCAAACCAATGCCCTACATAAGCTCAGAAGCGCAGTTTGTATCCAAGCAGGAAGTGAGCAATTGGTATTATGGACCAACTTCCAGTTAAGGTCCGGCAGGCTGTTGAACCTCTGGCACCTTCTGAATCCAGCAGGCCTTTTAACTGAAGTCTGATTTTATAGTTTTAACTGATTTTTACCTTTTCTGTATTTCATGTCTTGAATACTGCTTAGATATGATTGTGGTTAAGCAGTATATATATTAAAAATAAGTAGTCCACCCCCTCGCCCCCATGTGGGGATGAGCCTGCCTAGGAAAGCCTGTGCAATTGCCCTGGAAGGTGGCAACTCCTCAAATACTGATGAACTGAATCAGTATTCCTGAAAGAGGTTTCTATTCCCCACCCTTTCTTCAAGTCCAAAAAGCCAGATTTCTCTTTCCTCTTACTCATTTTCTATCTTCCACAGCCTAGCAGGATTTACATGTTGGCAATCCAGAGGTCTTTTTTTGCTTTGAAAGATGGCGATACAACAAGTGACATGGGGGTTGGAGGCAGTTCTCAACCCAAGATTGGCCATCAAGCTACAGGGACCATCACAAAAACAGGAGCTGACTCAAGCTTAGTACCCTGCGTAGTCTACTGATTTCAGCAGCTCATGGCCTCACAGGGTACGGCTAGCCAGTTTGTTTGCATAGTACCGTCTGTGATGCTGTCATTCAATATCTACTGTTAAGGATGTTGCTTCTCAACGGTAGTGGCTAAGTAGCAAATCTGCACCATGTGCCACAGGCTACATTGCTTTTCTAAAAGAGTCTCGGAGTTTTCAATCTGGCAACCCCATCCTCTAGTCATCAACTGCCTGTACCAAATCCTTGTTAGGCATGTTCAGTTGTATCAGGCACATTAACCAGTATAAGAGGCACTGATGAGTTCTCATTCTGAACACACAAAAAACAGCATTTGTTTTGATGAGTAGATGATGGGAGTAGAGAAACCTGTGAATTCTTAAAAAGTGGTTTCAAATACGAAAAACAGAGTGCTTCTAAAAAAACCCACGACAGTTCTTAAAAGCATATTAAAGTGTGAGATTTATTTTCGGTATGGTTTTTGAAGTTATCAAATATTAGCCATTACTAAATTAAATTCTGACTTCTTAAATAGATTTATATTTTTTGCATTCCATATGTCTAGTATACATTACAATATCATTTGGACCCCTATGGCATCATCTTAACTATAGATTTAGTGAACTGAAGCAAATGATATTAAGAAGAATGATGAAACTGCCAACACATTAGCACTGCTTTGTATTCTTTCCATCTGCTTTTTGTCTGAAAAGTCCCAGCTTTTTATTTGCGTAATGGTTGTTTTATGCTATTTTCTTATGGAATGATGCTGTCTAGAACAGCTGGCCCTATCTCTATTAAACACCTGATTGTCTACACAAATCTTTTGTTCGTTTAAAAGAACGATAGCTTCTGTTGCTTTGCATCACCTCCATTGCATGTAATATTGTCTAGATGACTCTTCATTGCATAGGTCTCCAAAATACCATACAAAGCAAGGAGGTAAAGAACTGCTCTAGCCCGGGTGATATTCTCACTGATTGTTCTTTCCTCGAAATGCTCTTTTCGAAAGCCAGTCAAGATTTTATTCATATTTGGGGAATTTACATATATTTCTCACGCTTGTGGAATAATGAAAAAACCTCAGCATGGAAGCTTTGAACCCCAGCAAAAAAATTATTTCAGTAGAGATCTTTTGACAGTTTTGTGTGTGTGTTTATTTATTTAATGCTTTTCTATGCTGCCTTTCTTCCATTGTGAAACTCGTTGTTGTTTAGTCATTTAAAGGTAAAGGTAAAGGTACCCCTGCCCGTATGGGCCAGTCTTGCCAGACTCTAGGGTTGTGCGCTCATCTCACTCTATAGGCCGGGAGCCAGCGCTGTTCGCAGACACTTCCGGGTCATGTGGCCAGCGTGACAAGCTGCATCTGGCTAGCCAGCGCAGCACACGGAACGCCGTTTACCTTCCCGCTGGTAAGCGGTCCCTATTTATCTACTTGCACCCGGAGGTGCTTTCGAACTGCTAGGTTGGCAGGCGCTGGGACCGAGCAGCGGGAGCGCACCCCGCTGCGGGGATTCGAACCGCCAACCATGTGATCGGCAAGTCCTAGGTGCTGAGGTTTTACCCACAGCGCCACCCGTGTCCCCCTTGTTTAGTCATTTAGTCGTGTCCAACTCTTCGTGAAACTCAAGGTGGCATAAATTGGGTTTCCATGCGGTCTCCAATCTAGGCACTGGCTAGAGCCAAATCTCCCTAGCTTTAGCAAGATGGCTGTATCATGTATTTTTATTCCATGGTGGTGATATTCCATTGGTTATCCTTGATACAAGGTTAATAATGAGTGAATTAGATAGTCAGCAGATTCAATTGAGTAGGTTCTGCTGTTGTTGAACTAGGAACTTGCAGCCAAAGTTCCAGCCATTTACCTTGAAGAAGAAGAAGAAATTTATCTTTATGGCTTCCCCTACCCTAGCTGGCTTCATTCCCAGGCCAACAAGCCTCATGCCATGCCTTCCCTTCCCTTCCCAACTGCATTTTGTGGTGTTCCTCAGCTGCCTATATTAGTAAGCTAGGGTTGCCGTATTTCAAAAAGTAGAAACCAGAACACTCCAAAAGTTGCTGAGCTTCTTTTCTTTTCTTTTTCTTTTTTAGGAAACCCCCAAAATTGTTTGTTGAGCTTCTTTTAGGACAAACCCCAAAGTTGTTGACCATAAAAAGCCAAGTAATCTGATAGTTACATGGCCCATTTGCTTCCCAAGATTAACAACCCACATCACTCCTTGACTCTCTATGACACGGAACTCTACAATTCTATTATTCTAATATTTCCATCTCAGCAGCAGCACTTGCAGTAAACATGACTGACTCTCTATACCTAGTCCATGGGAGCCATTTTGTGTGTTATGCGGAAGTAGCATTAAGGGATTCCTGAATGATTTACATGTTCTCTTCCCATGCTTCTGAGTATCGTGTGAAGAAAACAACAGCAGCAACAACACATAAGCATGGTGGGATACATGAGCTATATCCTCACCAGGAGAAGTGTGGAAAGAGATGCATCGATTTCTTATTCCGCCTCTGTTGCCACATTCTCTTAATGTGCAAAGCAGCTCAGATAATTTTGTGAATACGTATTGACATCACAGCCTCTGGATAATGATGGCCTCATGAATTATGTGTTGGCAGTCGGTCCTGCATCCCAAATGCTGCCCTCCGGGCCACACCCTCTCCTGAGCCACCCATCTTACCAGCCCTGCTTTGCACTCTCTTTGAATTTTTGCCTGGCTGAAATGTATCCTTGAATTCTGATAAAATCCACATTTGTTGCTCCTCCCACTTTTGCCTTGGCCATTGTGGCCCTTCAGGTTGAAAAAGGTTCTTCACTACCCCGGTCTATGTAAGCTTTTGAGGAATTTTAGCATGATATGTAAATGTATTTGACTGACAGATGGAATTATCTGAATTAGGCAAAATTCAGCTAAAAAGAAATGTAGCTGAAAGATTTAACATTAAGAAATATATTATTTTTAGCCTTTTCTTTCACAGTCAATAATGAAAAAAGCATTATCTGTTGACTCTATTGAGAGGAATCCAATTAAAATCTGACATTAAGGACGTTGGCAGTTAGCAGATAGAGTGACTGCAGTAAACATATTTTTCATTTATGATTCAGCTCACAATAATCTTAAATGTGATATTTTATTGCCTGCTAATATCTTAAGGGACTCTGCCAGTTTCTATTTAGCCCTTTGGAGCACAAATTTCCTGGTGCAAAAAAAGATGCTTGCAATATAATGAATGTGGAAAAGAGTGTCAAGGGATATTTCCAAGTGCTTAAACCCATTTGAGGTTTATTAATTTTCTGGATTTAGGTTAACATGGTTTCATGAATAGGCACTGGGCCTGGAGAGTGGGATTAGGAAGGTTTCCAGGGGCTCTGAACTTGTGTCAAGCAAAACTGTCATGCCAACAAGCTAAGTCAACTGAACAGGGGAAAGCCTTTAAAGTGCTCTACCAGTGCATAATGTTTGTAAATTTTATTCAATTAATTTACAGCTGCAGGGCTCATGAGGCTGAAATGGAAGTTTTGTGAAGTTTTGATAAGAAAGCAGCCAAAGCAAAGAGAAAGGAAAAACAGAGTTTGATTAGCTGCACATAGTTTTAAAAGGAGTTGGCAGTAGAATGACAAATAAATGCTGGAAGGGCCATCTGCTGTGGTGTTTTTTTTGTATGTGTGTGTATACATGTATACTTACCTCCCCCTTATTTTGTTGACAAAAATAAAAGGTGTAAGATTCCCCCCCCCGTTTTTTATCTATTTCTTCTGCTTTTGCTGTTGATTTTTATTGAGCAGTTTAATGATTTCTTAAATTCTGGGAAGGGAGGTGTGTGTGTGTGTGTGTGTAGAGAGAGAGAGAGAGAGAGAGAGAGAGAGAGAGAGAGAAGGCTGGTTGAAGTATGGCTGCCACAGGTGTATTCATTACCTGTTAGGTACTTCAAATGAATGCTAGGTAGAGCTAGCAGTCCTTAGGCTTGAGTCATCCTCTTGATTCTGTATGTACCTGGGCTGCACTCCATTTGCACCTGTTAATGTACAATGAGTTGAGTAGTCAGAGAGTGTGTTTTGAAGTCACAGCAGCCTGAACAATCTAGAACTATAACCTATTACACAAGGGGGTAAGGAGCAATCAATAACTTAAATTGTCTTAGAGGTACTGAAATCTATTATATGGAATAATTAATCTAGGCATAATAAATTTACAAGGGTCCATTTGGATTTTAGTCCATCATTCTAACCTATTTTACAAGGTGTACATGGATATCAAGCCCTAATCCATAGCAATGCTAAGGAAAGTTTGGACCTTTCTCTAAAGATGAAGTTCTTAACGTTTCCAGACTTCATTTTTTAAGATAGTTTTGCATAGTTTTGCTCTGGATACAAATATTGTCATGTTTAAGACAATATTTAACAAAGACAAGGATCAGCAAAGCATATTGGCCAACGACCTTCCTTTTTTTGAATCAGCATTTAATAATCTAAGGCTGTTAGAAAAACTTTGATTACATTTGGGAGCCTCCTAGATGGGTTGTGAGAGAATCATTCCTACAGTAAAAGAAATCAGTGAAAAGACTCTTATTTGCCTATGTTCAACTGCTGGAGTTCTTCTTTTCTAGAGATTTTGTGGGGGCTATTAGACAAACGCATCAAGGGCATTTGGTTATTGGTGTCATAATAATACCCAGTCTTCACACTGATTTTGTGTCTCTGAGCTTCTGGAAAGAAAAGAGTGGGGATTTTTAATTGTATCTATAGATCTTCAGAGTGTGCTTAATCTACAGGTTAGAGCAGAACTAGCCATTAGATAACTACTAACTCAAAGTCCAGGCCAGTTTCAGATGGATTCAATATTGCAATTTCAACAATGTTTTAAGTACATAACCATAACAGCATCTTATAAAGGAAAAAAATAATTCCACTGGGCATGGTGAAAGATTTTATTTATTTATCTAAACCATTTAGATCCCATTCTTTACCAAAAAGGCTTCCAGAGTAGGTTACAAAAGTCAGCAATATGACAGTAAGCCCCTCAGGCTTACAGTCTAAAAGACCTGAGTTAAAACGGGTGGGGAGAGGGAAAAAGTTGTTTTTTTACAGTTCTTAGGACACATTTATAAAGTTCTGACTACACAGATTCTTGGAGATAGGGATGAAAGTCTGCTGCATCCCAGTTCACAGAGGGATGGACAAAGTTTGTCGCCTTCTGCCTCCAGGTGAAAAATTGTTAAGAATCCATCTGGAAACTCACACTTTAAAAATACTTACGAGAGGGGTGGACACAGCATGTAACCCTTGAAATGCTTCGTAATGAAATCTACAGGACTGGATTCGGAAGGGAACCTTTGCTCCGATTTGAATTCACCTGGATCAGATCAGCTGAGCTAGCTTTGGAATCTGAGTAGGGTGAATTCTCCATCTGTACTTGGAGAGCAACCCATCATTGGAAGCATTTTCCTCTCACATCAGGTCTAGGAGCACAGCAGATGGCTATGTCCTGGCCAAGAGGGCAAGGCCCCTTCTGCCACACAGTTCTTCCCTCAGATGGCTCATGCAAAGCCAAGAGGGAGGTATAAAATTTCCTGTCAAGCATTGATAAAAAAAAGTTTCTTCAGATGCTCAGGAAAAAAAGCTAGAATCTTCTACCATCCCAAGCCCAGAGCTGATAATAATATTTTTATTTTGTGTGTGTTTCTGTTTAATGAAATATTTGCACTTCTCTACTCTCTACTGTATGTGCTCAGGGTAGCTTCCAGTGTAAATTGTAGTATCAGATACAGACGACCAACTATTGATATAGAATGTCAGCTGTTGATAAACATTCTTGCAAGTTTTTGTCCCTCAAATACAAAGCTGACGATTCAAGAGTGTGAAGAGATATTGGAACTCCCACAGCCCTACGTTCCATCCTACCTGCAGCTTGGCTTGCTTAATGCTGGAATTCTGGCCTGTATTATAAGATTTTTGCCTTCATGTCCTATTTGTGGGATTTCTAGAAGCTTCTAGTCCATTATTGGAAAAAGAATGCAGATCTAGATGGACTTTTGGTCTGATCCAGCAGGACTTTTCTTATAACTGTAGCAGATTGACATAAGACCATACTTGAGACTTGCATGGTCTGTTTTTCTCCCCATGCATATTTTAAAGATGCAGCTAGGGAATATACTCTTGGTGTGAGCTGTTAATCTTCAGTTAAGTACGGGTGAGTAATTCTATTTTCACACTTATGTCTAGTTTACATAAGACTTGTATGGACATTTAGCCACGGTTTCTTTAATTAACTCATTTACAAATTAATTGTTGCTGTCACAAACACTGCTTCCAATATTTCATAGAAAGAAGAATTATAGGATCCTCACTGTGATGGCCTGGCACAACCTTTGGTGTTTTCTCGGGCACTATGCCTGGCTTGACCATCTGGGTGGGTTAGAGCATTGTTTAGATTGCCCTGCTATGGGTATTCTGGTGGTACATGTGGAGTACATAAAATCCTGATGAAAATAACATTTTTGGCTTATAGCGTAATGCAGTTTTGTAAAGTACCATTTGTCATAAGCAATGAAATTTTGGAGTAGCGTAAAATGACATATTTATAAACCATGTGTAACAGCCTTTTGATTACATGCTATGTTTGCTGTTTAGTGGTATGCTGAGAGTTATCAAGGCTGCAATTTACTGAGCACAGTGGCACATACTACTGAGTAAACTTCCCCAATATTCACTATAACTATATTCAGAGTTCCATATTTTAGTTAGGCTCTTCTCTCCAAAGACTATAATGGATCGCCACCTTAATCTGTGTTTCCAATATTTTTTGAAGGGCTGCCTGTCTCCATACCAGTATATTAAAATCTTTGTTGAAGATGATGAGTGTCCTTGACATCTGGTGGCTTATCAGTGGGCCTTCAAGTTGTGATATGGGAGGATTACCTGGTGCCTACTTCTTTTGGCATGAGGCAAATATTCGCCCCCCCCCTCAAATTTTTGAGAGATAATTTTAATTCTCTTGACTGTTTGATTATGATTTGGGGGCTTTTACATTTTTGTATTTTCAGTTCAACTGTGTTATTTTTTTTGTAAAGTACCATGGGATTGTAAGTATGAAAGCTTTTAATATATTTATCTATCAAATTCCTATAAATTTTATATGGCTTGTATCCAGTGGTGGTTTTGTGCCAGTGGAAGCACTTCCACACACGTAAGGAAAGACCCATAACTGTCACCAAACCACCAACTGCAACCCTCTGTGCCATATCTCATACTCTTCCAAAAAGGTCCTTCAGTCTTTAGGAGAAGCTTTTGGGAACCACTTCTGCCAGTGCAAAGTTAGCATATTTTCATTCCATTGACATTCGTATTCTACCAAAAATGGTATTATTGGTCTCACTGTCTACTGTGGCGAAATCATATAGCTTACATTCCTTACGTAATTAATTATGTAAGCTATATTGTCATTATGCTATTTCATCCATTTCATTTCAGTGCAACACAGTGCAGATTAGAGAGAAAAAACAATAGTCAATTATGTAACATTTGCAGACTGAAAACAACAACAATAGAAAATACCAATCATATTCACTAGACTGATTTCCCTTCTGGACATGGGATAAATAAGCAAACATAGGCAGTTTCCCTCTTTGTTGTAATTCTACGACATTCCTAATACACACACACACATCTCCCCCCTACAGATTCTTGTGTGTGTTTAGTACAGTTTATGGCTTATGATTCACTCCCAATATGATAAGCCTCTTATATAAGACAGCAGTAACATCTTGATACTTTAATCTCCAAACCAATTACACTTGATTTTACAAAATATTTCAGTCAGCCATTTTCTGCTGTCAGAGAAATAAATTATGTTTCTTTTTCACCTTCATAAATGATGACTGGCAACAGATAGCAACCTCAGCAAACATTTGTATGCTTGTAATGATGCTTGCAGTGTTATTACAGGCATGGAAGTAAGTTAGATAAACATCAGTATTAGATGCTGTGTTGTTTAGACCAAGTGCCTAGACATCAGTTGCCAGTTGTTCACTCACTGAACCACCATGGCAGAAGGTCAGAGGTGGGTAACTGCTAGCTGGCAAGCTGAAACTCTAGCCAGTGAGTTAGTTGCTGGGTCCCCGCCCCCCGGATATAAAACTCAAGGCCTGCTGTTATTCTTCATTCTGAGCAATACTGTCCAACTCCCTTGTCTACTTATATTATCTGTCTCTCTGCTCATACCCTTCATTGCTCTACGCATGAATGAAGTGAACCCCAAAAGAACCTTGCTGTTTTTGGAATGCAGGTCTTTCACATTGCTATTCAAACATTCAATGCTCAGGGGCAGTCTTTGCCAAACTGATGCCCTCCAGATGTTTTGGACTACAGTTTTCGGATGACAAAATGCATGCTGGCTGGGACTGATGGGAGTTGTAGTCCAAAACATAAGTGGGAGGAGCCCATGTTGATGAAGGTTTGGGTGTCCAGCTGTTGTTGGACTACAACTCCCATCATCCCTAGCTAGCAGGACCAGTGGTCAGGGATGATGCGAGTTGTAGTCCAACAACAGCTGGAGACGCAAGTTTGAGAAACACGTCTGGGTTGTTGTGCTGGTTTGCACTAGCCAAGCTTTCATTGTTGCTGCCTGATTTCCTTCCCAAGTCTAGAAGGCTAGAAGGGCAAAAGGAAGCAGTCTTTGCACTGAGATGTTGGTGCTGGGAGAATGCATACACCTCGACGTGTTTCAACCCATTTGTCTTGTTTGTGTGATCCATTTTTCTGTAACCAGTCTTAATAGTTATTTTCTAGGTCAAATGTAGTCTCCTAAAAGAAAGTTTTACTAAACTTGAAAAGTGTTGTATGATACCAAAGGCCTACCAAGCCCAACATCCTGTTTCCCATAGTCTCAACCAAGCATGACTGACTGGACTGTAGAGCACATAATGTTGCAAAGTTGACTTCCTTAGTAGGTACAATTTCAAAGCAATATCTGTTGTTCAAATTTCTAATTATTGTTCCCCTGCCAGAACACTATGACAGCAGCTTTCCATAAATTAGCCAGCCAAAAACCCAAGACATCTGCAGGCAATTTGGGATAGTAAGCGGCCGGGGGGGGGGGGGGAGGATTCAGGGCACTCTATTCCCTTTTATTACCACTTATGTGCTTCTCAGGCAGAGACATTCCTTTCTACTTTCCATACTTTTAGCTAGTCAGTGGATAATTCCCCAATCCCCAAATTCTTCTGAAATACAAAAGCATATGATAAATTTCAAGGTTCTCAACAGGTTTGTTTGGGATGCAAAATATCCCATTGTGTTCACTCGCTTATCTGCTGGATTTGCCTGCCATGCTCCTATTACAGTATGTTTTTTTATACTATCCTGTGGGGGGTCTAATGATGTGTATCATCACACTGTTGCGTTTGGCTAAGTGGGCTGACCTTGAAAGACATGCTAAAGGACATGCATAGTACATGGTGGTCACAGTACATGAGAGATAAATTAAAATGGCAAAAAGCAATTAAGTAGACTTTATAAAGCTATAATTTGCCATTCTGTAGTTCTTTGGTTTGTCAGTTCCAAACATTTTTATTGAGGACAAATAAAAATAAGTAGTTCTAAACTGCTGGGAGTATCTGAAAATTGTTAAAGCCTTTTGTTGTAATCTGGTTACTGTGATTGATGCAGATAAGAGATTGTTATTGGGGGGAGGAGAGTTCAAACTGTGGAAATAGGAATTTGTTTTATTGTGTATGAGTGTCACGATTTTATCTGCAGACCTAAGGGACAAGCGAAGATTTTGCTATTTGTTTCAGTAATTGCATCCTTGTATTATGTTTTTGGTGTGATAATTGCTAATTCCATTTTTAAATAGAATGCTTTGCACTTTATGCTTCCAGAATACAAATCAACAGATCAACAGTAAGAAGCATATAGATGAATGTTGCAGAGGAATTTTGTTGTCCGCTTATTAACTATAGGGAGTTATTTATTTCACCTGTGGCCTATCCAAGCAGCAACAACCTCAGTAAACATATTAACTGAATTCTGCTTATTAAGAGAGGTTCCTCTTACTTTCTAGAATAAAACTGTAGTGCTATGTTCTCTTACTCAGGTAAATCCCAATGTAATTCAGTTGTAATTCATATGTTAAAAATGCCCGACTTTCCAGCAAAAACAGGAATCCAGCAATGGAGGGGAAGTGTGTATGTAAACGAGTATTTTTCTATTTACTGCTAACATCCACTTTAGCAAACCATTGCCTCTTTGCTGCCACCATAGAACTAAAAACATTCATATTTTGCTATAGCGGTTAACTTTTCAGTAGCTATGAATAAATGTGGGAGAAAACAGACCAAAGTACTAGATTGATGTGACCACCCACAATCCCTGCCGAGATGTGCATAGGATTCCAGGGGTTTTGGCCTTCAGCCAGGTTCTGTGGTCCTTTGGAGAATTGAAGAGTCGGCGGAGACTGTGGTAGCTTTAAGAATCATGATTTATTCACATATTTACACCTGAGTTTGGATGGAGGGAATCCAGATTTTATAGCATGGTCATCTCAAGAATGGCTTGTTCCCCACAGCAGTGCAGCACTGGAGTCAAAGGAATCTCTTCCAGCCTGCCTTCATCCAGCCTGCCCAAGATGGGTCCCTGTCTTTGTTCTTTCCCTCCTCCTTCTTCCCAGCATGCCTTGCTAAAGACACTCTTTCCCTGTCACCTCATTACCAGCTACCCTGGCAAACCTCCAAATCCCCAGTCTCTGTTAACACCTCTCAGGGTTGGGGGAAGGTCAGTTTTCTTGCATTGCCAATGGACCTTAATGGCCCTGTACTGTTTCTTAATGACCCTAGCTTGACCAGGTCAATTTGAATAGGCTAGCTCAGGATTTCCTCTGCAGCTTGTATTTCCCCCTTCATATTACAAATGATCAAAACTCTACCATTTATTAATGTATTGGGTTTAGGGGGTTTCCCCCCCCCCATCAACATATAGCACCATTAACAGACTATAATGTTTGTTTAAAGGATTACTTATAAGGATTGTGGTTTCACTTACTTGCTGTTACTTTATTGCGTAAGGAATAGGGTTATGATCCTTTTATGAGGTTGTGGTTCCATCTCCTAATCAAGTCCTTGCTGATTACCCAGTTGGCAGACAGCTCCTTTTTTGCAGTTTTCACCTTGGTCCTTCACTTCCTTCACTTCTCTGGCTTCATTCATATTTGCAGCTGTGGTCTTCAACCTGGTCCAGCAGCCGAACTGGTAACCAGTGCAGTTACAGATGCTGACTGCCTCACTCCTGAAAGGACTCTGGCAGCTGTGCTCTAGACTAGGTGATGTTTCTGATCCACCTTTAAAGGCACCCCCCCCCCCCCACAGCACTTTTCAGTAGTCTAGTTTGGAAGTGATCACAGAGCACAAATCCAGATAAGGGCACAGTTGGGGTACTATCCAAAGCTATAAAAAGCACTCAGATCTTCACCAGGATCACTCCCAAACTACAAACTTAAACTTGATCTTTCAGGGGGATTGTGACACCATCCAACACCAGCTGTAAACCACCTTCCAAAGCTGAGGATTTCTAGTGGTTGTACCCTTTTCTGATAATCTTGAAATTACCCCTTTTCGCATAAAGAACCTACACTTTTTCTCCCTCCTCTTTTGCTGTACTATGGGTCCAAATAAAATTATGCAGGGAGACCAATAATCTAACATGCCATCAGGTTTCCTGAATTCACAGTTACATAAAAATGCAGGATATTCTAGCTTTACTGGTAAGATGTCTTCCACTATAGTATGAAGTAGGTTTCCTTTCTCCTTCCCCTTTCCAAATACAGTCATTGTTTAACTCGCCTACATATTTTAAAAATAATTACACACACAAAAATGGAATGGTGTACAATCCACTTTCTGTACTGCAGATTGCAGCCTCTGTGTTGTTCCAATTATATGTATACATATGAGTTCTGGTTTTTTTATCAGTCCCATCTCTAGGATGTGAAGAATTGATTTCCAGGAGATTTGAAAACACAACCTGGGTAATTCATTTTTACTTTCGATTTTCTTCCAAAACAATTCTGACAGCCCATTCCACTATGAAGTTAAGCCAAAGTTGATGGATTTAAGTTAATTTAGTGCCTTGAAGAAAAATGTGGCAGCAACAGTTCCTATGCCAGACCCAGTGAAGTAAATGTCACCTTTGCTTGCGGCATTCAAACATCACAATAAACCATTGTGATAGAATAAACCATGGTTTATTGTGATAGGATGAGCTGCAGTGAGCCTTAAGTTTGCACACTCCCCCCTTTCCTCTTTAGTGGACCACAAAGAAAGTTTAAAAGCTTTTTCTTCTATTGTTGAGGTACAATATTTTTTCTAAACCTGACAAACTGGTTAATACTAATGGTGGTTTGATTGAAGCAAACTATAATTTCAAACCATAGTTTATGGAACTGGTTCGTTTCAACAAAACATGGTTAATATTGGCCATAGTTTATGGTTTGTATGACCGGCCAAACTGCAGGTAATCTAAAACAGAAGCACAAAAATTCCTCATCTGGTTGCAGCTGCACCTGAGAAGGGGAGGGTGAGGGAAGAGCACAAGATCTCAAGGATTGTGGCTATGATGTCTGAATATAGCCATTGAAACTGATTTGGATGCAGGTATTTACTTTTGGAACTGAGTTACTTAGGGGAGGTGGTCCCTTGATCTTCTGCTTATTCCAGAAACAATGTAGTATATGGCACTGGATATTTGCAGACAGTTAGAAATATACTGTGGATTAATTTTAATTCATGGTTGAGATCTAGCCTCTGCAAAACCGAAAATCAGCCATAAGGTAACTTGGTTGTTCCGTCACAATTAAGAACAGCAAGGAGTAATCTAGGCAGCTTTACTCACTGTTCATCCTGGATAAGCTTTCAAACATAAAAAACAAGAAAGTGTAAAACCAGGCCCCAAGGAGCAATTTTTCTTTTCTTCCTCTCTGCAGTCTTTTCTTACAGCCTATCAGCATGAATTTAGTAGGGAGGGGGGGCTGCAAGCACTATATTCTTTCCTTTAGATGCCTTCAAAGTATTCATCAGAGCAGTGTGCAGGAAATGCATCTACTACCACCTCCTCCTTCCAGTTCTGGATAATTTCATAAACACCCAGTGTTTATCAAATTTATTTCTATTTAAAAAGGACAATTTTAAGGCTCTTTCAAGGCTTTCTATGCAATGTCGTAATTGTCTTAAATATTACATTCAAGTGAAAAATCTTATAATTCTGTAATGAGTGCCATGGTTTTTATTACAGCCCTGTAAAAAATATTCATTTCTTATTAATGTAATTTGTGAGTCACCTAACACACCAGCTTTTAGACAACGTACCATCAGGTTTAAAAGCACACAAAATGGTTAGGAATGGGCATCAAAATTTAATGTTTTTTAAAATGTAAAATGATACCAGCCTCCACACAAAACAAAACAAAACAAAAACCAGTGTTGGGGTGACCCTAATACAAAAGCTTGACGCAGCTGCATTATGCTCCATCAAATACTTCAAAGAAGAGGAAAGTGGTCTAATCTAGGGGGGTGGGGGGAGGTTCTCCTGATATTAAGCCAGTGTTTCCTGCTACTTCCAAATTGGCAGATTTTGACTTAATGTTAGAAGTAATGATGGAAATAAGCCAGAATCACATTCCACTATCTTCCCCATTTATTTACTGACATTAACCCCCCAATTTGGAAGTAACAAGGAACACTGGTTTACTGCAATGTAACAGGCTGAGGAGAGTGCTCAGCCATGACACTTGTTCACAGTAGTCTGAACTGGACCATTTTATCATACATAAGGCCATATTATTTTGCAAAACTCTGCTTTCTGATTATTTTTCAAGATATGTTTGTTTGCATTCTGGTGGAGTCATGGTTATTTTGAATGATTTTATTTGAAAGACAGCGTTGGGTGTCTAACTTCCATACTTTATTTTTCATTTATATTGCTTCTGTAAGTTTGGGTCCAAGTAGGGGAGTTTACGAAACATACATAGCCTGATAATTTCATGAAGAGAGCATATGCCAGGGCTAAGAGAATATATTTCTGTGTGCTTAGCTTATGAGAGACCTTAGCAAATATAAATGAATGATTTCAGCCCTGTCATTTCACTGCCTGTCTGCCTCACAAATCATGTGGCTGTCACTTTCCAAAGGAAATTACATCCTGGCACAATAAATGGAACTAAAAGATTTCAACAGGTTGAATATGTTGATCTAAAGTGTATATGATTTTTCTGTGATTTGGGTGACTCAAGTACAAGAGATTGCAATATGTGTAAGAATGTGTTTTTGAAAATGGCCAGAGTCTGTTGCCTTGAAAAGAAAATCCGCACCATTCCCAATTTTCTCATTTTATTTTATTTTATTTTATTTTATTTTGATGTTTCTGGCAGCAATTGTCTGAGCTACTGTGACGTCATAAAGTCTTAACTCCTCAGTCAGTGTCAACATAATGTTTGCAGCCCAGTTACCTTTCTGTGAGGGAAGGGAAAGTAGTCAGTTTGACTAGGATTAAAACTTCACACAGGAAGAAGTATATGGAGCAGATTAAATACTGAACGTGTGAGAGAGAAAAGGCCCTGGAAACAAGGGAGATAAAAGATAGCAGTTGCGTGTCGAGGTCCCCAGGTCCACCCCAATAACTCACACATCACACAGAATTTTTGTTTAAGGTTTTTGGCATAATTTTGGCCACAACTTTATTAAAATACAAATTTGTGAGTGGTTGCTTAGGCATTGGTTGCGACTATCTGCCCCCACCATGGGGGACAGACTGACATTCCGCACGATGCGAAAGTCAGAATGGGGGTTACGCGGAGCAGGGAACCTGCCCTCACCCCAAATGCAACCAGGCATTGGTTGCGACTATCTGCCCCCACCATGGGGGACAGACTGACATTCCGCACGATGCGAAAGTCAGAATGGGGGAATACACTTGGGGGTTACACGGAGCAGGGAACCTGCCCTCACCCCAAATGCAACCAGGAGCTCATTGCTATGGCCCAAGCCCCCTTGACAGAGTGGACAAGCAATAGTTAGCCCCCAATTCCTTTAACGGAATCCCTTGCAGCAGCAGCATTAGAGGGGCAGGCACAGCCAATCCATGCCCCTCAACCAACCAAACCATAAACCAATGCCTAACCGCCACCGAGCACTCAAGCTCGCCGCCAACCACTCACAGCTGCAACCCCACCTTCAAACCCAACACAACAGAATTTAACCTTGTGTCATTTCCCAACGGGGAAAGATGCACACCATCGTCCCTGAAAAGGACAGCCTCCTTGAAGGTGATATTGGGGTGCGCAATCATGGAACCACCATGAGCAATGACTGTTTTCATTGCCACCTTATTAACGCGCTTTCTGGCTCCTTCAGTGGCAGCTGGACAGCGATTGCCACGCCAGGTGCGCCTCTGCAGCAACTGGGACCAAAAAACTTTCACACCCAGTAAAAACTCTGCCAATTCAGCCAGGTCCTTTTGAACTGTAAAACGTAAAGAACAACAGTCCGTGGCAGGCAGATCATTTCCTCCTAACTGCAGCACGATAGCTGTAGAGGGCCCCTCCAACCTCACATGCTTCCGAACAAGGGAAAGCAATTCAGCCCACAGCATTCCATGCCTGGACAGCCAAGACACTTGCGCGTGTTGAGGAAGGCCAAGACTGAGTCCAAGTCTAGACTCCCTTGCTCTGATACCGGCCCAGTAGTCAATGCTGTGGCCCACAATGCGAACAGCAGCCACACCTAAGAGAAGACAAGCAAAATTAAGTATGGGTGATCAACGATGTCTATGCACATATCCACAAAATGCATTGGACTTCCAAAGGCCCATGTTCTTAATTCTTTCTACAGACAGTCCCCAATGAGCTGCTGTAGTGGCAGCACCATTGCGGAAAGAATGAGGGGCGTAACCTGCTGCTTTCAAACCACAAGCTGCAATCGCTTTCCGCATCACCTTAGCAAATTGATGCCTAGCCAATGGGGCGCCATCCTCATGAATAAGGAATGGACCCTCCCCCGTGGCCTGAGATCCAAATACCTGGAGGTATCCTCCACTGGGCAATGACCCTTATTCCCAGTGGCAGGCAGCCTAAGAGTGGCACCCCTGCCTAACTGGTCTGTCTTCGAATTCCGGATAAACAGGACCACCTCCGAAGGGGATAAAGTTACGTCCTGCAAAAGCAGTCCCCTTGACTCTCTGCCACAGGTGAATTCCAATACCACCTCACCTACCCTCAGGGCGCCAAAAAGGCTAAAGAAAAGGCGGCTGAAAAAAGTCGTGCTACATATTTGAACCAGCAAATGCTCCTCAACTTTAAGCGCATGCTGGTCAGCAAATCAAAAGTTAATAGGCTTCCTTACCACAGGGGATAGAGTGCCCAGCCTACCCCAGCCTTGCGCACCACAAATTTGGCGCAAGGGTCTTTATTAAAAAAGGCTTTGCAGAAAAAGTAAATGGCCGTCGGTTGGATCCTGAGCGTCCTGGCCACTTGGCCCAATTGGAAGAGGTGGGCCATCCTATGGAGTTGGAGCCTATTCCAACCGTCCAAGGCCCTGTGCACGACAAACTTTTTTCAAGGTCTCTGAAAATTAAGCTTCACTATAACAGACATTGCAGCGGACTGAATTCTAATAGTTTTTTCAGCACATCAAATCTGTAGCAGGTGGGCCAAATCCTGCAGGATGTGCTCAGCGTATGGGGGCAAGTTCCTCTGAAGGCCAAGGGCTGTCAACTAAAACCCTAAGAAATCAGTCCAGGCCTTCTCATAAGAGCTAAAAAGCAGAAGGGGAATGGAAGCTGCTACTCCCTGTAATTACTAATTGTTGTCAAAGTGCAACAGGTGGTCCGGAAAAGTCCAGCAATAGCTGAGTGTCTGGAGCCCAGGATCTGAAGCACTCCATCTGAAAATGGGATAGTGTCAGCAATATCATTAGAGGATCCCGTAAACAGGTGAGCAGCAAGCACAATATTAAACCTTAAGCAGTACAGCTCAAAAGCATGAGCGGAGGGGCGGAGACTCTGCTGGAGCATGTGGACTGTTCTGCCAAGATGCTCACCACTGCCTGGTTATCCGACCAAAAGCAGATCTGACGGTCACTGAACTCCTCGTCCAGATGTGAACTGCTACTACAATGGGGAAAACTCAAGCAAAGTTAGGTCACATGGTAGCCTCACCACACTAGGCTTGAGGCCATGGCTTTGCACACCAGCAGCACCTGAAATAAAAACCAAAGGCCAAAGATCCAGCAGCGTCAGCATGAACCTGAAAATCGCTGTGCAGGTTCAAGGTATCCTGCCATGTAAGCGTACACGAAGGTAAGGGGACCTCGGGCCGCAGACAGCCTGGCCAAGTGGGAACGGAAGGGGCAGCCTGGGACAATCAATCTGCATGCAAGATTAATTAAATGACCCAGGAAGATCGGATCTGATGAAGCATCACTTGCTTCAGAAGAAGTATTGCAAAATAACTTCCTTCCAGGCAGACAGCTTCTCCATAGGCAAGCGGTATGTTTGAGCAACAATATCCCTCTGGATCCCCAAATAATGATTGGCTTGCCCTGCCAGGCTCAAGGCCAGTGTACATGATGAAGAAGGGACCCCAGGCCATGAGACAACCTGGCCAAGCAGGAACGGAAGGGGCAGCCTGGAGCAACCACCCTGCGTGCAAAATTTAACTGACCTAGCAAATGATAGGATTTGACAAAGCAACACTTGCTTCATAAGAAGTATAACAAGAATAACTTCCTTGAAGGCAAACAGCTTCACCACAGGCAAGCAGATGTTTGAGCAACGGTATCCAGCTAACCCCCAAATACGTTACTGCCTATGAAACACCCAGCTCCTCAGAGGAATAAAGGGTGTCTAGCAAGCCTACAGAGGCTGGTGTTACGTGAACCAGCCAGTAAAATAATCCAAAAAATGGTACCCCCAGTTAAATGAGTATAGACTCACACTGTTCAATCCAGAAAGGCGCTAAAGGACTTGAGCGCTGCACAGTCTATTGCGCAACCCATCGGCATCGCCTTATCAATATAAGGAGCCCCATCCCAATTAAGCCCAACCACTTAAAATCGCAGGTGAACCACCAGCAGCCTAACAGTCAATTCAATATAGCATATTGCCAACAAGGCACCTCTTCCAATTTTGTGGTGAGCTCAACCGCCTGCCCCAAAGACGTGAACTTCGCAAAACAATTCCTTAAGGATAGCGTCATTCACTAAGGTGCCTTTGGGATGCGATAAATAAGGATCAGATGGAATTATATGGGGCTTTCTTAGGGGTCCCACCATACGTTCCAATGCTTCCTAACCTTCTTTCTGGCTACCTTAGGTGGCTCTCTAACTGACTTTTGATTTGCTGTATTTCGAGCCACTGGCTAAAAAAGCCAGAGGAATCCTAAACCTTGAGAAAACCCTTCCCACAAGCACAAAGTCGCTGACCCATCTAGATACCTTTTAGCCAGGCTTTCAAGGAAGATAATTTTATGGGAATATGGGCCAGAGATAAGGAGCTATTGCTTGCCAGCTCCCAGCCCCCGCTTGGGCAGGGGGCACCTTGTGCTGCCACCATGATATGTAAAATATACAGGGCTGACGCTATCCAGAAACCCTTAAACAATAAAGCTGTCACCAGGCCAGCTTCCTGCACACCAGTTTCAGGTTCTACTGCTCAGGGAATTTCCATTTGAAATGTGGAGCTGCACAAGTGGTCCACACGTCCCCATCCCTGCGATCCCAGCAAGCTGTGGGGATGATGGCAGGCCTGCGTCTAACATTCCCATCATAGTGAATTGCTACTTATAGAATCATAGAGTTGGAAGGGACACCAACAATCTTCTAGTCTACTCCCTAATAATAATAATAATAATAATAATAATAATAAATAAATAAATAAATAAATAAATATACCCCGCCCATCTAGCTGGGCTTCCCCTGGGTGGCTTCCAACAAAATATTAAAATACAGTAATGCATCAGACATTAAAAGCTTCCCTAAATAAGGCTGCCTTCCGATGTCTTCTAAATGTCTGGTAGTTGACATCTGGTGGGAGGGTTCTCCACAGGACAGGTGCCACCACCGAGAAGGCCCTCTGCCCGGCCCCCTGCAACCCGGCTTCTGTCCAGTTAGAACGATGGGGGAGCATGCAGCTGTCCCATACAGGGACCAATCCTGCAACCTAGGCATTACTGGCACCACGTGCTGACCCGCTGAGCTAACCAGGATGATCCTTAAAAACCTGGGACAGCCTCACCCTGACCCCATAAAGGTCCAAGGTGACGTCTTAATCGTCATCAGAGCCCAGGAATGAAGTACCTGTGAGGAAGCGTAAGCATCATCCCTGCTCCTTTTTGCGCTCCTCCTGGACTGCCGCCTCCGAAGAGCTTCCTTCTGGAAGAAGGCACCTGAGGCATCAGCAAGTCATCCTCTGCAGGAGAGACAAGCTCTGGAGGCATCTGCAAAGGCCCTGCCATAGTCTGCAAAAAACTAAACAATGTGAGGAACCGGTGAAACCAATGCTTTGTGCACCACATGGGGACGCTATTCAGGCCGGAAATTGCTGCCAGAGGTTATCGAATTCTCAAGCAAAGCCCTAGGATCACCTGCTAGGCCAGATATAAATGTTTCCAATGAGGTAACAGACTTGAGGCAGCCCACCACCTGACCAGGTACCCCTGCTTGCCCTTTTAGAGGGAAGCACCTCCTCAAGAAACCCAAATTTATTTTGATTTGTTTTGTTATAACAATGGCTAAGTGAAGTATATGAACCCTGTCTCCCAGGACCCAGTCCTAAACTCTAGCCACTAAGCCACAATGGCTCGTCTCTAAAATATTTTCTTTACAATTAAATTACACAGGCTGCAATGTCAGCCTAAAATAATGCAATAAAAACAAGTGCTGCAGTACCCCAGCAAACTAGGCCTCAAAAATGGCGCTCCCGCCAAAAAGAAGCAGGGAAGGTGGCGATCACAAGGGGGCCTGCTCCCAGGCCCCAGTTAGGCCACGCCTGCCTCCCTGCAGCCCTGGCAGACACCAGGGAAGGCCTGCCAGGCTAACAAGGCAAAAACCGGCCCTTTAAGGAATAGGGCGGGGGGAGCTCACAGCAAGGGCTCCTAAGGGCCTGGCAAGGCCAGAGGCACCAGGCGCCGCCAAAAAAGGCCTAACAAAGGCTGCCCAAGGCCAGGCCGAGGCTTCAACGTTAAGGTAAGCTGGGGGGGAGGGGGGAATTAAAAGACCAAAGGGGAAAGCAGAGTAAAAGTAAAAGAAAATATTGCACAGAAAAAAGAAAATTTAATAGGACTAAAATATAAATTAAATAGAAGCTAATGCAATTAAAGCAGGCCAAAGACACAAGGTAATTTGTAGAAAAATACAACCGTCTCCCTTCGCTATGATCAATCCGCTGCACGGGCGAAAAGAGGAAGCCCTAGCCTCGTGCAAGGAGTTTTAGCATTTCTGGCTGTCAATCAATAAATGGCAACATTAATTTCTTCCCAACAACAAGGGAAGCCCCAATCGCATCAGTGGCCAACGATCAGTTAGCCCGCCCCCAACTTTGGTGTGTCCTGGTGGCCCCCACTGCAACACGTGCTCCCCATGAAGGAGAACACGCTATGCAGCTACAGAAAAAGAAAATAGGCTGGCATTCATGTCCGGGCGAGAGTCTAGGTAGTGCCCTTAAGTGCAGGGTGTGTGCCCCCCCCCAAATTCCCAGCACAGAGTCTGCACCAAATTGGGATGGAGGGGGAGCTTTAACCTTTAACCCTTGTTTGATTTAGAACACCCCCCTATACCTGCAGTTTTTCATTGAAAGGAAAACTCCCATCCAATGGTAAAGCAGAGTTCCTGAATATGGGGTGGTTTGTAAGCACATATTTAGCTGAATGCACTTACAAGCCCACTTCAGACCATTTTGGCTAATGTGGAGTATTGTGCAGGTATGGGCATTGGGGAGCCTTGCATGAACACTGGGAAATTTTGAACACATGAAAAGGATGTTCCATTCTGTGCAAGGAGAACATTTGACCCCCTCCCTGCGGCCCTTTCAGTGCTGGCTTAAATCAAGCTTTGGGAAGGAGGCATGAGGCTCTGGCAGGGTCCTAGAGCTCTCCTATCTCCTTCCCAAACGTGGCTTTGCCTGGCTTTGGGAATGAGGTGGGAGGACTCAAGGACCCTGTCGGAGCCTCACACCTCTTTCCTGAAGCTGGGCAAGCACTTACAGGGTTTTGAGAAGGCACCCTCCTCGGATGCACACCCAGTGTGGCCACACAACTCATGCTGCCCTAAATCTGCCTCTGGATAAGGTGCTGTGGCACATTTTTGTGCCAGTTGAATGTTAATTCCACTTACACACACATACACACACACACACACAATATGGTAAAGGACTCCTAGATGGTTAAGTCCAGTCAAAGGTGACTAAGGGGTGTGGCACTCATCTCGCTTTCAGGCCAAGGGAGCCTGCATTTGTCCGCAGACAGCTTTCCGGGTCATGTGGCAAGCATGACTAAATCGCTTCTAGTGCAATGGAACACCAGGACGGAAGCCACAGCGGTCCCTATTTATCTATTTGCACTGGTATGCTTTTGGACTGCTAGGTTGGCAGAAGCTGGGACAGAGCAACGAGAGCTCACACTTTCACACGGATTCGAACCGCCAACCTTCTGATCAGCAAGCCCAAGAGGCTCAGTGGTTTAGACCACAGTGCCACCCGGATCCTACACACACACACACACACACACACACACACACACACACACACAAAGCACTCTTGACTTGTTCATCAAATACATGATCACTGTTATAATTGTTGATGTTGTAATTGGAATTCACTTAAACTGTAATTAATATAAATTCTATGATTTCTTATTAAAAACCACAGTGACTCTCTACATACAAAGCTATTAAAATATTTCATAGCAGTTTTTAAAAGTGTACATTGTCAACAAAGCAATTTTACCAGTTTTTTCTTTGTGTTATTATTCTACCATCCTGTTCCAATGGATTTCCACTTATGAAATAATAACTATCTTTCTAGTTTATTGTGGAACAGGTAAACAAGTTACAGAAATAATGGTGGGAAGAGGGACTAGTAACAGCTTTGACGTTTCTAATGACCATTTAAATGAATACTTCAGCAGTAACTCTGATGCAGATCAATAATTGTCCCATTGTTAAATGGATTGTTATATTGATTTATCTTGTGGCTAACAGTAAAACACCAATTAACTTGCTGTTATTGTGGAACAAAAATAAAAATAAATCAAGGGACCAACCACTTTTTGGTTAGTATTAAATCTCCTGATTTACATGCAGAATCAACTTCCAGCTTCTTATTCCTATGACTTGGGAGACTCAGAAGCAGCTGAGAATGGATTTTTGACCCAAAGCTATATGACTTGACTAAAATGTAATTACACCTTAGGTAATTTTTATCAGGTTTCCATTTGTCTTACAAGTAAGCCTGGACAACCTTTGACCTACCAGCCAAAATGCAGTTCACTGGCCTAATGTGTTGCCATATGGCACATCAGGTGCTTGAGGGTGCCCCTGTTTTTGCAGTTCTGCGGAAGTGTCAAAACTAGAAGCCTTACTGAAATTCTGGTGTGTCTCCAGCCATAGCTGTTGGACTCGTTTTGCCCTGATGCAGAGCATGTTGTGTAAGTTAAAGTATTATTTCACAAGGTGACCTCACTGGTGGTGTGAGACCAATGGTGGAGAGTACCTTAATAGTGCTGTTGGAGTGTTACAAAGTATTGTGGTGCTGTCTGTTGTTCTTTATAGTGGTTTCCTCCCTTTATTTCTAGCATAGTCTCAAAGGGCACAAGATCATTTAAGAAGCAATGCCAATATCTAATCTTTCGGTAGGCTAGTATTCAATTGGTTAAAATCTTGCTTTAATAATATTATTAAATTGATAAGCACGCATAATCTCTCTTCACAATAGAGGCATCTTGGTTAGAAGTAAAACTCCTTTTCCAAGCATCGTTTAAAGAATGCATTATGTAGAATTGGTATTGGAGATTTCTTGTTCCTATTTAATAATGAGGGAGCATTTGCAACAATTGGGTGTTTCTGTTCACCTTTCAGTTGCTGTTGCGTATATGTACAAAATGGTAGAATCTGTATTACAATACTGTTGTTGCCAGAGCTTGTGTATTAGTCAAATGGAATAGAGTTTTTCATATAACTTGTATGAAAATCAGTGGATAGCTTAGTGTCGTGCTGGTAGCATTGGCTGAATCTTTTCATTCAGGAGATTTTGACTTCTGGGAATCAGGGGTACACACACAATCGCACATTCATACGCAATATAGGAATGGTTTTCCACAGCACATGTGCATGAATATTGCAACTGTGTAGGTGTGACCAAACCTGTGGTCTGTCACTCCTGAATGGCGTCCCCATAAAATGATGCAGGTCAGATAGAACAAACACATAGAATTTCAGTATGCCTACACTTCACAGTAGTGTGGAATTGCAGCATGGAAAACTAGCTTTTTTATCTTTGTGTGTGTGTGTGTGTGTGTGTGTGTGTGTGTATACATACATATACACATTCCTGAACTATATACTTAATTGGAGCACAATGCCCCATAACTTTGCAGCTGTTAATGTGGTTTGGTTCCGCTGCCTACCATTTTGTAATGTTTGGGCAAGCACATTATGGATTGTGCGAAGTCTCTAAGATTACCTTCCACCTGGAAATGAAAATGGTCAAGGGAATTCTGGGAGATGGTGTACAGTGAGTTAAAGAAAATCTTTAAATTTCCTTTCCCCAAGAAACCGGAAGCATTTCTTCTAGGTGTACTTGGGCATGAGTTACCAAAGAAAGCCCACAGCTTATTTTTATATGCAACAACAGCAGCAAGGATATTATGTGCAAGATACTGGAAACAAAAAGAGACCCCAGGGAAAGAACACTGGCTATATAAAGTAATTGAATATGCAGAGCTAGCCAGTATGACATCTAAAATAAGAAATCAAGATGATAAACAGACGAGGAGTGAGTGGGAGTACTTGGGGGAATATTTACAAAAATTTGACCTCAAATATAAATTCCAGGTAGGGGGAACAGTTGACAGTATTAAAGATACACGAGTGTGGAAAACAAGGTGAAGGAATTAATGTATATGCAGCTAATCAGTGTGTAAAAAGAACTGTCATGGAATGCTGGGTGGGAAGTCAAACAGAACTACTGTATAAGAATGGAAAAAAGGTGTAATTGTAAAACTGGAAAACTTTTTTCTTTTTTCTAAAGACTACCTTCCCTTGTGGAGTAATGAGCATAATGGTACCTGGTTTGATAATGGAGAATAACATCTCAATGTCTTTATTCCAGCATAATTTAAGTTAGGATCTTGAAATGCACACTGTATAGAATAGAATAGCTCTGTTCTATCATTAAAAGCTGTTAGGTAAAGCAATGTAGATGTTAATAATTTTAGTCACCCTTGGTTCCTAGAAAAATGTTTCCGCTAAGGAACAGAACACAAGAATATCATTTCTCTTTATCCCGCTTCAGTTTATCTACTCAGTTTTCCTGTGGAAATTGTCCCATTAAACTTTAATTAGTTTAATGTAAATGCCCAGTGCGCTTCCATCGTCACAAGTCCCACTACAGCAGAGTATTTCGCACAGCAGTTGAAGAAGGGCAGGAGAGGCAGTATCTTTTCAAAGAGGAGTCTTGGAGCATGCGGTTTGTAACTCAAAGATAAGGTTTCTTTACAAAAACAAAAAACAACCCTGGCGAAGAACCACACATCTCAGCAAACACGCCCAAAAAGGGGGAGAAAGGGAAGAACAAACACACAGGAGACTATTTATACAAACTCATGTTCCTGGAAGCCTAATGACCTCCAGCTGCTCAGTGATTAGAGCGTTTCTGCTACCCTTTAACCCTTTGATAGCAACACCCCCTCTCGCTCGTAACACTGAGCTGTACCAACCTTAATTCAAATTTAAACCTGAACAGAAACATTTATGAGATTGCGGACCCAAAGCTTTCGTAAAACCGTCTGCAAGGTTTTCTTGGCTTGGACAATACTTTAGTTCAATTAAACCTTGTTTTACACTTTGGCATACATTTTGATAACGGATATCCAAGTGTTTTGTGTGTGCCTTGAATTGACCTGATTTAGCTAGTTTAATACAAGGTTGATTGTCTTCCCACACTCTGATAGGTAGGGAACATTCTCCAAACAATTCTTGTACCAGTTGCTTATAAAATTCCAGTTCTCTACATACATCTGATAATGCATTGAACTCAGATTCAGTTGAACTTAAAGCTATAAGTGATTGCTTTCTTGATCTCCAACCAATTAGTGCATTTCCAAATTTTATCGCCATTCCTGACACTGATTTTCTATCTGGTCCAGCATCTGCCCAACTACTGTCGGCCCAACATTCAAGTTGTGTGCTGCCCTCTGCTGATAGTTTTAAGCGAAACCTTTTGGTAGTTTGGAGATACCTTAAAACTCTTTTTACTCCTTGCCAAGCATGCATTGATGGTTTTTCAGCTTGTCTACACAGCATGTTGACAGCATATGTTATATCGGGCCGAGTCCACTGTGCAATGTGGAGTAGACTGCCTATCGCTGACTGGTAAACCCCGGGATTACTGAACTCTGTCTGTTGCTCGGCTTGAGCATCCTTTATGTAACTTAGCTCCATTGGGGTTTTAACACCAGCACAGTTGTCCATTTTAAACCTTTCCAGCAACTGCTGGATCTTAGCTTCTTGGCTTAGCCAATAGTTCCCATTTTCATCTTGCTGAATTTTAACTCCTAGATAAACAGATACATTGCCTAGTGATTTTATCTGAAACCTTTCTCCAAGCTTTGTGGCAAATTGTTGTGCAAGTTTATCATCCTTTCCACTGTATAATAAATCGTCAACGAATATCAAGACTGCTTCTTGTTCACATCCCAAGCCTTTTAGATAAAGACACGCATCTGCTGCGCTCTTTCTGAACCCCATGCTCTCTAGAGCATCGTTTAAGCAGGAATTCCAATTACGGGCGGACTGTTTCAACCCATAAATGGATTTGTGTAGGCGCCAGACCTGGTTTGGCTTATCTCCTTCAAAACCTGGTGGTGGTGTCATATAGACTTCCTCCTGTAAGTCTGCATTTAAATAAGCCACATTGACATCAAAATGAAACAGCTTATTTCCCTTCTTAGCTGAAGAGGCTAAAAGCATTCTTAGTGACTCTGATCTTGAAGTAGGGGCATAGATTTGAGAATAGTGAACACCTTTGCGCTGCGAAAACCCTTTTGCAACTAGTCGGGCTTTATATTGCAACTCCTCAGTAGTTGTGGGCTTTAAACGATATACCCATCGACAACCTACAGCTTGTTGCCCTTTCGGAAGCTCTGTACTTGTAAACACACCGAGAGACTTCATTGAAGCCATCTCTTTTTCCATTGCTTCCTGCCACTTAACGGCTTCTGAGCTTGGAAGCTGTTGTACCTCCATATAGCTATCTGGCTCACACTGTGCCATATTTATGTATACACTTGTCACCTTAAACCGCTCTGGTGGCTTGCCCTTTGTGGCACGATTTGACCTGCGCAATTGTTCCTCTTGTGCCCCCTCTGACCGTTGGCTGTCAGAATCTGTCTCAGACTTTATACCTGGATGTGCCTCTAGGGATAAAGACCTCCGTTTAGATACCTCCCTTGGGCTTGGTGTTGCAGGCGACCTGCTTCGCTTTTGCTGTCTGCTAGGCCTACTGACTGGCGATGTTGGAACACCCCTAGATTTTGGCTTTTCTACCTTAGGAGAAGGACCTTGTGCCTGGTCAGAATCTGCATCTGAACCATGTGCACCATCCTCTTCTGGCTCACTACTCTCTGGACTTTCATTCTCAGCATAAATGCCTAAATCATCTCTCAAAATGTCAGGGTTAGCATGTAAGTGAGTCCATCCGGATTGCTCACAAAATTCAGCGCTCCTACTGAGGACCACTCTTGTAGTATCCCCATTTGGGTTCACGAACCTCCAAGATTTGGCGTGTGGTTCGTACCCACAAAAGATGAGTTTCCTAGCCCTTGGACCTCCCTTTTTCCTTAACGCTTTTGGGATAAGTACATAGGCTGGACATCCAAACACCCGAAAGTAATTAATTTTGGGCTTCTTCCCATATAAAGCAAAATATGGGGTAGTTGCAATTACCGAATTATATACTCGGTTCAGAATATGAGTAGCCGCCTGCCAGGCTTCCGCCCAGTAACTTTGAGGGAGTTTAGCATCATACAACATAGAGTTTGCCAACTCTTGCAGAACCCTGTTTTTACGTTCGGCCACGCCTCCTTCTTGGGGGGAATAAGGTGTAGACAGACGATGCTTAATTCCCTTTTTCTTAAAGAAATTCTGCAACACAGACCCGGTAAATTCTGACCCTCTGTCTGTCTGAAAAGCAAGTACTCTAGTACCGAATTCAAGTTCTACTGCATGAACCCAATTTTTAACTGTTTCTGCAGTATCTGCTTTTGTTTTGAGAGGAAAAAACCATGTAACCTTTGTTTTGTCATCCGAGAGACACAGTGCATACCTCGAACCTCCCATGCTAGCAACAGGCATTGGGTCACATAGGTCCATATGCACAAGTTGGAATACTTTGTCAGATTTCCTATCTGAACTGGGATAGCTGCATCTATGAACCTTCGCCCTTTTGCATGCAGTACAATCCAAATACTTAGTACATTTGTTCATTTTGCACCCTTCTGATAATTCAGGTTGCCTTTTAACATATTGAAAATTAATATGTCCCAGACGGCGGTGCCATAAATGGACACAAGAATTATGGGTAGGTGAGTTCACACAACCAGCATGAACCTGTTCAACTTCATCTGGACTTGTCTCAAAATAATATAACCCATCTCTGCATTCCACCTGCAAAAGAGATACGTTATTCTTTGAAATAGTGCAAACCCCATTTTCAAACACAGTTTTAAACCCATTTCTATCAAGCTCTGACACAGACAAAATACACCCCTTCAATCCCTTTAGCACGTAGGCATCAATTTCTGTTTGCAAACATTTCAAGAACACTGTGCCTACGGTCTCTAAGGAACGTTTAGTTGAATCTGCCATTGTCACAACTTTAAGGGTTTGCAAATGTCTGCAATTCTGCAAACGGACACTAGATGGCGCCACCAGGTGGTGAGATGCACCACTGTCGATCAACCAGCGTAGATTGCTGCCTTGGCCACGCCCTTGCATCAACGCCATTGCTGAAGCCATGTGCTGTGTGCTGTGGGAGTAGCCATGACCTCCTCCTCTTCTTCGACGTTCCCTGGAACTCCTTGTCTGGTAACTAGGGGTAACGGCCTTGGTGCTGTCTTGACCAGGTTCACGTGTGCAATTCCTAATTAAGTGGGAAGGGGAACCACAGCGAAAACAGTGTCTAGCTGCAAAAGCATTTACTGTGTGCTCAAACTCAGCATCAACACTCTTAGGCACAGCATAACTCCCCTTTAAAGACAAACCTCTTTCTCTTTGCCTTTTATCCTGTTCATCTGCAAGCCGAGATGAAATGTATTCAAGGGTTAATTCAGTTGAAGGCATAGCTTCCAAGGTTAGAGCTAGAGTCTCATAGCTTTTATCAAGAGAAGACAACAATATGTATGACTGCTGCTCCATAGAGAAAGGAATGCCCAGCTGTCTTAGTTGATTAAAGGCAGACACCATTTTGGCAATATGTTCTTTTACACACACTCCCGGTTGGAGACGTAAATCAAACAAACATCTTGTAGCATGGATCTTGGCCCCCGCAGTGTTTCTGGAATTTAGCCGCTGCAGAACCGTCCAGACCTCATGCGTGTTCTTTAACTCAGAAACGTAAGGCATTTGCTCTGGTCCCACTGCCAAAACTAGTAGACCTTGGGCTTTCCTGTCACGTTTCTGTGAAGCTGCTGCTGTTGCTTTGTCTTCTGCAGACGCGTCTGCAGCTGCCTGTAAAGGCGGTGCTTCAGTACAACTCCACAACTCTTTTGCTTGCAACCAAACCCTCACTCTAGCCTTCCAATCTTGCCAATTTTTCCCATTGAGTCGCGTAAACGGGACAGAAAAACTTTCCTGGGACTCTGCCATCCTCCCTGGGGCTTAGGAACGATACTCACACACCTGTAGACCGTCTCCCAGCTGCTGAGGTGGCTCCTTGAAGAATAAGATGTCTTCCAGCGAGTACAAACTGCGCAGTGCCTGTTTAAAACTTTTCTAGGCACGTTGCAGGACTCAAGCTGCTTTGAAGGCTTTCGTTGTCGGCAACCGCTTCTGTCTTCGCTCCAGTCCTTGCATAAATCACTCTGAACTGCACTCCTTAGCTCCTTCTTGACTTACAAACACCCATAACCTGTCCCATTAAACTTTAATTAGTTTAATGTAAATGCCCAGTGCGCTTCCATCGTCACAAGTCCCACTACAGCAGAGTATTTCGCACAGCAGTTGAAGAAGGGCAGGAGAGGCAGTATCTTTTCAAAGAGGAGTCTTGGAGCATGCGGTTTGTAACTCAAAGATAAGGTTTCTTTACAAAAACAAAAAACAACCCTGGCGAAGAACCACACATCTCAGCAAACACGCCCAAAAAGGGGGAGAAAGGGAAGAACAAACACACAGGAGACTATTTATACAAACTCATGTTCCTGGAAGCCTAATGACCTCCAGCTGCTCAGTGATTAGAGCGTTTCTGCTACCCTTTAACCCTTTGATAGCAACAGAAATCAAACTTTAGAAGGAATCTTGAATAGAAGTTATTATGGATAAATAGAAGCCCCTCCTCCACTATGACCCATCAGTTTTTTTATGGTTCCCTGAAAGTATCCTCTTAGGACCAGTTCACTCAGTAATTTCTTCCCACAGAGCAGCCCTGAATCATCCTCAACCATGTGTGCATCCAAGATTATTGCACACTGAATGTGAACTTCACGTGGAAACAGAGAGAAGCAATTTCCAGAGTCAAAGCAGCATCCCCTAAGCTCTACTGTTGCAGGAATAGCTGTGCCTGTTAAATTTGGTTTTTTGCTTTGGTGAGCTAAGCTCAGGATTGCTTGATGTTGGGGTATTTTGTGAATCAGCCTTGGGTGTCCCTATACGCCAGGCATGAATATTGGGAGGGGTGTGTGGTTGAAGGTGGAGCTATTCTTTTCATCTTTAGATTCCCCCCCCCCCCCCGCTGAAGATTCACTAAAATCTGTGTCTTGACACCAAAAGCAATGTGATATATTCCAATGTGAGGCAGGTTCATTTATTTATTTAATGCATACCTTTACATTTAGCACTTGGAAAGTAGTTTAATGCAGTTTCATTCAGCTTCCTTTATGAGTGAGTGAAGTGCTAATTGTCTATAAAAATATAAAGAAATAAAACAATCTTTCTGAAGAACTGATGCTTGAGGGTAGCTGTATGGCTTTCACAAAGAAGGATGCTGTGCAATTCTTTTAGTTTATAATTTGGGTCTACAAAAGCATGTATATATGGGAAAACAAGTTCCATCTGTTTGGTTTGGTTTCTTTTCTTTCTTTTGTATGTGCTGTGTTTGTTTGTATACCTTCTGTTATTTTGGTTTATTGGATAGATTATGGATAATATACAGCAAAAATTTAGTTTAAATGTGTGCTCATGAAAATGAACTTGTATAAGTTTCAGATTACAGTGTATAACTGATGCTAAACCTTGATGAATGCTGGTGATTCTTGGAGTAGTGGCCAAACCATGCAAAGCTAAAGTTCTTTTGTATGTGTTTTTTGGAGGGAGAAAGTTTTGTAATTGTCCCTCTTGTCTATAAATGAAGATGAAAAATACATAAAGATTAAAGTTGTGTAGTTGTTTCCACTTCTCCTGTGCAGGCTAAAAACTGAGAGTACTTAATGCCCTTAAATGCAACGAAGCTAATATAAAATAAGCAAGCCTCTTTTTTGTTTCTGGTTGAAGGGTTTTATTTAGCTTTTGATCTAAACCAGTTCCCCTCCTATATGTTTATCTTATTGGCAAGATAACAGCAATGCCTACAGTACAACAGTACAAAATTCCGAGGAAACCTTGGATGGAAATGGGACTTGGGATCAGATATGAACTTTATGACTGCTGCCTTTATAGAGACCCCAAGCCAAGAACCTAATCCTTGGTCACTCATGAATACCCAGATGTAATCTTAGGTTGCTGAACCCATTTCTAATAGCACCATCATAAAGCAATTTTCTCATAGGAAAGAGAGCAAACAAACATTTTGAAGCTATATATTATTCATTTTATTGGTTTCTTTCAGAGCAGTCCTTATGAGAGGCCAGGGTGGTACAGAATGCAATGGCTGATCCTCAGTCACATTTGAAGGCCTGCCAGCTCTTGTTGGCCTGGGTGGAAGGGGGAGGGTAACGTTCCTCCTACTTTTGCGCTCCTCCTACTTTTTTGAAACTTGCATAGCTGAGGGACTAGAACACCGGGCGTCTTGAAGAATTCACATGATCCAATTGGGGGCTTTCTCCAACACAGTGAAAGATGCCAGTGGAGAGAGGTGATTGCATTATATCCTAACCCCCCTCCAGCCCCCAGGCGATAAGGATTGTGCCGTATCTCTTGTATTTCTTTTGTTACATATGTGTTTCATTTCAAAAGCAACAGCAACCACATCAGGCCTCTGTAAATTACTGTGGGAATAACAGCCACTGAGAGAAATGCAGAGCTTATGCATCACAATGCAACTTTCATAGAGGATGCTGGAGAGCATGCCTCGTACCTATCTAATTCCCATCTTCTGCAAGCTTCTCTGAGGTAGATGGCCAGTTGTCATACATTCAACTTCTCAGAAAGCATATCAGTACAGGAAAAGGCATGAAACATGCATACATTTGGTCATCAATCAATGTCAGTATTTAGATGTGTACATGTATTATATGCAAACTGGGTAGTCAGGGTCAATTGCTGTTCTATGTGTGTGCATGGCAAATACACATGTGTGATATTAATCACACGCAGAAGTTTTCATGTATGTTTCATACTTTTTCCAACGTTAAGTATTTTCCCTGTAAGATCATTTCATGTGAGGACACTTAGAATTACACAATTGTCGTGCATTCACCTAACACCTTGCTAGTCCTCTGTAGGTAGTCTTCTATTTTCACCCATAGGCAACTTTGATTGGAAGTCCCACCATCTCCATACACATAGCCTCTACATAGTATTCAAACATACTGTGCACATGTTCTCCACAATTGAAATAACCTCTCTCTTTGTGGTATACCAATTCATGGTGGGGATATATATTTATTGGTCATGTGTGGAGGCTGACATGTAGAAGAGGTGGAATGTGCTAGCATGTCAGAAGACAATCTGCACAAGGCTAACGTAGTCTGACGTTCATAACTGATATGTTTCTCTTTTACCCTACAACAATATAAATGCATCTAATTTTGTTTATTGTTTGCTCTGTTATATTCTTTCTTATTTGGCGATCACTTGTAACCGAGTATGATTGTTTTCCATGAATATGGTCTTAACAGTGTGTCTGTGACTGTGGAGGCTAGTTCTGGATCCGCACATTCTTCCACACTGGGAACATAGGTTTCCAGGTGGGAGTTGGTCATGGTGAGGGTTTGCCAAGTGTGCCTTCCTCTTAGTGTGTTTCTCCCTTTTGTCCTGAGTTTATGTTTCTTCAAAGTCCATGACTTTGGTAGAGGCTGTTCTCCAATTGGAGCACTCTCAGGCCAATGTGGGCCAATGTGCTATGGAAGTATGTCATATTTTACTGTCGAAGAGTGGTTTAAGACTTACATTTCCTGTATGATGAAATGTAACATTTCCATTGAAAAAGAACTGAAAACATACTGATATTAAAAGTTGTTGTTCTTTGAGTATGAGGCAATATGGAATGCTCAAGATAACAGTTACTATGTTCAGATGTCAAAAGGCAAGCAGGCAAATTGAGTTGAAGTTTCCAGGAGAAGAGCCACACTAATCTGCAGGAATGACAAATGAAAAATGTGGTGGCCCCTTAGAGATTTAGTGTGACATATGCTTTTATAAGCTGCATTCTATTTTATTAAGTGAGCAGATAGTGATGGATTGAGGTACACGAGGGGTGATGGTGGGAACTAAAGATAGTAGGAAGGAACACAACACACCCAGATTATTGGGGCACTCAACATACCAGAAATGCAACAACCAAATGGGAAGGGAGGAACTCATCCATAATCATTGCTCAATCCCTGAAAAACATAAAATTTGTTAAATGAAATTGGTTCAATACGTGTTTACTTCAGTTGCTCATGAGAACTCCTATCTAAATATTGTGACTGTAAGGTTTCAGAAACAGTGACAGGAGAGGTTTAAATGCTTCCCTTCTTCCTGTAGCCCAGTTTGTGTTTCAGTCTTTAAAAATGTGATAGGGTAAATGTCTTCACTGTATCCCTGGGTTAACAATAATGCCTGATAATTCTCTAGGACTTCCTTACATAAGGTACATATTTTCCTTAAATATTTACATATAGGTTTTTTTACCCCAGTGTTTTCATTATAATAAGCAATTATTTTCATGCTCAGCTAAGGTGAAATAGCATGATCAGTCAACAAAGCTAGAAACAGAGTTTCTTATCTCAAGCTGATGCTATCTTTAACACCCCCAATTCAAGAGGTCTCTTACCTTCCCTAAGCCGTACTTATCCTCATTTTTTTTTAATCAAAGGATTTTAATTCTTCAGGGAGAAACAATCCAACACACCAAGAACAATTTCCTCACATCAGCTATATCATAGTACAACTAAACAAAAGACCATCCCTCAAAACTCCAGTGGCCCAGTCTTGCAAGCATGGAACCAAGGAGATCCAGAACCAGCAAGTTGAATATTTACTTAATACACTTGTAGCTCAACTTACAGTTCCACCATAGAAGTCAAAGTGGCATCCATAAGGAGGAGTAGTTTGGATCTGATATCCCGCTTTATCACTACCCAAAGGAGTCTCAAAGCGGCCAAGATTGTCCTTTCCCTTCCTCCCCCACAACAAACACTCTGTGAGGTGAGTGGGGCTGAGAGACTTCAAAGAAGTATGGCTAGCCCAAGGTCACCCAGCAGCTGCATGTGGAGGAGTGGGGACGCGAACCCGGTTTCCCAGATTACAAATCTTTTGCTCTTAACCACTACACCATACTGGCTCTCACAAGGAACCTCTATCCAGACACTAAATTAGATCCAGGCCTCCTTATCTTTAGCAAGGTGGCTATACCCTATGCCCTCAGAGTACCCCATGCTAGAGAAAAGTAACACATGCTAGACAATAGCCAACAGCCATGCAACAGGTGTCAGTGTGAAGGGTACTGTACACTTAATTTGATTTAATATTTGTATTCTGCTTTTCCAACAACAAATGTTGAGCTCAAAGCTGCTCACAATAATCACAATAGCATTAAAGAGCAACAAGCATTGCAATCTCTATAATATCAAACATAGTTATATATAAAGCAAACAACAACAGTTGTATGTTCATAGGGCTCTGTTCATGGGGATGAGAATCCTGATAAGCCATACTTCATCTCCGAAGTATTCCCATACGTTTGCATTCATATAGGACACCCTTCCTGCTTCACTTGGGCAGACACAGATTGTGTGCCAGCTAGGGGCATGGCCAGCACATACAGTGGTATCTAGGGGGTAGGGCTAGCTTGGTGCATTCCCAGAAACTCTGCTACGTGTGCAGTACTCTTGGGTACCAAACACCTGAACAGGGCTAAAGGCGCCCTCTAATGTCCTCCTTCCCAAAGATAAGCTACTGTTTCTTCTTTCTTCCCACTTTCTACACAGTCACACAAGATGAAAAACACTGAATTTCTGCCACCACCTCCCCCGATTCTGTTGGTATTAAAGTATGGGTATGTGCCGTGGAGAGATGCTTTAACTAATCTCTAAACTTAATCCTTCAATGTAATGAAAAATAGAATAGTTTCAGCACTATTTAGTTTTCTTAGTCCTGGCTGATGAGTAACTGCAAAAACTGGCACCCACATACGCTTTTAAATCTGTCTTTTGTCACGTAGAAAATGGACAACACATAGAAGCTTTGAAGTCTCTCTTCTTCCCACTCATCAGAACACTTACAATCAGAGCAGAGAAGTGGAAAAGCTTTAGCTCCTCTTATGTTGAATCTAATACGATGTCTGCAAAGTTCTTGGCTTAAGCTAGGAAACACAACCAGCTATTTTTTGTTTATTGTCGGGCAACAAGAGCTTGAAGGGGGCTTTTGTTCTGTTACTTACTTGCTTCATAACAAATTAAAGTTGTGCCAGTGCAAAGTCTTTTTCACACTCCTACCTGGGCGTTTGGTACTAGCAGCAGGAGCAATGTAGGTCCTAAAGAAAAGAAAGGAAGAGAAATGGGGACTATTTTCTGGAAGGGTAGGACACAAGTTTAACAAGTTAGTGAATAAAGAAGATTCATAGCCTTCTGTAGTCTTCACTCTCTGCGCTGATCTTAAGACCATTAGCTAGGATTTATTCAATTATGTGTTTGTGTTCTTTATCTTGTATTTTTGAATTGTGACCCGCTCTAGGTTCAATGGATGAAGGGTGGTGTGTGTGTGTGTGTGTGTGTGTGTGTGTGTGTACACACACACTAGTGGGGGTATATGATCTTAGTGGGGTAACAGAAAATTGAATGAATTTAGAATGAGGAGCACTGATTTTATAATATTTGAGGAACACTGGCTTTCCATACAGATTTCATATAACAGAAAGTGTTGGAAAGAAGCCCAAAAAATAGAAGCCATGCATGATTTTGGAAAGCTCCTCCAGCCGTAGGATAAATAAATTATTGTTTCATTCACAGATAAAGCAAATCCAACGAAACAGTCTTAGACTAATCCATGGAATTATCAGTCACCTAATCCATCAAACAGCACCTCTTCCAAATTTGTGAAATTGCCTGAATTAAATGCAATGTTAGCCTAATTCATGAAATTGGCCATGCCGGTCATAGCTGTTAGACAAAGCACCACAGATTAGTAGAGTAGCTCTTGAGAGCCAGCCACAGCTCACTTGGTACCATTCATTCACATCTGACTTTATATCCCTGGTTTGCTACTGGGTATATGTTATAAAACATCAAAATTTCTAAAAGGTAGGGATCTATTCCCCCCCAAAATAAAAGACATCTTTTCTGAAGGCCACACTAGAGGCATAGAAAATAATAATATGGGCACCCTGGCAGGTGCTCTGAAGCACATTCTGGAGCATCTAGGCTAGTTATGGATGACAAATACATACCCAATGTTTTAAACAGCCCAGCTGTGTTTGCATACAGTTAACCATGCTCACTTACTCTGTCCATGCATTTTAAAATTTGTAAGTAACTAAACTCACAGTCCAATGAGAATTTTTTTTAAAAAAAATAGTTATGGCAGCTCTGCTAATGGAGATTGTGTGAGAGCACAAGGAAAAGAATTGCTTCCAATTTTCTAGGATATGTGCCAACCTAAGAGGGAGGGATTTTATATTTTTTTACAAAAATAATCAATCACAGCCTCATTCTTTATTGCTGAGCATTTATCTTTTAACAGTATGCTTCATAAACAGCCCAAGAGGCAGACTTAATGAGGGGAGCATAGCCAACATGGATGGAAATGTGAATGTTAGGACAGAAAAGCTGGCAAGGGCAATAGGCACCAGTGGCTGACCTTCAAAACAGCTGTGCTGTCATTACATACTAATAAATGGCAATTGTTCTGTGACTAAAGTCACCCAGGTGTGCCCCAGAGTATGGGAGAGAACTTCTGAATGCCGCACCGGAATGAAAGTTCTGCAGTGTCCCTGACCTCTCCTGATCTGACCCACATTTACTTAGAGCTATGTCTCACTGATTTCAAGTGTGCTAAAATTTTCAGTCTAGCATCAGCATTGCTTAATTACGTTTTCTGGTTTAGCCTTGTCATACTAGTGGGCCATAATAAAAGGACAATGTGGAATACTATATAAATCAGCAACCATTGCTACTACTTATACTTTACATAATGCCAGCAGGGAGCGCCCGGCACTGCCTGGGGATGTTTAGAAACAAAACAAGAATGTAATTTTTAAATGGATAACGTACCGTATTTTTCCATCTATAATATAAGACGCCCCCATGTATAAGACACCCCCTATTTTGGGGGACTCAAATTTAAGAAAATGGCGGGAGATGGCCCCATGTATAAGATACCCCCTAATTTTTGACATTATTTTTAGGGGGGGAAACCTAGTCTTATACATGGAAAAATACAGTAATTTGTGAGTTTTGACCCATCACACCAAAAATCAGGTGAAGTCATGCTAAAGTCCACCATTTTTATTCAAAATTCCAAGTGATGTCTGAATGCATAGAGGGAAAATGGACAACCCATTTTCCAAAATATATAGTAGATAAAACAGTGAGAAGAGTTTCTGTTATCCCATTTTATAAGTAAAGAACTGAGGCTATTGTTACACCTATTTAAAAATGTGGCCAAAATTGTCTTGTCAAATGCCGTTCAGCGAGTCCCTAGCAGATATGTGGGTATGATTTGAATCCAGTTCTCTCATATCAAAATCCAACTTGCCTTCCACTGGATAGTCCAACTTCACTATCCATAGACAACTACCAAGATCTAACTTCCTTCCTTCCTTCTACTATATATTTTGGAAAGTTGTTTGTTCACTGTGTATTTGGACACCTCTTCAGGTATTGCAATCAAATTTTGTGTGATTGTTCCTGAGATAAAGGAGTAAGTTTTCCTCTTTGCTTGGTTACAACTGGACACCACTCTGAATCAAGTTGGCAGACTGAATTGTTCAAAACTGCACTGAGTTTAAAACTGCACCAATGGTTTGGTTTCTTAGAAATCTCAAGCTGTGTCAGGTATGAAGCTTCTACTGTGATGCATCTAGGGCAAGATTTTTCCAATGAATGTACAGATGATTTCAGTTACCTTTTAAAACACTTCATACATTTAAGGCCCAACTGGATACCCAAATTCTTCTGCTACCGGTATATCTTTGAGAATATGTAAGAATAGGTTTTCTTCCCATGGAAAAAAAAATCTGAAAATGGTACAATTGTTTGGCTGGAATATTTGATCAAGACATAGGAAGTTGTCTTATACAGAATCAGAGCATTGTTCCATCTACCTCATTATGGCTGACATTGATTGACAGCAGCTCTCCAAGGTTTCAGGCAGGAGTCTTTCTAAGCACAGGAACGGCACCTGGGATCCTTTGCATACAAAGTGTATGCTCTGCCATTGAACTACAGCCCTTCTGCTATTATCTTCATTAGTGCCACAGATATAGTAGACAACAGTAGTGAAATGTCCTATCCTGTAGTTAAGCATCCTTCTAACTTCATATTTTGTAACTAAAACTTCTGACAGATTAATAGTTGCTTTAAAATATGTTCAGAAGATGTAATACAAGACTTAGCATTTGTGTTTAGTAAAGGATATTTTAAAAGATATAAAAGACAGAACTATATCCATTGACTTCACGTATCAATTGGATGATCTGTGATTAAGTAACAGTAGGGAATCCTAATGATCCCCAATGAGACTTGTGGTAGTGCAGAGCTCTCATTTTCTACTTTGCGATGTGGAAATGACAAGTAAACATGAATGAAGATGAGGCAAATTACGATTCATTGCAGAGCAGATCCAACAATTTCTCTAATAAGAGGTTATACCACAAATTTCCAGGGAAAAGAGATCAGCCGGAAAACTGGAGAGATGGAATCTATACAGACATTTTCTATAACCATCTGAATAAGTCTTTTCTGTCCCTATAGTAGGTTATTTGCATAAGAAAGTGTGGCCTTTTCTGTATTGTATTACAGGAGAATAGTGGCTATGTTTAGAGATGTCAACTCCATAGTGTGTGTTCATATATTAAGACTGCTGGTGGTTTCCCCACTTAAAGCAGGGCTCATGAACCTGTAGCCCTCCAGATGTTGGACTCCAAGTCCCGTTAGCCTTAGCAGGATGGCCAGAGGTCGGGGTGATGGAAACAGTAGTCCAACAACACCTGGACCACTACATGTTCCCCAACCCTGACTTCTAGGATCTCTAGTTGTCTAGAGGTGGAACTTCTGCCGGGAACCTGAAGGGTAGTTTTTAGTCAGCACAGATTAGCTGTAGGGAGCACTATAACAGGTACTGGCTACTAGGTGATTCATTCATCCAGTTTGCCTACTGCTCAGCAGATATAAAAAAAAGTTTAAACTTGCCGTCACAATTGTTCAGCACCATTTGCTGGTTTTTTTGGTTTATATATAAATCATTTTTATTAGTTCTCCAATAGGAACATCCAGTTAACAAATCCATCAAATTATAATCCAATTAAAAATGAAACAACAAAAAAACCCCAGCTAAATTACAATCCAAATTATTAATTATTAATTTTTCGGACATCCCATCTCCAATATTTTCATTTCTGCCTTCTTCTAGCACTGTTTGCTGTTCTGGCTGTCTAGTCACCGGATGACCTTGGTCCAGTCACCATGTCTCAGCCTAACCTACATCACAGTGCTGTTGTGAGGATAAAATGGGAGGAGAGAACCATGTATACTGTCTTGAGCTCCTTGGAGGATAGGTGGGAAATATATATGATCAGTAATACTAATTAACACCAACCAGAATCATCCTTACCAACATGGTATGAGTATGTGCATCATGGAAGCTAAGAAAGACAGATGAGGAAAAGACAGATGAGGACACCTCACACATATTCTTTGCCAGAATCTAGGATCAGTAAAACATGGATTACCATATATGAGTTCATAGCAGTTATTTAAACTGAGGCATTGAGAATATAATGTGGGAATCCATTCATCCTATATACATCACATTGACATCTGGCCATAGATATGGGAACTGAATGGGACTCAGGAAGACCTACCAGGTCTGTTCCCTGTTAGAGCTTCAAAGAGAATTTCAGTTCTATTCTTCATTGTTATGGGCAATAAAGGGGCACACTTTGCTTCTGCCTCTGCCTTGTCTTTCAACTTTGGCTTGTTCTTTGGGCATTGCCATGCTACATAACCCCAGTTTACTTGCCAGTAACTGGATCTGATAGTAGTAGCATTCTTCAAGATACAGCTCAGCTTTTGCAGCACTTTCCCTCACAATTTTGGCACAGCGAAGCTATGTTCAAAACACCTCTTGTCTAACCATCTTATAGAGACCGCAGCTGGTTAGAAATGCAAAATACTCAAGGGAGTATTATTTCAGAGTTCTTGCAGAGGAAGGAATGTAGTATGGGTCTGCAGGGTTATGTTTCATGTTAGAGATGTCCTGTATCTATACTACATTTTTTTCTTTTTATGCAATCTTGCTAAAGAGGGGGTTCATAGCTAAATCCCTGAGTCCTTTCATTGGCTATAATGAAAATGCGTAGAAAAGGTTTAACGTCACTTGGGTTTCATGTTCTGCATCTACTGTCACATTCACACCATACATGTTCTTGATATGAATTAGGGTTGGTAACAAAGAGACTAAAGACATTTAGGTAACTTCAACACCATAGTCAAAACAAAAAAAATTCCTTCCAGTAGCACCTTAAAGACCAACTAAGTCAGTTCTTGGTATGAGCTTTCGTGTGCATGCACACTTCTTCAGATACACACTTCTTCAGATACACTTCTTCAGCACACGAAAGCTCATACCAAGAACTGACTTAGTTGGTCTTTAAGGTGCTACTGGAAGGAATTTTTTTTGTTTTGACTATGGCAGACCAACACGGCTACCTATCTGTAACTTCAACACCATACTCATCACAGAACTACAATTCCCATCACCCTTAACAAACTATATTTCCTGGCAACCTTTAGGGATAAACATATGGTGTGGAAGTGAACTAAATATCTCTAGTCTCTCTGTCAATAGCCCAAATTCATGACAACAACAGTACCAGTGAGAGCCAGTGTGGTGTAGTGGTTAAGAGCGGTAGTCTTGTAATCTGGGGAACCGGGTTTGAGTCTCCGCTCCTCCACATGCAGCTTCTGGGTGACCTTGGGCTAGTCACACTTCTCAGAAGTCTCTCAGCCCCACTCACCTCACAGAGTGTTCGTTGTGGGGGAGGAAGGGAAAGGAGAATGTTAGCCGCTTTGAGACTCCTGAAGGGGAGTGAAAGGCGGGATATCAAATCCAAACTCTTCTTCTACCCCGATGTAGGTGTACCCCTTCACAAGTCTGCCATTGTAGAAGCCTAACTTCATGGGGAACCCCCATGAGTGCAGCCAGTTTCCCGCTGCAGATGTCCAACCCTATGAAGGGCAGGCCATCAGGAATGTGATGGAAGGGGAAGTCTGGCAAGTTAGCCCTCGCTCTCTTCCTCCTTGTGATGGGAAACTTGTGAGAGGGGTAGATGCCTGAATAGGGCTACTGAGCTCTCGCCAAACCATCCTGATCCCAGGCCTCGATGTTTAAAGTTTCATTTTAGCTTCCAAACAAGACATCTAAGTTCCATTAAAAAAAGATTAAGAGATATTTATCTTCACTAGGTCCCCTCAGGCATCTGATCTGAGTGAGGAATTATATACAAAACATGCTAAATGGGGGTGACATTGCTGCTAGTCATGAATCTGGTAGAGGAGATCATTTTTCATTAACAAGATAATTACCTAAATTACTTGATTTAAATCAGCCCTTATTATTTTGTCTGAGTTGCAAGTTGTACATAAGGAGCAAATGTGTTCTGCAGAGTCAAGTGATCTTCTTAAAGTGTTGTATTATGTGCCAAATGTTTTCCCAAGTAACCTGCTAAGTGTGGTGTGTGCTAGGAAGCCAGATAGACTATATCTTCCTTTACTAAAGCACCTAGGCATCCTGAGGTAGAGAATGCTCATTCATAAATTGGGGGGGGGGATTAGTGCCATTACTCCAGGTCTGTTGCTCTGGGTACATTCTTTTGGGGAGGGGTTTAAATGATAAGAGCAGGTTATGTGAAATACTGCTTGAGAGCAGTTGAACTCTCCAAGTTTCACATAATAAAGCTTATTGGTTTTATTATTTTAAATCTTTTGCTGTTGCACTGCCAAACAGATTAAGAAAATAAATATTAGTTCTTGCAAAGATGGAAACTGCAGTCCAACAATATCAGGAGGGCCACAGGTTCTACATCCCTCTTGTAACCTAAGATTTACAAGAGTTCAAAAAAAGAATATTTTTTTTAGTAGCCTTGAAATTCTGCTGCTGATAGTCCATAGCTATGATTCTACACAGTGTCCTCTGAGTAGCAAAGTATTTACATGACCCCAAAGATTTCCTTGTTACATCTAGCTTACATCTAAGGAAAATTTAATAATGGACCTTTAATAATGGTTTGTCTGCAGCATTTAAATAAAAAGGATCCTGGGTTTTTTTGTTTGGGTTTTTTTTTTAATTTATAGAAGTGAATCTGACAACCTATCAGTTGTAATTGATTCAAGTCAGAATACTGACAGCCTCTCAATAATGACTTGCCAAGTCAAATTGTGCCGGACCAGAAAAGCACATTCTGAAAGTTGCAAGCAGGCAATTAGGGTGTTTGACAGTTTTTGTTATTAAGCCATATGCGACTGCTTCAGAGAGGGCTGACAGCTCATGTGAGGTGATGCGCTCTCCGAGCTGTTGACAACCTTGCCTGGCATTCCTGTTGGCCTGAGGATATGGGGGTCTTGACACAGACCCCACAGCAGCAAACCTGTGAAGGTGCTCCTATTCATCTCACCAGAAAAGTGTTGCCTGGAGCAGATGCACAGCTGCTGAAACTTTTAAAAGTTGAATGCCTCTGGCCAATCAAATGCATCTGATCCAATGTTGTTGTGTTCTCAGCATCTAGTAATTCAGATCCTCTATATCTTATGCCAAACTATTTGGGCTGTTGGAAGCATTGCAGTGGTGTGGGGCTATTTTGAGTCCTTTGTTTCTTCTTTAGATAGGATGGCATACAAATGCAGGGCCAGCCACTGTCAGGCAGTTGCCAATGACCCAAGTCTTTAGAGGGCCTCCGCAGCTGAACTTGCTGCCAATTCAATCATGTTTTCCTTTGTCAGAATCTCAGGGGCATGGTGGGGAATTAAAATGGCAGGTGCCAGCAGCGCTTGTCAGCTAGAATAATTTTTTTACAATGCATAGAGAACTAATTTGATGAAGTCTCTTATAAATACGATAATTAAATAGATGTTTTGTAGCAGCAGCAGCCTACCACTGTCAATGTAAGGGGAGGGAAGGTAGGTAGGTAAGTGTGAGCACCACACCCAAGGGACGGAGCCCAGTCAAAGGTGTGCCAATGGCACTGCCATACCCAGCCCTGGCCCTATGGTGTGTGTTTTTTTTGGGGGGGAGGGGGGGAGGAAATCAAGAAACTGTTTGTGAAATAGATGACTGCCACTTGTTTGGACTATGAATGCAAAATACACACAAATATATGAAACTCCTTTCACTGCAGTAATAAAGTTGAACTTTTGTTTGGGGTCAGCTGTTAGTCATTCTTTTATCAGAGAAGTGACACATTTTGAACCCACTCTTGTAGAAGCATACTGTGAGCATACTACCAGTTATAGCTTTTGGAGAAAGGAATAAATGAGGTGAAGCTGCAAGGTGAATAGATGCCTGAAAAAAGCTTTAGAAGTTGCAAAGTGGCTGCAGAGATCTCTGCAGGAATCTGTAGTAGCTGATCAGCTGTCAGTGGGATCCTGGGCACTCACAGGAACCCGCCCTGGGGCTCATTGATTTCTGATGCTATTGGTTATTTACTATAGCCACAAAAAAGGAAAAGGAAAACCTGGTTTTCATGGTTGTAGGCAGGCAGTATGAGAAAAGCAAAGAGGTAATGGGGAGGGTGGAAAAAGTAAAGGAAGTGATTTATCTGGTGCTCTTGTTATACCTGTCGTAGCATTTTTTCCAGTCTTGGAATCACTGACTGCTGGATTATAATAGTTGATATTCTACATATCCAGTTTCATGGATTCAAATTCCTGTCCATCTTCCCCACCTTTTGTGGGTGCAATATGGCTGTGTTTGGATATCAAACCAGCTCTGGGGCCCTCGGGTGAAGGGCAGGTAATAATAATGCAAAATCATAATTCAGGATGATATGATTGAGCCTGGGCAATGCTTGATGTCACACTTTCTTCCTTCCCTCCCCTCCCCTCTCTGGGGCATCAAGAAGCGCTTGGAGGCTTTTGCCGAATTGCAGCTTTTGGTTTCAAACACAGACTGGTAAAGTTGATCACTTCAAGCTCACTCTCGTTAACATTAACCACATTTAGTGGGTTTGCATGAAACGACAAGGTGAAGTTAAACAAATCTGGAAGTGAAAGCCATGGCAGAGGAAGAATAGGAAGGAGCATGAGCTTGAGGTTTGCTTAGGCTTGTTTGTGCTAAACTTCTATCCTGCTTTCTAAAACAAGCTGGTGCAGGTTTATTACTTGGTACCTCTGCCAGACATAAAAGTGCAGAATTTTTATTCCAAGCCAGCAGAATCCTGCTCCCAGAGTCTAATACCTGGTACAGTGGATTGGCATAAGGTACATTGCAGTGAGGAAGCTGCTGTGCAGTCTTAAGCCTGGCAAGTGGTGGGAACCACCTGTGACATTTAATGCCTTTCCAACCAAGTTTGCTGTGATAGCTAGTACCAGCTAGCACAGTATACCAGCATGTAAGATGGTAACTGTAAGATGCATGTAAGATGGTTCACCGTGTGGCACTTAACTGCTGCATGTGCATTTTCAGCCTTCGTTATCATGGGACAAAGGAACTAAATCTGTACAAACGTGTGCTCATTTGCAAGCTGTCGTTCTTTTCCTTTGCAAACATGGCAATGAAAGTTGGATTTGAGGTGCAGGTGAGATCAGGTTTTGGTGCCTGCTAGGCAGCTTGAGATGCAAAAATGGCCACCAAAGGAAATGAGAACTGAATAACAGCATCAAGAATCCCTCTCCCTGCAAAGCTGTCTCTTCTTTCTGCCAGCAGTTCACTTCCAGGGCTTAGGGAAAGCGTCTTCGTGATTGTCAGGGTTATGGTGGGGACTTGGTTTAAAAAGTCGTATAAATAATAAGGGTATTTTTTGAAGAATAGATTTGCAATAAATTGAACAGCATCATTTCAAAGGTTATATAAGAACAAATAAGCAGTTGTGTAGAAACCAAACACAAAAACAAACTCTTCTGTCCAAAAACGATGGAGTAGCAAATTGTTTATATACTGGGACTTGGGTTCCAGGGTTCTATGGATTGCAGGCCTCTATGGAACTCAGTTTGACATTCTGTTAAAGTGGTGGCAGTTCCAGGAAGCCAAGCCCAGTCAGTTTACTTCAAAATGGAGATAGTACATCCAGAACTACTCTCCAACATTACTTTTGGGGAGACATTTGAGAACTCGCACATCAGTGGGCTGTCTGAAATTTTGCTCTTGAAGTTATTAGAAGGGGCCAGGAACAGAAATTGGAGTTCCTAAAGAAATCAGAACTCAGCGGTTCAGCAAAGCAATTTCCTGAATTGGGACTCACAAAATGAAAGTTCAAAAGGCTGTCCATCAAAAATGCATTTAAGGAAATAAAAGGAACTATGTGTTTTTAGTGCATGCAAAAATGAATAAAGAAGATAAGGCAGCAGGGCCTTCAGCCATTGAACACATATGGTATCATTGCAAACTGCAGTATCGAAAATAATTCACACAGTAGACAAAACAAGTGAAACGTTGTCTGTTGAAGTCATGCATTTAAGGTAGTGGCTGTGAACGTGGATGAACATGCACAATTTCCCTTCTATCTAATGGTTTTCCTCATTTTTATAGGTAGGTGGGGGGGGGTGTGCGTGCGCTGTGCACGCAAAATTCAGGATATAGACCTAGGAACTTGAGAATGTGCCCAGCAAATTGCTATCTGTTGATCACTGGAGTGCAAAAACAACCTTACAGTATTAGTTCTGGCATCAGCGAAGCTCATGTAATTCAAGGCAATAAATCAGGGCCTCGTTAAATTTAAAGGAACTAAATGAGAGTCTGGTGAGGACTATCCATCATGATGCAGTCTTTTGCACACAGGATGACCAAGTTGTTTACAAAAAGGAATTATTTAAAAAATACTCAGGTCCTAATTAAATTTCAGTGTCTACTCCCAAAAGAAACAAAATGATCAGTCTTTGGATTAGCAATGAGAGTAGCAAGGTAGTCCCATTTGGTTGTTTGTCATTTAGAATTTCATAGGATTATGAGGTTCTACAGAAGTTATTATGATCTCCCACTTATTCATCTTATAATGTTTCAAATTATGCTCTGCCAATAGATTTCAGGAGTGATCCAGCATAGGAGGAAGACTGAATCCTACAATCTGTTGAAAGGTTTTTATTTCACTGGTAACATTTCAGCCTCTCTTAAAAAAACCAGGAGGCTCAGAATGTGGTTGACAGCTCCTCCTCACTCTCCCAGCTAGGCTTCTGACAGAGAATTTAGTTTTCTTACAGTGCAATCCATATGTTTTTGGACGTAAGCTCCACTGCGTTCAATGGGGCTTACTCTCTAGTAAGAGCGTAAGAATGTATAATGTCCTCTCAGGAGAGAGCAGTGTCTATTTTTCAAGGAGTGTAATATGCACATTTACTGTTATCTCAAATGCTGTGGAAAATAACATTTATCCATGCCAAGGGGAAAGAAGAGAATGGCAATTCCATCTCTGCTATCAAAGCTCCCTCAGTTGTGGATGAGTGGGTGTGAAATTTGCACAATTGTATGGTAGTTGTATTAACTACAAAAATAGTATATTGTTTCAATCTTTTTCTGATTTCATCTGGCCTTCCTTGACTTGACTTGAAAATGACGGTGCTGTGCACAGCAGGGGGATCTGCACCAGCAATAGTTGCTCATTTAGGAATATCATCAATTAATTCTCACCTCAGGCCTACCCCACTACTCTGGGAATTCACTTTATGTGCTCAAAGTAGCTGCATACTACTTTAGTTTATCTGATTATATCTCACAGCAAGTGCTTTTTCCTCGAACTCTTTTGTTGTTTGTTGTTTTCTAAGACCGCTTGGAATTGTAGCTCTGTGAGGGGAAACTACTTTTCCCAGGATTCTTTGGGGGAAGTAATGTACTTTCAGTGTCCACTGGATAGACTTTAAATGTATGGTGTTGATAAGAATGAAGGTGGTAGAGTGGCCCCCAAAAAGAGGGAACTACATCACCATAAAGATGACAAAAGAGGGCACAGATCCGTATAAAAATTGCATATGTAAATATATATGTTTTGAGATGCAAATTTGCTGTAGTTACTGTAATTTAAATAGGAAAATTAATACATAATGTAGAGAGAGAGAGAATGTGGCCAGGTGACCTGTGTGCTGTCCAGGTACTAACTGTTGATGAGCAACTTCAGGGCCCCTGCCCATCTATGTTATGCTTCTTTATCTTTAAGCCAAATTCATATAGAAGATGCCTTCAAGCAGAGTAAGGTACACAACCACTCTAGAATGAGGTATTTTGTGGGAATTATTGGTGGGCATCAATTTCAGACCCTCTCAGTCTCATTATTTGGTTGGTGTTTCAATCTGTACTGCATGAGGAATGTGTGTATTCAGTTTATACCTGCAAGGTGGAGAGCAAAAAGGAACTTTAGTTAGATCTTTAAAATTTCACCTTGTAGGAACAAAAGATAATGACCAGAATATTCAGCTACATTTGCCATCTAGTGAGCAGATAATTTGTTCCAATTCTCTTTCACCTCTCTCTAAAAGGTCTCTTGTCTGATTAAGTTGAACAATTAAGGCAATATGTATTGCCATAGATAGCTTAATTGAACAATGAACACGGACAACTATTTTGCCATTTTGGAAGTGATACATTGTCTGCTCAGTAGTTTCTGAGGGTGAGACAAGTCTCAGTGTTAAAAAGATGGTGGTGCTGACTTGACAATTTTAAGTAGTGCTGCTTACAGTGTTGTTTTTTTAAAAAAAATCTCCTTGTGATTCCACAGCATTTTGTACCCAAAAGGGGAAAAAGGTGTTTTGTTGAGCAAAGTCCAGCTGTAGAATGCAAGTAATGGGGATGATTCTGCAATCCTCATTGAAGAACACTCTCTTCATAGCTACTGATGTTGGCAGACACGTTCTCTTTTCAGTATAAGGTTTGCAGTGCAAAAGCATGAAGGGAAACTGTTCTTAAGAAATGTAGAACTTATTAAATTCTGATGATGGTGGTGGTGGCAATTTTTAAAGATGACACATACGAGTTGTGTGATTATAGTAATGTCTAGACACCAGTATAATCACTACGTATAATCCAGCATTGTGGCCCTAGGGTAGGCTGTTATCTAAGAGTATGACCTGAGAGTTGGGTCAATCCATGGGCCAAAATTATCTTTGGTCATAAACTCTCCAACTCCTCCATTTTACAATATTAATTTATTTCATAAAATCCATAAGCTGCTTGATTGGGGGGGAACTGCAAAGAGGTTTACAAAAAGATAAAACAATAAAATCAATAAAGATTCACAACCATGTTTTAAAGCATGCAGAAATTAAAATACTGCTGCCACATTAAATGATTGAGTTTTTACGAACTCAGTTATCTGGGGATACAGGGGAATATGGAGAGAATAATCCTAGCCTATCTTTCGGGGCTTGGGTTACTCAGAGTAGATCCATTTACATTAATGGACCTAACTTTGCCATGCTTTTTCATTTCATAAGGTCTATTGTGTTTAAATCTTAGTTGACTACCACCCTATGTATCTGAAATTCTTTGAACACACAGTGGCTGCAGTTACAACTTCACTGACAAGAGAATGCTCCTATGTCCCATCGCACTCATTAGGGCCTACTTTTGAGTGAATATGCTTAGAATTACACTGAAAAATGTTACATAAATACCTTGTATTTTAATAGTCTGTTGGAAGCTGCCAAGAGTGGCTGGGGAAATTATTATTATTATTATTAAAGAGGTTACATGTACAAAGTCACGAGCTTTGCTGAACTTTCCACTCCCTCATGCCCCCCCTTACTTGAACACACATCCTACACTTTTAATTTCTCCCACACAGCTTTCAGTTCAACAGGAGGCTTCCAGAGCACAGGTAAATGAAAATAACCAGTTTTGCAGATTTTTCATACAGATTGTGCCGGTAAACTTAAGTGTTTCTGCTTTGCAAAAGTGGAAAGAGGCTGAAAAACAAATCCTGTCAAGAAATGGAAAACTCTTGTGATTATTTGAGATTCTGCATCTTTATGCCAACCTTCCCTAACCTGGACTGTAACTCCAATGAGCTCCAGCCAGCATGACCAATGGTTAGGGATGATCAGGAGTTGTCATCCAAAACATCTGGAGGACACCAGGTTGGGGAAAGCTACATTACACATTTAAATAGTTTTTTTAAAAAAAGTAATAATAATAATAATTTTATTATTTATACCCTGCCCATCTGGCTAGGTTTCCCCAGCCACTGTGGGCGGCTCCCAGCAGAGCACTAAAAACAGAATAAAACTTCAAACATTAAAAAATTCCCAATTCAGGGCTGCCTTCAGATGTCTTCTAAAAGTCAGATAGTTGTTTATTTCCTTGACATCTGATGGGAGGGCATTCCACAGGGCAGATGCCACTACTGAGAAGGCCCTCTGCCTGGTTCCCTGTAACTTGGCTTCTCACAGCAAGGGAACCACCAGAAGGCCCTCGGAGGTGGACCTCAGTGTCCAGGTTGAACTATGGGGGTGGAGATGCTCCTTCAGGTATACTGGGCCGAGTCTGTTTAGGGCTTGAAAGGTCAGCACCAACACTTTGAATTGTGCTCAGAAATGTACTGGGAGCCAATGTAGGTTTTTCAGGACCGTTGTTATGTGGTCTCAGCGGCCGCTCCCAGTCACCAGTCTAGCTGCCACATTCTGGATTAGTTGGAGTTTCCCAGTCACCTTCAGAGGTAGCCCCACACAGAGCACATTGCAGTAGTTTTGTCATAGTGTAGCCTATCACTTTCCAATGAAGTTGGGACAATTTCTCAAAGAATACAGTATGTGGTAAAACATAATTAATAATGATCCCATTTCAATTAGTCGTTCAAGTAAGTTGGCAGTTGGTTTGCTTGCCTTGAAAGGTTAATGCTACGGCTATCGTGAAGGCTGGCTAATTTCATGCGGATTTATTTCTATTAAAAACTCTAATCAATTTATAGTCGCAATACTTAATTTTTTAAAAGACTGTAGGTTGGCTGAGTGACTGCACTCTGATTACTTTATAATGAATATTTTTTCCTGGTAAATGAGCAATTTTTTACTTGTCAAAATTCAGTTTTGTGCCCTCGGATTTAGCATTTTGATTCTGTATTCATAGTTTGTTTTATTAATTGTTTGGATATATTTGGCTATGCTGAGCTGCACAGGCATGCATAATACATGGCACATTATGCAAGATATTTTCCTAAGTGACAAGCTCCAGTTACTCTCCAGTAAATACAGTATCTGTCACATAAGAATGTGGAGTGTTGTTAAGAGTACTCTTAGATCTCTAACAATTATCTCAACTGTTGAAAAAAGAAACCACTGTTTAAATTACTATGCTATGCCGTGTATAGCAATTTAAGAGATTAAATTCCAATATGTAAGTACTCCTAAATACATTCCTGATGTAACGAATCAGAGCAGTGGGTACATTTATTATTTCTTATAAGGAAAATAGTGCACATTTCTCTCTCCTATAATTTCATAATTGGTGTTTTAACAAACAAGTCAAAAAGGCCTCCAATCCAATTTTAAATTACAAGCAAAGAACAATATTTGGAAAACCACAAAATAATACCGGTAAAGCTCTGGCATATTTTGGAAGCTTCTAAATTCCATTAATGTATCCCAGAATGAGGTTGTTGAATGAATATTCTAGACTTAATGACCAGACTAAATTTATTCTGAAAGTGAACCCTTTCCAAGAAGATTCAATAGCAGGACATTTCCAAAACATTTGCAGCAAAGTAGCTTGTGGATCATCACATTTCCAACATTTATGATTTTTATAAAGTTTATCTCAAAATGTATTCTGGGAGACCAATGAGAATGAAATATTACTTTTATTGAATGAGCCAGCTGGGGATTTAAGGAGTGCCATTGTTGCATCAAATCTGGCCATGAATACAATACCAAATCCACTCCTAAGTAGGAATGCTGAGAAAACTGCTTAAAAACCTTTAGGATGCAATTTTATGGACCTTGGGAGGGCAGCATCCCAGGGGCCATATGATCCAACTTTCTCTCTAAGGGTGCAAGAGAGAGCCCCCACATTTGGAGAGGAAGGTCTGACATTGGATGCCTCCTCTGTAAAAGGTCCACAGCTAGTTCCTCTCTGACTTCAAAGCTGTGACATCAGAGCAGGCAAAGAGCAAGCATTCTGGGGACATTCCCGGGAGAGGCAGATCCACAGCCCTCCTGCTCCCCAGGCATGTCCCCAGAGCAGGGCACAAACCACGCCTGCCTTGGAGCTGGTGTGATTTACTCCTCTCCCATTGGAACCAAAGGGAATGAAAGTGTTTCTGCAGCAGAAGGGGACTTGGAAAACGGGAAGGAAGTGCATTCCCCCACTTTTTTAACCTGCCAGCATGAACCAAGCAGGGTATTAGGAAAAGAACGTTTGTCTGCCTTTGGTTCCTCTACTTCCTTCTGATTGCTCGGTTGGCATTCTATCAAAGGCAACAAAAATGTAAGGTAAGTGAGCATAGGGTTGTCACCTTAAATGTAATCATCACTATGTTGATGTCATTTTTTGTAAACCCTGTTGAGGTTTCATTGCAATCAAGTGGTATATCCGAGTGTTTTGAAATTAAAATATCTCTCAGCTTTAAAATAAAACTTGCCTTATTTTAATGGATTGTACATCAGGGACTCTTGGAGCCTTTTCAGGCGCAGGGTGGGGTGAAAATGCTCTAATTATTCTTTAAAAAGGAAAGGAAATGATACGTTTTGCTAATCTAGAATGGGCTCCAGTTGAGAGTGCACAGACCTCCCCAAAGTGGAGTGCAACAAGCGCTTAAAATTCCCCTGAATTTTAAATGGTGGTGGGGATGTAGACGGAAAGAGGCTGCTGTTCAGGAATAACTTTGGAAAACTGCGCTGTGTGCATTCAGGCCTCTGCAGGCATATAAAAAAAGCTCTCTGGACTATTATATTAATCAGTGCACACATTGCAGCACACTGAGCCTGAAATGCAGCAGCATACACAGCTAATCTGTAGAAAAGTCTGTTGTAGATGCTGAATGCAAAATCGATAGCATGGCTGTTGTATTGTGGAAAGGCACAGCGTGTAGTTCTGCAGGAACAGGGATTGTTATTTATGTATTATATGAAAAATAGTCCTGATTCCTGCAGGATTCCAAGCACAAAGCAGTTCTTCTAGTGCTATTGTTCTCTTGTTTTGAGATCCATCTATTCAAAAGAAACCTGTATTTAGAAGGCATAGTGAAAACTCTAATTGTTATGGCCACATTTGCACCTAATCTGACTGCATCTCTGCCTGTGAGCTTACCTGTGGTATGTGGGTGCTTCATTGTATGCCCTGGTCTGTCACTGCTTAATAGAAAACCAACAGGAATGTTACCAAATTGGTTTTCCTGCATGCCTTTAAGCTATTAAGTTTCCAGAATGGAAATAAATCAATATTTGTGTAAGAACAGAAGCTGATCTGCATATTTGCTGATGAATGGAGCACAGAGGCTTTCCCCTCAGACTTCTAGCATGCATAATGATTCATACCCATGGCAAATAAAAAAAGATCCATGAAGCTGATTTTGTTCTAATGTGGCCTTTTCTGTCCCCTGATATACCCATAGTTCACTTCCACTAAAGGTATATGCAACAAAATGGAAGCCGTGATACTTTATACATGATGGTGTACGTGGCTACTCAACATCTTTTTCCTATGTGGAAATGACTTCAAAATAGGGAAATGAAATAGCCTTTAGGAGGCTAAACTGAAAATCAAGAGTTCATGGAGCCCTGGGAATGAGAGAAAGAAATTCAGTGGCCATGTGGACAGTTTATCAGGGTCCTTTTTGTGTGTTACTGATGCACACATGCACTCCTGCACCCTGGAAAACATCGTACAAAAGGGGTCTGGATACAACCATAGGTAAATCAAATTTGCTCTTTTGCTGTGTTTTATCATTGCACTTAAAGTCACATGCCTGGTACTAAATCTCCACACAAAAACAATCATGGATGCACATTAACAATTGTTTGCTGGTTGTGGCTGTTTTTGGCATTTAAAAAATCAATTTAAACTTGCACCATTGTTAATGCGGGTTGTGGGAAGAGCTCTCTGTTGGTGGTGGCCACACCTGAGTTTTTGGTCCTGATGCAGGTGCTTTGCACTTAGACACAATAGCCGGCCCAACTCCACAGTCCTACTAAGAAGCATAGCTGCAGTTTTTCATTCCCCACCATGGACCACATTATGACGGTGAGCTGCATTTGCCGTGTGTGCCTGAATGCTCTTTAAAGGCGACAGAAATTGATGTATTCTTATTTTAAAGACCCATGTCTCCTATTTCCCAAGGGGCACATCCTTGGCATTATGCAAATAACATGGAGGCATTCATGAATTCATATTGTCAGTTTCATACTCTGCACCTGAGGCAGCATTAGGCTTTGAACTGCAACTCTTCCATCAAAAAAAGCAACTCATTAACACTACCTTATCAGCTTAAGCGAACATTACCCATCTGGATGTGAAGTCTCCAAAGGAAGATTCATTTTGCAAGTGAATGTCTTCAGTACAGGGTAGAGTGAAAGCATATTTATTAAATACATGAATTAGAATCTTCTTCCTTGCATAGATTTTTTTTTGGGGGGGGCGACCATCTGAGGCTATTAAATATATATATTTGAACCTTACTTATTAGGGAACTTCTATCTCACCTTTTCAGTTCCATAGAAAACTTCAAGGTGTGGCTCCCATCCTATAAACAATCTAAGTAAAGAACCAATTTAAACAAAGCATGGAACAAGAACATTGGTCCACTAGAGCAGATGAAGACCCTGTTGGATCAGACCATTTGGTCCATCTGGTTTACATCCTGTTTCCCCCAGTGGCTGATCAGGACATGAAGACATGGTTGCACCCCAGCAGCTGGTATTCTCCTAGTGTCCAAGAAGGATTGGATCTGGACAATTTTATCAGCAAAGAATCATGCTGGAGCCTGCTACACAGTGACAACTCTGCCTTCAAGGCTCTCCCAAATTCAAGGTCCTAGTGCCTACCTTTAAGGCCCTTCACGACCTAGGCCACCATACTTTGAACTCCCTCTCTTTGTTCAAACCTTCAAGCTAACTGTGGTCATCACATCAAGCTTCACTTCACTTCCCTCTCATCTCGGGAAGCGAATTCATCAGCAGGTGAATCTTGCTGTGATTGCCCAATGCTCTAGAATCACTTTCAGAATGAGGTTAAAAATTGCATATCCCCGGTGCCATTCCAGAGGGCTTGTAAAACACACCTATCTTTTATCAGCATTCATGGCTTGGAAAATATGACGGCCCTGGGATATAGTTGCAAGGATTGTTATTTTTGCAAATGGCATTGGGTTCAACTAAAAATATTATTTAGTAATGCACATTCCTAGCTTGGCTATTCAAGATTGTTTCGCATTTTTAATTTTTTTTTACTGGAAATAGCAGATGGGTTTGTCTTTTTTAGTTTTGGTATATTTTTCTTTCTTGCAAAGAACAAATTTCAGTGGACAAAAATTTCAACACAAATAGTTATAAGGGGCTGGTATAAGATTCACTGGCATTCCTAAGACATAGGATTAAACTCTTTGTGCATATTTAGAATCTGAATCAAATCGTATGTATCTATACCAAAGTCTATTCCAGCATCAGTGTATTATGAGAAAAAATGGGGAGGACAAGGAGATGACAACGTGGGAAGCTATGAAATCTGGCCTTGAGTTGCACTTTCTCATTATTATTATTTTTACAAATTGATACTGATTGGGATGTCAACTTTTCCCCAACACCCACCCGAAAGAGGTTTGCAGGTCAGCCTTCATAATGATATGAGTTGCTACAGCTATATGGTTTTGCTTGTTAACCATATTCTTTTATGAAATCCAAAGTGAAGGCAGTAGGTTCGAAATCTTTATAGTGGGAAACATAGTATCGATGATAAAATTACATTATTAAAAAAACAAAAACAGAAAGAAGCTGTTTCATTATCTTGAAGATGGGAAGCCAGGTTGTCAAGGCTGAGAAATCTGCTCAAGGGTGAAGATCAAAACATTCCTACATGAGAAAAATAAAAGGCTTGGCAGCAAAACAGAACCATCCAGCCATAGAAAGGTATGGCGTTTAAAAACCCAGACACCCTTAAGTAGGATTTGCTGCTTAAAGTCTCCCAGCTTAAGAAAGATACAATTATGGCTGTGTTGGCTCCCATATTGGGCCCATAAGATCTGTATGTGAAAGATTTACTTGGTGTTTACTACTTTACTTTCTGTGATAGAAGAGAGAGTTGGGGGTGGGAAGAAATGAAATGTTTGAGCTTGTATTGGTGTTTTAATTGTAAGGTTTACGTAGTCCAGTCTATAGAAATCACCAAGGATATCTGCCAGTACTCTCTAGCCATAAGCCCCATGTACCCATAACCATGCATTCCAAAAGAAGTGATTTTAAAGCAACCAGGTTATAGTTCACTCCAGAGCAGATCTGAGGAGCACGCAGGGGGTGGGGGGGACTGGATGTGGGGAGGGGAAGAGAAGAGAAACAATTAGTTCCATTGTGCAAGCCAATTTCCATTATGCAAGCAGATGGACATAACTGGATGCTTCCCTAACATAAATTTACGGAGTTGGGCATTTTGTTACATCCAGTTGGGCCAGTGTATTCTGCAGTTCCAGTTCTTCATTTTGTAGTGCACATGGCATGGTTCAAAAATGGCAGCCCCAGACCCTGTTAGAGAAAGGGATGTGAAGAGTATGAATTGTATGAAAGATGTAAAAGAAGTGGATTGACTGAATATGAGATGGAAAGGTTAGGAACAATGATGGAGTCATTTGTAGAATGCAGTATCTGTGGAATGTCAAAAGTGTCACGATAGGAAAAGAAATTGAAATAGTGATTGTGTAATTCTAGTGGGGATAATATACCAAAACTAAAAAAGTACGCCGTACAATGAAGCATCACAAAATGCCATTCTAAATGGCAGTATACTGACTAGCTGAAATTGGCTTCTGATTATCACTTGCTACAGTGTCTCTTTTTCAGTGTCTCTTTTTAAAAGTCCCCTGACATTCGTAGCTGGCGTTTTCACGTTCCTTTGTCTGAAGAAAGTATAAAGGAAACAATATGAAATTAGCTGTTCTCTTAGCCATATTCAGGTAGCAGGTTTTGGCCACTTGGGAACTATGCTCCTTTATTTTACAAGGAAGTAATGTGGATTCTGATGGGTTCTGTACTTTTTTGTTCTTTATACTTAAAAGGTATACTAGAAACATTTAAGATCTGATTCCCTCCCACTTCTAGTGTTCACCCTAATGCAGCTGGCATTTCAGTAGACAGTCTATTAGGGTAAAGTTCAAAGTGATGAATGGGCAAGTAATAGAATATATCTTTTACTTAACAGAAATAATTAGATTATTTGATAGTCCTGTACAAAATTGTGCTGAATTCATTTTTAGCCAAAAATATGTTGAACTCCCTTGTGATATATTTTTTTAATGAAACTTTTGTTGCAGTGCTGGCATTGAGAATTCTGTTTAATAATGCATCAGATATATTTTTGAATTACCTTTTATGTAACTTACAAGAGCACCAGGTATTAAAATATCAGAATAAGCTGAAACAGAACTGGAAAATGAAGGTAAAAGATGGTTGTAGGGCTAAAATACTCTCTGAGTAGATAACGTAGCAGTATCAGGAAATGATATAAACATTATTTATTTTAGTTTGGTTCAGGGTTTCCCAAATTTGGGTCTCCAGGATCACAACTCCCATCATCCCTAGCTAGCATGACCAGTGGTCAGGGATTATGATCAGACGAGATCGGGTGTGTTCAGGGTAGTATGGCTGTAGACAGTGGTCAGGGATTATGGGAAATGTAGTTACAGGGAACCAGACAGAGGGCCTTCTCGGTAGTGGCGCCCGCCTGTGGAATGCCCTCCCACCAGATGCCAAAGACTTTATCTGACTTTTAGAAGACATCTGAAGGCAGCCCTGAATTGGGAAGCTTTTAATATTTGATGAATTATTGTATTTTAAAATTTTGCTGGAAGCCACCCAGAGTGCCTGGGGAAACCCAGCCAGATGGGTAGGGTATAAATACATTGTTATTATTATTAATCCAGAAACAGCTGGAGACCCAAGTTTGGGAAACCTTGGTTTGGTTAGTCATCTTCAACCATTTCCCAGCAGAGCGGATAATGAGGACCAAACAAGAATTTGTTGACTTCATCTTCAAAAGTTTATGCATGTGTCTGTACAGGCAACTTTTGCCATATCATTGTGATTCAGATAATAAGCTGCTTATTTTTCCTTCTTACAAATGTAGGTATAATTAAGTTGAAACAATCTTTCTTTGATGAATACTTCATTTACAGTAGTAATAAGTAGAAGCCATCATAGAAATTAGTCTGTCACTCAGACAGACTGTTGTTAATCTGTCTGCAACTATGTACAGTAAACAAGGTTCTTCCATTTTCTAATTGGAAGCAACATCTGATTAGGAAGGGAGCTCAGTGTTATAAATGCACTAACTCACAAAGGACTTTGGTGGTTATGTTGTATCTAGCGATACTGCAAATATATAATCTGTGTGTCTGTTAATACAAATGGAGTAAATTACATTTATGAATATACAGATATGTGAAAAGCATGGTGTTAAACTTGCTTTAAGTCTGCTGAGGTATTTAGTTCCTGTCCTAAGAGAATAGACTTTAAGCCTATATTGGGGCATATTTACTGCCATGTGTGGAGTTTGCGGAGAAAGCCATTTTTTAACACTTGGGGAGAGATGGACATAGTGCAGTGATCTGCCAAATAGTCTTTGAATTGGAAAATTAGCACCATTTTCTGTTCTGTGGTGACAGAATTACTTGATTTATATAGCTTTGCCTTTTGAATGGAATGAATTAGGCTTCAGTGTTCAGTAATATATGTGGGCCAACAGACATGAAAGTGAAGCAGTGTCCACTTAGACTTCTATAATCTCACTCAAGTCAATGGCCACTTAATGAAACCACACCATTTATTGAATTCTCCTTAAAAGCTCTGTGGCCATTCAACAGCTATTTTAACACATTTGTCAGCGCGTACCTCAGCAGATGCAGATGTGCAATTAAGCTGTTTTTCTTGTATAGTATTTTAAAATTTGTAGCACACAGCACTTGGGCATTTTTTAAAAGTATAGTAGTTGAGAAATTATACCATAGCTAATTATATATATGCCTTTCTGATTTAGTGAGAGGCCAACATTTATTTGAAATGATCTTGCCTTTTATAATTTCTAAGAATTTTCAAAGCCTCTCCCAAAACAATAAAATAAAAAACAATATTAAAACAATCTAACAAATGCAGCATGAAAGCAAAAAAAGCAACTATCAAGCAATAAATAACATTTTATATTAATGCTATGTTGCTTTTCTATTTTGTTGTTGTATTGTGACATTAAAATAAAAACAGTTAAATATAAAATATAAATAACAAAAGAAATAGTGTCAAATTACTAATTTCTAATAACACGTATGAATAATCTGTGTGAATCTGAAGCCTGGAGTAAGAGTTTAAAAATAGAGACATCATTTGGAAAGAGCTGAGCGATTTGCAGGTGTTTCATTTTATTAATACACCTGCAGAGAAAGTCTTACACGACGGGGGGAGGGGGACCATGTCAAGCAAGAAAGCAATACGGTTTTAAAGGCCTTTTGGGGTAACAAGTAAAGAGCTTCTGTGCTTTGTAGTCTGCAGTGCTTCTTTGATCAAGTCAAGTACATTTCTTGAAAGGTTACAGTATATTCTTCTAAACTTTTAATATTCTTTCACTGACTCAGACAAATGCCAGCCTTTTGGCAAAAGCCTTCACACTAATCAAGTGCCATCACGGACGGGCAATTAATTTTTATCCTTAGGTCTTATCAGAAAAAAAGAGAAACTGATTTGTACTAATCTTAACTGTTCCCTGTGGCGAGAGAGTCAGTTTGTCAAAGAAACAGATTCTAGTATAGGCTGAAACCTCAACTAGTATGAGCTGTTATGTTCCACCACATTCCACAGACTGGTAACTCCATACCTGTCAACTGTCCCAATTTAAACGGGACATCCCAAAGTTACAGAAGCCACCCCAGCGTCTGATTGGATCTGGGGATGTCCTATTTTGGCTCCCTTGAGAGTGTGACGCCCAAAGGCACACGTTTTGGGGAGCTATGCTTATGCCTGAGTCACCTGACTCCCACAAGAGCATGGCTCCAAAAGACGTATGTCCCATTTTCCTCTGCGGGATGTTAGAGAGTATGTGCCAGCTGTACCATAATGATTTACACATATGATCATCCCCATTGTCTTATATGGTCCTTTTATGTGTTCTACATTGTCTTTTAATGGTGCCTTCTTAAAAACAGTTTCTCACAAAAGCTTTTGTAAGGATCTCCATTTTGACAATACTTTTGTTTGGACTTGATCCATCCCTGAACTTTACTGTATGTTAACAAAGCAGCGTTAAATAGCTGCGTTCAGGTCAGTGTGGGAAGAACATCACCAGAATGAATCATAACATTTACCGAATGTTGCAAAAATATAAGTAATTTCAGTGGAAGATTCATCTGCCGATGAAATGGATTGCATATTGCTTATTCACAAAGAAACATGGAGCAAATTCTTCCTGTGTGCATTAAGGATTTAATATGATTATTTTCCAAGTTGGGGGGGGGCACTTTTTCTCAATTCAGTCACAAATAACACTTTTTGAAGAGCCAGAAATGACACATGGTTTCAATATTATCTGAAAAATATCATTTTGACATATATTCTTTGTGCTGATTGGCTCTTTTTTTAATGGCAGCTTTTTGTTTTGTTTCAAAACCAAAAGTATTTGATTCAGCTGCTTTGAGCATTTGTCTTGAAAATGCTTTCATAGTGACAGATGTTTTGCATCTAGATGTTTGTGAATATATCTGAAAGCAAGGATGCTATCCAGGATGTCCCCCTCCCCTTGAAAGTGTTCCGAATGTAAATGAATGACAGGCCCCAAAATGCTGAAATGTTCAATTTTAATCTATACTGTCAGGATAGCAGTCTTTAAGTTCTGCTTTGATTTATGAGTCACACATGTAATAATTGATGTTGCCATAACAGAGTTTTGTAATCAACCCGTTTAAGAATTGGTTCAACTAAGGAAATGACGAGAAGCCTGACTTAAGCACACAAATAGGGACTGTGCATATTTTCTACTTGTGTTCACAGAATGCATGTAGAATTGTAGCAGGATTATGCCTCCGGTCTCTCACCCTTCCCCTTACACACTCAGCTTCCTAAAAAAAGGCTACACATGTGCAAGCTGTATGCTCCAGGGACTCAGCTGCATATATATGTACAAACAAGTTGGGTTTACTCTTTCAGAAATTACTCTGGATGCATGAAAATGTGAAGTTAGAAAGTGCAATCTGGGTGCTGTGGATTTGTGGCTTGTTGGACTGGCGCAATGGTGTTCAAGATTGTACCTAAAAAAATCAACTGCCTTATCTGTTAGATTATCTGACCATATATTTAAAGTTCTAAGTGATCTCTGTGGCTTGGCATATCTTTTAATGTCTTAGGCTGGTCTGAAAACTGCAACTCGTCCTTAGATGAAGATCACCTGGCCATAGATATCCTCACATTTGTAACAGCATATTAGGTTATTGCACTATGTCACAGTGGGGGATATCTTTTTAAACTTTATTTTTCAGTTTCTGAAAATATTTATAGTAAACAATCCCCATATAACCCACACCCAAGAAATATTCCATGTATTTTGTAAATTGTCTAGTCAAACAATAAGCAGGTTGGTGCAATGATTTATTTATTGAAATATTTGTTATTAGTTTTTATAAGAACAAATTTAAAATAATAGTTAGCGGGGACTTTTGACATATCCATATATGAGATCCGCCCCCCCCCCCCCGAAATATTTTGTTGGTGCAATCATTTAGATGTCTTTGAGGGCTGTTCGGAAATGAAAGTTAACTCAAAATGCCACAGGATGCTTATTAATTGGGGCTGGAAGTATGAAACATACATCATCATCAGTTCTCAAAAAGCAATGCAATCTCCTAACACTGTTTTTGAGCTTTTAAAGTAATGAACCACTTGGGACCTGGGTGCTTAAAGGGAGGCCGCCTCTTGCATGAACCTGCCTTGGTTTATAGATGTTCCTCTGAGGCCCAGCTGTGGGTCTTCAGAGGTCCAAGTGAAATAAAACAGATAGTTCCTAGAATAGTGCCTTTCAAGTCATAGCTGTCAACTTTTCCCTTTTCTTGCAAGGAATCCTATTCAGCATAAGGGAATTTCCCTTTTAAAAAGGGAAACGTTAACAGCTATGCTTTCAAGTTGTGGTCTGGAATTCTCTGTCCAGAGAATTTTCTCTGGTTTTGTTACTGCTTCCAAGTCATTACTAGATGGATTTTATTTTTATCTAACCAGACTAGGTTGTTGTTGTTTTTATTAAAAACAATCTTGTTGTTTGATTCTGCTCTGTTGTGACATTTAGCACTAACTACAGTTTCTGTGAACCATTTTGTTGCTTCTTATTGTTGTAAGCTGTTCCGAGATCTTCAGTAGAAGAGCAACTGCTATTTTAAATAAGTAAATAAAAGAAGTGCTCTGTGGGTGTTTATTCCCCATGTCATGAATGTAACTCCCTATGTATAGGTAAGAACAGGGAAAACTTGAAAGAGCCCAGAACTTTGTTAAGGCATAAGAGTTGATTTTTTTTTAAAAAAAGTTTGTTTAATTAAAAGAATGAGAATGCTGTTTTATTTGACACAAGTCTATGCACAAGAATTTTAATCAGTTGAAAACTCAGATTCGGGGCTCTGGCTGTCATTTGTGAAACTGCACTTTCTCATATCAAATAGGTTTGAATTGCTTGGAATTATTTTTAAAAAACAACAACACAATGCTCTTGAATAAGCTTCAGGAATTCTTAAACCTGCTTGCATATGTCCCACAAACAGAAATGGAAAGTTGACTATGCCAGCTAAATTATTTAGAGCAAATCATTTGCTCAGTGTTAATTGGGATAAACATTTTTATTCATTCAAATCAAGGAAATGAGCAGGCTCGGATATGGATTAATTCAAATCTGTAGCTGTTCGTTTCATTTTGCGAATAATTTTAAAACTGATAAATCAAAGTTCAATTGCTATACAGGCTGTTACTATGGATACCTGAATTGCTAGATATGTAGCTTCTTGGGTAACATTTATGCTAAAGGGCATATTGCTAAATAACAAGCCCTGTTTGCTATAATGCATAAATATCTGTTGCAGTAAAGTACACACTGTCAGACTGAATATATCTTGAATTTTAAAAACCTGCCATATTTTAAGCTTGAAGGCATCTTGTATTTACGTTGCAGTCAATACTACCAGTATCACATCCTTTTTTTTAATGATTTCTAAGTTGAGAAATTTTATTTGAAGATTCAAGACTGATTCTACTTGAATGTATTCCAAAGCCAACCATAACCCGAAAATAACATTTCAAGTTGACACAGTAGTGTCACTGTGTTACTGTGGTAGCCACCAGCACAATAATTGTCATAGTTTAGTGCTAGGCATGGCTAATAAGTGGCAAAAAAAATCTGCAGCAACAGTTTGTAATAGAGCATGGCTGGGGGAAGGGAGAAAAATCAAGCCACTCTAATGATTTTTTTGTCTTCCACCATGAAGCCATCTATGCCAGTTCAGTAATTTCTTTTACCTGACATGTACTTGTTATAACAGCCAGTTGCAGCCAGGTGGTATATCATCGGTTTAGACAAGCACAATATGATGGAGAGGCTTGGAACTGGGATGAAAAGGAGATTGATTTACAAACAGGACCAGCCATATGTGCTCAAACCAATGGTCTGCCTGCTCTCAAATCCTGTCCCAAGTGGTAGCTGCATGTTGTTTGAAATTTGTAGCAGCAAAAGATACAAGAGTGCTCCATTCCTCGCTGTCACCTTATCAGTTAATAGAAATCTCAGTGTATAGACTCCAAGAGGTTCATCCAGCAGAATGATTAGTCATAGATGTAAACCCTGCCAAAGGAGATTAGGATTATGGTGTGTGGTATATCCCCCCCCCAAGCATTCTTTAGATATTGTGAAATGTGATGCTTAGCAACAGTCTTTCTTTACTGCTCTGTGGTGAGGAGCTGCCCTAGTACTGCTATTGAGCAAAAGTGTTCAGTGGCTTGGAAATGATAACATTAGCAAACTTAGAAACTTTCTCAGCAATTTTACCCTCTGGTTTCACCAGCTTTACATGCAACACTTGTCATTAGAAATATATTCAAGGAAATTCTCAGAATTTGAGTAACTGCTTATGTTCTCCTTTGTTATTTTGCTTATACAACTTTGAACCATGAATCACTTTTTAAGATGATACTTGTCACCAAGTAGCCTAAAGCTACTACTATCTGTTGAATGAACAACTATTATCTATCTACCATCTATCTATCATCTATCTATCTATCATCTATCATCTATCTATCTATCTATCTATCTATCTATCTATCTATCATCTATCTATCTATCTATCTATCTATCTATATCTATCTATCTATCATCTATCTATATCTATCTATCTATCTATCTATCTATCTATCTATCTCTATCATCATCTATGTATCTATCTATCTATCATCTATCATCTATCATCTATCATCTATCTATCTATCTATCTATCTATCTATCTATCTATCTATCTATCTATCATCTATCTATATCTATCTATATCTATATCTATCTATCTATCATCTATCTATCATCTATCATCTATCTATCTATCTATCTATCTATCTATCTATCTATCTATCTATATCTATCTATCTATCATCATCTATCTATCATCTATCTATCTATCTATCTATCTATCTATCTATCTATCTATCTATCATCTATCTATCATCTATCTATCTATCTATCTATCTATCTATCATCTATCTATCTATCTATCATCTATCTATCTATCTATATCATCTATCTATCTATCTATGATTCTCAGCATCCTATAACACTGACAAAACTATTGAGTAGGACTATGCATAGGTACAGGTGGATATGAATTGCTGGTTTCTCATTTATTTCAATGTAGTAAATCACAGAGATTGCCATTTGGTTCAGATGTATGGTAAGGGGGGGGGAGGAAATGGAACTTTCTGTCTTTACTGCCTCTCTTTCTGCCCCACCTATAAAACATAATAGGGCAACAGGCAGTGCTTTTTTCGGGGGGGGGTGTGTGTGCTGGAACTCACCGCCTCATTCTCCAACTCAGACGCCACCGCCACCATCTTGAAACCAAAATCACATTACAAGATACTGGGCTACATCATCTTATAGGAAGCTGTGCCTCTTATTATGAGTGATAGGATCCCTCTGACCCTGGAGGTTCCACTGTGGCTAGTAGCCTCGACCTATACTGGCAAATGTGTCTCCCTGGGGTTGGCTGTGTCGAGTCCCCCGGCCTGCCCGCCCATGCCTCCCATTCTCTCCATGTCCCCTGCCAGACCCTGAATCTCCCTTTGTGAGGGAATGAAGAAGGAAGATGGAAGAGCATGCACCTACATGTGTGTTGCTGCCACTGCCTGAGCCCAAACCAGAGGCCTGTTCCTGGTCAAAGGCAACATGCACACAGCCAGGCTGTCACATGGCCTTCCTGAGGAGGAGGAGGAGCTGCAGCCGGGCTCAAGGCAGAGCTAGCTGCTCCAGCCCCCAGAGTAGCGCACATGCTGTGCACCCAGGGACCGGGGGAGCGTCCAAGGGGGGGCACCACCCACAGCAAGCATCCCGGGGGCGTGCTTCAGGGAGCGTCCCAGGGGGCGAGATGCCATGGGGGTGGAGCAAGCCACCCATGGCAGGCTGCTTTCTGGACAGCGGGGAGGGAGCTGTGTCGCTTTGCCAGCAGCCTTCCTCTCTTCCCTCTTCCTTTTGACAGCTCAAGGGAGGCTCCTACCCCTGGAAGCAGCCCAGGAGCAGGCAACGGCGCACCACCCGCCCATAACTCCCAAGCCTCCCTTGAGTTTTCAAAATGAAGCCGACAGTTCAGGGTAGGCTTGGGAGTCGCGGGTGGGTGGTGTGCCAAATCTCATTCCCCCACCCCCAGTGTTGACACCTGGGGCGAACCACCCCCACCGCCTCCCTCCTCTGCCCCTGGCTCAAAGGTCGGTGTTATGGAGGTTTGAACTTGCAATAACCTCTCCCCACCCTCAGCCTCCCATCACTTCTCTTTTTCCACCCTGGCAATTGGTGGTGTCATGAAATGGCCCCACAATAGCATTTGCCAGTTAAGAGATGGAAGAAAAAAAAAGAGATGAAAAAAAACTTCAGATGAAAAAAATACAGGTCCTGGCTATAGCTATTGAGTTTGATTAGATTTAGTGGCATGGCAGTTCTAATTCTGTAGCCTGAATTACCACGTTGAAAGGAAGCTTGCTGTAAGGAAAAATTACTTTTGTTTATTTGAAAGATAGTTTAAATCAGGCTTCCTCAACCTTGGCCCTCCACATGTTTTTGAGACTACAACTCCCGTCGTCCCTGACCATTGGTCCTGCTAGTTAGGGATCATGGGAGTTGTAGGCCAAAAACATCTGGAGGGCTGAGGTTGAAGAAGCCTGGTTTAAATGCTTGCAAATTGGATAATGCTCATTTCAAAATAATCTTGACCAGGCAACGAATGAGGTGCATTTGAAAGCGGTCAAGTGGAGTTGCCAGCTTCATTTGGTAACCATGAGCCTAGGTTTGGACAACATGCTAAAGCAAACCATCTGTTTACTGTCTGGGAACCCACACATTTGCTTTCTTGAGCTAAGGTGGGCGATGTGGGGAATTCATTGGTGCTAGATGTATGCGGGTTCAGTGGTGATCCCAGGGCTGGTTCTATCTACCTGAATCATGGGGTGGGGGTCAAAGAGTGGTTGGTTATCAGCACTTCATATATGCATCAGTAGTCTGTGTGGGAGCATACCTTATTTCTCTGGAGGAAAATAATGCTGTCTCGAACATCTGAATGCCTTGTATATTAATTCACTTTGGCTGGGCCCTATCTTTAGGATTTGTTGATAAACTAGCCTGTGTACATTCTTCTCCCTCATTCCTTTGAGTAAAAAAGGGAAGAGGAGAACCAGATTGCTTAAGACAGCTTTTATTTGTCCTGTTTGGGGCTGATGTTATTAATTGTGTCTGTGCAGAGTATATCACTAAAATCAGGCTTGTGCAGCATGAAGAAGTAGGACCATAAGTCAAAGGTACTGAGGAGGTAGATAACAGATTTGCTGATAGTTATATGAAATATTTGCACTTCTGTGGAAACTTGTGGGCAGAGGGGAAGGTGAATAGGAATCAGCTATTTTAATTTTACACAGCACTGGGGTCAAAGCAATTTTTATACAAAAGATTTTTCTGCTCTGCACTTAAAAAACAACAACAACTAATCATAAAATATTCCAGAAAATAGTTTTTTAAGAACACATTTCTGTGAGTGTTGTACAGAGGACATTTGTATGCACTTCTTGTTGGATATCTGCTCTTTCCTTTCAGGAGCTCAAGGTGGGAGATATTCCCCCTCCCCACCTTTTATCCAGTAAGTGTGAGAAGTAAGTTATGCTTAGATTTGGTGACTGGCTCAAGGTTACACCAGCAAGCTTCATGGCTGGGTCAATGTATCCCCACTCCTAGTCCAACACCCTACCATTGAAAAATGATAGAATAATATCAAATGATAGTAAAAGGTATCTAAAAGGCCTGGAAGAATAAAAAGGAACTTGCCTGGCACTGAAAAGAAACTAAATAGATGCCAGGTGAACCTCTCTAGAGAGAGCATTCCACTGCCAAAATGGCCCCTTCCTTTATAACCAACCTTCACAAAAAAGACCTATGACACAGGAGGTTCAGCACACCTTTGGACGCATCATAATAACATAGATTCCATGAAGGACATTTTGGAAGTAAGAGTCATACATCAATAAGGTAACAGAGGCATATGTCAAATGACACGGACACTCTTAAATACTTTGTCGTCAAAAGGTTTTATGCAATTCAAAGCTAGAGAGCTTTTGTGAAGGATGGGTTACTATGGGAGCTTCTGGGTTCATCACCTTCTGGGCAGGTTTCACATCATGCATGCAGTTGTGAAATTTGAAATATCTAACTATTTTTATATTAGCTCTTTTGGGGGGGGGGGAGAAATCCCCACTTGTGCCAGCTTATAATGTCTTAGATGCTTGGTTGTTATGTGACTTGCTGGATCAAAGCGTCAGATCACTGGGAGAGAAAATCTATGAGAATGAGCAGATAGGATTCTGAGTTTATCTATGCAGATGTGAATAACGCCCACATTACATCTAAATGAATGCTACCTGTGTCTCGTTTTATAGTCTATCTGCAATGACATGCCACTGATAAGCTTATTTTATTAGCATGTTACTGGTGAGATGTTGTCTTATGCATGCTGGGCATAGAAGTAATCCTTAGGTGAACTTTTACTGGATCTCCAACTCAACACAGCCCATTAGGTTCCTTAATTCCAGTTTTTAGTGGTTTATCTAGTAGCATTCTGATTGCAGCTATATTTTAGGGGCCAATTTGCTGAGGATATTTGGAGCAAATATAGCTGATAGAAGAAGCTGGATAGGCCAATTGGTTAGAGTGTGGTGCTAATGCAAAGACTGCAGGTTCGATTCACATAAGTGACAGCTGCATATTCCTGCATTGCAGGGGGTGAGCTAGATGATCCTCAGGGTCCCTTCAAACTCTATGATCCTAAGGGGAAATTGTGTCGATTTAATGGGATTTTTTTTTTGGCTAAAATCATGCTTCTGAATAATCATCAGACAGTATTCCTCGTAACGATGAAGTTATTCATAATACACAATGGGAAAAGGTATGTAAAGACATTTGTGTGTTTGGTGATATGCAAGTTTGGGGTGAGATCTGTAGTGATAACAAAGCAGAATTATTTACTTTAAAAAGGTCCTTTAGACAGTGATTAGATGCAGATCTCTGAACTTTGGTTGTCTACCCACAATTGTTTGAGCTGTGAGCTTAACATAGTGTTTGTCTAATTTATACGTCATCTTTTGTTATTCTTCCAAGACATCTGGTAAAAATACTTTACAATGAAATATGTTTTCTTTCCTTGCTGGAACTGATCAAACATTGCTGATAAGAGAGAGAGAAGAGTAATAGCTTACATTTTTTTAAAAAAAATCATAGCATGACAATCCAACAGGGTGAAGGAGATGAATAAGACTTCTGTTGTTTTGGTAATTACTTTTAAAAGTTCTGATTCTAATTCTGGGTTCATCACCAACCTATCACTATGGAAGCAGGACTATGTGCTATATAACAATGTGCTATGTAACAGCTAGCAAATGACATTTCTACCTTTCCCTTAGGTCAGCATGGGGCAGCAGTGTCCTGGTAGAGGGAACCTAGCTAAATATGAGTTGAGTGACAATGCCCGCTCAAGAAGATGTTGTTCTTACTTATCCTGATATTCACCTTGTACTTGAAAGCAGCCTTACCTGGTAAAAAGCTGGTTAGAAATTCCATAGAAGTCAGTGGTGCAGGGGGAAAAGGGGGAATTTAACTATTCCTTTCTACACAGCTTTATTGGTATCATATTTTCACCTGCAAAGGTAGCTTATGGACATGGATTCAGAGTGAGACATCACACTTCAGTCCAGGTGGAGTAACTTTCCAGTGCTTGGCCATGAGGCTCACAGTCATATTAAAAAGAAATGTGTATCCAAAAGAGACAAAAATGAATTATTACTGAAACGGACAGTGCGCAATATATGAGAGCATCTGGTTCAGTCAACATTGATAAAATAACACAAAATGTGCATTGACAGGTGGTAAAAGAATGAAAAACCTGAGGGGAAAGAAATGCATTGCTCCACATTTGGAAATGCATAATGAACAGTGAAGTGTTGCCTCTTAGATCTATCCGGACCTTGCCAGGCCAACACACAGGCTGGGTGAACACAGCAAATCTTCAGCTAGTGTGAAGCGGTGAAGCTCCAATCGTGTCAAAAGAAATAACGCTAGTTTTTTAAAAATCTTTATATCAATATCTATCTGTCTGTCCCACTTTTCTTTACGAAATAATTTTAATGTGACTTATGAAAACAAATCAGAATACCAAAAACCCCCACAATAAAAGCAGTTTCAACTGGTGTCTGACAGAATCCTTTGACTGAAAAGCCACTAGCCCAGTATCCTGTGCTGAGAGAGGATCTGTCCAAGTCAAACACTTCTAGCAGATTAGCTCATGTAGTGGAAGTCTACTTAGAGAGCCTCTGGGTTATGGGTGGGCAACCTGTGGCCTGAGAGCCACATGCAGTCCTTAAGCTAATTGCAGGTGAGGGAAGCCTGCAGGGAGAGAGAAAATGGGGAAGGGGAAAACAAATCTTGCAGAGCAATGAAGAAAGGTGGGAAGCACTGTGCAAGAAAGCTCTGGCAAGAAGGGAGGAAATCTGGTGAGGGGGGCAGAGCTGAAGTGGAAGTGGAAGTGGAAGGGCAGAAACCATTAATTCAGACCTCTGTGAGTGTCAGAAAGAGAGGGAGGGAGGGAAAGAAAAGAGAATGGCGGAAAGAGAGCAAGACAAGGGGTGGGCCACCAATTATATGACCCCATCCACTGCTGCTCTCAGCCGTGCCAACTGCCAGCATGTGGCCCCTGACAGATCCCCCCGAATGTGGCCCCCAACAGGAAAAAAGGTTTCCCTCCCCTGTTCTAGATGCCGGGCCGGACAATGGTGGTGGAGACGCTCCTTCAGGTATATTGGGCCGAGGCTGTTTTGGGCTTTAAAGGTCAGCACCAACACCTTGAATTGTGCTTGGAAAGATACTAGGAGCAACTGTTAACATGTTGTATTTCCCCCCCTTGTAGAAATGTGTGTATCACTTCAGTTTAGTGGGCAGAGGTACTGTGTCAGAAACAACATGCTTATGGAAAGCTAGACTGTCAGAAATTAGACTAGTCTTCTCCCTCACATGCTATTTTCATTTTGCATGGAATTCTTTTCTCTGTGGGATAAGTTCCAAAAGGTAACCCTCCACCTGTAGCACAAAGGGGTACGCTGAGCTTGATTCTTCTGATTAAATAGGTGTTCCTCAAAGGACCAAAGTGTGCCATGTTCACAAAGTATCGTAGAGCATGATATGAGTTTGACCCACCCACCTTTTGTATCTTGTGGACCACATATGAAATAAATGAGCTTTCTAAATAGTGGGGGCTTGCATTATGTTTAATGGAGCGGAGTGGCATGACTGTCAAAACTCTCTATTTGTACAGAAACTTTCTCACATTACAATAGCCACATGACTCAAAATAAAAAATATGTGGACTGTATATCATCATATGAGAACCAGACCTGGATTGCTTTGAGACTAAACAGGTCCACTGTGATAGATTTCCAGCTGTGAACTTTGTTTAAACTATTGTCTGACAGGCTGAAGATCACTTACAATTCAGGGAACTGAACTGTTGAGTAAATTCACAATAGTTCCTGGGAAGGCTGGAGAACTGATCTAGGGTGGTAATTATATTCCCATTTCTTCTGAACTTTGAATTATTGACATCAGATATGTCTGAAACGTAACAGTTGCATATTCCAAGAGCTTATGTATGTAATAGCCCTGAACTCAATTCAATCTCATATTTCTTTATATAATTGATGAGTAAAGCAAAGATTAAAAGAGAAGTTGCAACTTCTAAGAAGTTATTTTGATTCACCTCTCCATTTGCTGTCTATCTGCAAGTAGCCTGAAATCATCTGAACTTACCTACCAGCTTTGGAATATTGAATATTTGACCAACGTTTCAAAGAGGTGTCGTGTGTGATTGCAATAATAATTATACAGTGAGGGGGGAAAGTATTTGATCCCCTGCTAAATTTGCCCATTTGCTCTCTGACGAAAAAATGACCAGTCCATAATTTTAATGGTAGGTTTATTGTAGCTGTGAGAGACAGAATAACAACAGGGAAACCCCCAGAAACCCATAGTACATTATTAGAAACTGCTGAAAATCTTAGTCTGAATTAGCTTTCCCCATCCTTGGTATCCTCTAGAAGTTCTGAACCACAGCTTGCATTGGCCCTGGCCAGCTAGGCCTAGTAATAATAATAATTTATTATTTATACCCTGCCCATCTGGCTGGGTTTCTAGTAGTCAGGAATGCTAGGAGTATCTGGAGAGCACCAGGTTAGGAAAGACCAATTGAAATAATCAAGGCAAACATGAAAGGAGAGAAAGAAAATAAAAATAAAAAGATAAGTGGCAGAAGAGCCTAGCAATATTCAAGCAAACACTAACTCGAACAAATTTCTGAACTGCTCCTTAAATTCTGGAAAGGGTTGGAATTCTCAGGAGGGAGGGGGATTCTAAAACCCAAGGGGCAACTCAAGAAGATGAGAGGGAGGGGGGAAATCACTATTTTAAAATTACAAAGGGACACGAAGATCCGGAAGAAGAATGAAATGTAAAGGTATGGGGGAAACGAATATCTCATTTCAGATCGGGCACTTTACTCTGTTCAACCTACCATTTCCAGGTATAAAATACTTTTGGAAAGATCTATGTGAAGCAGAACACTATTATTCCATTTTACAGATGCAACAGACAGTGAGTTCCCTGTGGCCACACCATTAGTTGATAGCAAGGCTTATTTTGAAGAAAACAAATGAAAGTCCAATAGTGCTAAAACCTTATGTGATTTAAGAGGAAATGCATTGGCAAGGGGGATATTGTTTTTCATTAATTGGGCACTGATTATACTGCTTTAATGTGATACATTGTGGTTTAGTTTTTCATATTAATATATTCTGCATTTTCTGAGCAAGCTTGAACCTTTTCATTGCTAGTGTAACTAAATCAGGGATTGGAGGGGGGGTTTTATATAAAAACAGAAACTGGAAAAATATCAGATTTTTTAATAGTTCTAATTAAACTTTGCAAGACACTATGTTCTTGAGTCTGTAAAATACATCTGGCAACATAAAGTGTGTTCATGGGAGGACTTTGATAATATGATGTCCTGTGTGAGGCTAAATTTTGGTGACCCCCACCTGACTGAAGGAAGGAAGCCGTGAGAAAGGCATTTCCTTGCCTGCCCCAGGCCACTTTTGCACTGCCCTAAATCCGCCTCTGGTGTGCTGTATTCAAACATTGGGTCAGTAGGGGCGCCATTTCAAATTTTTGCTGCATGGAATGGAGCTGGGAGGAGCACTAGTGATTAGCAGTTTAGCAGATGTGGGACATGGTGAAGTGTGTTAGGATATTGATGTTCCGTTCCACCTTAAAAGGAACAGGCATGACTGTTGTGTGTCACATGCCTGTTTACAGTCCAGCACAGCCTGCTGGGAACTTCCGTTGTGTATAGCTTTTGTTTTATGCTTCCTGCTCTTGGACACGAAAGAGAGCAGACATGTTTTCTTTGTCCTGAACTATATGAATAAAATGCTTGTAAATATGCCTGGGAGGTTTTTCCCAGGCAAGAACAATGACATGACATGATTTGGGGTAATGGACAGAACTTCCTTGTTCTGGCAAGTGAATGAGATGAGATGATAATGAGGCTGTCAGTTTTTTTCTTGATTAGCACCAAGGAGGTCAAGAAAATGAGGCAAATAATCAAGCAGTGTCTTGGATACCTTTCTCCACCTTTCTTTGATGGGATTCCACTCCACACAAGCAGTTTAAATGATGATATTACTCTGCATGATTGTTTGCATTTCTAATTAAAAGTTAATTGTTTATTTTCAGATGACTAGAGTTGTTTTGTTAAAGGTCAATGTGTTTCACAAGTTGCGTTTACTTTTATAAACATCTTGTAACTGCCAACTGTTTCCAATAAATTGCATACCACGTGATGTACTGTTGCCCTTTGGGGGTGTATATGAGACTTAACACAGCTGTTTACATGCTTGGGCTTTCCTTGGAGGTGTGGCTCTGGGAGCCATCACAATAAGCACCTACACCTCAAAATCTGTAACCGCACCAATGCTAGTCAGTTTCATATCCCCCTCAGTGTTCACCTCAGCCACTGTGAAAATAGCCATAATTTCCCTCGCTGGTGCTGCCTGCAAATAGGGTAGCAAAATGGGTGAAGGATTATTTGCAACTGTATGCAAAATGTATGGTTGTTGCAAAGTTGTGTGAGTGGCAGAAGGCAGAAGAAGTTTATAGAGAAAATCCCAGGTTCAAAAAGTAAAAGGCTACATCTGCACCATACATTTAAAAGACTATCATACCACTTTAACTGCCATGGCTTTCCCCCAAAGAATTCTGGGAACTGTAGTTCAGAGACTCCTATTTCCTCTCACGGAACAACAATTCTCAAAGTTCTCTGAGCACTCTTAACAAACTACAGTTCCCAGGATTCTTTTTTTGGCAGGGAGACATGACTGTTAGTGGTAGAATAGTGCTTTAAATATATGGTGCAGGTGTGGTTTAAGAAGCACTGCTTAAGCCCTGCATCAAATGAGCAACAGAGTATTTTCAAAGGCATTTCTGAAAGTGTACAGTGACCCTTATGAGTGAATCGCAGGTTTTAAGACCACATCCATTTTTCTGAACAGCTTTACACTTATATAATGTTTAGCTGTGTTTGTAAGTAAAACGACCTGCTTCAGGCAGGTGTTAGGTCTGCCAATTATCTAAGAAAGGATGGGGGCAGAATTCATTTCTGCCTCTTCAATGTGTTGCTTCCAATGAAAGAATTCAACTGGGAATTTCCGGGAGAAATACCAAAATAGTCCCAGTATTGACTTAATGTCATTAGTGTGCAGTGTCGAGCTAAAAATTAATGTGGTTTGATTTTGAATATTTAATAGCTTGTGCTCTGAGGGTGAAGAGAAAGGTATAATGGGGTTTTGTGAAACAAACACATGCATATAAATATGGAACATTCCTTTTTCTTTTGTTTTCTGTAAATGAGCATTATATATTAGTGGATTGTCAGAAATGAAATCTCCAACCAAAGAAAGAGAAATTATATCACATTTCCAAGCTATGTATCTTTGGAAATATGCCATCACTTTGTACAAGCCACATCCAGCCTTCCAATTTCATAGGCACTGAAAGGGAAAAGATATCGTATTTTTCGTCCCATAGGACACTCCGTCCCATAGGACGCACCTAGTTTTTTGGGGGGAAAATAAAGGATAATTTTCCCCCTTTATTTCCCCCCCAAAACCAGGTCGGGGAAACCAAACCAGGTCGAGGAACAGCGGGATGGCGGCGCTGCGCCTCCCTGCTGTCCCCCGAGTTTGTGGGACTGGCCAATGTCTGCCCAGCGCGAGGGGCGCTCTGCTTCAGGTTGCCCTGCCCACCGGGTGGCAGGCTGCTATCCGCAGCGTAGGGAGCCCTGCGAAAGCCTGCATTCGCCCCATAGGACGCACCCAGATTTCCCCTTCCTTTATGGAGGGGAAAAAGTGCGTCCTATAGGGCGAAAAATATGGTAGTTGACTTAGAGTAGATTGCAGCTAACATATTTTTTATGTATTTCACAGGCTTCCATGCATAAGCAGAATCATGTCCAGAAATTATATTGGTCTTGTGTAGATGACCAAAATGTGGGTATAATCAGGGCATGAATAGGTAGTAGCCTACAAATGGTATGTACATAACTTTCATTTCTAGGAAACCAATCAGCATGTGGAGGTAGAAAATGGGAACAGTGGGTGTTCTTCATCATCTCACTTTTGATCTTCCCAGTATTTTGGCTGTGCACCCTGGCACACAGCTCCTGAGATGGCTTTTGAATAAAGCTCAATGTAGGAACTTACGAAAATGGATTGTGCAAGGTTGCAGGGATTGCAAGGATGTGTTTAAGAGGCAGTGCATTCACTCTGGGTGCCAGAAAACAAATCCAAAACTGTAGAGAGTGAAGTCTTGCTTCCAATACTCTCTAGCGTAGCAAAGAAAAAAGGTATGCCGTGATTAAGATCAAACCATTTGATATGGCTTGTTTTCATTCTATCTAACCAGTACATCTTTTAACACTCCACCATCATCAACAACAACAAAAATATTTTTGTGAAATAATTTCTCTTATCGAAGGGGCTTTTGAGTTATGGCTTAAAAGATGTCATCTAGCCCCATAGATTTTCCTCAGTGTGCTGCTTTTTCTCCACATTCTGCCTCCATATTCAATTTCTATTAATATTTAATGTTAGTGGCCAGTAATGGCAACAGTCTTCAGGGCAGCATCAAACAGGGCAGCTGTTTTGCTGTATAATTTCCCCATCATGTTATTGTGAACAGGAAAACAATGATGATAACACTAAGATATTCAGCTTGTTCCTTAAAGTTGATGCATTTCCAGATGGTAAAAGGACAAGACTTTATGGAGTGGTGGATTCTATTCCCATATCTAATGCATTAAATTAGAGGTTGTGGTTTAATTGTATGATATATATATAGTATGGTACATTTTGCCTTGTTAGTACAGCCAAATCTCAGTCTTTCACAGTCCATGATAAATTCCTGTTTTCAAATGGCATAGGTGTGCTCTCTGTAATCAGAGCAATCTCTTTGGGCTGCTTCGAAAGAGGGTTTTGTTGTTGCCATTTATACTGAGGTACAATAGCCAAGTACAGAATACATAATCTTTGCCCATATGGTAAATGTGTGCTGTTTATGATCTTGGGCAGGTTCTGCTGGTTTTAAACAGAGTTTTAATATTGTTCTGAACATTTTAGTCTATTTTAATTGGCCTTTGTGCTTTTCTCAATGTTTTGGCTACTTGTTAAAGTGTAAAAATTAGAGGGTGGTATCCAACTAAATCATGACTTAACTGGATATCAATCGTCCTTACATTTTAAACACAAATAAATGTATTTTAAAGTGGCAAGGATGTGTGTGCTGTTTTCCAATGTGCATAAAAATATAAGGCTGTCATCCTGCAGCTCACATTGGAGGGTAGCAGTGCTGCATCACAGGTCCGGATTTGCATGAAGTGAGGGTGGGAGAGGGAAGCAAAACAGAATGATCACAAACATTCACCCTCATCCTTAAAATACGATTTAGGCCAAACTTAACATTCTGTAGCTCCTGTCTGCTTTACCTCAACAATTAGTTCAAAAGCTCTTCTGCCAGCTTTTTATCTCCATTCTAGTTTACTTGGAGCACATTTCTTTTGTGCAAGCTGGACTTGTCCCCAAACATTCCCAGTGCCTACTAAAACTAAACTCACACTCCCAAGACCACTGTCTCATTCATACATTTAGACTCTACGGCTCTGCCTATCTGTCTGGTGCTGTTCATGGAATGGATAGCATTTCAAAGAAAGGTATCTTGAAGACCTGATTTTCAACCTTCTACGTCACAGCCTAAGTTTACTTCCAGGACCACATGACTACATTTCCCCACTTCATTGGTATCAATATGCACCACCATCCCTGACTCTTTCCTAACCCTATTTATCAGGCTATAGACAACGCATGGCATCCACAACCTTCACACCAGCTGGACAAGTCACCATATGGTCTGCATCCCCATCACAAACCCAGTGTCTATCCCACTCACTGCCCAGTGTATCCTCAGTGGAAGTGTGAATCTGACCTTATTTCTATTATTTATCTCTATAGAACTGTTATTCAGCTCAGTGATTCAGCTCAGTTCAGAGGCTGGCTGCATCTGGCTGTGCTCTGATGTCCATCGATCCCACCTTCGTCGCCAGTGTTAAGTTGTGGGTTGACATAGCAGACGACACAGCGATTTCTCCAAGTAGCTCTTTATTTTGTAAGCTGGAATAGAACTGACTGCAAACAGCTCAGCCGGCCTGCTTTTATAGGCAGCCGGCTGTCAACATTGTAGCAACAACAGCCCAGAGTTCCCGCCTAAAATAACTGACGTGGACCTGAGTGAAAACTATCTACAGACCTGAGTGAAAACTATATACAGTATCCCCCTGCTGGCCCAGGGTGAAACTTCACTACATAACAAGAACATTTGTAAACAATAAACCTGGGGTATGGTGTGAGCATATGATAGATGCGTGGCTGCATTTTCTTCACAAAAATGAAAACAAATGTGCCTGTTTATCTCTCTTCGTTTCACCTTGTTTGAAGACAACAACATTTCTAGAAACTGGCCAGAGGGACTATCCACTATAAGCAGTTTTTCATAATTATCTAAGGGCATGGAACTGGGGACGACGACGACCTTATTTAATAAGAAACTGTATTTGATGTCATCAGAGATAAAATGCCTTGAGTCACAGTGAACATTAGGCTTATGAGTTGTCGTCCCCGATCGCTCAGTACTGAGGTGCTGCTGTGGATGTGACTGTAGAGCACTTGGCATTCCCACATTTATTACTCTTAAATGAACATGTTATTGCTCTTAGGTAATGCAGCATCATGCATCACCATGGCATCAGTGCAAATCATTCTGATTCATTTGAGAATATAACAAATTAGCACAGACTAGCAGTCTAACCACAGACACTTACAGATTAATGGATGGAAGAAGAACTAGAAAAAAGTTAGTGCCTTTAATGACTTGCAAAGTTTTGATGTTTAATGGAGAAAAAATGTGAAAAAACCTTTGTGAGATACCAGATCCCAACAGCATAATATCCCTTTTCTCATTTGTTCAGCTTTCTCAACAACCAGATGAATCTTTTGATAAGTCCAGTCCAAAGACTGGTTCTGGTAAACAGAAAAATCTGATTAATGCAGAAGGATTTGGTGGACTATGATAATCAAGTATATGGGCCACAAGCCGGTGAATTGGATGGTTAGAACTCCATGCCCAGCAGGGGTTTCTATCACGGCCACCCTCAACAACGGTCACATGTGGATTGCCCTTTTGAAATTTAAGAGACTGTCATGATGCTGAATGACAGCCTGATCAAGAAAGAAAGAAAGAAAATATAAGATAAAAACACCGTACAAAGTGTTGTCTTAGACACATGTAAAATACCTTCATTATTTACTTCAAGGGCATGATAAATATTAGGCCCATAAGTTGGCTATTGTATGTAATCTACTTCTTCAGTTCTTGAATCTGTCAGAACTGCCAAATTAGTGTTTACATCAAGCAAAAACAGTAAGAATATCTGTATGAACAAAAGATTGCAAGACAAATCTGAATTTCTACTCCATTCATTCATCTTCCAGCTTAAGTCCTTGAGCTTCCTGTTATCTGAACTTGGCTCACCATCGAATCATAGAATTGTAGTGTTGGAAGGCAACCCCGAGGGTTATCTAATATAACCCCCTGCAGTGCAGGAATCTTAACTAAATCAAATATGACAGATGGCCATCCAACCTCTGTTTAAAAGCCTCCAATGAAGGAGAGTTCACCACTTCTCATGGAGGACCATCCCACTGTCTCTTCCTGTCATAAAGTTCTTCCTGATGTTTAGTCAAAATCTCCTTTCTTGTAACTGGTTTGGGTTCTAACCTCCAGAGCAGGAGAATATAAGCTTGCTCCATTTCCCATGTGACAGCACTTTAGATATTTTAAGATGGCTATCATATCTCCTCTCAGTCTCCTCTTTACCAGGCTAAACATACCCAATTCCCTCAGCTGTTCCTCATAAGGCTTGGTTTCCAGACACTTTATCATCCTGGTCGTTCTCCAACACAACCAACACTTGTCTCATTTCTTTGTGTTTTTCTTTCAAGGGAAGGGCATTATCTAAGTAGCAGGGCACATGTTCTGTGTTCAAAAGGTCACAGGTCCAGTCCCTGGCATTTCCAGGTGGGGCAGAGGAAGACTGGAACCCTAGAGAACCACTGCCAGTCAATGTAGACTGAGCTCAATGATCTGATTCAGTATAAGGCGGTTTTCTTTGTCTTTCCCTCCTTGTGCTTGCATTTAATTCTAGCTTTTGCATACAGCACCCATGTGTATGAACTTACAACTATTAAAATGTTTTGAACGCTCCCAGAGGCACAAAGCAAACTTGTACATTGTGCCCGGTCCTCCTCCGTAGCAAATACTACAGCATCAGACCTCCTTCACATCTGTTCCATCTTATGCTGCCATGCCTCTCCCACTTTTCCTGGCTGCTGTTGCCATCATGCTGTAGTTGCTATAGATATTAATATTAATGTTTTGCTCCTGTGTATTCTTTCACAAAACATGTATAGTGTTAGAGGCGTAACTTAGCTTTCATCTTCAGTGAGGCAATTTGCTTCTGAAACAGGTGATCTCTAGTGGTATCTATAATAGAAGCATACACAGTAATATTAGGATGAAAATGACTTTACAATTTTTACAAAAACCTTGTGGGATATAGGATGGTGATTATTCCCCTTTTGCAGATAGAAACATAATCCAAAGGATAATGACTTATCCAACAGGCAGTGCTCAGTAGGCCCATAGAATCATAGAAGTGTAGAGTTGGAAGAAATCATCTAGTCCAACCCTTTGCAATGCAGGAATATGCAGCTGTCCCATATGGGGATCAAACCTGCAACCTGGGCCTTATCAGCACCATGCTCTAACCAACTGAGCTAAGACTTCTGTTGAGCTGTTTGTGGACTGATTTCTCTTCCAAGTACTTGCTATTTTAACATGGAGTTTTTATAATGGGGTAATTTCTGTCTTTAGAACATGAATCGTCTCATAATACAGAAATAGTGGTGATAGTATATTCGAATTTTTTTTTTTTAAAAAAGTATTTCCCTTAGGCAGAAGAAATATCTTTAGAAATAGTGATGATAGTATATTCGGATTTTTTTTTAAGTACTTCCCTTAGGCAGAAGAAATATCTTTAGAATGTATGTATAAGCTAACCCAAGGCTTCTACATCCTTTCTTCATTTTCTCCACTATATTTCTCTGTTTTGTAGTTCCTCCCCTTCTGCAGATTCCATGAAATAGTGGGGGGTGGGGGGGATCTTTTACATTTTATTTTATTTTTTTATTAAAATGAAATCAGCCAACTTCTGTTTGTTGGCACCCCTGGATTGCTCTCGCTTAGATAAATTGGAAGCGGGGAAAGCTCCTAGTGGGTACAAAGAAGACTCCTGCAGATGGAGGCTGCATCTCATCCTGAGAAGGCTGGGGCTGACTACAAAAATAGCAAAGGCTTAAAAAGCAGTGCCATCATTAGTGTGTGTGTGTTGTATGGAGATATCAAGATCAAGAACGCTGCAAAGGGAAATGCCTTTCTTGCTAATTAGTAGAGTTCCCCTCCCCTTTATCCGCAGTGGGTGTTAATCACTAATAGCCTTTCTATAGCTGCATCTCTCATCAGGTGGCTCCCCCCCCCCCCCCGCACTCTACTCCAAAGCTTTGTGGATTCAGAGAGGAGAACAGTTGCATAGAAACTCTGAGAACTTAATATTTATGACAACAACATTTAAGAACATCTACATTTTCTCAGTTACCTGCATGTATCTGAGACATTACAATACCAGTTGGAGTTACAGAGTTCACATCTCAATTTGGTCAGTCAAAGGGTTACTCAACTTCAACGGTTTGCTTGCATCTATAGTTCGTATGGCCCTGCTTACTGTTCATGTATTCCAGATCTGTAAATATGCTGGCGATGGACCCCTGCCTTGTTCTTTCTTGTTTGTGCACATAATGGAGTTATACCAGAAGGTGTCTTGAAACTAGTCGAAAAAGGCTTTATCTTCATAAGCTCTTTTTGTGTGTGTGTTATTTGTATATTATTCACTTCCTTGACGTAAAACTTGATAGAAAAGGGCCACTCCTTTTTTTCTGGACGGACGCAGGGGTACGTGTACCCTTAAACATTTTGTGAATCTTTGTACTTTTGCCCATTTACTGTGTTTATTTTCCCCGATTTGGACTATAAAATGATGATTTTCTTGAGTCAAAATAAGAGTACCCCTAAACATTTTTTGAGGGGGGAAAGCACTGCATACCTTTATCTGTTTTTGCTCCCAGCAAACTTCTAAACTCCAAGGACCTCAGAGCTCATCCTGCCTGTGCCTTAAGACCTTCAGAGGAGGTTCTTTTCCACATAACCATTCCTGGGGAAGTGTGTTCATACACTGAGATGAGAAAGGGCCTCTCTCTGTAGTGATGCCCCATTGGTATAATACCCTCCCCTGAGAAAGCCATTTCCCTTCCCCAGGCAAATGGAGTTGCGGGCTGGACATGACCCCGCCCTGTGTGCTAGCCCCTGCGTCATAGGGAGTCCCTTCCGCGTAACGCCCTAGGTGGAACAATCCAGTTGGTTGGGGGCGTGGCATGCTCTGTGTGAGCAGTCCGCCAGCGGGAACTCGCCTCTTTTTCTGGTTCCCACTCATGCAGTTCTCCCACCATCCCTTCCTAAGATTAAGCTCTTAATCCTTTGACCTTGCTACGGACCTCGGTTGGTCGCCTGTTGAAGGGGCCTGGTAGGAATATTTTCTGCTCGGAAAATTGGCACCTCCTATTTCAAGGGTATTCTGTTAAAGGAATCCAGGGGGTGTGGCCCCATCTGAAGCCCTGGTGGGGGCTAGGGCCATGGCACAACCTCTGTTGGTGACCCTGGGGGAGTTCCTAGTTGATGTGCATCAACAGGGCTCCCCCTACTGGTGGTTAACCCTTCTGAGACTTCCTGCAGGCGGGCAGGAGTTAGATATAGTCGGTTCGGTTCCAATGCCTAAGCCAATATCACTCACATCCTGTAGCCAATAAAAATGTGGCCTTTTTTAGCCCATTAACCTAAAATAAAGTCGTGTCTTTATTCCAGCAAAGGGGAAGGGTTTGGGGCCTTGCCACACAAGGACACTTGTTATCCTTTCAGCATTGAGGGAAAGATTTACAACTGTTTGCTCAGGCATTTTCACTTTTGTTGTTGTTGTTGTAAGAGCTAATTTGTGATAGTTAGTCTGCTTTGCTGTTTTAACTGTTTTCTTTGTTTGGATTGGTTTTTATGTAATTCTGTGCAGTTTTTAATTTGTATCCCACTCTGGGATCTACTGAGATAAAGGGCGGTCCATAAATGCTTGTAATAACTAAATGAAGGATTCCCTAGAATCACAACAGCCTGTGAGACAACAACCTGGCACAGTCCTCAAAGCAGCATGATCATGTAATGAAAGCCCAACACCTGCTTTGACAATGGAAATGCAACTCTGGAAGGGATGTGTGATGTGGAGCAGAGTATACATCAAGGGAAGGGGATTTTGATTAACCCTTCCACTGCCTGTTGAATCATAGAATCATAGAATCATAGAGTTGGAAGAGACCACAAGGGCCATTGAGTCCAACCCGCTGCCAAGCAGGAAACACCATCAGAGCACTCCTGACATATGGTTGTCAAGCCTCTGCTTAAAGACCTCCAAAGAAGGAGACTCCACCACACTCCTTGGCAGCAAATTCCACTGTCGAACAGCTCTTACTGTCAGGAAGTTCTTCCTAATGTTTAGGTGGAATCTTCTTTCTTGTAGTTTGGAACCATTGCTCCGTGTCTGCTTCTCTGGAGCAGCAGAAAACAACCTTTCTCCTTCCTCTATGTGACATCCTTTTATATATGTGAACATGGCTATCATATCACCCCTTAACCTCCTCTTCTCCAGGCTAAACATGCCCAGCTCCCTTAGCCGTTCCTCATAAGGCATCGTTTCCAGGCCTTTGACCATTTTGGTTGCCCTCCTCTGGACACGTTCCAGTTTGTCAGTGTCCTTCTTGAACTGTGGTGCCCAGAACTGGACACAGTACTCCAGGTGAGGTCTGACCAGAGCAGAATACAGTGGCACTATTACTTCCCTTGATCTAGATGCTATACTCCTATTGATGCAGCCCAGAATTGCATTGGCTTTTTTAGCTGCCGCGCCACACTGTTGGCTCATGTCAAGTTTGTGGTCAACCAAGACTCCTAGATCCTTTTCACATGTACTGCTCTCAAGCCAGGTGTCACCCATCTTGTATTTGTGCCTCTCATTTTTTTTTTTTTGCCCAATACTTTACATTTCTCCCTGTTAAAATTCATCTTGTTTGTTTCGGCCCAGTTCTCTAATCTGTCAAGGTTGTTTTGAAGTGTGATCCTGTCCTCTGGGGTGTTAGCCACCCCTCCCAGTTTGGTGTCATCTGCAAATTTGATCAGGATGCCCTTGAGTCCATCATCCAAGTCGTTGATAAAGATGTTGAATAAGACCGGGCCCAAGACAGAACCCTGTGGCACCCCACTAGTCACTCTTCTCCAGGATGATGCTTCTCCACTCTTTCGCCACATGTACAGAAAATCTCTTCTCCATATTTCTTCCTCCCAAAGCAGCAGTCTTAGGCATCAAACACATGGCGATGAGCAATAGGCAATGGCATATTTGCCTCGCTGCTTTAACCAGCCTTGTAACTCTTGGCATGAATCATTCTGTAATGCTGAAACCACATAGATCTATAGGACTCTATTGTAAGACACTTAGGAAAAGTATTTCGGAGAAATGGGGCGATTTTTCTCCCAGCTGGAAAGAGTTGTTAATTTTTTATGTACTGAAAAACAAGGTCAATATTTTTGTAACACTTTAATTGCTTTTATAAAAGAAATGGACTAAACATAGCTCACAAGTGTTGTCTCGAATTATGTTTCCAATAGCAGCAGGAGAAACATAATTAAGATGTATGACTTTTGTAAATGGTTGGGAAGTATGAATGGGTTAAATAACAGACTAATTAATGTGGGGTGTTTTGTGGGGGAGGGTTAAGGCATTTTATTACTGTTTGTATATTCATTTAAATCAGCTTTCCTGTCAAGACATGTGAAATTACTCTGTAGGCAGATTTGGTGATTCAGTTTTGATTAATGTAACACTGCAAACGTCCATAGGATGAAACTGTGTGTGTCTGTGTGTTTTCTTGCGGACTAGAAAATGGGGTCTCAGCATATATCTAAACTTGTATTTTGGCAGCCTTTTAAAGGACACTGGCATTTCAGCACCTAATTGGCTTCATTATTTTTTTTTGTCCCAGATTTAAATGCTGTAATATGAAAGGGTACCTCTGTGCTGGACTTGAATATCCCTCTCTAATTACCCACCAGTTGCTGCCTTGTATTTTCAACATTTCTTTCACTCGGATACGAAGTTTCTCAATGGATCTAGTAATACTAATCATGGATTATAACCTTGTTTTTACAGGTGACCTGCAACTGTTTCAGCATTAGCAATGGAGAGATGCAGAATGTTGGTGTTGGCCTTTATCCCAGGTACTGTGGGCATTCCTTAACTCATAAGCAAAACCTCCAGGATTCTAGTTCTATTGCACAGAGATGCACTCAGTCCCAGGCTTCGGGGGGGGGGGGGGAGAAACAGGTACTGTAATGAATCAAGAAATTTTAGAAATGAAAACAATTCACAGGAAAATTCCACAGCTGCAGTTCCTCCCCCCCTGCCTTGGATAATTCAGCCGCATGGCACTGGAGCCTATTGAATTCCCAGCATTCAGAGTTGGGAAGGGAGCATCAGACAGAAGGTTATATCCAATGTTAATAATACTCAGAGTAGACCTATTGGAATTAGTAGACAGAACTAACCCAAGTCTATTAATTTCCGTGGGTCTGCTCTATGTAAAACTTAGTTGAACACAACCCATAATATTGTATATTTGAAGAAGACCCTTTCTACCACTAGAGGGAACTGAAATTAATGAGCACGCAACTTGCAGTACATTGAAGCAAACACCTCTTTGGCATTGGTTGATGGTAGGAAGGGGCATAAATGTCATCAGTGACCATTGGCCACAAGTGATGATGATGATTTTAATTCATTGCCTGCCCTTTACCTTGTTGTCCCAGAACGGGTTATAGCCATTTAAAATAGTTCAAAACAACTTACAATCTCAAAAATAGGGTGAGTCCTACAATATACATCCCAAGTGTCAAAAGCCAGGGAAAGGTGGCGACAACACCAAACTTTGTAAGTATCTCACTTGGAATTAAAACTTGCCTTGCTTTTAGTATTTGGCTGCGTAGATTCCATGTCTCCCAGCAGAGTGTGTAAACCAAGTACCCCACTTCCTTCTTGGTGTCTTCAGCACTGCAGCAGTAGCAGCCCAGGCACAAGAGAACCTGGGAAATGTAACTTTCCAATGTACCTGAGTTCTTGATGTGGATGTCAGGTGCCATGGAAACTACATTTGCCTCCCTTTGCACTGGGCCTAAAATACTGCTGACAAGCATTCAAGACACCAGGGAGGGAATGAGGAGTGGAGTCTTCTCTAGTCAAACTTCATATTTGCTCCTGGACACCTTTTCCTTTAAACCGATGTTGTTTTCCTTCCTTAGCATGTCTTTGCTGAACAACAGTTGTGATCCCAACTGTGTGATCGTATTTGAGGGTCCCCGGCTCCACCTCCGCTCCATCCGGGACATTGAGATGGGTGAAGAGGTAATTAGCTTGTTCTCTCTTCCGTCACAGACACCTGCAGCGGTTGCATCTCCTTAAATAACTTCCAGACTGCAGGGCCACCAGCTTTAACACTTTGATGATATATTGATGCTTCTTCCTATCTCGTAGCTATCAGGAAGATGATGATAAAGGGAATCTTCTCTTCACACTGTCTGGGTCTCATAATCATTACCTCTCATAAATCACTGGCAGTCTTGATGAATTCTTCTCCCTCCATTCCTCCTCTAGGCACTTCATTTTGTTTGTATTTGATTGCCTTTACCCTGATAAAAAACACTTACGATACTTCTGGGTGGAATGCTGCATTCACTAAATCATTGCAACAATAAGCATTTGTCAGATTGAAACCATGCTGAAGCAGTAAACCTTTCATTGGCAAGAAACCTTTCATTGGCAAGTAACAAGGCAGGGGTCGTTTCCTTGTTGGTTTTATTAAAAATGACTTGGAGAAATGCCCTTCCCAAATGATTTGTGTTTCTTATCAGAGAACTGTTTCACACCATTTTCTTTTTCAAATATGGGCATATCCTATGCATGCCCTCAGAAGATTGCTACTTGCAAAATAAAATCTGATTGAAATAAATAAATAAATTTTAAAAATTGTCCAGTAGCACCTTAGAGGCCAACCAAGTTTGTTCTGGGCATAAGCTTTAGTGTGCATGCGTATCTGAACCAATCTACCTGAATATAATATGGTGTTGAGTTCACAGACTTCATCTCTTGGGCTTGCTGTCTAATGCTGGATCTCAGCAAAGTTTATGGGTAGCTCCTTTTATCTGAGTCACAGTTTTAGTTGTTTATTCCAACAAAAGTCCAACTCCACTGTTGGTTGTTGTTGTACATTAAAACATCTCACTCAGTAGTAGTGATACAAGAATAAATAGCATTGGTGTTAAGGTTGCAGTAAAAATACTCGAAACATATGAGCTTGGAGCCAGACTAAATTAGCTGCACATAGTTCCCACTAAAATCAGTGGGACACTACTTAGTTAGGATTAACCTTTCACATTAATTCCAGTGGGGCCCAAATTAGCACAGATTGAACACAGGATTTTTAAGCATAGGATAGAACTATTACTCTTTAAAATTATGAAATGTCACAGCTAGGTTCAGTGGGGCCTTAAGTATGGATTGGGAAGGGAGAGTCCGTTCCAAAAGGGAGTCAGCTAAATTCCCTGTATTCTGAAGGACAATCACACATTACACAAATTACGCATACAAATTAGACATATAGTCCCAAGGCACATGCAGATTGTCCATGAAACCAAACTTCTCAATGACACTCTGCCTTTCTGTCCTTATCTATAAACTTGCTAAGAGTCTCTAAATCCAGTCTTTGGAAGATGCCATTGACTTTAATGACTAGGCAAAATTACCCAAATCTGGTCACAACTAGATTGACCTTTTTCTGAGTTATTTTCTCCTGTGGTTCCATCCAATGCAGCCCTCTTAGTCTGCAATCCTTTATCCGCTTACCTGAGAATAAGTCCCATTGAACTCTTGAGTAGACATGCCTACAATCACACAGTTAGTTAAAGGGAATCTCCTGGAAGTCACAGCAGTACAGTACTGCTAAAGGCAGAATCAGCAAGGATAAGAAGACAAGCTTAACATTCTTGTTCTGTGATGAAGCAATAGGACCCCTTTCTGGCCCATATATAACTGGGTTTAATATAAGGAAGACTGAAACCACTATAGAACAGCTGTAGTTATTTGACAGCCTGTCTGCTTCTAATTACAAGGCTACTTGAGTCTCAAATCTGATCCTAGTCACTCAGAAGCAATTATAACACCTCAACCTTGTTAGAGTGGGAGCTCCAGTTTTTATTTTTCTGCCATGTCTGGCTCCAAATGTTTTAACTCTTTCTGTGTTTGGAAAGAGAGAGAAAAGGGAAAAATACAAAGTTGGGAACAAAAAGCAGAAATCCCTAATGGCCTGCCTGCAGACCATTGTGACTCATTCATGAATAAATTCAACTTCTTGCTACATTTAAAAGAAATCAAATATTTAGTTGGCTCCTGTTCTAAAGATTCCGTAACTCTGAGTTAAGCAATCTCAATGTTTCACTTACATTTGAATTGCCATTCAGCCTTGGCTCTGCTCGAACCAATTCTGCTGCTCCCTTGGGGTGGCTATCTAATTCTATGCACTCTATAAATCTTCATGTTCAGCATATAGTATTCATATAATAACCAGGGCACCAGGCACAGGTATTTCAAACCTATCTGCACTGAATTAAAGCCTATTAGCCAATGCTTGTCACATTTCATATCTTTAAATGAATACTCTTCTTCAGTTATCAGAACAGACAGTCTTGCAGAGTAAGTTCACCATCCAACCACCTTTGATTAACCCTCCACTAACAAGAAAAAATGCTGGGGGTTTTTTTTTTAATAAAACCTGCAGCTGGGACTGGGAGAACAGTATTTTCTATGAATAGATATTCCCTTTTTGGTAACACAGTGAATAATATTTTACAAATTGATAATGTATTAAGGAATCCCAATATGTTTTATGGATGATACAGCTTCCTGAACACATTAATGTCCGCACCATCAAAAATATAATTGGATATCTCTTATGCTTTTGATCACTACCAAAAAATAACTTGTACAGGTTAGAATCCCACCAAAATAAGCTTTGAGTAAGAATAAAAATGATGAATGAAGCACAGTGTGCCCCCTTCAAAGCAGTTAAGGAGTTGTTAAGCATCCTTGAATCTATGGCTGCAGAATCTATGGCTGCTATTCAGAAGACTTCTTTCTTTTCTTCTTCTTTGGCCATCACTTGTAGCTGAGTAAGAGTCACTTATGGACTCACTGTTAAGACCGTTTTCATGGAAGACAAATGGTCTTAATAGTGAGTCTATAAGTGATTGTGGAGTACAATTCTGGATCTACATGTCCTTCCATACTGGGAACATACAGTAGGTTCCTGGGCAGGAGTTGATCATGATGAGAGTTTGCCAAACGTGCCTTCCTCTTAGCTCATATCTCCTTTTTGCCCTGAGTTTCTGCTTCTTCAAAGTCCACCACACCTTTGGTAAAGGCTGTTTTCCAGTTGAAGCGCTCGCAAGCCAGTGTTTCCCAGTTATCAGTGCTTATACTACATTTTTTTAGATTTGCCTTGAGAGCATCTTTAAACCTCTTTTGTTGGTCACTGGTATTTCGCTTTCCATTCTTAAGTTGGGAACAGAGTAGTTGCTTTGGAAGATGATAACCAGGCACCCAAACAACATGACCTGTTCAACGAAGTTGATGTTGGAAGAATCATTGCTTTGACACTGGTGATCTTTGCTTCTTCTAGTACACTGGCATTAGTTCGCCTATTTTCCCAAGTTATGTGTTAAATTTTTAAGACATGGTTGATGGAATCATTCTAGGAGTTGGAGATGGCGTTTATAAGTGGTCCATGTTTCACAAGCGTACAGTAAAGTTGGTAGTACAATAGCTTTATAAACGAGCATTTTGTGAATGTAATGATAAACTAGGTTATCATTTGAATAAGCCCCAGGCTCATACGCTCCCCCTCTCAGAAACTTTTGCTTCTCTTGTTAATTAACCCCAGTTTTGCATTACAGTGGACCCTCTGGATATGAATGTAATTCATTTCAGGGGTCCATACATACCCTGAAAAATTCGCAAGTAGAGGTGCCGCTTCTGCACACACATGTGGCGTGATATAGCGCTTCTGCACATGCGTGTGTGGCGAAACCAGGTGAAATACACTTCCGGGTTTGCCTCGTTTGCAACCCGAAAGTTACATTACCCAAAGGTCACGTAACCTGAGAGTCCACTGTATATCCAAACTCAGACAACCTGTGGTTAGTCTTTAAAAAATGTAAAGGACCCCTGACAGTTAAGTCCAGTCACGGACAACTCTGGGGTCGCGGTACTCATCTGGCTTTACAGGCTGAGGGAGCTGGTGTTTGTCCGCAGACAGTTTTTCCTCTGGCGAAACCAGAGCAGTGTACGGAAATGCCGTTTACCTTCCCGCCGGAGCGGTACCTATTTATCTGCAGTCGTACCTCGGGTTACCGTTGTGGGGATTCGAACAGCTGACCTTCTGATCAGCAAGCCCAAGAGGCACAGTGGTTTAGACCCATGCCACCCGCGTCCCCTGTGGTTAGTCTTAGCTATGGCCTATTGAAACAAACCAGCATCAGGACTTAGTCTACCAAATTGGCTTGTTTCAGTCAGAGTTTAAGGTTCAGACATAACACTAAACTGGGGTTTATTTGAAAGCAGAAGTAAAAGCTCTGTACCTCTTCCATGTGCCAGAGCCAGAGTAAGAGCCAAATGGAGCTCATCCATGATATTTGCATCAAACATTTCTTCTATGGGCAGGGTGAGGAACAGTGGGATTCCTCCCATTTTATTCTCACAACTGATCCTGTGTGGTTGGTTAGGTTGTCATTCATGGATGTATCTGTTGTCATTCATAGATGATTGCATGATACTTTAAACTTAGGATCCCTCCTATTTTAGCAGTGGACAATATGCAATCTTTTGTCAAATTACCACAGAATTTCCCCTGCTTTGTTGTCTGTAGCTCACCATCAGCTATATTGAAACAATGATGCCTACTCCTGATCGTCAGCAGCACCTGAAGCGCCAATATTGTTTTGAATGTGACTGCCCTATGTGCCATTCACAAAGCAAGGTGAGTTGTTTGAGCCCACTTCTGGGCAGCACAATAGATACACAGTTTCATGCCTTTCTGATGGTGGCCTCGGGGTCTAACTGCAAATGGCCTTTGTCCTTGTATCTGCTTTTATTCTGAAAAAATACCCATATGAATGAAAGAATAGCAATAAATAAGTATCAGTTCAAAGGATGAGACTATGGGTGGACTCTTCTGCTGACTTTTAGGGGCTGGCGTTTCTTATCGCCTTTACGAAATAAAGAAATGAACAGATTTTTATTTTGTCCAACATATCCAAAACAAGAGGAATTGTAATTTATGCTAATCCAAAGTTAGATCCGAAATTATTATTTAAGGATGAAGAAGGCAGAATTATAGGAGTGCAAATAATATATGAAAGAGAGAAAATAATTGTAATAGGAATCTACACCCCAAATTGAAAGAAAGGTAGAATTTTACAAATTACTGGAGGAAAGATTATTGGATTGTAGTAATGAAAATATAGCACTACTAGGCAATTTCAATAGAGTAACCTCATTAGAACTAGATAGGACAGCAAGAGAGAAAGAATAAAAAAGAAAAGACTACCACAGACCTCCTTTCAGGTGGTGGAGAATCTGAATTTAAACGATGTTTGGAAACTTAAACACCCGAACGAGAAGTAATCCATGCACTTCTCAGAGGCAAAACAATCAGCAGGGAGAATAGATGGAATATGGCTGTCAAATAATTTAATATTGAAAAAACAAAGAAAAAAACCCCCCACAGAAATACAACCAAGATTAATTTCAGACCATAACCCAGTTACTCTAGAATTAAGAAACAGCAGGAGAACGAGATGGAGATGGAGAATGAAGGAAAATATCTTGAATGATGGAAAAATATTTTTAAAAGCACAAGACTTTAAAAGAATTTTTTGAAGTAAACAAAAATCAGGAAATGGACATCAGGGTGATTTGGGACGCAAGCAAGGCTTTTATGTGAGGCTTCCGTACCCAACAAAATGCTATCCAGAAGAAAATTAGAAAGAATAAAATGGAGCAAATTAGAAAAGAGATAAATATAAATGAGAAAGAACTAGCCAAAAACCCAAAGAATGAGACTGCAAAGCAAAGCAGTTATAAATACAAAGAAGGCAGATGAAGCCGCAGTGAAGTGGTGAGAAGTCACTCGTGAAGAAATACGGATTCTGTCTGGTCTATATATGTACACAGTATATGTAAAAAAAGAAAAGAAAGGACTGAATATGTATATGAATAACCAATGAAAAATCTAATAAAAAGCATTTTGAAAAAAGAAAAAGAAAAGAAATCCACATATTTGGAACTCCAGCCCTTGGAGTTACTCACATTACATTCATTAAGGCTTGTCACAAGGTATATTTTCCACTAATGAAAAGTAAACAGTGCTCTAATTCTTCCTATAGACTCTTCTGCATAGGCTTACGGTTCCACTTTCCTTGCTTTTCTTCTCTCTCTTTTTACAGAAGAAAATTTAATTTGTCTAGTGATAGTCCCTTGCAAGCTATCTTGCAGGCTTTGGTAATGCTGCTTTATCAAGAAAAAATTAAGGGCCACATGCCCAGTACCGTCATTAGTGGAGCCCCTCAGACGAGTTCTAATCTGAAGTTCTTCTGTTTTTCATTTGGTAACTGTTTTTTAAATTTTAAAATCATTCCTAGACTGCTTTTCATTTCAAGGCAAAATCTCAAGGCTGTATACAACTGTAAAAAAAGAATCCACAACCCAACAGCCATATGCTTCTTGGTAGAATAGCACCATAAAATAGCATATTGAAACATCGGCAGCATAATCCAGAGGCAATAGAAATACACCTCATTGGTCAAGAAATGTCTGTGCATCCACCATTGGCAAAACCATAGCAGAGGGGAAGACATTCCATAATGTTGGCATCACCACTGAGGAGGCCTGTGGCTTCATTGTTGCAAGAAAAAGCGTCAGCTTGCGGCACAATTAACAGGGCATCTTCAAAAGGTCTTAGTGACCTAGCAGGTCTACATGGGAGAAGATGTTCCTTCTGATAACCTGACCCCAAGTTGTTTAGGGCTTTATATATTAATAACAAGACCTTAAATGCCACTTGGTAGCAAACTGGCAGCCAGTTTAGACCTGTCAGTACACGTGTTATGTACATATAGCTAGGCTCTCCACTCGACAGCCTGGCCACTGCATTCTGCACCCACTTTTAAACTACCTTCAAGGGCAGCCCCATCCAGAGCACATTACAGTAATCCGTCCTTAAAGGCAACCCCTATTATCTCCGTGAATTTATTCCTATAACATGAATTTACTCAACCAAAGAATATTGACAGCATACAGGAATTCCTGGTAAAATGCTATAACCTATATTTTTCCCCCCAGGCAGAATCCCTTTACAGTTTTTTTCTGGCTTTTAAAATCTGTGGTCAGACCTAACTCCCTTGTGTTCATCTCTGTTTTTCCCTCTGTGTGCAACTACTGAGCTGTATTGATACAATTACAGTGATTTCTTTTTTACAAACTGTTACTCCATAGGCCACAGATTTCCTAAAGCTGTCAGTTATTCTCTCAGTATGCAATATGTTGGGCCTGAACGCTCTTCTTTACAGTGATATCAGATTTATTTTCCTCCTTCACTGGCTCCTGGCCAGTCCTTGTGCTGAATAATTTTATGAGTGAGTGCACACTTGTGGCTATTGAAAAATCAGTTTGTAACCAATTTCCTATCACAGCTGTTTTCTGATAATTATCAAAAGACGATTAGTGCTTTTTTATTTGTTTCACATGTAATTACTATCCAAGGCATGTTTTGGAGGAGTTTTGTGCAAGCAATCTATGTTAAAGTACAGTATTGTTTGATTAAGTATTTTAAGGTATAATTATTTGCGCAAAGTGATTAACCTGAGAGCACCATAGCTTATTTAGCTATAGCTGTATTTGCAGCACAATCTGAGGCATGCTCACTTAGCATGTCCCACTAGGGTTGCATTCAGACAGCACTTTATTCAATTTTCATGATGGTTCCTTCTCTGATAATATCCAAGTTTTATGTGATCTTTCACATGACATAAATGCTGTGTCTGAAAATCTAGTAGGATCTAATGAAAGTTTAGAGTTCCATGTGGATTTTCAAATCCAATTAGCAGATATAGGGAGAAGATGCAAGACCAGATATTTGCTCACAACTGTAATTATTATTATTACTATTATTATTATTATTATTATTTATTTCTACCCCGCCCATCTGGTTGGGTTTCCCCAGCCACTCTGGGCAGCTTCTAACAAAACACTAAAATACAATAACCTATTAAACATTAAAAGCTTCCCTAAACAGGGCTGCCTTCAGATGTCTTCTAAAAGTTTGGTAGTTATTTTTCTCATTGACATCTGGTGGGGAGGGCGTTCCACAGGGCGGGTGCCACTACCAAGAAGGCCCTCTGCCTGGTTCCCTGTAACTTGGTTTCTCACAGCAAGGGAACCACCAGAAGGCCCTCGGCGCTGGACCTCAGTATCTGGGCAGAACAATAGAGGTGGAGACGCTCCTTCAGTGGAGACTAGCAAGGAGGTGATGAGACAGCAGTGCTTACCCAGTGTCCCATCACTGGTGACACTGCAGCTTACTAAGACGGCGAGGGGCTCAGTCAGTGCAGTGCAAACGCCCCAGCAGGAACATCAAATTAGCTGTGGCAGTACATTTGTGTCATGGCAACCTAGAATCTTAGAGTTGGAAGGGACCCAAGGGTCATCTGGTCCAGCCCCCTGCAATGCAGGAATCTCAGCTAAAGCATCCATGACAGATAACCATCCAACCTCTGTGTAAAAACCTCCAGAATCCAACATAACTGCTGTCTTGTCCCTTTGCCTCTCAATAAGTTACGGCATTGCCAGCGATGGGAGATCAGGTAAGCACCCCTGCCCCACTGACTGCTCCCACAACTACTCCAACTAAGAAACAGCCCAGATGGGTAAGGATGGGCTGACGAGAAGCTGCAAGTTTCTAGTCTCTTCACCTCACAAGAAGTCATGGAAAGGGCAGGATGCAGAGCGAGGAAGGATAAGGAACCGGTGGGGAATTGTAAGCTGCATTGTCTGCTTTCCCCCATGATGAGCAGGGCTTCCTTGGACTGATGGGAAGACAGGGAAGGTGTGCAGCCTGTGCTTCTGAAGGAAGAAAGCAGCAGCAGCTGCCCTATACTCTGCAGAGTGTGGGACCCTGGAAACGGTGGCAGTTGATGTATGTGAAAATGGGAGGGAACAGAGTTATGAATGGAGATATATGTAGCTAGTATGGACAGGAGAAAGAATGATCTGTTCATCCTCATAATTACAGCCATACCTTGGATTACAGACAGCTCAGGTTGCGTTTTTTTCGGGTTACGGACCCGCCGAAACCCGGAAGTACCAGAATGGGTTACTTCTGGGTTTCGGCAGTCATGCATGCGCAGAAGTGCTAAATCGCTCTTTGCGCATGCGCAGAAGTGCCAAATCGCAATCTGTGTGTGCACAGGCGCACCGCTGCAGGTTGTGAACCTGCAGCGTCCACTGTACCAATGAAAGCAAGTGGTGTGATCCAATAAGCACCGCACAGTTCTCATTGTTGTATAGGGATGTTTGAAAACATGCAGAATGGTGCAGATTATAGGGAATGTACCTCAGTCTGTGCCACTTGGCCCAAATTGTTGCTTGGGGCCTGGTGTTCATAGAATTGTAGAATTGGAAGGGATCCTGAGAATCATCTTATCGAACTCCCTGCATGCAGCATAGTGGAATATCCACTCAGCTGGATAGGTTAGTTGGTTAGAGTGCGGTGCTGATAATGCCAAGGTTGCAGGTTTGATCCCTGTATGGGATAGCTATGCTGCTGCTGCTGCTGCTGCTGCTGTTTTATGTATTTATTTATACCCCACCCTTTTCCCTGATGAAACAGAAGGTGGCCATCTATATCCAAAGGACCCCATGAGTCACTCACTTTCAGTGGCGGTAGCTGTCACATAGTTACACCAAACACAGTGGCCTATTCCGGTCACAGGAACCTATGCCAGTGGGGTGAGGTGCGAACAGACCTTCTTTTCTGAAACAGTCTCCCCTCCCCCTGAAATTTCCATATATTTGCTTAGCATTTTAAGAATGTCTCCTACCAAAAAGTATTGCTGCTGAATTTCTGTATCAGGTATCCCTTTATAGTAAAATTAATGCAAAACCAACACCGTTGCAATGATACTCATAAAATTTAAATGCTAGATTTAACAGCACCTCCCACGTGTTTGGATAAGTTCTTTGTTTACTTGTTTACATTTTACCAGCCCAGAAATTTCAGGTTAAATCTAATGTTTTAAAAATATTTTTGTAATTATTAGTTTGTCCATCCAGCAGCGCCCCTCCTAAAATCCCATACGTTAAATAGTAGGTTGTCATATTTTGCCTTCGTAGCACTGCAACTGAAGAGAAATTCTACAAGAGGTTTATTTTCCCCTAGAACTCTCACTACTAACATACCTTACAAATAGCATTAGGAAAAAATTACAGATGCTAAGCTGGCAAAGGAATACTTTGTTTTGTCTTCAGGTAAGTATTAAATGCCTACATTCTACAAGCATTACCTCCACAGAGAAAATTATGGTATCGTCTTTCATAGAATGTATAAGTCATCAGCATCAATTTAGAAATCTACCCCTTGAATATCTGCTATTCCTATTTGAGATAATGAGCCACTATATCAACAAACTCATATGTTGTTGTTTTTTTAAAAAAAAGACCTGTCACATTTTGTAATGTCTGGCAGTCTAGTTCACGAGTGCAAAATTAATAAAGCACGGTAGTCTCCTGTGAGCGCTGCAAAATTCTGCACATGGTCTTCTTTGAGAGCCTTTTTTAGTGGAAAATGTGTGGATTACAGCTTTAGTATCACCCATTTCAGCCATATCTTTAAGGTTATTACTTCTGTATTCAAAACTGAAAAACTAACAGAAGCTCTATACTTGCTAGCAATCAGCTTTTGCTCCTGTAGTATCCTTGGTTTGTGGTATTGTTTGGTACATACATTGGTACAGGTAATATTTCATGATGTAGAAAAAAATGCATGCTCATAAGCTGAAACCCTAGCATTGATCTACCTTGAATTAGTGCATTAATTTGCAATGTTGAGATTACATTATATGAGTGGCAAATATTTTAAACAGGGACTGCTCAGAAGCTGGTCAAGGCACTGAAGATTTAGAACAGTGGTTCCCAACCATTTTTTGGCCATGCCCACCTAAGCATCTCTAAAATCCTGATGCCCCCCACTCCCCATGCCTATTTATTTATTTATTTATTTATTTATTTATTTATTTAGTGACCTCCTATTCACGTGAAGGAAGCCTAAAAGGCCATCCACTGTTAATAACTCATTCTTGAATTGCTCCCCTTAAAAATTGAATTGCCCCCTTGTGGGGGGTGCGCCCCACATTGGGAATCACAGATTTTTTAACAATTTCTGGGGAAGTCTGATGGGACCATGTGTCACCCATCCTGAAAAGTTCTGCACTGGCTGCCAGTGAGGTACTGATCCCAATTCAGGGTGCTAGTACTGGTGCCCAAAGCCCAATTTGGGATCCAAGTAGCTAAGGGAGTAATTCCCCATCATCAACCATCTTAGGCCCTATGACTGAGAGATTAATTGAGAGCCACTGCTGTGATTGAGAGCCAGGTTAGCATGTCAGACCAGGACCTGGGAGACAAGATTTCAAATTCTCACTTGGCCATGAAGCTCACTAGACGACCCTGGGCCAGTAGAGGCCTCTCGGCCTATCTTTCTGTTGTTGTTGTTTAGTCGTTTAGTCGTGTCCGACTCTTCGTGACCCCATGGACCAGAGCACGCTAGGCACTTCTGTCTTCCACTGCCTCCTGCAGTTTAGTCAAAACCTACGGTACCTTTCTACCCAACTATAAAAACTTTCAAAACAGAAATTTCTTCAATCTTCTCCAGAAATTACAGACAGTGGGCAGTTGTTCTATCTCCACAGGGGTGTAATTCTGCGATGACATGGATTCATCTGGCCGTTGCAGACAGCCAAGCTGGTTTTGTTGTTAAATTTCAAGAGACCTCATTGCCTTATATGTATTTCAGAGTAGCCAAGGGTAGATGCAATATTGTATTTTAGTCAGAAATGTCACTAAAAGCACAGGAATCATGTCTAAGTTCTGGTTTTAATGGCCAGCTTGCCCCTTCAGCTTCCGGTTTCTAGGATTTACCCTGGTCAGCATCAAGTGCAGACCGAATGGCAGGCTTTGACAAATGAGACTGAGACCCCAGTGGTTATTTACCTCTCTTGGTTGCTGTAAGGCTCTTTTCTCTGAGGGAGCTGTTCATAATATTTATGAACACGTCGGAGTGGGTTGTGATGCCATGGGGTCGCAGAAAATAAAGCAGAGTTCACACAAATGAATGGGAACTCTGAGAAGTCTGCCAGAAATGTAGATTCAGAGACTACTGGAAGGGGAAACTGGCATTAATATGGCATGACAATTTGGCAGGCTTAGTATGTTGAATTGCTGAAACAGGATTGGAATACAACACTCTCCTGAGAGTCCAGCCTTGTAGTCATCTGAGAGGAACAGAATCTCATTACTCACAAAGCCAGGAGCCTAGAAAGAAATGTAAACCTTTTGGTAGATAATTTAAGCAGACTTTTTTCTCTGCCAGAAGGACAAAATGTTAACTATTTGGGGCCAATTCCATCACACAATTACTTTCCAGCTTTGTTGTTCTGTTTTCTGTCTACAGGCTTGCAAGGGAATAAATGCATATGAATCTACATCAGATAGCATCAGCTATTTCCACAAAATTAGTGTCTCAAAGTAGCACAAATTCTCCATTGTCCCATGTAGCAGCCAAAATACCTTCATCAGGCCTCAGGTACCTGTGAGGCTCAGACCAGTGGCGTGACTGGAATTTGGTGGCTGGGCAGTGGAAACAAGCCCTAACACTTTATCATATGCTAGCTTGGGGTGTCCATTATGCCAAAATGTAGCAACAGTTCATTATGCTGGAATTACAGCACTGGCTGTAGTTCAGTTGTAGAGTACATCTACTGCATGCAAAAGGCCTCGGGTTCAATCTCTTGAGATATCCAGGTAGGGCTGGAAAGGGTTGGGAAAGATGTCTAGCTGAAACCCAGGAGAGCCATTTGTCAGTGCTGAGACAGTACTGAGCTAGATGGACGAATCGTCTTCCTCTATACAAAGCAGCTTTTCTGTGTAAGTTGGCATAGAAGCCTCATTGATTTCAGAGAAACCAAACTCCCAGAAACACATGCACAGGATTGATGGCAGACTTAAATCCTGCATTGTGACACGTCTTGAACATGAACAAAATTTAATAATGCACTATAGTAGAGAAGGGGACGACAGAGGATGAGATGGTTGGACAGTGTTCTTGAAGCTACTAGCATGAGTTTGACTAAACTGTGGGAGGCAGTGGAGGACAGGAGTGCCTGGCGTGCTCTGGTCCATGGGGTCACGAAGAGTCGGACACGACTAAACGACTAAACAACAACAACATAATGATTTCATAAAATGTATAATATACCATAGAAATTTCTATCATAGAAAATATAATTTTAACCACAAAGCAGACTACACATCCTGTAGATCAGTATGGCTAATCGTACCATAAATAGCTGCACACCTTTAATATATATGTTCCATTTGTTTCTTCTGATTAATTAGGTTTGTGCTGAAGCCAGCAGGTACACATCTCTCCCTTCACATGGTCACTAAACATTGATGTTTCATGGGGAAAGGAATTAGGAGCCAAAAGAAAGCAGGTCCTCAGCAAATGGCTACCCCCCACCCCTTTTTGTTAGGTTCTTTAAAATTCCTTATGACCTTGTCCACGGTTTTCCATTTCTGGAAGGAACACAAAATTGAAGAGAGATACTATGATCTGGTCATGCCACATACAGCAGCAGGTTAGTATTTATAGCTTGTAGCAACACTTCATTTAGAAATGGAAAAGGTTATTCTCACCACTTAGCAATTATAGATGCTGACACAAAGAGATCAAGCAACTAGCTTCAGAACACACACACACACACACACACACACACACACAACCTGGATCTTTCAGAATTCTTTCATTTTAACATTTGAGGCACATTGTAGTCTCAGTTTTCACTAAAACCTTGGCCATGGTGATTTTATAAATGAGAACTTGCAAGTATTCAGGAAATATAATAGACATAGCACAAGCATCACTTTAGGACAGCTAAGAGTTCATTCCCGCAGTTTGACCAAACTGCGGGAGGCAGTGGAGGACAGAGGTGCCTGGCGTTCTCTGGTCCATGGGGTCACGAAGAGTCGGACACGACTAAACGACTAAACAACAACAAAGAGTTCATTCCAAGAACTGCTTCTCTCAGCATCTTTGGGCTGATGTCCACTTGTGTTTACATACACAGGAAGTCAAATTCCTGATGAAATAGCTTTGTCAAGTCAAATCCAAACATTATCACTTTATGTGTTGTATGTTCCACTCATGACCAGATCATGACATGATGCTGACTTTTTACTTGTTTAAAATCCTGACTGAAGGACACCTGCTGATTCAGCTTCTATTGTAACAATGTGAATCAACAACCACTTATTTATTTGTAGGAGAAAAATGAGTAAGCTGAGCTCTCGCCATGTACTTAGCTAATTAACATGGGAAGTCATGTATGGAAGGTAGTGTGAAAATGATGAGCTTTAATCTAAAGGGGAAACAAAGCATGGTCGAGCTGCAGCGCTGTTCAGAATGAAATACAACCCATTTGGCTATGTAAATATTTTGGTAGAAGTATCAGACTTGAGATATGACTCAATTACATAAAGGTTATTAGAACAGTGAGAAATACATAGTTAGCATTTTCCTGGTTTGGCTGATTAGCTGAACACAGCTTACACAATAGACCAGCTCAATAGTCTGTTCAGATTGCTGTGAATGTTGCTTAAAAATGAATATTAAAACAATGAACAATGAATTTATTTTTACAGTTTTGTAATCTGTTCCCATCTGTAGGGAAGCTAAGGAAGAAGGATAGGGTATATGCAAATGTACTAAAATTAGGGGCGCTGGTGTGTGCACGTGCAGTGGCAGAATAAGATACATTTTGAAGTCAGCAGACAAATTCTGTTTAAGTGTAGCCTTTTAAATAATACAGCAAAGAAAATTAAAATACTCTGGGTTTGCCATCTGATTCGTCATTATTAAATAGATCACGTGCTTTGCAATCTTGCATCAAGTATCTCACACAAATTGTGGGAGAGCTGGGGTAAGTTTACAGTCCAATGTGTCTAAAATGATCACAGGTCCTGTGGGTGAGGATTCAAAGAGGACTCTCTGTGAAACTTTGAAAAAAAAGCCACTTCTAAACTGTCCTTCATTTATACATCAAATTACACAAGGTGCTTGAAAAGGCCTACACCTTTGTAATATTTTCTTCATTTTGTGGTAGATGTTATGTCTTGCAGCTTATGAGAGGTATACTCTTCTTTGTTCAGACGCGTCTTCTGCAGGTTAGCAGTGTGTGTGAGTGAAAGTAAGTTCTGAAAGTGTGCATACTCCCTAACTGTTCTGCCTTGGACACTTTTCATTGCTTGTTTTCGATTCCTCTCAAATTCTGTCCCCTGGTTATTAAATGTGGGTAACAGCTGATAATGCGGCTTGCAAAATTTAGTTCCTTAAATTTGAATTGAACTTGACACTTTAAATTTAGCCTGTTCATCTCTGTGTTGGGAAAGGGATTTGATGCTCCCAGCCTTTAACTATAAAATGTGTGTCAAAGGGGGTAGGGTATAAAAACCAAATATAGATACCAGTGACCTACTGTAATATCTATAATAGAATCGGTGTCTTGGTAGTTATGATGAGCAAAGTGGGGGGGATGCAAAAGCAGGCAGTACGAGGGGTAGTAAAGAGCTCTGAAGCCCCAAGTATACCTCAGGAGCAACAAGCTTGTCATTAGACAGCAGGTTCAGTCATAATGGCGGAAACAGATTAATAATTAATAAATGGAAAGGTTCAGGAAATTGGATGATTCAAGAACTCATTTGCATGCAAACTGTTTTAGGCACTGTCATTTAAAGACTGGAGGAACATCTACCAACAGTGGTCATTATTTACAGCAGAGAATAGTATGTAATGATTTTCTGAGCTCCGAGTGCTTCATGGTAATTAAAGTGCTGTACTGGCTCTATTAAACGCATCAGCAGAACTTAGACCTCCAAATTGCTTGTGGTCCAGCAATCTCAGCATCTCTGCATACTCAGGCTCTTAGTGACAGTGAAATCCTTTGCATTGCCTGGGGTAGGCGTTCTCCCTGCCTGCTTTTTATGGCTAGGTATAGGCAGGTATCAGGAAGAAAGCAGTCATTGGGAACTTGAGAAACTGAGTTCATTAATATGGATTTAATAATAAATAAATAAAAATCTGGATGTGTCTCAAAAGCCTGCAAGCAGATCATGAAGGCAATGGTCTTCTCTTTTTGTGTAGATCCGAGTAACTGGTATTCAGAAGAATGTAGGCTCCATTTAGCTATGGTGGCTAATGAGCTACTGACAGACCCATGTTCCTTCCAGGAACCCCCTTATGTGAGATAGTGGGCATCACCACATATTGTGGGAATGCATTCCATACTGTTAATTATCTGCTGCGTGAAGATCTGCTTCATTTTGTCTGTGCTGAATCTACTACCCATTTCATTGGGGGACCCCCAACTTCTAATATTTTAAGTAAGGGCGAAAAGGTTGTCTATCTGCATAAACATTATGCACTTCTGTTACGCCTCCACTTACAACTTCCACCCTAAATGAAAAAGCCTCGGCATGGGGGGAACCTTTTTTCCCAGCCTGATTACATTTTCTCAAGGGCAGGCTTCAAGGCCCAGCATGCTAGTTCTGGTTGGGGCAGGAGGCAAAAGTGGCCGAGGCAATAGATGCAACTCTTACCTTTGTAGAGTAGGTTACATTTTGGCAATAAAAAAACAGAGGTTTCTACATGCACAGTAAGGTCACTGTTGTTTCCTTCTCCTACAGTTTTTACCCATATACTATCCACCTGCCTTCCATGTTGCAGGTCATTGATCTCTTCACAAGTGTACACATCCTCCCCCCACTTCCTGCTTGGTCTGTTCCTTTTGAATAGATTATAGTCCTCAATTTCTACATTCCAGTCATGAGTCTTATTCCACCAGGTTTCAGTAAAGCCTATTACATAATATTTGCCATCCTGTATTAAGAACTCAAATTCATATTGATTATTTTCCAGACTCTGTACATTAGTCATTCCCTCCAGCTGTAGTTTCTTGTCCTCTAGCAGGTTTCTGGAGCACCACCTCACTTTCCTGGGCATCAATGAAGCTATGATCCTCAGTTCCAAGTGTTCCCCTTTCATCTGTAATATTGTCTCCCTCCCTGTCAGGATTTAGTTTAAAGCTCTCCTAATTGGGTTCACAATACTCTTAGCAAAGCGTGTTCTCCTTCATGGAGAACACATGTTGCGGTGGGGGCCACCAGGACACTACAAAGTTGGGGGCGGGCTAACTGATCATTGGCCACTGATGCGATTGGGGCTTCCCTTGTTGTTGGGAAGAAGTTAATGTTGCCATTTATTGATTGACAGCCAGAAATACTAAAACTCCTTGCACGAGGCTAGGGCTTCCTCTTTTCGCCCGTGCAGCGGATTGCCCGTCCCTCCCTCCCTAGAATAGGGTTGTTCGCTTTGACCTTGCTATGCCTGTCATGGGGTCGTCTGCTTTGGAGCGGGGGCCTGGTAGGAATTTTGTCTATCTGGCTGATTGGCTGGGGCCATTTGGTTTTTGCCTACTGCGTAGCAAATCGTCACAACTTGTAAGGTTGTGGTTAGGCATTGGTTTATGGTTTGGTTGGTTGAGGGGCATGGATTGGCTGTGCCTGCCCCTCTAATGCTGCTGCTGCAAGGGATTCCGTTAAAGGAATTGGGGGCTAACTATTGCTTGTCCACTCTGTCAAGGGGGCTCGGGCCATAGCAATGAGCTTCTGGTTGCATTTGGGGTGAGGGTAGGTTCTGACTTTCGCATCGTGCGGAATGTCAGTCTGTCCCCCGTGGTGGGGGCAGATAGTCGCAACCAATGCCTAAGCAACCACTCACAAATTTGTATTTTAATAAAGTTGTGGCCAAAATTATGCCAAAAATCTTAAACAAAAAATTCTGTGTGATGTGTGAGTTATTGGGATGGACCTGGGGACCTCGACACGCAAACACATTCTTGTCAACCGCTGTAAGGTGCAACTCAGCAGTCCTTTCTCAAAGAAGTGGACAACATGGTCCTCGAAGCCAAACCTTTCCCGGCAACACCATCTACACAGCCATTGGTTTCCTTCCAGTATTCTGCTCTCTCTTCCTGGGCCACAACCTTCAGTAGGAAGGAGTGATGAAAAAACCCACCTGTGCTCCAAGAAGAACCTGTTGTAATATCATAGCTTTGAAGATAAGATGAGATGTAATCTTAATTTAAGAGGAGCCCTTTTTACATGTAAGATAAATTGTATTCTCTACATGTAAGATAAATTGTATTGCTAAAAGGAAAATTGAAACATTTATGTATTGTTTACCAAAAAGGAAAGAAAAAGTGGGGGGGGGGAATTCCTGAGGTAGTGAAGAATCTCATTAACTAGCTAACACAAATTACATAATTTTATGGAAATATACTGCAAAATGTCTCCCTCTCCCTCTAAAGATTTCCAGGCCTGAACAAAAGATGCTTTTGTCTGGTGTATCATACACCGTATTATTTTAATCCTAACACATTCATTAGATAACATCTCCCCTATTTAGCAACTTAATACTCTTAAAACTGCTGTGTAGAAGAGAGCTGCTCCATAAGATTATTATTTTAGTATTTCATTACAACGTATATGTATAAAAGAGATTACTTTCATATTAACAATGGCAGGACATGTTTGCTCAGAAGTAAATCTCACAGTACTCAACGGGTATAGTAAGCACATTCATGACGCAGTCTTAATCTGTGAAGGTTCATTCAGTTAACAAAAAGTTACATTTGCCTTATGATTCGGTGTTATAGAAATATGGCTTTTGGAGATTTAATTAATACAAAAGATATAATCCTCCTTTGTTTGTCTCTTTACACATCCCAAAGAATGCTCTGGCAACAGGTTTAAATATAAAGTCATGATTATCTTTGAGTGCATTGCTCATATAACAGGGTTAGATTCTGTCTGTGTTGACTAGCCCTGTCCTCTGTTATAGCCAGTTACCGAAACAGCATTTATCGTTACACTTTTCACACTAAAATGGTATCTTATAACTTTATCTTGATTTACTGTGACAGTTGAGAGGCTGCTGTGATATTTTGCATTTGGATTGTCAATAAAGAATCTGATTTACAGCCAGGCAATTAAACTATACATTTATAAATCAATATTATAGAACATCATAGCTCAGCTGGTTAGAGTGTGGTGCTGATAATGCCAATGTTGCAGGTTCAGTCCCCATTTGGGACAGCCGCATATTGCTGCATTGCAGGGGGTTGGACTAGATCAGGCATAGGCAAACTTGGCCCTCCAGATGTTTTGGGACTACAACTCCCATCACCCTTAGCTAACAGGACCAGTGGTCAGGGATGATGCGAATTGTAGTCTCAAAACATTAGTGGGGCCGAGTTTGGCTATGCCTGGACTAGATGATCCTCAGGGTCCCTTCCAACTCTATAATTCAACAGGGGTTGCTGACTCGTAGTCTCCAGATGTTGGTGGACTACAACTCTTCAGTCAATGAAATCCTTGTGTTAGAAGAAGCACAAGGGTTAGTGCAAGTTCAACAGGCTCTCCCCCCCCCCCCCTTGTATTTGCCCCACACCATTGCAAAATATGTTTGGGGGATTGTGGGAACCCCTGGAACAGATGTAGCGGGCATGCGGGGGAAGGAGAGGGGGAGAAATCCTTGCACTGATGGAACATATTTTACTTAGCACTGCGTTGAATACAACCCCATGGCTATTGGCCATGCTAAGATGAGATTTGGACTCCAGCAATATCTGGAGGGCCACAGGTTAGCCACAAATGTGTATGTACCTGAGAGTAAGCATCATTGAATACAGTGGGACTTACTTCTGAGTGGACATGCATAGGATTACACTGCAATAATCTAATCCTAAACACATGTCATTGAAAGGAAGTGTTGGTAATAAAGAACTCAGGGGGACTTGATGCTGGTCAAAACTGCTAAGTTACAGATAGGTTGTCGTGTTGGTCTGCCATAGTCAAAACAAAAAAAAATTCCTTCCAGTAGCACCTTAAAGACCAACTAATTCAGTTCTTGGTATGAGCTTTCGTGTGCATGCACACTTCTTCAGATACCCATACGTATCTGAAGAAGTGTGAATGCACACGAAAGCTCATACCAAAAACTGCTAAGGATTGGGCTAGGAGTATTTTATTTTTATTATTTATTGAAGTTATGTACTGCCCCTTATTTGAAGTTCATGGGGCAGTTTACAACAGAAAAGTACAAAAGTACATTACATAATAATAGACCAAACAATATATTTAGAAAGGTAGGCAAAATTAAGCCTGCTTATCTAGAAGTGAACATATATCATATACAAATGATTGGGCAGTATTGGTCAAGATATCACTGCATAAGATCAAGGGAGCAAAAGAGGTGGGGGCAAGGGAATTAGCTTTCCCCTGCTTCCCTAATAATTGAGCTGGTGTTTTCTGTCCCTTAATATGCATAGGATTGGGCTGCATAGCATTACCCTCTATTGGAGCAGTTTACATTGGCAGTTCCTGTACTGCATTTTCCCATATGTATAGCCTTATAATTCCAGAATGTAAATAGAACATTGCTCACTTTAGTTTTTGTTTTTGGTTTTTACAAAACCAAAATAATGGTCTCCTCATTAACTTGTGATCTATATACTTGTAGAGATTTTCATGTGTGCTGCATTTAAAAAATACCACTACTTTGTTCCTTAAGGCAGTTATAAAACATGCTCCTGTTTGAAACACATTGCTATTGCTTCTGTTAAAGAAGGCTTAAGATCAACACATATCTGGGCAAAATTCTTATAGAACATATGCAGTATAATTATAATGTTTCTAACAAGATTTTGGCCTCAGCTTTATGCTGAAATAAGCAAAATCATTTTATGATTTAATTTCAGCCATGTTATTATTACTTGAAAATTTTGAGGACTGTCTTAGTGCCTTTCTTCACAACTACTAACAAGTATTTTTTGTTGTTGCTAGCAACACATATAGTAATTGCTTATAGATGGGGTGGAAATCCACTTGCACTTACATATGGTATTCAGTGGTATGGGATTTAACCTTAACCAACAAACTGACTAAGTTCAGGCATCTGATTGGATGAACACAATCAGTCATATTTACTGATAGGTGGTTCTTTCAAGTTGCAACATTAATTCTTCAGTAAAGCATTTCTCAACACCAACACAGATATTTTTTAGAAAGACTTGACCGTTGTATGAAATTTGTATGATTGTTGATTCTGTGAATGGTCTTAATTACACCATTCAGTTTTGGTTATAATGGTTTTTTGGGGGGTCCCGGGGCACATTTGGAAATCTAAGAAACCATCACAGACACCACCAAATACCTATTTCACAGAAGAAAAGCTATTAATGTTCAGACTCCACCCCCCTCTAAAGCAAAAAGCGGACAAAAATATTAACAACAACAAAAAAGCCAAAAATTCCAAACACTAGGGGTGGCTGTGGTCAGAGGCACACAGAATAAATAGATGTGACTCTTAATTTGCATCGTAGGCAGCACTCCAGCCATGAAAATGCCAAAGGGTTCTACATATGCACACACCTTTCCATCTAGGTAATTGAGAGACAGTTAAACACTCAACAAGGGTGTGGTGAGGGGTGTGGCTTGTTGAGAGTGCCATGGGCCAGACAGAGGTCAACATTTGGCCTCCAGGCCTGAGATCCCCACCTCTGCTAGATGTCTAGTTTTCCACTCAGTTTTAAAGACCCGGTTACAATCCATTTGCAACCTATCCTGCAGGTATGGAAAAATGTCACTTTAGCCATACTTAAAGTGAATCAGACTTTTTCGCTCCCAAAGGTCTCCGACTGACGTGATCATAATCTTTCATCACCCCCCCCCCCCATTGTTCAATCCCTTTTCATCACCACTCGCTGTTAATCACCTAATATCATCAGCTCTAATTGTGGTCTTCTGCAGTCCATAGTAGCTGATTCACATGCCCTTGTTGTAGCTTGCCTCCATACAAGAAAAAATGTGAAAAGCTTGCCAGTAACAATTAAGCCCTGAGTGAACCCAGCCCTGTAAGCAGGAGGGAGCCCTATTAGTGAGTGTTGCGGCTCCAGCAGCAAAAAAATAGAAAACAGCCAGGTGAGTTAAACATCTGTGTGAGCCAAACAACAGTGGAAGGAGGCCATGGCACTAAGGTCTGATCCCCACACATGATTACAGAGGTAGATATTATAGAGGTACATTGTCCCATATTTTTCTTGCTTTGTACCACACCAGTCTTTTCCAAAATGTTTCACAGTCTACAAAGCTCCAGACGGAGCAATTGGATTACATTGTTCAATTTAAATAAATTTTCCGAGATGAGCAAAATGCCGGTTATTTAAACAAGGAATTGGTTTGGGTGCAGAGAACAACTACCGTATTTTTCCCTCTATAACACGCAGATTTTTTCTCCTAAAAAGGAAGGGGAAATGTCTGTGCGTGTTATAGAGCGAATGGTGGTCCCTGGAGCCGAAAAACCAGGCAAATATCAAATCGCCAGGCAAAAAATCAAATCGCGGCGCTTCACTGAGAAGGGAAAACTGAAAAGAGGAAGCGGCTGCTTTCCTGCATTCTGCCTCAGGGTCTTACTGCCCACCCTCCTCTGTTTCGTTGCTGTGTTTGCTGAAACGGAACAAAGAGCAGGGAAAGCCCCTCCCCTCCAGGCAAGCTCCGTTGCTGCTGGGGGAGAGGGAGAGAGAGGGGGGAAGGGAGAGAGAGAGGGGGGAGGGAGAGAGAGAGAGAGGAGGAGGGAGGGAGGGAGAGAGAGAGAGAGATGGCTGGCTGGCTGGCTGGCTTGGGTGGGGGAAAACTTTTGCCTTTCTTTTCTCCAACCCGTTAAATCCCTCTCCTGCATTCTTAGCCAGCTGCTTCTCTGCACACCCCTCTAATATCCCTTCTTTGTTTTTCCTTCGCTCCCCACTTAAAATGTGGTTACAAAGCATAGATCCACATAGATCCTCAGGATCTTTGCATTGGGTCACCCCAAATTCACCATCAGATAACATAGCATGTCCATGGCTACAGCCTGCCCCCCCAAAATCATGCACCCACTGTTGCCTGGGGCTGCAATGGTGCAAAAACGTGGTTAAAAAGCATGGATCCACATGGATCCTCAGGATCTTTGCATTGGGTCACCCCAAATTCACCATCAGATCACATAGCATGTCCATGGCTACAGCCTGCACCAAAAAAATCACGCACCCACTGTTGCCTGGGGCTGCAATGGTGCAAAAATGTGGTTAAAAAGCATGGATCCACAGGGATTCTCAGGATCCTTGCATTGGGTCACCCCAAATTCACCATCAGATCACATAGCATGTCCATGGCTACAGCCTGCACCAAAAAAATAACGCACCCACTGTTGCCTGGGGCTGCAATGGTGCAAAAACGTGGTTACAAAGCATGGATCCACATGGATCCTCAGGATCTTTGCATTGGGTCAGCCCAAATTCACCATTAGAGCACATAGCATGTCCATGGCTACAGCCTGCCCCCCAAAAATCACCCACCCACTGTTGCCTGGGGCTGCAATGGTGCAAAAACGTGGTTACAAAGCATGGATCCACAGGAATTCTCAGGATTTTGGCATTGGGTCACCCCAAATTCACCATCAGATCACATGTCTGTGGCCACAGCATGAAGCCCAAAAATGATACATCCACTGTTTCATTCAGAATGTTTTTTCCCTTGTTTTCCTCCTCTAAAAACAATGTGCGTGTTATGGTCAGGTGCGTGTTATAGAGCGAAAAATACGGTAATTCTAAATTTAAGAAGAACTGTTCTCCCCTAAAAGAGGGTTGCTGTCATGCTAGAGGCACAATTTTCTACTGGATGACAGTGCCTATAACATCACTGGCTTTTGATATCTCTGCAAAAGGCAGAGACATTTTTTCTTGGCAAGCTGGAATAGTGAGGATTGCATGAAACAAGGCTCCCTGCCTTGGTCGTCTCTTTTGATGTATCTTTTAAATTTTTAAATGCAGCTTCTGGAGGGCACAATTGAAAGTGAGGTGCTGCTGGGAGAGGGTGTTCAATCCTTTCCCACCTGCTGTGCCCCTGCTTCAGTAGCTACCCCACCCCACCCTCCTCTCCCACAATATTTCCAATGTGTAATTGGTTGGTTCCAAAAACACATAAAGGGAAAAGTTCCTGGAGGAACATGGACAGCGAAAGAGTTGGGTAAGCTCTTTTCCACACTCAATCACAATGTGCTGTTGGCTTGCACTTATATGTTTTGGGTATGGCATGTAGTTTGGGATTAAGGCAATGGGAAGTATTTAACTAAACAGGAGGATTGGGGGAACAGAATCTGCTCAGGAGGATTGGGGGAACCCCTAGAATGGATTTAGGGGATGTGCAGAGGAAGGGGGAGAGAGAAGGATAATTTCCATTGTGCAAGAAGAAATACTTGTGCTGATGGAGAACCTGCCTCAGCACTACATTGAATGCAGCCCAGTGTAATGTGGAAAGTTGCACTTGGATACCATTAAAGATAATTCAGCCTCTTAGAGTTAATTCCATTCTTAATCGGTATTAGCAAAGTACATGGCATACTGAAAAAGTGGCAAAACTCACATTGCTGATAAAGAAACAGAATTGCTCTGCTAATGTGTTGTTGTCATGCGCTAGTTGGATGCAGCAGAGTGATGGGAGGCACCAGCTAGGGAACCCCCAAGGGAACCCCAGGAGAAGAAGGCCCAGAGCCAGGAATTGGTGGTAGGACACCAAGGAGAGGTCAGAGGGAGAAGAGGGAGCAGACTTGGAGGAGGAGGTGTGACAGAAGAGGAAACAGAGTTTAGTGAGCAGGAAGACTTCAGGGTAGAGAGCAGTCCTGATTCAGAGGCTGGAGAGGAGGGGGGCAGGAGAAAGAGGTGAGGCAGGCTTCTGAAGAAGCCAGGAAGTTTTCCCCTCCTGCTGCAACCTCCTCCCCTCCCATCCCCTCCCCTCTCTACCACCAGTCACACAGAACACACACACAACTAAAAAGAGCAGAGGAGAGGTTGGTTGCATGCAGACACAGTCTCCGATTGCTTGTCAAAAAACCCTGGAGGGGAGAGGACTTAGGCAGCTGTGGAAAGGTGGGAACCTTCAGCCTTCACAATACCCTAATTGTGGCAAGATCTACTGCGAAGACTTGCTGGGATCACTAGGCCTGCACTGATTTGATTTCTTTGAATCAGGAGTGAACTACACTGGCACTGGTGTTTTTTAATTGCTAACCTATACCTGACTCAAGGTCCTGGCAGTTGTATCCCAACTACATTGTACTCAACACACCCATTGAAATAGATGTGATTAAAATAGCCGTTATGCATTCAGCAATGTCAATAGGTCTACTCTAAGTATGATACAGCTCTTTGTTCTTGGCCCCAAATGAATCCGTTTTGCTGTTGATCAAAAATTTACCTTGCTGCACTCAGCCACCTTCCTTTAGCATTAGAAACCACATTTGTGTACATTCAACTCCACATTTAGTTGTCCAAATCAGTTTTGAATTTGGACAGGTGGGTGAATTTCCTGGCTTTTTAAAATGTTTATCTCAGCCGTGTCTGCATTGGCTTGGGTTGATGGGAGTTATAATCCAAAATACCTGGAGGCACCAGGTTGACAAAGGCTGTTCTATCTGCATTGCTGTCCTGAGCTGCAGAGTGTTTTATAGACTGCTGGTTTTCAATTTTCTCGATTGTGCTGAGATTGTGCTAGTTATATTTTATCGTTTTAGATATTTATTGTGAGCCACTTTTGGAGGGCTGTGCCCTGAAAAGCGGCATATAAATACTGGAAATAAAGAAATACCCATGATGTTGCACTGATGTAATTACTTTTTATGGGTCACATTTCTGCTTTCAGTTATATTAACATACATCAAGTCAGCTGCTGTGTAATTGATGCTGTGCCCTTTGAATTAGACAGAGGCAAAACTTAGCTCATTCGCTTTATATGCAAAGCTTAACGTGTCTGGATCTTTACAATTAACATAACTGACATAGCTACTGCAACATGATCTTTTTTGTCCTACTGCTGACCTTTTATCCGTGGCAGCTTTCATTCTGTACCAAATTATTTCCAGGTGAGCTTATTGTGATCAGATAGCTGATTTTATGGTAAGTACATTTGCGAATTGCAAGGGAAACACTGCTTTCTTTGTAATTTCCTTATGTGGAATGTCATAGAATCCCAAGGCAGCCAAGGCCATTTTGATACAATCATCTCTTGGGGTAGTACAAGAGTTCACCTCCTATTTCTTCCCTTTGGACATGAATGGGAAGATGTTGCTGCAAAGCTACACATGAAATTAATATGGGCTCTGGGTACATATTTTCTATTATTTGGAACACACAGTAATTAATTTTCCTCCTCTGTGTGAGAAATGCAGATTAAAACCTCTTAACTTCTGTGCTCTTGGGATGATAATTGATATATAAATTGCATTAGTATCCCTAAGCTCCTTTTGTATAAATATTTTTGTGATATTAGTGGAAGGGGTCTGCCGCCCCCCATTTTATCTACTATATCCCTCACGTGATTTGCATTCATTGAATATGATTTTTTTTCTATGACAAGTAGAGCAAGTTATAAGTCCCTCCTTATACAGGCATAGCTAGACTGATATAGCAGAGAATATGTGTGCTTTATTTTCACACCTTGGGTTTAATATGCAGTTTGCTTCTACCTGTACCTCCACTTTGATAATGGCTAACAGTAGCCTCTTACAGATGTTGTCCATGAATGAAGACACATAGGTGTGGGGGCAGATCCCGGTGACAAGAGGCTAAAATCCCACCTCTAGATAACCACAAAAATCCATCATGCATTGGGGGGAAAGTGGTTTGAGATGCAATGTTCAGTCTTCTGCTCTAGACACTACAATGAAATGCCTCAAAATTTTGCTTTTCAAATGTTGCAATGTCAACATTAAAGCAATCCCATGAAATTATTAAGATTATTATTTGATTGTTTTTTAACATCATTCGTGGTATTCAACTAAGGCCACAGTCACATTTAAAGCACGTAATATCACGTTAAGAAGTCCTGGCTTCTCCACATGAATCTGGGAGCTGTAATCTGTTTAGGGTGTTTAGAATTGTTAGAAGATCTCTATTCCCCTCACAGAGCTACAGTTTTCAGAGTGGTTTAACACTCAATACCTCTTCACAGGAAACTCTGAGAATTGTAGCTCTGGAGGGAGAACAGGAGTCTCCTTACAGCATCCTTAACTAACTCCAGCTCCCAGAATTCTTTAGGGGAAGCCATGACTACTTAACATGGTATCATAATGCTTTAACTGGGGTGTGTGCATGTGGCCTAGGTTTTAATCAGAGTAAAGGTACCCCTGCCCGTGCGGGCCAGTTGTGTCCGACTCTAGGGTTGTGCGCTCATCTCACTTAAGAGGCCGGGAGCCAGCACTGTCCGGAGACACTTCCGGGTCACGTGGCCAGCATGATGAAGCTGCTCTGGCGAGCCAGCACCAGCGCAGCACACAGAAAAGCCGTTTACCTTCCCGCTTTAAAGCGGTACCTATTTATCTACTTGCACTTAGGGGTGCTTTCGAACTGCTAGGTGGGCAGGAGCTGGGACCGAAAGACGGGAGTTCACCCTGCTGCGGGGATTCGAACCGCCGACCATACGATCAGCAAGTCCTAGGCACTGAGGTTTTACCCACAGCGCCACCCGCATCCCTTTAACCAGAGTAGACCCATTCAAATGAATGAACAAACCTAAGGGCCATTAATTTCAATGGATCTTCACCACCCTGCGTATTGTTTCTTATTATTTTGCTGTTTCTTGCCCTGAGCTTCTTTGAGAGGAGGGGTAGGATAAAAATCTATTAAATAATAATAATTAGGCAAACAGGAATATAATAAAAAACCATGCAGGCTCTCAAGTTCCCCATAACTCTTCATCAGGCTAGATGTTAAGAAATGGCGGATGGAGAGAAATAACGAAGGGGGGGGGTCTAGTCATGATTGTCAAGATATCTAAGCCTACCTCTGCTAAGTTTTAAGGTGGAGTGTAGGAGGAGATAACAGATTTTCAGCTGTGGCACTTCAAAGTATTTGGAAGTTCTTACGTGATTTTGATTAGTCTAATAAAAGTATTGGTTTAATATGATCCTTTTTCTTATAGGCCAACACGGATACCTTTGGCTTTTTTCAAAAGTGTGATTTATATATACATACATAAATACATTTATATATACATATATAATCAAACATACAACCAAGTAAATATTGTTATAGTATACTTTTGAGTTTTCGATTAATGCTTCATTCGTGTGATACTTTATTTTACTAAGATAATATTGATAAGATAACATTGACTAATGTTGGATACCTTCATGAGTGGCCAGGAACCCTCTGGTGTCAGTAAATGATAAAGGCTAGAGTGTGTGGTATTTAATCACAGCTACCTAAGTATAGGTAGTCCTTCACTGGAAGTATAGGTGTCCTTCACTGGAAGGACAGATTGTGAAGCTGAGGCTCCAGTACTTTGGCCACCTCATGAGAAGAGAAGACTCCCTGGAGAAGACCCTGATGTTGGGAAAGATGGAGGGCACAAGGAGAAGGGGACGGCAGAGGACGAGATGGTTGGATAGTGTTTTCGAGGTTACCAGCATGAGTTTGACCAAACTGCGGGAGGCAGTGGAGGACAGAGGTGCCTGGCGTTCTCTGGTCCATGGGGTCACGAAGAGTCGGACACGACTAAACAACTAAACAACAACAACAACAACAACAACAACCTAAGTATTAGCACATATCAAGGAATAACACTATTCTGAACCGTAATGAGAGCACAATGCCATATTTACTTTGTTAAAGTTGGTTTCTTACCGATGACATGACATTAAAAAAAAATAGATCTTCCCTTGAGGATAAATAATTGTTGCTGTTTTTTAAGTACATTTGAAGACCAATCTTATTTAAGTGATGTTCCCCAATTTGTGATTTCTTATGTAAATCTTCTGTGCATTCAAAGTTGACTGACATTCTTCTTAAATATTATCTTCACAGAAATGAAATAGTCCAGTTTATGACCATTAAGACGAATTCATGGAAAATAAGGCTATCAATGCCAACTAGCCATTACGGCTATACTCCACCTACATGGTTGGAGGTGGTAATACTTGAATACCAGTTGCTGGAAAACACAGGGGGGAGAATGTTCTTGTGCTTAGGTCTAGCTTGAAGGTTTTCCACATCTTCCTCTTGGCCACTGTGAGACCAGAATGCTGGACTAGATGGGCCATTGTCATCATAAGCTCATTTGTTAGAAAATCTATAGAAATTATTCACAAAGAGTGGCATGAACACAGCTCCAGCAAGCCCCGAACTCTTTGTTTAATGTGTGCATTCCAGATGTGTGAAGTTGCATGACAGTTTTGCCATTGGCTTCAATTGAATACAGACTTCAAATTATCTTGGATAAGACAATTGAATCCTCTGCTTTCCAACTTCATGCTGAGTGGAACTATTCCCCCCCCCCCCTTCTCGTTGTTCAGATTTGCATGGTGCAAGATGGCATTGTTTGCTTCTCTTCTTTTAATCAAATGCTTTTGTCTCATGCTTTTGTTTCTGTCCAATGCAGGATGCTGACATGTTGGCAGGTGATGAGCAGGCCTGGAAAGAAGCCAAAGAAGCTATAAATAAAATGGGAGCTCCAAAGTCACAAGAAGGTATCCTTTCAATGCCAAAGTACTGGCCAACAGCAGATGGGTTTCCTTTTGAGGCAAGAACATATAAAAGCTGTCTTCTTCCTTGCTATTTCTAGAATATGGAAATGCTTCGTTCCTTAAAGATTGCCCTCAGTGCCTGTGTTAGAGTGGGCAGTTGGTTTTGGCTGGGGTGTCAGATTCAACTCTTAACAGGTGAGTGGAGCCACCCACTTGTCAATCACTTCAACTCTTATAACATCAGGCCATTGAAATTTCAAGCTGGGGCTGCAAAGAAAGATTGCTCCTCTGTACCTCCACAAATTCCTTTGTATTTGCAGCATGGATTTGGTCCAGGAAAAATAGGGAGTATTCTCAAGTGCACTTTGCAGGCAAAACTAGGCACTTTTAAAATTTGACACCTTTTAAGAATAATAATAAAAAAACCCAAGTATTTTGCCTGCAGTTAAATAATTCTCATTCCTTCAGCTGCAGCATCTGCACATGATGCCGTATTTGATGTCAGGCCTGGGAAAATAGATGTAAACAGGCAGCCTGGTCCACTTCCTGGGTCTGACAGGCCTATTTCAGACCCTCCAAGTGTCCCTATTTTCCAGGGACTTCCCTGATTTAGAGAAGTCATCCCGGTTTCTGATTTGATCCCAGAATGTCCTGCTTTTCCTTAGGATGTCCCTATTTTCATTGTAGAAATATCGGAGGGTATAGAGTTATCCAACCCCCCAAGCCATTCGAAGGCAATCCTGTATAGGGAAGTTTTTTTAATGTGTAAAGTTTTATTATGATTTCATATATGTTGGGAGCTGCCTAGGGTGCTGGGACAACCCAGTAAGATGTGTAGGGTATAAATAGTAAAATTACATTTACAGAATGGGATGTCCCTATTTTCATTGGAGAAATGTTGGAAGCTACTCTGTTTAGGTCCATGGGCTGAAGGTTCCTCACCAAAGGCTCTGTGTCTTTCTGTCTTTCAGTATCTAGTAAAAAAACGTGTTGACAGTTGTAGCAAAGACCATTTCCTTCTGTTTTGCTTCTGTTTGCACTACAAGCCAGAAGATGACAGACACCAAACTTCCTTTTGTCTGTGTTGAATCTCTCAACATTCTGCTTCATGGGATGACTCCTGGTTCTAGAATTATGAGAGAAGGAGAAAATACTGCAACCAGGGATTATCCCCTGAAACTAAGTACAGGGAGATTTGTGACAGACAAGGGGAGACTTCTTCACACACAGCGGAATCGAAACAATTGAATTTGTTAGCAGAAAATGTAGTAGGGGACACCAACTTGGACAGTAATTTTTCATGAGCTTTGAATGGCACAATGTTGATTAATCCTTAATCCAAATAAATGTCAGAATGGGAGCAGGCTCTTGTGACATGCCAGACGATACTAAAGAACAATGCCACTCACCTCCCAGACACAAACATTTACCAGCTGAAAGTACTTGACTTTGCCATGGACGCCTGCATAAATCTTGGCCTTTTGGAAGAAGCCTTGCTTTATGGTCACAGGACTTTGGAGCCCTACAGGTAAAAGATAAAAATGCAGTCATTTCTTGCAAGATTCGCTTTCAGCCCAGGAAAGAGGGTATGAACCAAGAATGTGGCTGCATCAATGTTACTATTTGTTAATTATTCTATGTGGTAGCATTAGGGGTAGGGCTGCCATATGTCCGGACATTACCAGGATTTCAAAGGTGGGGGGGGGGGGATTTCTGAAAGGTGGCACTTTGCTCTGGATCTTAGGCAAGTCAATTGAGAAACTGTGTTTTTTTGGCAATTGGGGGGGGGAGCTCAAAAGCATTGGGGTTTTCCAGGGTGTTCTGGTTTTTACTTTTTGAAATATGGCAATCCTAATTAGGGGTGAGGAGTAGTCAGCTCAACTCAAACTTGTGCACTGATCAAACATGTCAGCTGTTCTTCAGGAAAGGGGAACATTACAACCCATTGTTCCTCAGCTGAACCATTTTGGGGAAAAAAAAGGTTTACTTTTTCTGCCCTTGGTGATGCAGAATTGCAGATTGTTTGAGATGTACTGCTGCATTTGATCATTGTGTTTATGACACAAACGTTCCTGGAGGACTCTGGAGTGTTTTGCTTCAGATCCCCGTGTACTTTTCACAAACCTCTATATTCCCAGGTACATTTTTAGAGACAATATTTTTGGCAGTGCTTCAGCACCGTGTTCTTCCTTAACTCCTTATGGTACTTTCTGGTTTTAGCCTGGTGTCTAATTAGTTTCGATTGATATGGTTTGATCAAAAGAGAAGCTTTCTCCTTTGAAACAGGTAGTAACTGTATAGTATAGCAATGTGACCGGGATGATCAAAGGGGGAAATACAGCTTTGTACTCTTTTCCTCTGCATTTCATTTCTTTTGTTCATCCAAATGCATTTTTAAAAAAAGGAAATAATGATGGTGGGCAACCTTAGATTTGGTATCTTCAATTACCACCACTAGCATCATAGCCGTTTCCCCTTATTTTCTCAAGGAGAGGCAGGCACTTCAATGGAGTTCTGCTATGTTGCTAGGAATAAGTAGTATTCAAATAGCAGGGCTGCAGCAGAGGTTAACAATAATTTAAAGTGCTTGTAAGGTTGGAGCAGCTCCAGCTTCATTTTGATTGCATTATAGGGTAGAAGGTTACTAAGGCACCTTTGCCTGAATACTGAATTTTGAGACAGTGAACTTTTAAACAAATGCTAGCATAGCTGTTTCCTTTGGTTGCTTTTAGGTTTGCCGCCTGTGGCAATTTTTGAGAAGGGACGTAATGGTTCTCCCCTCTTTTCTCATGACTGGTGGTCTTCTGTAAGTTTCTCCTCCTGGAAAGAAGGAGAAAACATTAAAAAAGTGCAAACAAAATTAAAACAAGTGAATTAGCCATGAAATTAGTTATTGCCACAATGGCAAAATATCAGATTACATTGGCCTTTACAATAATTTCAGTGAACGAGACTTGTCAGTGAGAGAAGAGGAACTTACCTACTGCTCTTTCTTTCTTTCTTTCTTTCTTTCTTTCTTTCTTTCTTTTCAAAATGGCTTCCCTTTTTAATTTGCATTTTTTTATTTACTGCTTCTATTCAGCTATGCTTCTTTTACCCTTTAACCTGTCAATGTGGTGCTTCAGACCAACGAAGCTACTTGTCTTTTCCAGGGAAAAGATTGCAGTAGAAAACAATTATAATTTTATCAATCATTCGAATATCTCTTTCCCTGTTTGCTTAGTGGTGTGTGACATAGTTTCCGAGCTACTTATTACAGCCAAGTTGATTCTGCCGCTGCCGCCTCACCTTCCATCCACCACTACCCTTATACACATAGACAGAGAGACACACAAACACACACACACACACAAACGACATGTTCTGTTAAAATGTATTTGATGAAATGTTGCTGGCCTGGTAAAGCTGCTGGCCTCTCATGTACCTTGAAGACAGTTGCTCTTAGTCTCACCAGGTGCAAAAGCATTTCCCAAGAAGAGACATTTTCAGCCCGAGTTCTTTTTTTACCTTCAAGCCATCACTACAAGCTTTGACGCACCTGACAAAAAATCTTCAGTTTCTCATTACAAGGAGTTGTGCCTGAAGCAGCAGGATATCAAATCTGAGCAAATCTGTTGGGGTGCATTGAATTTCTCCAGTTGAATCAATCTACTGCTTGACTGCTCCTGCAGTTCCATTACAGCTATCTATTTTCCTTTCCTCAACTCTGGAGCAAAAAAATATTCATATTCTTATCTGCAGGGAATCACCTGAAAAACAAGCCATCCATACAAATAGGAGGTGGTATGTCCACCTTTAAAAGAAACTGTTCTAAAACCATTTTAACTTCAAGGACTGTATTTGCTGTGTATGTTTCCATTATGCGATCAGCAGGGTTGACATCCACTGCTGTGTGCTAAGTGCAGTATTTGATCACATGTTTTCATTTGACCATCATGTGAAACCAGTCTGAGTATTTATTTAAGTGACATATTTAGATATCCGGCAAACATATTTAATGGCTTCTTTTATGCTATAGATTCACACTGTAGATTCACACTAATTAACTGATGCTAAATATTTTTTGACCTCCAAAACGAAGGTTCTTTTTAATGATTAAAAACAACCAGGATTCAACTTTAAAAGGAGCTTGGATCAGGTTTAAAGAAGACATTAGAATCCAGAAGAACACAAGAAATGAAGTTTTTCAGGGGGTTGGACTAAATGACCCCTGGGGTCCCTTCCAATTCTACAATTCCTTGATTCTAAGATTCTACACTGGTCCTCACTTGTCTGTCACTTGGCCACCTTAATTGGATTGGCCAGCATATGAGTAGTTGAAACTGAATGACGTGAGAAGAACCTTTGTGTCTCTTGGTTTCTCAAGAAGTCGTCTTATATGCTGACACATTTAAGAATGTTGACCCTGTAGGGCTGTGTGCCTGTGTGTGCTATATTTGTGGTGAAATCTCCCACGTTTCCAGAATATAATTTAGAATTAAATTCAGTTCCCCTAAATAACAATTTCTTTTTATTACTCCTACTATATCCTCACCTCGCACTCTTATTATCAGGCAGTTAATCAACATATGTACTAAGTTCACACTTTTACTCCCACATCTCCAGCAGTTGTCTGCACTTGTTATTTTCTTCTGGTATAGTTTTGCTGGAGTCCAGTGGACTCTGAATATTATTTTCTGTTGAATAAATCTGAAACCATTCTTAACCTGAGGTACCACTTTAGCTAATGGGGCCTCCCGCTGCCCCCGGCACACGATTTCTGTTCTCATCCTGGGTTAGCGGAGTCTGTAACCCAATGTGTATGTAACTCAAGGTGTTTGTAACCCGAGGTACCACTGTACTGTCAATGCTGTGACACTTTATCTGATTTGTGAGGATTTCCCCCTCATTTCAAACAAAAAACAAACAAACAAACAAACATTACAATGAAGAAAATAGAAGCGGTGTATATCACCACTAGAGGCTGCTAGTGTTTTGATGTTATTGTGAGCCAATGGACAAGTGGATTTTTGTTCAAATTGGGGTATTAACAGAAATTACTGATAAAGCTACGAATAGAGATAAGAACATCTCCTTGTGCAGGTTTGTAGAGTTCACTAAAAATGTGCCCTTCTTTCTTTAGAACTGACTTTAAACAATTTATGCGGTTGCAGTTGAACATCCAGATTAAGTGGGATTTTTATATTTTCGAAATGTTGGTATGCTTATCTAATGAAATGATTCATTAGATAACCTTCCCAAGGGAATTCTTTTGGTGGGGGGAGACAGCTGCACCCATTTGCCCAAGAATTACCTTGGGAATGACATTATGGAAGGGATGGTGAACTGTTTTCAGCCTGGGGGGGGGGGGGACTTCAGTGATAAGGATGGAGTGATAAGCCAAAGTAGGTGGAGCATTGCTGTGACTCTTAGGTTTGTATAGTAGACTTTATTGCTGCCTTGCGAAAGTCAGAAGCTTCTACAAACATACCTCTTTCCACCCTCCATCCAGGCAAGCAAACAGTATTACTACGGTTCAATGCAAAACAGTGTAAGAAGGATGTGGAGCAGGGCTGGTGAGTGGTGTGGCCTGGGGAAGGGGGTGTGGCCTGGGGAAGGGTGTGTGGCCTGGAGAGAGTCTCAAGGATAAGACAGAGCAGAATGGAGGGCCACATTGGCCCCTGGTTCCTCATCCTTGCACTATATCACGATGCAGTGTCATTCCTATTCCAGGAATGTGGTCAGGCTGTTTAAAGCAGCTAAGCTTTCTCCTGAAGCAGTAAGAAGACTTCGTTGTTGTTGTTGCTAAAAGAGAGAGAGAGAAATCCCCTGGCAGATCCTCCAAGTGTCTCTATTTTCCAGGGACAGCCCCAGATTTACAGAAGCCATTCTGGTTTCTTATTTGATCCCAGAATGTCCTACTTTTCCTTGGGACGTCTTCATTTCCATCAGAGAAATGTTGGTGGGTATGGTAGGATGTCCATATTTTCATCGGAGAAATGTTGAAGGAGTTATTTGCCCCCCCGAGCCATCTGAAGGCAGCCCTATATAGAAAAGTTTTGTAAATGTTTAATGTTTTATTATGTTTTTTATGTACGTTGGAAGCCGCACAGAGTGGCTGGGGCAACACAATCAGATGAGCTGGGTAAAAATATTAAAATTATTGTTATGGAATAGGATGTCCCTATTTTCAATGGACATGCCTTTGTCATTTCTTGTGTTATTGAAAGGTAAGACAAAAATTCTTAATATTTACCCAGGAGTAATTGTGACTAGAACTGTGGACCTTTTTGAGGGCCCTTTAGTAAACAAACTCAGCATATTGGCCTTGTGGAAAACATCCACATCAAACATCAATCTTTATCCTGTACGTTCGTGCAGTGACAAAGAAATAATAAGCAAAGGAAGTCGTTTCAAGCAAATCATGAAAGAGATAGAGAAGAGGTAGGAAAATATCTCCTATTTGAGGGTTTGCAGAACAGCTTTCTTATTTATAGTCTGCAGGGAGCACCCACCTATCAGTAAACGTGAGACTGAGTGCTGGGCCGTCAGCGGTGAGAGAAAGAGGAAGAAAGCTGTAGGAGCTCACAATTTATTGCAGTGAAAAATAAAAGTAAAAAATGCTGCTTCTGAGAGAACGCACTTTGATTCTGCCGAAACAGATTCAGAACCCAGGTGAATGCAGAATTTATGTCTTGCTGTCCCTGAAGGTGCTGATCTCTTTGAGGCTGGGGATAGATCCTGCCAGTTCCTCAGCTCAGTGGAAGGGCACATGCTTAGCATGCTTAAAATCCCAATTTCAATCCCTGGTATCTCTGTTTATAAGGATTTTGGTTCACAGGGCTGGGGAAAACCTTTTGTCAGGCAGATTTGCTGCCAGTCAGAATGGATAATACCTAGCTAGATGGCAGCTTCATATGTTCATTTGAGGATGAAAATTGGCTTGCAATCTATGTTTTGATGGTCTTTTCCTCCCCTTTGTCCCGTCTACCATTTTGGAATGAAACCACAACCTGAACCTCACATGCAATTTAGGAATAACTCCTGCCTTGTCAGTCTAGTTTATCACCACCAACAACAGCATTATGGGCACAAGTGTGTGTTTTAAGTGAATAGACGTAATCTGATTCCTTCCTCCTGGCAAAAGGTTTCATAGAAATACCTCTCGTAAAATGTCAAACAAATAATGAAACTTCAACTGGTCCAAAATGCAGTGGCCAGATTACTGGCCAAGGTTCCATTTGGAGCTTACATAACCCTGTTTGAAAACAGCTGGAGTAGTTGCCAGTTTGTTTCCAAGCCAAAGCTCTAAACCAGGGGTTGGCAAGGTTTACCTTGCCTGGGCCAGTTCACTCCAGCAGAGATCCCTTGTGGGCCAGATTGCACATGTGTGTGAGTGCGCATGGCCATGATTTTCGGCGTCTGAGCCTGCGCAGACGCAATTTCTGGCACCACGGAAGCGAGTCTCCATGTCATGCTGTGACAGTTTAGCAGAGCGCGCAGGGACTCTCCAAGCAGGCAGCTTGGTTCAGGGGCGGTTCGTGGGCCAGTTAAACGACCCTCGTGGCTGCCCATGGGCCTTAGGTTGCCAACCCCTGCTCTAAACAACTTAGGCCTCATATATCTGAAGGAGCATCTCCATCCCTACATAGCTTCTCAGGCATTTAATTCTGCACAGGGGACTCTCTTGGTAGTTCTATCACCTTCCGAAGTGCAGGGAATAGTGGACCAGGAGGGGGCTTTCTCTGTGGCAAGTCCCTAAAGCTGGCAGTTTCCTTCGCAGAGGTGCATACAGCATGTTCACTGAACAGCTTTCACCAAATGCTGAATACACACCTCTTTACCCTCACCTTTGACAGTTAAGGTACTTTGTTCTGTGGGACCCATCTCTTTTGCTGAATTTATACTGTTGTGCTCCATTGGGAACAGTTTTATTTGTTTTACAGCTGTAACTTCTTTCATCTGTAATTATAATTATATATCATACTCTTGTAAGCTGTCCTCGGACTTGTGAAGGGCCGGTGAGAAATCTAATAAAGAAATAGGTATATAGGAAGCCGGCAGCAGGTTTCAGGCCAGGGGCCATTCCCCAACTCCCAGTGTACTTTAAGAAGGTTGTGATTCATGACCATATAATTGGGATTGTTTCATATCAAATTCAGCATCCGTTGTTTGTCTAGTAAGCTATATCTCACTCTGTAAAAAATGGTTAATAGACTCTAAGCTACCTAAGCACACAACTGTATCCATTCATAGCTTTTGAAAGCCCACACATCTGTGTTTCTTTTGTGGTTGATTCCTGTTCAAGTGCAGTCTAGATTTAGACTTTCAATTTCTTAAAGAAAGGAGTGTGCTCTCTCATTACAAAATGCTAAATAATAATTTATATATAAAGGTTCTACCCTAAACACTGCCACGACTGAAAACACTTGCTAAAGAGCAGTATCAGCTTTCCCCAGCTGTGTTGTACACATTTTGAAGGACTTGGCAGCTGCCTGCCTTAGATTGGGGGAAAATTAAAGAATAATAAATGAAAACTCAATATTGCCACCAGTCGTGTCATGAATACCTTTCAGTAGTAACTTAAAGGTGTCCCTGAAAGTGATACACAACATGTGCTTAGTGTACTTTAAAGTTGGCTGGCATTTCAGACGTCTGCTGTAAATGGATAGAAACGAGAGCCCATAGCAAAGCACTTGATTTTGTTCAACTTACACATTTCTAAAGAACATTTATATGTCAAAAAGGTGCCCCGCAAGGTTAGTGCTATGTTTGTTTTCCTTCCTGATGATGTATGAAAGTACATCCTGCAACAAGTGCAATCTGGTATTCTTGCTGGAAGAGAAGGTGCAAGGGTTTAAGGAACATCTACCAAGCTTTGGCCTATCAGGGAAGATGAATAGCTTCTGGAGCGAACAGGAAATCACAATTCCTGGGGCGGGGTGAGGAGAAAAGCAGACATATAGAAGAATGTCACATACAGAAGTGAGATAATCAAGAACCATTCCATGTCTTTGGAGTTGTGCAATCAATTCTAGGGTTGTACAGAAACATTGCTAAGATGCGAGAAAAACCAGGAAAGAAGCATGGTTTCCAAACTTTCTATCACAGTACACAAGAGTATAGAAAATTAGCAGGATGAACTTGAAATCTTAATTCAGTAAGGTAGATATGATTTGATAGGCATTACTGAAATCTGGATTGAAGGGAGGAGGAATAACATATCTAAAGGATGTGCACCCAACCACGGAAATCCATTAATCTGAACATGGAAGGTTGCTTGAGAATTTATGAATAAAAATAAGAATAGGGATGTATATTAAACATGGGAAAGAATGGCATGATGTGCTTAGCAGTGGAGTAGGCTGCTTTGGGAAATTGTAGTGTATTTGGGGATTGTTTGTTACATGTATTTTTTTGAAACTGAAAAGTAAAGAAGTTACGAAAAGGGATGCCAAAGTTGTGAATTTTGGGCTTCACTGGGTGGTTGGGTTAGATTACCTTTGAGGCACCTTCCAACTTTCTGATTCTAAGATTTTCAATAGGATTATTCTGTATCAAAACTTTATGAATTCATGTGTATAATCAATGCTTTAGAAACCATCTAAATAATGCATTACACAGCATTTTAAATTATTCTGAAATATGCTTAATTTCAATTCTATCAGTTCCAATGGCAAAAATACTTTGTTTGTTTGTTTTTAAAGACTTATTTTTCATGTTTGGTCACACTATGACTGTGAAATACTACTGTGCTGTGCTGCTGCCTGTTATCTAAACCCTGGACCCTTCCAACTTTCATGCCATTTCCCAGGAGATTTCATGAAAGGTCACAGAGTCAGGGACATGACTGACTAACATAGGTATATTCAATGTATGAGTTGCTGGCTCATGTCAAGAAACAGAGATAGGTTATCACAGGGAACTCGTTTTATAGTTGCTCACTATATTTATCTAGAAGCCTCTGCTTTGTTCAAAATAGTTTTAAAAGCCTAAGCCAGTACTACCAATTTGGCATTTTAGAATGGAAAGCATGTGATACCCCTTAGGAAGATAATATGCTGCCTACATACCTACTTATCTCTTGCTTTCTGTCTGGACTCTGGACACAACTAGTCTGCAAATTGTCTCTCTGCCATGCCTGCCTTCTAGGTAGCACTCTCAGTTTGGACAAATATCAAGTGGGGAATAGCAGTTTTTAAAACTGTGAGCTTATTGTACAAGACAATAGGCTCTCGCTCTCTCTCTCTCTCTCTCTCTCTCTCTCTCTCTCTCTCACTCTCTCTCTTTGTCCCCACCCTCACTTTCATATACCAGCAGAGCTTAGGACAAACATCTGCCCCAGTGTGCTTTTAATATTGGCTTAAATTGGACGGTGTCTCTAAAAACTCCATAGCACATTACAGAAAAGGGTACAACCTATAGGAATTTCAGGGTTATTGTGCTGCTTGGCATGCTTGTTCATTTCCTTTTATTTACTGACTGATGTGTGACTACTCGTTGGAGTTAGAAGTTCCTAAGTGATATGTGATAAACCATATAGGAGAGAGATCACGGATCCAGTGATAACCAGGGAGCAAGTTGGTTTCTGTCTGGTACATCTTAATACACCAGTCCAGTGGGAGAACATTTGCTTTGCAGGTAGAAGGTCCCAGGCGCAATCCCCAGCATCTCCAGGTAGGGAGAGACTTGGTGGACCAATGGCCTGACTTGGTATTAGGCAGCCTCCCATGTTCCTACCAGCTGCCCTCCTTTCTACTGGACAGGGGTCTACTGCCATCATTGGTAGCCTCAGGGCATCTGTAATACACTCTGCATTTGTCTGCTAATGAAGCCTGTTCAGAAGTTGCAGTTAGTGTAGAATATATGAGCCCACAGTACATGCATTGTAAAAAAAGAGGGGAAAGACTCTAAATCTCCCAGTATTTCTATCCACTGCACAGTTGAGTGTCATACTTTTAAAACAAATTCTTCGGATCAAAATTAATTAGGACGCAAACAATGTATTTGGTGACCTCCATGTTTCTCCTATCATTGTATTTTTAGACCCATTAGTCATCCTTTGGCAAAATATCAGTGGGCCGTGTTTAAGCAAGATTTACAAAAGCTACTTAGCTTCCTGGGATCATGGCGGCCCTGGTGACAGCTATGGCTTACACAGAGATACCTTAGTCTGATACTGAAGCAAAGTTGAGGCATTGTTTTCAATACAATAACATTACCCGGACTTGTGATTAAGTGCTTACCGAGTTCCATTTCCTTATAAGAACATGTGTAAGAACCAAAGAATGTATACCTCAAGTGAACTAAGCATTAATCTGTCAGCGGCCTAAGTGTGTTTAGGATAGGGCAATGGAAATATGCAAAAGGGTGACACAGTGTGTGTTTGCTGGGAAGCAATTAAGAGCAGATGGGAGCTGTAAGGCAGACTGATTCATGAATACATCTCTTAGCATACATCTCTTTCATTAGCTGCATCTTGACATAAACATGGGACTTGTGATTGTGGATCTCCCCCCCCCCCCATCCAAAAAAGCCAAAGTTGTTACAGTTTTAGAAAAGCATTAAATACACATTTAAACACATGTTTCCCCCTTTTAGGGTATGTTATTATTTCCTGGATATAGAAAACCTGTATGAAGCATAGACTTTTCATGAAACGCTATTTCTGACCTGGGCTTCTTCCACATTTTTGCAGGGCAGTCTCATGATCTCACCATCAAACATTTGCCCTTGTGCCTTTTCTTATTGTTTCTTTCACCTTTTCTCAGACATCCAAAATTCCACCTTTTTTAGAAGCATTGACCATAAGCACTTTCTTAGAAGATGCAGATGGCCCTTGTGCTGCTCTTCTGTCTTTCTGAAGATGTGGGTTGTTGACACATTCAGTGACATTTGGGGAGGTTGAGCCCTGTCACCACACCTTTTTACTTTCCTATCTCAGTGCTCCTTCATTTTCCTTACCTTTTTTTTAAAAAAAAGAATCTGGGCTCTCTTGTAAAAGCACACGCACACAATTTTTAATCGCTGCTAATGTGCCTGTATTAAAAATAAGAATAATAATTTATACTATCTCAATTATGGAAGTAAAAGAAGCCAAAGAGTTGAGTTTTCCAGCAGAAGTAGACAACGCAGGCCTCAGTCTTTCATAAACATTATTGTCTTAGCATTCTTCTCCTGCCCCCGATCCCAGTTCACTTTTGACTGGTGACTGCCTTGAGCTCATTAGAGGACAAGGTGGTATATAAATGCAAACTTGGAACCGATTAGTTCATTTTGAGATTCAGTGACAGCAGGAGTAGATTGGGCAAGGTGTGCATGATCATCTCATTAATATATCCCTCCAAAATGATTATTGTGAAACTAAGGCCTTGACTCCTCTTTATGGCTATTAATGTGGTAAAGATGTTTTAACGTGTTTGTTTTTCATGGTGCTAATGCGATGAAGTGAAATTACACAAATTAAAACTAAAAATTCCAATGAAATGAAATTCTGTAAAAGCAGGAGAGCCTCAGTAGACAGGTTTGTCATATCATCCTCCAGCATAAGCTCAGCAATGTACCCTATCACTGATCTGTAGTATTACTTTGACACTTAAATTGTTGAGTCAGTGTTAACAATGGGGCCTTTACCTCCAAGTCAACTATTATACATTTACTGCTCTGATCATGATTGTGAAGCATCCTTCTATCAGGAACATGTTCTAGGGATAAGGACAAAAATAGAATTTGTAAATATCTTTCCTTATCTGCAAATACTGGCAAAAGTGCAGAAAACATGTGGTTGTGTGAAATGAGAATGCATGAATAATTAAGCCTCTTTTATGACTGCCCAAACATAGTATTTTTCTCCTCTTCAAAGGCATTCTGTGCACTCTAGGAGGCTTTCAGAACTTAAAATCCTCTGACAAATGGCAGTCCTTGGAAGTCTGATAGATCATATTTTTATCTGTTTCCGATACATAAACAAGGCAGTAAATTAGGCCAAGGCACACTATAATGAGCGCTTCAGTGATGGCACAAGTGTGTTTGGCTAGCACCTTGCCTGTATCATTCCAGGAAACCTGCCTCCTCTTAAGCCATCACCTGTGAACAGGTCTGGTAGACAGTCTCTTTGGTTGATGAGTTTTCTCTTAATGTGCAGACATTGTGCCAAGCATGTGGCTGCACATAGTTCCATGGGCACTCCTGCATTAGTCTAGGTGACTTTTTGGCAGGTATTTCCCTCTTTCCCCTTGTCTTCTTTTGAGCAGATCCTTTCCCAAAATGGTTTTAAACGTGTTATTTAACATACTCTGCCAAACAAAGCCGTGTTTCCCCCTTGCTTGAATCTAAGCAGCTAGCAATATGCTCCCAGGAGACCAATTTCTCTTCTTTACATTTAATTTTGCCTTTTGTAAGCCACGGGGTTCCCAAAAGTATCATCCATAACCAGTCCAGCATATGCAAACATTGGCCACAAATTTGTACCATATGGGGACTTTTGCGAACAGTAGCACCTAAAATATATATATATAAGGCCATAGGGCTTACAATGCAATGCTCGCTTCTGCTCTGCTCTTTCCTTAATGGCCCATAATGCTTGGTAACAGAGAGCCATCCCTCATGAAACTGAAGGCAAGTAATACCATGGCTGGGCTTTATGCCCTGGGGCGTTATGATTTCCCATATTCAGCACACGGCATAACTCACTGAGAAGACCACCAGCCCTCCTCCATATATTGCCTTTAAATACCCTACTTTCTCACATTTTGTAGTCACCAATAGTATTATTCATTATTTCTACCAGCACAAGAACCATTTTGCATGGACATACAGTGGTACCTCGGGTTAAGTACTTAATTCATTCTGGAGGTCTGTTCTTAACCTGAAACTGTTCTTAACCTGAAGCACCACTTTAGCTAATGGGGCCTGCTGCTGTTGCCGCGCTGCCAGAGCACGATTTCTGTTCTCATCCTGAAGCAAAGTTCTTAACCTGAGGTTCTATTTCTGGGTTAGCGGAGTCTGTGACCTGAAGCGTATGTAACCTAAAGCGTGTGTAACCTGAAGCGTATGTAACCCGAGGTACCACTGTACTTGTTTGCATTATCTGGTATGCCATGCATACCTTAACCCTTTAGATTCATTTTTGTGAATAGCAGAACAAAAAGGACACATCCCTTTTATTAGGAGTGTCTGCAAGAATCGGAAATGAAATTAAGGATCAATTCAAGCAGTATGCTCCTCCTTTTAGAGCCCGTCACTATGAGATGCTTAGATGTCACCGAGAATGCTGTTCTGTAATCAGACTGTTCAGGGTTGGAGTTAACTCTTTATTAGCAAAAATATGATCACCACAGACTTGGCGGAGTGCCAGGCCTAATGAGCACAGCAGCTCTTTCCCAGTGGTTTTCCTCCATGAAATCAGGTGCCGAGACTGAAAGTCCCCACCTCCCCATAGCCATCCCCTCCTCTCCAGGCTTTTTTCAAGCAATTGGAGACTGCGCCTGCATGCAGCCTGTTACTGCTCCACCTGTTTCAGCCCTCTTCTGGTTCTGGGAGGCAGAGGGCTAGGGGAGCTGGTCACAGCAGGAGGGGGAGACATCCCTGACTCTTCACTTGCATGACTCATCTCTGCCTCTAGATCTTCCTCCCACCTGCCACTTTCAACTTCTGATTCTTTATTTCTCTCTTCCACGGACTCTCCCAGCTCACTAAGCCCTGTTACCCCTTCAGCTTCTGACACCTCCCCTTCCCAGTCTTATCCCTCTGACAACTCATCATCATCTCACCTGGGAGCCTTCTTCCCTTGGTGGGTCCTCAGTTGGTTCCTCCCATCATTTCCCTGCATCCAGCTAATCCATGACATTAGAATATCTTTTGTTTCTGACGCTGAAAAACACTGAAGAGCTTGTTTAAGTGCCAAAGACTGAAGTAATTGTACCATGCGAAATACAGAGCATTGTAGGGTTGTTAGCATCCTGCTTCCTTAGTGAGATAGAGAAAACATATCTGCACAATTGTTCCAATCTAATATCTTGTTATTCTAATGGTGCATTTGTTTGCAAAAATTATTCCAACAAAGAGTAATGTTTAAAACTATCCATGTATGGATACATCTACTATTCATTTAGTTTTCCAAAAAGGAACAGCTGGGAAACTAGCACAGAATGACACCGCAATGATTATATCCCAGAGAAACAAACCAGAGAACAAGCCTGAGTCACTTAAGCAGGAAATCTACTAACCTTGCAGCATATTTCTTTATGCACTAACCTTGCAGGATGTATTTGCTTCTTACCTGAGCACTGTGACTGAACTTGAGAATTCAGCATTGCAATTGTTAATGTGTCTCTGAACTTGCAACCTTTTTCATAAGATTTTGGATTTTCTAGACTTCTACCCCTCCACCCTTTTTAATTTGAGTGCAAGCAGAAGGTAAAACATACTCAAGGCATCCATTATTACTTTCCACAATTTGCTGGAAAAGGCAGAAGCTATTAAAAACTGAAGGCATGCATATCTCATGCTATTCAGCTAACTGGTAATTAAAGAACAATTAAATTTTTCATGGTGTAGATTATGCCTGTTTTTCAAAGCCATTAGAAGCTGCAGCTCCCTGAGAGCTAGGCTTTCATTAAATGCACTGATTAATGGTATCTGAAAACAAAGTGGCTTTTTGTATGTCCGTACTGTTTAAGAACATACAACTGTGGGTGTAGCATTTCCAGCAGGGTGACTGGACAGGTTTTTTTGGGATGAACAAACATTGTACTATTCAGTTGAAGACCTGCACCAAATGCTGCAGGTATTCAATCTCTTGTGTTAGGGGTAAGGAATACTTTTGGCCCAATAGGCTAGATCTTTATTCCCCACCCCCATGGGCCATCTGTGACAGGTGAGTGTGGCCACTCATCTATCACTCATCTGAAGTCATAATAATATCAGGTGATTGGCAGTCTCATCCCCCTGTCAAGGTTGACCAATAGTTGTGGTGGGAAATAGAGACTAACCAGGACTGAACTCCCTACTTATCAACTGCGGGGGCAGGAGGTTCAATCCTGCTTTTTTGTAAGGATCGGCTGCACCCATTGAACCCACCTATCAGTGTGATGTCACCTGATTGACAGGTGGATGTAGTTTAACAAAAATGGCCCCACAGACCAAAGTAGAACTACCACTGGCTTGCGAGCTGGAGATTTCCTACCTCTGTTCTAGGGCTACAAAAGACACAGAGAGCTGGGTAATGTTCTATTATTTCAAAGAAGCAGTGACTGTTAGAAGGATCATCAAGGGAACTTTCTTTAGCAGATTTCAGGCACTAGTTGGCTTTTCTTGATTCCTAAACAACTCAAGGCTGGAATTAGACATGGGATATATTTGTGTACCATTGAAAACATGACACACACACACACATATTTCTGTCATCATCATCCCCTAAAACTATGTAATGCAAAGGATGTGATGTCACTATTTGAATCATACTTATAACTGTTGACACAAAGAGACAACAGACAAAACAAAAGGATGGGTGAAAGAATAGGACAGCCCAAGCCCAATAGGACTGCTGAAGCAGAACCTGGAAAGGATTGGGTTCTGGGGCAGAGTACAGGAAGAAGGGTTTCAGGACCATGGGCAGCAGTTTTGTTGCTTAGAGCAGGAAGGAGCAAGTTGTCTCAGTACTGAATTGTTGCAATTACCAAAGCTTCGTAGTCTGGCTTGAAAAAATCTAGACTGAAGCTTGGATAACCTGCCTTCTTCTTTGAGAGAAACCAGCTACAATTAGCTACTGGTATTAATGATGCTAAAAAGTTGGTTCACTCAAGATGTTAAAATTGACAGTGCAAGTATATGCTAAAGAAGTAGAACAGTAACTCATTTTTACTACTTTTGTCATGTGATAGGAAAGCAGAATATAAGCTTTGCTGCCTGCCCACCATTCCAATTGCTATATTTGCTTCTTTTTAATTGTTCTAGGTATCCTTGTAATTTTACATACTGAGCAGATAAGAAGCTTAATCTGAGATTCCTTTTATGATGCATGAAGTAGGAGTTGCATGTGCTGAATGCCATAAAACCTTTGCATTTTTGAACAAGCCATCTATGTGTTGGAATGGCGACTGATTAAGCCTTTTTATAAAAAAAAACACCACTTTTTTTGCATCCACCAGCTGTTTCGATCATACCTGTATGCTTCATAGTCTCTTTTACTCTTCTTTAAAACTGCTTAAGGAGCAAGCAGTAAAATCTGTTTAGATGAATAAATCAGATAGTACAAATTAAAAAAAAAATAAAATGCTTTCTCTCTCGTGCATTCTACAATGCAAGGATATGCATTAAAAGTGGCTGCTAATATCAGGGTTAGAATTGTGAGCCAAGGCATCGCGGTTAGATTGCTGATATCAATCAGATGGCTGAACATTTTCCAGGAACCTTCCAGCACTGAGGCATGCATCATCTGCTGTCCTGGTTTTCATTCAAATCTTTTAACTCTTGCAGCCATTCTAGTTACAAGCATCCCTCCAGCAGTGGCTGAAGGGGATCGGTATGGTATGCATGAGCATACTGTTTTTCTGCCTTGCTGCCCTGTGCTGTTTGTGTGTGAGGTTCAAGATTAAATTGGAGAAAAATCTCCGATCAGAAACTGAACATTTTTTCAGCCTCACTCTGTCAAGCTGCACATGCTGAACAGCAGGGGGGATGCAGTAAAGGAGGCAAAGGGTGAGCTGGAAGCAACAAGAAAAATAGGGAGGGCGAGGATATACTCTCAGTAGAGATAATAGGAGAGGCAGAGGGAGGGAGGGAGGGCCAGATATCAGCAGCTCACAAGTGGCAAAAGCTGGAATGCCAAGAAATTTGAGGGGCTGGCATGGTTAAAACTAACCAGCTACATGCGATCCCAGTTTGTATAGCAGCAGACAACAAAGAACACAGGAAGTTTCCCAGATAAAAGACAGTATCTTTCCTCCTATAGTACACCTCCATCCTCACTTATGGAAGCACACTGTGAGGTCTCAACAATCTGTGTTTTCCCTGCAATGATCCTTTTCAGCCCCTTGGAGGATAGGATCAGAGCAAATGTACCTTGAGGGACTGGCACATCCTCAAAATTGGAGCCACCTAAATGAGTCTAAAACATCTCTGAGATGAGAATATGGAAATGCTAAAAGAGCCCTGTGCCATACAGTTCATTGAGGGTGCATAAATTAATATCAATGCTGTTTTTTTGTAAAGGTTATTTAAAGGTGATGTTGAAAATAAAAGAGATTATTATATAGCACGGTAATACTAATATCAGCAGTCGATCTCATAAACAGTTGGGCCTTACAGTTACAGACATCTTGATTGGAAGTTGTTTGCCATCTATCCATTAACGGACCAAAATATTTGTTAGCCAAGATACACATGTTCAGCTGAGACATGGGTTTCCCTGTAAATAACTGTAACTGTGCTATGTTTTGTCGCCTTTTGAATTATTGCAAAGTTTCCGCATGCCATGCAGAAACACAACAGAGCCAGTACAGCTCAGCAGGAAGAGTCTAGGGTTTCATGTTGAGGACCACACAGCAAATCCCCCCCCCCTTGATTATGAAGCTTACAGGGTGGTCTTGGGCAAGTTCCTGCATCTCAGCTGAACTGAACCCACAAGGTTTCTGTGAGGTTTGAAGGAGAGAGCCCCATATTGTCTGTGCTGAACTCCTTGGAGGAATGGCTAACGACAAATGTGAAAAGCAAACAGATAGCTCTGGTGTATACGCATGATGTCAATCTTCACACTGCAGGCAGAAAGTTGGAAGCTAAATGAATCCATTGAAAACCAAGACTGGCCCAAGTGTGCAAACGACTGAAAGAGTTTCTTGGGCCAGGAATGTTTTCAGACAGATTCCAGTGGGGTAGTCAATATAGTGAGTTACAGATTGGCGCTAATGTACATTTTTGACTGGAGCCCACTTGGCCAGATGTTTGTAGCCCACAGCTGCACATGCTACAATAAATCTGTGGATCATTAAAGTGCCACAGGACTCTTGTTAGTGTATCTTGAGGCTGTGGTGAAGCAACATGTGATCCACACATTGTGCCTCTGCCACCTTTTTGACAGTTGCTGCAAGATCCCTCCTGTAAGTGCTTGAGCCAGCAAAACATCTTTTTAGGACGGTGGTATTCTTGACAGATTTGTCTGTTTCGTATTAGCAGATTTTTCATTTATTGTAATATTAGCAATAAATACGGATAGAAATGAAGGTGAAAAATGTGCCATAACTATTAGAATAAAGATAAAAATGTAAGTTAGTATCTGGTCATGATACAGTGGTATCCTACCTAACCGTACTTAACCTGAAACTGCTCTTAACCTGAAGCACCACTTTAGCTAATGGGGCCTCCTGCTGCTGCCGCGATGCCGGAGCCCGATTTCTGTTCTCATCCTGAAGCAAAGTTCTTAACCTGAAGCACTATTTCTGGGTTAGCAGAGTCTTTAACCTGAAGCGTATGTAACCTGAAGCGTATGTAACATGAGGTACCACTGTATTAGGTTGTTTTTAACTATCACCTTATTTTACAGTAGATCAGTAATTTCTTGTTTATACTGAAAGTATGTTTCAGTTTTCCATTGGACACACACCATAGTAAAAACAAAACAAAAACTGTGGTACCAGTTGCTTTGACCATGGTTACAGCCTAAGCAAGTATACTGATTTCTCTAGAAATGTAGACTATATTCAGACAACTGGCAGGGCACAGAGACTATAAAAAGCAATTAGATTCTAGATAATTCCCAGAATAAAAGAGAGAAGGCAGAAGAAAAGTGAATTAGAGCACTAATAAGGAGGGTTCCCCCCCCCCCCCAGCCAGTTCCATAGTGAAAAGTATGGCATTATGTGTATCTAGGTGAAAGCAAGGGGAGGAAGAAGTCTACTGTCAAATACTGAAGTAGACAATGGAGGTGTCCTATATTTACGGTAATTACAGGAACACTCAAAGGAGCATGTGCTTCTGCAGCTAAAGCCAGATCCAGCACTGGCCATTAGAACAGTGACCTGGTTGCTCTTAACTTGCAAGGCAACACTTTATTCTTCTCACTTCGAGTTATGGTGAGGGCAAAAATTAGTTTTGAAAACCAGTTTTATTCAGATAATCCAGAAATGGCTATATGATACTGTTTGTTGCATTTATAGACAATGGTACCTCCGGTTACAGATGCTCCAGGTTACAGACTCCACTAGCCCAGAAATAGTACCTTGGGTTAAGAACTTTGCTTCAGGATGAGAACAGAAATCGCACGGCGATGGTGTGTCAGCGGCAGTGGGAGGCCCCATTAGCTAAAGTGGTACCTCAGGTTAAGAACAGTTTCAGGTTAAGAACAGACCTCCAGAACAAATTAAGTTCTTAACCCGAGGTACCACTGTACTACCTTTATACTGAAGCACCAATGGTGGTTTACAATTTAAAATATTGACACAAACAAATGGTGCAAAATATTCTCAGACTGATTTCAGGATCTGATAGCACTCCCTCTCTGAAGTAATGCCAGCTTGGTGTAGTGGATAGAGTGTTGGACTAGGACCTGGGAGACCCGGGTTCAAGTCAGTGCTCAGCCTAGGTTGCCATATTTCAAAAAGTAAAAACCAGGACACCCCAAAAGTTGAGCTTTCTTAAAAAAAGAAACCCCCAAAATTGTTGAGCTTTCTTTTACAAAAACACCAAAAAAGCAAGTTTGAGACTTGCCTAAAATCCAGTAAAAAGTACAACATTTCAGAGGCATGGTAGGCCTAGCTCAGCCATGAAGCTCACTGGGTCAATTTGGACACTGGGTTGCTGTCTCTCACCCCAGCCCACCTCAAAGGGTTATTTGTGGGTGGTAAATGTGGAGCTCCTTGGAGGAATAGCTGGGGTATGAATGCAAATAATAATGATGATGATGATGATGTAATTTTGACCATTACATTCTTTATTCTTTTGCAACTCTGATACTGTTCTCCTCTTCAGTTGGCCAGATATACTGTACAGGCTGCTGTGCAGGATTTGAAAGATTCTATTCAGTTCAGGAACACAAACTCTCTGTTTGATCATCAGAAAAGTAGCTACCTAAGTCTGTTGCAGCAAAAATGACAAAGAATTCTGCAACGACTTAAAGACTAGTTTATTTATGAGCTTTCATAGGCAAAATCTCCCTTCATCAGATTTAAGCCTGCTACACCTAATAAAGCAGATTCTAGTCTTCAAAAGCTGACACTACAATATATTTCCCGGTCTTTAAGAACTCTGTGTTGATGTATTTATGTTCACCTCTGTAGAAAATGTGTAAAAAAAAACCAACAACAGGGAGGCGAGGTGGACAGTTGACTGATTCTGGTTGGGTGATGGTGCCTAAAGAAGCTTCATCCTACAAGCAGTGTTAACTTATTCAGGAATCAAGATGTACAGTTTTCATCTTGTTCACAAATTTAACTGTAATAGCACTTTCTGTTCTGTGTTAAGCATTCAGAGTCAAAGGGATGAGCACAGAGATGCCCACAAATGACAAGTCAGCCAAGCTGCACAGCCTGGCAAGCATGTAAAGTAATGAATATAGAAGAGCAGATTGCAAAAACAGCACAACAGTAGACGAAAAGCAATTTTCCTGACTTTTCCTTTCAAGCAAATTATATTATAGCTTCAGCTTGGCAGAACATCAAAACGTCTGCATAGACAACCTCTGCTCCCTTACTGCTATTCTGTGACTTGATTTGGAGAAGAGAGGTAATTTAATATTTTTCCATTTTGTTTGATTTTTGTGCAAAATGGAAAGGAGTAAATGTTTTTTCCTCTTCTTTCCTCATAGGGCATGCAATGAATTTTTGATAGAATCAGAGCTGTCAGCAGCTGTACCTTGCAAAATATTTTGCAACTTGATGGGCTTCTCATGCCAAAGAGATTACAGTCTACTTAAGGCTTTGTTATAATTAATATATCCCAATAGGTCCTCTTAGAGTCTGCATATGACCATCTATTTCAGTGACATGACACACCTATAAATTATATTTGTTCCTGTAATGTAGGCAGAAGTATGTAGCTCACCAAATGTGAAATAAAACACAGAACACAGCTTTAGTGATAAACCAGTACTGGTATGATTCAAAAAACTTTCCACTGAGAGAGGGTAGATATCCTTCCCTCCCCCTCCCCAATTTGAATATTGGGACCTGACCTGTTGCAAATATGCAATGCAACATAGTGGAAATAGCCTAAAAATCTGATTTAAAGACAAATCACCCATAGATACTGCTAAGCACTACTAAATTCAGTGGTTCTTATTCTCAGTTAAATGGCGCTAGGATTGCTGCATCACTTTGGGACAAGAATAGACCAGGTATAGAAAGAATTGTGACCTGTAGTTTATGTGCTATGGGAATGAGCTAATAATGTAGCTGGGCTAAACCTATTATATATGGCTCAGAAAGACTAGCTCAAGAAGAGAAATGTACCATTTTTAGTATTTATGAGATTACAGAATTGTTTAATGAAACTCAAAATAAGATTAATGAATAAATTTGTGCTTATCAGACTGATCAAACAAGGAAGAATTCTATTGGAAAGGAAATTATTTGCTCTGCGCATGGGAATTGCCTTTTAAATAAAATTTCAGTGTCCATTCAAGATCTAGAGATAAGAAGTATTCCAGACTTAATTGGCAGAGAACAAACACAGGGTAATATTTTGGCTTCATTGTACCCATGATTCTGCAGGAATTCAGACTCAATAGCTTTATTTTGGAATGTACAAGAGAAATGCAACCGTATCTACAACTCATTCCTACCACTAAGAATTTAGGAATGCTAACTATTGTGCCCCAGTGTTCAGTGTGTAGTTTTAATCTAATCTGTACAAATTGATCCTAGTTCAAGTACCTTTGCAGCTGATTTTATCCACTTTTTGCTTTGCATTGTAGACTATGTTCAGGGGGATAAAGTCTCTTACTTTCCCGTCTGTATTTAGGGTCTGACAGATCATGGCATCTTAGGCCTAGCTGTGTCAATCACTCATTTAAGAAGCAAAGGGAAATGCTACATAGGAGCTTCCTTCCAAGGTTATGTGCATGGACCACGCTGAGAAGGGTCCGCCCTGTCTATGCCTAATGCTGGTCTTGTAATTGCACTTTGAAGGAATACAAACCACTTAAGAGTTCAACATGGTCGTCTTGCAGCAGCAGCCGGTCATTGATTTGCTGTCAGAAGATAATGAAGGCCAAGGTTATTGTCACAAAATTACACTGTAAACTAGCATACATCTTTTCCACCTTTACCTCTTCCTTGTTTTGTTTTTAATTTGCCTTTCCCTCTGGATCAGATGCTATTTTAAACTGGCATTCTCCAATCTAGGGTCACAGTGCAAACCTATAGAAGTTTACTCATAAGTAATTGAGTTTGGTGGACTTATTTAAGTAGATCTAGCATGGCAGTAATGTGACCTGGTCTGCCACCGTGTAAGATTCCACAGTTTCTGTTTGCATCTTGGTGTCCATCTGCTCTTGTAATATTAGTTGTTGTGTTGAACTCTGCCTAAGCCTATGAAACCAGGATGGCAATAATATTTATGGCAATATGTGCTATATCTGGTATTCTAATGAGAATGTGTTGAAGTAGTATATATGAGTTTAACACGGCTCTATCCCTTGACCTCCCCTTCATGGATCACTGCCTTGCCGTGGCGAAGGGGCTTGAAGAACTCAGAGAAGCTATGAACTATGCCGAGCAGGGCACCCAAGATGAACAGGTCATAGTGGAGAGTTTTGACCAAACGTGATCCACCTGGAGGAGGAACCGGCAAGCCACTCCAGTATCCCTGCCAAGAAAACTCCATGGACAAAGACAACAGGCATATAAAAGATATGACGCTGGAAGATGAGCCCCTCAGGTCGGAAGGCGTCCAACATGCTACTGGGGAAGAGCGGAGGGCAAGTACAAGTAGATCCAGAGCTGATGAAGCGGCTGGGCCAAAGCCGAAAGGACGCTCAGTTGCGGATATGCCTGGAAGCGAAAGGAAAGTCCAATGCTGTAAAGAAAAATATTGCATAGGAACCTGGAATGTAAGAACCATGAACCTGGGTAAGTTGGAGGTGGTCAAAAATGAGATGGCAAGAATAAATATTGACATCCTGGGCATCAGTGAACTAAAATGGACGGGAATGGGTGAATTCAGTTCGGATGACCATCATATCTACTACTGTGGGCAAGAAACCCGTAAAAGAAATGGAGTGGCCCTCATAGTCAACAAAAGAGTGGCGAAAGCTGTACTGGGATGCAATCTCAAAAATGATAGAATGATCTCGATACGAATCCAAGGCAGACCTTTTAACATCACAGTAATCCAAGTTTATGCACCAACTACTTGTGCTGAAGAAACTGAAATTGACCAATTCTATGAAGACTTACAAGACCTTATAGAAGTGACACCAAAGAAGGATGTTCTCCTCATTATAGGGGATTGGAATGCTAAAGTAGGGAGTCAAGAGATAAAAGGAACAACTGGCAAGTTTGGCCTTGGAGATCAAAACGAAGCAGGGCAAAGGCTAATAGAGTTCTGTCAAGAGAACAAGCTGGTCATCACAAACACGCTTTTCCAACAACACAAGAGACGACTCTACACATGGACATCACCAGATGGGCAGCATCGAAATCAGATTGATTATATTCTCTGCAGCCAAAGATGGAGAAGCTCTATACAGTCAGCAAAAACAAGACCTGGAGCTGACTGTGGCTCAGATCATCAGCTTCTTATAGCAAAATTCAAGCTTAAACTGAAGAAAGTAGGAAAAACCACTGGGCCGGTAAGATACAATCTAAGTCAAATCCCTTATGAATACACAGTGGAAGTGAGGAACAGGTTTAAGGATTTAGATTTGGTGGACAGAATGCCTGAAGAACTATGGATGGAGGCTCGTAACATTATACAGGAGGCAGCGACGAAAACCATCCCAATGAAAAGGAAATGCAAGAAAGCAAAGTGGCTGTCCAATGAGGCCTTACAAATAGCGGGGGAGAGAAGGCAAGCAAAATGCGAGGGAGATGGTGAAAGATACAGGAAATTTCCAAAGAATAGCAAGAAGAGACAAGAAGACCTTCTTAAACGAGCAATGCAAAGAAATAGAGGAAAGCAATAGAATGGGAAGAACCAGAGATCTGTTCAAGAAAATTGGAGATATGAAAGGAACATTTCGTACAAAGATTTCCATAATAAAGGACAAAAGTGGAAAGGACCTAACAGAAGCAGAAGACATCAAGAAGAGGTGGCAAGAATACACAGAGGAATTATACCAGAAAGAAATGGATGTCTCGTATACCCCAGGTAGTGTGGTTGCTGACCTTGAGCCAGACATCCTGGAAAGTGAAGTCAAATGGGCCTTAGAAAGCACTGCAAATAACAAGGCCAGTGGAAGTGATGGTATTCCAGCTGAACTATTTAAAATTTTAAAAGATGATGCTGTTAAGGTGCTACACTCAATATGCCAGCAAGTTTGGAAAACTCAGCAGTGGCCAGAAGATTGGAGAAGATCAGTCTACATCCCAATCCCAAAGAAGGGCAGTGCCAAAGAATGCTCCAACTACCGCACAATTGCACTCATTTCACACGCTAGCAAGGTTATGCTTAAAATTCTACAAGGAAGGCTCAAGCAGTATGTGGACCGAGAACTCCCAGAAGTGCAAGCTGGATTTAGAAGAGGCAGAGGAACCAGAGACCAAATTGCAAACATGCGCTGGATTATGGAGAAAGCTAGAGAGTTCCAGAAAGACATCTACTTCTGCTTCATTGACTATGCAAAAGCCTTTGACTGTGTCGACCACGGCAAACTATGGCAAGTTCTTAAAGAAATGGGAGTGCCAGATCACCTCATCTGTCTCCTGAGAAATCTCTATGTGGGACAAGAAGTTAAAGTTAGAACTGGATATGGAACAACTGATTGGTTCAAAATTGGGAAAGGAGTACGACAAGGCTGTATTTTGTCTCCCTGCTTATTTAACTTATATGCAGAATTCATCATGCGAAAGGCTGGGCTGGATGAATCCCTAGCCGGAATTAAGATTGCCGGAAGAAATATCAACAACCTCAGATATGCAGATGACACAACCTTGATGGCAGAAAGTGAGGAGGAATTAAAGAACCTTTTAATGAGGGTGAAAGAGGAGAGCGCAAAATATGGTCTGAAGCTCAACATCAAAAAAACGAAGATCATGGCCACTGGTCCCATCACCTCCTGGCAAATAGAAGGGGAAGAAATGGAGGTAGTGAGAGATTTTACTTTCTTGGGCTCAATGATCACTGCAGATGGTGACAGCAGCCACGAAATTAAAAGACGCCTGCTTCTTGGGAGAAGGGCAATGACAGGCCTAGACAGCATCTTGAGAAGTAGAGACATCACCTTGCCAACAAAGGTTCGTATAGTTAAAGCTATGGTTTTCCCAGTAGTGATGTATGGAAGTGAGAGCTGGACCATAAAGAAGGCTGATCGCCGAAGAATTGATGCTTTTGAATTATGGTGCTGGAGGAGACTCTTGAGAGTCCCATGGACTGCAAGAAGATCAAACCTCTCCATACTGAAGGAAATCAACCCTGAGTGCTCACTGGAAGGACAGATTGTGAAGCTGAGGCTCCAGTACTTTGGCCACCTCATGAGAAGAGAAGACTCCCTGGAGAAGACCCTGATGTTGGGAAAGATGGAGGGCACAAGGAGAAGGGGACGGCAGAGGACGAGATGGTTGGATAGTGTTTTCGAGGTTACCAGCATGAGTTTGACCAAACTGCGGGAGGCAGTGGAGGACAGAGGTGCCTGGCGTTCTCTGGTCCATGGGGTCACGAAGAGTCGGACACGACTAAACGACTAAACAACAACAACATCCCTTGACCTGCATGGTGATTATGATACTTTATTAAATTTGTATACTGCACTTCAACTGAAGATCTCAGGGCAGTTCACAGCATAAAATACAGAATAAAACAACAAAGTACTTAATAAAGACAAGAACAAAAACAAAATAAACCAAACACATGTTAAAGTACACAGACTGTTAATCAGCCAAAGACCCAGTTGAAGAAGAACATTTTCACCTGGTGCGTAAAGAAGTATAATGAAGGCGCCAGATGAACCTCTCTGGGGAGAACATTCACAAACAGGGAGTCATGGCAGAAAAGTCCGTGCTGCCACCCTCCAGACCTCTTGTGGAGGATGTACAGAGGTACCTCAGGTAACATACGCTTCAGGTTACATACACTTCAGGTTAAAGACTCCGCTAACCCAGAAATAGTGCTTCAGGTTAAGTACTTTGCTTCAGGATGAGAACAGAAATCGGGCTCCAGTGGCGCAGCAGCAGCAGGAAGCCCCATTAGCTAAAGTGGTGCTTCAGGTTAAGAACAGTTTCAAATTAAGTACGGACCTCCGGAACGAATTAAGTACTTAACCTGAGGTACCACTGTATACAAATGGTGATGATCACAGAGTCTGGGTCAGTTCATATGGGAAGAGGTGGTCCTTGAGGTATTGCGGTCCTGAGCAGTTTAAGGCTTTATAGATTAAAACCAGCATTTGGAATTGGAAACCCTATAGCTACTGCAGCCTTCAAGAAGGGTAGTTACACAAATCATCAAAAAAACCCACCCATCATGACCTTCATGTAATTCAGCAACTATGGGCATCTCGCCCTTACTTTGTGTCTCACCTTAATGTAATTTACTTGTCATTTTTTCAAACAGCTTCTGATAAATTGACAGATAAAACATTATGTTTGTGAGGGGTGGTGTGTGTGCAATCAACCACGTTTGAAACAAAGCAGGCAGGAAGATTCCATGAGCTGACTCAAGGGCTCAGTCAGAGGAGAAAGAATGTTATTCTAGGGTGGAACACAAATTGATAATAGGAACAAAATTGCCACATCATTTCCCAAGAATAATCCCATTAACTGGAGCAGAATCTACTTCTTTCTAAATTGATTTTGGCATTATTATACTCCATCCACCCAACATTATTCCAGAAGTCTGGTACCCTTCACCATAATGGGGGGCATGGGGGTGTGTGAGGAAATACCCTGCTGTGTACCGTACTTCTTCTTTTGTGTATTCTTAACTTTTAGTGAGGTGTAGTATTATGGACTGTACCAAAACCTTCGCAGCTTCGGTGACTCTGGAATCTTCTAACAAGCATTTTCTTCCATTATAAGCTCACAAGGCTTACAAATCATGTGCGTTTGAAATTCCATCAGACTGAAGGTGGAGGCACAAATGTTGCTTTGCAAATGGGTTTACGGAGAATAGCATACATCAATTAACCTATTTTAAATTGTGAGGAATTGGAAATGTTCGTCATTTTCTTTGCCCTGTACTAAGCTTTAATCTAAGCTCATGAGAGGATAAAAAAGCTCTAAACAACTGACTTGGAAAGCAAAGAAAAGAGAAGTTCTCTCAGATGTATGATTTTAAAAGATTGTGTTACATATCTAGAAAGCACCAGTCCTCTCCTTTTTATACCCTTTTATAATGTGAAAACACACTGGATGCTCAAGGAAATGAATGACAGGTGCATTTCAAACCAAGTAAATGAACCGTTTCTTCCCAGAGCAATAAACCAGCTAGTAATTTTGATTGTCACAAGAGATTATCACGGCAAATATGCAATCCTGTTTCTTCATTTAAAATGAAATGATAAGGTCCACAAACATTGGAAGTATAGATCCTTTCCCCCTCCAATGCCTGTGAAATGTATTTTTCTGCGATATGTTGAGTTACTGGCCTCAATGTAGACAATGCTAAACTGGGCTTACTGGGTTTCCTAGCTCAAAAAGAAATTGCACTACGAAGGATAGCAGAAGGCCGAATGTCGGGGAAGTCAAACATAGCAACTGCTTTCTCTTAAAACTCCTGCCAGAATACTGCAATTCTCAGCAGCACCCTGGAATACTGAGAACAATGGGAACTACATTCCCCATGATTCTCTGCATTCTTGGAAGGTGCTGTCATCATGTGCATCTGTTTCCAGGGCTGTGGGCTCATTTCACTAACCTGATGCCATGGAAGAGCCTGATGCCTTGAACCCTTGGCAAATAGTTCAGGCCTGGAGACATCAGGGCTGTAAAGATTAATTTCAGAATTAAACCAGAATGGGTATGGAAGGACACATAAAATACAATGTCTGAATCTTCCCACCTTACCAGCTCAATAGTAAACTACAACAATAATATCTGAGCTCAGATGGACGTAGGAAGAATGTAAAAGAAATTTAAATAACATTAAAATAAATGACCCCATCCTATCTGATCCTCCAAATGTTTGCTTGCATTGAATGGCTTTATTTTGCACAGGATATGGTTCTGGGTAGCATCAATGAGAAGGAAGTTACTTAACTGAAGAGCAGCGTTTTAATGTACCTTTTTACATATCCACATGGTGTTCTTACCTTGCTTAAGGTTCAAGCTAGTGCATGCCACCTCTGAACCGACATGTCTACAAATGTAAAGAACCTTGTATTGTCACAAGTTGGTAAGGTTATAGGTACATTTTCCCTTGGCTTGAGATCCAGAGAAATTAGAGATGGCAGCCTAGCTAGGCCCTGTGCCAAGTGAGAACCAGGATGGTGGTTGGACTTTGGTTGGTGACAGGAACTCTTAATAGAATTGGTTCCATGTAACAGCCTTACTCAATTGTCCTCGGGGGCCAGTCATGCTTGTGCTCCTTTAAATGGTTTAAGCACCTCCTGAATTGAGGTTCTAGCCTTCCTGGAGCTCATATTGGTAACTCATTTAGTATGTTGACTTAATTGAGGTGCTAAAAGTATTTTCTGGTTTGTTTGCTGTTTCCAATAGGATACATGAAGTTAAACGGAACAAAACCTTAGCACATTTCCCCTCAAATATCTTCCAAAATATTTACATTGTGCACTTTTCCTCAGGAAGGTGGTCCGGCAAATGTGCTTACACAGAATATGCTCCAATAATTTAACAGATTTATTACAGAAAATGATACTAAACAGCTATTTTATATGTCAGCTTTAAAGCTTGTGAAAAGCAACTAAACACATGCATAAGACCAGTACATAAATCAGCCCAATAAAACAGCTTTGTAAATATTTATGCACTCAGTGCTCTCAGTTTCACGCTCGCTTCCTTTACCTCCACCTCTTAAATTTCCTCTCTCTTTAGTTTATGGCTGTGAGTGGTTTTGGTTGTCTGCCTGGCATTGCTTAATTACTTACTGCTTCCTCTGGTATCATGTACCATAATCCTAAATCTTCACAAACTCTGATTACCTTAGGAATTGGATGCAGTTATTCCATTAAGTCTAAATGGAACCCTTGTGGGAGTAAAAGGGGACTCTACAGGGTGAATTTACTGCCTCGGTGGTAGTAACACATTGGAGGTAGCGGCCAGGCAAAAGTGGGCAAAGGGCCAATCCCCACTGCTAGTGAAAGAGCCCGCAGTTCTGTGCTGATTTCTTCCTCTTCCCCACATTAGCTCTGGTGCCTTCTTGCTCAGGCAGCTGGAGGGCAGTTCACTCAGTCAGCCTTTCCGTTTCTTTGAGGCATTGGAATGCTAATGGAATTGAGATATTGAATGGGGGTGTACAGAAATGGGGAACCTCCAGGTCTTGTTGGACCACATCTTATTATCCATGACGACTGGCCATGTTGGCTGTGGCTGATGGAAGCTGGAGCGAAGGGCAGGCAGGGCACAGTCCTGTTCTCAGTCAGTGAACATGTGGCGCAATGATAGGACAGTCCGCTTTGCACCTCAGTATAAAAGGCTAGTTGATATACATTTAGAAACATAGGAAGCTGCCATTCACTGAGTCAGACCATTGCTCCATCTAAGTCAGTGTTGTCTCCACTGACCAGCAGCAGCTACAAGATTCTAGACTGGGTTCTTTCCCAGTTCTACCTGGCAGTGCCAGTGATTGAACCTGGAACCTTCTGTATGCAAAGCAGATATTTATCTCTTTAAATTTCTTGATGTGTTATTACTTGGCTCCTCAACACATTATGATTTGTGACTGAATATGTGAACTGAATCTACTGCAGAGTAATTTTGTTCATTCATTAATCACCCCCTTCTACCTTTCCATCCAGTGGGCCCACAAGATGGTATACAATTTGTGTATGCAGTGATTGCTCTATGGTGGGTCATTGGCACATGCAAGTCAGTACTTAATGTTGCAGTTGCTAGGTGATGGCCACACATGTGCAGACCAGCCCAGAGTGATGAGAGGTCTCCAGTATGATAAAATTGCCAAATATCACACCATGCGAAAGCTAGAAAGCAAGGATCTCTGAAAAAGCTGTTGACATGATCTTACCATGTTGCACGTGTTTCACTCATTGGAGCATTTTTACTAGTAAATATAGAGGGGAAACCACCTCATGGTGAGTACTTAACCGAAAAGGTAGATCAACCCCTGGGCCATTTGCAAATGGTTACTATTTAGTTTCATAGAAAAGGGTTGGTGCTGTTTCTTGTGGGGAAATGGGGTGCTCTCTCCAGTGACTTAATATGGCACATTCTGGTTGGACCATAGTTTATTATCACCCTGTGCTGGAAAGACACAGCTGGACTATTCATCTAACTATGGTATGAAAAGTTCTGGAGCTTTGCCATAATGTAAAAATTAACATGCTATCTAAGAACTCTGAGAGATAATAAAACTACAGACTCATTCTGCACAAACTGGCAAGATTTTATTTCGTTTATTGATAATAATGATGCATGCATACAGGTGCCAGACCAATACACCTGTTTCTTCTTTTAGGAGCAAGTGGAAAAAGCAGCTGCTTTCAAACCAACAACATGCTGATCTCTTACAAAGCAAAATGATAGTTTCCCCTTTAACTATCTAACCCAGCTCACCTCCCTATATTTTCCAACATATCCTCTTGCTTATTCAACTTTTTGCTATCATGGGCTCCTTGGGGAGGAAGGCTGGTGCATAATTTCAATAAATAAATAATATGCAGATGGCTGTGCTGATCCTATGTTATTTTTGTTTTGTATTACGTTATGTGTTTGTTTCTTTGAGATACATAATTTTCAAAATTAGCACACCCCCAAAGGAAAAAATAAAAAAGAAAAGCCCTTGCGCCATTTGGGGTTTGTATCTAAGTTTCTTCCTGCTGCCGTAGCTACACTACAAGATTATTTTTGTAAATAGCATGAAGAACTGCCAGCAAGAATTGATAAATGTTTGATCAAATGGGTTGTTTTCCTTTCCTGAACGACCCTGATCCTGAATAGTTTACACCACTGTATAAATCTTGCAGCTGCAGAGTGATTGCCTTTAAAACACTGACATTTCCAGTACATAATATTGCAAGTAATTAGTGACACCAGGGCATTACATGTGTTCCTTGTGCTACAAACAAGCAGCCTAACTCTGTCTTCATCTCTGTGTGTGAATGTAAATCAGGAATAATGGCAGTGCAGTTAATAGGGAGTACTGGTCCCATCAGATTAGTGGGAAAGAAAGCATAAACTGTTATCAGGATAGATCCATCCTGTATGCTAGTAAAGCAAAAGGTGCTCAGGTTTGTTTTGGAACGTTGCCGTAGAATGAAATCCCATAGTCAAGAGATTCTGACAGGCACGTAGGTCTATATAAAATGGCTTTTTCAGTTGCTGCTTTCTAAACGTGTTGAGAAGTATCCAGAAAATGAATAAAGGTGGCTATTTCACACCAACACTGTAGCTGCTACTACAATTGTTGACTAGATGTCTATTATCTTTACAGTGTTCATTATTTCAGGAATCCTCACAATGCTCCTGTAAGGTTGGCCAGTATTAATGCTCCCAAGAAATAGTATATTTTCTGGAACCAATTACTGAGTTTGTGGCTGAGGAAGGATTTGACCTGGGGATTTAACTGGCTCACATTCTTAGCCACTATGTTTTTGAGGATCAATTTGCTTGTGCTGGGCATTTTAGGTATTGCAAGCCCCTTGGCCATTTTTGCAGACACACATTGTATTTTATTGTGTGGCTAGGAAAATGGAAGCCCTCAGAATTGAAGTTGTGAATATGTTTCACTGTTGTGTATTCTGCATCCTGCTGTCCCCCATGGACTCTTCCCCCAGGCTCTGTGAAGATTCGGAATAGAGACCCTGTCTCCACATTGAAAAACCTCCCATGGAAATGAAACTGTCTCAGCACTGCTGTGATAGAAAGCCTCTTTGTTTAACACGAAGCATAGAGAGAGCTATTGTGCTGCCGAACTGAGGTGTGCAAATTGCTCCCACCCCTGTCACTTTCTAACAGGATAATGTGAAAGTCATTCTGCAGGGACAGGAAAAATAATAATTTGTTAATTCCCCTCAGTATTCCACACTTCTTCGCCGTGTAGCTAATTTTCTCTGAATACCTTATTAACATTCACAATGGCTTTGCAGGCCCACCCTAATAGCTCTCCACTGAGGCAGGAACTGTGAAGGTGAGAGCTGACAAAGATGCTATGATGATTTTTCTCCCTTCCATGCTTCTAGGGTTTATTATTCTGGCTTCCATCCTTTGAGAGCCGTCCAGATGATGAGAGTGGCCAAACTCCAGTGCAGTCACGACTTGTTTCCTCAGGCCCTGGAAACCTTGAAGGAGGTTAGTTTTGCTCGTTCTGCTTCTACCCTTTCCCCTTTCCTTCGCTCTCTAACTGCTGCCATTTTCCTCACCCTCCCAGCTCACCCCCGCTGCTGAAATATTAACCACCAGTCGTTTTCCACCCACCCCACCTCCACATTTCCTTTTATCCACACTGGTACCGTAGGCAATAGCTGCGCAGTGAGGTGATGGGTCATTGCTACTTACCTAGTTTCCAGGGGTGACTTCCTTTAATATCAGTTGTTGGTAATTACTGTTCAGTAGCTGGGGGGTATCATTAATCACCCCTAACCTTGAGTGGCAAGCAGCTATTAAGATGGACGAATGAAAGAGTATTTCAGTGCCTTAGTCTGCTTCTCATGCTCCCTTTAAAATATTGATTATGTTCTGCCTAGCTGCGTGGGGAATACAGACTAAGGAGTAGGTGAAAACACATCTATGTGTCGGTAATCCTAGACAAGGAAGGGGTACTATATCGATCTGAAACTTTTAGATTAGGATTTTAACATAAAAACAGCAGAGGGGGACCAAAATCTTAAATTGGTAGGCTGGCATTTTATTTTTGACAAACATCATGTTCAAATGCTGCCATTGACAATAACACCTGATTTTCAGCTGGAAGTCTGAGTTGGAAAGCAAATGCCCCTTGAATTCTGACAAGTTTTTAATTAACAATGTCTTTTAAAAGTCACTGTGAGTGGAAGACAGTGGTGGCTGTACTGCATTTTATATTGTCAATTTGCCAGAGAGATTCTAATTGAATCAAGTGCAAAATGGATTTTAGGATAATTTTTGTTTTTAATGGGGGGTGTTATGATATTTGATTTTTTAAAAAGAAAGAAGAAACCTTAACAGACTTCCTTTTAGAATTGTTAATAGTTTGCTGGCTGATTCAGGATTAAAATCTGTCTCAAATGCACAAATGTCCATATATTTGGAGTGGAACATTTAGTACTTCTGCTTTGTGGACATGGTATGTGCATTCTTGCATTGTGATCACTTCATATTTGTTAAATCTGTGACCCACCTCATTCTAAGAAGTAGCAACACTCTGTTATCCCCATTGAACAAAATACCTTCCTATATATTAATTCAATATAGTGAATTAAAATTATCACCTTAATCCTGAGCTTTAAAGGTAGCCCAAATAAGAATATTTACAGCACCTAGGGAAAAATATTACAGCTTTACACACACACACACACACACACACACACACACACACACACCCTCCACACATTCTGTTACGGTAATAGTGTGCTATTCCACATGAGCTCAATTGCTTGCTATTCCTATGCTTAATTCAGCCAGCAGCTGCCTTATTTGGAGTTTCTCGTCATGAGCTTGTGATAGAGTCACAAAGTGCAAGTCACACAAAGTGTTACCAGATGTCCCCGGTTCCCGGGGACAGTCCCCAGATTTGCAAATCTGTCCCCAGAATGTCCCCAGATTTGCAAATCTGTCCCAGGGAAACGTGGCAGCGGCAGCCTCAGCAGCCCGGAGCCAGCCTGGTAGCGCATTTGGCTCTGGCTGGCTTCAGGAGCTGCTCGCTGCCGTGGCGCCCGCCATTTTTCCTGTGCCATGGCAGCGAGCAGCTCCTGAAGCCAGCCAGAGCCATCTGCGCTAACAGGCTGGCCCCTCCTGAGCAATTGCCGCCCACCCATGACTCCCGAGCCTCCCCTGATCTGTCAGAGGGAAGGGGGAAGGGGGAAGGAGATCAGGGAAGGCTCGGGAGTCACGGGCGTGCGGCGTGCCGTTGCCCAGTTTTTAAAAAAACTCTGCGCATTTATGTTTCACAGGGTGTGAAAGAAGGGCTTTGCACCTTTATACAATATGCGTGCGTGCTTGGGCCCAGGGTCTTTTGCCTCACCATCCCCACCTTGTTGCTACTCAGCTTCAAAAAAAAAAAAAAAAGGGTCCCTGGATTCATTGAAAAAAATCTGGTAACCATAAGGTACATAGCACATATTTGTGAATACACAGTATAACATTCTGACAGCTGCCTTGCTTACTGCACTTAACTAATTGTACCTTTTTAAACTTGTAAGTGTATCCTAAGTACTAGTGTGACTTTCTTTGCTAAGGGCTTAGATCAAATGAGGATTCTGAAATTCAGTTGAACCGGTGCAATACTTATGCATGATAATGGTTAGAACTTGAATTGTTTTTGGATTTTATGGTGTTCAGTTCTGTACTACATCACTGATCCAGTTGAACTCAAGACCATGTGCTTACAGAGTTGCAGGTCGCCTCTTATCTAGGCACTGACCAGGCCTCTCCTCCCTCCTTGCACTGTTTTGGAGATTCCCCTGACCCTCCGCCAAGCCATTTTCGGGGGGGGGGAGTGGGGAACCCCCATTGCGCTAGCAGACGTCCTTGCATGGGCTTCGACTGCCGGGTCCAGTTAATTGAAACTGGCTCGTTATTTAAATAGTGCACAAGAGAAATGGCATAGTCCTTCCTGAGCTGCACTGTTTCAGACTGCAGCTGGGAGATGTCAGAGACTGCAGTCGCATATAACCTCCCTGCACATGGGAAGGGATCTAGTCTGCTGCCACTATACCCTGTGATACAGGAAGGTTGGTTCTGAGTGATTATAATAATATATCAACTTGTCAGCCGAAATATATATTCCATCTGTATCAATCCCCTGCCGGGAAAAGCTCAAAGGAACATGAGCAAAAAGCCCTTCTGCTCCAGAGTGATGCTGAACTCTTTCTGACTATATGTCATTTGAACTGGTTCTTTCCAGCTTGCCCTGTGCATTATTAACTGCATGTGTGATTAAAGTAAAATGAGTATGGCTTTCTAGGCATTTGTCCTTCCTTTGCTGCCTCTAACAGGCATTCATTTTAATCAAGGGACAAAGGAGAAACAGAAATGATTTCCTCAATACTCTGTCCTTTTGCTTTGTAGAGCATCAGCATGATGGAGTTTGCTTCCTCCTTTCATCATGACTGAGCGGTGCGGCAGCATATTTGCATACTGTTACATACGCTGATGTTAGGTACCCTGTCCAATCCCAATGCAAATTAGACACAAATGAATGTGCTGGGCTTTTATTTGCATTCAGAGACACATTCATACCAATTATCTAATGAGGCTTTATATTCTTGGGTAAGACAACTGTGTGGCTTCTGATACCGTGGCCTGTCTCGTATTTGTGTGCACAGAACAGTAATAATAAATAATAATAATAAAACCAATTCCTTAAATCATGAGAGAAGCCACTGGTCCTACGGTGCTCAACAGTCATTATGATTGTTTTATCCTGTGGAGGAAACAGCTTTTGTGTAATGACTTCTGTATGCACACATTGTAATATTTAGCTTAGGCTGCAATCCAAACTCCTTTTCCTGGGAGTAAGCCCCACTAAATTCAATATGACTTACTTCTGAGTAGTCATGGTTAGGAGTGCATGGTTAGTGTGCATGCATTTTCTGATCAACCCATACACATAGCCCAAACCAGGCACATAGCTCCAGCTCCCGCAGTCAGTTTCTTGGACAGCATTGCATGCAGATCAACGCACGATTTGAGCTACTCTTGCTATCGGTTTAGATTTTTGTTGTCCTTCAGTTCCTTTGCACCTTATGGTGCCCCTGCTGTCTTCGCAAATGAGCTTCTCTGGAAGCAGGACCTGCTTATGGAAAGTGTTGAGGCCATGTTCTCCACAGCTCCTAGATCTTCATGACTCCGCTCCACTCTAAGCCTGTTGGTGTCATCCTGTCATCCTGCACTGAGTAGCTGCTGATAACGGGGCAAATCTCCTCTAGTGTGGCCACCTGTGTCTGTATTCCTTTTTGGACATCTGCAGATGAAGAGCGTTGTAAATGCGCAAAACGAAAGCAAAATTAAAAGAAAAAGCAGAACTTTCCAGCCAGAGCAGTTGAGAGGCATGCAATAAAGAATGATGGATTACTTGTCTGTCTTTTCAGGCTTATGATATCATGAAAGTGACCCATGGGGCAGAACACAGCCTAGTGCAAGACTTGATGATGCTCAAGGAAGACTGTGAGGCTGGCCTGCCATTAGAATGAAGAAGACCTGCAACTCACTACTGTGCAGAAGGAGAATGGAGAGCAGACATGGGAGAAAGAAAATGACTCCCTACACAACCTATGTAGCTGTCAAGATCTCATTAATCAAAGAACAGTTAGGAAAAGGTTCCAGTTGTTTTGGTGTGTAACTTGTATATTGTTTCTTCTGCTAATTCTTCAAGGGACCTTTCACACCAGTTTCTTGATATTTCCACCAGAAGTATGCTGTCTGCAAAACAACGTGTTGACAAAGGAACTTGGACAGTTCTTGGTAAAAGTACAATATACTGTTAATGACGTAGAAAATGATAATTTCTGGAAATGATTTTCTTCATTTATCATGGTAGCTAAGGTACTCTTTATATGTCATGGTAACCAATATTAAACAAAAATAAAATCTTATATCCAAAGTATTTGAATTCCATTTTTTTGCTGCTTTCTCTCCTGCATTGCATCACTTCTTTTCCTTTCACATGCTGTCATTTTGAGACATGGAATGATCCTGTGGATGAATTTGTTTTACATCCTTTCCAGTTTTAGTTTGCCTAGAATATCCACCATTAAGTACCATTAATTTATTAACCATGGAATTTGCCAATGCAAGATGAATCTGTTCTTCTAAAGCTGTAAATCGATTCATCTCCTCCATACTGATTCCTTTGAGTTATATAGACTTAATATCATCTGAGCTTGATTGGTGCATGTCTTGGAGTAGTTTTCTGCCTTTATTGGGTTCAAGAGGGATGAGGTAGGTTTCATAGGAAGGAAGGAAATCATATACACACTGATTACTAGTGAGTAAACTCAACTGAACATAATTAGATTTTCTTCTGTCTTAACATGCATAGGATTAAAATGCAGCCTTCTCTGTCATTCAGACACTGTGCTTAGCCTTGTACTTATGCCCAGGAAAGTGATTTCATGTACGCAGCATTTGGAAAAGTGGTTACCAGTTCTTACCATATGTTTTTGTTTTTTTAATCTGCATGTGTTCATATCTTCCTTTGCAACCAAGAAACAAGGAAATGCCTTATTCCAATTCAGACTGTTGGTCAATCTAGCAATCTGACTGGCAGCAGATCTCCAGGGTGTTGGGCTAATAGACCCTGCTAGAAATGAAATCTTAAAATTCCCAAAATCTGCAGTGGCTACCAGTCAATTCACTAATAATATAAATACAGCCCGTTGTTTCTGATAGCAGCTACCGTGGTACCTCGGGTTAAGAACTTAATTCGTTCCGGAGGTCCGTTCTTAACCTGAAATTGTTCTTAACCTGAAGCACCACTTTAGCTAGTGGGGCCTCCTGCTGCCGCTGCGCCGCCGGAGCACGATTTCTGTTCTCATCCTGAAGCAAAGTTCTTAACCCGAGGTACTATTTCTGGGTTAGCGGAGTCTGTCACCTGAAGCATCTGTAACCTGAAGCATATGTAACCCGAGGTACCACTGTATTTGTTACCCCAGTTTGCTGCGTTCTTGGGAAAGTCTTTTAGCTTCACCTCATATTTAGTGTGAGGAAGGGCCATAGCTCAGCAGGAGAACATCTGCTTTACATGCAGAAGGTGCCATGTTCAATCCCTGGCATCTGCAAGTAGGCCTGGGAGAAATCCCTGTCTGAAGCCCTGGAGAGCTGCAGCCAGATGGTGTAAGCAATGCTGAGCGAGGTGGACCAATGGTCTGACTTAGCATAGGCCGCTTTCAATGTTAACAACAATAATGCATTGGAAGAGTGAGAAATTGCCACTGAGCAAGGGATGTGGGTGGTGCTGTGGGTTAAACCATAGAGCCTAGGACTTGCCGATCAGAAGGTCAGCGGTTCGAATCCCCGCAACGGAGTGAGCTCTCGTTGCTCGGTCCCTGCTCCTGCCAACCTAGCAGGTCGAAAGCATGTCAGAGTGCAAGTAGATAAATAGGTACTGCTCCAGTGGGAAGGTAAACGGCGTTTCCGTGAGCTGCTCTGGTTTGCCAGAAGCAGCTTAGTCATGCTGGCCACATGACCCGGAAGCTGTATGCCGCAATAAAGCGAGATGAGCGCCGCAACCCCAGAGTCGTCAATGACTGGACCTAATGGTCAGGAGTCCCTTTACCTTTACTTAAGACATTTTAGCCAGTGCACTTAATTTTTTAAGCCTTAAGTAGATGTTAACAAAGCCAAATATTTCTGTGAGAAATTTAAACAGAAACCATTTACATGTTTTGAAAGCTTTAAATAATAATAATAATAATAATAATAATAATAATAATAATAATATCAGTATTTATCTGCCAACCATCTGACTGGGTTGCCCCAGCCACCCTGGGCTTCCCCGAACAGAATATTAAAAACACAGGTAAAACATCAAACTTCTAAAACTTCCTTATACAGGGCTGCCTTTAGCGTTTGTCCCTGTTCCCCTCCTCCACCAGGACAGTTTACTGCTTCCTTCCCATCCATGACTGTCATTTTATTAATCTCTAGTCAGCTTCTTCACAACAATAACTTGACACCATTCGGTGAGAATACATTTCTGAGAAAATGAACACTCCAGGCATGCTTTGCAGCCTCATCTCATGAATGCAAACGCTGGAGACTCATCTCCCCTCAAGTGGTTTGAGCAAGTTAGTGTAGCATTGTGCACTTGAAAAATTGAAATTTCGGGAAAGGTTGAGTCATGTCAGCCACCCAAGGAGTGCAATAATCCAAGGAGAACTGTTGTTGTTGTTGTTTTAATGGCTGGTTAAGAAAGGGAAAATGTTCAAGGGGAAGGCCAGATCCAGGCATTAAGGACCAAACTGGAAGTTTAGTAAATTGCATCAATTCAATTAATTTGCATGTTAAAACAAGTGCTCATAGAATATGTGTGGTGGGACACTTAATAGGCTTAGGACCATGTGTGAGCCAGTAAAGGGAGTTTCTTTTCACCATAGTCTCAGTGAAAATTGTCCCAGCAGCTGATATTTGCAGTGGTGGGAAGCCTCTGTTAAACCTGTCCCCGTGGTCCTGCTTCTGCCCTCACAGCTGCTATTTTCATTTTTTAATGGTGCCATGTTAATTGTATCCACACAGTGGCATTTCTAGTTAGGCTCTTAGCAGTGTTACTGCTGCTGCAAAGTTTTAAAGAGATGGGCAGCTCATTCTACCATTTAGTGGTGCTGCTGTCTCCAGATAGGAGGTGTGACACTCTGCTGAAAGGATAAGCCTGAAAATCACTATACGAATATCCCAAAGGCATATTATATTTCCTACCTCTGCTGGGCACATATGTACCTGAAATTTTGGAGATCTAGTACGCTATATGTGTAAGCAGTGCCTTTATTGTGATAGTCCTTACTAGAGTGGAGAACTGGCACCTCTTTAACCTCTTCCCCCCCCCCTCTGCTGAAGGCAGCCATCTTTTGCTGGTAGTCACAGCACATTAATCAATATGGAACTACCATCACCTCATCTTTTTTACACCCACACCCACTGTGTGCGTAAGGTGCTCACATATAGCAAAGGTAGACCCTTTGATAATTATTTTCTGGAGACCTTCTGAGTGGGAGCTTCACCAAAAGTATGGTTGTACCTTGGAAGTTGAATGGAATCCGTTATGGAAGTCCTTTCGATTTCCAAAATGTTTGGAAACCAAAGCACGGCTTCTGATTGGTTGCAGGAAGTTCCTGCAGCCAATCGGAAGCCGTGGAAGCCCCCTTGGACGTTCAGGTTCCAAAGAACGTTTGCAAACCGGAACACTCACTTCCGGGGTTGTGGTCTTCGGGAGCCAAAACGTTCGACTTGCAAGGTGTTTGGGATCCAAGGGATGACTGTACTGCTAATTACATTTCTTAGAAAATTTCCTAACTTGGGCTGTAAATCTCTTACTGTGCGATCCTCAATAAGTGTACTGAGAAATAAGCCCCTCTGAGTAGATAAAGGATTGCAGTTTTTGATGAATAAATCTGGAATGCCTGCCTCAGTAGTTATGTAGCACATTAAATATATTAAACCTACGTTGTCATACAAACATTCCAGAGTAGGTCACAATGATTCTTATTCTTAGAGAGAAAGTATGTTGACTAAATGAATGCACAAAATTTTGTAATTTTGAATCTGGTTCCCAAATAACCCAAAAGGGAAGATGCTGGATTGAGATATACCATGCATTTTGGAGACATTCAGTTTAATGAGGGACACAATTATTTGTTACATGGAGGCCAACTGCTAAACCACTAGACCTGGTGAGGAAAAGGATACATTTGTCCGTTTCGCAAACAGATTAAACAAACATTGGTACTCCCAGGATGTACACTTAACATTTGACGTGGAGGCTGTCAAAGTTTCACATCTTTTGTATAGAAATGGAAAGTACTCCCTTTCATTGATTGCAGTTTATTTCATTCTCTGTGTTTCCTCTCGGCAGGAGCAATAAATGAAACAGACATTTATTTTAGTTTGAGAGTTATTTGTTGGACAATTTAATTTCTGCAGGGTAAATGTTGGAGAGAGACAGAGAGCAGCAAAGGCAGAGGGGACCTTGTTGCTCTCACTGTTCTTTACACACAGTGTGGGTGATGCTGGAAAAACAAAACCAGCCAGTTATAAAGCTCAATGAGATTTGAATAATAACTTTGTGCTGACTAGTTAAATAGCAATTTGTACTCTTATCTGTTTTACTGTATTTGCAATGTGTCACAAGCCACCTCAATAACGTCTGTTAGTAATTATTATTATTATTATTATTATTATTATTATTATTATTATTATTATTATTATTTACTATTAGTACTATTATTATTAGAGTTAGAATTAGAATTAGAAATACTACTAGATAAAAAATATGTATATTGTGCTTGGGATAACATGCAGCCCAGAGATATAAATGATAAAACCTGAAATTTCAGTTCAGTATAATTTCTACATTACAACAGAACCAAATTCAGTGCAATGTATGATAATGGTAATTCTACCTACAGGCCAATTTCTGTCTTCTCACATGATATACAATTTGCTGAAGGATCTGTCTCTGTTTAAAACAGTAACACTTTTTTTGCTCCTCACACCGAAGTTTCTCAGAAACTACATTTTCTGTTGCATTTGATCTGACAGCTTCCCTTAAATTCATCACAGACGATATCAGTGGCAGCCAAGGGAGTAAAAAAGTCAGCAGAATTGATTTGTTGGAAGATTGGAGAGTGGCAGCCTAGACTGTGGGCACGAGGCTCTGATGTTGCTTGTTAGCAGTAAGACCATCTAACAAGAGATTTTCGTATAATATCATTTATGTTGCTTCCTTTACCACAGTAGAATGCTTTCTCCTTGAGTCCACGGGTGGGTCATCTGTGCTCATAAAGTAAGATCAGATTCACTCTCTTAGTGACTGCTGCATCTTTATCTTTAAAGGCAAAAAGTAGGGGAAGCCAGGGAAAACCACAGAACCATGGAAATCCACATGCCCTTCAGTTCAATTCATTCAGGGTTGTAAATCTTTGAAGGTTGCTGGCACATTCTGCTCTTTAGTGAATGTGCCACTGAGATCCTGTTCTCTGCTCTCTCAATGCAAAATATTATGTTGACTGCTACACCAAAGACATTACTTCTGGGTAGTGGGTCCACACTTCTAGAATGCTGTCCCCCATGAAATAATCTTCAAATTTTCTGAAGATTTCAAGATGGGAAAATGAAAAGAAAGAAAGAAATTGCTTCCCCCATTTTCCCTTTTTGATGTGTTAATTCCTACTGTTCAAGGGGTTGTAATGTACTTTTGATTGTATAGTTATTGCGGTTTGTTGTCTTTTTGTTAAATTGCGCGTATTGCCGCGGAGGGAGGGGCAACTGTGTTCCATAAGGTGGCCAGGCAATAAATAAATAAACACACTAAAACCTAATTGATTTTAGTGGGGTTGGGTACCCCACTAGTGGGGTTGGGGTAAGGGTCTCCAGGTTTTGCCCTGTATATTAGGATCAAAACATGAGTGGTCCGCTCCCCGCCCCCCACTTTGTGGCAAAGGAAAAATAAGTTTTATTCTCAATAGGATGGGTGAATATGTCACTTTCCATTCCTGCAGTGTCTCATTCTTCCAATGTTCCATTCAGTTTTCCACATTTCTACATCAGTTTCTGGTTTGTTTTTTAAAAAAATCTCATAAAATGTGCAAATTTCTCCTACTACCCATTTTTGTGTGCAATTTTGCATATTGTACACATTGATGCAAAACAATCTCCCCTCATATAATGCATTTTAGTGTGTTATTTTCAGTAGTATTTTCATTTATATGCACGCTTATCACTAGTATGTGCATTTTTGTGCACAGTGATCGGCTGCAGAACCGCATGGCAAAGTTTGAATAAGTGAATTTCAAAGGATAGCTGTGTTCACAAATGCCTTTGGAAAATGAAAAAAAAAAGTTTTCTTTTAAATGTGAACTGAATTGAATTTCCTGATTTTCCTGATTATCAGAAGTTCAGATATGAGATGACTTCTGTGCCATCGCCTTGGCAAAGTGCTGCAGGAATCACAGGAACCAAGCTAGTGACTGCTGAACTGTCCACAGGGAGATGCTGGTTCACAAATTGTGTCTCTGAATGAGTGAGCCCAGCTGGGACCTATATGATATCATGTCATACAACCTTAATATTTGCCTACTGGTGTCTCTTCTTAGAACAAAATCAACATATTTATTTTGTTTTTGCAATGGCCCTGGACGCTATATATAATTCTTTACCTATAATTATTTTGAGAGATTGTAGGTTTGAAAAAGGGACTGTAGAGATTCGTTCTCCAAAGAAAATGAAGAATTCACTCTTAGTAATTAGGCTCTGCTCAATCCTATGTATCTAGACCATCTAACCAATTCCCAGTAGCTCTTAATGAGATTGAGACTTCTTAAATGTACATATACATAGAGTTGGGGTTGCCAGTGTAGCTCTTGAGTGTGCAATGGCACCCTTGAGAGCTTCCTCTGCTGCCCCCTGCTCACTGTTGCCATTGTTTTGAGGTGGCAAGGGTGATTGCCCCATTTAAAAGCTCTCTGGGTATCATTGGAGCAATCATCTTCCTAGCCACACCTACCTCACAGGGTTGTTGTGAGGATAAAAGGAGGAGGAGGAGGAAAACATTCCAACTTGAGCTATTTGGAGAGAAAGTAAATGTAATAATAAATTAGTGAATTATCACAGAGCTAGATTTGCTGATATATCTCATGCCTGTGTGCCCTCCTTTATCTCCTTTTACAGATGTTAAAACGAAGTACTGCAAAAGCCCATTCTGTACGTTTTTTCTATAGCTATAAGAAAAAACAGCATGATAGAAAATTGGCATTCCTGGAGGGTTAATACTGTTCTGTTAACAACTGCCAGAGCAAGTAATTCATCATGCCTCGCCATTGGGAAGCCGGAAGATTCATTTCTGAATAATCAGTGGCAAAAAGAACCAATAAATAATAATATTTAAAGGTCATTGTAAAGAAGAGATAGAATGTGATTGTCCCCTTCCCCCTTTTTTCTAAAGCCTTTTATGTGAGAATTAGTCAAGAATTTATGGCAAAATGTAGAGACAATCTGAAATTGCCTTTCATACCATTTTGCACTTATTATGAATATTTATTCGGTTTGGCCTTTATGACAAGTCTGCAACTCAAGAACATGGAGGGGAGTGAATTGAGAAATGGTCCTTAACGTCGTCTCTTTAGAGGCATTCTAATACTTTAAGATAGTTTAAAAAATAAAAAGTACCACACCCAGGATTTCACATGTGAGCTTGAAATGAAGTCAAGTCAATCAGTGACGAGAACACCCGATGATATGATTCTCTGTAAGCCAAGACAGCTTCATAGAAAATCCTGATTTTAGCTACTAATTGTCCATGTTTCATCATACCTGCAAAGAGCCTCGTTAAATCAACAGCATCACAAATTTTTGAAGCATCCAGATTTTTGAGGCCTTAGCCTTTTCAACAATCACTACACATCTCACTTCTGTACGGGTGGAACTCCTATAACTTCTTATTAGCTGTAGATAGAGTGAAATCTCTGTCCCCATTTACGAAACAGAAACCCAACCAAAACAACAGGATTCTTTTGTGGCAGCAAACACCATGTTGTGCAGTAGAGAGACTTACTTACAATGAGATTCATCATATTTTTACAGTCCTCCCAAGTGATGATGGCTACAAATGCTAGTTCTGCTTACTACCTTTTTCTACCTCCTCCAAAAATGTTAGGACAATGTGCAGGGGTTTCTCCCATATTATCCTCTCAAAAATACTATGAGGTAGGTTAGGCTGAGAGATTGTCACTGGCCCAAAGGTCACCCAGCAGACTTAATGGCTGATCAGGAATGTGAATCTTCTCTTCCCCTCCCCCTTACTCTTTCTGCTTATCAGAGTTTGGGATTAGGAAGTGGATAGACAGCTGTGCTTGTGCAGGCATCTGAAATGTTATTTTAATAGTATGAAGTACAAAGTCTGCCACTTGAATAATAACAAGCATCAGATGAAGGAGGAATCGGAAAGAAAGAGATCTGAAGCTGAACATAGGATTATTGAGAGTCAGAAATACAGCTATAAAAATGGAACATTTTTCAGAGTGTCACTTAGCCCATTCCCAGCACTGACAAATGTCCTTGTGCTGGCTGTGTCTGGAAGTGCTGGTGATACAGGAGCATGAATGCTGTTGTGGCCCAACTGAACTTGGCTGGAAAAAAATCTCATCAACTCTTTTCCGTGTGGCAATAACAATTCTGAGTTGCATCAGTCAAAATAAAGCTTCAGTCTCTATGCAAAATCAATATTTTGCCTATGTACATTACTCTAGGCCTAGAGGCAAAAGACTTGCTTGCTAGGCTGGGATTTTAATTTAATCTTTGACAGATTTTGTTACTGAACATGTTCTGTAAATCACATTGGTCCCACTCACATTGGTGCATATTTCATTGTCAATAAATCACACTGGAAAGTGTTTTGAATTGCAAACAGAATGGGATTAGCCACTGCCTTTTGGGGGTTGTTATTGTTTCTGCTCACAGCCCTAAACAGAGATCAAATGAGCACTGCAAATTCTAAGGATTAGGTCCCTTCCAACAAATTTCACTGCAAACGCCAGAATTTTAATTTTTATTTAGCTGGTGGCTTCACAGATAACCTTTGGAAGGCAAGCGGCTTAGGCTGCTGAGGCCCAAAGATGCAGCCTTGGCCTGAATCCAAGCTGCCCTCTCTTAGGGCAGCAAAAGTCGCTCAACACAAGGCATGGCATACACTTGTTCTTTATTAGGAGTGGAGGGTTATTGGTTTTTGTTTTTTTAAATGTGTTTTGTGTTCTCATTTTGTATTTTTACGTTGTGCACTGCCCTGTGATCTTTGAGTGAAGGGCAGTATATAAATTTAATAAATAAGAAATTATTACCTGTTAGGGATCTTTGCTGCTGATCTTGGAAAAAAACATTTGGTGATGGGGGGGAATAGCCAGTACAGAAGTACTGTTGCTATTCTGCTTTGCTATTTTCCTGGTTGTGCTATTTTCCAAAGTATATAATCTTAGCCAATGAAACAGGAAAAGTGGCTACAGCTGTTAATACTGGTCATTGACTGTAAGAAATTGATTGATTGACTACAGCTGTCACCAGGCTGTTGAGAATTGTTTTTGTCTCTTCTCTCTCCTCCTACCCTTGACATTGTTCCTCATTTTTCAGACTTTAGCATCAGTGCTAGTCAACATGCAGTTTTAAACGTATGTATTAAAACATTGTGTGTTTGGGATTAAATGTTTTCTTGCTCAGGTGTTAGCCTGTTGAGCTAGCAGTCTTAATCATGGGTCTCCCATTCTGCAGCTGGAATTGCAGTGGAAGGGAAATTAAGTGCTCAGCTCCATCACTACTGTGCATTGAGCAGGCTGGAAGTCTGGATGTATTTGAGTATATAATGTCAGCAATGTTTAATACTGTACATGGCAAGGCTTGCAGGCAGTGATCCTTGTTGTGTTTCTGGGGGTGCTATAAACACCCAAGGGTGTGCCTGTTTTCATTAATGAAAAGTTGGGAGATGAAGTGCTAATGGAGGAACTACTGGAAATGAGTTTTCAAGAACTGATGTGATCACTTTTCTCCTTCCCTCGTTTTTTTGGCAGGAGACTGATTGGTGGATGTGTGAAGCTGTGGTCCAGTAGCACAATGTTAAAGCAGAGAGAGTGTTTCTTGATGAGGCTTTCCTTGTGGAACACCAAGTGACTGGATTGCTTTTTATGAGGCCAAATCTGAGTGTTTTGGCCTTACCAATATACATAGCTGAGGATGGGAGGAAATGTAGATTTGGTCATCATCTTAGTCCTTCCCAGCAATCTTTTGTTTAGATCCCCACAGTGGTATCAACCAGTGATCTTGTAGTAAATAGTAACCTTACTGGTAAAATCTTTAATCCCTTAAAATGTCTATTACTTGACTCTTACTTCCTTGGGGAATCATTTAATTAGCCAGCCTGTGGTGGAATCAGCAAGAATCCAAATCCTATTGGATGTTTAAGGCAGTGCTGGCTCTCATGTGCACATTTCCTAAAGTCACTTTGTAATACTGCATTATTCGCCGGCAAAAACCTGCTCCAGAAACCTGTGGGAAGGAACCAAGTGTTTTCACTGAAGGAAGACTTCCAGGGAAGCACAAGAATTGGTAAGATAAAAGTAAACATTTAATGCCACTATATTTTGATATCTTTTAAACATCATATCTTTGACAATATGTTTCACACCTCATATACCACAAAAGGTAAGAGATTCTTTTTTTAAACCAGCAAACAGTGAACTTTACATTTTAATGGCAAAAGGCTTGACATATTCATTCAATCAGTTTCCATTTTGTGTGTGTTTCTCGGTTACTTTTCCATTCTTGTCCTACTGCTGTCTGGGTCCACCCCCTCCCTGTTGGTTCTTTTTCCAGCAAAGCGGAGGTGAGGAACCTCAGAGGCTCTGGGGTCAAGTGCTGCCCCCCAGCCCACTCTGTCTGGCTCCCAGGACTTTTCTCAGGCCACATCCCCTCTCTCTAGGCCAACCCTCGCCAGCCCTCCTTGAGTGATCTTGCTTGACTGGAATGGGTCTTTGAACCCCAACAATGGCTCTTGGTTGCCTGGATCAAAGAAGGTGGGTACGTTTGCATGGAAGCTAGCATGTACAAAGGTAACATTTACATTTGTCTCTTCGGCCACTTTTGTCTCTGGCCCCACCCTTTGGTGGCATGTGGCTGACCCCCTGGAAGGTTGCACAGATGGGAATGTGGCTCTGGGTCTGGAAGAAGTCCCCCACCCCTGTAATGGAGCCTAGGTGATATAGCAGACGATTTGTGTGTAGATCTGTCTTCTTGTGGAACTTCTCGTGACTGACTCAGTAGAAGTGATTCCCCCTAGCAGGGGTCTCTCTCCAACCTTACGTGACTTTATTATACCACGGTTACTATGGAAAAGGACATAGCCACAGACAGAATGAAATGGATTCAGCAAATGTACACTTCAATGCATAGCACTTAGATAAGCATTTCCAATCATGATGGTTAAATAAATTATAAAGTACAAGCAATTCTATAAAGCAAGAACATCCTGAGTTTACAAATAAATTATGTCCTTCATACGTCAAATAGGTGATGGATGTCAGATAGCAGTTTCAGCTAGGGAAATTGGGGAAGGAGCTGAAATTTAGAAAAAGTAGTATCTATGTGTACATAAAATCTTTAGGCGAGTGAGTGTTTTATTCAGATACCCATTCACACGCATATTATACAATATATAAGGTGGCTAAATTCATATAGAGAGTATATGTCATATAGATATAGCTGAAACTGCTTTAAGCACCACTTTTATTACCATCATTTTATTATAAAGTATGCTCCAGAGATGAGTAGGGCCACTCAAAGTTTTACAAAATGCATCCTCTCCTCCATGCTTGGGAGATGTTGAAAGGTCAGTTTGAATGGGTGTTGCTTGGGCTCAAATAACCTACCATGGATTTTTTTTCCTGCAACAGGAACATCTTGGACCACCTTGATCAAGCAGGCTGGAAGTTAATGCTTGAATCTGAGTACCAGGAATTCAGTAGCAAAAGGTATTCTCAAGATGGTACGTAAAAGAAGTTCATATCAACTCCACTGGCAAATTTGTGGCCAAGTTTGGATAGTCTGACAACAGAAGTTTGAGAAACATGCCACATCTGCTTAGTTGGCCAGAGGCAGATGCTCCAATAAAATAAAATAAAAACTTTCATCTGGAAATAGTTTAGAAAAAAATTGGTTGCTCTCATTTCTTGACTATTAGCTAGAGCAGAGGAAAAATTCTATGAAGCATCATAGGTGCTCAGCTATTATTTTGCAACCTTCGTGCAAGGTGGAAGTTATTAGCTAAAAATTAGTTAGGAAATTGTCGAATGAGCCAAAGAATCACAGCCAAGGCTTCTCTGGCTCTGAAGCATATGATCGCCAAGTGCAGTCACCAGAGCATATGGGCCACTGCTTTCCCCGCTGACATCTGTGGTAGCGAGTTACCATTTAATGAGAGTTTGCTTGATGTTTTACATGTTGCTTATGATCAACAATAACCATTTTAGATGTTGCTTGCATGTGTCTTTCATCATATATGCCATTTGCCACAGGCACATCACTGTTCCATGCCTTGATGCCAAAATGTCTGTGGTACAGCTCTTTCCCTCAACACAGATCAGGGAAATATTTTGTGAGCTAATTTAGCTCACCTGCTTTCCTTCAGTCCTCTGCCAATTAGAGAAGGCCTGCATGGGGGCTCAAAAGGCACAGGGGTGTTGTTTCATTTTATAAGGAGCAAATAGTCACTCTCCATTTTGATCACACATTATCTGTTTATATTATACATATAGTGGCAGAGTTAATCCTAGAGGTTTAGAGTGCACCTGACCTTAAATTATTGACACCTAAATGCATTTTTCTATTTATTTTTATAAATGTTTAAACCATTTTTCAAAGGTTTATACGAGGCAAATACAGCCACACAGCTTTATAGGCAGGAGAACATGCATAGATAATAACACAGCCCTCGTTTTAAAATATAGTTTCTATAAAATACAGTGGCATAAATGGCCAGCCTGCTGGTGAGTGGGGGCTGTAAAGGTTTTATGGACAGAGTTTTGCAATGAGCGTCATACATTATGCTTTGCTGCTTGTAAGTAGCTGCCCTAACTCAAACACATAAAACATAGCTGTACCACCACACAGATTTCCATTGGTTTATCTATGCACCCTCTTAACCTTATTGTTTTTAACTCAGGAAAGTGAGAAGATGTGTGTGCTATGGCTGTTACTTGTTTTCTGATGTCAGTGTTTAGGAATGCAAATAAGGAAAATTGGAGGGAGGGTTTGTTTGACATGGACAGCAAACAAAAAAATACCATACTAATCTACAACATTGAATATGATGTAGACATATGAATGGTATTTCCACCACCCTCCTCTACCCCTCAGGAGCTGCATTTTGCCCTATGGGGAAAATAGTTTCGGATGTTTTCTGTGTTTAGAAAATAGCTTGGGGGAAAGTGTTACATTCCCCAATTCCCAAAGAGGAAGCATTGGGGCACCACCTTTGGCCTTTTAAGACACTGCCCAATCCTCCATCATCACATCTCATTTGACCCTAGGATTTTGTGCTTCCAAGTTATGCCTGTAATTCAGCAAGTGACACTTGCACATGATGCCTTCTTGGTTTGATCTAGCGAACTTATCTTAAGCAGCACATGTGTTCTTACCAGGCACCAAGAGGCCATGAAGTAGCTTTGCAAATGTTGCAAGCTTGGGCCTTGGGAAATTACCTTACTTGCAAATATTTATTTTGCAGGAAATTTCAAGGAATGTGAAGGCAGGTCAGAAGAAAGTGAGGTGAGAACATATTTCAGAGGAAGATCAGAATTTTACCATTGTTATAAAAGACTTTGTTCATGCACTTGGATCAGGTAGGGAAGACCGCATGTTTTTAGGGCCAGGCTTTTGGTAGTCTTTGTCTGTCTTCACAGCACACAGAGCTGATGTGTGACATTTGTGCCATTGCTGTTGTACTGTAGATTCATTTAATGACTCATGAATAATCTGATGAACTTTTAATAATGCAGTTGTGACGGTAAATTGTGATACTAGTTGTTTAATATTTCTGAATGCCTTGTTTTGCGTCTCACAATAACTTACTGAGAAAGAGAAAGCTGGATCAAGTGGTGTCTCATCTTGCAATGACTACTAAAAATAAAATTGGCAAATTTTGGAGTTTGTTGATAGAAGTGTTTTGAAGAGATAGTGGAAGATGCTTATCAAGCAGAGATGCAATAAGGTGTTGCTCATTTAACTCTCCCCCTTTGAAGTATTATGTTCTGATCCATAATATATGTACATGTATACAGAAGCAGTCCTCCTTGTCCCCATCCCTAGCCTGATAGAGAATCAAATATGGCAAAAAAGTGTCTCCTACCCAATCCAGCAGATGGAGCAGTACATATGCTGTTCAATTCTTTAAAAATGTATCTCACAGATCAGAAAGGAGAAAGGGGGCTGGATTCATTTTTTGCAGATCTACTTTTTCTACTGAGCAGGTTTTGCAGCTTTTTAAAAGGGCTGTTTGTGTATTGGTGCTGTGATGTGCATTGATGTGCATCTAAACACAATACATGTCCTCCTTGATCATACAAATGGTCCATCTAGTCCAGCATCCTGTTTCTCATGGTGCTCAACTGGAAGTCTCTGAGAAGCAGGGCATGAAGACTTGCCTTGTTGTGGCTTCAGCACCTGGTATTCAGTGCCTACTGACCTCTCAACCGAAAGCTTCCCTATAGCAATCTTGACTACTCTCCATGAATTTGCCTAATCCCTTTTAAATCCATCCCAACTAGAGGCCACCACCACACCCGATTGCTGTAAATTCCACAAACTAGAAGGATGCTGGTCTGATCTACCATAACCATTCCAATGTTCATAGACCCAGAGCCATAACAGGTAGGGAAGCATTTGCATTATCTCTGTAACCAAATGAAGGCAGCTCTAGGACAAACGTAGACACACCTCAGAAAAAAAGAGGCAGTGGTCAATCAACATCACTGGTCTTCAACTGGTGGACTGAGATGTGCTAGTGGGTTAACAGGAGCACCACCACCATGCAATATAAGGTAAAAGGTTAAGAAATTGGTCCCCAAATTCATGCTTGGATTAAAAGTGGATCCTGGGTCTGAAAAGAATGAAGATACCTGGTTAACATAAACTAAGAGAAATAGTAATTATCTTCATTTGCGCATCCATGTAAATACCACAATCTGAGTACAAAAAGTAACAGCTAACAAAAAAAAAGCCGTTAAGACTTCTGCTTTCCTAGTGATGTCAACTGAAGTCTTGTTATTTTGCCAGAAAATCCACATTTATGTTCTTTAATAACAAAGTGGACCTCTCCTCTTCCATACTATCAAATATTTTGGGTTTCATGTACATGGTTTAATATCTTTTTTCTCTTTGAGTGGCCTTACTCTCGTGTGTAACAATAAATGACAGTTAACATTTATTTATATGCTGTATCGGTTAAGAAATATCTCTACAAACACAAGTTACGTAGAAACAGCAAGTCAGAAATAGGATAAAACACCGAGGGAGGGGAAAACAGGCTGTAAATACATTTCAGAAAATGTGTTTTGATTTTTTGTCTTTTTCTTTTTCTTGACTAGCACCATCTGTACACAAGAAAGTATGAACATAAATGTTTGGATAATAAAGATTTGCAAGGCACTTAAGACAGTCTTCCTGTGTATTTTTACTTCAATGGTGCTCTCAGCAGCAGTCGGTCCTACATCTGCTCTTCCTCCCTCTACAGCTATTGTTGAGGGGTAAAGTCACTTCTGCCAGCAGTTCCTATTTACAAACATGTCCTTAAAGATTTCTCAAAGTGCTCTTTCAGGCTAGGAGATTCCACATCCTTATTTCTCAGCGTCTTTGCTTTTCATCATCATCCTCATCATCTAGACAATGTATGCACCACTCTTCAGCATAAGAGGGGGGAAATCTCTTCCACACACAGTCAAAACATGACACCAACCTTCATCCTCATTCTAGGTCTTTGGGGTGCTGTTCAAAAGGGAGAAAGGGGAGTGGCAGTAGTCCAAAATGTTCTTGAGGTTAATTCTTCACCGACGCCCAGAAGTGATGTCAAAGCAGGTGATCATCATGAGGTGGGCCTTGCAATAGTTGACACGGTTCTCTAGTCGCTCAGTCACGCACTCGAGAGCCTCCAAGTACTCCAGGGAATCCAAGTCAAATACTTGCTCCAGATCAACTGTGGGAAAGGAAGCAAAAGGCCCAGCACATTACCCAAATTGGTAGCGCAAGCCCTACATCGCTGTTATCTTTAAGGGCTCATTCACACAGGTGTGTGTATTACTCAAGGGACTGGATTCAAAGAACTGTGAAAGGAAAGAGTTTGTGCAAGAAACGGGCAATGCTATGACAGGTCGATTCTATAGCAGGCCTCAGTGGCCTCAGTGGAAGAACATGGTTAGATTTGTTTTAGCTGTCCTCATACAATGATCCTGAGTTCAGAAGTCACCATCTGCATGCAGAAAGGCAAGTGAACTTATGTACAGGCTCTGCTGAAAATGCTCATAACAAGTACAGTGGTACCTCGGGTTACATACGCTTCAGGTTACAGACTCCGCTAACCCAGAAATAGTACCTCGGGTTAAGAACTTTGCTTCAGGATGAGAACAGAAATTGTGCTCCGGCGGCAGCAGGAGGCCCCATTAGCTAAAGTGGTGCTTCAGGTTAAGAACAGTTTCATGTTAAGAACGGACCTCCAGAAGAAGAAGAAGAAGAAGAAGAAGAAGAGTTTGGATTTGATATCCCGCCTTTCACTCCCTTTAAGGAGTCTCAAAGCGGCTAACATTCTCCTTTCCCTTCCTCCCCCACAACAAACACTCTGTGAGGTGAGTGGGGCTGAGAGACTTCAAAGAAATGTGACTGGCCCAAGGTCACCCAGCAGCTGCATGTGGAGGAGCGGAGACGCGAACCCGGTTACCCAGATTATGAGACTACCGCTCTTAACCACTACACCACACTGGCTCCAGAACGAATTAAGTACTTAACCCGAGGTACCACTGTAATATGAAGTTCCCTGCACCACATGATAAAAAGTAAATATTTTATGGACCTTTCATAGTACATAAAAGACTTAAGGCCACAATCCTAAAGCCACATCATAAGAGATGTGGCAAAGAGGGCCTCCATCAGTGGGATGGTGGAGTGCCAGGTACATCCACAGGAAGCTCTGTCCTGTCAGTGGTGCATTGTTAGTGGTAGGGCACATTGACCCTCACCCCAAAGGGCAGAAACTACACCAGCCCTGGAGCTGGCATAGAGATTTTCCTTCCTACTGATGTCAAATAGTATTTTCTCAACCATGGGAGCTCAGCACCACCACTTTAGGATTGCGCAGTAACAGGTTGGCTGCAACACGTGCTTTTGTGGATTAGAGCCCTCTTTTTCAGGTGCCCAAAGTCCTATCCTTAGTGTTATTCTCTGCTCTAAGTAGCTAGCAGCAAAATACTTTTCCTTTATAGTTGAGGTACCCTCACCTATTAATTTAGCCAGCTTTGGCTGTATCTTTTATACATTTTGTTTGCTTCTTTAGAAGAATCCTTCCTAATTTGAATATGGGATTCTTTAATCTCTTTAAGAATGAGCTGTATGAACTCTATCCTTTTCTAGCTATATGTAAAAGGGGGGGGGGGAAACAAATTAATGTCTTCATAAGTCATTTCAACCAAATTTGCCTGAAAGTATTATTTCACAGCAGGAGAGCAGATTTAAAATATAATTCATATGTCTGAGTGATCTGAGGGCAAAGTGGGGTGGGGAGGGAAATCTCATTTTCAGAAGCTCTGGAGTGAGACGCATAAGCGTTAATCTAGTGATGGCAATATTCCTCACTAGAATGCTGCATAATTCCTGGCTTTGACTCTTGAGCAAATAGGCCCACTTGGTTCCAATGTCACAGTTTAATAGGAATTATGCAGGAACAGTTTTAGAAATGCAGTCCATCCAAATCTGCTCCAGGTCAAACATCAGCACAGGCTTTGCTTATAAACATAGTAGTTCGTGACTTAGCTACAGCACCAGTAAAGTTTTGTGTCAATGAAAAAAACCAACTATAGGCAGTAAAACCTTACATTCACTGAGCCATTTATTAGGATCCAGCATCAGGTACTGTTTGGTCACTTCCAGCTCCCTCATTAACCACTCATACTTGGCCTTGACCTCTGCAATTCGCTGCTGCCGGTGCTCCAAGATTTTCAGTTTAGCGTTGAAGCAAATCACCTCCTGCTCAATAAGATATATGAAGGGGAGAGTCAAGGGAGGGGTGTGTGAAATAAAGGCCAGATTAGATCTTTCCCCAGCCAAATTAACTTTAATTTGGTAGCAACAATCACAGAAACTCAGGAAATGAAGCAAAAAATTAAAGAAATAGGCCTTTGACAATGAAGGGTTCATTGGTTATTGTGGTCTTTTCAACGGCAGATGACCTGTTAAAATATATTATTCAAATACATTGTACTCCGCAATACATTTCATTAGATGCTCTGGTTGTTATGTCACTGCAAAAAGATTTAGGAAAAGTGGAAAAACTCAACTTTGAGGCTACAACTCAGAGGGGCTGAGCTAGAAGTTAGACGTTCCCAACCCCTTATTTTCTTCACAGAAGTAATATAGGTATTTGTAGGAATATTCAGTGGATATGACAAATGTACTCAGCCAATCAAACATCACCTCTTCTTCCTTGCAAACATACCACCTGATCAGTGTTTTGTCATGGCTGGTATTTAAAATCAGAAATGAACTAATTGGGGAGAAAACAGCCCAGGGAGGGGGGGAGGTGTTTATGCAAGGGAACAATAGAGATGCCTTATGTACCTTTTCCTCCTGCTGACCAATCCTCCTTGTAAGTATCTGTATAGATTCTCTTTTGGAGGTGTGAATTTGGCCAGGTATTCCATCTCTGTGAGAATTACATTTCTGTCTATTCTATTGGGTTTATTCATTTGCTTCAACCACCCACCCCCCGCCCCAAGGGAATTGCTGGACAGAAACCCACATATATGATGAACAAGTTATAGTAAGATTGAATCAACATCTTCAGAGTTAAAGATCAGAAATAAATTAGGAATGCCTCACATTGTTGTCCCCCATGCGCCGTCGTTGGAGCCGCTCCACATCATCAATCTCATAAACTTTGATCTCAAAGGGCTCTCCCATTCCTCTCTGGGAACTTCTCAGAGGTCCATCTACCCAGCGTACTGCTGGGCTGGTAGGTTTCCTTATAGGAGATGTTGTGTCAAGCGATAAAGCTGGGATGAGTCTCCGTCTCTGAGAACCTAAGCAAGGTCACAGTTATAAGGTTTTGTTATCAAAGGTTTTTGTTATCAAACTCTCATTCTTCTCTTCAAACAAGAGTTTACAACATGCAAGGAAACAAGACTGAGGAAAGCTGCCTATTTGCTCTGAACATTACCATCAAATATACAATAATACTGCAGTCCACAAGTGCTGACATATCTGTAATGTATCACTAAATTTATTTCTTGCAAAATTCTAGTGTTGTTTAGCACAGTATAATCTCACTTAGCATCCAGTCAGGATCCTTCTCTGGTCTGAGCAATGAGCTGCTTGCCTTTACCTTGCCCCACTCTCAACAGCTCAGGAACTAGGTCTGATAATTAAGAGTGAACAAATCTTCAGAGTATACATGATTCTCACAAAGAGACACAATGGGACAGAAGGGAGGTGAGGAAGTGCCTCAGGTAGCAAAATGTCTTGAGCCAATCATGGGTGGGCAGAGCTGAAAGGGAAGCAAGCCTAGCAGGTGCAGACCCCATCTCTCCCCATAAACCCATACAGACCTAAACATGCTTAACCTAGCACCACTCATGGTGCACTAGAGCCACTCTTGTGGCATCTCAGACTGACTTACAGTCATAAACCACTAGCAGAAAGAGAACTATAATCTTTTGACAGATTGTTCCTTTTTTAAAAAAAAGTAGCATTTTTCACTGGATTTACCAAACGAGGACAACACCCTTTCACAATATTGTCCACCATACGAATCTCCACATGATCCCACCTGCAGATAAGGCTAGAATTCACTTTGCTACTGCTTTTTAAATGTTTCTGCTCGTATCAGGGGACTTTTGTTTTTCCTATTGATCATTTTGTCCAATACACTCAGGAACTGCTAGCCTTAGAATGACATGAAGGTTTTTCTCAGGAAGGGAAGAATAGGAAGATGGCTAGCTAAGACTGTTGGAGGGGGACAGGTCCAACCCACTTCTCCTCACAAAAGATCCACCCATTTCTATTATCTCCTCTTCTGGAAACAGATTCATATTTCACCTCCTGCTAAAGATCCAGTATTTTGCCTCTGTGAGCTTGACTGACCAGAATCCTGTGTTTGTGTTATTTGGATCCTCACATTTTGAACTACATTTGCAACTGCTCATTCGTGTTGCTGTAAACAATGAACAACAGTGTGAGGGGAAATGAGAAAAAGCATTCCTCTCCTACCTGTAGAACAACAAGCAGAGAAACAATTCTCTCTTACTTGCAGAGAAGGTGATTTGAAACTTAATCTATTTTAAATAGGCATTGATTAATGAGCTGGTTATTAGTCTGGATACAGAAGGTATAGGGTGACTTAAGAGGAATTCCTGCTGTCCCAGAGTCCCTCTATTTAATCTCTGTGGTTTATCTGATTTCACTTGAGATGGGTTGTGTAAGAAAATATATCTATACAGTAGTGTTTTATGGTGAGTGCCACCAAGGTTTCATGATACCACAGAAAGGAAAGACTTAACTGGTTCAAACAGCAAATGCACATACTCTATAGTGCTGAGCATGAACCAAATATACTTCTATATCTATATAAAACACACAGTGGACATCTGCTCTACAGCAAGCAGAGAGCAATGGGAGTTTTGGCAAGGTTATTGTCCATCTGTCTGTCTATCTATACACATATGCGCTTCCCAGCAAAACTCACCCTTATATCTCTATTTCTTTTGCGAACTGAAAATGAGTGAATCCCTCTTTACACAGTCTAACTGAATCAACTGCCAATCTCAGAAGGACAATTTTATTTTATCATGCTGTTAAGAACAGCATGCATTGCACCTGTTTCCGAGAGGATCAAGTAATTTATTTTTTAAGGTTCAGATGCATTGGTTGTGAAAAGTCTAGCAAGACAAGAAACCTGGGCAACTTTAAAACAACAATGGACAATATGTGATAATATTCAGTTACCCCACAGGGGTAATGCCACAGCTATGGCTCAGCTATAGGGTGCAAACTACATGACCACAACAAAAAGTTACAATAAAAAGACAAGGAAGGGGTTGGATATGCAACCACATTGTATAAGATTATGCATGGTAAGTTGAAAGTAGATACAGTGGTACCTCGGGTTACAAACACTTCAGGTTACAGACTCCACTAACCTGGAAGTAGTACCTTGGGTTAAGAACTTTACCTCAGGATGAGAACAGAATTTATGCAGTGGTGGCGCGGCGGCAGTGGGAGGCCCCATTAGCTAAAGTGGTACCTGAGGTTCAGAATGGTTTCAGGTTAAGAACAGACCTCCGGAACGAATTAAGTTTGTAACCAGAGCTACCACTGTAGAAGTTTTTCCCCCTTTCTTATAATACTTGGAGTCATCCAACACTGAACTACTAAGGACACACAAAAGGAAGTACTTCTTTTAAAAATGATTAAAAGGCATATTAATGGTGAACAGGACTATCAATGGCTCCAATCCACTGGTAGAGGCAGCGTGCCTTTGAATTCCTGTCGCTAGGAATGACAAGAGGGGTGAGCGCTGTTGCACCAAGTTCTGCTTGTAGGATTCCCATAGGCATCTGAACAGGATGCTGAAATAGATGGGCCATTGGCCTGATCCAGCAGGCTCTTCTTATGTGTCTCATAAAAAACAAACATCCATCTTTGATTCTGTTTTCTAGTATTTCTACCTTATGACCCATCCTGATGCCTTTTTCTATGGGCAAAGGTAACTGTCAACAACCATAGTCATGAATTGGTTCCAAACCTTCCCTCATAAAAGGGGAGTGGAGTAATTTGATTCTACCCTGAAAGAGTCAGAATCATATTGCAACAGGTTATGGTACAGCATTTAAAACCCTGCTACATGAATAAGAATATCTGGGTGCTGACCTTGATTTGAGCTGATAGTTGAAGTCCTTGTAGGGGCAGACAGGATAGCAACAGCCAATGAATAAATGTGATAATCATAAGGAATTGGTGAAAAGTGTAAGATTAGAATAACATGGCCATATTCCCATACATATATTTATATGGATAGCAAGTCATTTTCTAATTAATCAAGGGGACTCAAGATACGGAGTCATGGAATCGTGAGACAAACAGCATATGATAGCTAAAAGCAGATAAGAATTTACAACATGAGGTGCAAACCAGGGTGTCAGGGAACTGACATCGGAGCCTAGTGGAGAGGTAAGGCTCCCTAATGATGCCGGAGAGGGAACCAGCAAGGAGAGAGGGAGAGCTTCCGCTGGGGAAGGAAACCAAGGTGACACCAGGAAGAAAGGAGAGGCTGAGAGTACTTTGGAGGGGAGGCTCCGAGACTCTTCCAGTGAGGTCAGTGAGGAGAGTGCAGGACCACCCCTTGGCACACCCACTCTGCGCAGAAGGCTTCCGCGCAGAGAAGCGAGGAGGAGGTTGGCTCTTAAGGAATTCTTATGTTGGAAGAAGTTTAGGAAACGCCCACTGACGGATTCTGCCAGTGACTGAGACAGTCGCGTTTTTAGGGCTGTCAAACCGGGAAAAGGTCCAGCTATACAACCAGCTCGGAGCAGTTTGGAATTTACGCACAAGCAACCCCAATTCCCATTACTCAGGGCATATAGGAACATGCTTGGGCAAGAGTTTTAAATAGAAAGTTGATGCACAGAAGGGTGGTTTTTTTTGTTTTTTTTTGTAAGAACAGTGTGGCAAATGTCTAAATAAGGAATCTAAGGGTGGGACATGGTATACTGTGTTAGGGGTCCAGATTTGCTGATCAGAATAGAACAGCAAGACAAGTAACTGGGTGTGAGTTTATCACCAAACAGCAAAGATCTGGAGAGCCAATTGGAAAGAGACACCCAAAGTGGGATGGAGACAAAGAAAGAGGATAAAAGGCTATGATCAGATAGATACAAGAGTGTGGAAAGTATTTGTATGTGTTGACCATTTTCTGTTATTTTTTACTTGCTCTCTATTCTGTTATCAGACTCCAATGAACTCCATGTCTGCATCTGCAAGCAGGATAGTAGCATCCCTGTTAGGGACGGCTGGAGTATCTCATGAAATAAAACTTTTACAATATGACTATTTCCTCCTAGACTGACCAATAATGTGGACAATTCTTTTATTGTTCATGTATTCAGGGTGACATAAATGCATTATTTGAGACTAGGGAGGCAGCATTGAACATCATTTCACATGGGGGAAACTGAGTAAAATCTCCATAAAAAACCCCACATTTTTATCTGCCATTATTTTATCTGTTGTTTAATTGTACCAAGCAATGCTTTCCGCCATCACCCCCAACCTCTCCCACAACCGCCCTGTGTTCCCTGGCCTAGCATCATTAGTTTTGAGGCAGATCATTTAGAGTCTGTAAATGAGCACTACTGGTGCAATGTCAGGAGGCAGTTCCTCATTGAGCTTGGCAGATTGACAAGTAATTTGGGAGAAGTCCCAGAGAAGATGTAGGTCACAGCAGACAGTGTCCAACAGCTACACATCTCTAGCCAGCCATTGAATAGCAACACGCCTCCTCACCCCCATGCTTATCTTCACTGGGGCTAGATTTCAATACACTATTGCTATGCCAGTTGTCTAATGCTATTGTGTATGGAGATGATTCTGAGCTGGTTATTGTCCAAGGCATGCCTTAAAAAAAATGAATTAGCTCAGTCCCTTTCCCAGCTTTCCTGAAAGAGAAGGGGTAAGGTCCAGACAAGCTAGTGGCAATTGTGTTCCTGTAAGCGAATTCCTAGCCAGCCAAGTTAGCAGGTTTTATTTACAAGTAGTCTAATGGTGTCCAACTCAATCATGCATGTTCCACAGAGCCTTCAACATGCACAATAGCCCACTGCTACTTCCTCTATTAAATCATTCCTATATTCATGCGGTCGAGAGCTCAGTGCCAGCACGTGGTAGTCAAGCGTGTAAAAAATGATTACTCGGATCCCTTTCAACACAGATTTGCTGCATGAAATGGCCTGGCTGTGACCTGGGAAAATCAATGCTGTTGTTTTTAATGAACAAAAAAAATTGTGATTGGGGCCCATTTCACCATCTCTGCTTTCCAGCCAGCAGTTAAGTGTTTAAAAGGGTCACCAAACACACACACAGCAGCTCCTTTTGCTACTGTGAACATCACCAATAAGATTAAGAAATAACTTTTATGTATGAATTGCCATCACTGTTGCCATCATCAAAGCAAGTACGTGAGATGCTGCTTTGAAATGCGACTAAGTTTCTCTTGAACCAAACACTGCAACTGCAATCCATCACAAGAATTTAGTGTGTGTAGCTCCACTTCAATCTCTGGTGCCTTGCAGCTCATCTGAAACTGGGGGTGAATTCTGGCACTTTTGGATGCAAAGAGAAATGATCTGCTTGTTTGTTTCTTCATTTTTGACAGCATGTTTTCTTACGGCATATTTTTTGGCATTAGAACTAAAGGTCTTTAGTGTTTCACAGTTTCTGTTCAGATAATGTTGGAGGAGAAAGTTTTTTCCTGTGCAATGTGTGGAACTGCTTTGAGTTTTTCATTTTGATTTTATATTTACATCTGCATAAGTATGTGTGCATTTGATATTCCATTATTAAAATGCACAAAGTAGGGAGGTGAAATTGGAAGGAATCCAAAGACCTCTTGGTCCAATCCCCTTTCCACACCTCATTGCAAGGCTGAATAGTCTGTGTTTCAGCTGCACCGGTCATGCAATCCAGATCACAGTCAGATCACAGTGTTGTGCAAGCATTGCAGTCAGGGGGATGGTGGAGACTCCAAATATGACACTTCTTAGTCTGCTTGTAGTAACTCATTATCAAGAAGCAACAGATGAAACTGAAGGCAGCCCTCTTTAGGGAAGTTTTTAATGACTGATGTTTTAATGTATTTTTAATCTTTTGTTGGAAGCCGCCCAGAGTGGGTGGGGTATAAATTATTATTATTAAAATATTATTATTACTACTACTACTACTACTACTACTACTACTACTACTACTATTAAAGTTTGGGTGGAATGGATATTTTCAATTTGGGGTGGATGGCAACACTTAAAGACAACAGCAACAAAAGACATAGTATAACTATCTCCACGTTCTATGCATAGCTATTTTAGAAATCATTTTGTTGCTTCCAGTGACCCTGATATTGATAGATTCCAGCTTTCTCAGAAGATGCAATATCTCCACCAACATCCATTCTCAAATAAACCCGGTTGGTATTACAACTTATTTTCAAATATCCATTTTTGAATTTGTATTCCTCTGTTCTTACAAATGACACCATTAATTAGAAGAGCTTAAAACCAAGATGGAGGTGGAGACTAACAATCTAACTATTGGCACTTTTAGTCTTTTTCTCTTGTGACATTCAGCAATTGCTTTGCCAAGGAAACTCAGTATGAATTGTAATATTTAAAAAAGCTACACCGTTCATAAAACGTTTTAACGTGGAAGGAATCATAAAGGTTCCTATGTAAAGCAAAGTGAAAAAGAAAAGTCTCTGACACTGTCCTAAAACACTCAACACTGTCAGGCAACAGATATGAGCACCATGGGCCCTACACCTGCAGTATTAAATATTAGGAAATGTTGCTTAGCACTTATTCCAATAGTGAACATAAGTGATGAGTACTACCAGAATTGTAGTCACAACAGAGGTACAACATAAGTATAAAAACGGTTTTAAAAGCCTAAAGCTACAATCCCTGAAGTGTTGGAAGCGAGAGGGGGAGAGATTATAAAGGTGCTGCCTGCTGGGCTCTCACTGGCAGGCAAGGGTGGGGGGAAATCAATTCAGATTGCATTTAAAGGCTAGCTTACCAATTCTACACTTTCTGAAACCGTATGTGAACCCAAACACAGCTATGCTTTGAAATTAGCACTGATCTGATTTTTTCAAAGCAGTTACCCACTAATTTGTACAAAAATGCATACACTATAGTACACATATTAGTAAAAATGACATACAAGATCCATTGTGTAATTAGCAAAACTGCATATAAAAATGTGCATAGTAAGAGAAATAAGCAGCAAAAAGCTGATGAATTTTTAGATGACTTAAAAAAAAACTGATGTAGAAATGTGCAGAACTATGACTGGAAAAATTAGATACAGAGAGAAACAAAAATTAACATATTTGGCCATCCCTACTGGTAAAGCAGAACCAAGGGTGGTGTTCTTCTGTCCATTTCTGGTCTCAATTCACCATCCTATTTCCACTGAAAACAACAGAAGGCAAAGGGGAGGGAGAGGTTTAGCACTCATGGAAGAGTAAAATTGGAAGGGACCCAATGAGTCACCTGGTCCAACCTATTGCAAGGCAAAAATATCTCAATTTTTCTTCTGATTTTTTTTTTCTTTTAGGGATGTGCAAGAGGACTGGGAGGGTTTAGGATTCTTTAAGAACTTAAGAACACCTTGCTGGATCAGGCCAGTGGCCCATCCAGTCCAACATCCTGTTCTCACAGTGACCAACCAGATGCTTGTGGGAAGCCATAAGCAGAACATGAGTGTAAGAGGCCTCTCTCCAGTTGTGGTATCAAACATCTGGTATTTCAGCCACACCCAACACGCTCCCCTTTTGGCACCACATAGGCCAGCTCTTTGGGAGGAGCTGGCATTGTCAAGAGAGGTAAGTCTGGCCAATGAAGACTGTGCATGCACTAAGGAGCTGCAGAATGTGCAATCGTTGGAAAAGAAAGAGGAAGAGGAAGGAGGAGCCTGAAATGCCCTGCTTGGAGGAAAGGGCTGGCCGGAATCCTGTACAGAAGCCTCCCTTTTAGGAGGGCAGATAGACTCCAACACTTTGTTGCAGGTTTCACTTGTCTGGTTTAATTTCCTTTCCCGAGCCCTCTTCTGTTTTCTACGAGCCACACTGAATTGAACAGGTCTCTCTTTCTAAGAATGTGGTCTTTGCTGCTATGTGACATGCAAGATCAGCTGAGGCCACGTTAAGCCCTACTAACCAAATCTCAGGAACCAATAGCTAGATTTTCTCTCCTAAAGCAGCCAACCATATAAGCTATTATATGCTCCAATATCCCTGTGCTTGATCTCCCTTCCAAGTGCTCTAGCCCAGCCCTTGCCAGCAGGCAGCCAGCCAGGAGCAAATTACATTGGGGCCCTTTGTCCATCGGTAACAAGCTGCTCTCTAAAAGATTGACCATGAAGCCCCATTCTTTAAAAAGATAAAAAAGGAGAAATACCCAGCCATGCTGATACTTTGCACATTTTCAGTTCCGAGCTTGTTGCTTTACTGAAAAGCAAATATGAAAGTGCGCACAGGCAATTTTCAAACCTATGCAGCCACATGCTCCTAATGAAGGGAAATGGATTCTCCCTTGAACCAGTATTACAGTCAATAATTAGTCATAGTTTCAGGAAGACCCAAGAACCCTTTGATCTAGCTAACTATATATAAAAAGGGACATGAGCCTGTTTTATACAAACCAAATAAAAGTTGCAGGGAGGGGAGTCGCCTAAGGAAGATGTGCTTTAGAAAACCTCATCCTGTTGCAAATGATACCCAGTCTGTGCTCGAGGGCTTGCTATGGATTAGAAACGCCACAGGGGGACAAGAACTGGAAGCCGATAAATAGCATGTATGAAAAAGCCAATGCATCTGTGAAGATTGTTTGAGAGCTTAAGTGTATGTCTGAGAGCCTGTTGTATAATGTAAATCTAATCACAGGTTTGCCTTCTGTGGCCTTCTTATATTCTTTAGCTCCCAAAGACTCATGAGCTCATAGCATTGCACCTGGGGGGAAATGGATATTCAGACTAAGGCTACAATCCTATGTACACTCCCCAGGTCTTAGTCACACTGAACTTTTGAAGAGCGATGAACAGAATTGCATTGCAAGAGAGTCAAATTCACCACTGAAAGAGCATTGTAATAAAGTGGACCCTTGAATTATGTACTGCTCTGGATACATAACTTCCGGGTTTTGCCACGCATGCATGCGCAGAAGCAGCGGCTCCAGTTACGGACTTTTCAGGTTAAGTACGGACCCCTATGGTCCGTATGGAATGAATTTTATTTGTATCCGGAGGGTCCATTGCAGCTCATTCTCATGCCCGTTTGGGTTGACTACGATTTAAAAATGAACACGATATTTAATACAATTACCTAACTGCCAATGACCTAACAGCACATGATCTTAACATACGTAGCTATCATGTCATTTTTTTAAAAAAGTGATGGTGCGTGAGAGAGGGCTGCCTTCACCTTGGCAGCAGCAGAAACAGTTCTGAAGTGAGAGAATCAGATCCCCAGACGCCTAAGTGCCCCTTAGCCCCACCCTGGTGGAATAATCTGACTGGGGATGATCACTCTCAATGTGTTGTTATCAATTTTCAATTGGTTATGAATTACATTTGTATGAATGTGGTTATTATTAGACGTCACCTTTAAAAAAAAATGGTAGAAAGTGGCATATGCATCAAATAAAATAAAAATAAGCCATGGTATCTAGACCACAGCTTGACCTCATTATCGGAAAAAGCATGATTCTGGCACAGACCTAGTTTCCAGAAAAGTGATAGCACTGGATTATCCTTCAGCATAGCATCCCTAATTTTAAAATGGCAAGGCATGATCTAGCCAAAGTAAAGACCTTTTGAGTTCTGTACTGTTTTCAAGGACAAAGGGTGAGTGAGAGAAGCATGTACAACCTGTTTTGGGGGAGGGCAATTGGGTTGATGTTTTTATTTTGATTATGTATTTTGTGGTTTTATATTTTGATTTTATTCTGTGAACAGCCCTGAGACCTCTAGGAATAAAGGTAAATACGGGACCCCTGACCATTAAGTCCAGTTGTGACCGACTCTGGGGTTGCGGTGCTCATTTCGCTTTATTGGCCAAGGGAGCCGGTGTACAGCTTCCGGGTCATGTGGCCAGCATGACTAAGCCGCTTCTGGCGAACCAGAGCAGCTCATGGAAACGCCGTTTACCTTCTCGCCAGAGCGGTACCTATTTATCTACTTGCACTTTGACGTGCTTTCGAACTGCTAGGTTGGCAGGAGCAGGGACCGAGCAACAGGAGTTCACCCCGTTGCGGGGATTCGAACCTCCAACCTTCTGATTGGCAAGTCCTAGGCTCTGTGGTTTAACCCACAGCGCCACCTGCATCCCCCTCTAGGTACAGGGCAGTATATAAACTCAATTAACAACAACAACTCCAACTGAAATCAATGGGACATGAATGTCTTCAACTGCCTAGGCTGTGTCCAGTACTTTCTGTCTTCTGCAATGAAGCAGTAATATTGCACAGAAGGGGGGAGTAGATGCCAAACAAGTCTGAAGCCCATACAAAATGAAAAAGGATGAACAAGGATTAAACGTTATTTACTGCATCTGAATCCTGGACCTGCCATGAATTGTCCTTTCATTCTTCCAGCACAGTGAGTGGATAATACCAGGGTTCAGCAGCAAATAATGGAAGGTTTAGACCCAATGTTAATAAAGCACTAAGAAAAGTCAACACATAGTTATGGTAGGTGGAAGTTGGTGACTAACAGGAGGATGTGTTTGTATTTGCCTGTATGTATGATTAAACACTATGTGTTTGTTTAGGCTATGTAACAATCAGGTAGCTGCAAGCAGTTTCCTGTGCTTATGAAATTTAGAACCTGAAATTTAAGCAGGACTAAAACTGAAAGGAGGTAAATTGCTCTTGTCTTTCAAAACCTGTTGCATACCCTTTGATGCTCAGGTTCTAAAACCGTTACTTAAGTATATAGAAGCACGGTAATGCACTTAAGGAAAACCAAAAGAAAACAAGATCTCAATCTCCAGGAGGCAGGGAGAAGAGAGGAATTTGTCTCTTCAGTGTGTGAGAACTTCAAAAGCAATCGTGAAACCTCACAAGACTGCTGGCGATTTTCTTAAAAGTCTTTGTGGCCTCTCTAAAAGGGGTTTTCTGTTGATTCATGTTGATCACGCCTGACAGCTAGCATTTCCGTTAATAATAATCATAAATAAACCAGACAAGGTCACCTGACCTGAAATGAGCATATCTACAGCACCGTATCCATTATAGCAGTGTGTATCCATGACAGCAAATCAGGAAGGGTCCAGTGCTCTTGACACCATAGTTTAAAATAATAGGAAATGCCTTGGGTTCTTTGAGATAGATATGTATATTTAAATTGCAATGGCAATCTTTTATACATGGACAAGGATTAAGGGAAAGAGATCTGCCTTTAAGAGGGGGAAAAACTGAAGCAAGACTATTCTTGACCATAAATTAATGCCAGCAGATTTCCCCATTCCACTCCAGTTTGAGCCTGGCCCACTGCTGCAGTCATAATCTTATGTTTATGTCCTCATAAATCTATTGACATGTAAAAGATTGTGCTTCCATCCAATACAGAATTATGACTTTATTGCTGGGGGGTGGGAATTCAATGAGAAAACATGCTATAAAAAGTGGAAGGCTTTATTTATTGACAATTGTTTAATGAGGAAAAAAAGATATTTGCATTGACTTTTTTCTTTTTTTTAAGGAATGACAAGGTGTTTAAATATGACCTGTTACTTCCAGGCTTAATTAGAAATGGGTACAATTCATTAAAAATGGTGGTCTGATAAAAATAGATGCATCGAAGCTCAAATTTAATATTTAACCCCTCCCTCTTCCATTTCACATCCCCTGCTTTGCACGGTTTAGTAAAGATGAGCTGCACACTTTGTGCTGAAGGTCAATGGATTCAAGATCTATCAGGGTAACAGGGCAAGTCATTTCCATCGAGTGTGTCTGAGTGCTGGAAGGGAGCTCAAGGGTCAAGCTGTCCCAACACCTGCATTATGCCAGGATTTTCTAGATCTAAACCATCCCTGACAGATGCTTATCCAGCCTCTTCTGAAAAAGAGGCGGATCCTGTATCATAGCAGGAGAAATGTAACTAAAGTGTGCCCAGGATCAAATATATAATCAGAGTGTGCCAGCCTTGTAATAGAGCAAGTCCCTTCCCTTTCTTGAGGAAGGATTTGAGAACATGCTCAGAAGAAACATGTCTCTACCATCTTGGCGATAGTAAACAAATCCTTTTTGGATAGGCCACATACCTTTTAGACCAGCCATGGCCAATAGAGTTCATTTGCAACTATAGGAAAGTAGGGCCTCCCATGAAGTGAGCTAGAAATGGAAAGTATATATTCCCCCTCACTTATGAAGCCATTCCACAAGGTCAGGCAAAAATCAGCTCTATCTGATGTAGGTTGAAATTCTCCTTGCTACTCAGCCTGCTATACTTTGGTCATTAGTATGGGTGCTAGCTTTGTATTCTAGGGTTGTCAGCACACTGGGAGCAAGAGGTGAAGGGTGGGGTGGCTTCTGTCTTGTGTGATCCACTTTTGCTTCACTGATTAATGAATGGGTCTCAGCTGGCACATTTGAGGGGTATTATTTTACACTCAAAGTGGCAGAAGAATGTCTATGGCAAATGATGTTTGATTCATAATGCGCTTGAGCATTAGAAATACGTATCCTGAACCTGTAATTACAAACTAAGGAGTAATTGCTGGATCAGCCTGAGGCCCATCTAGTCCAGCATTCATTATAAGAATCTAGGTGGTCTACAAGAAATTGACCAATAGTCCACTGCTGGAATGTGGTCTCTCTTTTGCCTTGTTGGATCAGTGGTTCAGAGGAAAAGGACTGGGTGGCCTTTCCACCTATGCAGCCCTTCTAGTGGAATATCTGCTTCATTTCTTGTCAATCCATCCACAGGGAATTCTGAAAGGTGGGGCTGGATCACTAGCAAACCCACAAATAGCTGAGAAGAGTGTGTAGCCCATTGGGATTGGGAAAAGGGAAAGAGCAAAGTTGAGTTTCAGGCTGTCCATTGAACAGGGACATGTAGCAGATCTTTCCATGGCTGGGCTCCCAGCAACATCTAGAATGTCACATAACCCCCACCCCAGATCTTTGTAGTCAATACTATTGGAAGAGTCAGTATGGTATACTGGAGAGAGAGTTGGATATTTCCCATTATACTACAGAGGGATTTCTATGACTTGGGACTAGAGCCATAGGTTGAAATCCTGCCATGGAAGTTATGGGTGAACATAAGGTTGTTATGAAGATAAAATGGCTCATCTCCCACATACTGTCCTAAGTTGTTTATCCCCCGAGGAAGAGGATAAACATGTGATAAATAAGACAGTAGGTAAGAAAATGTCCTCTACAGAACCTGCTTTTCTCATTAAAACACATTCATTGGTAAGAACAAACAGGAAGAATGCCATTCTAAAAGGGACACTGGGCTGGGTTGTTGAATATAAGGCAGAAATGACAAAAACAAAACAAAACCCTAAGGCTAGTGATGAAAATTGGAAATAGTTATGTCTTTTGAGAATTATTCTTGATGGTAGTCTTGAAAGAATAATATTCTCGTGCTCTAGTTCAAAATGCTTTGAGTCTTTGCTTTGGGCACAGAACAGTAATTTCCATCTGTACAGGTGAAGCAAAGTCTAGACAAATGAAGAATGGACCCTGAAAAATGCCCTTCCAGAGAAGAAGAAGAAGAAGAAGAAGAAGAAGAAGAAGAAGAAGAAGAAGAAGAAGAAGAAGAAGAAGAAGAAGAAGAAGTCTGAAGTCAGCCAAGTCAAGTTGGTGCCCACCAGTTGTTTTGGTTTACAGTTCCCTTCATCCCTGACCATTGGCTATGCTGACTGGGGCTGATGGAAGCTGGAGACCAAGGCATCTAGAGGTCAGCACCAGGCTGGACAAGGTTGGTTTAACAGAAGAACTGGCATAGTCACATATTTACTTACCTAACAAAAAGCATGGAAATTCTCTGTTAATTTCCCCCAGCTGAACTTCCATGCCATGCAAGCAGTAAAGATGATCTACAGTGTCACATACTATTCTAGTTCACAATTTGGGCACATGTCTTGGTCTCCAAGGACCGTTCATCCTCTTCTGCCCAATTCCTCCTGAGTTAATCACCTTAAAATGCCTTAATTTCCAATGGAAAAGTTTTTAGCATTCCCCCCAATAAGGTAAGTAACTCTGAAACCTACTTAGCAGGTCTCGGTGCTATTTCTCAATCTAGAAGTCTAAGGACATACCTGTATTTGAACGTTTCTTTGGATTTTTGAGACTTCGGCACCTCCCACTGAGGGAGCTGCTGTTCTCGCTCATAGAGTCTTGTGCTGAGGAAGCACTTCCCGTTGCTTCACTGTCTCTCATCATGCTTTCATACCCGCTGCTTCCTCCACTGTGGTAGAACAAGGCTGTTTTCCCCATGGCAGGTGGCAGCTCCCCGCTCAGGACACTGCTGTTGTCACTTCCGTGGCCACTGCTACAGCGGTGAGGCTTCCGAGGTGGAGTGATCTTGCTGTAAGGTGAAGGCAACAGGTGAACAGTTGGCTTCTCTTCTCCGTGGATGGCGCTGCGATCATCTGTGTCTGAGTTCCTACGCAACTGCAGCCCTCTGGTGCCTGTGCTTCCTTGCAGAAGTTCTGAGATCCTCCCATTGACGGCTCTGAGGGGCAGTTTTGAGGAGAGCCCAGAGCCCCTGTTCCTGCTGAGAGACTGAGTAGACCAGGACATATTCTTTCCATTGGGAGGCAAGCCTGAACTCTGCCCCACAGACTGAGGGAGGGACTTGGTAGAGAAGCTAAGTGTTTTGGTGGTTGAGGCAGCCAGGCTTCGAGCCTTAGGACTTGCCAAGAGGAGCTTGCTCACTGCAGAGATCTTTGATTGACTGGCCTTTGGCGAGGCCCCTGCAGACTGAGAAAGGCCTGAGTTTGTGGGTGAGGACATTGCACTGCGGTTGAAACTTCTCCCAGCTCTGGGCATTGTGGTGTCTTTCCCAGGACCCATCTTGGAGCTGACAGAGGACAGACTCTCTGCCCTTTCCAAAGACAGGCACTCATAATGGCTCCCACTGGACCTTCCCAAGGAATTGGTTCTGCTGGCCAGCTGCTCAAGTTTGGCACTAAACAATTTACTGCTACTATTGTTACCGCTCTCCATACTGGAACCCTTTTGTTTCCCATTCAGCTCATCGGGAAAACTAGCCAGGAAAGGTGCTGGTTGGTTCAAAGGGCTGCTGGTGCTGCTACTGCATGTGCTGTGCTGAGGGCTGGCCCTATTTTTCTGATCCAGGCTAGATTTCCTCACGGGAGGCAACGGCGGAGTTCCTTTTGGACGTGTGAGAACGCAGTGTTTGGGGGACGCAATCCTTCTTTCCAAGCTAGCTCTGGATGTCTGGGACCCAACAGAACAGCTAATGGCACTGTTCTCCTCAATGTAATGATAGGAAACCCCATCCAATTCCTCCAGCTTGCTGGCCTTCTGAACGCCTCTCGTGAGGCTGCCATTTTTAAAGCTCTCTGTAGTGTGTGCTGGGCTGTGGACTGTGGAACTGGAAAGTCCCATTTCACATCCATCTACAACCCTCTTCAGGTTTTCCGTTCCCGGGGAGCTGGAAGTCTCTCCGCTACTGCTGCTAAACCTGTCTGCTGACTTCTGCTTCTTATTTTGTTGAGTGATGGCTTCAGCCTTGGGGCCACAGCTTTCTTTTTTCACACTGTCTTCCCTCTTTAGCCAAGGATCATCAAATTTTATCTCTTTTCTTACACTGGATTCCTTCACCTCTTGAGGCTGGGGAACTTTTGCTGGTGACGACACTGCAGATATGGTCTCAGGTGGCTCTTGTGCCTTAAAGGGATTAACAGCAATACATGGATACACAGTAATGTTGGTCTTCATTGGAATGAAACCTTCACAACTGCTTAGGCTTGTGGTGTTTGATATGGTGACCATAGTCTTTCCCAGGGATGATATTTTACAACCTTTGATAGGTGACATTTTATTAATACTTTCGTCAGTAACCTCTGGCAGTACAAATATTTCCTCGGTGACTGGCTTTTGCTTGTCATTTATACAAACCACACTGCTGTTCTGTACGCCTCTTGCCAGTTCAGGAATGGGCGCATCTGCCAGTGCTTCCCCATGCCCATAGCATGCTTGGGCTATGAAGCTGTGGCATGACTGTTCGCCATCACTTCCAGTGCTCATTTCACTCAACCATGAGCTGATAGAGGAACGTCTGCTTTCAGCCTCTTCAGCTTTGTGATCCAGTCCCATTTTTGGAAGAGGCATAAACTGGGTGATACTGACCTCAGACACAGGAGCTGTACTGGCATAGCATTCAAGATCTTCACTGATGCTGCTGATAATGCTAACCGGCCTAGACCCGGAGGCCAGAGCTTGCACAGAACAATCACTGTTAAAGCTGATGATACTTGTTGGACGTCCGTTCTCCAGAACCCCACTAATGGTCAGTTCTTCAACCAGGGTGAATACCAGCTCATCTTCTCCGTTCAGCTCTAAGGGCTGCTGCACCGTGACCATGGTGGTGCTCAAAATCTCCTTCTTTGACTCAGGAGAAAGAGGTGGCTCTTGCTGCTGCTCCTGCTGCTCTTCGTTGTCAATGGGCTCCCCATAATCAGCACTGCTAGAAGACACAGACTTTTTCATGAGCTGTGGGCTCATGCCAATGGGAGGAGTGCGGATCTCTGGCTGCATCAGAGACTCACTGGACACCATCCCGGAGTCCTTGCTTAAGGATGACGGTGGTGGTGCAGGGTTGGGCAGCACCCCTTTCTGGGTGTAAACCTTGCACCTCTGAGAAGGAGAAGTGGGTGGCTTGTACTCGGATGTCTTGGAAAGGCTTGCAATGCCAAGCCGCGGGGAACCCATGGGCCGAGGCTTGCTTTCTACAAAGCCGCAAGTGTTCAGGCTTTCTCGGCTGCTCTGCAGATCCGTGCTGTGGGATTGCTGGGAACAGTTAGTGTGGCTACTTGGACTGCCTGTAACACTCCTAGGTGATGGAGGGGTGGGTGCCTCATTAAGCACCCCGGTGTGAACAGGGGAATGGCTTCCCTGAATTTTGTTGGCTGTTGCATTCAGGTTTTCCTTTAAATCTTTATCAGGTTCTTGGCAGCCTGCCAGGCCTTCTTCTGATGTACTAGTGAGCTCTGCTGCTTGGCCTGACACAGGGCACTTAGTCACTTGGTCAGAGCTGAACTGAACAGGCAGTTCTTCAAAAGGAAACGTGTCAGTCTCCTCACTGCCGTCAATGCAGTCCAACCTCTCCTGGAGTTCCGCAAATGTATTGCACTTCAAGCAGTCTCTCTCAGAAGTGCTGGGGGCTGTCTCACTCATGTCCTCCAGCTTGCCTTCAGTTTTGGTCTTCTGAAGGGCAGGAACTATGGGGACAAAATCTGGGGGACCTTCGTTGTCAGTTAGTTCCTTGTCCGAAAGGGCTGTGCCATTGGGGCCAACATAAATGACGGTGTCGCATGACTGTTCGCTGCTAGAAGAATAATCTGGGTCACTTGACAAGTGAAGAATGGGGAAGTCTGGATCAACAACGTTCCGAGAATGGAAGGGCCTCAGCTGGGTTGGCCTCCGCATCCTCCCTTCTTCACAAGAACTTTCTCCTCCAGAAGAGCTTGACGTGTACTGTTGGGTAGGAAGATAGGGGAAAAGTTAGCATTTCGAAGAACCCCCTTCCATGGAGCTGAAATCCACACCCCATGCTCTCATATAAGCCTTCATGCATACAGAGGCTACTGCAAAGGCCACCGGGCATGGAGATTGCCTCATTCAACATGCAGTAGAGTGCTTCATGAAGCTGGTGGCTTCTGGCATCAGGGATAAAGCCACCAAGTCCATGTGGCAGGTTGCTGTACAGAAATGGTTTAGCATTTCAAATAGCTCCATGTGCTTGGGTTTAAGCAGCTGTCATATTGCTCTATTTGTTCATACAGGAGCAGTTGGTGGGAAGGAGACTTGCTTACTGGGAGGGAGAAGGGTGAGGCAGTGGGGAGCTGGGCACAGTGTGGATGCACCAACAGGAGGGGCAGATTGGCTCTGCAGGTGCATCAGCACAGCACTGACCTCCCCCGGGCCTTGCCCTTCTCCGTACTGGGAAGCTGCAATGACTCTGGACCACAGGTGCAAGCTGACTTCCATCCTCACTCACGGCTCCTCTGTTCATGCACACTGGGCTTTAGCAGAATCACAGAGGGTAAAAACAAGTTCTAAAGTGAAATGAAAACCAATTTATTTCAAACATGTTACATTTATAAGGTTTTCCTTCATTCCTTTTTTGTGAGTTTTGTCAATATTATTCCCATTTTTCATACGAAAAACTGAGGTTGGACAGTAGTGATATGCCCAAGATAACATGGACCAATTCCTTATCATGGAGAACTCCAACTCATGCACTATCAATAGTATGGTCTTCATGCCTGTTTATAAATAACCTATGCAGTCAGACAACAATGTCACTTACTGGGGTATGTTGTTGTGCAATCATATTGAGGAAAAATGCCTGATGCTGCAATTCTTCTGCTGAACTCAGTGAGTTGCTCTACCAACTAAATATGTGTAAGACTGGGCCGCATGCCACTTTGATCCCAGTGTTCCTTTTGACAGTTGTTAAAACAAATTCATTAAAAAGCCTGCCATGGCATTCTTGCAATTATTTACTCTGAAATTCATTCACTGATCACAGTGGAGTTACTTTAGATGGATGACTGAAGTCTACAGCTAAAACCAAAGGCTAATGATGTTGAGCTGAAACATATAGTTGAAAGTGGATGAGCATTTAGTAAGCAACACCCATCACTTAATTAGGTGGCTGGGATAAGCACACTTGGAAGTGTATTTCACTAGAATCAAGGGGGCTTACTTCTGTGATTACAGCGGTGGAGATGAAAGCAGAAAAGGAGGAATGAGAAAAAACAAACCATGCCTCCCACGTCTTTCTTCCATTAACTATATAAAAGAGGTTCACCTTTGCATTTCAGTATGCAGGGGAACACATTGATCCTCTAGTCCAGTTTCCAGCAACAAAAGCTCAAGTAATACTAAAATTTCCTAGATTTTAATAATGCCAAATAGATGCGCTCAGTAACTTCCTGAAAAATCTCTAAGAAAGGAGTCCACTACTTCTCTGTCCAAGTTATCAATTTTTTATTATTATAGTTAATATGTGTTTCCTGATACACACTTTAACACAGTGGGACTTTCATTTTATTTCTTTATACATTTTATGAGCCTCCTTTCAAAGTGATTTCCACAAACTACTGAAGCCAATATCAAATGAAATAACAATTAAACCACTCCCAGCAATAAAATATAAGCAGCTAGCAGCATAATACATGTTGGCACAGAAGGAAGTCCTATTGAGGTAAGTATTGGATTGCAGCCTTAAGCTGCAATAAAAGCTGATTGCTTGCTTAAGAGAAGAAAGTTTCCAAAATTAAAAAGCTGTTATCTGCTGGCAGAAATTGTCCAGAGTAGGAACAAGGCAAGTCTCCTTAGAGAAGCACTTCTACCAAGTCCTGATCCCACATGTCTAACTTCAAAAAGAAGTAAAAAGTCTCAGTGACTGTGAAGGAACATACTCTCCATACTAAAGTCCTAGGCAACTAACTTTCACAGTTTTATTTAGTCGCTGCAAATTTTAATTAATGTTCAGTTTTATTTAGATAGTGGCTAGAGAAGAAGAGATATAAAATAACGTGTGTTGGATCAACCTTTTCTTGCTGTAAATACATGTTAGCTTCTGATTTTTATCAGAACTGAGCATTGGTATATGCAATCTTCTCTAAAAGAACTATATAGAATTCAGATCAGAACACCAAGCTTCTCAATTTTCACTCTCAAGATAAAATATAATGTTGGCTTCAAATGCACTGGCTGAATTAGTACCATCCAGACCACATCAGCTAGTCTTGTTGTTTTTTTAAAAAAAGTTTGTGCTCATTCATTGTAAGGTTAATGAGGGAAATGCTATCAAAATTAATATTGGTGTCACACACTACAGCATGCTCTGTTGCAGAGATTTCTTTCTGGGAAGAGATTGTTGTGCAGTGATATTTTACAGAATCTGTTAATTGATCTCAGCTCACATTTAACAATCCTTAGGCTGCTAATGTGAATGATGTTAATAAATTATTCCAGCTTGACTTTTAACCAGGATTCCATGCTACATAGACTTCAAGAAAGCAACATGAGAGTTTGAACTCTGCCATTTCTGTGCCTATTATAACCAATCATTCATCTAACAATGAACGTATGATTTCCCTCATGCACTCGGATGTACTGCCATACCATCAGAAATTAAGAATATTGATTTTTGTTAGAAGCTGCACTTTCAAGGCCTCTCCCATTTCTTTCGGATCCCTAGCTTGCCATGCTCTTTCCAGAGCACGGCAACAAAAGAGTTCCCCCCTTGTCCTTACCTTTGTTTTCTTTTTCTTCATTCTTAAAACCCTGGATGCAATCTGGATGGTGGAAAGTGTTTCAGCATAGTTCCCTGCAGCTGCCGAAATGTGAGCTATCATGGTAGTACGGCAGTTCATGTTCCCAAGGGACTCCCGGAGCAACATGGTCAGCTTGCTGTCTCTGCAAAATAAAAAGAATTAAGGCTACATTAGTGAGCCATGTTTCACTTTGACTGTCGGGATGTGACTCCAGGTCTCAGCAAGATTTCTTCCTTTTTAATGGAATACTAATTAGCATTGTTCTTCGGGATTCTAGTGCACTACATCTGCCTCTGAACAAGCTGGAAAATCCCTGCACTGAAATGGAGAGGCTCTTATCTTTCAAGGGTTTTCTGCCTGTTTTGTTTTCCTAGCACATTTTCAGCAGTATTTTAGCACTGGAAGCCGCCTCATCACCAGGAACCTATTATGGGCTAACTAGTTTTAAAAGAAAACCCAGCTGTATTTAAAGGCACAGAAGGATCAGGCCTTAAAACACACCACAAGTTTCACCTCTGCTCATTCTTTTTGATGTCTGAAGGTGGAATGAGTTTGTCCCATTTTCTCCCTGTCACACACTGAGTCACCGAACGGACTCATTTTTAGAAGACCTTGCAACCTCCGCCTACCACTTCCTATGAGACCTGCAAATGTTTTGCATGACAATTGCTTTGGCACTGAAGAAACTCTGCTAACATTATCCATTAATGCAACCCCAATTATTACTGCAGGCGATGGCGTGGCATCAAAAATTCAACAACAAAAACTTATTTAGAATGATTTTTTTTCCAAAACAAAACCCTGCCTCTTGTCAGCAGTGCACAAGGCAATTCAGGAGTAAAACAGTCACTGTGTTATGTGATGATGGTAGGAACCATCCATTCTATTAATGCAGTTACAAGAGTACAATTCACCAGGCACTTGTCCTTTGAGAGCCCTATGGGAATGGATGGGAATTATGCTCCCTCCTCAATAATAATAATAATAATAATAATAATAATAATAATAATAATAATTTTATTATTTATACCCCGCCATCCTTAGTTCCCTGCAGAACTCAGCAGGGAGGAGGGTATGGACAAAACTAAAATTAGTTGGCTCCAAGGCCAGCCATGACACAAAGTAAGGCAACTGGGTGTCAGGATCCACAGGGGCAGCAAATCCGGCCTCCAATGAATGCACTGCCTGAGGTTGTTGCAGCGGCACACTCCTTGGAAGTCAGATCTGCCTCCTCCTCTGCAATGTCCACCCAATGCTGCCTCTACAACTGCCTCTTGGTGAATAGTAGGCTCTGCTGGTATCCTCACACCCCTAGGGAGGAAATAGCAAAGGCTGCCCTCTGGGGTCTCCTGGGGCCTGCACCCACCTGGTGTGATAGGTTCTGGTGCCACCTAACATTGGCTTCCCTGCCCTACCAGAACCAACTAGCACCAGCCTCTACTGGTACTTCCCCCTGCTGCCATAAGGGGTAATTTGCTGAAACTGCTTGCTGTGAGGGAGTGGGATACCAACACACACACAATAGAGTTACTATGCGCAGATATAGTAGCTCTATTGTGAGTGTGTGTGTGTGTGTGTTTGCAGATAAAGTACAAGATAAGCAAATTGTTTCCTGATTATTTTTCTTAAGAGAGAGTCTAAAGACACTGGCTGCAAGACATATTGCTATCCTAAATAGATCCATTCAGCAGCAAATAGCTCCATTTCATCATGTGTAAACAAAGCATCCATCAGAAAGTCTGAAAGTTTCCCCAGAAAGTTCAAGTGCAACCTTCTGTTTTGCACAGAATCTGCCGGTTCTCAGCTTCCTGTGGGCAGAGCTAGTCAATCCCTCTACAGTATTTGATGGCATGTGATGTAAACAAAAGTCCATTAAGATGACAGCAAGGGAAAATGCGTTCATTTCTCTGATTCAGCTTTGAATCCACACAGACCAAAAGATAAAAGGCTGTTGTGCAAGCTTCGTGCATCATCTCTTCAATCAAGGAATACTGCACTATCAAATTCTGTGCAAGAGTAACCACTATTCCATGGATGATGTACACAGAAATTATTAACATCTGTATGGAAATCGATACCAAGCCTTTCATTTACTCATGCGTCCATCAAAGCACAACATGGAATGACAGTGCAAAAGGGCAACAGACTATATCTAGGTCTCATGAGAATAACTAAGTCATGCAGCCATCATCAGCAAACTGGTGTGGTCTTCCTCGAGACTTATAAATGATGGATGTCTGTAGGTCACCTGAACCCTGAATTACGCTGAAGTGCATTCTTGCTGTTGGAAGAGAGATGATATTACGCACATTCCTGTGCTACATCTATTGAGATCATGCTTATAAATAACAACAGATGATTTTAAAAACCAGCAATGTTTCATATTTGACGCAAAAAAAGTCTAGCATTATCTTGATAATCTTCCCTTTGCTGTAGGCTACAGTTAGCTGCCTCCTTTCTTATAGCTAGCTTAACAGCTTCCCAAAAGAAAACTACAATGGAAAGGTTACTAATCATGCAATTTGCAAATATTTTGCATTTTATATTCAAGATCTGGACCTCCCAATTCAATGGTTCAATTATCTCTTTCAAAAAGATATGCTAATGATTTTTTTAAAAAAAACCCACACAGAGACAGAAAAAATGCCATCAGACACAAGCCACCTAGTAGCTGCTGCCTCTGTTCCTTTGATCTTGCAGCAGTTTAAATCTCTGAATTCTTTTTTTCTTTTTTAATCACACCTATTATATTTCAAAATATACCGGTACCCGACAAATAGGTATACAAATGCACAGGGCATCTGTATTTTTTTGAAAGCTGATTCTATCCTCCTGTCAGAATAAAGGAAGATGGGTGCTTTATTTCAATAAGGAAAATAAGCCAATATTCTTCAAATGCTAGGTTATTTCTAGTGGGGTAATCAAAGGTACTTTGATAAAGGATAATTGTTATGTAAAAATACCCCACAAAACATTTTATATCAAAAAATATTTCTGCTGACTTCAACTTTAATGAAAGTAGCATACAAAAATATGGATCAAAACATTCTGAAGATAGCCTTTCAAGATGGCACAAATCCCCGGTCCTAAATTACCCTTGTGTGACAGCAGTTCAGTAGCTCTGTTCCCAAAGATGCAGTTAGAATTCTGTGTTATGAGGAATATAGTTATTATTAATTAATTAATTTGTACACCACCTTCAGTCAAAAATCTCAGGGTGGTTCACAGCATAAAAATATAAAATAAAAACACATAATACATAATAAAAATAAGAACGAAAGCAAAACAAACCAATAGCATGCCCCCCCCCAAAATATTTAAAAGGACACAGAATGTTAATCAACCAAAGACCTGGCTGAAAAGAAACATTTTTGCCTAAAGATATACAATGAAGGTGACAGGCAAGCCTCCCTGGGGAGAGCATTCCACAAATAGGGAGCCACTGCAGAAAAGGCCAGTTCTCATGTTGCTATTCTCCAGACATCTCGTGGACAGGGCACACAAAGAAGGGCATCAGATGATAATTGCTAGGTCCAGGTTGGCTCATATAGGGAGGGGTGGTCCTTGTCGTATTGCAGTTATGAGAATTATGCCTGCTGACTTTGATGTCTGTCACTAGGCATCCTTCCTTATCATTAGATGATTGAATATTTTGGGCATATGCATGGCAGATGGAAGAACCTGGATTTAGTTGGTAAATGCTGCCATTTAGGCACAGTACAGGCTCAACTATCTCAAGCCCTGTAATCACCTGGTCCCTGTCCACCATCTAATGTTGTTGATTATTCAGCCAGTTACTGACTACAGTGGTGCCCCGCAAGACGAACGCCTCGCAAGACGGAAAACCTGCTAGACGAAAGGGTTTTCCGTTTTGGAGGCGCTTCGCAAAACGAATTTCCCTATGGGCTTGCTTCGCAAGACGAAAATGTCTTGCAAGTTCCTGCGGGGTTTTTTCCCTCCCCCCCCCTTTTCCTAAGCCGCTAAGCCGCTTATCAGCTAATCCGCTGATAAGCCGCTTAACAGCTGATCGCTAAAAGCCGCTAAACCGCTAATCCGCTAAGCTGTCAATGGGCTTGCTTCGCAAGACGAAAAAACCGCTATACGAAGAGCCTCACGGAACGGATTAATTTCGTCTTGCGAGGCACCACTGTACAGTGGTGCCCCGCAAGACGAACGCCTCGCAAGGCGAAAAACCCGCTAGACGAAAGGGTTTTCCGTTTTGGAGGCACTTCGCAAAACGAATTTCCCTATGGGGTTGCTTCGCAAGACAAAAAAAATCTTGCATCCCCCCGCGGGTTTTTTTCGCTTTTTTCGCCTTTTTCTTAAGCCGCTAAGCCGCTTATCAGCCGTTCCGCTGATAAGCCGCTTAACAGCTGATCGCTGGAAGCCGCTTGACAGCTGTAGCGCTAATCCGCTAAGCTGTCAATGGGCTTGCTTCGCAAGACGAAAAAACCGCTAGACGAAGAGAATCGCGGAACGGATTCTTTTCGTCTAGCGAGGCACCACTGTATAGGCAAACTACCTTTTCTAAGGAAGACTCTTCAATATTGTTGATCACAGATATTGACTTTCTGGCAGTTGTGAGGCTGCTCGAGTTATACAAGGGATACTGTCCCCTGAGCCAGACTCCTCAAAGGAATCAAGGGCTTCCATTGCTAACAACCTGACAAATGGTGCTGGGACCATGCCAGATGGGACAAGTGAACAAGTGCTCCTTTGCACACTAGGAATATTTGGCCCTTGATCTTCTTTAGCCCAAGTGGGGTGGACCTTGGGGAAGGTGGACCAGAGGAAGCAAGGCCTTAGTTCACCTTCTGCCTTTGTCCTGCCTTGCTGCTGTGGGAATCTGGTATGGACAGGTCAGAACAATTAGTTCTGATACATATATTTTATTTTGCTGGAAGTGAGTGGAGCCTTGCAAGGAACAGGACTGATGGAGAACAGGCCCCAGTAAGCTATATAGGAATAGAATTGCCAGTCAGCTGATGGGTTTGAGACTTCCCATGCCACTCAAGGATACTTCTAAAAAATGAAAATATGTAATTTACATTGAAGTAATAAAACTGCCTGGGCTATACCATTTTGGGTTGCAGGTGGGTATTGGGCCTCCATAAACACACTCTAATTATTATTAGAAATATTATAGTCTAGCCTTCTCCTTGGCATGTTAGTTTTTCTGTGTGCAGGAATCCTTTTACAGTCAGGGAGCCACCCCACCCTGGAAACCCTTATCGACAAGCCTGAAGTGCTGCAATCAGAAGCCCAAACACAAAGCTGCTACCTCACTGAGAACTAGGATTCAGTATGCTTCCCTTGCATTCAGATGTACCTCCCCCCACCTTGAGCTGAATGTGAATGATCAGAAAGGAGTGTTCTGTCTTTGTGATTGTCAAGGTGATTATTAAAAAAAGAAGAAGATGAACAGCACCAATTTCATTTCCAAATGAAAAGGAAATATACAAAAGAATGGGAACCAAGTTAAAAAATTGGCTCAAAATTCCCCTGTCCCTAGGAGATTATTTAGACAATTTTATGTATTTATTCCAGGTCTAAAACATATTAAGTCATAAATATTTTATCTTTCCGCCCCCCTCTCATTCCTCCTTTCCATTTCTCTTAGGACTCTAACCAATAAAAAAAAGGAATGCAAACATTGGTGACAGCAAAATTAAAACTGAAAACAGAACCTTATTTTTTTTTATTAAGCCATATAACATGCCATGGCATGTGTGCCTACTCATACAAATCACATATCATGGTTTCTTGCTAGTAGCAGGCCAATGGCAAATGCTATTAACCACCTAGGTGTGTGATTATTACATGATAAGCCGTGGTACGCCCTTGAGCCTGCTGTCATACAGTAATTTATTGGCAGAAAGTGAGCAAATGTAAATATATTTCACGTAGTCAGTAAATATAAACATTATGCCTGCACCTGCTTCTGTCTGTATTAGTCAATTAATAAGAAAAAGTATAATTTGGTATAGCATAGCAGCATTGGGTTGGTGTGGGGTGCTAAGTCTTCTCTAAATTGTGAAACATCATGGTTGGATCCCAGCCCTACTCCTTGAAGTGCAATTGTCAAAACTCTTCAATAAGAGGGACAGGTTAAACATCATATTACTACACAAGATGTTTGTGGTGTTGTCTTCAGGTTTAGATGCCTTTGATAAAAAAATTAGGAAAATTCATGGAAGTTATCTGTTAATGGTCATTAGCTATGATGGCATAATGGAACCTCTGTGTAAATGGGCAAAATTCCTCGGATTATTAGAAGCAAGATATAAATAAAACAGAAGATAAGCATCACTTTCACAGCATGCCCTGCTAGTGAGCTTCCAGAAGAAAATGCTGGACTAGTAGAACCTCCATTTTCTGCTGAGCCTGGCATATACACACATACTTTTAAAGATCAGTGTCAGCTTGATGATCAAGAGATGATCAAGAGAGCTCCATTTTTTTGTATTGAGGTAGAACTTTTTGATTCATTAATTACAGTTGCAACCCTGCTATCGTCCCGTTTTATAGACAGGAATTAAGAATAGTTGTTGTAAGAGCAGGAAGTCAATCTGGGGTTTTGGGGTCCTCTACAACGTACCCTAACAATGATCCCATACATCTGTCAGGCCCAGACCTACCATTGGGCCGAGTGAGATGCTTTCAGTACTATTTTCACCTCAGGAAGCAAAATGTCTTGGCCCAGAACAGTAGACATTCCTGTTTTAATAAACATTTACATTGTGGAACAGAATAAAACTATGCTTAGTTATGGGGTTTAATTGTTTTTGTATGCTGCAGAAACAGAGATAAGAGGTAATTCCAGTTCTTGAAGGATTATTGGTTAAAAGAGAAAGGAAATAGAAAAAGGGAAGAGGGAGAGAAAGGAATTGTGACAACCAATTGCACTGAAAAATAGTCACAGTCTTGTTTGCTAAAATTGCCTGTATGGGGTTTGTCTTTCATTATGACATAGTCATTTCTGGTACACAAGCAGTTCTATAAAAAGGAAGGTTAAACATGATTGTCAGAGTAAGCTAAGGTGTTACTAAGACATGAAAAACAGACCTGGTTTTGTAAATTTCATAGAAATGGAATGTTTAGTGGCTTTGTTCCTAAAAAGCTTAAGGTGTACTGTCACTTTAGGACAGGTCAAAGCTGGGATATGCATGAATATCCATTTGAGATATGCAACTCAAACAGATACATTAAATGTAGTCACACATTCAATGTAACATACAGTTTGACCTTATGGTAAAATAATTCCCAAATGTTCTTCACTCATACATTTTTCCTTTGGTTTGCTCTCATTTTCTAGTACTTAGACCTTTTAACAGCTATTGTTGCCATTATTAGAAGACTCTTTCCAGGAAATTTGGGCAGTAACACTTGCCTACCACCAACAGTCATACTTATACTAAGTTTCACATAATCTTACAACAGAAATTAATTTTAAATTATTCTCAGTCACCATGTAACAAACCCCAATATCAGGTAATTATGAACCCATTACAGAGCTAATACAGTCCATAATTTACACAAGATCTATATTGTTCCCAGTATGCCACATTGCTGTACAGATTCCTGTACATTCAGTAAGGCATATTTGCATGTAAGCATCCAGAATATTTTAGCCTAAATATCTTTCAATGAGATAGCAAAATCATCACTGAAAATATTGGTAATATGGGAGCCTCCTGAAAAGAGATGATGAGAGATAAATATGCATTGTAACTAAAATCTCAATGCTTATACCGTATACATAAATATCATTACATCAACCTTCATTTGATATAAAACACACCACACAATTGTATAAGCAATGTGTTATTACAAAATATCTAAACAGCCAGTACACAACAGTGTTACCATAAAGCACCAATGCAGCAGCAAGCAAAGGCTGTAGCAGGTCAGTCAGCTGCTTGTGACTGGAAAGCCAGACAGGAAGTTTGTGACTGTTGCCATGGGAAGAAAGGGGCAGTCCATTCTGTACTGAGCACCGGATGTTAGCTCAATGTGTGTGTCATATGACCCGTACTGGAAGTACATGGGAGGAGTTTTGATTCTTACTGCTGTTGAGTGCAGACATGTTTCTCTGTACTGATGTAAGAGACAGAAATAAAGGATGTAAATAGATTTCTGTCTGCTTCTTTCCCCTCCCTGGGGATACCAAAGGGGAGAGAGAAGAAACAGTGTGTTCTTCTCACACATCTGGGAAGAATCGCCGAGACCTCGTCTGCTTATCTGCCGGGAGTAGCAGCGGGGAGGTCGACAAGGAATATCTGCCGGTGCCTACGTTGTGGCACATTCCTCTGACCCAGGCAGAATTCCAACAGATGAACAATCATCAGAATGACTGATGTTTATGATGACTAGAACTTTGGAAGCAATTTTGCCTGTCATTATGTAAATATTGGCCTATGTTTAACATTATCAATGGAATCTTATTATTTATTATATACTCATTTTTACACCATATCTTTAAAAAAAAATCACAGAGGACAGACATATTTTCTGAAAAAGACTCATGTTGAAAATATAACAACATGATTTTGTAAACGTTCGCTTACCAATTGTCCATGAAAATAATAATGAATTTTTCTCAGATCTTTTTAGATGGATTACAAATAAGGTAAAGGTAAAGGGACCCCTGACCATTAGGGCCAGTCGTGACCGACTCTGGGGTTGCGGTGCTCATCTTGCTTTATTGGCCGAGGGAGCCGGCGTACAGCTTCCAGGTCATGTGGCCAGTATGACTAAGCTGCTTCTGGCGAACCAGAGCAGCGCACGGAAACGCGGTTTACCTTCCTGCTGGAGCGGTACCTATTTATCTACTTGCACTTTGACATGCTTTCGAACTGCTAGGTTGGCAGGAGCAGGGACCGAGCAACGGGAGCTCACCCCGTCGCGGGGATTCAAACCACCGACCTTCTGATCGGCAAGTCCTAGGCTCTGTGGTTTACCCACAGAGCCACCCATGTCCCTTGGATTACAAATAGATTGTGGCAATTTCTGAGTGGTACCAGTGATACTTCCCACAGGTCTCCTGAAATGGGAAGAACAGCCAGAAAGTGTAAATAATTCACTGGAATCCTGACATTTTGACTGACTATATTAAAGGCTCAATTGTGTAATTTGCACAACTCAGCTCCCATTTTCTTGCTGAGCTCCTACAAGCTTTACTGCGTCCTCAGAAGAATGGCCACCAATGAGCTCCTTGGTCTTTCTTCTTGTCTGTCCTTTGAAATTGACTTGTGCCCTGGGCAAACCACTGAAACAGGAGACAAGCTTAGTGGAGTTTCTTCATCTGTGAACTTTATTTCTGGCAGTCAAATACATGTGTCATAATGCCACATTTACATTATGTGCAATTTCTCTCCAGAAATACAGAAAGCAATTCATAGCAGGAGGAGAGAGGTTAAGCACAGAGGTTCTCAGTGCTTTTCCTTTTAACTTCAATATACAAGATCCTATTCAAAAGCAATAACTCACACTTTTCTCCAAGCTGGGGTGGTGGTGGTAGAATCAAAGAGTTTTAGAAAGAATCCAAAGGGCTGGGTCATTAACCACTTGTGGCACAAAACATAACTCTCTTAGAATTCAGAAAAGAGTGTTGAACATTGCATATAAATGCCAGAGCCTTAACAGTAAAATATTTTCTCCTGATCAAGCTAGGAGTCAGAGATGTATTGTGGATGTACCCTGAACTGGAAAAGTAACAGAACATTCAAATGGGTGTTCTGTACAATGGCCATTTCTCTCCTTGACCCACCTGCAAGGGCTATGTGGGTGGAGCCCTTTTCAATAAGCAATAATAGTGTCTCTGAATCTATTCAGGGTTAAAAGGGGGCTAAAGTTAATACTGCTCCACATTTCCTCATCTTTATAACTGATTTCTTCTTTTTGAAGAGAGTGGTGTGTGTGTGTAGCCCCAGCAGCTAAATTCAAGAGAAAAACTGTGTGAGCAAAATTTGGGGCTAAACGACAGTGGACATCAGAGTTGAGAAGGGTGATTTTTAAAATAGAAACAAAATAATCTTACTAATGGTTTCTCTCTACAATTGAAAATATTACTCCCAGTTCTTAAATAACGGAAACTCGTTTATGGGCCCAAATGACAAAAAAAAGCATCAGAAGAAATACAATTTTTGCTTCTTAGCAAATACATTGTTACTGGTTTGGTGTTGAACTAACTGGTGATCTCTCAGGGTCTCTTCCAACCCTGTGTGCTTGTGATTGTAAAAATAAAAACTGTAAGGTGGTAAAAAACCACCCTGGCTGAACAGGTCTAGCTGGGCATAATCTAAGGTAAACTAAGGTGCTCAGTTGCCATAGGGCAGGAGTGGAGATTTTTTGGCCCTCCAGATGTTGATGAACTATAATTTCCATCAGCCCTAGTAAGCATGGAAGTTATCATTCTCCAACACCTGGGGGCCAAAGGTTACTACACCAGCCATAGGGAATAACTGGTAGACCTTCGTTTAAATTATGACTGGTAAGTATTCTGGGAGAGGAGAGCCAGTTTGGGGAAGGGGGCATGCATTTCTTCCTGCACCTTCATTGAGAAACTGATGTGGGAGTACTGAACCTAGGACAGCCATTGGAGTGTTTAATACTGTACTTCCACCTATGCTCAACCTTTATGCTTCTAAACAAACACAAATATTACAGAGCACCAGCAAGCCTCCAGTAAAGTCACGCCTTCCCTTGTTAATTTTAAAGAGCCTCAAAGACTCCTTTCTTCATCATGGCCTTTGGGGGCTGAGCTATTGGATGCTGTTCTCCAGAGATAGATGAATTATTTGTATTTTGATTCTTTTTTAAATGGTTCTGTTGTTGGATTGTATATATCACTTTGGGGCAAATTTTGCCTAAAACGTAGTTGCACACCCTATTAAAGAAATAGTTAAATTCCAAAGGAAACTAAGCCCTGGTAACCAATGAAACACTGAAAATCTTATTGTGCAGAGAATTTGGGAATGCCTAACAGTATGTACGAAGTTAAAAAGAATGGAAACTGACGAGCACAGTTCATATGTTACCAGCGTGTCACAGGTATTTTATTTTGTTTGGTTATACCATTTATATGTTCATTTTACATTGAAAGGTTTCGAACACATATTGCTGGTAGATTCATGGATCTTCAGTTCTGTTTTAAACTATGTTTTTGAGTATGATTTTATTCCTATCCCACTAAAAAGGGGGTTCCCTGCTTTGCTTGTTCAACATTTCATTATGTAAGATTAGCCTATGGCTAGGCACTTTATAATTTGCATAATTTTACTTTTTATTATGCTATGGGCTCAACTGTTCTTTATAATTTTTACAACTCAGCTCTGATTTTATCACTGAAACTTATTGTTTAACAAAAATGACCCCCCCCCCACCAGCTCTGATTGTAGCATGAGTCCTCAGAGCAGATACCAATGAATCTCTTCATCTATCATTTTGTCTGTCCTTTGAAACTAACTTGTGCCTTTGGCACATCATTGGAAGGATTAGCAGAGTTTCTCTATCTGTGAACATCACTACTAAAATAAATTTTTAAAAGCTACTTATGTTCTATCACTTAATCATCCAGTCCACCAGTAGGCGGATCCTATATGTTCTACTTGTTTAACCATCTCACAGGCACCTACCAGAAAACAACAAAAAATCAGGATAAAATGCAAAGAAACAGATTATATTGTACATGTGCCTACATCTCTATATTGAGGGCAGCTTGTAATAAATTTTATCATAACAGAAGAAATCTCAGTTAAACTGAAAACTAATTAGGATCCATATGCTTATGTCAGAGAAGAGTCAGACTGCTAAAATACTGCTGACTGTTGGTGGATCTTTAAAATAGTGCTGATATTATACACTACAGACAACAGATGACTAGAGTAATTGTGTTTGCACACCAGGCACTGCAGTATTCACAAATAAATGGCATACATGAGTCATTTTGTACTCATAAGTATCAGAATATACTCACAACCAACAATCTATTAATAGAGATAGTCTCCTGATAGGGAATTAGAGGCAGAGTAACAACAGGCAGAAAGGACCAGGCCTGTACTGTGGCCTGCCACTGTTTCAGTGGCTTGCAAACTGAATTGCTAGGACAAGCATTTAGAAAGCAAAAGCCACATTTCAGACACAGGGCAGGGTCAGTGCAGCTGCACAGTCTGAAAGGCAGAACGTGGCCTCCTGCATAAGCTGGTATCTCCTTAGGAGCAACTTCCTTAACTTGCTGAGTTGGTAGATCCTATGTGGAGATTCCCCAGGAATTTAGATTCTCGCTTCACTATAAATCCCATGTCACAGCTCTATACAGAAGCACCATGGCAGGAGTTAGAGGAACCAAACAGTTTTTAGGGGTGGGGGAGTGGGGACACTGTCCAGCGCATGTCTCCACAAACAGGAGTAAGAGGCACCCATAAACCTCTAGCAGGTCAACCATGGAGACATTTTAACAGCTGTCCTTCCTTGCATCTTTCATTCATGGCACAAACATCAGCTACTGTGCAAACAGGGTAGCACAGGCACTGGGCAATTACAAAAAAAGAAAACTCCAGGAGGAAAATGAAAGTTTCCTTTTCTCCACCTGATGCCTGACCATGTTTGGAACAAGAACGTTAGAGATTGCTTCTAAGAGCAATGAAGCACAGTTGCCATGTCATATTAATGCAACTGGAAGGCAAATTTCCTCAGACTTATGGTAATCACATGATAGCTTTCATGTAGTCAGGCTATCATAGAGCAGCTGCTATGTTTGGAATTTCTAATGTATCTATAAAGAGTTAGACATCAGGTGATACTCCTGCTATACGATAGTTATTACTTCAGCTGGTCAAGTGAATTACTGCTGAGCATACGTTTGTGAGTTTAACTTTCTGACTGATTACATTTAAATAAATTTGCATAGTACCAAAATCAGGAATTCTTAGAAAGTCAAATTTTCACCCCTTCTTAAATATGTGTATACATATGTGAATAGCAGTTCCTTTCATCATTAAATACAGCCAACAACTCATGGCACACACACAAAGGCTAGGGTCTAATTTTTTTAAAGATTTCTTGCCTTTATATTGAAGGAAGGCTCTGGGGCTGCCCTTGAGACTGACCCAGAAACTCCAGCGGGTGCAGAATGCCGCGGCGAGACTCCTTATGGGGTCTTCGCTGTGAGATCATATTCATCCGGTACTATACCAGCTGCACTGGCTCCCGGTGGAGTACAGGATCAGGTTTAAGGTGCTGGTTTTAACCTTTAAAGCCCTATACGGCCTAGGACCCTCGTACCTACAGGACCGCCTCTCCTGGTATGCCCCACAGAGAAATTTACAGTCTGCAAATAAAAACATCCTATAGATCCCAGGCCACGGAGAGGTTAGGCTGGCCTCAACTAGAGCCAGGGCTTTCTCGGCCATGGCTCCAATCTGGTGGAACGCTCTGTCACAAGAGACTAGAGCCCACCAGGCCTTTGGTCAGGGCGCAGCCTGACCCCCTCCCCTGGCAATCTGCACAGAATTTTGCTTGATGGTTGCCATTAATTTGATCTTAATTTGATTTTAATTAATTTTATAATGAATGTTTTTAGAATGTTGGACTATTTTGATTGTTGTTAGCCGCCCTGAGCCCAGCTTCGGCTGGGGAGGGCGGGATATAAATAAAAATTATTCTTATTCTTATTCTTATTCTTATTCTTATTCTTATTATTCTGGCATTGTCTCCAGAATCGATGAATGCATGTATAAACATAACATTTTGTCATCACAAATAAATGTCCTTTCCTGTTATTAATTGTGATCTGATTACCCAGAGGAGCTGGAATCACAATAGCATTCTTTAGGAGGCAAGACAGGACAGTGACCTCTTCCAAACTCAATCAGTCTTGACATTACCTGGTAATGCTTGTTAAAATTCATTGGCAATAAATGGCTGGTTGTAAGCCACTGGAACATTTATTTGGTACCAACTGTATTCACAGATGAAGCACAGAGCAACTTCATATGCTAACAATGAAACACAAAGAAAGTCCAAGTGACTTGTGTGTCTTTATTTGTATATTGATGCTTCCTGTATATTATCCAAAGAAGGTACCCATTCATCTCATTGATGAGATATGTTAGCTCCCACACATAGAGCTACTGATCATATTCCTCCCCAAAATGAAACTTCAAATGTTACACAGAAAGTGCACAAAGGATGTGTGACATGCACACACTTCCTCTGCCAACTCTCCTTCATATTGTCCAAAACAATTCATAGTCTCTGCCCAATTTTCATTAGACAGAAATGGCAGGAGAAAAGGGAAAGGTTAATGCTAAACTTCATTCACACCAGTGGGTGTGTTGCTCAACAACAGGTGCCATTGGACACCATCACTCCTCTCTTACCATTTCCGCACATGCATGCTTCTGCCTCCTCCCCACCCCCCAATGATTCCTCCATGAAAACAGGAAAGAAGTGTATGCTGGTATGCCAAACCAAATTTCATCACTTCACTCTCGCAATTTTCTGGGTTAAGGAGACTGCAAGTAGATTTTTTTCTGGAATCAGATAACATGGAAATGAGCACTAAAAATGGGTTTTATTCCATTAGTTTTCTAGAAGTGGCTTTTACACTATGTAAAAGATCAAATATAGTGCTGGTATTAAGTTAGGGAAATGTAGGGGAAATGGACAAAAGCACTGTGTGAATGTAGCCCATGGAAACTCTCCAGGTGGCCTCATATCTGACAGTGAAAATGCTGCCAATATTTTATGACCTTAATGACACAGCATATATGGACAACGTGTCTCACAATACTGTCTAGTGTCTCTGTTCAGGAGAATACAACATTTTTTTCCCCTGGGACTCCCCTGCTGTGAATCATTACAACTCAGACGTGGAATATCAGGGTTGTTATTTCCTCAAGTGAAATTAACGTCAAATATTGGTGATTGTGTCATGCATATTCATGAACTTTTGAGAAGGTTTCATAATTAGATCAGTTGGGTGAGATTCCCTTGATCTGAAGTAGCAGGGGCCCCCCATCAAGACGCCAACCATCTTGTAGCGTGACCTTCCCAATTTCCTGCACTAGAGAACTGATCTTGTTATCCTAATTGCAATTCCAAATGGAGTGGTACCTGAAAATAAATTGACTGCTGTTCAATTTCACAAACCACTCAGATTGGAATTGCAACCAGTATAAATAGAGCAACTCTCCAGGAAGCTGGGGAGGTCACTCAGTAGGATTGTTGGCATCTGTCGGAGAAAACCTTTGTGTGCCAGCCTCCTGGTGCTTTCAGACCATAGCACAGCAGTAAGGAAAAGCAGAACTATTTCTGTGCTACGAATTAAACATTTTTCTTGCCTATACATGTGCCTCAGTTCATACAGCTTATTCCTTCAAATAAAAGCATGCTTTTACAATAGCCCCAAAACATTATATGCAGTAAGAATATCAAAGTCACTAACAGGAAGCCCTTAAAAATTTTCTGTTATCCCTAATTATCTCATAAATACAATTAATCAATCCTAAACATCACAACTGGCAAGTGTAGTCTTTTACAGAAAAATGGAAGAGGAGGGAAAACATATTCCAAAGCTTTTTGATCTGTGGTGACCCATAGCACTGCATGTCACATGGAGAACAGCACCAAGGGGGTCAAGTCCAAACAGTCTCTCGCCTCCATTAACCACCAAACATCACTTTGTATACCAACTTAAAACTTTAGAGGAAATCTAGGGATAGACAGATCAGTCTGTTTCTGGTCAGTGTCAGTTTTGCACCTGTTCACTCATAAGGTAATTCGGTTTTGCGTCTGCATCAATGAGTAATTAAAAATACAAACATGAACATTTATTTACATTATTTTCAAATGTATTTTTGCACTTTTTAAAAGAAGAAAGTGCATACAAAAATGCAATTTATCCTACAAGGAATTTCTGTATGCATTTTAATGCGCAAGGTACATTGTCATATACAGTTCTGATCAAAGAACTGCACTGCAAAATTCACTAAGTGCAAAAATAATTACTGATTCTTGTCTGGGAAGTACAAATCAGGTTGGCTTGCTTAAGAATTCAGATCAAGCAACACCCTCAAGTATCTGTATCTAGAGATCATTACAAAAACTGAGATCATTCAACTTTCTCAGAAAATCAGATTATACATAAAAAATAACCTCGTCTGAATAGAAGTAAATAATGTAGGGATTCCTATCTGAAACATTCCCATTCTTGGGGGTGGAATCTGAAAAGCAAAAGAGTTTCATTTGATAATTAGGAAACTTACCAGCAATATATAAGTTATGTATATACTTGGAAACTTAATGGACTTCTATTATTTTCACCTGGAACAGGCTTTGTATATACCCTGAGCCACCACACACAAAATGGCTGCCACATGAAGACTGCTTGAAATCACTCTCCATGGCAACTGTCTGCATGTAGTGAGCCTTTCATGTGCTGTGGCTCAGCACACAAATCAGGAAGTTTCCTATGTCATTTTTAGTCTTAATTTTATTTTTTTAAAATTTGCCTTAGTGTCAAGAAAATTCTCTCTGTGTACCAATGGCAGGCAACATGTCAAGCAAATTAAGGCAGCTTCTAATGGACAGCTTTCATACCCACTGGCCATTAGAACTTGGCTAGACATATAAAAATCCTTCAATTATTTGTTTATTTAGTTATCACATTTGTATTCCATCTGTTCTCCAAAGAGTTTGGAGCATCATATCCAAACTTTTTTTTTTCTTCAGCAAACCAATGAGAGGCACAGGCTGGTTATGAAGTGTACAAGGCACAAGGTAACCACATACACTTTACAGCAGAATATTTTGTAAATAATAATAATAATCCTGGAACTGTGAATCCTTATTTCGTTTTAGTTAGGTCTATTTCTGCCATTCACTTTAATGAAACTGGTGTGAATAAAAATCTATTTCTACCATCTGTATTCATCCCTCAATTCTAAAACTAATTTACAACACATATATAACATTTGCCATGAAGCTCTTAGTACCTGCTTTTTAGTTTCAACTACATTTACCTTCATCTTTGTGAAACAATTTGAGTATAGAAATACTGTGTGTCGATTTTATATGTTTTCAGAATTTCATTCTCCTTAAAAAGCAAGCAATGTTTCTTCACTTACTATGATACTTTCCTAAGATGTGTGGCATTGAAGTTCCAAAGATTACTCTGTAACTTTTGAAAACTAAGAGAAGGAATTCCCAAAAAGCATTTGGCAAGATTGCCACTCTCTTAAATTTTTACCTGAGCAAGCCATAAGAGTTCAAGAAGCTTATTGTGAATCTAATGTTCCAGGAGTGCAGAGTCAACAGATTTCAAAAGATTATATCAAGAGTGGATTAGAAAGTATTAAAACATGCCTTGCTGTTCAGATCAAAAGTTCATCTGTTTCAAACTGCGGCCTGGTAGATGCCCAAGAAAGCTTATAGCTCAGCAAGTTGGTGAAAGCCACCATCAACTAGTACAGAGAGGTATACTTGTTTTTTCAATGTTCGTTTTTACATGAAATAAAATGTATATTTGTCACATTTATACACCATTCCTCCTCCAAGAAAAACATGGTAGCTTACATATGGTTCTTAGTTTGTCGCTTATCTGGACGTTTCTCAAAGTCTGATTCCCTTTAGCTTCAGCAGTTGAACTGTATTGTGTGCCTTAAGAATATATTATTTGGTCCTCTTAGGGGGGAAAACAGCAGGTGCCACTACTACCTGTCCTCTCTCTCTAGGATTGGGTCCCCTTTCTGCCTGCCTGTCTGCACAGAAGACAGAGTCAATTGCATTGGTTGCTTCTGCCACTGATTGATCATCTGCTCAAGTGGGCAAGCAAAGAACGAGCAACTAGTGTGGGTCAGAGCAACGTCCAACATTCACTCAACAGTACTGTCCTGGGAGGTTTGTGCTAGTGCCGTACTGAAGCCTGTCCTCTAGCTTCTCAGAAGTTTACTTCTCCTGCAAAATGGGCTTCTATTTTTCTACCTTCTTCTCAGGGCAGTTTTGAATTTCTTCAGAAGTGCCCCGAGAAGATGACGGGGAGGAAGAAGAGGATCCCAAAGAAGGGTGTAGCCATGACTGGTACACCTCAGGGCAAGCTGGGAATGGAGAAGGAGAGGTTGGGGGCACAGAAAGTACTCACAGGGCAACAGAAGATGGTGAGGGGATGGGAGTCAGTGCACAGGAACCAGAGGAGCAGAGCCAGAAGAGTCCCCGTCTCCATGAACACGGCAGGCTCTGAGGCATAGGGAGCAGAGGGAGGTACACTCTAGGAGGCTGAGGCAGACAAGGGCCCATAGCCCAGCTTCCTAGCTGGCCAGGTGGGGCTCACTAGCTCTGGGAGGAGGGGTGTGATTTCTCAGCTGGATTAGGCTCAGGACAGGTGAGGGTCACATGCCTCATCAAGCCCAGATGCTGCAATCAAGATTCAATGGATAAAAGGGAAGCAGAGCTGAGGTGCTGTGTCTGCTCAACTTCCCATGTTGAGGGACCATGGCTTGGGTATCCTGGGAGTACCACAATTTATTCATTTTATTTTTTGAATTTGTATACTGCCTTGTGCCCACAGGTCTCAGGGCAGTTCACAGGATAAAATCAGGATATAAAACCATGAAGTACATAATCAAAATTAAAACAACAACCACCCCGTAACACTCCCCCCCCCCACATTTTTAAATGGCATAGGTTGTCAATTGTGCTTTTCAGGACTGAAATCCAGGTTCCCTGACCCTGGATAGGCTACAGAGGTGGGAACCTGGCTTGACTGTTGGATTATGGACTTGGCTTGCTGTATTGAACCTGGACTGTGCTTCCTGACCTGTCAGATTGCTGGACTACTTACTAACATTTGCCCTTGGAACTGTGTACACCAGCTGGATGGGTCTCCAGGTACGTTGGGGCTCAGGACACAAAGAGTTACCTCACAGTGCCTTCTCCGAAGCTTTAATTGAGTCATGGGAAGGGAGGGAGGCTGGCTGGCTACCAAATGTCTGAGATTGACACACTCTCTGGTTTTGTTTTTAAGAGGAGTCCTTCCTTGAGCCTGATGGGGGAAAAGCTTTGAAAACTGATGCCTGTTAAAATAAAAAAAGCCAACAATGACCAGCTTGCAGGTGCACAGCATCTTCCCTGCTTTCTTGTGCTCACAGGAAAGCCCAGTTGTGGATGTCATAGGTTTTTCTGGAAAGGAAAGCACCTGGGAAGACTGCAGAGTGCAGCCCACCAAAGGACTGATTGGCAGAATAATACAAAGGACACTTGAAAATGCCTGTTGTCTCAAGTAAGGTAAAGTAAGGTAAGCACCCAACCATGATAATTTCACTGAACTCTTCTCTTTTTGATGGCAATTTCTTTTATCATTAATTGATGGAGAATAGTTTTGGGGTTGTTGCTTTTTTAAGAAACACAGGACAACTTTCTGGCACTCTTCCAACCCTACCAGTTCAGCGGCATGCAATCTGTAGCAGCAGAAAGCACAGCTGTCAGTGCCAGCCAGAAGAGGGCAGATGAGTGATTATCACTGCTCTTTCTGCTGATGCAATCACTAGGCCACCCAACACAATTGGGTGAGCAGGTGGGGAGGGGTAGCTTGAAGCAGCCACTGCCACTTGCTCTCTCTGCCTGTGGGGTAGTAGCAGGGGATGGATTGGGGAAAGAGGGGGTACTGTGTCCTGTTCTTTGTCTCCAGCAACTGAGAATCCAAGGTATACCAAACATTAAGATTCTATTCTTGCACTAATTCTACTATTCAAGTCATGTAAGAGCTTCAGGGATATCTATATATATTTACAGAAAGGTAGGTGCACTAGCCAAGTCTATCCCTGATGATCAGAGAATAAGTTCAAGTGAACGGCTTTATAGATGTTTGTTTAGCGATAAGTTACAGGGGAATCATTACCTCCACATAATTACATCTCACCACTGACAAGTCGTAACACGTGTGTTAAGTTGTACACTGATTTCCTGAGACTGTTGTGCAGTCCAATTGTGCTGGTAGGCTCAGCAGTCCTTTAGCTTTATATCCAATTAATTCTGAAAGATAGCAAGTTCTCCAATGAACACTAAATAAATAAAATCAATAACTAAATGACTGTTTGGAGAGTATAATACATGATGGCTTTGCTAACACCTTCCAATAGTTCAGGTTTACTTATTTTTCCCATGTGATGCATGCCTCTTGCAACAGTGTACAACAACAGCTCCTTTTGACAGCATCTACTTAATCACTTTAAGTGGGTTTATGATCACACACAAGAGAAACAATTTAATCCCCTGATTTTTATCCTTTGTAACCTCATAGAAACTAGTGGAAGCACATGGCGGGTAACGTCTCTTTATATCATGCCAAAGTCACATGGAAGGAACATCCCCAAAGGAGTGCCATTCTGGCTTCACTGCTGTCGGTGATGGTTTTACCCTTTTGAATGTTGATAGGGATGAGGTCATCACTCACCCCTTCTGTAAACTATCATCATCACCATCAATGATTTATTAGCTGCATTCTAAACGACTGTTGCAAGGCAATGTACAACAAATATAATTAAAACCAGTTTAGGAATACAAAAACAGCAAGTAGATTTTAAACAAAGCACTTGTGGTAAAGACCCATTTTTCCAGCTGGGAAAGCCTGTCAGAACAATGCTGTCTTCAATTGTTTCCAGAGAGTGTAGATACCAGGCACTTATTGCATCTTGACAGGAATCCTATTCACATAACTGGGGCAGCCATGCTAAAAGCTGTGCTTCAAGTTACTGTAGAGAGGGCTTCTGTGATCTTTGGAACTTGCGGGAGAAACTCTCCCGCAGCAAGGCTAGGTTCTAAAAATGTAGAGTTCTGCTAGTTTTATTTATGTAATGGTGCTTAGGGCTTAAGACTGTCAAATGAAAAACATCCTCCCCTTTCCAGGCCAAGACCTGAATTTTTATCTATTTTATGCTCTAACAAAGGGGAAGTATTTGGGTACCATCTACAAATGCAGATGCTTGAAGAAATATGCCCAGATTAGAGTCCCAAATCTTCTACTCTGCCAGCAATCTATTTTCCAATTCAAGGCCAGAGGACCAACAACAGCACTTGTAGACCTCAGAACACTCTGAGGTGGCTTTAGCAGGTACAGTGTACAGAACTATTCCTGCCACTCTCCAGAGGAGGAAGAAGCATATGATAGCCATATTTCACCAAAAAGTGGAAGAAGTATAGTGTCCAGATCAAGGGAAGTAATAGTACCACTCTATTCTGACTTGGTCAGACCACACTTGGAATACTGTGCCCTGTTCTGGGTGCCACAATTTAGGAAGGATATTGACAAGCTGGAATGTATGCAGAGGAGGGTGACCAAGATGATCAAGGGTCTGGAAACCAAGCCTTATGAGGAACGGTTGAGGGAGTTGGGTATGTTTAGCTTTGTAGAGAGGAAACTGAGAGGAGATGTGATAGCCATCTTCAAATAACTAAAGGGCTGTCTTATGGAAGATGGAGCAAGCTTCTTTTCTCCTGCCCTGGAAGATAGGACTCAATCCAATGAAAAGTTACAAGAAAGGAGATTCCGACTAAACATCGAGAAGAAAATTCTGCCAATAAGTGGGGTGAACTCCCTTGGGAGTCTCTATTCAACAGTGGGGTGGACTCCCTTGGGAGGTTGAAGACTCTCCATCCTCTGCTTAAAAACCTCCAAGGAAGGATAGTCATCTGTCATGGATGCTGTAGCTGAGATTCCTGCATTGCAGCTCTACAATTCTATCAGGGGTTGCCCATCACCTTCTGTTGCCTGGGGTAAAAGACAAATGGGCTTCCTTAATCTCACATACAGCTGAGGATCAGCTGACCACAGTGGTATTGCAATAGCATCCACAATCACACCTACACCTGAAGATAGTAAGCTAGTTTAGGGAGCATAAATCATTTACTATTTTCCAACACCTAGTCATTGCCACCCAGCCCAAGCATCCACTGCTGAGGTGGCCATTTCACTCTGCCTATTTGTAGAGCTCTAAGATTAATTGAGAAGTTGGAACAGTTGCTTCCCCTATCCATTGTGCTCTTTTCTTGAACCACCATAATAATAAAACTGGCACGTGAAGGCTCTTGTGACAGCAAGATATAGCTAAATACAACTTTCCCCTCTGGAACCATAGTATGATGACACACCTGAACATTTCTCACTTAAGTGGTTATGCAGTAGCCATCCTACTGCCTCACTAGTGTGAAATCCAGTAATGTCTCTAACTACATTGAAAACAAAGGAAAAGAAAGATGAACCAAAAGCAGCCATGATCTTCATTTTCCCAAGTTTGTCAACGTGTCTAGACAAAGTAGTCTTTGAGGTGGGTGTTACTGTAGTCCTCAACTGATGTCAACAGTTGCCACAAGCAAGACCAATGGATGGGTTGCAGAGTTATGATGAGTGATTGATTCTCTTAGTCACATTTTTTGAATTTAGTTAGCTCTTTGACAGGAGTATTTTCTTTCTAACAAGTCCGCCAAATTACTGGATCCAAAGTGCCCTCTGACTCCCTGAAAAGAAAAGAAAACCTAAAAGCACAAAGCAAAAAATGAAACTTGCTACAAGCAGAATTTCAAAGAACTACTACATCAAAGAATATTACATCCCAGACAAAGCCTTAATTAAGATCATTTCAAAATGTGGTTCCAATACATGATTCACCCTTGTATTGTAGAACTATATAAGCCACAAAGAGCTTCATATACTGAAAACAATGTTCTCAAGAGACTGCTGCTTCAGCAGTATTCCCTCTCCATTTCTTTCCTATTAGATGTTAAATACTTTAAGAACAAGAGTAGGAAAACACGGCATTAAAGCTAAATTAAAGAGCATTCTCGAGGTTTCATGAAATTGTCACTTATTAATTAGTAGATCTTCTGGACTGGGTTTATCCATGTTATGAAAGGTAACGTATAAATTAATTCTGCAACTTCTGTCTTGGGAGACAATGGAACAGTGATCCTTCAGGGGTAAAGCCAAACCATTGGAGAGTTACAGTGCCTGCTGTAGCTGTAGAGACTGATAAGGGAGAGATGTTATTGCAGATTAGCTTTCCTTTTAAAAAGCCTTCAAAGCCATGTTTGAAAACAAACTTAATGGGAATACATGGACAGGGACTGAAGAAGTGTGGTTGGTGGCAGGAACTAGGTTTCATTCATTTATTTCTAGAATTTAGATCTGGCCAAACAGCCAGGAATGTCTCCTATGCTGGGCAATGATTAAAAGACTGAAATACGAATTTAATCCAGTATAATTTAAAATGATAGTGACGTGCAGACCTTCCTCAAGGGTAGGGGGGGGAAATTGGTTGTTCTGGAACCCAATTCCATATTTGGAAACCCTATTGCACTCCAGATGACATCACTGACCACTTCCCAGGCATGGCAGTATCTACAGCATAAGAGATTTAAGGATTGAGAAGCCCCCTACTTCTCCTCCTCTGGTGCCTGGAATGTTAGCATCCTAGGTGATGGGACCATGGGAAAACAATTTCATCTCCCAGAATTCCTGGGGAAAGCATATCCCAGAATGTTTCTAGGTATCTCTAGATCTCTCTATCCACTACGGCTATTGAGGCAGCCACCAGGTAACTAGAAAGGGTACAAAAGAAGAGCCAGGGAGCAGGTTTTTTTAGGCCTATATTATGCTAAATCCTGCTGGAAAATAATTTAGGGGGAAATGGCAGTCAATTTGGGATAAGACTAAGAACTACAAAGTCACATGCCAAACAAATCTTGAACCACAGCAAATTTGGCAGCATCACTTAAAAAATAAAATAAGCAAATTATGCTTTAAACAAATACACAACAAAGAGGTCTAGTGTCTTTACAGTAACCACTGACAGTCAGATTAAGTCTAACTTTTGCCGGTTGTCCCCTGCGCTCCTGTGAAAAGGCTAACGGATCAGCAGAATACTTTGATTTATGTCATGTTGTAGAAGAGACTGAGCAATGTTAAAAACCATTGGGACTCTTAATATGGGAGATGCCAAGAAAATGGCCATGTTCCTTGTCTAACAGAGTTGTGAAGAGAGAAGTATCTTAAATTGAAGTAGTGCTCCTTATAACTTAACACAGCCATTGTAAGTAAATGGCACAAAGAACAGTAGCTCCTGTCAATTGGAATGAAAATTTATGACGAATTAGTACAAATCAAGGAGAATGGATAGGTGACACTAAATCACAACAATGCAACTCATGCAGCTGATAAAATGCAGAACACAGAATGTGCTGTGGTCTTTTTGTTAGTCTTCTTTGATAATATTTTTCACTATCTGTCCTTCTAGCTGTTTTGAATTTCCTTGGAAAGAAAAATGCCACAGAAAATTTAAAAACCAATAGAAGTAAATAATTTAGCATTTTCCACCATCCATGTTATGTCATTAAGCAACACAGAGAGAGCAGGTTCACACAAACGTGTCTCCGTAATTTGATTTCTCTACACTTGACTGGACACTTCATTAAAAACTGCCATGCAGATGATTTGTGTCGATATAAAACATCTGCCTGTTATGTAATGGCACATTCACCTATGCAAGCTATCACTTTCCTATGCCTGCTGCTCTAGAAGCGGCTGTGGTGGCAAGTGGCTTTTGCAGCCGCACAGGGGAATGAGGGAGGTCTGACAAAAGGCTTCAAGGTGCAGTCACTTGCTGCACCAATGCTAGGGAGAGGGTAGGACCAAGGTGGGCTACCTAAGCCCTTTCTGCCCGTGAACTCTTCATTCATTGGGCTACCGCCACTTCTGACCCTACAAGCAGTGCAGGAAGTGGCTGATTAGCATTTAGAGGACAGAGTAGGAATGTTTTGTTTGTCAGCTGATTGGCTTTGCTATCAGAAGTTTTCACCTACTCTGTGCTGATATGTGATGGTTGTATATAGTGGGTGGTAGTCATGAAATAGGTTAATTGGCCCCATTGGCAGGTAGGGGCAGGACGTTATGAGGTAGATAAGGTTTGGTGGCACCCTTAGGCACCTGGAAAGGTGTCTTGAGAAATGCCTTCAGGTTGGCCCCAAAGGTGTCTTGGGGTCAGAAGGTTTCTGTGCCCACATGCTTAATGCAGCTCCTGAATGGGGGGGGGATGTAAAGCATGATTTTGCTTATCACTATTGTGATAAAACATACAACTGAAAAACATGGAACACAAAAGGAATTGTAGTGCCAAACAAGATGACCAACCATACTTACAAGGAGCCATTGTTGTTTGTCATGAAAAGTGATTCTTGACAGGAGGTGGCTTGTAGTTTGGCAGGAACGTCACTCCCTTTTACATACTGACATTTGTGCTGAAATTTAAACTTCACAGAAAACAGGTAGTTGCCTGCCCATTGGGTTTCCTGCACATGACTAAAATGCCTAAGACATCATACCTGTTTTCAAAAGAACAGTTTTTGAGTTCTGTAATCATTATGCCTGCCCAACTGAAGAATTATGTAGCATGTAGGGAAATTATTCCAGATGGGAAATATAAACGTAGGATTTGACTAAAGTGGTTGCATAGGAGACTCATATAAGGCATTATAAAAGGCAGCTTTGCCAAGTTTCAAATGAAGTTTCTTTCTTATAGCACTGTTAATCACCATATAAACATCCCCAGTGGTATAAATCTCTCACTGGGGGCAAATTAAGGGAGTGGGAATGTTTCCAGTTTAATGAGTTTGATTTGGCTACTATATCATGGAATGTTCTAAGAAATTGGCTATAAACCAATTCAGTAAGAAACAGCCACGAAAAATAATCCAAACAACCTATAGACAAGTGAAAAATAGGTCCATTCCTTTAAACATACTTTTTGTGCCAGGAGAATGGACAGAAGTAATGGGAAGAGCAAGCAGAGGATGGACTGGCAGGGTTGGAAAGCTGGCAAACCCTGCAGATTGCTTCATTTAAAATAACAATCAAAGGATTAACTCTTGGTTTCTGTTTGCAACAACTCAGTAGGTTATAGTAAAACCTGTCCCTATTCAAAATATTCTACCAATGAACTTTACAGATATTTCACAGACTCATGTAATTGTGCTGTTGGAAGGCACCCCAAGGGTCATCTCCTGCAACCCCCTGCAATGAAGGAATCAAAGCTACGGAATACCTGACCATGGGCCAGCCAACATCTGTTTTTAAAAACCCAATGAAGGAGAGTCTAGCACCTTCTGAGGTAAGATCTGAGGTATATTTAATCAACCTCAACTCGCCTTTAGGTCAGCATACACTATTAAAAGAGACTAAATATAGAAATAGGGCATTGAATAATTTGTTGTGGCTATAACATGGAAAATCCTGCATCTCTAAAGCTGACCTTCAGGTGCAATCATTCTCGGTTGACAGTTTATTTCCCTTTGCTTTATTTGTTTCTGTTCCTTCATCCCAAATGGATTCCACTTGCAGACATACAAATAATGATTCCCTGTCCTCTGTGTTGCTACCCTTGAAAATCTTGTAAACTGTTCACATATCTTCTTTAGTCATTCTTTTTTTTCCAAAGCAAGGAAGCTTTAGTTCTTGTACTCATTGCTCATAAATCAATCAATCCCCTCAGACCTTTAATCATGCTTATTTCTCTCCTTTGAATCCTTTCCAATTTGTCAACATCATTCCTATTCAAACATACCCAGAAGGGAACACGATATTTTAGAAATGTTCTCCTGGCGCTGAAAAGAGAAAAATGGCTGCTTCACACAAATAAACTGAAGGTTTGATTCGAATATTTCAGCATTACTACGAATATCAAATGCAGATTTTGGAGAGTTGAAAAGTAACCTTGCAAGGCACAATGTATTCTCTAGCTTGTTTTCCACATGGCTGAGCTTTTGGAAGCAGTCAGAGAGGAGGGCGCCAGGTCTCAAGAGTTAGGTGCCATGTCAGGGGGTCAGAGTCAAGGGATCAAGCCAAGCAGCAGTGTAGCTAGCTGCTCAGGTGCTGGTGTGGTGCACGCATCCTGCAGCTGGGGGCAGGGCGAGCCGCCCATGCGGGTGGGGCGACTGCATGGAGCCTCTCCGCAGCCTCCCATCAGCTGCAGGGTGGCTGAGGGAGAAGCAGCAGGCAGACGCAAGCTCCACGCTGCCGTTTCAGGCAGCGCTGAGCCTGCAGGCGCCGAAGCCACCACATCACTCCCAGGAGAGACGCGTGGCTCAGGCATGCTGCAGGCCCCACGGTAAGTGCCGGCCCCCACGGTGAGGCACCTAGTGCCAGTCACATTTCATTGTGTTTGTTGACTGAACTAAAAAGTTTCATGAGCCCAATTTTTATTTTTTTATTTTTTAAACTCATATTTTTCTCATTTTGTCACACACCCCCCAGTGATGACACCCAGACCAGCCCACACCCGCCGCACCCCACTTCCTCCCCCACTGAAGCCAAGTGTCAGAGCAGAGGAGCAACATTAGGAGTCACAGAAGAAGAAAGAGAAAACCAAAGGATGCACCAAAAGGTCATAGAGCCAGGGAGAATACTTGTTTAACAAAATCTCAGCCCAAGTTAGAAGCATTTTCTGTGTCTTCCTGGAAGGGCTCAATAGTCGGTGTGGATAGGTGGGGCCGTTCAAAAGCCTGAGAACCCTACACTGTCTAGGGCAGCCTTTCTCAACCTGTGGGTCGCCAGATGTTGTTGAACTACAACTCCCATCATCCCTAGCTAGCAAGGCCAGAGCTCAGGGATGATGGGAGTTGTAGTCCAACAACATCTGGGGACCCACAGGTTGAGAACTGCTGGTCTAGGGAGATGCTCAAAACTGCAGTTCTGTGGCTCATCATATGGGCAGCTGTGAGGAGAGCCAAGTGCTTCTAGTGCACTGATAGCTACAACATCACATATTCTGTGACCCGACAAACCTCTTTCCAAGCACACAGGCGATAGCACAAGAGTAGTAAAGCAGTTTCCCCTCTTTTCATTTCTTTTCCTTAACTACATCTCCTGCCTGACATCATTTTTAACTCGGCAGAACTTCAAAGCATCATAGGATCAAATGTTACTCAAACAAAATGCCACTAGACATACAATTCTTCCTATGTATCCTGTTGGAATGGATTCTCTATGCACCTTCCTATGTGTAATAATGTTCCAACCAAGAGCCTGCAAGCAAATCCATCCACTTTCTAAGCTTGAACCACTTGGCTTGAACAGAAAGAGAAGGTACCTCACATACAGGGAGAGCCTGAACTTGGCCCCTGGGCCTGAGGTCCACCACCTCTTCTGTGCTGCAATCCATTTTTACAGAGTATTGCACCACAAGATGAAAAATACATGTCGTTCCTCTATAGTTTGCTTATAGAAATGCACCCCAATGTAGTCCCAAACCATGTTGACAGGTACTACTAGGGGTAAAAAATGCAAAAGGATTCAAATGCTTCTCCAGAATAAAGATTCATGCACTAGAATAAATTTAAACTGATGCTATTTAGTAAAGGATTCATAAATTCTTACACTTTTCTAAACGCATCTCTTGCATTCCAAAAGTCATTATGCTGTATAAAATGATTATTTCCAAAACAGCATTACCATGAATTATCACCATTGCTGCCTAGCAACGAGCATCTTTTCTTTTCTTTTTTTAACACTAAGCTGTATAAACTAGTATCTGGAATTTGTGCAAATGTGTATTCATTTGAGGACCGCAGAGACCCATTCATCTTAGAAATCAGACACAGATAATATAACACATTTAGAGAAACAAAGCAGCAGCAACCATTTCCACACATATCTTAGTAAAAATCTTCTCATTACTGCCTTAACTAAGTTCTGTAAAGCTTAGTTATGACAGACTGCATTTTTTAAAAATCTTCTCTTGAAGTCAGTGGGGATTTTTTTTTAGAGCTTGGTATAGAAACAATGGACCCTTTATTGATAAAGCTTCATGATGTAAATGTTTGTATTGGTTATACCTAGAGCAGGCTTCCTCGTTCATGTCAATAAATGAGGCAATGTACTGATTTGAAATGTGTGCAGGAAAAGTGAATCCTCTGAATATGAACCTCTAGGTTCCAAATCACGCCCAGACTCACTCCTTGGGGGTCCAAGCTCAACTCCTAACCACCCATGAGCCCTTCCTGCCCCCTCTCCTCCTCCGTTTCCTCACAGTGGCCACTTACATCTCACACACTGCAAAAAAACTGGCCGCAGATTTGCATAAAGTTTGCATATGTTAATTCATTGGGACAGATACAATTTTTGAAATAATGGTTATAATGAAACATAAATATAGTGCATCTCACCATAGTGCAGAGGACTGTGATGAGGTGACCTGTGTACCTCATCAGTTTGACGTCCAGGTGCTAAACTATTGGTGGCCAACTTCCAGACCCTTGATTCTTGATCCATAAATTAGTCTTGGACTGGGCAGTTTTCAAATAGAGGAGTTCTTCAAATAGAAGGCTGTCCTATGTGAAGGAGGATGAATAATGTTCTACTTTTCTCTGCCCCAAACCTGACCACTAGCAGTGGGAAGAGTGTGCAATGCAATCTCCCACTATTCCCAACGACCCTCAGTGGTGACACAAACGAGCCTTTGTGCCACAATTAGGGGAGTAATGGCCTTATCCTTCTTATTACGTCCAGGGAGTGTCTCCTCAGTTGTTTCTGTGCAGAGAGTTAGAGGGATTTTTTAAGAGGAGATATAGGCTCTTTGTGAGGCAAAAGTTAATCATCCAAGTTATTCTGCTTGAGTGCTAAAGGTCCTGTATCATTGTCCATATCGGGACACCTGGGTCTTTTTGCTCTTCTCATTTCTGGGATTCTTTGTATATCAACAGGGCCTTACTTTTGGGTCAAATGGTAGAGTTCCAGTCCAGATAGGTCTATAGCTAACTTGTGGGTGGCAAGGAGATAGAAAGGAGGCTAAAGAGATTAAAAAACCCCAAACCAAGCAGAATTTTCCTTTGATGTAGTCTCTTCAGCAATGGCAATTCTTCCTCTCCCCTCGGTTTGTTTAAAATATGTGAAAGGTTTAGGGGGATCAGAGGAGTTTAAAAGGGCTTTAAAAGATTAAAAGGTTGTGAAGGTTAAAAGTCCTTAAAATAAGTTCTAGCAGTGTGGAGATATAGCCAACAGGAAACCCAGGTTGTGGCTACAAGACAGTTGGGTTTCGTTAAAACTAATTTACAACGCTGGGGTGGCCGGAACAGATAGAACATATAAAATAACATTGCTTTCAACAAAAGAATAAAAAGGGAACAAGAAGGGGGGCAGCAAGGCAACCGCCCATCATCTTGTAATTAAAAGGAATTTTGCAAAGCTCTGATAAGCACGTCCTACCTTGGAGCCATCTTAGGAGCTGACATGAAAAAGCAACAAATCTCTCTCTCTCTCTCTCTCTCTCTCTATATATATATATAGATATATATGTTGTTGTTGTTGTTTAGTCATTTAATCGTGTCCGACTCTTCGTAGCCCCATGGACCAGAGCACTCCAGGCACTCCTGTCTTCCACTCCCTCCCGCAGTTTGGTCAAACTCATGTTGGTAGCTTCGAGAACACTGTCCAACCATCTCGTCCTCTGTCATCCCCTTCTCCTTGTGCCCTCAATCTTTCCCAACATCAGGGTCTTTCCCAGGGAGTCTTCTCTTCTCATGAGGTGGCCAAAGTATTGGAGCCTCAGCTTCACGATCTGCCCTTCCAGTGAGCACTCAGGGGCTGATTTCCTTAAGAATGGAGAGGTTGGATCTTCTTGCAGTCCATGGGACTCTCAAGAGTCTCCTCCAGCACCATAATTCAAATGCATCAATTCTTCGGTGATCAGCCTTCTTTATGGTCCAGCTCTCACTTCCATACATCACTACTGGGACAACCATAGCTTTAACTATACGGACCTTTGTTGGCAAGGTGATGTCTCTGCTTTTTAAGATGCTGTCTAGGCTTGTCATTGTTTTTCTCCCAAGAAGCAGGCGTCTTTTAATTTCGTGACTGCTGTCACCATCTGTAGTGATCATGGAGCCCAAGAAAGTAAAATCTCTCACCGCCTCCATTTCTTCCCCTTCTATTTGCCAGGAGATGATGGGACCAGTGGCCATATTCCCCATACTACATTCTACTCATGAAAAAACAAGCTGATTCCCAGACCATCCGCGGGCCGGATTGAGAAGGCGATTGGGCCGCATCCGGCCCATGGGCCTTAGGTTGCCTACCCTTGGTTTAGCGGGAAGACACTCCAATGAAAATTTCTGATACTATATTTCTGTGGGGGGGGGGGTATAGTATATGGATGTTTTAAGATGGTCTGTATCTGTAATGCCCAATAAAGGTTTGGAGAAAGAAAAGGTGACACAAATGTTTGCAACATTTTCATGGGGCTACAAGTGCAAAGAGTGTATAGGCCATAGCTGTCAACTTAGATTTGAAAATAAGGGACCAGCAGCCTTGAAAATAAGGGATCAATAGCCAAAATAAGGGACCTGCAGCCTCACCTGTTCCAGGCACTCCAGTCTTCCTGTCCTCCTGTAATCTGGTCAAACTCATGCTGGTAGCTTTGAGAACACTGTCCAACCAACTTTGTAAACAGAGGTTCAACTGAATAGAATCTGAATCACATGCACCACAAGGCCTATGCAGCCTCAACTTAAGATGGCTCCCCGGCCTGGCTTTGCACTGCAAAGTTTGCAGCAGCACGTGCAACAAAACGGCGTCCAGCATTCAAAAAACCCCTCAGCTTGCATTAACTAGCCACACACAGCCTCCCCCCCTCGCCACAAGATTGCCAGTCACCCACCATTTTAGTCAACCAGCTCCTTTCTTTTCCTCCATAAGTCAATCGAAGGAGCCTCCAAAACAAATTCAAAAGCCCCCCCTCCCACGAGATCTCCTTTCATTTCCCCCCACCATGTGCCCCCGCTCCAGACAGACCTTTTCGCTGGCAAGGGTGAGTGGGCCGTCGATGACGTATCCATCCGATTCTGATCCGAGCACTCAGCATAGGTATGTTCAACTTCTGAGCCCCTCTGAGCCAAAGGCAGAAAGCCCAGCCAGCAGCCAAATGAAGCCTCAAGGAAAACCACCGTCACCTCTCCGCTGGGAAGCGCTGAGCAAAGGCGAGTCCCCAGGCAACGCAGCCGATTTGATCAGCACAAGACATGAAAGCTCCACCCTCCAGTCATTCTTAGACTTCTTATTGGGTGAGCAACGCAGCCAAGCAACACAGTTGGAGCCTCCCTCCTCCCTGGCCGGCAGGGAGGGAGGGAGAGAAGCTGCTTCCTTTGAAATTTAAGGGACATCATTTAAGGGACATTTAAGGGACATCCATCAATAAGGGACAGCAGCGGGACATGGCGCTGGAATAAGGGACTGTCCCTTCAAATAAGGGACATTTGACAGCTATGGTATAGGCTCCAGTTAATGTAAAGCGCTTTGCAGGTTTCCCACCACTTCAGTGAAGTTGACACTGGGCACTGTATCTCAAGCTCTGTGTGCTCTAAAGTATATCCTTGGGACTGCTTCTATACGATGGCTAGCAAGCCATATGAGCAGGCCAAATGTTTCTTTTGGGAATAGATTCCGTAACAGCTCACTGAGAGAAAGCTTTGTGTTTCTTTTCATGAGATAGATGCAAACATGAACAAGTGTTCTGGCACTTGTATGTCTGCAGAAACCCAGAAGAAGTGTAGAATAACAGCTGTGAATCACAGCAACAAGAGATATGCCAGCATGAGGAGTGGAAGACATTTTGGGTGGTGCTTTTCTCCCTGTCCAGAAAAACAGCTGTTTACAACTTAAACAACATCAATGTTCTGATAGGTTTAGCCTAATTGTGTACGCCGCCCCCCCCCCTCTCTCTCTCTCACACACATTTTCTTCAGCCTGCCTTTATTCAGGCTCAAAGGGGGGAAAACATGCAGATATTACAGAGATGTTTCAACTGATATTATCAAAAGCCTAATCTAGAGGTATTGTTTTTAACTTCAAAGGGCTAGTGAAACCACAACATTTTGTTGTGTGGAATGATTTTATTTCTTATGCTACAAAAATAATACAATGTGACCCCATTTATCCCGAAAAGTATGTTCAATTTGGAAAATTAATAGTGGGCAAGATCATGAATAGAAATTATGATAAATGTTAACATATAATTTGGTACTAGTGGGGTTCAGTTCTTGTTATTACTGTTTTGAGGGTTTCATTACAGTTAAATGGTGTATAAACTTTATGAAATAAATAAATAAATAAGTAAATAAACAAATTAGCAATATGGGACTAGAAAAGGGTCTTCTGTTCAATATTCAATGTTATTATTCTGTATGTGCTGTTTGCTGTTTATAGCTTTGTATCATAAAAGTTGCATCAGCATTATAAGCAAAAAGATCAAATTTCTGCAGCAGCTCTGGCTGACAAACAAGATGAAGCAAATCTAGGCCCTGCAAATAAGCCAACAACATTTATGAAAAATTTGTATCCCACTGTCTCACACATACCTGTGTTTGTCATTTCACACTTGAAAGAAAAGAGACTCAGCTCTCTTCCGAATTATAAAAAGCTTCTACGGAATACCTAATCACCTGAAGGTGATCATTACTACTTATGGGCAAGCATCCAAAAGATTGTTGTATGAGACTAAGTAGATCTCTCTTGGTACTGGAAAGGCAAGTCTCCAAAATGAATCTTCTCCACTGCTTAGAATAGCTGACAGATAATATGCAACCACGTACTGCCCTATTGATTTTTATAATTATTTTCCCTGCCACTTCTTGAACAGAGCTGAAGATATTAATGAATATATTTTGGAACGATACACTGCTCTCCCCTCTAATGGCCTCTACAGCCTCAGCAGATGCTGTAACACTCCAACAGTTTGACTTTACCCCCAATGGCACACTCTTCCATTGTCTCTTGAGACCGACGGATGCCAACAATACAGAGAGAGAGAGAGAGAGCTGACACAGTGAGAGATCACTTACTTGTATGGAATGTGTTTGCTGCCATTGACTAGGGCTAGGATCACATTGCCCAGTGCAGACAATGAAAGACAAAGTCCAGAGCCTCCTTCACGATTTTTGCTGAGGGGTTTAACACAGCTGCCCAGGTCGATGAGGTGTAAGCGGCTACGGCCTCCTGACACTGTTAGAGAAGAAATGAGAGAGAGGGATATTAAGAGCCAGCTTTCTCATTCTCATAGGTTAATGTAAGTATGGTGTTGGAATATATAACTCTGGAATACGATATGTGGTTTCCTGGGAATAAGGCCCCTTGAAACCAATGGGTTTTAAGACTGGAGAGAGAGAGAGAGAGAGAGAGAAGAGAGAGAGAAATTAATGATCTTTATAACCTACTGAGTAGAGACAGCAAAAACAAAGAAGCCAGCATTAAAGCAATAACAAACATGAGAGTTAAATTCATTCCTCTCAACCCTTTCTTGTGACTAACCCAACTCCTCCATATGTAGGCAAGTGAAATTGCCTGTTGTTTTAATACAGTACTTCATTTTCCTCTGTTATTGCCTCTTTTAATATATGTGCTTGAATTCCACATATGCTTAAAAAAAAAGTAACGCAAGAGACACTACCTGATAAGACAGGCAGTTTTTAATTTTCGCTTCTTAAAAAGCTAAAGACCATTACCACTTGATATTCCTCAGTTCAAAAATGTCTGGCTTCTGAATATTTCATAAAAGTATTGTTGGAAATGCTGACACACTACTTAAAGAGGCCGGTGTTCAACGTGTTATATGCTCAGAAATAGAGTGCCATCTAATGTGAGCGTGAAAGGGCATTATTCAACGAATTTTCATGATTATAAATGTCATTATTTGTGTTCCGTATTCTCAAAAAGCATTTGAGAAATACTTAGAAATTTAATGTAGCTGATAAACTATATTTTGCTACCCATAGTTACTCCAAAGTACAAAAGAAAAAAAGGTATTGTAGATGTTAGGTTCACGGAAGCATGATGTTTTATTTATTAATTTTAAGAATTTATACACTGCTTAACATCATGGCCTCTAAGTGGGATACAGTAAGTTTACAAAAGATAAAATAAAGATAAAATCAATTTAAATTAACCATAAAATCTGAAAACTTGCTGAAAATCCTTGCTGAAATGAAAAAGGTCTTCCCAAAGTTCAACTGGGAGGGGGCCTGTCTGATCTCAGTCAGGAAGGACTACCACAAAATTGGGCCTACTATACTGAATACATATGAGCCACGTGTCTGAGGCATGAGGGTGGCCACTACCAGTGACTCCTCCAAATACCTCAATAACTGGGCAGGGATATAAGGAATCAGGCGGTTCTTAGTGTATCCTGGACAGAAGTTGTCAAGTGCTTTGTAAATTTATACAAGAACCTTGACCTTGATTTGGTAGCATACGGACTGTGAGTTCAAGGTTTTATACACCAGCATTGGTATGCCATCTTGAATATAAAGAGTTGTTTCCTTGGATTGCAGATTACAGAACATTGGCTGGGAGATTAGGCTTTGCTTATAATGTTAGTGGTCAATTTTGTAACGTCTAGCCCTGCCCTCAGACTACTAGATTCTCAATGAACTAATTGTTTTTGAGAGCATGGCGTGTAGTACAAATGTTGCAATTAAGTGAACATGCTACACTAAGAAATGGAAGTCAAAAAAATAACCCTGGGTGATATCCAAGGTTATTCTTAGTCTGAGTTCATTAATTAAGTCCATTATTTTCAGGTCTGCTTTGAGTATGACTTAAATTGGATATCACCCAATAACAGTTTTGAAGAATTGGCACCTATTTATTGATTGTTAGATAGATAAGATTCTGCTTCCAACCGTTCTACAACATTCTATTTATTTATTTATTTCAATTTTATACTAAAAAATGTTACTGAGCAGCATTTTAAAAAGAAATTAAGGGGGCCTAATCGCAACTAACTTTAGACTAGATCAGAGCTTATCTCAGGCTCTAGCCAGCTCAATAGGTCTCCCAGAGGGGGAATATGAATGCAACCCAGGGGGACTTTTCTTTGATATAATTTATCAAGCTTTGAGAAAATGATAGGATTTCTTCATTTAATTGCATTAGAAGTAATTACAAAGTGTGTGTACGCACACACACATAAAAAACATAGAAAATTACATGACTTTAATGGCAATCTTCTTAAAGTGGGCCATTCTCATTCCTAAAAGATTATGCATCCGTAGTCCTCCTTTTCCCTGAAGGGGGGAAAGTCAATAAGCCCATTGTGAGTTAAGTTCTGTCTGGCAATTCTATGTGAGTTATTACTGTAATGCATACAAAAAAAGATTTCAGTTGCATGATATGTTTGGACACTTTGATTCATGTACATTGTATGTGTACTATGATACTGTATTTATATTTATGTTGGGTGTTATTCAACCGATTTATAAAAATCAGCAGGTCTACCCTGTGTATGACTAATGCTGGCTATCACCCATGCATGTATGTATTTGTACTGGATAATTTTCTGAATCAAAAACAATCCAAAGGACTATTAACAACAAAAATATTCATTCAAATTCCTATTAGAGGGCATCAGACATAGCAATTCAAACTGACATAATACAAAAATTGCTAACCTTTGGGATTAAATGGTTCAGTCATTTAATGATACCCATAAAGGAAATAGTGGCTTTTCAAGTTCCCGAGTGAATAAGGAAGCCACCCTTGGTGGTAAGAGAGCGGATTTCATTTATTAGATCTACTGAATTAATGCCCCTATTTTAATGCTGCCAGAAGAGAGATGCCTTTGGTTGTGCTTTTAGTTTTGGCACAGTCAAGTAGTCGTCTGGGAGACAGGCAGCAGGTCGCAAACAAGTAAACAGAGGAAAGGGGAGGCAGTTGCAGGGCAGGGAGAAAAGTTTTTCAGTTGGAGAAGAGTTACTTAGCCTTATGAGCCAATGCAGAGTTTGGAGGTTTATTGGGTAAAGTGACACGTCTGAACAGACATTTCATGACATAGTGTGGCCACAGTGGTTCATGTATTGGAAACACTAGACTGCTGATGGGGGTGGACTGTCACCAGCCCATGACTCTGGTACTTGAAAGCTTACACTACAAGGCCAGGTTCAAGGATATATATTGTATTAATTGATCCCTTATAGCCCTGGATGATCACTGACATCTTTGCAGGAGTCAGTACCAGTGCCCTGCTCCATGGCTCAGGTGCATAGCTCGTATTCACCAGGAGCTGTGCATTCAGCATTGTGACCCAGTTTTATGGAACTGCCTTGCATATGCATAAGTGGACATTTACAAGGGTGCCACTGGAGATGCATAGTCATTAAAACAACAACAGTATATGCATATCTTAGAAAAAGATAGGGAAACAGTGGAACTTACTTCCCCCTTTTCCACTCTTCTCCATTCGGTACTGGTAGATGTGCAGAGTGAAGAGCATATGGGAATTCTTGTGATCTTCCTCCCGGCAATCTTGCTGGCTGCTACGACGTGAGGCAATGGCTGCATCAAGGAAGAAGGCAGCTTTCTCTGCAGTAGGAGCTCGGAGTTCACTTTGATTCTGCAACTGCAAGGCAACCGACAGGATACAAACCACATAAAATGTGCTTATTGAGATCCAGTACTGGCAAGGTATTTTTGCTCTATAAGACTCACTTTTTCCCTCCTAAAAAGTAAGGGGAAATGTGTGTGCGTCTTATGGAGTGAATGCAGGCTGCGCAGCTATCCCAGAAGCCAGAACAGCAAGTGGTTTCACTGCACAGCGATCCCTCTTGTTGTTCTGGCTTCTGAGATTCAGAATATTTTTTTTCTTGTTTTCCTCCTCCAAAAACTAGGTGCGTCTTGTGGTCTGGTGCGTCTTATAGAGCGAAAAATACGGTACTTTCTGTTAGCACCACCAAAATACAGCATGCTCTAGATTAGGGAACATCCTGCTTTGCAGAACATCTCTGGCAAAAGAGAATCCCCATAGTGGAATGCCTCCACATGAACAAAACCCCAAAAACGAAGAAGCAAGGTGTTTCACTCTAGATCTGTGATACTGAACCTGGTGTCCTCCTTTGGATCTGGTTTCTGTTTCTCAGACCCAGTTAGGCTGGTTTTAGTCACTGACACTTTAGCTTCCATCTGCCTTCAAGGTTACCATCAAGCAAGCCTACCTCCACACTTCCCTGTTCTTTTCAGTAAATATGTTGAGAGGCTGGATGTCTTGTAACGGACAATATAAGACTCCCCCGACCCTTAACAGTTGCTTTGCAGATCTGCTTTCTCAAAACCTTCTGCCAAGTCCAAACTAGGTGTGATAGTAAACACATGGTTCCTGCTTAAAATGACAGCTGTGGATATAATTTCTATTTCCCCTGAGATCAATCAATCCTGCTTTCCTCTATCCCTGCTGCACATCATTTGCTGTCCCTTATGCAGAGTGGGGAAACATGGAGCATCATAATGTCAGGACATGTGTATGTTCTGTTAGAACAGAAGTGGAAAACCTGTGGCGGTTGAGATGTTGCTAGACGACAACTCCCAACACCCATGACCATTGGCCATGCTCAAGATCATCTCCATCCCTAATCAGAATTCTAACTTGTCCTCTAACTTTGGTGTGTTTCAAACAAGACTGCTTAGTTATCACACATGCTTGCCAATAAACTGAAGTCTGAGGTGTGGTAAAAGGGGCAACTTTAGATTTTCTGCAGGCACTGAAGAAAGCTTTGAACGATTTTTTGGCATGATTCTCTACGGACTGCACAAGTTAACTGAAACCCTGAATGAAGTCTGTGTGGCCCTTTGTGTTTTCAGGATTTCTGACTATAATTCATGTTTACTTTCTCTCTTCCTCTTTTGCTGGAAATCTCTCCAACACATTCAGTGCAAGGTAAAATCCCACACCATAAGGGCAGTAGTCACTGTATGCTCAGAACAGTAGGTATTTTGTTTCAGATGTGAGGACTACAAGGAACTCCTGCCAGCAAGGGTGCCTAGAGGATTTAGCCATAATTTAAAGGAGGGGCAGGGAGTCAAACGGCTACTGCAGCTCATGTATCTTTCAACATGGCCAGGAAGTGTTGTGTTGTTTTTTTAAACCAGTTGGGTGTTCCTATCCGAAGAACACTGGGAGTTGTTCTTGGCTTGGCCAGGGCTCCCATTCACAGCTTGGCAGCAATTAATAAGTAGCTATTAATACTTCCTACAACATTACTAAGCCTAGTACTATAAATAATGTAGTTTGTGAAGATATAAACAGCCATATTATTGGCCTCCAGCTATTTGTGCAATATTGTAAATATTTTAGTGTGTTGTTATACATTGGAGAAATTATTATAGGAAGGAGACAAATTTTGTTTGATCTGAATCCTTTCACATTTTATAGCAAACAGAGGTCTCTGCTCAACATCAAGTTATGCCAAAGGCGCAAATATTTAGGCCAGGAGAGCAGATGGCCCCTGCAGCTGCAGGTCATAAAGTTTCTTGTGTGCCTGAGAGTAAACACTTCCAAGTCAGAAAAAGTTTGTGCTTAGAGTTGTTGGGTGTGGTTTTTTTAAAAATTGAACCCATTGTAGTAAAAACATGACACCACTTGGTATATGTCATAGCTTAAAAGAGTTTTGTATTCACCTGCATGCCACAAATTGGGTCCTCACAAAGGTAGACCCCAGGAGACTGGCCGTCTTGTAAGCTGCCTGTTGCCACCTCTGACAGCAAGTCTCTCAGGTTTTCTTCTTTTCCCCACACTTCCACTGCTGAGATTCGGACAGAGAACCGGGCTCCTGTCTTCTCTTTCCGTTCATTAATCAACTTAAACAGCCAGGATATGGCACAAGGGATTATGCCAAGGTTCTGCATGGAATCATCCTTTCCAATCATCGTGTAGGATTTTCCTGTTTGGAATGGAGTAGAGAAAAGGAAGATAATGACTGCAAACAGAAAATGTGAAGGAAGGAACCCTATGAGTGATCTTACAATATTGCACATCCTGATCTGCAATAATGTGTTGTTCAGTGGTATTCACAACTGTGTCCAGTCAATGGTTGCCCAACATCACTTCTCCCCTCTCCTCCCCCCCCCCATGCATGGTTCATGCCCTCTCCAAATCTGCTCCTAAGGGTTGGGGGACCACCTAGAACAGATTTAGGGTACATGCAGGGGAAGGAAGGCGCAGAACTTTATGTTGAGCAAGGGGAAATCCTTGCACTGATTGAACAAGAGACTTAGCACTATGTTGGATTCCGCCCTTTGATTTGGAATACACTTGAAAAGTAGTTGTAGCTATTGAATGGATATTCTATTAACTTTTCAATTTCCTTTTTGTACCTCAGTCTTCTGTTGGTAAAACTGGGCATGATACAACCTACTTTTAATTGTAAAACTGCAAGTAAGGCTCACTGCTTTCATTTTCATGTATAGGAAATATGAATCAGCATACAAACAGAGTCCATCCACATAAAATTTACAATCCCAAGTTAAGTAATACTAGAGATAAAATTTCCGAATAGTATATCCATTCAAGTGGTAGACCTTTGGAATGCTGTCAACCATGACAATGAGAAGGTTTTGAAATAATATTCTTTTAAGCTGATTGATCTGTAAGTGCAGTTTTTATTATCTTCATTATCTTGAATGGATTATCTTGAATGGATACCATTTTCTCAAACTAATACTGGCCACTAGTGTTCAACCATAAGCACCCCATGGAATTTAAAAGTGGCTAATTCCTTCATCTAATCATCATGATTTTAAACCATTATTATAAAACAATGGTGAGGAGCAAGTGGGGTGGAGAATGACACATCCCCCCACCCTGGTCACTGTTAAGTATTCAGGGAATACATCAAAATCACAGGAAGTACAAGAGTGACTGATATATTGAAGGAAACAAGATACAGGAGGTTATAGCTGACAAATTCCTTCTATATTGTCCTTTGAATATGAAACTTACTAACCTAGTTTGGTATGTCCAAAGCAAAATACACATCCATCAGCACCGTTCACCACAGACTGGATCACTTCAGCTACCGTTCCTGCACATACTTCGGCCTGTTATAATGGGGAAGAAGATTATATATTCATGAGGAAATGTGAATATAAATGGGATTATCAATATCTTGCTTAAAGAAAACTAGGTTAGATTTGTTGTTGTTAATAACAGTTTATACGTTTCAATGCTATTTTTATCTATATACTTGAAACAATTTTTGTTATAATAGTTTAACAAAATCTCTAGGAAAGATATGATGAGGGTTAAAACAGCTTCAAACCAGGAGATGGCTGGTTTCTGCTAAACCTCCCCCCTGCCCCACTGCAAAAAATTATCAGCAACAGAATATTTTCCTATCTCCTACCTCATTTTTATGATGTAGATTTTTTTAGATACTACATTACAGTTGGGGGCAGGTATTTTACAGAAAAGATCATAGCCTTCTCATTATGACTATCACTACTAATGTGAACAGATAAATTAGGAAGCATTATAAGACTGCAAAACTGAGGGATGCTTGAGTTACATGCTCAAACAGATGGCCAAGGAGAAAGAAGGTTGTCTACGGACAGAAAGGATCCTGTCATGCTGATATCAATGGACACAAGGATATCAAAGGACATTTTCCTTTGAGTGCACAAGGAAAGTTCTGGTAGCTATGAACCACAAAACCTAGCAGGTAGGCTGAAACCTGAAGCGGTTGAATTTTACATACTGATATTGATTTGTTTTGCTCCATACACACACATTCCGACACACTTGTTTCAGACTAGACATTTTGAATTGGGTAAGGTTTTAACATTTACTATATACACTACAAAAGAAATTCATTCTCGACCTGATATTAATATATAATGAAGCTTCTGAATAACAGTAATGCAATTCTTTGAACATTATCCCCATCACAGTTTGCCTACCTGAGATGCGTCTTGAGGGAAAACGGCATCAAACGCAAACATCTTGGGTGGCACTTGACTGCTCCTTTTTTGGAAGGCATTCTGGCCTCCACAGGACAATGGGTCATACAGAGTAATTTGCTTCTTACGAGGATCAACCTTTAAGAAGGAGCTGGATTCAGAGGAGTCCCTGGCCAAGGTAGAACAAATGCGGACCATGACCTTCACCTATAAGCAAACAAAGGGTAGGGGCAGGGAAGGAGAAATCCCACACATATCATTAGGCTATATATACATATATCAGCAAACAACTATAATTAGACTCTTGAGTACTTTGTATGAAAGTGATAAAATACAAAATTTTGGATGCAGGCTGGTTTGGAACAAAATTTTGGTAAATGAATGTTTCTTGTGATATCACGCATTGCACTCACTCCAGTGAGATCACCAATGTATCTAATGAGTGAAGCACTGCCCTCATGCTCAGTTTCCTTCATGCGCCCTCAGTGATGCATCAAATAACCAATTTGATTCGCAATGTACCACTGTGATGTCATTCATAATGAGGTTCCAAATTGGCTGAGATTGCCAGGTGACTTATCCATGGAGAAAGAAGTAACAGACAGGAAGAAAAACTGTACTGAACAGGAATTTTTATTTTTTAAAAAGCTGAATTTTCATACACTCAATGCTTTTTCAAAGAATGCAATCCTATACTCACTCACTAGAGAGTAAGTTCCTTTGAACTCAGTGTATAGGGTTGAACTGTTAAGACAAATTTGTACCACTCTTAAATAGTCATTTTCAACCAAAAATGGAAACTGGAGAATATTCAATGCAAGCGTTATTTCCAGTAAGTGGCCCTATCAGCTTGTGTTGCATTTGTTTTGCATCAAGGGAGGGGGAAATCCCCCAAACTCTTTTTCGATAGGTGTACCTTCTGCAACAAATGCTGTAGAAAATAAGATTGAATAGCTCCTCTTAATCTCTTTGGTTCACTACCATGTGAGATCAAAATATATCCCTCTTGCTGGGATTTATTAATACATTAGAAGACAGGTCACACCAAGAGGATTGTTTAAAAGAAATCCATGCAGTATATTCGCTTGGGGTTTTTGTTTTTTGTTTCTTCTTCATATATGAAGCCAACAAAATCCCACATTGTCACATGGGAAGCTTTCTCTTGGCACCGGTTTGCGTAAGGCTCATTGAATTTTATGAGATGTCTTTAAATGTTTTATGTTTCTTGTTATTGATCCCAGCAGAGTTACACCTGGGTTATACCACAAAGCAGAACTCAATCTATAATTCTTAATATTTCTGATCTTTTCAGTCCTCAAGCCCCATCAAGAATTTTGAAGTCCACTCTCAGTCCACTTAGGCTACTGTCTTGGTGTAGGAATATATTAAGCATATCAGAAATGGAGGCTTCAGTGATCTCAGTCAGCAGTATTTGCAGCTCTAACCCGCACTGCAAAATTTCATTTTGGGTTTATATAGTTGCTTATGTGATACATAAGGCTGGAGCACTTTCATTTTGAGCAGTGTGTCTTTGTGAACTACTTGTCCCATCAGTCATTTTGGCACATTTTATTGGACATGCATTGCATGGGGAGGGGGCTGGCAGGAGTCCACTTTCCATAGAGACAGAGGCAGAGGCAGAGCTATCAAGCTATATTAGCAGTCTATCAATGTAATGGCAATTGCTGACTATAGGAACAGACTTATTGGAGGTTAATGAAGAGTAGGCTTTGTAATTCCTCATTGCCACTGCTTTAAATAACAGAAAGGAGCATAAATTTGTGCTGAGAGCAGCCGCAAAATTGAATGGTGCAATAAAATCTATATCTTCTTATGACTTACATACATTTTCACACAAAAGAAGCTTGTTCCAAAGGAGTGGGAAATGAACATCATAAACAAATACCGGTAGATACTGGAATCTTATTTCTTTATCTTCACTTTGATGTCATTCAGTCGGTAGAGTTCAAGGTATCCATAATTTTGCCAGCACAATTAGGATGAACATATGGGGAAATGTGAGTGTTCATTTTTTAGACTGCATTTTTTAACCCTCTGCATGCCAAGCAGACTACTGAGCTGTAGCCCTTGGTTGTAAAAGATGCACCTGGTGCAAATCCTCCCTTTATTTCAACTCTTCTTCATCACAAAGCCTACACCTTCAAAGTGATCAGCCTGTTCTAGAGCAATAGCTTTCTTCGCATGCTCAAGGGCAATATGTTCAAGTTCTTCATTTAAAAGCAGCAGCAGCAACAACAACAACAACAACCCAACAGTTGGTTAAGTTTTGAAAAGGGAAATCAGAGGGCAGGATCAAGGGTGTTAGGACCCATACTTAGGGTCAGATGAAGCAACAGAGGGCCAAGTGATAATTCCAATCTCCATGGTGTTGATTCCTGCATATCAAGCTGCTGTTAAAGAAGTAGCAATAGGCTACGACCTTTATAAATGTCAGTTGGCAACCATATCCTCTCCTCAACCCACAAAATGCTTTCACACATTCATGATTACATGCAAAAGCAGCATCTGTCTAAAGCCTATCTCCATGTTCTGAAGCGACAGTGATAAAATTGGTACAGTACTATGAAGTAGGTACACCCAGAGAGTGTGTTGATGGGTTGTTGTTTTTCTTTCACTTCTCTTTTCTATAAAAATGGAAATAAAAACTGGTCGCCCTTTTGAAAGGTCGGTGACCCTTGGGTCTTTGTAATACCTTCAAAACATTTCAGAAAAGGTAATTATGCTGTAATTCTTTTACAATTATCATTCACTTGGTGCTTTAATGCATCATTCTCTTTCTTGCTTTTCATAAAAAGTTCATGGCCTTAAAGCATTTCAAAATACACTGGAGGGAGAAAACAGATGTAAACACATTCAAACACTAAGATATTCACTCTTGCAACTTCATCTGCTTGAATTCCATTGCTACTTATCATGAACAAAATTTATTATGCTTCTTCAGATAATAGTCTTTTAGAACACTTGAAAACATGAAATCATAAGATAATCAAAAGTTGTGTAAAAAAAGAAACCCATGAACTGCAGTGTCACAAGTTCCAGTAACAGCCAGATTACAAGAGTAGGGGCTGCGACAAAAGTATGTATTAACACAATATTCCTTTTAACACATAAGGCACATGGTCCTCACACAAGTTTTTAAATATCAGCTATGTCTTAACTCTGACCACCAGGAATGTGGAAAGGTATCAAAAATCTTTGAGTAAAAAAGAAAAAAGAAAGACTGAGATAATTAGTTCCTCTCTTACATCTGGCAAGTGTCAAATTAGTTCCATTAAATTCTGCCCTGAGCCTTAGGCAATTGACACAAAATATACAAGAGTATTAAAATTCACCTAGGGATTTCCCTACTATTATAATGTTTGCATAGCCTATCCCCTGGCATGAAACCAAATGATCACCACAATGTATATAGCTCTCCCTGGTCTCATAGAAAACACAATATTTTTTACACCAGTACTATTAAATTCTTCTTAGGGTGTTCACCTGGCAAACAACTACAGTAGTGTGACGTGGGTGGCAGTGTGTGAAGGAGTAAAGAGAGCATTTTCATCACCAGAAATGCTTGCATTCGAATGATCATATGAGAATGGCACCACATACACAGCCAACAGAGCTTCATCCCCTCTGGTGTGGCAGAGCTCAAGTTACCAGCTTTATGCTGAGTCTGACCACTGACTGAGTCATCTGTTCCAGTGCTGTGCAATGTGACAGTGGGTTGGCTGCTATTTACTACAGCTGCCAGAGACCACAGCCTGCAAGTGTCCCAGGAAAGCCAGAACATCCTGTGTTTTTTTCTGCGAGAGCATGGCAGCCATTTTGAATGCGGTGATCTTGTGCATTTCCCCCCATGATCTCATGCAGGTCACGTGACTCGTGTGGGAGCATGGACGGGAAGACGTCCATCCCAGTTTTAGGACTCAACATGTTGGAGGGTATGAGAGACTGAAACTGGGACATGCTGAATAAAAATAATGAATGTTTAACTATCAGGAGAATGGTGGGGGGAAATCAATACATGGATATCTCTTCCTCTCAAGCATGCTAGGTTGGGCAGGGCCAAAGGCAAAAGTGGGCAGATTAACAGATTTGACTCTTACCTTTGTATGGTAAAATGTGTTCAAGACATAAGAAAGTCAGAGGTTTCTATACACACACAAATGCTACTCCATCCTACATTGTGGCAAGGAAGAGGTATTGTCACAGTTAAACACTCAAGGAGGGGAAGGAGTATTGTCACAGTTAAACACTCAAGGAGGGGAAGGAGTATTGTCACAGTTAAACACTCAAGGAGGGGAAGGAGTATGGTCATTGATGGGTGTGGCCTGGAGACACGTTGTGGTCTAGTTTAAAGAGCCAGAAAAAAGAGGTATTGCAGGCCACATTTGCTCCCCAGGCCTGAGATTCTCCACCCGTTGTAGAGAAATGCCTGATGCTCTCAAAGGAAGGCCTTTGGCTTTTCGCTCTGCAGATGTGAGCCAATCAAGGCCTAAATTAAGACCCTACTATCCAGTTACTGCAACTCTTAGGTTCTTCGTTGAGCTGTTAGCTGTAGAGTAGGGTCTTAAACGAGATGGTTGGATAGTGTTCTCGAAGCTACCAGAATGAGTTTGACCAACCTGCGGGAGGTAGTGGAAGACAGAAGTGCCTGGTGTGCTCTGGTCCATGGGGTCACGAAGAGTCATATATGACTAAACGACTAAACAACAACAACAACAGGGTCTTAAATTATGCCTTGATTGGCTCACATCCACCGAGTTAAAATGAATCCAAAAATTAACCTCTTCTGGTCGGAGGCAAAGAAATTCTGGACTCAAAATTTATCTGAAAAGAACTAGCTGCAATAGTTAGAATTAGCTACACATGTACCGACTGAGCTGGGAATGAAGTACTAGAGTCCTTATAGCGCAAGTGGGGGAAAGCATATTTTTGAGTGCTCACCTCTCTCTAAAGCAGCAATGGGGAAAGTGTAGCCAGTTGTTGTTGGGACTCCAAATCCCATCAGTGCCAGACAGCATGGTCAACAGTAAGGGATGATGGAAATTACAGTCCAGCAATGTCTATTTGGCCAAGGGTTCCCCATCCCTTCTCTAAAAGTGGGGGAAAGGAAACACCCACCTCCAAGTGGAAAACTGCCAAAATCAGGAGTTGATTTTAATGGAGGTGAGCATTCAAATGCAGCATTTTCCATTTGTAGCCTGAAGTTGTACACAGTCCATTCTACTGCACATTTTCTTCAGTGTGTAGACTAAAACATATTAGGGATTGTATACTGGCAAGTTTTAGTGCGCTCCCTCTTTCTATATCCTGCACTTCTTCACCCATTTGAAATATTTTGAACTGAAAGGTCTGTGGAATTCATTTCACCCCACAGACTGTAGGCTCCAGTGCAAAGGGCCAGAAAAGCCCAAAAGGCCATTCTCAAGACTATCTTGCCTGCATACACAGAACTGATATGTCTGCAGAGTTGGCTGTTGTGAACTGGCAGCCAAAAAACAGGATTCACTCTTTTAATTTTTTCTTGATGCTTCCAAACCTCCACATCCTATTCCAAAATGTTTTAAAATAGCACTGTGAAGGAGCCGTTATATTAAAATCAGTCTGGTTGAATGAGAATTTTAATTTGGGTAGGTGGAAGAAACAATGATAAATCTCTACTCAGCTATTCCACTGCAGCATGAGGAAGGCAAAGGATATTGAGGCTCTGCATAGGGAGCAGAGTATCCTACTCAAGTGTTGTTACTTACACCCATATAGTTTCCATGATTACATGCAAAAGAAGGCTTCCAGGTCTTCATATGATAGTCTATGCAGCAAAGGAAATAATGAGTACCGATGCAATCAGATAAGGATTCTTTAAAACTAAAATGGAATGAGGTGGCAAATTACAATTTAAGACAGACAGATTTGTAAGAGTATGTTCCAAGCTGAAGAACGAAGGATGGTAATCATATTCACTCAATAAAAGGAGGCTGATTCAGGGGATTGAGAGGTGGGGGGGAGATGTAGGAGTTCGCTAGATGGAAAGCAAATCTGTTGTCTAGACCAATAAACATCTGTCAAGAAGAACACAGGCAGGAGGACAGAACTGCTGTTGGGTTTCAATATAAATCCAAAGGGGTGGCATTACCATAAAGGTAGCAAACATGTATATATACAGGATTGTGGCTCTTGAAGTGGAACAGTCTTAAGATGATGTTCAGTAAAGAGCAATGAGATTTTTAAAAAACAATGCCTGGATTGGATTTTTTCCCCATAAGGAAAAGCAATTCTGTATTTATATCAGAACAAGGCTCAAATATAGATATTAAGCTTAACCACACTTGCCTTTTGCCCCACTCTTTCCAAGTGTAGGGTGTTTTTTTTTTACTCTGAGCTTTCCCTGTGAAAACCCACTCTTTAAAGCTGAATCGGAGCAAACGTCAATTCAGGTTTTCTGCAGATTGACATTTGCTCCGAATTGAGGTTCAAAGTGTGCGGTTTTTGTAGGGAAAGCTCCAGAGCAAAAAGAAACCACCTTGGATGCAAAACTTTAAAACACCTGGAAAGAGCACAGGAAAAGTACAGTGGTTCCCCGCAAGATGAATGCCTCGCAAGACGAGAAACCCGCTAGACGAAAGGGTTTTCCGTTTTTCGATGCGCTTCGCAAGATGAATTTCCCTATGGACTTGCTTCGCACGACGAAAACATCTTGCGAGTCTTGCGATTTTTTTTGCTTCCCCCCCTTTTTCTAAGCCGCTAAGCCGCTAATAGCCTTTTAGCCGCTAAGCCGCTAAGCCTTTAATAGCCGCTAAGCCGCTAATAGCGCTAATCCACTAATAGGGTTGCTTTGCAAGACGAAAAAACCGCTAGACGAAGAGACTCGCGGAACGGATTATTTTCGTCTTGCAAGGCACCACTGTAAATCTGGATAAGTCCTAAATTGCATATAAAACAAGTCCATTAAAACAGTTGCAAAATAAAACAGTTCTGACGATCAGCTTGCTAGACCAAAACAGGGACCAAGTGAACTGTTAGGGACTTCCCCTGCGTGTGAAGACAGGCTCTGGTGGATTGAGCGGATGAGATTTAGTGTGGGTCCAATGGTCAAGATGGCAGTAGTGAGAAGTGTGGGGCAGATGGGCAGATGGGCTTGTCAACCTGATAAGGTAGCCCAGCTAGGAGAATGAAAACTCTGCTGCCTTATGAGAAAGGCCTCAGGACTAAACCCCCAGGGAAAAAATTCTACTGCTGCTTTGTGGGACATCTCCAGGAAAAGAAAAGGGTAAGGAGTAAACCCTACACAAATCCCGAGTGGAGTCCTTAAGACAGTTGGATAGCACCTTGTATGTCTCCTTCCAACAACTCCTGCAGCCAAGCTGGTGCCAAATGTATTGCTCTGCTTTCCTTTCGGCCACATCAGCAAGGCTGAGAAGAGGGTCTTATCATCTGGGGACCTTCATACCCTAGGGTTACCATACGCCCAGAATTTCCCAGACATATCCAGAATACTACAGTCAGAAGCAGTGTCCAGGTGGACCTCCATACACACTGCCCAGGCTTACATCCTGGAGAGGTCACCTCAGTGCTGCAAACACAGCAGCAGTTACAAGTTACTGGTTGCTGCAGCCACAGCAGGCGCTGTGATTCTCCAGTGGTTTGGCTTCATTCCTGGAGGCACGCTCCATTGTCTCTCGAGGCAGACAGATGCCAACAATGTCCTGGGAATTTACAGTGGGTAAGTAAGAGTGGATAAGTAATCTTAGAAAGAAATATCCCAGAGGAGAGACTGTCTTTGGAGAAATGTGTGCCAGCAGGTTAAAAGATTCCCCTCTCTATGTACTATAACATGATGCTGAAAAAAGAAATTAAGGGGGGAAACACCCTCCCAACAGTTTTTTTATTATATTGTACAACTGGAGTACTTATTCAAGTCTCCAGATTTTGCAATCAACAAAAGAAAACACATGTTTAGTTGTTTTAAAATCATCGGATGATCTGATACAATTCATTCATCTAACTAATGTATGGTTATGGAATCTGGTTCCTAAGAACATCTTTGAATATTGAAGAACTGAACAGAGTTTAAATCACAAAAATTACTGAAACATTTCAGTTTAAATATTTATTTTTGTTTGAGCTGCATAAAATGAGTAATTCACTCCTTACAGGCCAGAGGATTTACCATAGTGTAGATTACAATTTGACCTTTCCACCGCCAGAAGCATGGGATTGTCAGATTAAGGAAGGTTAAATTTAAGTGCAAAAAGATAAGTTTGAAAACAAAATGAGCTTTACTTGGCTGTGTGCTGCCAACCTGCATTCTTGAATGAGATCACAGTGTAACTGGCTCTTAATCCTGATGACTGCAGCAGCCCAGGATGGTGGAAACCTAAACAATGGATCCAGTCTTTCTAGCCAGAACTGGAGTAAATAATCTCCAGCACTGCTTAGTGCCTTGTTAAGTGCTATAATAAGTTACAGGGTTGCTGTGAATGACATAGAAAACTAATTGCCACAGAATGGGATGTATGGCTTGTTAGCATTCACTGTATAAACATTGTCTAGCAATCTGTATCATTCTTTCTCCCCTCCCCATTTTAATAATTTGGTATGAGCAGATGACACAAGGTTCTCATCATGCAACCTTAATATGATCTCAGGGAAGCTCTTCTACATGGAATAATTCATTATGTTATGTGTAGCTCAGGGGCTGTGTCAGGGGTTCCCTACCCCCCTTCCTAGTATGTAGCAACCTTTAATGAATGGCACCTGATCAATAATGCAGAATCTGACATCTGAGAATAAATAAAAAGGCCTTCCATGTGAGTTCTGCCTGTAGAAAATGTCAGAATCATTTATCACAGATCCAGATTGATGCCCTGCAGCTGCTGTCCACAAAGACTCTAAAATCTAACTTTGCTGAGTACCACAAATGTGTTTTTGTGTCGCACGTAATTAGCTTTCCTCCATGACAAAAACACAAGAGAAAGACTGACTGAGAACGCGTGTGATGGTGATTATCAGGGCTTTATTAGAAGGACATTTTGCCATAATGGCACTTTGTTTTCAGGCTGCTTCTTACACAGAGTTACTTTATCTTGATTTCCAGGTGCGCTTTAAAGCAATCCTCTTTGTAACTCTATACAGTCTGAGCTGTTTAATCCAAATCAGTTTGCAAACTGCCTTTACATTGGGATTTTAAAGCCATAGATTAACAAGTCAATTGAGTGAACAGCACAAGCCAAACAAATGGCAAATAATACTTTGGCTCTCCTGACATCCAGGCATACAGCTGAAGAATGCAGGCTCAACCAGGTCTTAATTGCCTCAAAGAAAGCTACACTTTCACATCAAGCAGAATGGCAGAAACTAATTGTTTTTTTTTAAGTCATGCACTTCAATCCCAGAAGAAAGTAGAAGAGGGGTTTGAAATAGCAAAGAATCATCTCTACCACTGATGTAAGTTAGCTGAAGAGTACAGGGGGGCTGGTCCATCAGGGCAAATGGGGCCCTGCAATATCAGCCAATTTGATGTATTATAGTATTTTAATATTTTTTTGGAAGCCGCCCAGAGTGGCTGGGGAAGCCCAGCCAGATGGGCAGGGTAAAAATAAATTATTATTATTATTATTATTATTATTATTATTATTCCACCCACCTGACTACTTACTGAAAACCAATCCAGGGGGCGGCCCTGCCTGTCAGCTTCCTCCTCCTCAGTCTCAGTGTTGTCCTTTTAGAATTCAGACACGGGTGGTGCTGTGGTCTAAACCACAGAGCCTAGGGCTTGCCAACCAGAAGGTCAGCGGTTCGAATCCCTGCGACAGGCTGAGCTGCCATTGCTTGGTCCCTGCTCCTGGCAACCTAGCAGTTCAAAAGCACGTCAAGTGCAAGTAGATAAATAGGCACCGCTCCCGCGGGAAGGCAAACGGTGTTTCCGTGTGCTGCTCTTGTTCGCCAGAAGCGGCTTAGTCATGCTGGCCATATGACCCGGAAGCTGTCTGCGGACAAACACCGGTTCCATCGGCCTATAGAGCGGGATGAGCGCTGCAACCCCAGAGTCGTCCACCCAGTGGCGTAGCGTGGGGGTGCAGGGGGGCCGGCCGCACCGGGTGCAACATCTGGGGTTAGGGTTAGGGGGCGCAAATCCACGGGTTAGGGGGCACAAATTACTTGCCTTGCCCCGGGTGCTGACAACCCACGCTACCACTGGACCTAATGGTCAGTCCCCCTTTAAGGTGGGAACAAAACTGGAATCAGTTGGCTCCGCTGGTCATTGGTTCTGGCTCCACCTACTGTTGATCTCTCTGCCTTCCACACCACCAGTCCTAATGGTCACCAGCCACCACTGGAAGCATAGCATGGAGGGATCCTGGGAAGTTTGTGATTCAGTGATAATCAAAGCAAATAGATGTATTTTTTGAGGGGGAAGAGATTTATCAGCAATCATGATGTCCTTTATCAGCAGTAATTACACAATTATTGTGCAGCCAGTTGTCTTCACAGGTGCCTTGTACTTGAGGCAGAAGATCCTCAGTGCTAACTGCTTAGGTGCTATACAAATAACACCCCTATGATAATTCCATTTTTATTAAGTTTTGTCAACTTTTTTATTTTTTGCTTGACCCTAGTTCCTTGTAACAGCTTGAGCTGCATGACTTTAGCGGGTAATAACGTTAAATCTCCATGTCATGAAAAGTTTCACAGAATGATTTCACCCAATCAAGCTGATGTTGAAGGCACTAGGGCAGCTCAGGTTGACTTTATTTTGGTCAGTTGGCAACCCTGTTTCTTTTATTTAAATTATGCATCACAGTAAGAAAAAAGTGGGGGCTGTACAGATTAAGCTTACATAACATTATTGTACATAACATTTCCAGTAACATTGAGCTTTCAGTACTTCTCCTTTCCTTGGCATTGATCATTATTCTCTGTTTGAAGAGGCACAAACTCATTATATCAAGGAAGAGCGCAGACCTGAAAGCATTAACATTAGATACAATATGAGAGGCTCTCGTTTTAGACAATTCATAATGCAGTACTTAAATGCAAATCACTTTTTCCCCTACAGACTGTAATAATTCTTCAGAAATGTTCTGGTATATGATTCAGATTTTAGAAGGTTGTGGTTCTTTTGTTACCACTCCCTGGTATGTACAGTAAGGCAAATGTATTTAATAGTTCTCTTGGAGAATATACATCCACAGGCTAAAGCTTCTTCTGAAATTTATGTGTAATTGCAACCGACCAGACGGACTTAGCCAAGGGGAAGAAAGTGTGATTTATGTAAAAGCAACTTCCCGTTATGAAAAACTTGGAATCTCTCCTAGCAGCTCATCTGGGATTTAGATTTCTGTTTAATTTACATCTGATACATGAAATCTCAAGGCTGTCTGTTCAGATTTCAGCTGCTAGGGTTATACAATGGTTACTGCTACAACCTCAACATACTATATTTCAGGGAAATTTTGTCATTGCTACATTTGGCATTGAACTCCTCCCTCCCCCAACACTGTTGGTTCCATCCTGCACAGTGAGCGTAATTTGAGAAATATATAATTTTCTAAACATTACACCTGACTTTCAGGTGTAATCAGAAACTTAAACTTTGAACAGGGACATGTCCACATTTGAGCATTATTTGTTAATCTACTTTCCCCCCTACACAAAGTAGACTAGAGTAGTCCACACCAGCACATGTTTAAATTTGTACAGGAAAAGCAACTGGTCTTTCCTGTTTATACCAGTAAGAGGTCCCTTTTGTGTTTGTCCCCACTTTATAATTTGTTGATTCCATTATGCTAATTAAGTATTGACAGGACATGAACAAAGATAGCTGTGCTTTGGGGGGGGGGGGGACCTTAAAAAAAAAACCTGCCCAGGAAGTGTGCAAAAGTGCACATTCAGGTGATTGTAATACTTTTGCAGTTTTCTGGTTTTGTGCAAATCTGAGGGATCAAACATACACATATATACACCTCCATTCAACAGCACTCCAGAAATAGTTACCGGCAGGGCTAGAAAATAACTGAAAGCAATTGCTAATTTTCAACACACACACATTTCAGATTGCTTGCGATATCTGGTCTAGAAAGTTAGATGTGCATTGAACTTGCTTTACGTGTCTGGCAAATAAAAATAAATAGAAAGTGAGTGGGCATCTGGGGGGAAAAACTTTGGCAATCCCTCCCACCATTGAACCCAATGTGTTTTGGACATACATGATGTCTGGAATGTAACCCCCACATAAGTTGTGGTCTTGCTGTAGTTAAAAGCATGACTGGAAAGACATACAAGGACTGATGAAATAACATGCCTGGATAAGGGAACAGCAGAAAATTATTATTAATCCACCCACACAAAACTCCAGAACAAATAATTTGCAACCCATGTGGTGGAGTTTGAGGCCTAATTCACCCCAGTCCCTCTATTCAGTAATCCTAAATTTATGGACAAAAAGCATTGAGATCCATTTCTTGATTTAGATCAGGCATCCCCAACCTTTGGCCCTCCAGATGTTTTAGACTACAATTCCCACCATCCCTGACCACTGGTCCTGATAGCTAGAGATGATGGGAGTTGTAGGCCAAAACATCTGAAGAGCCGCAGGTTGGGGATGCCTGATTTAGACCATCGCCTTCCCGTCTCTTCCATTCACAAAGATGCCCACTGTTTACAGGCTGACTTGCCAGTTTTTAGAACTTCAGTACAAAACTGTATGTTACAAAGAGGTTGGAGCCACCATGATGGGTGGCAGCCTCTTGTTGAATTTCCTGTGACCCCTCTAACTTCCAGTTCAATTTATCCCATGTCATTACAGTTCACTGTAGCAGGGGTGGTGAAACCCAAATCATAATGGCATCAAGGCATGGAGAAAACTGAACTACATGTTACAAAGATTGGAGGGAGAAATTGTCACAGAGCAGCTGTTTCCTCCGTATCCATTGCAATGTATAGCTGCAAGCCTGGAAATCTATATAAACTTGTTAAGCCACACAAGAAATAAACAGGATTTTCAGGTCAGATAATGGGTCTCCCATGCCCTTCATTGTGCTTTGCTATTCCCGGTGAACAGAACAGCCAAATACGTGCAAACGTGCATTTTATGATAACCAATGAATTTAGCATTTCTTAGTACAAAGTATATACAGTTGTACATATGGGTGCAAATGAAGACTACTAGATGGAGAACCTACCAGAGAGCTATTGCATTTTCCCTTGTATCTAATTTTCATTGTCATACAGATGTAAAATACACAATATGTTCTTTCCTAACTTTCTCTGTAACAGCTGGCAAAGGAAGCATTTGGCTTAGGCTATAAAGTTGTTTGACTTTTTGCCATTGATAAATCCCCCACTTTACTTCACTGAAAGCAGAAATAAATGCAGGGCACTTTTAAAGCCTCGTGTACGTTGTGCTATACCTACACTTGTACTAGTCTAAAATTACTCCATGTCAAACATTACACTATACACACATATACATATCACACAGAGAGACACACATTCTCAACCTGTACATATAAGCCCCTTTGAGCAGCATTCTGGAATTTGTTAACTCTGAAATAGCGAAAACATTGTCAATGAGAATCAGGTCTTCCAGGGCAAGAGGGAAAGAATAATCATTCCCATCTGAGAGCACAGACTTTTTAATATGATCCCTTAAAGAAATATAAAGACAAACTGTTTACTGAATGTTTCTAGCATAACATGAGTTTTGCCGCCAACTGACAAGTAAATGTATCCAGTGAATTCCATTGCTGTGACCTTTTGAAAAAAACAGAACTCCATTTTATTTTATTAGTGCTCTTTCTGTTTTATTAACCAAACTTTATGAAGTCTGTGCCATTCAAAATGCTAATCTAATTATGCAGACTTTTACGGTTTGGTTTGGTTTTGTGCATTTTAATGATTTGGGGGTGGGGTTGTATGGGTTTCAGAGCAGGGGAGGGCATTCATAAACTCATAAAATGCAGGAGCTGCACACAAATGCTCTCAAGAGGGCGCAAAGAATTTCAGCGCCACCATTTTGCTGTGGTTTACACACAGAGAAAGATCCATGCACAGGACACAACAAAGCCCACCCAAGTCGTGTGTGAAGGGTATAGTGTCCATGTCAGCACAGGAAGACTGGTAGCCAGGAGGAGCAACACTCTTCACTGACAAGTTGCATTGCCCAATCAGAGACTCAAAGGAAAGGGGCTTTCATCCCAAATGAGATAGGGGTCTCCTTACCTTGGGACTGTGCACTGGCTGGAGGATATAGGAGGCCTCTAAGGCAATCCCTCTAAGGCAATCAAATGACCCTTCCTACTGCCTCCCAGTTCCCAACATGCAGCTTAATATGCTGGTGATACCAAAGGTTGCATTCAGCTAAGCTTCATCCAGAGTAGGCACAATGAAATTAATGGCCCTACCCTGCCATGCTCATTAATTTCAGTGGGTCTACTCTGAATAAAATTTAATTGAAAGCCACCCCAAGTGAGGGCCCTGGGACCCAAGACCCTCAACCCTCCCATACAATATTACCATATTTTTCACTCCATAAGACACACTTTTTACCTCCTAAAAAGTATGGGGAAATGTGTGTGCGTCTTATGGAGCGAATGCAGGGGGGGGAGGCAGGCAGGAAAAGCCCCCAAGAGCCGCACACAAACTCCCAGTGGTTCTTGCAGGCTTTTCCCCAAGGAGGGAGAAGGGACTGACTGGCCGCGTCAGTCCCTTCTCCCTCCTCGTAGAAAAGCCTGCAGGAGCTGTGCGCTCCTTAAAGGGTGCGTGGCTCCTGCGGGCTTTTCTACGAGGTGGGGGAATTCCCCCACCTCCGGCAAAAGCACACAGAAGCCATGCACTCTTTAAAGGGTGCGCGGCTCCTGCGGGCTTTTCTACGAGGTGGGGGAATTCCCCTACCTCGTAGAAAAGCCCGTAGGAGCTGTGCACCCTTTAAAGAGCATGCCGCTCTTGGGGGCTTTTCCCTGAGGAGGGAGAAGGGACTGACTGGCCGCGTCAGTCCCTTCTCCCTCCTCGCAGAAAAGCCCGCAGGAGCCGTGAACTCCTTAAACGGTGCTGCTTTAGCTGCGCACAGCCTCTCCGGCCGGGAGAGGCTGCGCGCAGCTAAAGCAGCCAGCACAGCGAGCAGGATCCATCCCGCTGGCTGTCTCGGCTTCTGCCATAGCCGCATGCAGCCTCTCCCGGCTGGAGAGGTTGCGAGCGGCTAAAGAGGATGCCAAGACAGCGAGCGGAATCCCGCTGGTTTTGCTCTTTGGGGCTGGGGGGTAAACCCAGGCTTCCCCCGGCAGCCCTGAGAAGCTCTGGGAGAAGTGGACAGAATGCAACTCAATTTGTGATATATGCACACTATTGCTTTTGCTATACCTGCACATCCCAGAACTATCTGATACTGTGTGTGTGTGTATTTCCTACTGCTCATAGCCGTGGCTAAACATTTTGCATTTTTTCTATCACCTGCCTATCTATATCAGCCACCAACAAAGACACATAGAACATTGAAGACTGATCATCTAGAATAATAAATACCAATAGAAATATGTCATCTATAGTGCATGTTTTAAAGAAGAACATGCAATTTTTCATATGTTTATTAAGCTTATACACTTCCTTTAGTTCCAATGAGCTTAAGCCAACATAAACAGCACCCTCACCCCATTTTATCTTCCAAATAACCCAATGAGGCAGGTTCAAGTAGAGAGACAGCGGCCAATGCCCCGATCATGCAGTGAGCTTCATGATTGACTGGTGATTTGAATAATGTTTCTCAAATGTCACCTTCTATATTTCTTTCAGCAGCAAGTTCAGTTGTCAACTGACCACTGCACAGTTCTGTGGAATTAAGTTTTTGTTGTTGCCCCGGAGCTTTCAACTCATATCACAAATCATTTCCAAAAATGGAAGTAGTCATTACCACCAATCAAGCAATGTACGGTCACTACTATTGCTCTGGCACACCTACAAAGCTCTCTTATCTGTAACAGCATACCCATTCATCTCAATGAAGCATATTTGCATGTTTATTTTGTTTGTTTGTGTGCGTACATAATTTCTTCCATTGAAATGAATAAGCAGATCTTTTTTTCCAAGTGATTCTCCCACACTCCTAGCTATTTTCCACTCTGTCAAACCAAAAAAATAGAGAATGGCCAGCTCTTTCTTTTGGCTTTAGGCTTGAGCCTGCTCAGTGCATGCCCTCCAATGGACTGTTTAATGTCATGAAATGTGATTCTCCATCCTAAAATGCCCATATTTAACTCCTGGCCTTTTTCTACTTGGCACACTATTTGGACAAAGAAAACGTTGTATATTTTACCAACTAACCATCAATTTAATGAAGACAAATACTGGTCTTCAGGCTAGGTGAGTCCACCCCCCCCCTTCTACTCTGAATGAGAGCCTTGTTGAACACTCTGTTGATACAAGGCTGAAAAGTGTATTATACCATAAGGGACCAGTTTATATACAGCAGCATACCCTGCCTTTTTATTATTAAGGCAATCCATCATTCAGCATATACACCATGTTTAAAAAATAGATGGATCATGCTGATATGTTTTGATTAGGCATGAAATTCATAAAGTTCATTTGTGAAAAGAGATACTGACAACTTCATAGGGGGAAAACGAATTAGTAACATTTCAGAAGAATTGTAAGGAAGAAGAAGAGTTCATAGGTGAGAAAAACACGGAGCAGACATGGCTGAATGAAGAGAGAAACATAATTCCAGGGTACAGATAATGCACACATATACTTGCGTCAAAGTGCAAAACATAATAAAAGAATAGCATCTCAAAAATATGCCTGGAAAGTCCTCATTATATTAATATGCACCTGGGCCAATGGAATCTGTCCAAGCTGCGCACCAACAGACTTGATCACTGAGGCTGCTTTAGTTCTAATCATAAGATGCTTTGCTTGAAAAGAAAGATGCAATGCATCTAACACCATTTTTTTTTCTTTGTCAGGTAGAAGTGGGGCAACGGGGCATAGAGTTTGCTGTTAAAGGAAGGCGTGGGGAACCTGTGGCTAGACAAAAGCTCTCATCATCCCTGACAAGTGGGAGTGCCACAGGTTCTGCACCTCTGTATTAAGGTTAAGATTTCTATTACGTGTGATGTAACAATACATTAGTTACATGTAATTCAAGAAGAAGAAGAAGAAGAAGAAGAGTTTGGATTTGATATCCCGCCTTTCACTCCCTTTAAGGAGTCTCAAAGCGGCTAACATTCTCCTTTCCCTTCCTCCCCCACAACAAACACTCTGTGAGGTGAGTGGGGCTGAGAGACTTCAAAGAAGCGTGACTGGCCCAAGGTCACCCAGCAGCTGCATGTGGAGGAGCGGAGATGCGAACCCGGTTCCCCAGATTACGACACTACCGCTCTTAACCACTACACCACACTGGCTTCTTATTATGTTTTTATTGAAAATACCCCTAATTCATCAATACATAAAGCAGTGAAATAAATATGATGGGTGCTACAATGCTTAAACTATACAAAGTATATAATAAAATATTAGCGTTCTTCCATGCTCCAAACTTTAGCACACAACTGGGAGAGACCCTTGGCCAAAAAACGACAAAGTACATAATCAAACTAAAAACAGCAAATTGCCACACTAACCCCTTGGATAGAGACTGAGGGTTGTAGCAACTAAGATTTCTCCGAGTAGACCCATTGAAATTGATATACTTAAGTTAGTCATGTCTATTATTTGCAATGGGTATACTTTGAGCAGGACTAGCATTGGCTGCAACTGAGATAAAAATAACTAGCAGGGAACCTCCACACATCCTGCATATCTGTAGCAACTGGAAATGTTGAAAGAATTATTGTGCTTCCATCAATTACATTAAATAGATATACATTTCCAAGACACACACCCAATATAATAAGCAAATGTTGCTTAGGAAAAGATAAAGTTCTCTTTCTGTTATGAAGACATCATCCCCCTAATGCACACAAAATCCGATTGGAAACTCAGCACGGCTGTACAAAAGAACGTTGCTTACCAGAAGCAACAGAAGCCTCTATATTCCAGCTTTGTGGTTCTCTTGTATTAAGGCTTGGCATCATGTAGAAAGAGAGGCCTGCAGGACTGGGCCTTGTAAGCAATTTGCTACACTTGTCATCCCTGGAGTATAAAAGCCTTTTCTGGAGGATATTGTTCTAGCAAAATTACCCACTGCAAAAGGCCAGCAGCAGGCTCATCTTGTCTCAATCAAGGCTGGACAAAGAGGAAAGCCCAGCACGTGTCTCTGTCATTTGTACGATTAGCCTTTTTGACTGCAGACACTAGTTTTCAGAAGTACCTAATTTCTCATCGGAAGATGCTTCCCCCCACCCAATCTGTCAAAGGCATACAAGTGTGTGCTGCTTAAAGGAGCATGCAACGAATGTCTTTCCAGAGCACCAGCACCAACACGATGACAATCAAATTAACATTCACATCTATATCACATTTCTGAGATGTTATGTCGCCAAATGTGAAATTGGAAATAGAATATAAGGGGCAGGCAACAGGAAAGAAAATGTTTAAAAGACTGATGTTGTAGCCTTAGAAAGCAGTAAATAAAATATCAGTCTCCATTTGCTACTTAGTTTTTCCCTGTTCTGCTTAGCAAATGTACCAATTAATAAATATTATAAAAACAAAGGCTGTAATCATAAAAGATGCTTACAAGGAAGTATGCCCCATTAAACACAAACACATTTACATCTGAGTAAACACACCTAGATTTCCACTAAAGGAGAATCAGTCCTCTAAAGAAATCACCCATGGCTAAAGACTACAATGACTACAGACCACAACTACAATCTGCAAGGTTCGCACTATGTTCCTTGAAACTTGAATTATATGGTGAGTTCTGGTGGTAATTACACCAGGCAACCGAGTACATGTGGACATCATCTAAAAAAACCAAAAACCCAGAGGGACAGGGCTCAGGGCTCAGACAGTCCACACTTCAGCCCTATCCCCTTCCTGGCATCGGCGCAATGTGCAACCGCATGCTGATGCACCTTGCCAGGCCTCCTCATTCCCTGCTCAGATGCAGCAGCTGTTTGGTGCAATGCAAGGGCATGATTACGAATCTTCTGCTGCCATCCTATTCAACTGCTATTAAGCAAAAGGGTATCTGCTGCATCTGGCTTTAAGGATGAAATAAAATGTGGCCAGCAAACACAGGCAAGTAACAGAATTATCAGAAGATTACCTTTTTACAATAACCCTAGATAGTAGATTTGGGTTTGTTTTTTCCCTAAGGTAACATAGCCAGGATGGAGCTGTAAATTCTCAGTTTTTGGGAGCCTTAATCTCTGTTTTAAAAACTGCACCAGTATGCATTATTATTATTATTATTATTATTATTATTAGCATCTTAGGGTGGTTCACAGGATAAAATCAGAATATAAAACCACAAAGTACATAATCAAAATAAAAACAACAACAACCCAATAAACAATGTCAATCAAATCAAGGCCTGGTTAAAGAGGAACGTTTCTGCCTGGTGCCTAAAGGTGTATAATGAAGGCGCCAGGCGGACCTCCCTGGGGAGAGCATTCCACAGATGGGGAGCCACTGCAGAGAAGGCCCGTTAATGGGTTGCCACCCTCCAGACCTCTCATGAAAGAAAAAGCTGTGCTTCTTTCCACCTATTTTGGTGACACAATCTAAATATTTTTAATAAACCCAACGATTCATTGAAAAAAGGAAATTAGCTTTGTGCAATCAAGTTACATTTTGTACCTCTTTTTTAAAACTTCTTTAAAAAAATATTAAAAATTCAAATCAGAATTTGGATGCTCCTTGCCATTTTTAAATTGCTCCAATCAGAGAAAAATCAACACAATTTCCTATTATATTATTGACTTGAATGGGAACGCTCCTTTAACAGTTTGTGTCAGAAAACGAACCTCTTAGCTTAAACTGAAGCACGTGAACGTAAGCAGGTACTTGCTTGGTGTTAAATAAAGATCAGCAGACTCAGCAATGGAGAATAAGAAGGTGAAGTTTATTGCCAGGCAATAAGGACCCAGTTTGGAATCTCTTCCAAAAGGAACTGGGACCCCGATTGACAGAAATCCAGAGGTCTTTATACCTGAGCAGATCACAGCAAATCATAGATCATGAGACAACCATGAGACAGTCACGATATTGTCAGCGAAAATTAGCCAATTAGCAAGCTTCTTGCCATGCTACCAGCTCCTGGTCAAGCACTGGTCAAGCACGGAGTTCTAGTTCTGTTTTCTGATGCTCGCAGTGACGCTCTGTCTAACCTCTCCCCTAGTTATGACAGGACAGGGAGTTTGGAGATTTTGCGGTTTCCCTCTTCCTGTTCTGTGGATTAATTTAGCCTGTATCTGAGGGGATTTTGTACCAGAATCTCTGATTCACGTCTTCCCCATGTCCAGGGTACACGGATGTTTGTAGGGGAAAGGTGGGCTCCTAATTTTGCTGTTTCAAGCAGTATGCACTTAGCTAAGGCACAGCTTCCCTTTGATTCAAAATGGATTATAAAATACTGATTATGTGTGAGCATATATGAATATATTGATTACTGATAACTGATTATATGGATAGCATAGGGGTAGCCCTTCTTCCTTGCCTCAAAACCAGGCCTGTATGGTGGAAAGGCTCCCCTTTGGTGCCAGGCACTAAACTCCTAGGCACACAGCAAGCACAAGAAAGGCCAGCATTGGGCCGGCCTGCCTGGCCTCCCACTAGTCTGTCTATTCCCAAAAGCAAAGGTTGATGGACTGGCTGGCTTGGCTCACCACCCACCCACCCACCCACCCACCCACTTGCTTGCTTGCTTGCTTGATTACTCTGAGGCCACTTCAGCTCCTGGCAACCAGCACCCCCTGGCCAGCCCCTGAGGCAGCATTCGCCTGGGGAGCTTGTAGCCAGGGCTGCTGCAACAAACTGCTGTGCAAGCCTTTGGGAGGCAGAGGAACAAGGGGGCATTGGAGGAGAGAGGGAAGGAAGGAAGCGGGATAAGACAGTGTTGCTCACGGCACCTCTGACCATCATTCAAGGCACCCCAGGGTGCCACCGCACACTGGTTGAAAAACCCTGCATTAATAATAAATAATAATAATAATAATAATAATAATAATAATAATAATAATAATATCTTTATTGTCATTAGAGACATGAACAAAGTGGGCGCTTCATTGGCCTAGGAACTGCATAGACGAAAGACTAATTGTATGCAATGCTTACAACATGATGAGCAATTAAATACTAGAAGTGGGTAATAGTCATCAGCACCACAATGCACGGGACGCGGGTGGCGCTGTGGGTAAAAGCCTCAGCGCCTAGGGCTTGCCGATCGAAAGGTCGGCGGTTCGAATCCCCGCGGCGGGGTGCGCTCCCGTTGCTCGGTCCCAGCGTCTGCCAACCTAGCAGTTCAAAAACACCCTTGAGTGCAAGTAGGTAAATAGGGACCGCTTTCTAGCGGGAAGGTAAACGGCGTTTCCGTGTGCAGCTCTGGCTCGCCAGAGCAGCGATGTCACGCTGGCCACGTGACCCGGAAGTGTCTTCGGACAGCACTGGCCCCTGGCCTCTTGAGTGAGATGGGCGCACAACCCCAGAGTCTGGCAAGACTGGCCCCTACGGGCAGGGGTACCTTTACCTTTACCTTTTACCACAATGCACAGGGAGGGGAGGTTTAGGCCTTCCTTCCCCAACTGCAATCTCAGGACAAAACAAAACAAATCCAAAAATGCTGTCGTGATGTGGCAATAAATAATATGGTTGCTAATCACATGGTTAGCTGTTTGTGTATGCTGTAAGGCCTACAGAAGCTGGTGGAGAATAAGGTTGCAATGCAGCCCCTTCCAGGAAAATCCTATCCTTTCCAACACAGAGAAAATCCCCACACATAGTTCAGCTGTTCACGCTTGGAGAAGGATTTAAGCTATTAAATTTATCTCCCTTTTTCTTTTTTGCAATGTCTTCTATTGCTCTGCAGACAAAATTAGTATTTGCTTCCTCCACCCATTTAACCTACTGAGTGTCTGATATAGACCTTGAGGCTTTAAAACGGTTCGTACAAAGAGTATTTCTGTAGCACTGGGATGATCACAATGTATTATTTTGCAAAGTAAATTATGCCTTTAAAGGAACAAGGGGAAAGCTCTTTCGGCTGCTGAGCATGCTAGAGGGAGACTATGGCTGACAGACTAATTCTGAACCCCTATACCTGCAGCCTCACAAACGGAGGAGCTGCTTGCTCAGCCTATATGCCAATTCTTTTCTTTTCATCTTTAGCTGCATTTTTGTATTAAACATTGAAACCAATCAACTTCTCTCTAAGAAAGTCAGTGTAACTCAGGTAGGGCTGCATGCAGATAGGGAGGTGAGTAAAGTGCTTCAAATTTCCTGAGGAGTCGCTCTGTCACTACTTGCACTTTGATGTGCTTTCGAACTGCTAGGTTGGCATCATGTTGGTCTTATTTTAATCAGAGGCAGCATATATATATAATCACACATAAAGGGAACTTGGGAGTGCTTGGGATGTTGTATCCTATTTATATTGTTATTTAAGGGTATTGTGGGATTCTCTGAAGTTGATCACATCAGAACACAATAAAGCAATGTGGTGAAAAGTTAGGGGATGAACCATGAATGCTCTCTTCCACCCTCCTGGTCCAATATACCTGCTTGCAACTACACAAAGGAGAGAGATACTGGGTAATGAGTGGCTCCTTAGTCTACAGACAAAATGAAGTGCACAATGAAGTGCAAGGCTGCTAGGATTGGGGTGGGCAAGCTATGATAATGCCTTGCCTATATAGAAAGGGTGTGTGTGTGTGTGTGTGTGTGTGTGTGTGTGTAGAAGCCTCTGACCTTGCTCTACTCACATTTGGCATCATGTGCCAACCAGTATTGGCATGTAGTCCCCAGAAAGTTGTTCAGGGCGGAATGAAGCCCTCCAGCTGAAAAAGATTATCCACCTCTGACCTGGAGGATGAGACTATGGAGAGCTGGTTAAACCAAACGTGTCTACCTAATACAGCAGATACCTAATCCTAAACCTAAACAAATATATTTTTTATCCAAAAGGAAATACCAGGAAGTAATGCTTAGAGAGAAATTCTTTACCAAACGTAAAGAACTGAGTAAGGGAAGTGGAACATATTTTTTTCCCTCCTATACTAATTGTCCTGTCCTGTTTCATTGAAAGCAATCTCAGTTCCCCTGAGTCTCAAACCTGCTGTTTATCTTCCCTATCTAGTTATTTTTAATTTGTACTTCTATTATTATCACTGCATTATTAATATGCCACGATAAGCTGGGAAATAGCTTGGTGGAGTTCAATTTCAGCAATGCCTCGCACCGCATAATAGTCGTCATGATAAATTGTTCCCTGTAATCTGAAAAGATTCACGATACCCACTGCACACTGAGTACGAGTCTCCTGGGGAGCTCAGCTTCCTCGTTTGGGTTGCTGTTCAACTTTCCCAAAAGGAGTGTGGGCCTCCTTATGTTTATCACATCTGCACATGCTGTTATCAATCAGTGTGCATGCCTCCACCTTCTGTGTGGCCAGACAAGCACACACATCCCTAGTGCCGCTGTCAGATCTAGTGCCAACACATAGTTCAGCATGCTCCTAAGAGATGACAGTAATTTAAAGGCAAAACCCAATGTTTAAATTATTTGCATGCGTGGCAAAAGCTTTTGGAGAAGGGCAAATGCCAGAGAGTGGGATTAAGGTTTGTGGGCTGACTTACAGAATTTTATTCTTAATCTTTTGTACCTGGGCTAAAGCCATCTAGGCACAGAGCCGGAAAACACAGCTTCACACTATTTTAATAGGCATGTTGCATTTTCCTGTGGAAGAAACCAGGACAGAATTTAAAAGTCTGTGCTGGGCCATCTCTACATATTTGGAATATTGCTGTTTGGTAATGGAAACAAGTATACATATATTGCCTACATCAGCCTGGAGATATCATGGAGAAGGCATTAAACTTTTTAAAACAATGTACATACATCATTCAGCTGATTACAATATTTGTTTTCATATTTAAAAACTAACTAAAAAAGATGTACTGACAATAATATTTCTGAGGTTCCTAACTTACACTTTGTTCTTGCTTACACATATCCTGATATTTAATCATCAGCATTCTATAAACTAATTGAATGTGTTAACTAACACTTGGCAATAGGTGTTAACATTTAGTGCGTCTAACTGCTGAAGAGATGTCAGCTGACAACAGAAAAAGTAAACACATGGGTGTCCTTTAGGAAGATCATTTTAACATGCTGTGGGTGGGCTGAGAAAGGATGAAGAGAGAGACAAGGAGTTAATATTTTAGAAGAAGCCAGTTAGAACAAACTTTTCTGTGAACTTTAAAAGGTATTCTGCTTATTTAAATGTAACACCACACCTTCTGAAAAGCTATATCCAAGGGTCAATGTAGAAATAAATGGCAACATTTCCCCAGAATGGAAAGTCCCCAAGGGAAATCAATTCAGAATGCTACAATATAGTCAATTAAAGTCCCCAGAGGATTTGATGAACTACAATTTAATACAACAGTAAAGCAGCTTCACAAAATCCTCACACACCAAGTGGCATCTGCTGAATAATTACAATATACAGTACTACAAAAACACACACAACTTTAGCTATATATTTATTTATATATCTAGCTCTTTCTTATAGTTATTGTACTTGCATGGCTACTTTGTAAATAATCATTATCACTAATGGAAACCACAGCGAAGGAGAAATATCTAAATAACAGGTCTGGGAATTACCCAAAATGCTTTTCACCCAGGGAAGCAAAGGAGAAAGCCACACACTCTTCAAAAGTTGTCCTGTGTCACATATTATTTATACCCACCACTAGTGAGTTCTACATGAAAGCCATAATTTTGAAAAAAATAGTTGGACTCCACAACTATTGTGGTAATAGTGTTATGAGATCACCAATCAGCAGAATGGGGTCAAAAGATGAGGAAGAGCACATGAAGAGTGCAGGAGTGTGGGCAAGTGAGTGGACAAATAGTTGGCGACTAATTTATTTGATAGGGACGCGGGTGGCACTGTGGGTAAAACCTCAGCGCCTAGGACTTGCCGATCGTATGGTCGGCGGTTCGAATCCCCGCGGCGGGGTGAGCTCCAGTCTTCGGTCCCAGCTCCTGCCCACCTAGCAGTTCAAAAGCACCCTTAAGTGCAAGTAGATAAATAGGTACTGCTTTCTAGCGGGAAGGTAAATGGGGTTTCTGTGTGCTGCTCTGGTGCCGGTTCGCCAAAGCAGCTTCGTCACGCTGCCCACGTGACCCGGAAGTGTCTGCAGACAGCGCTGGCTCCCGGCCTCTAGAGTGAGATGAGCGCACAACCCTAGAGTCTGTCAAGACTGGTCCGTACGGGCAGGGGTACCTTTACCTTTACCTTTAATTTATTTGATTTTTATACCACTGCTTCGCTCAGTTTTTAAAGCAGTAAATAGTAAACCTATCTCAACAACATTAGAATCATTTTTTTTTAAAAAAAAACAATCAAACAACAAATAAAAACAACAAACCTAGTAGGAAATAAAACAAGGAAGGGAATATTTAAAACCAAATTTCCAGATGTATCCACATGTCAGGATATGAAAAGGAAGGTAATTACAGGAGGGCAATTTTTACAGGTTCTATCCTCTTCTGGGAGTTACTGTAGCCCTTTTTTACACACACTTCCTCAGAATATAAATTCTCTCTTTGCATGCACTAAGGAACCACTTTCCCAGAGTATATCTTACCCAATGGCTACCTTACTGGGATGCAACCATCAAGAGGAAAGCCTTGCATCACTGGCATTACACATTGTAATAGCAGAAGTCATATACCGTATTTTCCGTCCCATAGGATGCTCCGTCCCATAGGACGCACCTAGTTTTTTGGGGGGGAAATAAAGGGGGGAATTTCCTTTATTCCCCCCCCAAACCAGGTCGGGGAAACCGAACCAGGTCGAGGAACAGCGGGATGGCTGCGCTGCGCCTCCTTGCTGTCCCCCGAGCTTGTGGGGCTGACCATGTCTGTCCGGCGGGCGGGGCGCTCTGCTTCAGGGTGCCCCTCGCGCCGGGCAGCAGGCTGCTCCCCACACTGCGGATGTCTGGCGGGTGGGCGGGGCGCTCTGCTTCAGGGCACCTCTCGCGCCGGGCGGCAGGCTGCTATCCGCAGCATAGGGAGCCCTGCGGTGAAATCCTGCAGGGCTGCGTAGGCTGCGGATGTGTTCCTGAAGCCTGGAGAGCGAGAGGGGTCGGTGTGCACCGACCCCTCTCGCTCTCCAAGCTTCAGTGAAAGCCTGCATTCGCCCCATAGGACGCACCCAGATTTCCCCTTCATTTTTGGAGGGGAAAAAGTACGTCCTATAGGGCAAAAAATACGGTACATACCTGAGCCATCTGGAGTTGCACCATCAAAAGCTGGCCGTGTGCATTTGAAGGAGACCTATATCTAGCCATCCTCTCAAGCATGCAGGCATAAACCCCTCTCAGTCAAATTAAAAGTAAAGTGCCACACTTCCTCCCTAGTATTTAGGTATTTCTCCAGATCTTCTTCAATGCACCACCAGCCATACATTTAGTCAGGATGTCTTTAAGGAAGTGCAAAGCTGAGTGACCTTGTGGCTGAATCAATAGACTCAGTTGGATCATTACTCTCTGTTATTACAGCACTGCTATAGCGAAGCTTCCAACAGTTTTACCATCCTGCCACTTTCCATAGAGCAAAGCTCATGGGCACATGCAGAGAGGAATCATATAACAAAAGAAAGGTTCTGAGGTCTTGGGGAGGAGAAAGGCTGCAGATGCATATTCAAGCCTTTATTTAAACACTTACTATACATACTGCACATGCTTGTCTATTTTGCAAGATCCCAGGTGTGGAGGAAACCAAGTTTAAAATCTATACCCACCATCTTACTAGAATGACCTTTTCACTTTAAGTCTATTTGATCATGACTTTCCTAATTTGTAATAACCTTCTCCACAGGGATTTAGATCTCAGCAAATAATTAGAACTGTGTTCAAAATGCAGCTCCAAAAACTGCACAGCAAATTAGAACTGATTAACTAGGCCTAGGGTAGTGCAAAGAAAAAAGCGGATATATTATGAAACATAGAATGTAGAAATTGTGATCTAAGAAACAGAAAAATAATAGTGTTGTGTGGTTTATTTAAAAAAAGAAATAGCTATAGATAAGTGCTGGAATATGTAACAACATTCCAAAGGTTTTAATTTAATGTAGCAGTTTGCTATGTTCAACTCCATTCTAGTCTGTACTCTTCCACTATTTAAAGAGAAAATCTGGAACTGTAAAACAAGGGTGGGCTTGGGGCTTTGCAGGCAATCTTCTGGAGAATACATGCCAGCAATAGGCTAGGTGAGAGGCAAAAGTGGCCATAGCAATAGATATGATTTTTTTTTTAACCTTTGACCAATAGGCCTCATTCCAGCCATGCAAAAGCCAGAGATTTTTATTTATTTTTTTACAGACAAACATGCACTCCTCCATCCTCCATCATGGCAAGAATGTCCCTGTTTCAGGGCACATTCCAGCTAGGTAAAAGCGCTGAAGTAGCAGGGCCAGTGAGAAATGTATCCTAAAATGTGGGGAGTCACCTGGAGAGAGTCCTGAAGGCTAGACAGAGTGGCCTGGACGGTCGCATTCAGCCCCAAAGACTGAGGTTCCCCACTCTGTCTAAAAGGAAATGCCATATGGCTACCACATTTGTAAGACAGAACACAAACATGCATGTCCAGCAGAGCCCAGGCATCATTTGGTGAGCCTCAATGCCAATTTGCAATACATGCCCTCTCCCCCACTCATGCCACAATCCTGTCTTATATATGTTATCTTATAAGTCATGAAAAAACATGTTATATTTTTATTCTAAATCATTCTTTCATAGTTTTTGAAATTATAACTTGGCCCATACTGGGGCTTTTCTGCCATGCCCTCACACACAGACACAACTCCTGGTGTAGCCAGGCAGAAACACAACCTAGCCCACACTATTTGGGGGGACATTGACAGAGGCTTTTATTTAGAAAGAAAAAATTTACATAGAAAGTTTGGGGAAACTAATGAGGAAGGTGAAGTCAGGGATTAAATAGTGTTCATGGCTCTTTTCCTTTATTTAGAAGAACTAAAGTTGTGTGTGTGTATGTTTTTTTAAAAAGTGTGTAGGGGTAGGGAAAGGTATTAAACATTTTCCGGAAAGTGCACACTGAACTTAGCCAACAAAGGCCTCAGTCAGATCCATCAAACCTGTTTCCTGACGAATATCTCTGTTACGGGGCCACTCTGACTTGAGGGCTAAAGGCCACCTGGCTTTCATTCCAAGTGGAACTAACTGTTTAATTTATAGAACAATCGGTTTGACTACAATGATGAACGCACATGTCTTCTTAAAATGCCTCATGGGGTATTCCTTCTTTTTCCTACATCAGTAACCATGGTAACTCTGAGGAGAAACAGTTTTTGTTCTTCCTCTCAGAAATTGTTTCCAAGGGATAATGGTTGAAGCTCTCATTTGTCCTACAGCAATTAACTTTTGACTTACTATGTGTCCCAATGCTGAAGCTTCAGAAGGAAAGATAGCTCTCCCTCTTGCTTCCTTTTTAAGGTTCTCAAGATTAATATAAGCAGCACATGTTTCAGAAGCTGGACACAGGTTTCAGAAAAGCTTAATACACTGTGAAAGATATTTGTGGCCAAAAAGAATAAAAAAAGCTCCCAGATCCACAAACCCTTCTGCTAGAGCCTAATCTCCCCCACAACAACCAAAAATCTGGAAAAGTGAACTAACATCTCCCTGAAAGTAATGCTTCTGAACTAAAAATTGAAATGAGAGAACATTCTGTGATTCCCTGCCAGTTCCTGGCCTTTCCTCTCTCCTGTTGTTTCTCTGTTGTAGATGGATGGTAAATTCTCTCTGCTAGCATGCACACCATTAAAATAATATAAACACAGCTTCTAGTAAAATCTAAAATGGTGTTGAAATTTTTTTCCCAATATAGACAAGAATTCAAAATCAGCTCTAATTTCTGCACTTTCTGATAGAATAGCTTTCTTCACATCCAAAATCCAAACTGTACATTCTGTCACCCAGTCACATACAGAACAGGCCAAAGAATAGCATAGTGACTGAAATGCAGAAAAGATGTGAATGAAAAAGCACAAGCTTTTTGTTATGGAAGAGGAGGCACTTGACAATAAAAGAAAATTAAATTCTGTGGGAATCCCTTACAAACATCTGGCTACAAGCCTGCAAGTGTGGCCTGCAAATACAAATTGAAACACCTCTGGACAAGATGAGTGTGCTGAGATGAGTGTCATTGTGCGAGATGGCAAACCAATTTGTACTATACAGCTCATTGCAGCATACACCTCTTACTTTAATTGGATTTGGTTGGGAATTGATCCAGAAGAGAGAGAAGGGTCAGAGAAGACCCATGACATGCAATTTTCTTCTCTCGTTGCTCCTCATTAAGATTTTGAGTCCCAGCTGCAGCAATGCCTTTGACACTGGTGGAACGTCATTAAAAAGCAACAGAAGGATGGCATTAGAAGGCAGAGAAAGTGAAATTAAGGTAAAAATAACAGTAAACCAATACTGCTTTGGGATCCCAACCAAATTTCAATATACTTTGCGAAGAGATAGTCACAGCATGGAAGACGTTACCCAGTGGCAACGTGTGAGTCAGTACATACTTTTCTATTGTGTCTCCCTCTTTTGAAATAAAAAGAACCTTTAGTGTCTCTGAAAACTTGGATGATAGCCAAATCTTTATTTGTATTGCAAATATATATCAAGCAGGTAGGGCTAGCTGCGTCAACAATTCACCACCAATTAAAACAGAAAGTTGTTAGATTAATGTGGTTTGGTACTTACCATCTGCTAATTATTCTGAAACAGTCCACCCAATATCTTCATCCCCTAGATACACACTACATTCTCTTAAATCCAGATCATCCTGCAGTATATATTTTATATATGCCGTATATATTTTAGTTGTTTAGCTATATGTTTCATGGCCATTTCTTATGATACCTATATTTACTCATATATAACAATGCTTTTAGAGATATAGACATACAAAGTCAGCATGCTGTTCCTTCTGTAATGATGGAACGGTTGGATAGAACTACATACATGCTAGAAAATGCAAGTACAAAGCCAAAGGTTTTTTTGTGGGGAGAAGGGCACTGCAGCTGCTCTCACCATTGACAAGGGAAGCTTGCCTCTATCAGTATGAGCGGCTAATGACAGAAAGTTCCAAAGACAATTTCATTTGCTTTCAAAGTTCTTTAGATTGAAAACACATTTAACACACTTAAGGTTTTTAAAGTATCGCGGAGTTGTCCATAGTTCATGCATCTCATCATTGACATTACTAAATTGTGTGGAGCATTTTCTGGCCTCTCCATTTCAAGAAATGAAAATAGGGAAATATAAAGTTAGATTTCACCTTTACACTATTGTCAACCAAAGATTAGTCACTTGATACTTCTCCTTGACCAGGGGTAGGCAACCTAAGGCCCGGGAGCCAGATGCGGCATAATCGCCTTCTCAATTCAGCCCAGGGATGGTCCAGGAATCAGTGTGGTTTTGCATGAGTAAAATGTGTGCTTTTATTTAAAATGCATCTCTGGATTATTTGTGGGGCATAGGAATTCGTTCATCCCCCCCCCCCCCAAAAAATATATAGTCTGGCCCACCACATGGTCTGAGGGGCGGTGGACCGGTCCACGGCGGAAGAAGCTTGCTGACCCCTGTCCTTGACTATACAAAGGAAAAGAAAGACTGGGAAAAGGCATTCTCAGTCACTGCTCCCTACCTCTAGAAACTTTCCTCAGGGTTTCTACCTAAAGCATCTGAACATCTTTCAGTTGTAACATACAAAGGCTTTTGAGTGGCATGCTAGGGAGGAAGGGTTTGTTTATATTTTGGTAGACACACTTTGTATTTTTCAGAGGTACATCAGGGAGGAAATCAACCTTCTGTCTCTTAATGGGGCAGTTTCTCTTTCTTCCTAGTTCCATTTACTGGTTATCCCTTTTTCCAATGTCTGAGCTATCTATTGCCATCCTAAACAGCTATTAGTCCTGATATACTCACCCTATCAGCCTTGCACAATACCTATTTCTATTCTAACTTAGAACAAGTTGCAGAAACATCACTGATAGAAAACAAGGAGAGCAGGATGGCATCATAACCCTGTAGAAGTTTTCAAAGAGCTTGACTGCTCAGACATCAATAGACACAGGCTAGACCAGCTCAGATAAAGAGATCACATTTACCTTTTTCTGTTCTAAGAGGAAATTAAATTACCAAATTACACTCAGACTTTGAATTATAATTAGCTGAAAATACAGGTTAGTTTACAGACTATGTAGTACATTATTAATTCAAATTCATATACTAAGCAATTGAATTAAAGTATTTTGGAATGTATTAAATTAGATTTGTCTGTAAAAGTGCATGGTGTCCCAGTACACATGAAGAAATGTGCCCAAACACCCTCTCTAGAGCTGCTTCTCACTTTATGCAGCAGGCTTGTTTGCCTGAGGCTATATCACTGTTATCTGGCATTTTCTGTAGTAAGCATACCAAACATAAATAGCAGTGCTTATATATTATCACCATACATGTTACAGGGAAACCATTGTTAAAGTTATAAGTTTAACGTACATAAAATGCTGTGTTTGAATGCACTGTATTTAAAATGCTGTAATGGCAAGTTTGCCTTAGGCAAAAAGGTTCCACTCTGGCAAAAGCGTCAGAGAATGCTGGTATTTTTTCCATTAGAATGAGCTAAGCTACCTGATGACTCATCTCTGGAAACATGGAAACACCAGCTGCAGAGCTGTCACAGCAGGAAGATGAAACTTGAGAAGCCAGTGTGTGCTTGTTGGAGATGACTAGTAGCCGCAGCCACAGCAGTTGCAGAGAAATTCTGCAATGATGAACAAGCTTAGGATCTCCCTCTGGGACCAGAGAGAGGAAAGTTTACTGAACTGCATAAATAACTGAGCACCGTTGCTTGTTTGCAATGTGTTGCTTTGTTATTTTGTAATACCTATCTTATTGTAACTAGTACCTAAGACTGTTCCTCAGTAAAGCTCTGAAGTGCATTCTTGCAGTAGAAATAATTCATTTCTACACAAGGGCCAGATTAAGTAGTCCGCTGAACAACTCTAACAATCAGTATAACCTTTTAATATACCCTTAATGGCTCGGGACAGGTTAACTTAAGGAATCACCTTCATACATGCCTACTCAATCCCTGCAATTTTTGGAGTTTGCACTTTTACAAGTGCCACACAATTCCACATTTGTAAGGAGTTGTTCCTTTCCTGTCTCTTGACATTAGACAGGTGTGTAACTATATTCTTCTAAATGCTAACTGAACACTTACCTGTTTCAGCAAGCCTATTCAAACACACAATTTAATTTGTTTTAAAGTGTTATTGACTTATATATTTGTTTTTAATGATAATGCTTCTATGTATATTTCCTTTTAACTGGTTTATGGGCTTTAGCCATGTTTGTACATAAATTGATCTGTACGCTGCCTGGAAAATTGATCAATCAAATTATAAATTTTGTAAACAAATATATAAATCAAAGGCCCCCGGTTTTGTGTGTATGGGCACTGTACACAAACATGAACATTTTCTCTTCATAATTTTAGGCTACAACCCTAAGAACGCATACTTGGGAGTCAGTTCCACTGAAATTTATTTGCAGTGCTTTTTTTTCTAAAAATATGTTTAGGGGTATTCTCATTTTGGGGACACGGGTGGTGCTGTGGGTTAAACCACAGAGCCTAAGACTTGCCGATCAGAAGGTCGGCAGTTCGAATCCCCGTGACGGGGTGAGCTCCCGTTGCTCGGTCCCTGCTCCTGCCAACCTTGCAGTTCGAAAGCACGTCAAAGTGCAAATAGATAAAGAGGTACCACTCCGGCAGGAAGGTAAATGGAGTTTCCGTGCGCTGCTCTGGTTCGCCAGAAGTGGCTTAGTCATGCTGGACACATGATTTGAAAGCTGTCTGCGGACAAATGCCGGCTCCCTCGGCCAATAAAGCAAGATGAGCGCCGCAACCCCAGAGTCGGTCACGACTGGACCTAATGGTCAGGGGTCCCTTTACCTTTTTTACTCTCATTTTGACTCAAGAAAATCACCATTTTATAGTTAATATCAGGAAAAATAAATACAATAAATGGACAAAAGTACAAAATTCACAAAATGTTTAGGGGTATGCATATACCTGCGTCCTCCCAGAAAAAAAGCACTGCTTATTTGTAAGCAGTTGCACATGGTATGCACTGTAAATGTTTGTTACAATCAGTTTTCTTTTTGTTGTTGTTTTTTAAGTATATATTGATAAAAGTGTCCTGGGTGTGATCACAAAATGGCTGACATAGGCAGGAAAAGAAGAAGTAGCGCTGGCACTCCATACCAGCAATGACTGTCACAGAAAGAAGCTCTGGTTACAATAAACATTGGTGAAGCTGCAACAAATATGCTTACACATATGTTTTCTCCCATTACCAGAAAAATAAAAAAGATGGTTAATCCTTACCTTGCCCAGTCCTGGAGTGTCTTTGACTTTGTTGACTGCCCTCAGCAAACATGGTGGAGCAGGTGGAGGGGAAGTCTGTAGGATGGTGCTGAATTTGGTAGCAAATAGGTGAGATTCAGAAACAGAAGACGCAGAGGGCCGGTGTTTCTTTTTTTTGGATGACAAGTTCAACTTCTGAGCAGCTCTGGAGAGGAAAGAAATCCAAAGGGAAATCAATATTTTACCAAATAGTTACATAAAAGAAGAGGCTTTGAAGATTTCTGGGGGTTCAGACTTTTGGTAGGGCAATGTCTCTCTTTGCCCATGAGGAGCTTCCCCTGTTGTCTTCAATGGAAGTGGGAATAATCCAAATAGATTTATTTGTATAAACCAGCAAATAGTTAAGCAAGGTCCATGTTACATACAATCCTATTTTTCCATACAGTTCTTCTGTTTAGAACACAAGTCATGTTGTAGTCTATCAGCAAATTAACAAGGTTCACAAAGAGCTATTTGTGTTAAACAATTCAGTTTCATAAATTCACTTTTGGCTCACAAAGAACTGTTTGTCGTTCCTAAGTCTTTGGGTGCAGTGTGATTACCTGTGGAGCATTTTGGTGTAAGCAGCCAATCATAATTATGTTAATACTCATTATTAAATGCCCAAGTGAAATTAACAAACATATAAGAAGCCTAGCACTAGCTATTTTAAACTTCCAACACCTCATAAAAAATCCAGCCTACTTCCTGACATGTGGGACCCAAACACCTTGGTGCTATTTGCAAAGCTGTTGGAGAATCATACAAACTAGCAATTTGGTAGGTTAAATAAATTATACTTTGGTTTTGAGACTGAGAGCTAAGGTTTGCCACACTTTCTATTTAAAAAAGAGACATTTTCTGCAGTCCAACTGTAAAAATATTAAGCTGCAATTTTTATATACAATGTGCAGCATTTGATAATGAACTTATCATTGAAAAAATATTAAATATCCCCCAGAATTTCTTGTCCCCATACTCACATTTTCTATAGTGATATTATTATCTGGATATCTCAAATGAAGTCAGCTTTATATTAAACATTTTCACATAGCACACTTCCTATTATAACACCACACTAATAATAATTGGTTGTCTTACAATATCATTAACTACTAATTACAGAATATACATCAATTGAGACTCTTGCTAAACTATTCAAAAAGTGTTATGTTAGTCAAAATAAATTATAAAAACTCTATAGAAAATTAATCACAAAATAGTAAATGAGTACCCTAATAATTTCACCCTACAAGCTGTATACATTTTACCCTATGAGCTGCATACATTGTTGTCTATTAAAGCAATCTTAATCCCCAAGGTTGATGGATGAATGGGAAGATTAGGATGGCACACAGTCCCCTCCTCATCACATTCCTTTGGAGCGAAGTTGTAACCAGCAGAAAGCCCTGAAACAAGGCCTTGTGGGCTATGGCAGTGCCCTTGGATTCTTCAAAGAGCCCAATCCTCGGACCTCTCACCAGCCTGAATTCTGTGTGTCAGAAATAGAAGAAACTACCACCACTTGGTTGGCTGGCTGGCATGAAGCCCTTCTCATGACATGGGCTGAGATGAGTTGGCATACTACAAGTCTATGAAAAACGTACATGTAGATGCTGTTCAAATTGTTTCAAGTGTAACTAAATGGTGCAAAATAAGGTTAGCCGGTTGGCAAAACTCACAACACAGAAACCATACCTTCGAACATTTCTTCGATGAAAATAGGGGCATCCCATTCCATAATGATAATTTTACTATTTATACCCCACACGTTTTACGGGGTTGGCCAAGCCACTCTGGGCAGCTTACAACATATATAAAAACATAATAAAACATTAAAACCAACTTATCTATACAGGATTGCCTTCAGACAGCTCGGGGGTCGGATAACTCCATACCCTCCAGCATTTCTCCAATGAAAACAGGGACATCCTACCATATGCTGCCAGTCAAGTGCAGGTCCTCTAAGTGTCTCTATTATCCAGGGATGTCCCGGATTTACAGAAGCCATCCTTGTTTCTGATTTGATCCCAGAATGTCCTGCTTTTCCTTAGGATGTCCCTATTTACATTTTCCAGCATATTCAACATATCCACAGAAGTTGGACTAGAAGAAGGATAAGAGAAAAGCTTGCATTGCTCCTGGCAGCTGCCTGCACCTATTTTCCCCATCTTTGGCCAACCTGCCTTCATATAGAGACTGGGTAGTTTGACAAAGGAGACAACAGAAGTTGGGCACTTTGCTTATCTGACTCTGTATGCTCCAAGTGAATCCCTAATACTTGACTACCACCTTCCATTGTTTATGTCTTTTGTCTAAACATTATTTCAGTTGTCCATTTTTCAATGCACTGCTCTCTGATTTCCTATTTTGACCTAAATTTAGTTACTTAAAGGGGGGAAGGGCGGTTTTCAGTAAAATTAAACACAGGTCCCCATACGAATTTGAAACCATTTTCTTTATACTGTATCATGTTCGTTTGTCAATTACTTTCCAGGAATGACAGCAGTTCTGTTTACCTCAGTCAAATTCTACTATTAACACATATTCATACCTACATTAAAGGCCAATATACTACTATTGTAATATACCCAGTAAGCTATTTGATCCATCCCTTCTCTCCTGTTACTTCAGTCGAACACTCTAGCCCTATGTTGCTTAGCTTCTTTAACTAGTGATTTAATCTTCCTAAAGCATTTATTGAACCAAAAGGTCCATAGCTGACATTTTTCCTTAGTGAAAAAGAAACATTGTTGGAAGATAACTGGCCTTTTCAAAACTATAGAATGATATGCTTTTTTGACAGTGCTAACCTTTGGGATGGCATTAAAACAGAAGAACCTGGATTCATATTGGCCAATAATTGGAAAATTAATGTAAAATGTATGTCCTACATTTCTCTCTCTCTTTCTCTCTCTCTGAAGTAAGAAACCAAGAAAGGAAGGTAGCAAAATGACAGCTACACACTTCCCACTTTTGGCAAAGAGGTCCAGAAAGATGTCACTCTCCAATTTCAGATGTATCAAAGTAGAAGATTTCTACAAAGTGGTTGATATTTATATCTCTATAGTATTTATGAAAACCTGCCATTTGCTTTGTATACAGTCGACAACCATTTTGCTCATGGGTTCCTGGCCCCTGAGCATGTCAGCGGAGCATGTAAAAACACACATCAGCCCATCAAGCCCTGCCCCACCCCAATTCCATCCCTGTTCTGGCCTTTTAGTAAGGCATTTAGGGAGGTTTTTGGGTCACTTCCAGGTTCAGTGTTGTATCTTGTGCAGCTCTACACAGAAATAAGCCTGTTGAGTTCAATGAAGTTTACACTCTAGTAAGTAAATTTAAGGTGGCCGTCTAAGCAAACAAAGAAAGGGAAGCTTCAGGATTCTATGTATTGTGTTAACCCTAGTTATGAATCATGAATGACTGGAAAAATCTTCAGATGAAAATCACCTCAGTCTCTAAATTTCTTCAAGCCCTTGCTTGCATTTAATGATTCCAAAATATCTGGATATAATTTTAGTTTCTGCATACATCATGGTGCGTCTGTGAGGATCTATAAATATGTCTCCTTAAAGCCCAGTAAACACTTGACGCTTGTTGTTGTTCTTCTTTTTAATGCATGTATTCAATTTCATAGCAACAATAAAGCTATCCAAGCTGTGCCTTTCAGAGCTATTTCTATTTTACGTCTTGGGTGGTTTAACTCATTCGCCTTTTGGCCTCCAACAGTACCTGCTAACCTAAGTAGGCTGGAGGCACTGAAATTGCTCAACAAGTCATCGCCATGCTTGTTACATAATTAGTACACCAAGCCAAGGCCAAATTCATAGTCCTGTTATAGAGCCTTATGACCACCTCTCAAAAATGTTGTGGCTGCTTTGCAAAACAAGCACATACTGAAATCAGTGGGGTTGTTCCTCAAATTTGAGACACAAATTTCAGGCTTGCTGTGAATCTGTTGATTTGGAGCATCATTCACATGCACCATTTTAATGGAAAATTGTGGGTTGTAGGATTTGTTTTTAGAGTCCTCAATAAAATCAAGAAACTACTTGCATCCTTGCTTTTAAACATAAGGCAAACGGGGACCTGAAAATACCATTCAAGTTATACAAGAAAGACTTGGATGTAAAAAGTAATATATATATATATATATATATATATATATATATATATATATATAAAATATAAACATATAAATGAAATTAAATATACCCAGAAGGCATATCAGGATTGATAAAGCACATGTTGGCCAGTTTCCTTGTTTAAGAGGAATGGTACACTTTCTACCTTGCATTTGACTTTCCATTCAAGTGTTTTTCATGTAGTGGGGAGTGGAATTGGCCCTAACTTTCCTTTGGAACTTGTTATGCTGATTGATTTTCTTTCTCACACCTTAAGCGGAACCCCTGTCATCAGTGGCTGCCCAGAATGATCAGTTGTCCCATCCATTTGCATTTACTTGAAAGCAGTTTAAAAATAAATAAATAAAATAAACAAACAAAGAAATCACACCATTCTTAGCATTTTAGGTCTTCTGATACTTTGAACAGTCAATAACCAGGGAAATGAGCAGATAGAGGGGTAGTAGGAGGATGTCCACTACCCTAATCCCAACCTGCAAGTACATTATTTGGGGGGGGGGGTTTGGCAAACAGAGCCTATGTATGTACTGTCAGGATCCTGAATGCATAGGCAGACCCTGCATGTACACAACTTGTGTTTTGTATTGTACATGGATTTCACTTAACGAAGATTTCTCTTATACCATCAGAGTTTTATGTGGATTGCTGAGAAATAAATAAAGGTCCCTTTACCTTTACCTTACCTTGAGCATGGTTTTAACTTTGAAAAGGCGGCATACAAATAAAATGATTTATTGACTGATTGCACTTTTCCACTACCTCCCATGAGAAAGCTTGGCCACACACATGGAAGATTTTACTTTATCCCTCTAACCTAACTCTTTCATGATCTCTGAAACAAAAAAAGAGCACAATCAGACCCAACGCTACATCTCTATCTCTTATATTTTAATGTTCTTGTTGAAAGAAAAACTACATGGAACTGGAATGAGGCACAGTAGATATATATCTCTGTGTTTTAGCCGATCAAATTTGTGAGAGCCACTTTATTTTGAAAGAGGCTTTCATTAATTTACACACATTAAAAATGCACTTAAGACCACCACTGCAAGCCAGACTTCTGCGTTGAATTACAATTTAAAACTCTGTCCAGTTTTTTTAGCAGCTTAATATAGTTATATCTTACAGACCCCACACTATGCAGTTACTAGTATTTCTTAATAACAGTGTGTTGCAATTACTGTATTATATAAAACATTTAAAACAAGGGATGGGGAATTTTGGCTTTCCAGGTGCTGTTGGACTCCAACTCCCATCAGTCCCAGGCAGAATGGTCAATGGGCAGGGATGATATGAGCTGCCGTCCAGCAAAGTCTGGGTGGCCTCATGCTCTCTCTTCTGGTTTAGACTGACCCTATTCAGATTGTTGTCACATTCTTTTCAAGCAGAACAAAATATTCCTGTGCCTTTCATTTGCCCTTAAAATAACTGGCGTTGAATGTCCATCACCAGGTCCCGGTTTCACTCCCCAGTATCTTTAGTTAGGGCTGGGAGAAAATTTAGTCCGAAATCTTAGAGAAGTGCTGCCAGTCAAGTGCAGCTCCTCCAAGTGACCCTATTTTCTAGGGACAGTCCCAGATTTACAGAAGCCTTCCTGGTTTCTGATTTGCTTCCAGAATGTCCTGCTTTTCCTTAGGATGTCCCTATTTTCAGTGGAGAAATGTTGGAGGGCATGGAGTTATGCAACCCCTGAACCAAGGAGATAAATAACTATACAACCTTTAGAAGACATCTGAAGGAATCCTTCTAGGGAAGTTTTTTTAAATGATTAATGTTTAATTCTGTTTTTATATGTGTTTTAAGCTGCTCAGAGTGGCTGGGGCAACCCAGTCAGATGGATGGGTAGAATTATATTATTATTATTATTATTATTATTATTATTATTATTATTATTATTATTATTATTAAATAGGACATCCCCATTTTCATCAGAGAAATGTTTGAAGGTATGCAAGTCTAGACAATACTGACCCAGATGCCCCAACTCAGTACAACTTGGGTTACATACGCTTCAGGTTACAGACTCTTCTAACCCAGAAATATTACCTCGGGTTAAGAAATTTGCTTCAGGATGAGTACAGAAATCGTGCTCCAGTGGTACAGCGGCAGCGGGAGGCCCCATTAGCTAAAGTGGTGCTTCAGGTTAAGAACAGTTTCAGGTTAAGAACGGACCTCCGGGATAAATTAAGTACTTAACCTGTACCGGAACAAATTAAGTACTTAAGCACTTAAACTGTATAAGACAGCTTTTTATATTCCTATAAAGAAGAAACTGGAATCCTGTCTTTCAGGAATCATATCATATCAAGGCATGCATAACTGAACCAAACAGCTCAAAGGTGACTATCAGTTACTACTAGTTACAATGGCTGTATACCACCACCAGGATCAGAGACAGCAAGATTCTGAATATCAACTAAATACAACTTCTATAGGCATCTGGCTGGTCACTGAGAGAAACAGGACGCAGGAGTAGATAGACCTTTGGTCTAATATCAGCAGAGCTTTTCTTATATTCTTAAAAGGCAGAATATTTAATACTGAGGTCACCGAGCTATGGGCTCTTGAGTCTACATAATAATTAATTCAAGTAATGTCTGGAAAATTCAAGGGACTGTTAAAGATGCAACATAAAGTGATCCATTTTTCTCGAGCTGATCCTGGTCTAATTTCTCTCCCCATAACTGCTACACCCAAAATCTTAATCTTTTTTTATTATTTATTTTTAAATTCTTTTTATTAAGTTTCAGTTACAACATCAAAGAAAGAAAGAAAATCTTAATCTTAAAGGACTGAAGTGGAAAAGGAAAGTCAGGAGGGTCAGGGAGACACAAAGATTACCGGTATAACTTCCCAGTAGCTCACTACCGTTTTCCCTTAAATTAATTCCTGGTCAAACGATTCCTCCTTCCCTTTCTCCAACACAAGTGAAGATTGTCCAACACAGTCACATTTTACTTCAAATAAGGACATTTTCACCAGTCCCCTCATTATTTTGAAGTAAACTGTGATGTAAAATGTCCTTATTTGAAGTAAAATGTGACTGCGTTGGACAACCTTCACCATAATTCACTTAAATGTATTTTGAATTTGATAGCAGTATGATTACTGTTTCCAATCAGTTCAAGGACACCATTTTGAATTAAGTACAGATTTGCCTTCCCTCTACTTGGTTTCATGATCAACTGTTTAAACAATAAGGGCAGAGGTCCCTAATGTGGTACCTGTAGACCCCAAAGCACCACAGAAACCTTCCTGGCAACCCTGTGCCACCTGCCACTCCCATCTTTTTAAATCTATGTTTTTTTGGTTCTGGGTTTTTATGTTGCGGTGTTGTGTTTTTCCTGTTTTGGAGTATGTGAGCATTTCTCTGAGCATCATCAGTTATCCTTGCTATAAAGTGGGTGTTGTGCTAGTGCCCATGTTTTCTAAGTTTATCAAACATAGCACTGGGTCTTCAAAATCTGGAGACCATTAGTTTAGTGTATTTAGGAACATTACCTCTTTTCCTTCTTAAATGTGCCACAAACTAAATTACCGGGGGGGGGGGAGAGAGATTATGAGTCTGTAATGCATTGATGTTGTTAGCTTTTAGTGCTATCATTTAAATAAACTCTTTTCTCTCACTCTTCTATTTTCAATCAAGTGAAATGAAAAATGACATGAAATTAAATACGCTGTGCTCAAAAGAGTAATTCATTGCTCGAAAGCAGTAAATTGTATGGAGGTGTGAAAGATACCAACAGGCAGAATTTGCATAGCTTTTTATAATTTGCAACTCTTCCCTCATTACCTTTCGGTCTTTTAGTAAAAAGCTAATTAATTTCAATTATGGGGGATACTACCCATTGATTTGATGCCTGCTGGATAATTAAGCAAAATTTTGACATTTAGTTTTGTTTCCGAAGGAACAGCTGTTTGGTTTATAAATTGAAATAAAGCTATTTGTAATGGGAGAGAAGGTCTTACAAGTAAATGTCTAATTAAAAGAGAGGAGCACCATTATGTAGACATAAATGAAGCTCTGCCTTCATGCTAGCAATCACAGATGTAATCAGAGGCAACATCAATACTGTGTGGACATCATCTTCCCAGCTTTCAAACAACTTGGGCCCCAAATATCTGGAAAACTGCCTCCTTCCCTGCACTCCCTCCTGGGGCCCTCTTGGTAGTTCCACTGCCGTCAAAGGTTTGGGGTTGGCAACCCAGGAAAACCCCTCAGCTGTGGAATTGTTGAAGGTCACCTCTTTACCCTAGCCTTTGACACAATAAATATACATGTTTAGGACCCATCCCAGTCCTGTGATTGTAAATTGTTTAATCAGCTTTTAATTTTGTATTTTAGTATTGTTCTAATCTACCCTGGGACCATTTGCTGAAGTGTGGGTGAGAAATCAAATAAACAATAATAAATACTCCACTGAGAACAAGAAAACAAGAAATCCCAGAACTGCACACCAGTATGTATAGGCCCTTGAAGGAAATATCCCAAAAGTGCATACCTGGAGAAATGGACTCGTGAGACTCCTCATGATCTATGGCCTTAGCTTGCCCCAAAAGTTTCTATGGAACTTCTGGAAATTTCTCCTGGAGTTTTTTTTTTTTGTTTCTCAGCTGGGACACGACAAGTCTGTGTCAACATGCCTTCTCTCAACACAGGCCAGTCTCAAACATTCTGGCACGTTGGGTGAAATAATATTGTTTCCACACAATATTTATGCTTGCCCAACAACCAAGACTGCAAGCACTGAAGGAAACTTGAAGATCTAACAAGTCCTGCTAACCTTCCACTTCTGTACATTTATCCAGGGAAATTAATATTTGGAGGTTGTATTTTTTGCTGGATATTCTCGTATGTTCCTCTTCATCTGGTGTAGAAATGATCGGGAATGTGTGGAGAAAAGGGGGACAATGAAAGCATAAGCAACCAAGCATATCAGGAGGAGCCAAGCAAAATTAAAAAACTCTTCTTATTTATCTTTTTTAAAAAAACACCCTTAGATCAAAATGAAAGCTTCATCCTATCTGCAAGGTATTGATCAGCCTGAGACTTATCTTGCTGGCTGCTTTTATCAGTTCAGAGTTCTGGAACCTGAACAGCACCACATGCGAAACTCTTTAGAGGAAACTGCAGCTTTTTTTCTTTCCCTATCCTCTCACCTTGACTCTACCATTTTACCGTTTGGCACTTTTGCTGATTTCAATCAGTGCTTTTCTGAAAGACACTTTGAAAATAGCAACGTATCTAAACTCCTGCTCGCTAAGAAAAATTGCTCCGCAGACTCTCTCAGAAACAGTGCCCTTGGCAGCTAATCATTTTACTTTTAATAGCAAATGTAATGGGCTTCCTGGAAGTTTAATAGGAAGCATTAGGGGCCATTTATAGATGGCACAGAACAGATTTGAAGAGATAGCAGCCTGCTATTTGGGATCTTAAGTTATTGTGGTCGGTCTCCCTATTTCTCACTTGTCTGTTCATATTTTCTGTAATAGAACACAAACACTAAGCAGATTTATTCAAATGCTAATGGTAAAATGAATAATAAAAAATTATCAGGCTGGGGGCTATAAGGAATTAAAGAATTGAAAACCAGTGCTAATGCACCAGATGAACAAAATAATAATAATGACTGGATGTGCTCATACGTCCAGCTACCTTAGCTGATGAAGAAGGAAATTATATTGTTTTGGCATTATTTATTTGTAGGAAGTTAGAGGGGCAGGGTATAACTTGTTGTTGTTGTTTGTTGTTGTTGTTGTTGAATAGGACATCAGACCATTTGCTCATCAAACTCAGTGGTGTCTATACCAACTGACAGTATGTTTTCAGCCTTTCAGACAGGAGGCTCTTCCAGGCCTACGTGGAGATGCCAGACTGAAATGTGTTGATCCAACATTCTGCTCCTTATTCAGAACCACTAAAGATGTATAAAAGTAAATGGCATTGGAACTTTTTATAACATAATATGAGTTGACCACAAGATCAGCCTTTTGCTAGGTTTCATGCCTTTGCCATGACAAGGAGATCTAGCTCTGATTATGCTTAATTTTACTCAATAATGAGAGGAGTCATGCCAGTAAATCTAGCCAAGATCACATGAAAACTGATACCATATCCGCTCCCTTGCACAAACAAACTTTTTACTGGAAAAGTAAACCCTACCAGGCACCGATCACCTGTTCCTCGGTCTTATGACCAGGGTATTGAACTATTGTGTTAACTCTGGACTGAACTTTTGTAAAGCCAGATTCTGTGTTTTCTTTTCTATTTGTCCTTTGTGAGGGTTTGAACATGGACACCCCTCAACTACGTAGACAAATAGATGTTTAAGTGTCTTGCCTAATTTAATAAACCCATGAAGGCCGGGTTCTTGTCTCTGTAGCAATGTGTGCTGCAAAGGGGATCTTTACAATAAATGGACTCAAGTGCCTTGTAATGAGATGTTCACTGGACACAGCATGCCCAGCTCTGTACTGGCCCCAGACCTGATATTCTAAGGGAAAGCAGAATTAGATAAGCATGTACTAAACAGTGTTTTTCCCCAAGCCAAACTGAAACGCCAGCTGAAACTACAGTATAGGCAAACTGTATTGCATTTCACTGTGCCAATACCCAGATATTTTAAGTGTGTGAAAGGGGGGGTCAGCGAGAGCCCAAGCTATTTTAAGTCATGTTGTGAAGCTGGAACCCAGCCAAGTTATTTCAAAAGTATAAGTGCAGACTCAAAGATTGCCCTATGAAACTAGTATGCCTGGCCATTTGGAGAACATTATTTTTAATTAGTCTCTAATTATATTGGGTGCAGTAATCTTTTGCATGATAAATTTAGCAGCAGTGGCAACAACATAAATACATCAGCGAGAAAGAGAGACAAGAGAATGAAAGAAAGTCCACATTGGTGGGGGGGAGTCTGAATAAGGGAGAAGGGCAGTGGCGGCATGGTTAATTGGATGCACCAAAATGCGATGTAGGGAAAAGTTCTTATACACTGCCAAAACAGATCCCAAAGCATCATGATGTGCCCCCTAAGGATGCTGTAAATTTTACATTGTAAAACAACTTCTCACATTAATTAGTGTTAGTTTTGGTGATGTCCAATATTTTCATCAATGATCTGAATGTTGCAGTTGACGAAATAGTGAGAGGAGTGGCAAACAATCTAGAGCAGTCTTCTTCAACCTTGGATTGCCTGATGTTGTTGAACCACAACCCCATCATTTCTGTCCTTTGGCTAGACTTGCTGGGGCTGACAGGAGTTGAAGCCCAACAACATCTGGGGAATCTAAAGTTAAAGAACGCTTCTCTGGACGATAGGCTAAGTATTTAAAGGACATCAATAAAGTCCTAGAAAACTGAGCAGAAAGAAAGAACATTAAACATGTGGAAATGTAAACTATTATACATTGGGAAGAACTATTTGTCTAGATTCACATTTTGAAATGTTTTAGTGAAAAAGCAGGCTGAAAATCACCAACCTTGTCCAGTTCTGGGCACTGATTTAGCAAGGACATACCCCTCATTAGAGATGGGGGAAGATTATTTTAACGAAGAACTACCTAATTCACATTTCTCAAACCAATATGTGAATCAAAACAAAGGGTTTCTTCAAAATTCACACTTATTGAATTTTGTGGTGCAGTTCTCCAGACAGACCATGTTTATAAAAATGTGTGTATTTGAGGAAAGTGTACATAAAATAAATATATTGGTGAAATAACTTTTTTTAAAATGCAGTATTGTCATCATATTGGGTTAAATAGCTCACAGAAATATGTACTTTAGTCAAAACTGCATACAAAAATGTGTTTACCAGGGGGGGGGGAATCAAACTAAAATGCTGATTAATTTTAATGAGATTTTTTTGGGGGGGGGTCACAAATTGCCACAGAAATGTAAGGAACTGGATTTACAATTGGAAAAATGAGAAACTGAGAGTACTGGAATTGACAGTTTGGTCCATCCCTACCCCTCACAAAAGCTACAATGATAAGACAGTTTAGCATGAGGATCATATGAGGACAGGATGAAGGAACTGGGAGTGTTTGACCTGGAGAAGAGCTGTACAACTTTGACCCACCAAGAAGAAAGTGCCACATAAATAATGGCCTACCATGGGCTTCAGAAACTTCTGCTTCCTAACTATGACTTGGAAAATATGTTTGGGATAAGGAGCTTTCACTCACCATCACGGCCAACCCTGTGGAAAATGCATCACACTAGAAATGGCTGCATGCCATTTAAGCATAAACACAGTTGCACCTCTTCCCCCTCATGTCTGGCACAGGACATTCGAACTGGCAAAAAAATGGGAGGGCCCCCCTCTTCCTTCTGTACAGGCAAAGAACATGTGTGCTGCTCTTGGTTGCAAGATTAAATTATGAGACTCTCTTCCCCTGCCAAGCCACTAAGAGTCCTAGACATTGGCCATAGCTCAGTGGTAGAGTATCTCCTTTCTATGCCTGAAACCCTGCAGTACCACTGCCAGTCAGTGTTGACAGTGCTTAAGCAAGATGAAACAATGGTTTGGCTTCCTATGTTCCTAGACTATGGCCGTTGAAAACCCTGGGGTCCTTGATTCGGGTATTTTTTATTCACCTTGTGACTCAAAACATGAAAAGAGTCATATTTTCCCTACTTCAGATTTGCACAGAATAATCACCTCCACCCATCTAGCACTAAACTTCCGTCCCAATTCATGGCTGAAAACTGGTCCTGAGGGAATCCTGTAGTAGACGGCATAATGGCTGCTTCTGGGTGTATGAAGTTATTCCCAAGCAACGAAGAGCAAATCCAAGTTGACTGCAATCAGGGCCATGCTTGAAAGAAAGGTTTAGTATAAAAGTGTACAGAGACTCCCAAAACCTTCTTCCCTCTGAACAGGTTAGTGTCAATATGTGTTGTGTCAATAATCTCAGTTATATGACGCAATAACCTGGATCTAGCCATTTTCATGGAAAAATAAGAAACCCTTTTACTTTATGCTGTTTTGTAACACAGTCATACAGTAAAAATATAACAGAAACCTGTCTCAGTGTTTGAAGGTGCCTGCTTATCTAGCAGAACCGAGACATTCTCTGTCTGCAAAAGTGTCTTATGTCAGTTGAAGAGGAAACTATTAAAAATTAGCTACATCAGATAAACAACAATAATTTTAACAATCATTTACAATAAATCTGAGTGTTACATCTGGCTGTTTTTGATCCATCCAAGCATATTGCAGATTCTGTACTAAAAAGATAAGGAACAGTATAGATTCAAGCTTGTCACTTGCATGCATTATTCAGCCATCCATTCAATAACAAGGCTGCACAGTTTTAGCACTCCTAACATGCCAGTGTCAAGCGAAGAGCAAAGCCAAGAATATTTTAATCATATCTGTAAAAGATATATGCTGAGAGATGTTGGCGGAGCTAAAAGGAGGAACCAAACCCTTCGATTCACTGACTGAGTAAACAAAATCATATCCACTTACATGGGTCTCCAGTCCATCATCTGCACTTTTACATTATAACCTGAATTAAAAAATGTGCAATCCTTTTCTTCAGTCCAGTTAAAATGAAGGCTTGCTCAAATGTTGCTCGCAGATCCGCTGTCATGTTGCCAGGAAGTGCAACAGTATGACAAGTAAAGGAAGAAAAAAAATTAAAATCCACAGGGGGTGGAGTATTCTAAGGAGGAACCCAGGAATCCTGAGTGCTAGGGAATTCTAGTCCTCCTAGGCTGCCTCAAGCCTCAAGATACTGCCTCAGGCTTTTAACCAACTGTTACTTCTTATTTCATACAGCACCTTATCCATCACCAAATTTCCGCATCTATTGCAGATCCCGTTAACATGTTGCAACCTGATCTCTCTGCAGTTGAAGAGAAACAGCACCAGTCTCTCTCTTCCCTGTGATCGGAGAAGTGTGTGTGACTGAGAGAGAAAGAATGCATGTGCATGCCTGTGTATAAGCGTGTACAGGGTGGGGGGAATTAAGATTGGCTGTGTGTGTGTGTGTGTGTGTGTGTGTGTACGCTCCCAAGAGAGGCAAAAAGGAGGAAACACCTTGTTAGATCTCCCATTACTATACCAGAGCCTAGGAGTTCTCTTGCAAAGCAATTGCTGTGCGGGGGGGGGGGGAGGGGGGAGCGAACCATCCAACTGCATAGTCGGATGAGGCTGCCTTATACAGAGACAGGTTATTTGTCCACCTAGATCAGCATCGTCTGCACTGACGGGCAGCCGTGCTTTAGTGTTTCAGACAAGGTCTTCCCCAACCCCACCTGGAGACATCTGGGAATGAATCTTGAGTGCTGGATTAAAACATTTGGCCAGTGATTTTCACAGGATTTGGAAGGAATGCCCAAGGATTGGATTAATCTTTTGAAATTGGGTAAATTCTATGACTTTGGAGATGGAGCTGATCTGCAAATACAAGGTGGTCAAGGTTCCCCTACTTTCTTTCTTTGCTCTTGCACCTCTTGGAATGATGCAATATCAGGATGGAGCAGATGTTGCCCCAACACTTTCTCCCCAAGACTGCCCCTGGGAAGCAGGCTATGTGAACTCAAGCAAGAGCAAAGGGAAAGGCAGTGCTTGCACTGCTGCAAGTCGGGTGCTCGTCTGTGATGGGGGACCACCAAGGGAAACCTGCCCAGACTTCAGCAAAATCTGGAGCTGGCCGGATTAGAGAGAGGCATAAACATTCCTGATCTTCCTGGCTTTGGGGGATTGAGCCTCTTTGTTTTGGTTGCTGCTTGTGTCTTCATTTATTATTTTAATGCCTTGTTTGTTTATTTATTTTAAATTGGCATCTATTTTGTCAAGAAAACCATCCCAGAAACCGCTGCTGAAAGGTGGTCCTAAAATCTGACAAGTAAATAAATAAGCATGCTGTTGGAAGCCAGAAATGTAGAATCTAAGGGGCCTAGCAGTGCTAATAAGTAGACTTGATGTTGGCTAAAAGAGTCTGGGGTTTTCACTAACCCTCCAGAGTAGTTTTTTTTTTTTTTTTGCAGGCCACAATGTGGGAAAGGGGGAAGTTGTGTTGAGCAAGTAGAAGCTAAGGAGTTCTGGGTCTGTCAGTGCTTGGATGGGAGGCCACCTAGTAACCATCTGTATGCCACCTTGAGTTGCATGATGGATGAAAGATGGGACGTCAATGAACTAAACAAAGCATTAACTATATGGTAGCTAGACATAAAGGGGCGTGGGTGGCTCTGTGGTTTAAGCCACAGAGCCTAGAGCTTGCCGATTGAAAGGTCGGCGGTTTGAACCCCCGCGATGGGGTCAGCTCACGTTGCTCAGTCCCTGCTCCTGCCAACCTAGCAGTTCGAAAGCACCTCTAAGTGCAAGTAGATAAATAGGTACTGCTCTGGCGGGAAGGTAAACGTCATTTCCATGTGCTCTGGTTTCGCCAGAAGCGGCTTAGTCATGCTGGCCACATGACCCGGAAAAACTTTCTGCGGACAAACGTTGGCACCCTCAGCCGGTAAAGTGAGATGAGCACCGCAACCCCAGAGTTGTTCGCAACTGGACTTTACCTTTACCTTTAGATAAACATAACTGAAAGGTATGAAGAGAGAAACAAATGAGAGTGCCTGGCATCTCTTGGTCACCAACACGCTGTTGAATGGGAGCATGGTAAGATGGGGGAAAGGAAGATGTGGCAGCAGTGGGCAGACCTGCTTGACGATGTAAACTCATTTGAGATGCAATTTGTAGGCTTCATAAGAATTTCCTATGTGGCTGCTCTCCCACCCGCCACCCGCCATCACCATCCTCATATCCCAGTTGCACTTTAACCATTTATGACACAGCAACTCAGGATAATGGGGGGGGGATAGATCTCATTTGCAGTGCTTGAGTTATAGTGGAAAGGTAGTGGTTCCTTTCCCCCCCCCCCGAACTCTGGGAGAAAAACAAGACAAGATACCCCTGTAAGACAGGATGGTTTCTGCAAGTGTAGTATGTGAATCAGTCTGTGGTTAACACTCTATTCCTTGGACACACCCTGAGCTGCTTCTAAAGGAATCTACCAGATGAAATAGTGAAAATGTGCACATTCTTTACAGGGTGATTGTCTGTGGTCAGAGGGGATGACACTTAGGCAGACTTTTAAAATAGAACATTACAGGGTATAGCTTTACAGTTTTAACAGAGCTGGATACTCACTCAGCTGTTGCTCAAGAAATATGAGATATTACTGTACAATAGAAGCTTAGTGTGCTTTTTTGTTGTTCTGCTGTCAATCTAACGTGTTTTTCTGAAAAGGAAATTGAAAAAGCAACACTCGCAAAAGAATTGGAACATGCAGTCGCTCTCTGTGTGCGCATTATTTATTTCGAGTATTTTTTTAATTTAAAAAATAGTTTGCCTGAGAAAATGTAAAACAAAAAAGAGAAAACTGCAACTCATTTGTTCCTCATCCTTTTCGGGGTCCACACTATCCCTTCACCAAGGATATCAGCCGTGGCAGAGACTAGAGACGCTCCACCTAGTACACACTTATTTTTGGACTAGACAGAGTCTCACCCTAACAGAGAGGCATGTTGCATTTCACGTACCAATTTTAAAAGGACTTCCAAAAATATTTAGTCGCAATGTAGCTAACTTTTCAAGGAAAGCCTCAGGACAGTATCAGCTACAAGAATATTTAGTTCAGAGGAGTCTGCTGCCTCTCAAATAATAGCAAGTTGCAAGGCTCGAGACAATGATGCAATGCCTAAGGATAAACCCAGTACTTCACCAGGCCCAAATTTAACTGCCTGTTCAACAGATCTTTTCTGTTTTATAAGAAATACTCAAGGGACAGACTGCATCAGAAATTAGTCTAGAACGACAAGTCAGCAAGCGTGCAAACAAATTGGTTTTATATTGCAAAGGCCATTAAGTCTATAAATATACAATTCTATGATTCTTTGTTGAGATTTCTGTATAGCAGGGGGTTGAACTCAATGACCCTCGGAGGGCCCTTCCAACCCTACAATTCTGTGATTCAATTTTATAAATACTTAAATAAATTATGTACACTTTTTGAGTGTCTTCTCAAAAATGCTTCAAATCTTTGGAATTAAACTATTGCATCTCCAATTGCTAGTACTTAAGTTTTGCATTGATGAAAATATTATTTATTTCAATAACATGCAGATTAGGAGGAAGGGATGATAGAAGGGAAACTGTTCTCTGGATGTCCCCAAAGAAGAAGCTATGGGAAAGTTGGATGGGAAGGAAAATGTCAGTTAGGGTCTGCTAAATAGAAGAAAATACCTGCTTTGCTGACTTCCACATAAAGCAACTAATTTAATTGGGGGGCAGGGGGAGAACATGATACAACACAACATGCATAGTCAAAGTCCTGGCTTATCATGACTCAAGACAGAGGCAATAAAGGAAAGCTGAACGAGGGAGAACTCAGGTAGGAACACAGAATCATGTCAAAACTTAATTCACTATTGAACACAAAGATGCACACTGGGACTGTCATGACTTTCTTGCACCAGATGATTTATATGCTGAGGCTGCTGATATATATTACATTCATCCCCATGACAGTCCACTGTCACAGAACATTGTCAGTTCAAAATCCACTGTAAATGGAACACTGCTTGTGGAAAAAGCTGCTTTAGTTAGACATCCTTTATTGTAATCATTTTTTATTTTTTTTGCACTCTGGAAATCTTTCATGAAAAAATAAGAGTTGACATCTAAAAAGTGGTGAGATACGTTGATTCCTCTTAATAAGCCTTTCACTACATATTTCTGAATCAGAATCCAAGGAGAATGGCAGAACATAGTCAATGAATGTGTGCTGTTAATCATCAGCACTTCTCCAGTGGTACTGGCTAAGTTGTAATCTAAACTGCTTCATGAAGTTATCACATAATACTATGGGACAGGAACAGAGGAGGTCCTCTACTAATTTTGACCAGCCACCTTTTTGGTTAGTTAACCCCCTGCAGTCCCCAATGCTAAGTCCCATGCTGTTCTGAAGGGTCCCTTTAAAAAGTTGAACTCAAATTTCAACATCACTGCTCACAAAATATATTTTCTGCACTGCTGCTACTGCTTTTATGGCTTTTCCAAAGCAAGCCTTTGTCTGTAAGCAAAGCCAGCCACCTTCCTCCTATGGCCAATAAAAATGCACTCTGCAACCTTCACTTGAGCACTGTGTCAAGTGAGAAAGCCTTCACATTCCATTAAAATACTTATATTTTTCCCCTCTTGGTTTTATAAAGCAGAGATTTTTAGAATCAGACTGAGCAGGGTATTGTGATATTAGAGAAAGCAAAGCAGAGCTCTAGCTGCAACAAACACTTTACATCTCGTTTTATTTTTACATCTGGTCCTTCTTTTTCCCCTCCCAATCCCTGCCCCGCATTTACTTACTTACTTATTTAATTCATTTTGTTGAATTTGTATACCATCCTTTATCCAAACACCACAGGGCAGTGCACAACATAAAAATACAAAATGAGAACACAAAATACATAATAAAAACAACAAGAAGAAAAACAAACTAATAACCCCCAAACCAATAACCCTCCTCCCACAAACACATTCAAAGAGACATGGAGTTGTTGATCAGCCAAAGACCTGATTAAAGAGAAAAGTTTTGTTTGGCACCTAAAGATATGCAATGAAGGCAGCAGGCAAGCCTTCCTGGGGAGAGCCACAGAAAATACCTTTTCTTGTGTTACCACCTTCCAGACCTCTCGTGGAGCAGGAAATGAAGAAGCACCTTAGATGATTATCACAAGGTTTGAGCTGCTTCATATGCAGAGAAGTGGTCCTTAAAGTATAGTGGTCCTGGGCCATTTAAGGCTTTATAGGTCAAAACCAGAACTTTGAATTGGACCTGGAAACTAACTGGCAGCCAGAGCAGTCAGGCCAAGACTGGTGTAATATGCTCAAACATGTAATATGCCCTGGTGAGCAACCTGGTTGCCAAATTGTGCAGTAGCTGAATTTTCTGAACTATGTTCAGAGACAGCCCTACATATACTGCATTGCAGAAATCTAACCTAGAGGTTCAAACCTAGACAGCATCTTAAAAAGTAGAGACATCACCTTGCCAACAAAGGTCCGTATAGTTAAAGCTATGGTTTTCCCAGTAGTGATGTATAGAAGTGAAAGCTGGACCATAAAGAAGGCTGATCGCCGAAGAATTGATGCTTTTGAATTATGGTGCTGGAGGAGACTCTTGAGAGTCCCATGGACTGCAAGAAGATCAAACCTCGCCATTGTTAAGGAAATCAGCCCTGAGTGCTCACTGGAAGGACAGATTGTGAAGCTGAGGCTCCAATACTTTGGCCACCTCATGAGAAGAGAAGACTCCCTGGGAAAGACCCTGATGTTGGGAAAGATGGAGGGCACAAGGAGAAGGGGACGGCAGAGGACGAGATGGTTGGACAGTGTTGTTGAAGCTACCAGCATGAGTTTGATCAAGGGAGGCAGTGGAAGACAGGAGGGCCTGGCGTGCTCTGGTCCATGGGGTCACAAAGAGTCGGACACGACTAAACGACTAAACAACAACAAAACCTAGAGGTTACCAGAGCATAGACAACAGTAGTTAGGCTGTCCCTACCCAGACAGGAGCACAGATGGGCCACCAGCCAAAGCTGATAGAAGGTCAAAGGTTCTGGATCAGTTGCCTTCCCTTGAGGCTCAAGTGGCCAAAGCTGTGCCACTGAGGCCAATTGAGCCTCAAGTGACAGCAACTGATCCAGAAGCACTCTCCAGCTGTGCACCTGCTCCTTCAGAGGGAGTGTAACCTCTCAGCCATCTGGTCTAGGGAACGCCCACTAACAGGGCCTCAGTCTTATCTGGATTGAGCTTGAGTTTGTGGGCTCTCATCCAGTCCATTACTGAGGCAAGAAAACAGTCCAGCACATCCATTGCCGCACCTGGAGATGTAAAGTAGAGGTAGAGCTGTGTGTCAACAGCATATTGCTGACCATGTACTCCAAAATTCCACTCAGCAGTTTTGTGTATCTCTTACAAAGCACAGGGGATAAAACTGAACCCCAAGGAACCCCACATAGAAGGCTCCATGGGTCAAAGAACAATCCCCAAGCATCACCCTCTGGAAATGACCATCTAAGTTGGACCGGAACCATCACAAAGCGGTGTCACCCGCCCCTATCTTGGACAACAGAGTTATTACACATGATCATATTTAGTCACCCTTTTTTCTGTTTCTATAGAGAACAAGTAAAAGCTAACAAAGAAAATTTAGTATGCCCTCATATAAAACTTACCTTTTACTTCCCGCTTTCTGTAGTCTATCACTTGACATTTCAAAGAATGCCAAGGCAGATTTGAAAGGAAAGACAATAACATTCCACTTTTCTTTTAGGCTATAATCTAATGTCAATTGTTTTAGTATTTGCCTGGCATGACTAGTGAACTTCAGTAAACATGTGTAAACTCCAGTCTCATGACTTACAACAAATATCAGTCTCACTGAGTTCAATCGGTTTCACTGGCAAATAAGTGTGCATCAAACTGTGTTGCAAACCAGTATAAGTGGGGACAAAACTGCAGCCCATGTGCTGCACTATGTAAATAGTCACAATCAATGTATTTAACTGTTTAATATTTGGCAGCAAACATAAATACACACACATATATACCCTGGCATGCAGAATTTATTTTTAGAAAATATGTCATTCTTTCAAGTCACAGTCATTCATTCATTCATTCATTCTACACCCTTGCTTACAAAAAAGCAACACAATCTCACTAGACAATTTAAGTTTTCTAATCAACTCACGGATAAAAGTAGTACCCCCAACTGTGTATAGTAAACAATGCACTGTGTCACATAGCTTAAAATTACATAAACTGGCGAAGTATCTTACATCTACAGCAATTTGTTCAACTGCACACAAAGTAATTAACTGAACTCTGATGGAGAGTAGGAAGAGGATCAGGATGCCTGTACGAGTTCATCAATAACGGAATATATAATATGTTGGCTTTACTAATCCGTGTTTATCCCCACACTGGATAGCAGCCAAATTTCTTACAGCCCAGCCCAATCCTCAGACCAGTTAAAACCAAAATATTTGTACTGAAGCCAATTTAGCCCTGCTAAGGTTAATGAACGAGATCAGCTTAAATCCTAGTAACCAGGTAGTACGCTGCGCTGCCCACAACGGATGGTAGGGCTACATTAGATACAACACAGTCCTGAGAGAAACCAGAACATTTCTGACGAATTATTGGCAAAAATAATGAAAAATGCTGCCAACATGTTCAAAGTCAAGGCATCCAGTATGCCAACAGCTATTAAACCAGATGCCATTAATGCTGCTTACCTCAAAATTATTTCTCATCCCATTACGTGACCATTATGGGTTAGGAATTTAGTTCAGGGAGCAGTAGCATTTCCACAGAACATGGAGGCATGTGTCCAAAAGGGGGAAGTAAATCATCCGGGGGGAAATGATATCACTTAGACTTTCATGTTGATTTAAGACAAAAATTATTAACACTTCAAGATTTCCAGCTGAACAAAGGCAGGGGAGGAATCCTCTTCCTGCATCTCTAAAGGGGCAGAGAAAGGAACTCTCATCACTGACTAAGAGAAAGTGCAAAGACCTTGGGAAAGATTTTTGCTGTAGTCTTTCTAACAGTTAGGAGTCATTTAAATTAATCTATATAGAAAACCATATGAAAATATAAAAGATACGGGATTGACAACAAAGGCCAAAAGCAGCTTTTAACGTCATCAAACTTTTATTTTCAAAATAATATTTGATCTAATCTACAGTAACATTTTTAAAAGGGGGAAACAAGGTCATCAGCCAATCAACACAAATCAGTAACGTTAGGAATGGAACTGGTAACTATTTAGATATCACACCGAACAGCAAGGAAGTTTACTACAAGGAAGTTTTCCTATGTTTAAATCATGCCACTGAACTTCAGTAAAAAATGAATTCCCTGCAGATGCTATAGCAGTGAACACAGATCTGCCATAGATAAAAGTTGTACTAAAATTTCAATAAAAATTCCTTGGGCAATTCCGTTCTAGCATCCTGCACATTAATGGCTTTAATTAGATATGCTTTTCGTAAGCCACCCAAGCCACAATTCTCTCCCATTCATATCATAAACATTTCAATTTGCTTCCCGCCTTCCCGCCACCGTCACCCCCGCCTGTCACTTAGCTCCATTTCAGCAAGTTATCTGATGCAAAGCTACTGGACTAAATCAACAGCTGGGGGGTGAAATTGCAAATGGGTTCATTATCAAAACTAACATAACCAGAAGCATCTGCAAGCTTGAGTTTATACAGCAGGATAAGATCCTTGCTGGAGCTTAGGGGACACTCCTTTAATCATGTACAAACTCCAGCTGATAATTTATATTTGCCTCTGCCACACTCATGCAGGCAGTTCATAATGAAGTTGGGAATGCTCTAATAGACCAGTCTAAATTGGAATAGCCAGAGCAGAAGGATAGGAATGGTTTGTTTCCTTTCTTCCAACCCACCAGTATTACAATCCACCAGCCGTCCTAATAGAAACGGGTCAATTTGGGGTTACTTCCTAGCGACATATGCAGTCCTGGCTACAGTTATGTGCACAACTTAGCAGCTACAAACTGTTCATGTTCTTGCTAATCCTGTATGCCAGCCTTCCCCAACTTTGTAGTGCAGTAAGTACAGCTCATGTTATCACTGGCCATTAGCCATTTTGACTGGGGCTTATGGGAGTTAAGAGACCAATAGAATCAAGAGAGCACAAGACTGAAAAAGAGTGCTTTACGCAGAACAGAATTTGCACTTCCAAAAGGAGATGCCTGTAAAGGTCCAAATATTGATTTATTTTATAAAAGTTTGTGGTTACCACCCTCTCATAAAATATCAGGATAGTGTTTCTTTATGCATATCTCTAGACTGGGCATGTGGCTTAGAACTGTTATAAACTAGCCATTCAGAACCAAACCCTCTCCTCATGTCATCCTGATAATAAAGATTAGGGAAGGAAATAAGCAAGATCAGTTAAAAATTAAAATGGGGCAAACCCCCCTTTGCTGGTTAGATACAGTTTGCAGGCTTTTATGCAAGGTAGTGGCTTATAACTAATTATTTCACCGCTTATTGCAAAGTTCTGCTTGAGAAGTGCCAGCCATGGCTTTTCCCTTCCTTTCCCATTCCAGTGGTTGCTCCAGATAAACAGGTTTTAGTTCTGGTTCACAACCCCTGTTTTCTGCATGCTCTTTGTGATCAATTTCATTTCCAATGATGGTTTTTGACACTCTGGTGGAGTAAGAGATAATCTTCTCCTCAACTTCTAATTAAGCATGCAGAGCTGACAATGATAACCTACACATCCCTGACTGTCTTATCGCTTTCGAAGCTCTTGAGGTTTCCAATTCAATTTCCAGCTCCTCTGATCACACAAGAGCAATTAAGGGTGGAAATGCAAACACTGCAGCAAAGTGTGATTCCTTAGTTTTGCTGCAGTACCCGAGTTCAGCCACAGGTGGCAGCAGTCAAATCTTTATGGAGCTGGAGGTTGGGACACATATAAAGCTACCCTCCCACAGTGGTGATACAAATACAGGTTGCATCTAAGTCACAACATTAAAAAGTTCTTAGGAACAAAACATTAAAAGTTCTGAAGAACTTCAGCCTTTTACAGGGTTTCCAGCATTAAGACTCTCCCCGCCATCTTTCCTTTGGACAGTCTTTGTGTAGGAATTGCCTTCTTGTTGTCTTCCAAGTGACCCATACTAGAATACTTCGTTGGCATTTACATCCACAACTGCAGTTTATGTTATCGGAAAGAACAACAACAAAAATGCATTATCCATTTAGAGTGCTTGCTGGCTTTTCCAAAACCTACTGAAGCAGATATACAAAGAAAAATTGCAAAAACGGGGAAAAATAAAACTGCTTTATATGCACTGTGGGTTTTCAACTCAGCTTAGATTGTTTCACTTCTACAGTTCACAAAATATAGATGTGATTTTAACATCTCTGCATTCAAGAGCAAACACCTGAAAAAGGAATAGAGAAATGGAAGCAAATGAGAAACGTGGAGCTATTCTAACTTATTACTCCTAAAAGAGAAAGAAGGAGAGAGAATGAAGACAAAATACTGCTAATGTGTTTTAGTCTCAGGTATGTTAAAGGATATTGCAGACTATAGTGGTTCAAAATGACAAACACTGAACCTAAAAAGAAAAAAAGTGTATCTGAATACCAACATAGCAAAGGTTCCCCTGATTTATGAGTATACATTGAGAATACCTTTGAAAAGGGAAAACAAACAATGAATTGCCAAGGCTGAATCTTAGTACTGTACAGTGGTACCTCGGGTTACATACGTTTCAGGTTACAGATGCTTCAGGTTACAGACTCTGCTAACCCAGAAATAGTACCTCGGGTTAAGAACTTTACCTCAGGATGAGAACAGAAATCGTGCTCTGGTGGCACAGCAGCAGCAGGAGGCCCCATTAGCTAAAGTGATGCTTCAGGTTAAGAACAGTTTCAGGTTAAGAACGGACCTCTGGAACGAATGAAATACTTAACCCGAGCTACCACTGTAGTTCACTGCATTGCTTCCTCTCCTCATTTCTGCTACAGTTGTACCTCAGGTTACAAACACCTCGGGTTACAAACACCGCTAACCCAGAAGTAGTACTTCGGGTTTAGAATTTTGCCCTAAGATGAGAACAGAAATCGCAGGGCGTCAGTGGGAGGCCCCATTAGCGAAAGCGCGCCTCGGGTTATGTTATGTACTGAGTTGAATAGGATCCAAAAAGCAGCAGTCTGATTGGTCCTAGAACAATAGGGTCCAGAATGCAGCAGTCTGATTGGTCCTAGAACAATGCAGCAGTATGATTGGTCCGCAGGAGCCACCCAATCCAGCTCCAGGTGGAAGTGAATCTGCAACCTGATTGGGCTACAGGAGAATCCCAGAATTAGCCAATCACATGCGGCCAATTGTTTAAATAAGGTATATAAAGCAGATATTTTAGGGGAACTTTCATTCCTCACTACTATGAGCTGAATAAAGAGCATGAAATCCACACTCGACTCTGAGTATATTTCAGGTTAAGAACAGTTTCAGGTTAAGAACGGACCTCCGGAATGAATTAAGTTCGTAACCCAAGGTACCATTGTACTTCCTGATTAAAGTCAGTAGAGGCTGGTGTATTACAGCAACCAGGGCTTAGCTCTACCAAGTGGAACTCCAAGCAATTTTTAGAAAAGGTTCTCTCAAAAATCTCGAAGCCACACTCTTTCCAGTCCCACCCATATTATTCCACAACCTATTTGAGCATTTCTGTCAGTCTCCCATTCTCTGGCCAATCTGTTCTCTGCACCACTCAGCCAATCTCAGTCCAAAAGTATCACTATGGCCAGGAGGTCCCAACAGAGCCTTAGTACCACTGGAGGAAGGCTACATATGCTGGCAAGAGGACCAGAAATGGGCTGGAGGCTGGGGATCAAAGAGCTACCTTAGAATGGGCAGGCACACCAGTAGAATAAGCACTGAGGGCAGAAATCAAGGAAAGTGACAGGTGGGATCATGCTACTACTTATTATTTATTCTATGCATGCTCATTTCACAGTTCCTTGTGAAGTCAACGTAGCTTACTTTCAGCAGTTTTAATCTGCAAAGTTATATTAACTCACACGCATTGTTGGCCAAAGATAACATAGACATCAGTCTTTAGCACAGCACAGAAAAACAATCCTGGCTGTGGGCGGGAAGGAAAATAACAAGAGCATGCTCCCGGTGTGCATCGTACTGAAGCAGAACAGCATAGCTTTCTGCTTCTGTCTTTCCCCAGAAGAATGTATGACCTGCTTGCTATTTGAAATGTGTCTGTGTCTGTTATTTATTTATTTGTCTCAAATATTTATACCCCACACTTTCTACGTCCTTACAGGACAGCTTGCAAAATGAATTAAGTGCAGGATTACAAGAAGCAGCTTCAAAAACTCTAGCAATAATACAGCAGCACAGCAAAGAAGGAGAAGGAGTCTAATCAAACTAAAAATAGGCAACAGCTGGGATTTTAAAACCTGGGAATCTTTAAAGATGCTTTGACTGGCACTACAATAAAAAGGCTGGTATCAGTCAAGCCTGCTTGGTCAGAGTGTTCCACAGAAGAGATGCCACCACCAAAAAGACTCTCACTCCTTTTGGTGTGGGAGGAAATAATCTCCCTTCCCTCCCTCCATTTCCTGCAGCTGGCCACTGGATTGCCACCACATTGGCCCCCAGTGGGAAGGGGGAGGAGGATAAACCTGTAAATTCATATTATCCCCAAATTAAATCAATCTCTTTCCTTATTTTTTGGGAGGGGGAAGCTCTGAGTCAATCTGACAGAAGCCAGGAGGCGCTCATGTATCATCTTTTTCCTGTTTCAAAGGATTTTAAAATAGTTGGCTAAAAAAAAAAAAAGTGTTATCAACAGGTAATGACAAGCACATGTAGGATAGCCTGTTCAATTTCCCAGATCTTTACTGGCTACAAATGAGTTGTGTTGTACAGATGTTAAGAAATTGACTGCAATCCCTCCCCCCAAAATCTACACCTCAATCAGGCACCCAATTAGCCCCACCGTGGGAACTGTGTATACATGAAGATTAGCAACCCCCTCCCTGCAGACATTCAGGGTGGTATTCAACTAAGTTTTACTCAGAATAGACTCACTGAAATGAATAGACCTAACTTCCTCATGTACATTAATATCAGTGGATCTATTCTGAGCAAAGCATAGCTGAAAACCACCCTATGCTCTGTATAATATGTGGATACCAGGTGGTGGGTCTAGGTGGTACAGCCTGCTTTCTGGTGCTCATGTTTGGATTCAACTAACGAATCAAGTTGGATGAATAGGCTTATTGTGTTGTACCCTACAAAACTATTTGTGGCCTCCAAGAATGTGGAGATGGTATTAGGGGGTCTTTCTTTCAGATCTATTGCGTCCTACTGAACAATTTGGAGTCTCAGATAACATTGAGACTTCACTAGATAGGGAAGCTGTTAGCATTTTTAAGCAAACTGATCTAATTTCCACTTCTTGGACTAATATGTAGATTTCTGCATGTATTTGATCCCTTAAAAACTGAGTCCCAAAGACGGTTGGGTGGTACCTTGTATATGCCTCCTTCCAGAAACTCCTGTAACCAAACATATTGCCCTTCTTTCCTTTGGACCACATCAGTAAGGCTGAGAGGGGGGTCTGGTGGTCTGGGCAGCTCATGACCTCCATACCCACTGCCCAGGTTTGTACCCCAGGGAGGTCACTTGGGTGCTGCTAATGCAGCAGTTTGACTTCACCCCTGGAGGCACATTCCACTGTCTATCGAGACAGATGGACAGCAACAACAACATTAGCATATCTTCCTTCCTATATTTCATTTTTAAACAATCTATGTATCACATACATACTGCATTTCTGTAACATCACATGTGGCCACAATGTGGAGTCCATAATATGACGATACTATGTGTCAATATTAATCGCAGCTTACGCTATTAATGCAAGGAGCTCATATTTTAGGTTTGATTCTGCTAACGTATACAGGAAGTACCAGATTATGGAACGAAGCAATAGGGTCTCATTCTCTCTGCTCAGCTGCTTAGTAAGAAGTAGTAGTATTTGTCATACAAATACACATAAAAACTATTTCATTTAAGGCAACAACCATGAAGAGAATCACAGCAAATTTTGGGTGCACTGAAAAGTGAGACAAAGAAAACATGCATGTGGTAAATCATGTACTCCTGCCACATGACAGACTGTAAGTAATGCCCTAAGCATAATAATGCCATAAGGGTGTGATTTAAGGGCATATGGTGGCAGCCACCCTGCTGCAGCTAATCAGACCCATTTTCTTGAAAGTGGCATGTTGATTTTGTTAGATAAATAAAAAACAGAGATCCACAGTTCATTGTGACCCATTTAGCTATTGACGGGAAGATAAAAAACTAAGATCAACACTCTATAATATTCTGCTGTCACAGCAGGTACCATTTGTAAATCCATCCCATACATTGGGGTGGAATCCAATGGGAGAGCTAATCAAATTAATCTTTTCCTGGAAACACAATGAGAAAACAAGCTTTGAATCTGTCTAGCCTAAAAGTTATAGGCTTATTTCAATTAACAGATGAATAAGATGGGGGCATGGGGGAGGAATAATTCTAGAACTACTGATGTAACACATATTGTAGCTACACCTAGCAGACCACTTATTCACCACCTTCAGCTATCTTGTTAAATCATTTCAAACAACCAGTTAAAGTTCCTATTTAGAATTTCTTGTCTTACAAGTATTTCCCTTTATTGCCAGTTTTTAAAAATGAGACCATATTACTTGCATATATCCAGCTGCTGTGGATTTCTGGCATACAGATGATGCACTGTACATTGGACCGGCGTGAATGCGAACCTCCAGAAAGCCATTCTGCATTCAAGGCAAAAAGCTTGAGCTTTTGTAATTCTTTTTTAACATTCCAGAATAGTTTTCAAACACCGTTGTATCTCTTTTACAGGAAAACATGTGGCTTTATATATCAATCATGTTATTAAAAAAAAAAATCATTTCTTGCATATGGAAATAAATAAATTCCTTCTAAGACATCTGTTCTCACAGGTCAAATTCCAAGATGAAGTAATCCATAAAAGTGCCAATGAAAATTCATATACCTTTATGGAACCACCGGTATGTCATTTTATGCAACTGTAACCTACTCTGGGCAGCTAGCCGAGAATATTTTTCATCCTAACCTAAGCTCGAAGGTCTTCTGCTATTTATCAAGACCTTGTGTCAGCACTGGCGCCTGTGGAAGCTACACAAGTGTACAATCTTAAACTTAATATTTCAAAAGAGGCATCACATTGAGTTGAATAGGGCTTACTCACAGGTAAAGGGGCATGGGCTTGCTGTCCCAGTCACATGCCTGCTGGCTATTAACCCTACTCAAAGTGTAGCAGTCCTATAGGCATGAAAGCGAGGGTAAAAATGGGGGGGGGGGGTAGATCCCCTCCCCCGTTTTACATTTTTTAAATGGGCCTACACATCTCTGATCAGTTTGGTATCTGTGGGGCAGGGAACTCATAGTAGCATACTGGCACATAGCCTACTCTCCCCCTCCACCCCCAGAAAAAAGCTTGGCCTGAGCGTCAGTAAAATGTATTGGATTTTTTTCCCCTGGTTTTACATGTCAAACGACGCAAGTCAAAGGTTACACATTAATGAAAAAGAGATTCAAGTATTTTCACTGTGGAAAAAAGCCAAACAACAACAACAACAAAAGGAACAATGAAAGAGGTGTATAAAATTATGCATGTGTGGTGAAAGTGGAGAGAAATTTATCTTATAGTATTAGAACTCAGGATCACTCAATGAATTTAATGGCAAGGAGACTCAGGATGGACAAAAGAAGGTACTTTGATGGCAGATCATTAACATATGGCATTTATTGCCACAGGATGCGACTAGGTAGGAGGGTGGGGCAGGGAAAAATTCCGTTCAGTTTGCATTTAAAGGCAAACTTATGCAATTAGCACTTTCTGGAACACTCTTAGACAAATATATGGAGGATAAGGCAATCCATGGCTACTACTCATGATGGCTGCATGTGTCACTTCTTGGATGTGAAACAGCATTCCAGAATACCAAATAACAAATAACAAACAGTGGGAGAAGGCTATTGTACATTTCATACCCTGTTTTGGATTCCCTGAAAGCATCTGACTAGCCACTGTTGGAAATAGGATCCTAGATCAGATTAGATTAGATTAACTTTTTGGTATGATCCAACAGGGATCTTCTTCTTCTTCTTCTTCTTCTTCTTCTTCTTCTTCTTCTTCTTCTTCTTCTTCTTCTTCTTGTCTTATATTCTGAACACCAGAAACAATGACTATACACATAGTGAAAATGGCAACATAAATATTTATAAATGTGATCGAAGCTATGGATCAGTCTTTCCCTTCAGTCTAAGCAAGGTTACCAAATTTTAGACGATTAATTGCACACTTCTCTTTGTTCATTATGGAGACAGAATTAAACCCCAAGGACTTCAGAAGTTATTTTTCTTTCTGCACTGGAAAGCACAGTTCCAGGGTTACCACACTTGGTGATATATAATCAAAGCAGCTAATTCATGTGCCGGCAGGCTTCTCCAAATATCTATGGGAAAGAAACACATTCAGCTTTCAACCAGACTGCCAGAAACATGTTCATCTGTGGACTTGGAATTCTACTTATTCCTAGCAGCTTAATGACATGGCAAAAATAAATTTATTATATTGTTTTGCACTACCATGTTAATTTAATATTAAAAGTTAACCTGCTATTAATATTTTTCACATTATAGGAATGGCTTGTGGTGGCCTTTATTTAAGAGAATGCAGCCCAGGACTTGTAAAATAGGATTGTAAATCACCCTGTGATCTTGGAGTGAAGGATGGGATATAAATTTAATAGATAAAAAAGATAAAAATAATTTAGAGAATTATAACATGCTTTGAGGTAATGTGTATTCATTTGCACCCTGGTGCACTATGACCTTTTCCAGTCAACCACGATGTCTTCCCACTCATTTCACTGGAGTAAGTCAATTCCCAAGTGCATTCTTTTACAAATTCAGATTGTCCCCCTCCATTTAAATCAATAGTGATCACCTGTCAGGGACGTGGCTGAATTGAACGCCTGCGAAGAGCCAGACTCTGGAGATGAAGGAATGCCAGTACAGAGGAAGACAGAGTCCGACTCTGGAGATGAGCAGGAATGGGTTAGCCTAGCCCCCTTCATCTAGAGTTCCCAGACGAGGAAAGCTTGCAAACAGAGGGAGGGGAGGAGATAGATGGCATTGAGAGGGTTGCTATGCAACCAGGAGAAAGGCAGCATTTACAGGCTTCTTCTTTTGATAGCCGGGGGGGGGAGTTAACCCACCTTCTCCCCAAACTAGAAGAGCTGAAAGGGTTAAAATGCAATGGAAGTACAAGAGAGGAAGGACTGGACTCTAGCACCTTTCATGCTGTGAAAGGGGCAGAGATTCAGAGTGACCAACATGTAGCAATGGCAGCAGGCTCGGAGCCTCCCTCTGGATGTAAATTGTAAATAAACATACATAAAACTGCCAGAGACTCATTAATTCTTATCAGAGATTGCTTGCCTGCCTGAGATCATTACATCACCACAAACGCAAGAGAATTTGGCACAACTGACCACAGCCAAATCTTATTTGTAGTAGCTCTCCCTAAAGGAAGCCTGTTTGTTGCCAACTTTTCATTGCAAATATAGTTGCCCTGGCCTAGTCACTTGGGCAGCACCAATTACTGAGCAATATAATATATTATCTGTTTTGAATGTGTTGTGTAATATTATTATAATATTCTTTACTTGCTTGTAAATTGCTTCAGAATTATTATTTTTTAGTGATAAGCAATGTTAAAATTAAATAAACCTAACCTAAAGCACACATGTAAATGGGATTTACAGTCAAAGAGATTTAATCCTGGGTAAGTGCATATAGGACTGCAGCTTTAATCACTTTATAAAGGCACATACTTCATAAAGAGAACATAAATTGTGCCCCAGTGATGACAATCCATGATAAAAAGCATTAAAAAAAATATTTTCTTTTCTTTCCATTCAGCCTGATACACTCCAACCCTTTTAAGTACTCTTGTACTCTGAACACCTTCTAAAATGGCGGCACAAGGTCACTGTTTATTGCATTTCAATTACCACAGAACAAATAAAATGCCAACTTAATTAGAGCACTGCCTTTTATCTTTCAAAAAGAATCAGGCAGACAGAAAATTGTGTTCATTCTGGAATTCATTCATTGGCAATAAGCTTCTTTCAAGTGATACTTGTTACAGGCAATGGCTGACATACACCTGTAAACGTCAATATGAGAATTCTGAAAACTTGTACATAGATAATTACCTCGCAAATAATCAACAGCACAATCCCCTCTGCTTTATGGGCTATTTACTAATGCAAATATGTTTAGGCAGTTTGAGCTGATCGTTTGGGCCTAATCACAAAATCTCTTAGCGCATCAAACACATCTACAGAGACTAGAGTTCCTGGAAACTGAACAAAATGAGAAGAAAAATTTAAAAGAAGTAAATCAATGTTGTTCCCTTACTGGAAAGGCAATGTTGGAGGAGATCTTTTTACTGCAAGTTGACTAGTTACCATGGCCACTAGGTGAGGGATGTTTACTTGAAGCAAATAAAAGGACAATGAAAGAGTCTTTAATGTTCTTAGCCCCTTGCTTCTATACACACAAACACACACACTTGCAGTACATTTGTTGGGAAAGGTGACAGTATGCCAACCACATAATCAGAAAAGGAATTGTGAATGAAGACAGGAAAAGAGCCCAATTACACATGACATTTTAATGAGCAGGGATGGGGTAGAGATCCCCTGATACAAATCTGCCTCCCCCCACAAGCTGCTATTAGCAACAGAGTGGAAAACATACAGGCATAACAAGGTTGTGGCTAACAGCAACTCCTGCTGGTGTAGTTTGTTTGTTTATATTAGAGATTTCTTCATTTACAAAAATGCGTGCATTGTCTCTTTTTTCAAGTTGTGTTTTCTACAGATCAGTTTCATTTGTTGTGAGACATTAGTGTTGCATGCAGTGTTAGGTTAGGAAGGAAAGAGAGGGAAAGGGGGAGGGTGGGTGGTGAGTGGGGCGGGGTCAGGTGGCAATGCTTCTATTTTACTTAGTGTATGTGTGGGGGTTTGTGTCAGCATCACTTGTGTGGGTTCCCTTACTATTCACTTGTGTGGGTTCTCTTACTATTCACTTCCATGGTGGTGAGAGAGGTTGGGGGTAGCTTAGGGTGTGGTTGGTTGCCTTTGGTTGGCTGTAGTGAGCCGTGTGTGTGTATGTGTGTTTCTGTGTCTGTGTGTCTGGATCAGGTTAGCCAGATTGATTCGTAGGCTGTCAGCAGATTCTTCTTGTTGTCTTGTTGAGCTGTGCATGTGATGAAGGGGAACCATATCAGGGTGAAGGCGTCTTCTATTTTCCCCCGTGTCAGTTTCAGTTTATTGGTTAGTTAGGCTGTTTCCCATATTATTTGATACCATTGGTCCATGCTTACTCTTGACAGGTCTCTCCAGTGTCTGGCTATTGTGGATTTTGGGGCATTCCCATCACATATGGAGGTATGTGCTTGTGGAAGTGCATCCTTTGCAGCATTTTGGTGAAGCTCCTGGGCATATTAACACTAGTTTCCGTGGTGTTAGGTACCATCTGTAAGTGAGTCTCAGAGTGAGTTCTTTTCTTTTCGCTGAGGGAGATTTAGATCACATTCTGGTCCATTGGTGGCAGGGTTATTTATGTCAGAGAATTATGGCTGATCTTCCTTGTTCTATTACATGGGTTCCTTTCTTTGGGTTCCAAACCAAATTAGTTGGGAGACTAGCTTAAATGAGATCACTCCTTAAGAGCCAGTGGTCAGTTTGAATGTCATTGTAAACCATTTAACCATACCCTCCAATACATTGAGGCAAAAAACCAAGATGCCCATGAGATCACACTATATATAGTAGCTGATTTGCAAAAATCTGTATATTAGGTGAAATTGCAAATAGAGGTGCGTATTTTAGGAGAAATTCTCCCTGAAATGCTCCTGAACTTTCCTGAGGACTTCTTTTAAAGAAGCTGCATGCTGATGTGGAAATGTGGAGAACAGACTTTATGACTGGAAAAATGAGAAATAGAGAACAACCAAAATTGACAAATTTAGCCATCCCTAGATAATACATAGAAACCAATACTACTTAAGCCCTTAAAAGCTATTTACTTCAATGAGACTTATAGACTACAATCCTATACATTTTTATCTGGGAGCTCACTGGGATTTACTTCTGAGTAAACATGCATAGGATTGCACTGTGAAAAAACTTGTTTTTGTGTTGCACCTCTGATATTGGAAGATACCAAGTTGACAGTTCCTCACAGTCTTTCCAATTGTGTATAAAGTTCACTCAGGAAAAACCCTGTGCACAGTGTACCGATATATAAAGAATACACCATGAAGCACAGTAGATTGATTTCCTCTCCACACCGCATCATAATCCTGTCACAGACTACCATCAGCACAAATACCTCTTGATAACTATAATTAGCTTCCTCCTCCTCCTCCTTTGGTTGGGTCAATTGAAGTTTAATTAAAAGTATCTGCAGAAAGAAGCAGAGTTAATGCTGTTCACTATCGCTTATTCAGGGCAACCTACACTCAAATAGCTGCTCAATGGCTCATAGCACTTTTCAAAATTCATAAGCAGTGCCAATGTATGTTATAATGAGAATGTGCAGATAATGAGTAAGTGTACTTCCAGTACAATTATCTTAGTTGCTCAGTCTTGCATTCAGCTAATGGTCAGGTATTTGAGGTCCAAAGTGATAGGTTTCAGGTCAAAGGTTTAAGTAAACATACGTCACCTGAACGGGCAGGGGGACAGAATCAAATCATATTATAGGCTAATCAGGATATTAATGTTGATGATGGTAGTCTGAATATTTGTTTCTTTAAGTAGATCAATACCCTGCCCCTCCCCCAAGTGATTAATCTGTTAAGGAATTTCCAGGTGTCTCCTATAAACACTCTGTGCATTGTAGATTATTTTGGATCTTGTTCTAAGCTAAGTTTCACACTAGGTTCACTTGAAAACTGACTGTGCCTTTGGTGACTCACTGGAAAATTGAGAGTATGCAGTAGGCACCAGAATCATAGCATTAGTAAGAACTTTATGTATTTGCTTTTATCCTGCCTTTTCCATACACTATTTAAAGGAATTAAAGATCTTAAGCGAATTGTAATAACATAAAGCAATAAATTAAAATAAACATCAAAAGAAGAAGGCATGCAAAACTACAAATTTTCCTGTATTAAAATGCTTGGATGCATAAAGCGGCTTTTGCTTGGTGCTTCCAAAGGTTTAATACGCAAATGGGTCATTGAGGTACCACAAATAAATTCTGGCAACAGGGTTTAGGGTGGTGTGTGTTTTTTAAACAATCATTTCCCCCCAGAAAGGGGGAAGTGGCATTTTGATGACAATAACACTCTGTAGGCACTCCAAAAGCTTGCATGAGAAGCACTGATCCCACTATAAATACCTGACCAGAAGCACCGTGGAGCTCATAAGAGCTTTTTTTGTACCAGGCACATGTTCTGGGGGAGGTCTTTCAAGAACAGAGCAGGTCCAACCCTTGGTCAACACCCACCTAACTAGGGGTACCCAAAGAGGGTCTCCCTACAAAATCTCAAGAGACTCCCCAGATTTCCAGTTCCTTGCTCCATATCCAAATGGAGTACAAGAGACTAAAACATGCAGAATATGGAGGTGGAATGTATAAATTTGGTACCGATCAAACAGTTTGCCAACAAATCTTCAGAAAAAGTTTCATTGCTTTAATTTCTCTACCATGGAGAACAATGGAGGGGCTGGAGTAAATAGGCTAAAAGAACTAAAAAGCCCTAAATGGCCTTGGTCCTATATACCTGAAAGAGAGTCTCCACCCCCATCATTCAGCCCGGACACTGAGGTCCAGTGCCGAGGGCCTTCTGGCGGTTCCCTCCCTGCGGGAGGTTACAGGGAACCAGGCAGAGGGTCTTCTGGGTAGTGGCGCCTGCCCTGTGGAATGCCCTCCCATCAGATGCCAAGGAAATAAGCAACAATTCTACTTTAAAAAGGCATCTGAAGGCAGCCCTGTTTAGGGAAGCTTTTAATGTTTAATGCTGTGTTGTGTTTTTGGTATTCAATTGGGAGCCATCCAGAGTGGCTGGGGAAACCCAGCCAGATGGGTGGGAATATAAATAATATATTATTATTATTATTATTCATGTGTCAAAAGCTGATCAAGCGGCAGTGTTGCAGAAATTGCAGTTCATAACCACTGTCCCTCTTTTTCACAACTGAGGAAATAGCATCCGCTCACCATCATATGCTGAATATTGCTAAAACACACAATATATTTTCTGTCCATTGAGAACTGATACATACAACTGCACTTTATAAGATAGTGCTGCCAAAGCAAGATGAGCATATTTGCTTTGCATAGCACAGCTATGTGCTATATATTTAGTCAATACATGTGCTCTAATCCCAGCATCCTACAGAGATCAATCCTAAATGGTTCTCAGGGGAACTCGAATATTACGTTTCAGCCTGGGAAAGGATCTTCCTCTCTAGTTCTCTTATGTGCAAGAAAGAAAGAAAGAAATCAACATTTCTTGGAGACTGTATGTGGAAACACTTAACAGTTGCTAGCTTGGAAAATAAGCTGGAAGTTCTATTATTTATTTACAGAAAAAATTTTCTGATCCCGCCTTCTATTGTTTATGTCATCTATTGCAAAATACATGATACAAGAAAATTAATGACTGATGTAGTAAGCCTCAAAGAATCATGCAACTCATTTTTAAATGGTTGTTTCTCAAATAGCAGCTCCCACCTGCTGCACCATTGTTCAAAAAGCAGCTGCTGATGCGGCCTGAGGGGAGGGGGCACAATTGTTCAAAGGATAAAAATGGGCACTAGATGTAAACAAACATTGAGAAGCCTGTAAGTATATTGCGCCAAAAGATTTAACCCAAGCACAAAGCATGCTTAATGGGACAGGATGTCGTCCTGAAATATAAAAATCCACTACAATGTTACACCCCATGTTACAAGTGACCACAACCATCTTCATTATCAGGGAATGTGAAACTATTCCAAAACAAAGGAATGTCTAGGTCAGAGACAAGCTTATGTGGAACCAACTTTGGTGGGGAAAGGGCGTGTCTGGATGAATGAACAGGGTGATATCCAATTGAACTTTGTGCTGGGTAGAGTCATTTAATAATAAATTTTATTTATATCCCGCCCTCCCCAGCCGAAGCTGGTCTCAGGGCGGCTAACAACAATCAAAATAGTTCAACATTCTAAAAACATTCATTATAAAATTAATTAAAATCAAATTAAAATCAAATTAATGGCAACCATCAAGCAAAATTCTGTGCAGGTTGCCAGAGGAGGGGGCCAGGCTGCGCCCTGACCAAAGGCCTGGTGGAACAGCTCTGTCTTGCAGGCCCTGCGGAAAGATGTCAAGTCCCGCAGGGCCCTAGTCTCTTGTGACAGAGCGTTCCACCAGGTTGGAGCCGCGGCCGAGAAAGCTCTGGCTCTAGTTGAGGCCAGCCTAACCTCTCTGTGGCCTGGGATCTTTAGGATGTTTTTATTTGCAGACCGTAAATTTCTCTGTGGGACATACCAGGAGAGGCGGTCCCGTAGGTACGAGGGTCCTAGGCCATTTAGTAATGTTCATTCATTTCAATGGGTCTACTCTGAGTAAATTTAGCTAAATACCACCCATATTGATTGAAGAAGTCCATATCTGAGACTGGGTTTAGGTCTTTTTCTTTGTTCCCAAACACATAATTGCCATCTTCTTGGCTTGCTAATCCATGCACGAAATCAGACTTCTGGATATTCATTCTACTGCAACTTAAAATATAATCAATGTCATTTGCAATACTAATTTGATCCCCTTGCTGTTAAGAACAGGCTTTCAGATAGTACTGATATATCAAAGGTGGCAGAGCTTTATATCTGTTGGGGTTTAGCAAAGGGGGAAATGAATCCAATCTTCTGGCAATCAAAATAGAAAACTTGAAGTCCTGCATAGGGCTAACCGCAATGCTTTGTGCCAGGGACCTATATTTGATATCTCCCTTTAATTCCAGTACAGGGATATAAAGGAATCTGGAGGACTGAAATCCTGGAAGTTTTTCAACATCTGTGTACTAACTGAACAGGCATTATCATAGTGCTGCAAGGAGCCTTCATCTCTTGAACCTCTCATTGATTTATTAAATTTAAATCTGATCTCTTTGGACTGGGATCTGACAATCCTTTTTGAGGAAAAGTAATCAAGGAGGAGGAAGAGAGCAATGCTGTTGGCCAAGTAACTTGTTGTAAACAGCTGGAGTGCAATTCCTAAACTGAAAACTATGTATCTGTTATAATGCCATTCCTCAGAGGCTGGTAAACACCTCTGCATTCACTTCCCCTGTACACGCCACCAGCAAAACATAGGCTGGATGTGGGTGAGGCTGGATGGATCCAGTTGGACAAACAACATATTGCAATTGTGCAGGCAAGTTTCTAGATCAGATCTGGCGCCAGCATAGAAAGAAGAATAGAAAAGAAACTCAAATGATTTGGCAGCATGCAGTGATTTTCAGACTTCAGTGTCATCTTTGTGTTTCTCCAGCCATGCAGTGTGCACATAATTGGCTGTTTGTAAACAAAGGCACAAAAGGAAACGTTCAATGTAAGCCACAATTAGCATTTGCCGTTGAGGTTTGTGAGCTCACTGGCTTGTATTTGTGCTGAACAACATGACACATGACCCCTTGGTGGAGGGCAGGGGAGAACAAGGACAGAGTCAAGTGGACATTGAGGGGCATTCCACAAAAACCAAAAGCAAAATAGAGGACTAGTACATGGGCTAAATAAATCTCGGTCATGAAATCAAGATGGAGATACTACTAGCTCCCCAACACTCACATGTCAAGCCAAATTAATTCTTCACTTCCGATTGAAATCTAATGAGCTGTCTAATAAATGGAATACTGAACAAAAAGGCTGAAACTGCTGTTATCAGAGAAGTGAACATTGGAAATCAGCACACCCAGACAAGTATTGTGCCAGTTTAAGATTGGCAACCAAGATAGGATAGTTTGATTTAGAGTCCAGCTCTTGAAGGTTGAAATGTCTGCTGACCATGACAATGGTTCTACATCATCACTAGTATTGCAACTCTAAGTACACTTTGTAAAAAGAAAGTCCCACTGAACTGAGTAGAAATTACTTCTATGTAGACATACTGAACAACAGGTTGAAAGACAATTACAGATTGTGCATAAGGCTTTGTGCCATTCCACTGCCTTCCTCCACCTGAAAATTCATTAGTTTCCCCTATTCTAAAGGGTCCAGGAAGGAAAATTCAGTTTCAGATCTAATGCTTGCAAGCATCACTTGTCGCACTTCCGGGTCGGCGCCATCGCCGAATGGCGGACTCCCTCCGAGCTCCGGAGGGAGCCTGCTTGGCAGGGGCTGGGTCCTACCGCACCGGCGATGCGGGGACCCTTAAAAACCACGGCCAGAGGAGGCCGTGGACATGGAGACTCGGCTGGCACCGTTAGCGCTCTCCCGACTCGTGAAGGAGCCTTTTTAAAGGCTACGGATCGGGTGCCGGGGAGAAGCGTGGTGCTTTGAGTTCTCTGCTATCCCTGCCGAGCGCAGCCGCATGCCATCCGGCGGAGAGCGCTGACTTCTTCTATTGAAAATTTGGATCTAAAGAAGAACCCGTGAGTAATTGGAATATGAACTAAAAAAAAAGGGATAAATTTTTAAAATTTGGAGCGAACGGGGGAGGCGGAAAAAAGGAAGTCAGCCCACCCCTAAATTGTAGAAGAGCCAAAACAAAGGACTGGACAACTAAGATCGAGTGCAACCTTATTTCGCCGAATTAGCAACTTCGCAAGGGAAAATTATAAGATTGAGCTGGAGGAGAAAAGTGGAATTGTTTTAAAAAAGCAACCCCCCCCCCCCGGAATCCCTGGAGCGATTCGTGAAACTGCCTGGAGAAAAGCAATGGAGGTTTTGACAGCTGTCAAAGAGCTGTCAAAAAGGAAGATTAAAATAGAGACTTTGTTATGAGGACTTTGCCGGTTACATTTGTTATAAATTGAACATAAACTGTTTCAAATATGGGCTAACAAGCTACTTGGACTGGTGGATGTGATTCTGGAAGGGAACTTTGCTACTGTAATCCATCTAGAGGAGCTGAGGGATATTGCATGTGTTTTTGACAGGAAACTTGAACAGTTGAATGGAACTTTTAATCTCCTGGGAAACTGCAGGAATGGAACATTATTTTGTCTACAGAGGTCTATACACTACAGGAAACAATGGAACTATTTGTTGGAAAATGAAAGGAACATGATGCAATGCTTTGCTCCTGAATAACAAGCCTCTGCAGAGACACTAGAAACTTTTGGAAAAAGAACATTTCTGTGGGAGAACAGAGAAACAAAAAGGAGGAGAATGATTGACAAGAACAAGGAAACAACAAGAACTGGACAGAACTGGGAGAGGGAACATTTGGGATATCCAGGTTTGACAAGCTTATGGAAACAAAATTGGAGTTTTTACTCCTGGATATAAAAACCTGGATAGAAGAAATGGGCCCCTTTTTTGATAGACTCCTTCTATGATTGGACACTCGTAATTAAAGACTGGCAAAGAACCTGAGGGACATAGTGTAATGTGGGAACTCCAGGAAGATATTAGAAGTAGAGGGATAGGTGAAACACAAAGGGGAAAGAGGGGAGGGAAAGTTGGAATCCAAAGGTTGTAAAATCACTACTCATATTTATTTTATTTCCATCTGTACTATGTTTGAAAGGGGGGAACTCGTGGAAGGGAATAGATCGATCTTAGGGGATGGGAATTTGGATAAATTGGGTTACTGATGATGAGTGTAATTTGGGGATAAGAACTTGTTGAATTTAATTGCTTATTTGGAAGATTTGGAACACAAGAGGGGGTAGGGAGGGGAAGTCCTGGTTATTGGCAAAAAGTTTATAAATTGGATTTAATTTGTTTTAATTTGTTTTAATTTGGAAAACCTTAATAAAAATTATTATAAAAAAAAAAACAAGCATCACTTGTCGTACAGGTTATTTGAATGTGGAGCTTGCTCTGATTCAATGCCACTGCTATTTATTTATTTAAGAAAATTGTATTTTATGAAGTCTACAATATTCTGCATCCATGGACTATTTGTCAACCCGTCTTCCTCTTAAGCCATCATTACTAATACTGAGCATCTCTTATGTTCTGTTTTAGCAGGTTTCTCTGTGTCTACATGGCCTTAGTACCCATTATCTCAGTGGGCAACTTACTGAAATATGTTTGTTGCTTTTACTGATGTACTCACAGAGGTTGCTAGATGGCAATATGCTGTGTTGTATGTGATCCAGTGGTGATGGAAACATAACACATCAAATGCTAAGGACAGCTGCTTTCTGGGATCATATCAGATTCTCAATTGCAGCCACAAAATAAACAGAATAACTGAGGTTATTTTCTCCAGCCTCCACCTTTCCCACCAAAACCAGGGCATCTGCATAGCTACACAGTTTAGAAAAGTTCCCATTGGTGCCAACAGAAACTTCCCCCCTAAGTCTCATACTTATATGTGTGCAGAGGTGATGGGGGGGGTAGGCTGTGACTAAGGACAAGAGGGAGAGTTTTCCATTGCCTCTGTACTAGAGATTCTGAATGCTCTCACAGCTGTACTGTAATTTAATAGACAAAAAAGGCTGCACCTCACACATGAAATGTAATGTGTGGTTTGAACCTGACAGGCAAAGTTATCCAGGTTTGCAGCAGAAGTCTTTCCTAGTTCTCTTGCATTGGAGAGATTGAACTCAATGGTTTATGAATTCAATGCCTGTTTTCTCCCATTGTCCTTTAGGCTCTCCCCTAGAGCTTCTACAAGTGTATTAAAAGTGCTACTCCCAAACAGAAATCAGGCAATTGCTACTATTTCACCCATCCACTCAGTCTGCATTCTCAACATGAAGAATTAATTGTGTGTCAATGGTTCTAGTACTGCAAACTTTTCCATTCCATCTTATTACTGCTTGATCTTATGTAAAACATGTGAAGAAAGCCTGGTCCCTGAAAAATCACATATATAATTGAAGAAGGGCTTTATGAATTTACCACAATATTTAAATGTCTGCTTTTTGACAAAACATACTATAGCATCACAGCACTACAAGATCTTTACATGTTTATAAGTGTTATAACAAATACAAAGAGACAAAGGGAAAAAGCTAGATTCGGCTGTAAATTAAGAGAGGAATTGTTTCCATGAACATCTGGGATGAATGTAAGCAACCTCCTCACTGCTTAAACAAAGAGCTGGCACAAGGAGAAAGGAAGAGATCTGTTTCCATTTAGAACATTGTTCCTTCCTTGGAGTTGAAGTATTACCGTATATTAAATAATACAATTTTCTGTGTGTAGATGGAGATTGTAGTATAGAAGTTTTTTAAAAGAAATCTTTATACATTGGATTTTAGAGGTACATCAATCTAAGAGATGAATCCATTCCAGAATATCTACTTTCTCCTAAACTATTAAGTCAGATGTTTGTGACATCTTCAAATCTTCCATCTTAGAACCCCAAGGCACAAAACAGGGTAAATTGATCTCTAGAATCATGGCAGAATTATGACTTCTTATTTCCAACTACTATAGAATTAAAACAATTTTGTGCTCTGATCTGTATAAGACACAAAACAGAGATATAGTATGGCTTCAGTGAAGAGGCTTCAGCTTGAAATTTGGATCTCTTCTATCATTCCTCTCGCATGATCAGGCTATAGGTCTGGTCTGCATGTTATTGTTCCAGATCAGAAAGGCACTTCTCTTATCTTACTCATGAACAATATCACTAGGAAGCACACATGAAATTAACACTTCTATGTTCCCAAGTTCTGATTGTCCCATGGGCAGTCTTGGAACAAATAAATCACCATGCATTGTGATCAACACACAAGGTAGAGTTGCTTACAAGTTTGCAGCCCAACCAGCACTGCTTGGAAGCTATTCCTATGAACTGGCACCTTCAGATAGGAGCTTTACCCAGAAACTGATACAACTTTTACAAGCATGATATACTTTTTTTAAGCCATTATGACTGCTGTGGGGATAGCTCCCATGTTCATACATGTTCAGTGTCTCCATTAAACCCAGGCCTGCATGCTCCAAGGAGCCATCAGTGTTATGTTTGATTTGGCCGCTTGAGTAACATGAAGGCTGCAAGAAGTACATTTTTGGACACAATTCTCACTAATCTCATGTGTTAAGATGAATTAAATATAAATGACCTAATACAAATACCATCAAAAAATTGAAAAAAAGTTAAGGATTAAAAGTAAACACATTTAACAACATGTACTTACTTACTTATCACTGATAACAAACCAGGAAACTCACAAAAGAAAAACTGATTGCATTTATGAACCAAAAAGCAACAATGGCCATAGTGAAAGACAGAATTAAAACGCCTACAATGAGACAAGGGCAAAGCAAAACAAGGAAATAATTAGAATAATCCAACAGAGATGAAAATCAAAGCACAAACTGGCAGCTAAAAGCAAAGGAGGCATCTAAAGATTAAGAAGCTGAAAGAAACAGACCTCAGCAATGGAAGAAATTAGGAGATAAAACAGAAAGGGAAGAATCAAAAAGCAAACCAAATGTCTAGCACAAGAAGATGAGGAAAGAAGAAAGTCCAGTAACAAGCAATGAAATGAATGAGGGAGAGGCAGAGTGGAACAGGACGCAGGAGGGGAAAAAAATATAAAATACTATTTTTAACTAAATTTAATTTAATTTGAGAAAATGAGTTAGATTAACTTGAACATTATATGCCAAAAAAACAGGGTGGAATGGGATACCCTTTCCTCAAGCATTTTAGAAGCCTTTCAAAATGAGCTTTATATGTAAGCAGATCACTAATCCAACTGTTTAACTATTATGTGAAACAGCAACTGTTCTCAGCCTATCTGAAAATCTGATACTTTCTGCCCTAGACACCTCTCAAACAAACTAGACTTAGGCCACATGGAATGGCTTAATCCTATTGACTCAGGTGGGGTCATCTTATCAGTTAGCTCTTCTCACAGGTGAACAAAGCAAATTTTAGTGGAAGCCTTTGCCCCCAGATTCCCATCATTTATGTTGACTGAGCTTTGTCAATTCTGTTTTCGCCCATCCTCAAACAAACAAACACATGTGTGTGAAGTCTTGCATTGCAGCTATATAAACTAGCAATTTTGTGTTTCCCTTATAGCAGTAAGGCTACTCTGGAGCTGACAGCATGCTTTGCAGATGATAACCTAGACTGATAGATGCTCATACTTTATTGCCTGCTAGAAAAAATGTTGTTGAAAAACATATGTACATAAGCATTTTGGGGCACTCACTGCAGTACACTCCACACCAAGTGGCTCTTAGCATGCTAGCCAAGAAAAATATCTACTAGCCAAGACAAATACCTAACTGCTGTCCATGCCTCAACTCTTCCTCTCCACATCAAGTTGCTTATTTGCTTATTTATATCCTATATTTCCTCATAGGGCATCATAAATCGGGTTAGGGGTTTTTTTTCCTATCCTTGGTGGGGAAGATTAAGCAACAGATAAGTTACTTGGCACCAGTAGTGGCTCAAATGGGGGACAGATTTTCAAAACTAATATTCTGACACCAGTATTGCTGCTGCTCACACGGGTCCAGGGTGGGTGTGGAAGGTGGCTGTGAGATTTGGGGCTGCACAGCAACACCAGCAAGGGTGCCAGATTGGCTCTGCTAGCATGCCAGAGCAACCACTACCTCATTCCTGCTCCATCCCCAACTAGGTTATGTTAGGCGGACCACTCTGTGGTTGTGCCCAATTGCATTCAGGAGATAGTTTCATGCATCTGATGAAGTGGACTGCAGTAGACTGTGCTGTAACAAATTTGTTAGTCTTAAAGGTGCCACAAGACTGCCATTTTTTACTCTGTCCAGCCACTTCTGAGCTTTGTTTAAATGGGAAATTGATGCAGCTTCATAATTTCCATAGCCCTTGTTCTACATGGTATGACTGTATATGGATATCTTCTTGTCCTGTCCTGAGAGCCAGTGTGGTGTAGTGGTTAAGAGCGGTAGACTTGTAATCTGGTGAACCGGGTTCGCGTCTCCGCTCTTCCACATGCAGCTGCTGGGTGACCTTGGGCTAGTCACACTTCTTTGAAGTTTCTCAGCCCCACTCACCTCACAGAGTGTTTGTTGTGGGGGAGGAAGGGAAAGGAGAATGTTAGCCACTTTGAGACTCCTTCAGGTAATGATAAAGCGGGATATCAAATCCAAACTCTTCTCTTCTGCTGCTTCCTGTGGAAGGTAGGGTTGTAATCATGCCACTGGTCCCTGCTATCTTCCATATATTAGCCCACACCCATTCATATATTTCTCTGAATGTGTGCCCTGTCACTACTGCCCATTCAGAGTACCATTCAGTCGAGTTGTTTCTACGCATGTAGCCATGATGTGCATCTTCTAATGTGGAAGGCTGATGAAGTAGAAGGTGCGGGGCCTGTAATCACCACTGTGATTCCTCAAACGTCCCCTCCCACTATCCAGTATAAGCAACTCTACCACTGTTCCCCCATCCTCTCCTCTTTCTCCTGCCCCCCTGCTTGCTATTAAAAAAAATGCTGCTGCTAATTTGATGGTGATGGCGGCAGTCTTTCTGTCTCCGACTCCTCTCTGACTTACATGGAGGAATGACAGTCACTTTGAAGAGCCCCGCCAGGGTCACATGGGTGGCAGCAGTACCTGAATGGGTGAGCCAACTGGCAAGATCAGTGAGCTCAAGGTTGCTAATCTGCCACCCGCTACATCTGACACCTAAGGCAAATTTGCCCGATGGAAGCGCCAGCCGTCACTTAAATGTTTGTATAGGATTTTTGTCTTTCTCTTTTGTATTTCCAATCAGTCAGTTCATTTTCACTGATTATGAAGATGAACAGTCAATAACATCAGTCTCTTGTCTCACTGAAATTTTATTGTTCCAGGAAGCAATGCCTTCTGGAGAACTATTTGACTGGATTTAGAGTCCAGTGATTTCCTTTACAAAATGAGCATCACAAGTCAATAGATACAAAGACTTATTATCCCATAAACTGTGGTATGTTGCAAAGCCAGCTATGTATTCAAACAGCATGGCCATTTTACCATTCCCTCAGCATACTGTGGTCTTGTTATAAAGCAAAACCATACTGGATAGACATATACCCTTGAGCCAAACTGAAAGCAACTAGACATATGTTAAATTTCTCGAAGTTACACAGAGGTTCCTTTACAGTTTCAAGTGGCCATCAGTGTTTATGTTTACCCACTAATTGCTGGCGGAAAGTTGTCTGAATGAATTGCTGTCTTAAGAAAACACTAGTTCTTTTAGCAGTCTTGTAACAGTACTCAGCCGACATGGCAGATCTTGGCTGGAATTTAGAAAAAGAAAGAAAGAAAGACTCTACAGCTGTGCTTTAACAACTGTCTTATTCAGTAATTTTCAAAATGGGAAAGGCATCATCAGATGAAAGGATTACAATTCAGCTTTTACAAGTGTAAACTGTAAGGTTTAGTACTTTTTACACTGGACCCACATGAGCTTTTGAATCTGTGACTGCCTAGTGATGGACAAAACAGAGACAACTCCAGATGTCTTTATCAATGCAGATACACAAAAGCATCAATATATTTTATATGGTCAACATATCAGCATATAAAACCATCTATGTATCATTTGCTTAATTTTTAGTATGCAAATATCAATGTGGTCAGAGGTGATTTGTATAATTAACTGAGCCATGACTGTACAAAGAATCAGATTAATGCTCTTAATTTTCATTTTTACAATCCTGAGAGGTAACATTTAACACCTAAGCTCCATGATTAGCAGGTGACTCGGGAGTCTTCAATTTTGCAGACAAGCATCTTCTACAGATGTTTTTGTAGAATTGGGGAAATAGACTAGAATAGTGTTTATTGCATTAGCCTATCAACCATACCAGCATACCAGCAGACTTGGGGAAATATTTTTTTTAAAAACCCTCTCTAGTCACTTTAAAATTTGTCCTGTACAATCCAGAACTTGATGTTATTAGGACTAGTATGCCTAGCTTGACAAAGCAAGGTTATTTATTCTACACTCATATAAGTAGAACCTACTGATAATTGTGAGAAATTGAAATATGACATGGATACAGTCATAACAATTCCACCTATTATGGCTGCTGAAAACAGCACAGCCAGAAATGCAGAAATTGCTCCCAGCTGCTAGGCTGTGTTATCTCTTCCTGCATAGTCTAGTTTCTCCATGCAGATACTGGAACATGCATGGCTGAGGATAGGCTGTGGCCACTCGTGTACAAGAGAAAGTGACCATGTGGTAGAGTTTCAGTGCTTAATAAAAAACAGACTCCCTTTTTCACAGACTCATGTGAAATCGCCTGAAAACTTTTCAACATTCCTTTTAAATTTATTATCCTCCAGGAGCCTCTCGTGAACAAGCATCCTCTTGTGTAGCATCCATTCATTTCAGCAGGTTGGCGACATTGGTAGGAAGGAATCACTTGGCTGGTATACTCAGCAGTATATGCAGAGCAGAAGTTCCCAGGGCATTGTACTCACCCTGCTGTCCACCTTGTAACTGAGAATCATCAGGCCAGGTGGAGCAACTGGAGCAAAATCATGAACCGCAGCCACTCCAGCATCTTTCAAAAGCAGGAGTGGCGTATTTTAATGCCCACACCGAAATAACATGTGAATTGATCAGTTGAAAGAATTCTGCTCTTGGTGGCTGGCAAATTGTTCATGAGAAGCTAATTTTATTTCTGAGTATTATTCTAGATAAGTTGTTGTCACAATAATATCACGGTTCTGCTTAAGCCCAGAGATGCTTATCAGTTAAAGCAGGTGGGGCTGACCTGTTTTTCTGTATTTCTTCAGAATACAGAAGGGCCACATGCCAGTTATGGGCAAGGCCAAAGCCAGCAGTAGTGGGAGGGACAGAGCCAAAAGTGGGCAGGGCCACCTCATTTTCTTTCTCTTTCTACTAACTTCTCTTTGTTTTTGACACCCCTCACTTCTCTTCTTCTATACCTAGCAGGCTGCCATGGAAAAACAGATCATTATTGTAGAAGGCTTATGAAAGTTGGCCCAGGGTTGCATAATATTAGGCCAACAGTTGCCTACCCCAGACTTAAAGGGAGGGAGCTGGACTAGGGCATGCATTGTGCCCTAAACATATTGAGGTATGCAGGGCTTTTTTCTGGGGGAATGCAGGGGTACGCATACCCCTAAACATTTTGTGAATCTAAGTTTGGCCTCATTGAGGAGCAGTAGTTCAATACGAGTAGGAAAATGAGAGTACCCCTAAACATTTTTTATAGGGAAAAAAGCACTGAAGGTATGTTTTCAAGAATTCAGTTCCAGGAAATCAATGGAACTACTCCAGTGTAAGCACTTAGCAGAATGAGTACAATGGCTTGGCAGTCATTTCAATAATTTTAGGCTGAATACAAAGGGATAAGATTCAGTATTCATTAAGTTCAGAAAATTCCCTGCATGTTGTCCAACATCTTGTCTAACATGCAAAATGCAAAATCTAAGCTTAAAGACCTGTAAACAATTTCAAGTTGCTTGCTGCCAATGGACATTGTCTCTGTTTGCCCTGAAGGAGCAGAAGGCTTATTTACATGACTTGGCTCACGCCTAAGTAAATATCAAAGCTAAAGCTCTAACCAACACTTATGAAGCATTTTCCTTTTTTTAAGTTAACATTACTTGATGGTGGGTTAACTTGCAGTTATTGATTCAATCTAGTCAAGAAAATTAGGAGACAATAACTGTTTATTTCTCTAGTCCTTTCTCCAATAAAATGATGAATTCCACAAAAGGCTTTAATGTACAACATAAGTCTCTAATTTGGTGTAATACAGTTTCCCTTTTTAAAAACTGCTGAATGCCCAATGCTATAATTAAAATTAAAGCCATATTCAACTGCTAGAGGGTCAGTTAAAAAAAATCAAACCTACCATTTTTACTCTGAAAAGCCTGAAAACAGACATCTTTCAGACTGACAAAAGGCACTCTGTCTGCTAGCCCTGAAATGGGCTTTAGAAATAGCAGAGTGTTATACAGGAGTTGTTAATTTTCTCCCACACACATTCCAATGGATCCCCCCCCATCTTATTATGTCATATATTGTGAATTTAAATGTAGTTCATTAAGAGAGAGAGAAAGTGAAGAGAGTCCAAAAATTACCCCTATTTCTTAATGAAAGTTTGACAAGTCATCCCACAATTTTGCCATTGGATGTAGTTTTTTCAATGAAATACTGTTAGGATTTGCATTCTTTGGAGAGCAAGAAACCAAAAGATTTGCCTAAGCCTTATTTAGCCGAGCCATCTTGTCCCTCCTACTGTTCAATGTGGACATTCAGCCTCTTAGCAAAACATCGATAGGTTAATTTATTTACGTATTTCTATGCCGCCATATCATAAAATATCATGGCAGTGTGCAGCTATAAAACATAAAATACAATTTAAAACAATAAAAATATATAATTAAAGTGCCCAGTTAATCAATGTTAACATCTGTGTATGCCTTGTTAGCATAAAAAGGCCTTCAAGAGACGTTTGAAAGTCAAAAGGATGCCTGCCAACTCTCTGCTGGAAGAGTGTTCCACAGTATGGGACTGGTGGTACTAAATGCCCAACTTCTAGTGGAGCCCAGTTCAGTCTCCGTAGCACGGGGAATAAATAGTATAGTATCTTCATTGTATACACTCATCTCTTACCCCAGCCTCCCTCATTTTAACTAACCCAAGACCAGCCAGCTCTGTACTTGACTAGCATCCATATAACCCTCAGTTGTAAACAATTGTGTGTGTGCTTCAGTGTTTGTTTGTTTATTTGTTTGATGATTCACTGTCTTTCAGATTCTTTGAAAGAGACTCTCAAGTCTCTTCACCAGATGCCAGAACTATGTGTTCAACAATGAATGGCAGCCCCACATCTCCTCCAGTCTCCTCGGAAATGATTAGTAGATGTGACGTCATTTCCTGCCCTGCAAACATCTTCCAGTTGGGTGGTATTCAACTGAGTGGACCCATTGACACTGTTGGATCTCACTTAAGTCATGTTCAGTGCTTTTTTCAGGGGGTACTCAAGGATAAGCAGTACCAGCACCCCTTTTCACTACTCTGAGTGTAATGTCATTGACTACCACCCATGAAGTGTAGCAGAGCAGAGGCAATGGCAAATCTGGGCTGAGGATACTCATGCCCTGAGTCTTTGGCATAAAGTTCCTGGCCAGGAGCTGCAGAGAACAAGCAAACTTTCCATCTTACCTGGCAAAAAAGGAAGCTGCCACTGAGGTGCCTGTTGACGTGTCACTGGCAACACAGGTGCTTTGGGAAGCAGGTAAGCTGTACAAGGAGGGTTTATCGGCATTGTAGCGGTTCAGTGCAGCTTCAGTCAATCCCTCTCGGCCAGTCTCGGTCATCAACTGGGAAATCTAAAGGGGGGAAAAGGTACAGGCTCATTGGGTGCTATTTCACCTGACCACTACATGTTTTGGAAGGCAGGGAGAAGAGTATCGCATTCAGCACGCTTCTGTGACCTTTTAAATGCATTTATTGGCTCTGCAATCCAGTTCTGTGGCACTTTGGCTAAGACTTTACCTCATTTCCATTAAAAGTAATGAGATAAAATAACCCCCTGACATTTTAAGTTTCCTTTATGGCTCTGGAGTTCCTTCTGTTTGGAGGAGAAAGTGTAAACCATTATCCTTGCTTCATTTGAGCACAGTGGGGAACTCTGAGGCATTAGTCAAAGCCTGCTTATTAAAGGAAATCTGTACAAACATTCGCCAGTGTGGCAACGTAGCTGTGCATAATGCAAGTCAAAATAGGTTCTTGAGAATCAGATGTACCAGGCATCTCCATGTATTCCAAGCATTTAAGAGATGTGACTCTGACTCAAGCAAGATGCTAATGTGTATTTTTCATATTACTGCCTGCAATTTCTTATGGGATAAAAAAATTAATCAAAAGTAATTGAATCTAAAAAAACCCCCATACAGTCCTGTAAAATGCTGGTTAACATAAATCTTTCTCATACATGTCAAATGGCATTGTCAGCATCTGTCCCATTTGCACCTCTTTCTCCCCAGCACCACCCCAAATTTCCCCCCTCAAAACCAAAATTGCCTGCAATTTATATTTATGCTACGTAAAAAGTGACTGGCTTTTCAGAGCAGAATGCAAGGTTAAAAAAATAAAAAGCACTTCCCGTACTTTGCCAGGTCTATGGTAGCATTTATTTCCTGGTTGATTTGTTATGTAGTTGTGCACCAAATGCTTAATAGACAATATATTTTCTTACAAGGCCAGGTGTTACCCATTTGATGAACCTCATGTACCTGTTTAGTAAAAGGTTTGGCATCCTCTCACTGATTCAGGCAATCTGACATCCTGAATATCTTAAACCTGACAGGTGACCAGAGCCCTGGCAAAGCAGGCTAGTATATTCTCATCTATATGCCAAAATACTTTCTGTTTCCTATCAGGTCCACTTTTTTGGGGGGGGGGAGGCACTCTTATTATCAGCACCCTCCTTTTACTACTACCATGACCTACTTGTACCTTCATCCTACACTTACTTAAGGTAAAGGTCAAGGGACCCCTGACCATTAGGTCCAGTCGTGGCCAACTCTGGGGTTGCGGCGCTCATCTCGCTTTATTGGCCAAGGGAGCCGGCGTACAGCTTCCGGGTCATGTGGCCAGCATGACTAAGCCGCTTCTGGCGAACCAGAGCAGCGCACAGAAACGCTGTTTTACCTTCCCGCCAGAGCGGTACCTATTTATCTACTTGCACTTTGATGTGCTTTCGAACTGCTAGGTTGGCAGGAGCAGGGACCGAGCAGCAGGAGCTCACCTCGTCACGGGGATTCGAACCGCCGACCTTCTGATTGGCAAGTCCTAGGCTCTGTGGTTTAACCCACAGCGCCACCCGCGTCCTTACTTACTTACTTATTACTTATTGAAGTGATATACCACCCATCATCCAATGATCACAAGGTGGTTTACAATACAGGTAGCCTCCCATTTATGTGCATTCAATATGCGCACAACCGTGTATACATGTATTGCACTGTATACCTGGAAGTGACCTGGGAATGTCATAAAGAGGTCACTGAAATGCCACTAAAAGGGCGAAACTGGAGTGGAGAAGGGGTGTTTCAGACTTTTTCAATGGGTTTCAATTATAAGTAATTTCACCAATGCACACAGTGCCTTGGAATGTAACCCCCCATATACTGGGGGTGGGGAGGTGGGCTGCCTGTATATATTTACATAGAAAACAGTTGCCTTGCTTTCTGTGGATTGCATTTCCAAGTAAATCTGCTTTGAACCTCAAACCAACCGTACACTGAACACGCCTTTCTGTCCTGATACCCAGTACTTTTGTGTTGTTGTTGTTTTAGACCAGTGGTGTAGTGGTCCAGGCTCATGGGGTTCAAAGACCTATTACTATTGCTGCAGCAACCAGTCCACAGTGGGAACTACTAAACAGAATGAAAAAATATTTCCTCCTCTGAGGAAGGGAAAGAGGTTACTAGGACTGATTGGCCATGGTACATATCCTGCATTCTTCCTCTCATCTAATTCAACTGAGGTCACCGTTAAAAAATGAATCTGTTCACACAAAAGATCAAGAACTGACATATCTTCCCATTGAACAATGGAACAGATAAGTCAAGCTGCAAACAAGCTGACTTATCACTATTGCAAGCTGAAGTGCCGCATGACATACTCTCAACAGCAATTTCCACTGATGAGCTAAGCAATATTACTCAGCTTTTATTGGGATTCCACAAAGAAGGATTAAAATTAGGAACTATTTAGCCACAAGTGTGGACTTTGCTATTTGGCTTTGTGCAGCACACAGAAACAAGCTTTATCCACAGTGAGACAAATGCATGTCAGGTTGACTTAAGTGACATTTATGGATGCCACAGGAAATAAGGTGTGTGTGTGTGTGTGTGTGTGTGTGTGTTTAATATTAGCAATTAGAGAACCAGGCACTGATTGCAAATTTTCCCCAGAAGGAATAGTCCATAATTTCTGCAAATTAGCTTGAAAACATTATACTGCATTATACTTCAGTGCCCAAGAGTCAGTCTAAACCAAGAGAAAAGTGTGCCCATATTCTCCTCTCACTCTGTGGAAAATAAAATACACACGCACAGACTTTTCATAAAAGAGTTGCTCAGTCTTCTGATATCATTCTGAAAGCATGCTGCAGTTCAAAAAGGAAATCAGACAAATAGTTTCTCTATTCCCTCACCCATGTGTTCCGCCAGCAAGCTCATTCTTTGTGTGCAAAGATTTAGAATAGGTTAATGGGATAAGTTTTGAGTGGGGCCTTTGTTAATGTATTGGCAGCACATCACTGCCTAGATCAGCAACAATAGACAAAACATAACAGAATGCAATTCTTTCATGCTGTATAATAATAATAACAAACACTTCTAAGTGCATGTGGACAACACATATGTTCTTCCCAAATTCACATTCCTTGTTCTGTCTTGTGTGAAGTATAAAAACCACACGCCCTTTCTCCACCTATTCCCTTCCAGCTTGACAATAGCAGTCATTGAACATTGGTTTCTTTTAAGATCCTGTGGGATGACTGGGTACAGTGAATTTTTTTGAAGCAGGCAGACACTGCTAAACAGATCTACAAAAAAAAAAGTCGCTGGGGTTTTTATAATATAATTTGATGACAGGTATCATTAGTAAGCAGCAATGTATTAACAACAGGTCACAACCACGGTGGCAAAATAAGTAATATGTGAAACAAGAAATCTCAATGCTTTTTTGAGAATAACTTTGCATTATTTGTTTCCAGCATTTGGCTCAACTTGACCCCCGTCATATCCTACCTCTCCTGACATAAAATAAGTGCCTCTGTCCCTTATCTAAAGCAGTTTGACCTTGCAGTAATAGAGGCTTAGAACTGTCACCATCACAGCACCCCCAAGTGGCTACATTTAGGTACTTGGTACTTTGGAAAGCTTTATACAGCACCGTCATGTTTTTGAGATTTTTCTCTGCAACAGTGAGGTCTAGAAACTTTATTTAAAATAATTAAAGCTGTTATTTATGGAGTTATAGCTAACAACTTGAACATAATATTTTCCCCATTTAGGGCAATTGGTTGTTCCATTATTCTATTTATATTCCACCTTTCCTCCAAGGAGTTCAGGAAAGCAACATAGTTCTGTCCCTCCCCACTTTATCTTCATAACAAGGTTAAAGTGAGAGGTGGTGACTAGTCTAAGGTCACCCAGTGAGCTTCATGGCTGAGTAGGGATTTGAATCCTGGAAGATCTTAATTGGCACCTGTGCCTGAGGTTCTCCACCCTTAAAGTACACATACAATCTTTTCACACACACACACACAATACACTAGTGGGCTCTCAGGTAGAAACCACAGCAATGCTACTGACAGAGGCATCCCATGGCCCAGCAGTCAAGAGATACACATGGAGACGACAGTGGTTTCTCAGAAGAAGTGTTTTTGAGTCCTGCTGGGATGTCAATGACCACATGCACATAGCTAATGATAGTGAATGCAATGCACATATATTGGCGTCAAACGGAGGGGAACAAGCCAACTTTTTGCAAGGGAAAGGGAAGGTGTCCACATGGATAAGGAAGAATGATAGATGCAATGGGATACAGGAGATGCTGATCTGAGTCCCACCAGAAGAGATGTGAATGTGGTCTCTATGAGCGAATGCATACCTTTGATGGTGGTGGGGAATCCTTACAGCAACAAGAATTTTGAATAGAAAAGGTGGGGATGGGAAGAACAAACACACAGCCATAAGACCAGAGAGAAAAAAGATCCACAAAGGGGCTTTTGTGTGTCTTAGAGCCATGCCCCCTTTTACACCTCTTTTTCCTCACAGACCCAGCCATATGGAAGGGGACTAAAGAGGATTCACACGGAGCCACAGGTCAGTACAGATTTAGGAAATGAGAGATTTTAGGTTTGATCCCTGGCATAGAAAATTGCTGGGGAAGGCACACACCCACACACCTGACAGTATAGTCAATCCGTGGGACAGCAACATGAAATCAGTAACCTCACTCAGAACTGAGTGCAATGAGCTGTATGCCTGAGGGACTCTGTTCATGTGATGGGAAGCAAAGGAGAGAAGAACTTTGTTGCAAAATTTAAAGCGAACCAACCTAATCCGTTGGTCTCAGATTTACATCTGATTACACCCTTCTTTGAATTTTGTGGTGTAGTTTCGGTTTTTAAAAATGCACACTTTAGGGAGAAATAGGCTGAAAAGTATCGTTCTCTCCTTGGCATAGCAGGTTGAATTCAAATGTTATGTTGCCCACCTAGTGACTGAAACTATCACCTCACACCTGCGTATTTGACATAAAGCCACCTCAGGAAATCATTTCAGATTATTGCCTTTCATCAGCTCAAGCAGATGCCCTCAAATGGGAGCCGAATTGAACTATCCTAGGAAATTACTTGTTTCTCCTCACTATGCATTTTGACATGAAGCTACTATTTTCAATAGGAGAATCAAATCTCACTTTTCATAGAAATTTTGGACTAAACCAATGTTTTTGGGAAACTGAGTTGTAAGATCAGTTAGTAAACCCATATTTTTGTTAACGTTTTTGCTGTTTTGTAACTGTTTTTAGCTCCTATATGTTGTACATCGTCTTGTCCCATGTGGAAGGCAATTAAAAAACAACAGCAGCAACATCTGTAAGCTCCCCTTATTCTCTATTCAATCCAAAGATTGCATACCTCTGCATGGAGATATGGAAGTCCTTGCTTCATACAAGCACATGAAGTGCAAGTGGAGGTGGTCACCCTCCTACTTTCCCTTCCAGACGGCTGTGTAATGTCACAGGGGATGTGAAAGCCTGAAAACAATATCGTTTTCTCTTGGAAATTATATCACGCCTAGGTCTGGCTAGTACATCTTGCAAAATCCATGTGCACTACTTGGAATAAAGATGAGCAAATAAATGATAATAGTTTCTTTTGAACCTCCCATTCTTCAAAATAATTCAGTAAGAAAAACCTTTTCTCTCCACTTACTTTGCACCCCACTCCAGAAATAACTAAATCTTTAATGCACACAGGTTTCTTCTAATGGTTAGCTACCTCACAGAAGAGAAGTAGAATTTGATCAATGTAAGCGGGTGGATTAAACACTCATGATTTATTCGTTCCCACCATCTTCAGACTGTTACTCACATAGCCATAAAAGTATTTCAACTTCTCCTGTAGCTAGGGATGGAGGAGAAATTCAATTCAGTACACATTTAAAGGAGAACCTATCAATTTTGCTTTTTCAGAAACAATATGCAAACCAAAACACAGCTATCATTTGAAATACACTCGTATCTGAATTTTGCAATGCAGTTCTCCAACCAATGTTTACACAAATGAATATATTAGGGGGGGAGTGTGCACAAAAATAAATATACATTGGCAAAAATAACATACAAAAATGCATTCTGTTAGGGAAAACAGAATTTGCCATTTGCGGAATTTAGCATTTGCAAAAAATGCTAAATTAGTCAAAACTGCATTTAAAATATTCACTGAAATTTTCATGCTGCAATTGGCTGCAAAATGTGGAGAACGTAATTTAAGATTGGGAAAATGAGAAACTGAGGGAACCAGAATTGACATGATCATTCCATCCTTACCTGTCACACAAGTTTTTCCATTTGCAATTGGTTTTGTGAGTTGTACAACCCACAGAGGAACAACCCAGGCTAATGGTTCAGGTTATTAATGTGAAGGTGCAAGCGGTCCTAGAGGGGAGCAGGAATGCAGGGGACACAAAGCTGTGGTACTTCTTCTCACATATGTATACATTTTATTAAATTGGAGAACTGCATCCCAAAAATTCAGAGATGTGTGAATTTCCTAGAATAGCTGTGTTTCAGTTCACATGTTTGCTTGAGAAGTGTAAATTAGGTAGGCTCACTTAAAAATCAACCAGATTTCCCCCTTTCCCTATTCTATTTAGATAGACTGTGTGGAAAAGCCTCCAGTTGTTATCATTTTGAGGCTGCTTTCCTGGGCTCAGACTCCCCCCTGCCTTCCCTCCCAAGCAGAGGTTCAAATTGGACAGGAATTGGATGAATTATTTTCTAACACCTTTTGAAAGAAGAACACTGTGGGGCTTCAGCAGCAGGCCTTAATAATAAAATAGCTCTGACTCTGCAGAGTTTTAACCTAGACTCTATAAACAAATTGCTTTTCATCAGTTCTATAAATGCAATTTCTTCATTCTCACAATTACCTAAGCTGTATAGCTATAGAAATTACATTTTTGTAAAGAAACTATGATTTCCTAACACATATGCACTCTAAACACTCTGAATAGGGCTAGAATCTACACTTGAGGGAAGAATCAGGTTTGAACCTGATGGCTATGTTCTGGCCTCCTATGCATTGATCAGCTGTGTGAAGAGAGTTACACATTTACACACCATGTACAGGTTGGCTCTGTATTCAGTGGTACCTCAGGTTAAGAACTTAATTTGTTCCGGAGGTCCGTTCTTAACCTGAAACTGTTCTTAACCTGAAGCACCACTTTAGTTAGTGGGGCCTCCCGCTGCCGCCAAGCCGTTGCCACGCGATTTCTGTTCTCATCCTGAAGCAAAGTTCTTAACCCAAGGTACTATTTCTGGGTTAGCGGAGTGTGTAACCTGAAGCGTATGTAACCCTAGGTACCACTGTACAGGGCCCTTTATTTTGCACCAAGTTAATCAACATGTAGGGGTCAAATACAAGGCTTGCTACTGCATATCAAATCCCTCTCCACAGCTCGTTCTGTCCCTGCTCAGAATATCTGATGTAGCTAACGGCTTTGTGTCTGCCAGATCAATAAGGATTCCATACTTTCAAAACCACTGATTAAATTTTTTGCCTTTGTTGTCTCGGTGACTTTCTTGTGCTTTTATTAAAAGTCTATTGGATTTTCGGAATAATAGTAAGTAAGCAAAATGTCAGTACACAAATAGTACCAGTGACACCTTCTTTAAGTAAGCATATCCCATGAACCCTTAATCCCTTGCCCCTCTGCTCCAGAATTCAATAAAATAAATAACAAGAATTTAAAGCAGAAATAACTTTCCTTGGAAGTGATGAACAATACAGACGTGTGAGTTTTTTCTAATCAGGACACCATATGCTCTGTGATGGTGATGATGATCATGCTAAGAGCTGAAATGATGCAGAATGTGCATGAGTTACAATGCTCAAACCATGAACAAAATATCATTCTTTTAGAGTTGTACGCAGTTGTTTTTAAACCGTCTTGATGAGGGGTTACTGTTTGTTTGATCCTCTAATGAGGGTAGCTATCCTGTGGCCCTCCGGATGTTGTCAGCTGCCATCAGCCCTAGCCAGTCAGAGGTTATGGGAGTTGTAGTCCATCAATCTCTGGAGGGCCAAAGGTAAGCCACCACCGCTCTCTAACATTTCTCAGTTGTCCTCACTATGCAGTTAGCAACACTAGACCTGCTATCTAGCATGGGGGTGCTAAGAGGGCAAACATTTGATCATTAGCGTTTGCCAAATAGAATGATAGATACTGGAAAGTGGAAAGTGGAAAGTTTCTTCAGACCCTGATAGGTGGGCATGGACAAACTTAGTCTAAATCAAGGGTGTGAATCAGTATGAGTCTCTCCACAATTGTGAAGCTGTTCTTCCCTAGAGATGTAAAGCTGTTTCACACATTACATGTCAGTAAACCCACTGACTACACTCAGCTGACAACTTCAGTTATCCCTTGTTCCTCAACAACTGTACCTGTATGATACACATATTTGCAAACATTAGCTTACTGCATTTATGCTTTCTATTTTTAGATGTATACTTCTACGGTTTAATTATACACCCCCAAAAGTTGATTGCCATTATCATATCCCTAGCATTACCATAGCTTGACAAACTTTCCAAAGCTTTTATTTTTTACTTAGTAATCAAGGCTGGATATGGAGAAAATATTTGTCACTGTTTTTATATTGCTCTGTTTTATTGTGTGTTCTTTTAGTTATCCAGTTGTTCGTTATTTTGAGCTTCCAGAAAAGCAAGTCAGTGCAATTTTTATATGCATTGTACATTTAAAAAATAAATTCATGATTAACTGTTTTAAATGCCCTCTAATGGACCTTCATTTGGGGATAGGGCAGATTTAAAAAGCAAACCATTAAATAAGATATACTTACAGCTTACAGCTTCTATGTCACCTCCATCACCACCCTTCTCTTTAGAGGCAGCAATTCTGAACAATCACTGATGCTGTTCAATATGAAATGCCTTCAGAACAGTCACACTGACTTGCACAACTTTTGTCTAAAGTATTTTAATATATAATTAGGTATTTCACTTATCTGCACGTAAGCTGTCAGCTAGTAGCGTCAGGGCATTGTAAGAAGTTGAGATCTTACTGTAACTGCTGCCACATCACAAGAAGCAATCTGTAAGCCATTGACCTTTCGCTTCCCTGCTGACAGGAATGGCACCAAGAGCTACCCAAGTGTGTCAATGTGTAGCCTCTTCTTAAATGGCACAACTGAGCCAGGGAACAGCTTCCTTCTAATCTCCAGTAAGATAGTAAGCAATATAAAGAACTAGCATCTCTTCATACAGGCAACATTTTAAACTGCATCATTAGTCTTTATTTAAAAGATATATGACAAACTTCTGCCACAGCGAGAGTGGCAGGAAGAAAATTGCTGTTCTCTGGGTTTGAAACAGCCTTGTGAAAAGACAGCAGCTTAATGCAGAAAACAGTGAAGGTTTATTCCCTATTTTTTTCCTGTATTAACTCCAATGAGCGGAAAAGAGCTCCCTCTTCACCATTCCCCGAGCTGGATATTCATCATATCTTACACACAAAAATGAAGTCATTAGGCACATATTGCTTTCCTGAGGAAAACTGCCAAGTTTCAGGTACCTGCTCAGTTTTAATTAGTACTTTTGGCTGCAATCCTAAAGGCACTTACAAGGGAGTAAGCCCCATTAGAAATCATTGGATTTACTTCTGAGTAAACATGCACAGGATTGCATTGTTATTCCACACGTGTTCCCTCTCCCTCCACCAGATGTTGCTCTGCAGGTCAGCAAACTTAGTTTTCCCTTCTACCAGCATTTCTAATGCCAAAGGCACTTAGTTAATATCTCAAATCCACTTAAACCTCAGTATACTTTTGTTATGTTTCCCCTCATTAAGACCAATAGACAGGATAATTCCCCTCCCGGCCAAAAAATGATGTCTACAAGCAATATATTCCTGGAAGTGCAGACAGAAGAAACGTGAACAATTGGGGGTGTCAGAATCCCAGTTATATATATATTGTGTCTTTACGTACCATATGACTCAGAATGCAGGACTTATTTTCTCTCTTTTTTTTATAGTGGAGGATATCACTATTACCATTGGGGCTTCTGTGGAGCAAACCTCCGGACAGTGAACCCCAAGAAAGCAGAAGGAGTGGGATACCCAATATGCCCCAAATGGAGGCACTCTGAATCTCAATGTCCTACAATCACCACTGAGTCATCTAGAATGGAGATGACACTGAGCCTGAAGAAAAGCTCAATCCCAATGGCACAAAGCTCACTTGGCAGCACAAAGAATCCCATAGAATCATAGAGTCATCTAGTCCAATCCCATGTATGAGTCCTACTTATTACAAGGAATTATAACCCTAAGTATAGTCAGGATTAGAACCCCACGATTATACCAGAGTGGGGAAGTCAGGATGTGCATTTACATCCTTATTTGCTGCCTGGAAAACTGATGCAATAACCTCCATATACCCACTCCTAGTCTAGCTACTTTCTGGACAGCTTGTATACTGTTCAACACTAGGCCTACTGACTGCTGACACTGTTGGACAGCTCCAATGTGATGCCTGAAAGGCCAGAATGGGACACAATATCTTCAATCTGGCCCACAGCTTTCACAAATTTCCCAGAAACCAAACCTTTATGTGTCTCATAGGGGGCAGGTAATTTCATGATCTAACTGGTAGCTGTCACTGCTTGCAACAGTAGAAGGTTTTCAACATACATACATCACCAGCTAAGCATTGTGATATACTGATATATCATGATGTATGGATTAAGTATGTAGCTGTGTAGAGGCATTGTCTGGCTTCATGGTTTTTCCTGTGTTGTGGTTTTTGCACAGCACACACACACATCATGATTCGTGATATATTACCAGGTTAAATATTATGAAACCGATATCACAATATGGACTTCAAACCGGTTTTGGGTGATATATCAATATATTGCCCAGCTGTAGTTATGGCCTTGCTCCAGAGCGTTCCCTTTTACTTCAGATTCAAGAAAGTACTTACACATCTGGGTCAATCAATCTGAACTGACAACCAGCACCAGCATTAGAAGTAGCCACCAAACATTTTATCTGCATGTTCCTTCCATCCCAATTTGCAACACAGATGTTAGACTTGAGACAGACTATGGCATTACAGTTCACAATGAGCCACAAGTAGAGGCAGTTTCTTAGATATGTTGTGTCAAGGCCATTTAGTACTCCTGTGTTATTATGGGCTGGGCTCAGAAAGCAGCAGCACTGACTGAGGCTCAGCAGGAACAAAAAACAGGCACCTCCAATTCCAGTAAATAATTTGTCTATACACACATCCAGGAAAATTGTAATAGCACTGTGGCAACCAAACACTAGATTAGCTGAAACTGATACTGCCTTTAATTTAAATGGAGAACATGGTCTTATTACACTGTATGCAAGCTTTCCTGTTATATCTGCACAGACCATCATAATCTATCTTCACTAAAACATCTGAATGCCAGACATGTTGCATTCCTGCTTTCTCCCTTAGGGCACTGGGCCTGCTGGGAACATTAAGGAGACTGACTCAATTCTCTCAACTGGAATTTATTGTTCACTGATTAAAAGACTCAAAGCAAAGGAGTCCTCGATAGCCAGCACAAGAAGAAGATGCAAAAAGGGGAAATGTTTAAGTGATTTACAGTTCAATACTCAAAGCACTCCAGCAGGAGCCAACATTGCACCGACTTTAGGTGAAATTGAGATGCTTTAGCAATCCAGTTCTGAACATTTGTTGCTGGCACACATCCACCTGCAGTGCCAGCATAATGTCATGTTTTGTGATGTTGCCCTGGGGCACATCAGTCAGTATACCACTTCAGTAGCAGCAATCAGAAGCAGGCAGGGGGAACAATCCTAGAGCTGGCTAGTTTGGTTTCTCCTTTGAAAAAGCAAATTAAGTATTTTGGATAATTTCACCCCTAGCCCAAGATTCTTCTAAGTGTCTACAGATGTAAAACTCCAAAGTTAAATGCGTATGCAAAACTAATTTAGGAGTACACTTGCAAGGAGGTATTTGTAGTAAGTCACATATATTTTCAAATCAAGAAAAAAGCAAGAAAGAAACCCAGACTGCAAGATAACTCACCAGTCCTAGGAAGGTGCTTTTCCTTTCAGACTGCCATAGTGACAGTTCACGTGGGCTTGGGTTCTGTAGAAAAGTGACTCTGAGATATTCACTACTATTATTACAATTTATTTATTTACTAATCACATTCTAAATCTCAATGCAATTTATACATAAAATCATTGAAAATACAAAAACAACCAATACATTTCAAACAAGGCTAAAACCCTAACAAGTTGACACTTGTGGTAAAGCTACTGCAGAGAAAGCTTCTGAGAACTTTGGAACTTGCAAGAGAGACTCTCCCTGCAGACTGCTGAGAAGATAAGGCTGTCTCTCAAATAACTTGGTCCCAAGCTGTATTGGGAGTTAGTACCAACACCTTGAACTAGGCCCAATAGCAAACTAGCATCCACTGCAAATCCTGAAAACAAGGTGCTTTACACTGGTGGTAGTTTGCCCCCACAAGCGACCTAGCTGCCACGTTCTGCGCCAGCTGCAACCTCTGGAACAACCCCAAGGGTAGCCCCACATAGAGTAACTGCAGTAATCTAAACATGAGAATATAACCCATTCAGTTCTGTGAGAATATCTAAAAGGCAATTTCCACAGGGTTATGTTTTGCTGCTATTCTTAAACTTAAGTCACTGCAATTCAGCAATGCAGAGCAGGGGCCACATTGAGCTCTTCCATCCACAATGGCCCACCTTCTACCACTGAAATGATCCAAGCTCGCTACATGTGCATCTGAGCATGCACACAGATCTTGGGATGTCCCTCACTCCCTGGGCATGATTCTGCTTCCCTGTAGCTATTTATATTTTTAAAACATACATGTTAATCGCTTACACACAAGTAACATCATCGACCATTACACTTCATGCATTTTGTTTCATAAATATTTTCCGTTCCTACTTATAATTTGATTATGGGGTATATGCAATTTCCAGTCACTGGAGTGCTGCAAGTCACTGTATAAACTAAATCTGGAGGGTAGTAATTTGCATTTATGTCTGTTCCTAAGAAAAGCAGTGTTCGAAAGCTGTTCTTAGAGTCTTTTCATACCCATGTATTTCTCCTGAATTGATACTCTTATATATTTCCATGAACAAACAAGAAGATTAAATTAATTGGCCAACTGGGAATATGGAACAGATTTACAATAGATGTAATTAAAAACATTCCAGCACAATCTAGATTTGATAGCAAAGAAACGTGTTATCAGAGGCAATGACTAAATTCTACTAATCGGATCTAATTCGTATTAATTGCAGAAGTGGCACTGACTTCAACTTTAGTTCATTCCTGCAACAATTTAATTTAAGTGTTTACTTGCACAGTAAATTTCTTGACGAGCATGAAAGCTAGTTCAGTGTAAATTGTATATTGTGGGCTATATTCTCATTGTAGGAATGCAGATTGAATTAGAAATACCTGTTTTGTGTTGAGGGTACAGTCGTACCTTGGATCCTGGACGCCCTAGAATGAAGACAGTTTGGCTCCTGAATGCCACAACCTGGAAGTGATTGTTCTGGTTTGTGAACATTCTTTTGGAACCCAAATGTCTGATGTGGCTTCCGCAGCTTCTGATTGGCTGCAGGAGCTTCTTGCCGCCAATCAGAAGCAGTGATTTGGTTTCTGAACATTTTGGAAGTCGAACGGACTTCCAGAACAGATTCCATTTGACTTCCAAGGTACGACTGTACTTCAACTAGCAGATTCAGAACAGCAAAATAACGTGTGGACAATCAGGGAACATCCTCCTTGGTCTGGATAAGAATAGGGACATCCAAAAACCTCAGGAACATATAGTGAAAGGCACACACATTGACAAAATGCAGATTAAATGGTGGTGAAACAAAATGGAAAAGGTCACCATCACTTAAATTTGTCAAGTGTGTTTATTCTAGCCAAGGGCAAACACATTCAGAATACATCCCATGTGAAGCACTGGACATGAGTATGAGATGAAAAAGTATATGGGAACATTATTCATTTTTATTTACTTATCTTTTATGGGGATTTATACCTTACTCTTCAAACAGATTCCAAGAGTGGCTTACCACCACCACCACCAACAGAAGTAACAAATAAATTAAAAGGCATACAAACAGCATACCAAATGCAGCAAATCTAAAGAAAGCACCAAATCTAAACTCTACAAACAGACCCAATTAAAAGGCCTGGTAAAATCAAAAGTTACCAGGTAGCCTAGATGACACCAGAGCAGGTGGCAGGCAAGCCTGCATAGGGAGGGCATTCTATAGTCAAAAATCAGCCAGAACATAGAAGGGTAATGGCTGAGTTTGTGAAACCAGAGTTACATACCTGTTTGTATCATTGGGGGAATGAATGTACCTTCGTTTGAGTCAACACATGAATTGAGACAGAAATACACAGCACTATAGGAGCAAGCTCATCCTCTATAAATAAACAGAAACTCTTCTTCGGACTAGAAAAGCTATGGACACATTCCACATTAGCTGGTATTAGTAGTGGGTAGTATTAAGGTCACAGGTTTTTGTTTCTCTGCTGAGAGTTTTATTCATCGCTAAATCCACCACTTCACCAAGCCTTTTTTTACACTCTTCTTTCTCTGGTACCCTAATTACTATCCACTACCGGTAACTGGCCAGGTGTCTCCTACTGCTGACTTTTCTTTCCAGTACAAACTTGGAACAGATGAGCTGGTCTCTGCCAATGTTTAAAGCGGCCTCTGAAGTGCAATACAATTCTTGGGAGATAATCAAGAGCTTCAGTTAAGCCTCAGCCGCTAACATTGCTTCAAGGCATTTAGGATTATTATTACCCAGGGTGTAGGCACCTGTGGTAACTGACAAGGTCACCAGGTAAGACAGCAGGTAACAAAGGCCCTTTCCCCACCTTGGAAAAAAATCCCAGAGACCTTCTTTATATGAGAACAACAACTTAATCTCCTGGTTTAACATCTAATCCCACCCCAAAAACATCATTGGATTGAGCAAATAAACTATAGCCCTTTCAAATGTTCATCAGTGACATTCAGAGGAAGAAGTCTGGATATGGAAAGCTGCATTTTAAGCTGTAGGCTTTTAACTGGCCATGCTGCTCAGCCAAGGCAAATAGCTTTGTTGGTCTGAATGGCTTCCTAGGTATATATCTGAATGAAAATCCTCTTGATTTATCAGAAAACTGAAACAGATCTTAATCCAGCACTTCCAATCTATTAATTTCAGTTTAATATATTTTATCTCACTTTTCAAACTCACATCAGTTTAAAACACACACAGAGAGACTTGGGCTTATAGACAAAAAAGCAAAAAAGCCAAGGTGGGCAAATGGAGGGGAGGATACAGAAAAGTGAGGAGGGAGAACAATTTGACAATGCCAGAATGACATGGGGACGTGTCAGTAGGAAGTGGCATCCTGCTGTGGCGAGGCTGATTTTCCCTTGGGGTTATTATTGTCTGGACAGTGGCAGCACAACTACATAGTACAATTCCCCTGCTTTGCTGGTGGAGGTGCCAGGGTGTTCTTCCCCTTTGCTTCCATAACCCAATAGCAATGAGTGGTTAGAGCAGAATCCTTTCCAACAGGGAGAGAAAGCAAACTCATGCAGTTGCTTCTTCTCTGGTTAATGACTAGGGTCAAACAGATATGAGAGAAGGAGCCACGTTACACATTCATCCCATTCACATATAAAGCCTACTACTATTCATGGGAAGGGGTTCATGGATAAGGACAGCTGCATCTTACCTTTATATAATAATGTAATAATTTATTATTTATACCCTGCCCATCTGGCTGGGTCTCCCCAGCCACTCTGGGCGGCTTTCAACATTAAAATACAATAATCTATTAAACATTAACAGCTTCCCTAAACAGGGCTGCCTTACCTTACCTCCTTACCTCCCCAAAATACACAAGCCTAGGGGGTGCATAGGTAATTTAAAAGGTGACTGGCACCACTTCTTAAATATCTTAATTCTATTTTGTGCCTGCAGTTTTTTTCTGAAATTTGAATCTGGCAAATATGCTGCAGCACGGTCTTGGTTAAGATACACTACTGTAGGAACATTACCAATAATATTTTCATGACATGCTCTGAATAGGACCAAACAGCAATTGTGCACAGACAGCTTTCCGGGTCATGTGGCCAGCAGGACTAAACTGCTACAGGTGCAACAGAACACCATGATGGAAGGCAGAGCGCACAGTAACACCACATTATTGTACTGGGAGTCACCTAGCCATAAATGGGACAGAAGTTTGTTTAAACCTCCATAGTATCTCAGATGTCAGGGCCACCTCAGAAAAGAAAAAGATCCCATCCCCTCAGCAAAAATAAATAAATCTATTTACAGAGCCTGAATGGACTGGCAGATAATTCATACTGCAACACTAGAGACAAGGCAATGTCATCCTTGGTACACGAGGGCAGGAGGCTTGCTAGAGAGTCCACAAAACCCTGTCCTCCAACATCTCACTGGCATTCTCCAGCAGCAGCTACCTGAGCTGTCTGTCTCTCTCCCCCCAATGAAAGGGCTATCCCTACCAGAGGTTTACAGGTGTTGGAGTAAAGGACCTTACAATAGCACCAGCCTCTTATTATTCATGCTACCTGGTCAGTGGAAATCAGCTAAAGCACTGGCGCCATCTTTGGGGGGCCCTGGGCACCCACAAGATTTCTACTGTGGGTGTCTGGCCATCACATCATGCGCACACTGCTCAGCCTCGCCCGCTGTCAGCTGCCTTACCTTTGCTAGCTTTCTGGCACCACAGTGGTGACTGGGCCAGGGCCTCCACCTCCGCTACAGGTCCTCTGTTTGGGCCTGTCGCGGTCGTGCTTCCAGGGTGCACCTGCAGCTGTGGTGGGCCTCAGCGGAGGCCTCGTAGCCGAGGTCTTGGCCTGGTAGCTGTGGCAGGGGTGGGGTGGCAGAGCACCATATCCATATCTGCCTCCGTTGTGTCCACAGCTGCAGAGACCCCGTTGTGTCCACAGCTGCAGAGACCCCATGGCAGAGGCCCTGGCCCAGCCGCAGTGGTGGCAAAGAGCAGTGGCAGTGGAAGCTGGAGACTGAGTTGCACACATGCCGCTGGGCACCCACAGTCTGGGGCCCACATTGGCACCTCTGAGCTGAAACATTAGCAGATTTCTGTACTAGGATAAATGAGTAAGGTTTCCAAATGATAAAGGTTTTGGTGTTTTCTTGCCTAGTCTTATCAAGTCTAGTCTAGTAATTCATTATTTATCTTGTGCTGCCTCATATACTGAGGTACTAAAATATGAATTTAATCAATCAAAAGCAAGGTGGTTATTTTTCCCTTTAATTTGTCAACCGTCCTACACTTACCTTGTGTGTGTGTGTGTGTGTGTGTGTGTGTGTGTGTATGCATTTATTCTAGAAGTCATAAATATTGGTTACCTCCGGCTATCTGGCAGACAAATTCTGTCTGCTACAGTTCAGTCTCTTCATATATTAATTTTGAATATTAAGCATTCAGAATGCAGTATGCGCAAACGAACAGGATAAGCTGTTCAATATAAAACATTTACATGAATACTAGAGCTTTAATTTGCTAGAGCATATTCAGAAATTCAGTATTTCCTGCATTAGAAAAGGTCACTCTTTTGATTATTATTTTCCTTTCAAATGTAGATCACCTAGTATTCTTTTAAAATATTTATTAAAAGTGCAGGCTTATCTACATGAGGAGACTTGAATGATTAAAACAGAGGTTTCTTCTTCTTTTCTCTCTTCCTCTCTCTCTCCTTTCTCTTTATGAATCAAGGTTACAGATGTTCAGCCGAGAACTCCTAGTGACCTTAAGCATGACCGGCAGTCTAACACTTTCAAAGGTGACAGGTCATTAGCCTCTGTTCTTGAATCTTTGAACTCTTCTGGGGATAGCCAGCTACAGTGAGATGGCTGTGAAAGGTGATGCACCATCTCATTCTGTCTTATAGCAGATAGTTGCATTTAATGTCGTTCCATTATCCTGGAGTGATTCTTCACCCCCCCTGCCATGTGTAACCTCTATATGCTCTTTGGGAAAATACAATCAGTGCGGGTATAAAGTTTAGAAGCAGCTGGTCAAATGGCATTCTTCATTCATGTCATTCATACCTTCCATAAAGTCAGTTTATGGCAGAAACCCTGAACTAGACCTACTCAGAATAAAGGATGTTTCACACATTACATTATTGTATATTGCCCAATACAAAATGATGGTCAGTGCTGAAGATAAGGGGTCTCTAAGTGGTCTGGTGATTGTTTATGAAGAGGTATAAACAAATTATGTAAGAAATTATATTTTGATAAAATCAAAGATAGCTTCTTAATGAGGCTGCCACTGAAGAGACTACAAACCTGCCTTCTAAAAGGATGGAAATAAATAATATAGCACTGAGGTTATAAAGAGTCGCTTGCCCAAAGCTACCAAATAACTTTGTGCCAAAGGCAAAATGTGAGCCAGAGACTTCACTATGCTACATATTAGCTCGTTATAGGGATTCTGTATGTTAGTTATAGTTGGGAGCCACCTTTGAGGTCTTTATTGTTGAATGACAAGATAAAGTTAATAAATGAATAAGCACAGATGTCTATCAACTTTGTATTTAAATCAAGAGAGATATTCAGGACACAACCTACTAAGGACATTCTTTTGGACAGCTCTCATTCAACAGAGCTTCTGTCCATGCTAAACACAGGTGTGATCCCAGGTAATTACTTTCCCCAAAAAGTGTCTGCTGCTGAAACACCATCACCTTCTCCAGCACTTCACTCAAGAAAGGGGTGTTCGAGACTGAGCAGTAGTAGTCAAACTATAACATCCCCTTAGTTAAACTAAAATAAATAAAACCACAGTGGTATTTTAATTTTTGCATTTATTCAGATATTCCTAAATGTATAATGAAAAGCAAAATAATTTGGATTGTTCTTGTTAACCACTTTCTTCTGTTAAAAGACTTACACATTAATTATGCCATAAGCTTTTGTGGACAGGGGTCTATTTCATCAGATAAGTGAAGCTGAAAGGAAGCTGAAACTGAGCACAACAAATGCAATGCGGGGAAATCAATGCTCAAATGTTATTTTAAGTGGAAGTTGGCAGGTCTTCACATTTGCCTGCATGGTCAGAGCACCTCAGGTATTCTTGCTCTCTTTCTTTACACAGTAAGTTGGGTCATTCTGGAAACACTTTGCGTGTGTATCCCTAAACAATATGTCTTTGTCTCAAGAGGAAAACAAAGATGAGGGGGAAATACCTCAATTATTGAGGGCCCATTTATCTCCCTTTTTATTCTAAGAGACTTGAATTAAATAATTTAAGTAAGAGGGAAAAGTTAACCAAAAGTTCTGTAACCACTTATGAAGTGAACTGTACTGCATATATCCAAAGCTGTAGCAATGGGACTGCTTCAAACATCTTGTGGTAAATTCTTTAAAAAATGAATTGCTCTTTACAGGATGATGTGGTGGCCACTTTCCATCAGGAGAGCTACATGGCTTCGCTAAATTTTAAGAGTTGCTTGCCCTTGGCAACAGCTTTCCCTGGCCCAAATTATTCTAGATAGTCTCACAGGAAGGAGACGGTTTCATATTATAGAACAAACTAGACTGGATAAAGTCAAGAATCCAAATCCTTACTAATTGTGATCTCATGTCATGCACTTATATTAAAGGATTATCTCACTTTTTTTTTTTTTAAGAGCTCACAGATTGCTTCTTCCCATCACAGCAGAGTCATGGGGCTCTCATACTCACAGGATAAGCCTCCTTAGCTCTTTTCAGTTGCTGGGAGACTCTTTTCCCCTCACTTCCCTTGTTTGGTCTGGTATAGTGAAGGGAAAACGAATGATTTCAGGGTCATGAAGCCATGCATAAAAATGTCATGTGAGATCAAATCACTCCAGAGTGATTGTAAAAAAATAAAATAATACAATTAGTATGGAATCCAACTTCCCCTCCTAGTATAAAGAAAGAAAAAAGGACACAACCGGACTATTAGTTTGAAAGTCAGATATAATTAGCCAATTACTGTAATACACAAGCTCAATTGATGACTTCATGGTAAGAAGGTCAGCTGATGACTTATGACCCCACCAAAGCTATTCATTACTTATTTTATGTTTTATGTTGAAAAAGACTAGTAGTCTGCCAAGAGGTATTTTCCCCCCCAAACAATAAGTGAGTGCAAGAAAGTCAGACTAGGAGCTATGCTTTATTATTATTTTCCTTTTTGTCAATCTGTGGAAAAATTCACCAACAGATATTCTTAGTCAATATTCTTTGACTAAAAGCTGGTTTGCACATGCATTTCCACCACTGCTTAGTGACCTGATGGCTGACAGCTGACAAGTATGGCCAGATAAAGGTAAAGGTAAAGGTACCCCTGCCCGTACGGGCCAGTCATGTCCGACTCTAGGGTTGTGCGCCCATCTCACTTAAGAGGCCAGGGGCCAGCGCCGTCCGAAGATACTTCCGGGTCACGTGGCCAGTGTGACCACAGTTTACCTTCCCGCTATAAAGCGGTACCTATTTATCTACTTGCACTTAAGGGTGCTTTCAAACTGCTAGGTGGGCAGGAGCTGGGACCGAACGACGGGAGCTCACCCCGCCGTGGGGATTCGAACTGCTGACCATGCGATCAGCAAGCCCTAGGCGCTGAGGTTTTACCCACAGCGCCACCCGCATCCCTATTTTCAAAAATCCATAACTTCTGCCTGTGGACAGAATAGGATTACATTCATGAAGAACACGTTCTTGCAAACCTCTGTACTTTCCTTAAAAACCTATTCCTTGAGACTGGCAAACCTTTGGGGATGGTATGGCATAGGGTGTGGAGACTGAAAGTGGAAGGAGCAATCGGCAGAAATTCCACCACCCCGCCCCCAATTTATTTGATTGGAGGAGCTATTTATTTATTTACTTATTAATATCCCTCACTTCCTCCCAAAGGAGCCCAGGGCAGCAAGCAACAAGTGATAAAATAATGAAAATGTCTGAAAAACATCTGAAAAAACAATTCCAATACAGATATAGACTGGGAAAGATATCAAGAGACTTGTTGAAGCAGGTCTTCAGTAGTTGCTGAAATAGCAAGAGACAGCATCCATCTAATACTAAAGGGCATCCTAAAAGCCCGATTCCTACGTTGTGTGGAATGCACCACTGGATAAGATGGTACCTAAAAGAGGGTTTCACCTTCAGAGCACAGTAAACATTTGAGTATATAGGGGGCAAGATGATCTTCGGGTGTCCTGGTCCCATACAGTACAGGATTTTAGACACCCAAACCAGTACCTTGAACTTACGTGGGTAGCTATTTGGCAGCCAGTGCAGTTGTTACAACAGTGGGACAATGTGTTAGCAATCTCCTGCCCCACTGTGCAATCAAGCTACTGCATTTTGCTCCAACTGCAGTTTCTGAACCAACCTCACGGGCACCATCACGCTGAAGTAGCCTGGAGGTTACCAGCACATGGGTGACGGTGGTCGGACTGTCCAAGTTCACAACAGATGTTATTTAAACCATTATAGCTAATTTTAATATATGATTTACAAAAAACAAAAATAAACTCTAACCACTCAAAACTATATTTTGGTCAGTGCCTCTATAAATGGTTGCGGGGGGGGGGGGCGGACACACACACACACTCCTTATTTGCTTGAACAATTTCTTCTTATGAACAATTCCTTAAGAAGAACGGCAGTCACTAAAGAGCCAGGGGGAAAGATGATGAAATGGTTTATGAAATTCTGGCAATCAACAGATGAATGTAGCTATATATTACTATTTTTAACTTCCAGTCATCTTAAGTTACAAAGCGATTTACAATCATATGCCGTTTACACTCCTCGCAGCCCTGGGAGGAAACCACTGTGAGGATTTCCGCTTCTCCACAATCTTCACTATAGGCTGCAGGAGCGTGTGAGTGGACTGTCTGAAGTGCAGCAAAACCAAGCGAGTCCCTTGTGGGGGTAAGACAAAAACCACTCATTGCCACACTCTTCTGATCATTCCCTCAGTGCAAGCATTTCTGCTTGCCAGATAGAAAGACCTTCCCTCTCATCCCGCCCCACCCTTCCTGTCCTCCCTGTCTAGACTATTTGGGGTGAGGCACAGGGAGCACAGACGAGAAAAGGAGGGAGCCTCATTGCACCAGTCAAAAACCTTGTGCTGGTTCTGCAAGCACAGAGGGTTAGTGGAATCCAGCCCAGGGGATTCGTTACTTCCCTGCCATGCTAATTGTTGAATTACCAATTGTGCATTGGTCCTCAAATAAATGTTGTAGCCAAGACCCAGTGTCCATCTCTTTCTCATGGACCTCAAATACCCACATGTGCCCTTCACAACTGATGCAACAGTACATGTGTATTTTGTGCTTGGGTGTCTGTACCTAAATATACATGCAAGAAGCTGCCATCAGTTTTTGTTTTATTCCTCTTTTATAATCCTACCTCTGCAATGTGCTTTAATGGCCCCAGTAGGCTGTTACGATAAATCTACTTTGCTTCACAAACACATAGGAAGTCCTGGAAGTTTCTGCATGCACTGAGTATATTAGGGTGGCAAAGAACTGTCGTGATGATTCCTTTGCTGGTGTTCCTCCTACTTGTTTTCAAAAAGAAACAGGGGAGGGGAGAACTGGGTGTGTGGGTTTAGCAACACATCCTTACACTCCAGGGATCTAAGGCTGTAAAAAGATTTTTTCCATTGACTTCAATAAGCCTTTGTTTTCCTGGAAACAGTGCATTAAAAACTGGGAGTTACCGTTTAAGTATGTTAGAAAGAGCAACAATATGTGTATTACATTAAAGGAATATTAAAGAGACAATATAAAGGATCTTTGTTTTTCTAGCACGAACAGTTGTCAGTAAATTCAGTGACAAATACATAAAAGTGAATCAAGTTTTTAATTTATATGTACTGCATCCTGAAACTGCAAATTCTTTTAGCATCTTTGTCTTCTTGATCATATTTGATTACAATTATTTCCAAGTTACAGGTAAATAACTAAAGCTGAAAAAAGAGACACCCCTGTCACAGGTGTGACTAGAAAGTGTATAGATGTGCCTGCATACCACATTTGTCTTCTACATAACTGAGAACCCTGCATGAAGCAGCGGTCCCGACTGTGAGTACGCCGATAGACATGTAGAGCAGGGAAAATCAAAATGGCGCCCCAAGATTTTTTGACTATCATAGAATTATAGAGTTGTTAGAAGCATCATCCTAAGCATCATCTCGTCCAACTCCCTATATGCAGCTGTCCCATATGGGGATTGAACCTGCAACCTGATGCTATCATCAACACACTCTAAGAAAACATCAGACCCAGCTGGCATGGCCAATAGGTCAGAGGTGAATGAAACTGTAGTCCAACAACTTTCAGCTAATGATCAAGGTTTGGTGCTGGGGGAGACTCTTGAGAGTCCCATGGACTGCAAGAAGATCAAACCTCTCCATTCTTAAGGAAATCAGCCCTGAGTGCTCACTGGAAGGACAGATCCTGAAGCTGAGATCCAATACTTTGGCCACATCATGAGAAGAGAAGGCTCCCTGGAAAAAACCCTCATGTTGAGAAAGATTGAGGGCACAAGGAGAAGGGGACGACAGAGGACGAGATGGTTGGGTAGTGTTCGCGAAGCTACCAGCATGACTTTGGCCAAACTGCGGGAGGCAGTGGAAGACAGAAGTGCCTGGCGTGCTCTGGTCCATGGGGTCACGAAGAGTCGGACACGACTAAGCGACTAAACAACAACAGTCCAACAACTGCAGACCATGGCGGGACAGCTGTGCAATATGTAATAATAATAATAATTTATTATTTCTACCCCACCCATCTGGCTGGGTTTACCCAGCTAATCCTTTCCTCTTCACACATACTGTCCTACACGGTGCCAAATGGCTGGACCAGAATTTTATCACCTGCTAACTAATACAGATGAAGCTGCTGTTAATGGCACATCCACAGGGGCCACTTCAAAAATAGGCAGCTGGGAACTATTTACCATGAACTTGAACTACACCCTTTGCATCTTGCTGACAAGAAGTGTCCTTCTCAATATGCAAGCCTGCCTCCAAATTCAGCATCCCATTATGATGCCAAGGTTTCCTCTTATCTGAGAGGCAGAGAATCAGAAGGAAAAATAAGAACAGGCTTCAAAGCAGTCAACCATTTCTGGCAGGCTGTCTAGACTACCTAACTGAAAGCTAATTTACAAAGGGGAGATGCCCACGTCGGGGAGCCATTAAGTCTAGCCAGGACTACAGCTCTTGTTCCTGGGCATCAGCCTGACAAACGATGATGCAGAGGGCAATGAACCCACTCCTGGAACTGCAATGCTCTTTATCCAATGAGATTATTTTTTATTCCTGGTCCCGTTAGCTCAGCATTTCTCAGATGTAGCCTGTAGCATGATTTTGTATAGCAAATGTATTTTGTGGTTTTATACTGGAAATTGCCCTGTGATCTTTGGATTCAGGGTGGCATAATAGTAGTAACAGTAACAACAACAACAAACAACAACAGTGGTACAAAAGCCTCAGGTTAGGCTTAGTGATGTTTTGTTAAATGCACATCAGCATTCTTTTTTGTGGGGGAAGCTAATACTGAGAGGGGGGTTAATTAGGACGGTCAGCCATGATCTCCACAAAAATCCCAACCACCACAGCAATTATCATTAGGGGGAAAGCTCCTGTTGTTGACTGTGGCCAGGGAGGGGATAGTTAAGGGTCCCCAGTGTTACGCTATGGAACTTGAAAGTTACCCAGACACACTGTTACCATTTGAAAGGGAGAAAAAGTGACCAAAAATTATTACATGTGCACAGGATCAACACCTTTGGGAGCAGCTTAGTTCCTAACATGCTTTTAACAGCTTCATGGCATGCTGAAATTTCACAACTACAGCTTTCCATGGCAGGGATGTTACATTTCTTCCTGTCAAGTGTTCTGCCCGAGGGGAGGGGATAAGCGTACCACCATGCAAGCCTGCAAACCTATCCATATTTACCTGGCACTTTGTACCACTGAACACCTTTAGGGTGAGGCTGTTTAACTGTTACATCATATTCATACATCTACTTTATAGCTTCAGCAATTTCATTCCCTTCCCAACATAATAGATCCAATAATTATACCATGCTCTCCAAAACATACATAACAAACATATCTAGACACTAATTAATGGATTCTGCAGATATTTTGAACAGTGTGACCCATCTTTTTTTTTTTTTACTGCCAATAAGACATCAGCAGTTCACAAATCTTCTCACAATAAAAATTGCCCACGTATCTTGTGCAGGATTATACTTCATTATCAACCATGCAAATGCCAGGGTATTCAACTTGGAAACCCCTACTCTGATTATTATTTACATGAGCCTTTTTCTACTATCATGTTCCTCCAATTTGCATAAACATAATTATTATAACCAGGATTTCTCTTCATTATTACTAATGCTACAACCAGGATTTCTAATACGGAAGAGCGCCTCTGAACTTTCGACTTCTATACTATTATTAATGAGTCTCAACAGTCCATGTTTATTAACCTTCCAGCCATAAAGCAATACCCTGTTCTGGCTTTTTCAGGACAAGTAGGCTTGTTGAAGCACATGGTCCTTTGGCATGATTTGCAGTGTTAATTTTCTGAACCACAGGATGGTTATCAGAGATAAAAGCTGTAGAAATACGGCTGTATGTTATGAGTGACTGGGGAGGAGGGGGCTGACTTCCTGTTTTTACAAATGAGGTAAATCACGGCTTGTTCAATAATATGATTGTGTTGATACAACTTCTTAATATGTATTACTCAAATCCACAAAGTATTCTAGAGATATTATTGGGGGGGGGGGTGCCTTTCTAACGCTACTTACTTGATAGGGATACAGAGTAACGCCATTTGTTCTCGACAAGGACCAGGTGCCGTCTAGGTACTGATGAGCCTGGATAGCCACAGAATTCAGGATGTTACCATTGCTGGGGCTGGTGGCCATCTGTACACTGACCTTTGCCTGATGTCCCAAGGAACCATTTTTCTTCTCTATCCCATTAACGATCCCTATGTTGTTCTGTTTCCCGCTGAGTTTGTTAGGCAGAAAGCCAGCATAATTGGATGTAGCATAAGGAGCAGACATGTAGGCCCAGTCCCTGGGCTGCAGGCTGCCCATATGTCGCGAGCCCACCAAGGTGGGGATGTTGGGGAGAGGAGGAGGAGGGGAGCCAGGAGAAGCATCGCAATGTTCAGTGTTGGCAGCCTGTTCGAGGGTCAGCACCATCTGAATCGCTTCCTGCTTCAGCTGGTTCAAGTGAGTGGCACACACGTCGCACCGGTTGTCTCTTTCGTTCCATGCCTTCCGGGTGGTGTTGGGCACCTGCAGCTTGTCGTGAATTGCAGAAGAGAAAGCCGGGTCCTAACAATAAGAGAGAATGAGGAGAGAAGTAGACAATTAAAATTGGATGATAGGGAAAAAATTAAATCCAAATTCTACCACTGGTTGTTATTAATTCATTTTATTAACAAGTGAAAAAGAATTAGGATATAAAAATCCCCATGCTTCTGCCGGATCTTAATTAGCAGTCGTATTTTTGAATACCACTGAGACGTTCATTTGGGAGTTGACTCATGAAGATCTTTCCCATTTGCATTTTCAAACTGCGCTAAAATTACCCATAAGATTACTTCAACTTCACACACAAAAAAGAAATTATTTATTCTGAGCAGGGATTGGGAACTGGAGGTCCTCCAGATGTTATTGGGCTTCAGTTCATATCATCCCTAACCATTGGTCAAGTTGGCTGGCTTCCAACAACAACTGGAGAGGTACTTTGATCATTAGTTGTGTCCACTGATCAAACCAAGCATACAATGCTGCCCATTAAGAGTCTTTTAATATTGAATTTCATGATATAGTGCAAACTTAACGGGCTTCTTCAGAAAGAAGGGTATCAATCAATCAATCAGTCAGTCAAATTATCCATTATTTACCTTTATAAGAAATCCATTTTCTACCACCAAAATAATCAAGTACAGTGGTGCCTCGGGTTACAGACGCTTCAGGTTACAGCCTCCGCTAACCCAGAAATAGTACCTTGGGTTAAGAACTTTGCTTCAGGATGAGAACAGAAATTGAGAGGCAGCAGCACAGGAGCAGCAGGAGGCCCCATTAGCTAAAGTGTTACCTCAGGTTAAGAAAAGTGTTACCTCAGGTTAAGAAAAGAACGGACCTCCAGAACGAATTAAGTTCTTAACCCGAGGTACCACTGTCTTGCTGGTAATACTAGATAATAAAGAGTGTCCTTGGATAGGGCAGTCTAGCCAGACTAGCCAAAAAACAAACAAAAAACTGGCTTCCATCTCATGGCCCATTTTTCTTTTTGGAAGCTATGTGAGTGACCATCCTAAAGGAGACCCAAATCTTAGCCTTCAAAATATCTAGTCCACTACCTGCTCTACAGTAGGAGTTTGCATACATGAAACCTTGTATACTTCACACAATGAACCCCATCACACAGGGTCCTGCACACACAATTAACTCTACCAGATAAATATGTGACAAACAGAGCAGGAATGCAAGAACTACCAGTACAAGTACAAATCAAAACACGATATAGTGAGACAAAGGCTGCATTCTGACATCATGCTTACCCATAGTTTAGTGTGATAACAATGAGACTAGGTGAACCTTGGGCTCACATGCTTCCTCCCACCCCGTCCCTCCTCCATCTTGTCAGTGAGGAGAGCAGAGGCTTAGGTTTCTGGAGTCAGTAAACCACAGTTTAGCATTACACCCAAACCCTAAACTGTAATGTGAAAGGATTCTGACAAATGCTTGCATTCTCTGCTTCACTCAGCAGCTAAGCAGACAAAACAGTTGAGGGTTGAAAGCTAAAGTGTTTGCAGCATCTAAGAGCATTCTCTCTGGGTCTCAGTAGGCAGGAGACGGAGGGGGTGGGCAGGAGGAACTGAGGAGAAGTGCAGACAAGAGGTCAAAGATGGTTTAGAGACCAAGGAGAGAGAGAGATCTACAACACGAGAAGATGGAAGGAAAAGAGGAGAGCTACCAAAAGAATTTGGGCTGCCTCAGCAGAGAACTCTGTGCATATAAAACAAAACAGAGTGGAGTCCTATGATGAAAGTGGGAAATGGAATGCTTTGAGTATGTTCTCCACCATGAAGAGCTATGAGTACAAAAGACCTGCTGAGGTTCTGAAGACTCCTAGACCCAGAGGCAGTGATGGAGCTAGTATGTGGCTCAACTTAATGATGGTTTATTGAAAAAAGTCAGCTTCACTAAACATAGTTTGAAATTGGCTTGTTTCAAACAAACCATAGTCAAGTGCTGGCTGGGGCTGATGGGTGTTTTAGTCCAAAAAATGCAGAAAGCACCAGGTTGGGGAAGGTTGCTATCACATTTCCATGAAAGCTACGTATCTCTACACCATCTCAAGAAGAGTTTATGCCTTTTGGCTGTTGCTTTAAGACACTTAAGAAAATGTTTGTCTTTTAAGAATATCAGCTTGTTTGTTGAATGAGACCACAACCAATCCAGTGCAGTATTGTGTTTTCAACAACAACCAGACAGATGCTTCTGGAAACTTCTGAATAAGGCATGACACTGGTGGTCACTTCCTGTAGTTCTCCCAGGAAACCTCTATATTTTTGATAAATATGATTTTTTTAGAGGAAAGAAGACACAGGACCCTGAACCAACAGCCAAAGCAAACAGATTCCACAATGCTAATGCTTGTTTGCTGGGAGGAAAATGTGCAGCGGGTCTTAGGAAGGAGGGGGAAAGGAGGATTCACTGTTGGGAGGCTGTATTAATTACACTACATCTCTATTATATGCTAAACCATTTTTATTTTCACTGTTTAAATACCGTGAACAGCTACTCAGCATGCTGTGATTAATTGATTAATAAATCATGATACCTCTTTATGCAAAGTGGCTGAAGTGAAGTTCTGTCAACAGATGCCCAAGAGGGGCATCCCTAGGAAATGACGGGGGAAGCACTGGTGGGGACTTAAACACATCAAGTCACAGGCTGGCTAATTCAGTTCAGAAAATGCCTCAGCAGCCTACTGTTCAACACCATCATGCATCGCTTCAAAGAAATATCACAGTTCATGCACATGCACAAGGATCTGAAACATCTGTATTGATGCAGAACTGATAATATACCCTGTAAAGGTAAAGGTAAAGGACCCCTTGACAGTTAAGTCCAGTCAAAGACGACTATGGAGTGTGGCACTCATCTTGCTTCAGGCCGAGGGAGCCGGCGTTTGTCCACAGACAGCTTTCCAGGTCATGTGGCCAGCAGGACTAAACCGCTTCTGGCACAATGGGATAGAAATGCCGGTTACCTTCCCACCTCAGCAGTACCTATTTATCTACTTGCGCTGCCTGAAAGAGCATATCCACTCCCGTCATTCAACCCAGATGTGGAGGTCCAGCTCTGGGGGCCTTCTGGTGGTTCCCTCACTGTGAGAAGTGAAGTTACAGGGAACCAGGAAGAGGGCCTTTTCGATAGTGGCACCCAACCTTTGAAATGCCTTCTCGGCAGATGTCAAACAGATAAACAACTACGCTTTCTTATTACTATTACTACTACTTCAGAGTTACATACCTAATCTGTCCAGTAACACTGATAAGGAAATCACCAGATTCAGCATCTCGGGAATCAGCTCTTCCCTCACTAATGGAACTACATTCCTTAACATCCTTGGTACACAATACAGATAAGGGTTCCGCCCTACCAGTTCCAGTGTGCACCAGCCACTGCTGGTTCCCAATATAAATAAGAGGTACATTGTGTTTTCAGTCCATTCATACACATGCTCAGAAAGACACAGAGGAGCTCTGAGCTTTTCTCCACAGCACCCCAAGGAGGTTGCCTAGCATTACAGTAAGACTAAGACCCTGCCTTCTGTATAATTTGTTTTCTACCTGCTTGATTGGTCAGGGCTGTCAAACCTCTGCCAGTTCTCCTGCTTCAGCTCCTGAATACAACAGGCCCGGTGTTGTTCTTTGAAACTTAACCACTCTCTGGCAAAGGGCTTCACTTGGGAGTAGGTACATCTTATATTCATCTCCAAACACGGTTCAGCATGAAAGATCCCAGACACTATTATAAATAAATCTTAGGAAAGGAAAGCTTTTTCTGAAGTATGCCCAGCATCTACAAACTGTAGCAGTTTCGGCAAGGGCTGTGCACTAGCAACCTTAGCTGTGTATCAATATTGAAACGAACTTCATTTCTTTCTCAGATGTCATCTAGCAGCACATATCTTGGTAGATGACCTCCAGAAGGTACAAGGAGCCTTACATTCTGCAACACCAAGCCAGGCAGGTGCATTACATCTAATGCACCCTGACAATGCAGTTATAGTTGGCACCACCAGCAGTGGATAGCAGCTGCCCCAGATACAGTCAAGGAGCCTGACAGACCTCCACACACATTTCCAACGCAATATGTGCATATAGATCTTCTCAAGCCCTCATTTCACTAATCATGGGCGTAAGTTACGTAAGTCTCCTGTCACTCTTGAAAGATATAAAGATAAGCAGTGAAGTCATATGAAAAACCACCCTTCAGGAAGAGAACAGCAAAGAGAGTATAGGCCCAGCTTCATAAATGTATCTAAAGCGATCCCACGATCTGGATCACCAGTTGTCAAACTCCCCATTTACGTGGTGGTTACGTTCTGAGGCACTGTGCATTTAAGTGAAATGGCGTATATTGGGAACACCATTGAATAAACCTGCAAACACCACAATCACTCCCTGCAAACTTCCTTGCTCAAAGTCCAAATCTCCACAGGCCTTAAAGGTCTGTGAAGAGCTCCTAGGATTGTACTTGCAAAGGCTCATGGGATTGCTAGACACTGTTTTTGCACCATTTTTGCTGTTTTCCACTCTTTTAGGGCTGTTTTGTCCCCTTTTCGTGCCACTTCCGGGTTCACGGTGATTCGAGCATGTGCAGTTGTGCATGCCTTGAACGCACAGAAATGGGGAATTTCCTGTAATGATCACTCAAAATGTAATGAGTGATCTGCGTCTTGTTGAGGAAACAAGAGTTCCCTTCATGAACATTACAAAACCAGCTTCAAGTTAGTCTGACCATTACTGATAAAAAACAGTTTTCAAAGAAACAAAACTCAGGCTACAAATGAGATACGGTGAATATTAATCAGAATGGGATAGCATACAAGGGTCTCCTGAAAACATGGCTTCTGGGAGTGGACAGAAGCGGAAAAATTAGTGTATAAGAAAACTCAAACTTTATCCTTGGCAGAAATGTTAAGAGATCATGCCAGGAAAAGTTACTGAAACTGGAATGGGCATCATATATTACAGACGGTATGGAGGAAGTTAGATCACTATTATGTGCATCAAAGCTCCAGAAACAGATTGCTGGAATAGCATAACTGCTATGTTTTGGCATCAGTACACTTTCTGTATGAGTTCCAGGGGGCATGTTGGTGGGCTTAATGAGCAGCAAGTTATTAGTCCCACAGGTGTGTATAAAACAGGCATAAGGACTTCAAGCTATGTACAGTTTGGGTTCCATAGCATACGCAACAGGAGAATGCTAAGTTATGCACACTATTTGAGCTTCTTAGGCTTTAAAACTCAGCAGGAAATGTAACAGAAATAGGTCTGCTTGTGAGACTTCATGTCGACTTGAAAAGTCCACGGCATTTTGGCATCCATTTCCAAAGTGCCAGCTGGGGAGAGGAGCTCAAAACCGAGATAATTATTCAAGGTTATAACCATATGCTTCTTTCAAACAAAAGGAGATTTGATTCAGTTTCAAACAAAAAGTTGAGAAGGAAGTGACTGAAAGTGAATTTAACCATTCAGTGCAACACAAGCTCAGAATCATGAGTATAAGCTAGAACCATAAGAAAAAGAAGGAATTCCAGAGTGAATAGGAGTCGCAAAAACAATTGTACCGCAAATGTCTAAGTTAAAAAGGGTTAAGCAGGTGGTGAGCTATATATTGTCCATACAGCTAGGATATGTGAAACATGCCAGCCCTACTGCTCCCTTGTTCTTCTTTTCCTTACCCCATTTGCTTGTGTCATCCACCTGCTGCATCTTATCACTGAATGAGACTGAAGCCCTTTTCCATTCATTTTGCCCAGCATATAGTAAAATGGAGAGCTGATCCTTGCCAGGGGTTTTAGGTAGGGTGTCCTCTTTTACAGTAACTAAAATTAAGAAATGCATCTATGAAAGGGAGGGGATAAAACACATGTATATAATATCTGCATCTGATAATCTAGAGATGCAAATTTAGAATTACTATAATTTAATAGAAATCAATGCATTTCACAGTGGGGAAGAATGTGATCAAATGAACATTGCCTGCACAGTTTGCCGTCCAGGTGTTAAACATTCATGGGCACTTGAAAGGCCCCTGAAATTTATTCTTATGCTTCCTGACCTTTAAGCCAGACTCGAAACAGACAGTCCTTCAAATACAGGGCTATCCCCTGATAACCCTCCAGAGAGAGGACCGACCTCTGTGACATAGTACAAATGGGCACTGTAATTCTAGGCATTCTTTCAGTATGTAGAGTCTACATTGTAGACCACCCTAACTCTCCTTGCCACTGTGACTGCAGTATACTAACAATATGCTGGGCTGAACCGTGGAGCAGTTCATCCAACAGGTCTAAGCTGCAGCAATAGCCTCCCAGCAGCAGAACAGCTGTCACTCAACCAAAGTGGGAGGGGGAGAGGCAAAGGGGTGGTGAGGTCAGGGTTGCACACTGGCACCTGCAGGGCCAATCTGCTGCTCCCACCGGTGCACCCAGACAGCCCTGACCTCACCACCTTGCCTCCACCTTGCTTCTCCCCTTCCTCCTAATGGCGTAGCATGGGGGGCAGAGGGGTGGTGGCCCCGGGCACAAAATTCTGAGCAGGGAGCAACCAAGCGAAGTGACGCCTGTCCATGCCCTGCCCCTGGGCCGGCCGATGAGTTTGAGCTGGCTCGCCCTTCCCTCCACGTGCAGTGCCACCCCAGCTGCTCCATCCACCAGGGGCACAACACTTGCCCCGCCCCAGGCACCAGCAACTCACGCTATGCAACTGCTTGCTCCTTCAGGTGAGTTGCAGCTGTGCTGCTGCCAGGAGGCTATTGCTGCAGCTTCAACCCGTTGGGCTTCCAACATACCGCTAGGAAGCTGAACAGAATAAACAGTGGGAGTGGCAAGGAGAGTTAGGGTGCCCAAGCAGGGGCAACCAATGGGGTGTCCCCCAGAGGGAATGCAACTCTCATCAGCCCAAGACAGCGTGGCCAATAGTCAGGGTAGGCAAGAAGTTGTACTCCCAACATCTGGAGAATACCACTTTGTCTCCTCCTGTCCTATAGATTCATATGCCCCTGGCAAATTGTCGAGCCATAATTTGCTAGACTATTGATCTTCAGTGTAGTCACTGTCCTGGCTTTGCATTGTTGGCTTTTACTGATGGTTTATTCAATATGTTTCACTGCTTCCTGTGTTTTATTTTATGTTTTAAGTGTTTTATAGTGATGGTTATTTTAAAAATCTGCTTTCTGCTTTGAAATCTTTGAATGGAAAAGTGGCCTAGAAAGACGTATGTATATAAATAAAGAAATAAGTAAGTAAATGCAATATACTGGTGGGCAACTGAATAAGTGAAAAGTAAGACAATAGATGCTATATATTTTCAAGCATAGCTGAGTCATGGAAATTAACTCCCACTTGGAGTCGTGCTGGGTAGGGGATCATCTCCTTCAACAGAGAAGGTAGCAAGGACCTGTGTTAGGTGATCAATCAGTCATACCAAGCGTTGGGAAAGGTGGAAGAAGAACAGAGATCAATGGCTTCACATCTTTGCCCTGACAGAAATGTAACTTCCAGACCTTCACTTGCAGCAGGGGGTAAGAAAACTAATTAAGAAACACTGATGGGAACTGATGCAGTTTCTCTGATAGAAGCCACAAGGGCCGTTTTCTTTTTACCATTCTAAGGAATTTTGTTTTGTGCCTCTAGCTTGCTAGCACAGAAGCTACTTTGTTTAAGCAATGCCTTTGCCATATTTTCAGAGGACAGGGTAGAAAAATTAACAGCTTTATTTCTTGATTGTGGTGGTGGAAACCGTGTGTATTCTGAGTGCACGTACATTCCATACATCTGGGCCAACTTCCAGATGATGTTGTTTCTTAACCTAAGGACACACACTCTTCTCTAAAACTAGATTAACTGCCACGGAGACTTGCCACCTTTGAAAGTCTTTGGCTCTGACTGCTGAAAAAACTGGTGCTCCCAACTGTTAAACTGACACCGTTTCTGTTGAAATAACAGAATGCTCGAATAAACTGAAATCTGTGGGAGTCCTGAGCAAACAGAGCCTGTGGTTTTAACGCGGTGAATACAAATGAGCAAAACTGCTACCAGCAACAGTTACAAATTACCTTTCTTCCCAAGCAAAAAGCTGGAAAGGTGACTAAATATTCTCAAATTTTGCAGTTCGGGTTTGCTTCACCCAACACAGAAAGCTACACTGATGTCATGATACCTTTTGTCTTACAGGGCACCACCAAACTCACACAAACAGGATCATTGCTGCTATCATATAATAAATATCTTGCTTGCTTAAAATTTGTGTCATGTGCCAGCTATTCTCTTACATACAATTTCAGATCTGTTTTTGCTAGTGAGTGAAACCTCAGAACGGGGCTGAAGCCAATCACAGCTCCTCACAAGTGCCTCTTCATGATACATGTGTATTGAAAATATGCATTTTGTCACATTCAAACATTACATTCTTAGATGTAAAAAAGTAGTATGTGGAATGTCCAATAGACAGGGCCGTTTTTCATCAAATTCAAGCAGTATCTATTAGGAAGAAAGTCTGCTTAGCTTGAGCTTGTCACATAATCTGGTTATACAAATCTCTCTCCCCCCCCCCCATCTTGCAACAGGAAAGGGGAGAAAGTTCTGTTTTGTTTTTTAAATGGTCTGTTTTTTAAATGGTCTTCCCTTATCTGAGTTTCAAATAGCATAAACTACTATCACATTTGCCTTGGATTCATCTCCAATTGATTCACTTTCACCTATTTTGCTGATTTAGAACCCCACTCAGCCCCCAGATCAGAAGAGAAGGTTGAGTTTGGTGTCATTAATAAACTGATGATACTACCCAGAATTCCATCTAGATGTTAAATAGCAAGGGTGATATAATTAAACTTTGTGGTACACCACAGGGTAATTGACATATTCTCATTATAGTTAGAATATTAAATGCAGTGCATTGAGGAGAAAATAAATTAGGTTTCTTGCTTGCTTAAGGCTTGTTCTAAGGATGTGACAACTGCACACATCTGGCCCCCAGGTGTTTGCATTATTGTTTCAAAAGTAACTGTAGCTAAATTTCTAACTGAGCTGGGGGGAAATAAAAGGTTGTCAAGGAAGAAGCATGGAGTACAGTCATACAGTTATATCTCATGCCCATATTCTGATATAGAGAGTACATGAGATTCACTGGATAGAGGACTCTGAAATATAGCCAACACCTCTTTAGGGAAGTTTTTAATGACTGATGTTTTAATGTATTTTGTTGGAAGCCACCCAGAGTGGCTGGGGAAACCCAGCCAGATGGGGATGTATGTATGTATGTATGTATGTATGTATGTATATGTTTGTATGTATGTATGCATGTATGTGTTTGTATGTATGTATGTATGTATAAATAAATTACTACGACTACTACTACTGGAGCAGACAGCCACGCACACAATGGGACTACCCCCTCCTCTCCTCTCCTCCTTCATTTATCATCAACATCTCTTCTCCACCCTCTGTAAAACATTCTGAGGGTGCACAAGGGGGTTACAAAAAGAAGGAGAGGAGGGAGAAGTCCCACTGTGCAAGTGAAGATCTGTTGCACAAGCAGAACAGCAGTGTTGGGTATGGTCCTTACATGGAAGCCAAAACTTCCCAAATTCCCCTTGCTCATGAAAATCAGTGAGTGACCTTGGGCAAATAACTCTCTCTCTCAGCCTAACCTCTCAAGATCAGCCAGAGAATCACCCAGCTATCATGGATGTGGAGGCCCTTTAAACCTGTATATTCAACTAACATGGACTACAAGCTACCAGAAATATCATCCCTGGTGATACACACTGCACATCTAGTTACCAACCTCTGCCACTCTGTATTTACTCTCAATTACTTCCAGTTTGGAAAGATCAATAGCACTGTAATTGGTGTTTGCATAGTTCCATGTGCCAATGTTTTCATGGCTGACTTAGAACAATGTTCTTAGCTCTTGCCTCCAAAATCTCCCCTCTGCCTGAGATACATTATCATCTGAACCCATGAGCAGGAAGCACTTGAGAAATTCTCCCAGGACCTCTAGACCAATCCACACAGCAGGTCCACTTCCTGGATACTATTGTGCAATAATGGACATATAAGCATTAATTTATGTCAGAAACGTACTGATTGCTTCACATACTGATGTGCTTTGAGTTTCAACTGAGAACACTCCAAAAAACAACAACACCACTTTCTACAACCAAGCACTGCAATGCAAACACATTTGTATGGACGGAGACTCAAGATGCATAGATTTTCATCAGGCATTTCTTTGACTACAATATCCACCCAGTGAAATGAATAACAGGTCAAGAGAGACAGGCTAGTACTCAAGAATAATCTACTATGGAACAGATCTTGATGAGAAACTGACAAACACACTTTGTTGCCACCTACTAACTCCCTGCTATCATCAGTGATCTACAGCTCATCTTGAACAATGATACTTCCCTCTTACAGGCCTTGGGTGGTAGGCCAATCCTTGCTTACAGAGAGTCCCCTAAATCAAAACGGTTATGTACCACCAACAACAGGCCATACAAGGACCAGATGCTGCAATGAACACAGATGCCAACTCTGCCCCATCTCTACAGAGCCAACACTGTTACAGGACGTAATAATCTCAGTCACAACATAAGAGATTCATTCACCTGTTCATCATCCAACGTGATAGATGTTACCATCTGTCAGCAATGCCCTTCTGTGTTCTACATAAGCCAAGACAGGCCATTCTCTAGGCAAAAGAATAAACGAATACAAATCTGACACCAGAAAGGGCAATATTCAGAAGCCACTGAGAGAAAAGTTCAATCTTGCAGGATACTCTCTGCTGCTAACCTTAAAAATAGCCATTTTTGAACAAAGAAGTCTCCAAGGGAGACTCCAGCACAAAGCAGCTGAAATACATCAAGAGGCAAATGTTGTCATTTGAGGCCTGAATTCAGATAACAGGGGTGTTTTTTTAGCCTATTACAGGTGTTAATTAGCTCCCCATACAGTAACTTTAATATAAGAAAAATATCTAACCTCACAAAAATCTGACACCGCAAAATTTCAAACCAAGATCCTTTAATTAATTATCTGTCCTTTTTGTGGCTCGCCATCAACAAAAAGCTAAAGTTATAAAATAAACATCTTTTTGTCAGTTGTGTTTTAGATCACAATGTAAAGTTCTATGACTTATTCTATTCAAATAATACAACAGTGACACAGCAGGCAGCTGTAACTTCTGGAATCTCATACCCAATCTGGGCTGATGTTTATTTTCTAAGAAAATGGAATAGTGTCATTGTTAACAACCAGCAGGTGTCAAAATGTGGAGGTGATTAAAAAAATGTAGGCAATAATTATGTCTTTATTTGACAATGGCCTGAATCCATTATAGTCATATAGACACGGCATTCCAGAAGGAAGAAATATTAGGAAATGATGGGCCCTTCAAAAAGTTACAACTGCATCTTCGGCATTAACACAACTGTCCCACTCTTCTTATACTATGGAGAAGCAGTTTGCTCCACAGGAGGCAGTGATGCCCACCAACTTGGATGCCTGTAAAAGAGGATTCAACATGGAGGATCAGGCTATCCACAGCTACTAGCCATGCCTGGTCAGGTTTAACCTCTACTGTCAGAGATATTATGCCTCTGAACAGCAGTTGCTGGGAATCACAGGTGGGCAGAGTACTGTTGCACTTTGATCCTGTTTGCATGCTTCTCCCAGACATCTGACTGGCCACCTTGGGAACAGGATGCTGGACCAGTTTTGGCCACTGGCCTGTTTTAGAAGGCTCTTCTTATGTTCTTAGCTATAGCTGTTGGCCTATTGCTTTTTTCTTTCCTTTTTTAATAATCCCACGGACCTTGTACAGACTAAAACATCTCACTGCTTTCTGCAAAGTTATCTCATGCTTTCCTACTGAGCATTCTTTTATTATAAATTCAGCCAGAACTCAACTTCCAAAGTTAAACTCAAAAAAGAAAACCTGGTCGGAATTTTTAGGCAAATGGAGCTTGAGAAGGCTACCACATAGAAATTCAGAAAAAGATTTCTACCCATGGAGAATAAACAAGACTGAGAAGAATCCATAACTATAATCTAATGCCACTATCATAACTCCATCTAATACCAGACTAGTGTGGTCCAGCACCTATGTTTGGAAGAAACCTGGAACCACCCAAAAATAAGGCAATGGTTTCTGCATACTAGGAGGACAAAGAAGTTTATTTGCAACTCAAAAGAAAGGGGCTTTTAACTATATATCCAAAACCATATATCCAAGTACAACCCTAGCTCAATGTGGATATGCAGGATATGTTGACAGCTGGTTCACATATCATTTAGAGAGTCGGTTTTTAAAAAGAAAAAGAAATAAAAAATAGATAGTGGTGAAGAGAATTAGTCTGCTTGAGCCAATTAAGTTAACACCTTATACTATTCTTGATGAAGGATTAGTGCCATAGCACTTTTCAGTAGAAACCATATTATTTTCATCTAATCACTTGGCTCCTTTTCATTTAGCATTCTAGTGCTACACTTGTATATATCTAATCAAGCATCTAACATTTTTCACGCTATCATTAACTCAATTTGTAATAGGAACTATAATTATAACTTTAATGATAGTGCTGGCCAAAGGAATTTAAATGTGAAATTATGTAATTCTCGTGTGTGTGCGCACGCGCTGATATATTGCACTGCATTGCAGTATGCTGTAAATATTTTAAGGGGAAGTAATAAGCAATAACAATTCTCTAATCTAGGGCATTTCATACATTGGAATGGTTTACACGTAACACCAAACTATGTTTTGGCCAGCAAAACAAGTCAGGTTCATCAACCATAGTTTAAGGTTTTTTCCCCTTAAACTAGGGATAGCAAACATCATGCCCTCCAGATACTTTGGAATTCTATATTCTATCATCCCAGACCATTAGTCATGCCGGCTCATGCTGATGGGAGATGGAATCCAACAACATCTGGAGGTTATCACATTGGCTAAAACATAGTTAACATGAACCACAGTTTGTCTGGGTTTGTACATAATGAGTAACAGCAGTTAGTTGAAAATGGAAACAAATGCTTCTGATCTCACCTCACAGCCATGCTAGAAGAGATGGGAAGGGAAAGCTCACAAGCCAAATTTCATGCCTGTACAGCCAAATATCTGATTGCAATAATTACATGGCAGCACACGTGAGCTTCAAGGAGTCAGAGCCTGTCCCAACTCCTTGACAAATGTACTTGTATAAAACACATATTGCAAAGATTTGTTTCACAGCTTACATGTATAAGTATATGCACTGAACATCTTAGATGCATATATGGGTCCTGATGCATTGATTAAAAATATCAGTGCAACTCAAAGAGGTGTTGTGATTGAACAAGAGTGCAAGTAAGATTTTAACATCTCTTGAAATATTTTACATTTCCTCATAGTTAGCCACATTGTTGGTGTTATTTCAACAATGGCAAATCCAAACACGAAAAAAACTGTGGCTGCCCCATTCTTCAAAAGTAGATAACAAGGGTGTGTCAATTGTTAGAACAATAACTTAACATATGCCTAGCCATGTATTGTAGAGCTTTGTCAATGTCTTAAAAACTTGTAACCTGTTGGGATGCTGTACTGATTTTTTTAGTAAAATGTTTAAACATAACAACTGTGGTGAGACTTCGAGTTCCAAGCCTGACAGTGGGAGCCAAGACATAGAGAGACAGACATTGAAGAATGGGGGGGGGGGATGATTCTGTAATCAGAGAAAAAGCAGACTTCAAGTTTGTAGGGTCTAGTTTATGTTCTACATAAACCCCAAGATCCACCAGTTAAGAGTCAGCTGCAATTAGCAATTAAGAACATGGTGCCTCTGAACAGCTGTTGAGTACTGAAATTTGTTTTGAGCTTCGATCACAATCCTTGTAACCCAAAATGCATTTGTAACTACTTCAAACTTACTTTATTTCAACAGTGCTCTAATTAGGAGGGGAGTCCTGTTGTTAAACAACCGGGAATCAGAAACCTTTGCTGGTCTATTGCAATTCCCCCAGAGATCTATGAATAGATCCTGATCATCTTCTGCCCACCCACTGCTGTAGATGCCAGAAATAGATGCCCAGATTCCAGTAGTAATACTACTCAAAACAATGCTATATAAACATATAAGTTATTACATTATTGACACCCTGGTCTGCTAGTAAAAGCAGTATGTGACAAACCTCACCAAGGAAAATTCATCTGATGAGCCTTCCAGTGGCTTACCAGCGGACCAGATGCAATAGACCAGATGCACGCATCAGCATTGGTGACCACGTGATTAAGGTGGTAGATGATTTTGTCTACCTGGTCTCCACCATAATCAGCAAGCTTTCCTTTGATGCTGAGTTGGACAAGCGTATTGGCAAGGCAGCTACAGCAGTAGTTCACTTCTCCAAAAGGGTATGGGAGACTGTGATGCTAATGGCTAAAGCACACTGCTTTATGGTAGTCAGATGTGGGCAACTTATAATTGCCAGGAGAGACACCTTAATGCCTTCCATATGAGCTGCATCAGGAAGATTTGGGGCATAAAAAATGTCCTCTCCTAAGCTCACATTCCCAGCATGTTTGCACTCCTGTCTCAGTGACGTCTACATTGGCTGGGTCATGTCCACAGAATGGAATATGGCAGGACCCTCAAGAATGTGCTCTGTGGGGAGCTGGCTTTCAGTACCATGCCTGTTCTGCGTTATGAGATGTCTGCAAACATGACCCGAAGGCTGGCAACCCTGATATGCGGGAATCCCTTGCAGATGATCAGACTTGGAGACAGACAGTCAGGTCTTGTGTCCACATCAGTGACCAGAGGAGGATTAACCTCTTGGAGGAGTGCAGAAAGAAGAAACACTATGGTACACCTGCATCAGGAGAACTGGACACCTTCATCTGCCCCCGCTGCAACAAAACATGTCTATCCTGTATTGGTCTCTACAGTCACAGCAGTTGCTGTAACTCTCCAACATTTTGACCACCCCCGAAGGCGCACTCTTCCATGGTCTCCTGAGACAGACAAATGGCAGCCTAACCTGTACATTCAATCATGGTGGCTTAGAGGAAATTTTCTGTGCCTTGACAAGCTAGTGACTGGTACAGAAGCCATCTCTTCTGTTCCACCTGGTCACCACACTTTCCCCAGTCTTTAATGATCCTTTGCTATAGCACAGCAAGACCACCCTTTTATTTCTTTGCTGTGAAGTTTGTGCCATGATTAGGCCCTCTTTGCAGAATATCAGAGTTGTTCTTTCTTTCAAGAGACAGTCTGAAAGAGATGCTTAGGCACTCAAATGCCTCTCACAGCATTTGCCCCTAGTGATGGCCAAAGTATCCGATCAATTTGCTGCCTCATAAAAATTATTCCTTAGCCTATTTGACTAATTCAGGGCATGAATGCTCATAAGTGGTAAGCCTGACAGGACTGAAAGAGCCCATTCAGAGCTGAGAGCCTTTACCACTTCCCTCCCACTCACACAAAACACATCACACACACCAGATCCTTAAGGCAGAGCACAGGGGAGAGACCCAGAATGAGCTCCTGTTACAAAACAAAACACTCTCACTGGCCCTGTACTGCTTATCTTCAAGTGTGGGCTGAAAACATACCGTCACTCCAGCCCCAGCTCGACTCTGATTAAGTCAACTGCTGACAAGTCTGAATGGAGGAATGGCTTCTTGACTTGTGTGGTCCAAGGAAGACTAAGATTACAAATCTCTTCCAAAATATTCCCCAAGTGCCCCCACTCCCTGCTCCTGACAATTGGGGAGGGGGGGAAAGAACAAGAAGAAAAGCTTTCAGTATAGCTGGTAATCTTACCCACCTAGGCCTCAAATCAAAATACACTCCTACTTGGGTTACAGAGTCAGCTGGAAAGTTCTCTAATCAAGTAAGGGCAGGGGGAGGAAGAGGAGCAGGAGCGGGGGCTCAGAGAATAGACTCCCAACTATTTGTAAAGATCAAAATCTCCCATCACAATTCAACATTACAGTGCTGGCTATGTAACCAAGAGTCAAGGATTAAACGGAGGGTGGTGGGCTGGCACCTGAAAGAAAAGTGCTCTTCGTGCTCCGGGTAGCCTTGGGCACTGCTACATCCCCATTTATTTCTCATTGATTAGACCTGTAAACACTTTCTTTTCCCCCTGAGCTTCTCTGCAATTAATCTAGCATTCTGAGGAAAGCAGTCCTCTTTAAATTCAAGTGGCAGCAGGTTATCCTCAGCTGACATCCCTTGACAGTACTCAAATCAAACTTGGCACCCAGCATCCTCACTCGCAAAATCCCCTGAAATGAAGGTGGATTTTGTGGCTAAAAATAATCACAAGAGCCAGGTGTCTTGTGAGACCATAGATAGATAGATAGATAGATAGATAGATAGATAGATAGATAGATAGATAGATTAGATAGATAGATAGATAGATAGATAGATAGATAGATAGATAGATAGAACTGATCATGTGCAATCTTTGTGATCTTGGCCAAGAAAAATCACTTTTTATTATGTGTATATTGATGATAGATGGACTTGCATCTGTATTTGCACTCCCGCGTGTAGGCTGGCTTGGGCTGTAAGCAATGGCAGAGGATATTCTCAGTTAATATATACAGTGGTGCCTCGCAAGACGAAATTAATCCGTTCCGCGATTCTCTTCGTCTAGCGGTTTTTTCGTCTTGCGAAGCAAGCCCATTGACAGCTTAGCGGATTAGCGCTATTAGCGGTCTAGCGGCTTTTAGCGATCAGCTGAGAAGCGGCTTATCAGCGGAACAGCTGATAAGCGGCTTGGCGCTTAGGGAAAGGGCAGAAAAAAGCGAGAAAAAAATGCGGGAACTCGCAAGATTTTTTCGTCTTGCGAAGCAACCCCATAGAGAAATTCGTTTAGCAAAGCGCCTCCAAAAATGGAAAATCCTTTCGTCTAGCGGGTTTTTCGTCTTGCGAGGCGTTCGTCTTGCGGGGCACCACTGTACACTACCAATTTAAACAGGCTTTATAGTCATTCTCAAGACACTTGAACATTTTACTTGTATGATGTGGACCTTGGCACGCTCACTATGCTCCAGAGATGCTTCCAGGTGGATGGTGATTGTTGGATGGGGGCTATGAATAACATAGTGTACAACTAAATGTTAGGTTTTAGTGATTCTGGTCATTACCACAAGTTTTCCAGACCCTTTAGCTCTCCAACTCACCACCCTCTCTAAGCATTTTGCAATGACTCACAGATATTACTGTTCCCAAACAACCAACTGGCCAAATCTCAGGACTGCCCCTGGAAATTGGGGAGTGGGGTTGCCATGTTTGCTTTGGAAGCTAACACCACAGCAATATTTTTACCAGATCACAATCTCAAAATTCATGTTTAGGGAAAGTAAATGATTTTGTATTCATTATCCGAAATTAAGGGCAAATAAAATTCTGAAATAAAAACGCGTGTTTCTATGTAGCATTGTAGAAGTGTGTGTATTTTAAACTACATATTAAAACCTCCAGGCTGTTGTTTTAAATTGTGATTAAATGTGCACAGATGGAACATTCACATTGCATCATTTCCTAGAGAGGATCTGAAATTTTTATTTTTTTCTGTTATATTTTCATTGTAAGTTTTAATACTCCATTGTGGACTAAACTCCATTCTGAATGGTAATTGTGTTAGCAGCATATTCTGAATATTGTTTGCCTGCCAAGCAAAAGCTACAGGCCCTTCTAGCCTCTCAGATTTTTGGATTAGGTTCCCAAGAACCCCTCCCCTACAGTATTACAGTCAACAACAGGAAATAGTCTGCAGGCAGCAGCAGGGGGAAGGGGAAAGCACAAGAGACAGGTGGTCAGATTTAACTAACCTGTTACATTAGTGGAACTCCTGCTACCACAAAGGAGTTTTCCCACCTTTCCCTTTGTGTGCCCCCATGCCCCCCCAATCTGCTCTTAAGAGTCAATAGAACCCCCAGAACAGTACATGGGTAAGGCAGGAAGAGATGGTTCTGTCAGGCACACAGAAATACTTGCACATGGGGACTCTGCAATCTTCACGTGAGGCTCTTCTTTGTGTGCCTCCTCCGTGAGAGGTCTAGAGGGTAACAACACAAGTACAGGCCTTTTCTGTAGTGGCTCCCCATTTATGGAATGCTCTCCCTAGGGAGACTCACCTGGCACCTTCACTACATATATTTAGGTGCCAGGCAAAAATGTTCAAAGAAAAAATTGTCTCTCTTCAACAAGGCATTCGGCTAACATTCTACAGCTTTCTCAATGTGTTTGTGGAGTGGGGTTATTAATTTGCTTCCGTTTTATGTACAGTGGTACCTTGGGTTAAGTACTTAATTCATTCTGGAGGTCCGTTCTTAACCTGAAACTGTTCTTAACCTGAAGCACCACTTTAACTAATGGGGTCTCCTGCTGCCGCCGCACCGCCAGAGCATGATTTCTGTTCTCATCCTGAAGCAAAGTTCTTAACCCAAGGTATTATTTCTGGGTTAGCGGAGTCTGTAACCTGAAGCGTATGTAACCTGAAGTGTTTGTAACCCGAGGTACTACTATATTTTGCATTCTCATTTTGTATTTTTCTGTTGTAAACCACCCTGGTATCTTCAGATGAAGGGCAGTGTACAGATTTAATAAATAATAAAAATAATAGCACATGAGAGTGAGTGTGATATTCATCAGCACACAAGTCCATGCACCTGCAAAAGGATAACTCACACTAGCCATACTTCTGACCTAAATGCCTACTGGTTCCTTCAATCAAACAAATAATGATGCGGAAGTCCAGTTCAACTAGCCTTTCACATTCCTTTTCCAAAGTGCTTCTGGCTCATGGACTTACACTGGCAGAATTTGTGCAACTCCCGATGAAGAATAGATGAAGTCTGCTAAAAATAAGACAATGCTGTATCTCATATTTGTTGATGGAAAAAAAAATATGTCCCAGTATTAAATTAAGGATTTCTGCAACCGATTAGGTTTATAAGCATACCCCAAGCCAAAACCTCAAGTTATACTAATCTAAAGCACATTAACTATCTCCCCCCCCCCCCATTTTTTAAATTAAATTTCACTATAAACATGCAACGGTCTTTCAAACACTATAAACATCCAACCACATTAGCCATCATCTGTAAAATGTGAGCCCCCAAATAACTAATCTTTGAGGAACTCTGAAAGGCTCTGCTATTTTTGCCTCCAACCACAAACAGTTTACACTGAAGTCAGATGGCAGAAGTGAAAGTCTATATGCTATTAAAATGACCCCATTGTTTGAAAGACTTAGAACCAAACCTTAGATTTCGTTTTAAAAGACTGAATTTCCCTTTACTAAAATAGCATTAGGATTACATCCCTGCTTATCTGCAATTTCCTTCAATAGCTTACTTAAGGTTTCCCCATTGTTCTCCCATGGGGACAATTAACTTTCTTGCTTTTAATCAATCAAGTGATTCAGAAATTAAAATCAATCTGGCATTATCCCAGCACTGTTGACATTCTGGGTTTCAGATATATAGAAAATTATCTATGCTTCAAAAAGCAGACATAGCAGTTTTAGGGAGGCAATCCTATGGTAAGATCCACTGGGATGAGCAGTTTGGGTGTAGTGGCCCTCCAGTTTAGCTGCCTGATTCCCAGCTCAACTAGGCTCAACTAGCATTAAATCCCTAACCCTGGCTCAGCCAAAGATAGGCCAGACTTGCTCATCCTGACTCAGGCAGCTGAGCTGAAGCTGGCTGGACCAAGGATGGCGTAAGGCTCCAAAAGTAGGTGTTCTGAGAGCATGGCAGTCGCAGGACTAGAGAGCGGGGGACTTAGGCTGGATTCTAAGCCCATTCAGCTCAAGTCACATGACCTGGCAACCCAGTATAGAATACTACTTTGAAGCCTTGTTTGCCAGGCTTAGGCAGAGCAGCAGCAGCCACCCCTCAGCTGAATGTGGGTTGGATCTGGTCTAACTTTCTGCTGGCTTTCCTAAATGCCAGCATCTTGTGCATAGGATTGCTCCCATCATCATGGCGGGTGTAAGTTATAGATAAATTGGCTACAATTTGGAAGATTATTAAGATAGGTCTTTGTTGCTACCCATACTCTGAAATCACCTGACATCTAGCAGCATCAAACAAACAATGTCTCAGGAGAACCAGGGAAGGACCTACAATCATTTTTAGATTATTGTTGTTTGTTTGATTGATTGATTGATTGATTGATTATTACACGACCTTCACTAGCAGGTTACAACAATTTAAAATTCAAAAAAATTCAATCATTTTTTTTAATGATATTTATTTAAAATTTCCAATACAAACATACAAATACCAATACAGACAACAACAATAAAAACAAAACCAACAAACAAAGACAAAACAACAGGTATAATTTCAAATCTTATTTTCTCAACCTATTTTCCCCGACTTCCTCATACCTCCCCGTTTTGTATTCTAATTTCATTATCCAATCAGCAAATCCATTCCCTTATTTCCCAGGAGTTTTTTACTAATTCCATTCCTTTTCTTAGTCAAGGTCTCTGAAAACCACATTATTTTTAAACCCCTGTCTATCTAGCATTCATTAATCTTATAGTATTTATTAAGATAGTCTTTAAATTTCTTCCAATCTTCTTCCACTGTCTCCTTCTCCTGGTCACGGATTCTGCCCGTCATCTCCGCCAGTCCCATATAGTCTGTCATTTTCATCTGCCATTCTTCCAAAGTGGGTAGATCTGGTGTCTTCCAATACTTTGCAATAAGGATCCTTGCTGCTGTTGTGGCATACAAAAACAAAGTTCTATCCTTCTTTAACACCACATGGCTAACCATACCCAGGAGAAAGGTCTCTGGTTTCTTCAAGAAGGTATACTTAAATACCTTTTTCATTTCATTATATATCATTTCCCAGAAAGCCCTGATCCTTGGGCATGTCCACCAGAGGTGAAAGAATGTACCTTCATTTTCTTTACATTTCCAACATCTATTATCTGGTAAGTGGTAAATTTTTGCAAGCTTGACTGGGGTCATGTACCACCTATATATCATTTTCATAATATTCTCTCTCAAGGCATTACATGCCGTAAATTTCATACCGGTGGTCCACAACCTTTCCCAGTCCGCAAACATGATGTTATGACCAATATCTTGCGTCCACTTAATCATAGCTGATTTAACCATTTCATCTTGCATATTCCATTTCAACAGCAAGTTATACATTTTTGACAAATTCTTAGTATTGGATTCTAGCAATTCTGTTTCCAATTTTGACTTCTCTACCTGGAAACCAATTTTCCTATCCTGCTTGTAAACCTCCATTATTTGATAATAGTGAAGCCAATCTCGCACTTTATCTTTTAGATTCTCAAAACTCTGCAATTTCCACTTGTCACCCTCCTGTTCTAGGATTTCACAATATTTTGGCCATTTAGACTCCATGTTAAGTTTTTTCAATGCCTTTGCCTCCATTGGTGACAGCCACCTTGGAGTTTTGTTCTCCAACAAATCTTTATATTTAATCCAAACATTATACAATGCTTTCCTGACAATATGGTTTTTAAAACCTTTATGAACCTTAACCTTGTCATACCACAGATATGCATGCCACCCAAAAAGATTATTAAAACCTTCCAAATCTAAAATGTCTGTGTTCTCAAGAAGCAGCCAGTCCTTCAACCAGCAGAAAGCTGCTGATTCATAATAAAGTTTCAAGTCTGGCAGGGCAAATCCCCCCTTTCTTTTGCGTCAGTTAAAATCTTAAATTTTATTCTGGGTTTTTTGCCCTACCAGATGAATTTGGAGATATCTTGCTGCCATCTCTTAAAACACTCCATCTTGTCAACAATTTGCAATGTTTGGAACAAAAATAACATTCTAGGCAATACATTCATTTTGATAGCTGCGATTCGACCCAACAAGGAAAGCTTCAAATTTGACCAAATTTCTAGATCCTTTTTCACTTGATTCCAACATTTATCATAATTATCTTTAAATAAGTTCATATTTTTAGCTGTCATATTAATCCCCAAGTATTTTACACTCTTAACCACAATTAAACCTGTTTCATTCTGAACCTCTCCTTCTCCCAACTGTTAAATTTTTCTCTAATACCTTAGTCTTAGATTTGTTTAGTTTAAATCCTGCCACTTGACCAAACTCTTGAATTAATTCCAAAACCCTTTTGGTGCTAGATTCTGGCTCTTGTAATGTAAGTACCAAGTCGTCTGCAAATGCTCTCAGTTTATATTGTCTCGCTCCGACCTGAACCCCTTTAACCAGCTGGTCTTTTCTTATCATGTTCAGCAAAACCTCCAGGACCGAAATAAAAAGTAGTGGGGAAATTGGGCACCCCTGACGTGTCCCTTTTTCTCTTAAATTCTTCTGTAACTACGTTATTTACAATTAACTTTGCTTTTTGTTCAGAATATATTGCGCCTATACCATTTTCAAAACCTTGGCCTACCCCCATCCCATGGAGATTCTTCTTCAAAAAGGTCCAGGAAACATTGTAAAAGGCTTTCTCCGCATCCACAAATATCAGGACGGCTTTTGTATTTATATTGACTTCTAGCATTTCCATAATGTCTATTATATTCCTTACGTTGTCTGATAGATGCCTTCTCGGGAGAAAGCCTGATTGGTCCCTGTGAATCTCCCCCATCAAAACTTTTTTCAATCTCTTAGCTAAAATGTCAGCAAATATTTTGTAATCCACATTTAATAAGGAAATTGGGCGGTAGTTTTTAAGTTGAGTCTTTTCAGTCTCTGTCTTTGGTATAAGCGTAATAAAAGCCTCTTTCCACGTTTCAGGTGCTTCTTTCCCCTCCAAAATTTCATTACAGACTTCCTTCAAAGGTTGTATTGGCCAGTCTTTTAAAGTCTTATAATATTTGGAAGTCAGCCCATCAGGCCCCGGAGATTTGCCCAGTTGCATGTTTTGAATGGCACCTTCTATTTCTTGTTCAGTTATTTTCTGATTTAAAGTTACTTTACCTTCACTTGAAATTTCCTTCATCCCATTTTTCTCCAAAAATTGTTCTATATCGGTGTCTTTTTGTGGCCCTTGTGCATATAATTGTTTAAAATATCTCTGGAAGCAGCTTCTAATTTCAACTGGATTGTTGATGTTCTTTCCATCCACTTCTAAATTTGTCACTGTATTTAATTTCTGTCTCTTCTTCAATTGCCAAGCCAAAAATTTCCCACATTTATCCGCTGATTCAAACGTTTTCTGTCTCATTTGTTTGATTTTCCATTCTATTTCTTGGTTCATCAATTCCATATATTGAATTTGATATAATTTAATTTCTCTCAGGATCTCCTGCGACTTTGGTTTGGATTTTAGTTTCTTTTCTCCTTCTTTGATTTTTTCCAAAATTTTATCTTTTTTCTCATTTTGGCTTCTCTTTTTTATTGCATTTTGTTGTATCAAGAAGCCTCTCATGACCGCTTTACCTGCGTCCCAGATTACTCTTTTTTCCACTTTGGTTCTCATGTTGATCTCAAAATAGTCTTTTAATGTTTTTTGGGCCTTTTTACAGAATTCTTTATCTCTAAATAATGTGTCATTCATCCTCCATCTAAAAGTGCCAGCAGTTGTTTGGTTCATCTCCATCTTCACGGCGTTATGGTCGGAGCAAGTTTTTGGGCAGATTTCCACTTTTTTTATATTTGATGCCAGTCCTCTAGTAACCCATATTTGGTCAATTCTAGTCCAGGTCATTTTGGCTTCAGAAAAAAAAGGTTCCTTGTCTTTCAAGAGGATTTTTTATTCGTTCCGGAGGTCCGTTCTTAACCTGAAACTGGGCCTCCTGCTGCCGCCACGCAGCTGGAGCACAATTTCTGTTCTCACCCTGAAGCAAAGTTCTTAACCTGAAGCACTACTTCTGGGTTAGCGGAGTCTGTAACCTGAAGCGTATTTAACCTGAAGCGTATGTAACCTGAGGTACTACTGTATACTATTTATATGACAAAATGGATGGGAAACTATCACATTTATGTCACATGCACAATTTGCCTAGGCCACACAAGGTGCAATTTGTCTGGAGTGAAACATCTGTGCTTCTGAGAGCCAATCTGCAAGACCCTATCAAAACACTGCTAAGAGAGGCAGAAATATCACCAGTTTCAGAAGTCGGCCTTTGGTTTTTGGTTTTTTCCATTTTGGCTTGGTAGAACTTTTTGGTCATTATTCTTCCACAATCTGAACTGCATGGAAGGACAGAAGGGCCCTGAATTCAATGTAATAGCAGCAGCATGAGACGAAGGAAAAATAACAGTGAATGTGCCCTGGACTGATGAAGGAAGTTGGAGTATATGGCCAAAGCACTCACATATTTGAAGTGTTTGTCTAAACATGGAAGCTTCATGCACTAGGCAGAAGATCAGAGTAACCAGGATGACCACTCTCAAACTAAAGCTTTGTGATGGCCTGGGATTCCGATTCAGAGGACGAACCAGAGGAATCCCAGCCTGCACAGGAGTCCCCGCCTCCAGGGCCGGCTGAACTGGGGCAAGGCCTAGATGCTGAAGAGCCTGCACCTGTGGCAGAGCACCAGGAGCTGGCCCCAGGTGAAACCCTTCTGGCCCCAGAGGGGCTTGAGGACTCAGTGGCTACAGGTGAGCCTCCTCCAGGGCCCAGTAACCCTTCGGCCTCTCCTGATCTGCAGAGGCTTAGGGCAGAGAGGCGAAGGGAACTGGTTGCTCCCAGGAGGAGTGCTTGCCTTAAGGTCAGAGGAGGCGGGGCTCCTGGGGGCCGGGACCGCCCCTGGCCTTAGAAGAGGATAAAAGCCCAGTCAGCCCGGTCCCAGGTTGCGGGAGCAACGTCGTTGTTGGCTTCGGACCCTCCTGTGTTCCTGACCCCTGCTCGGCCTCCTGTTCCTGACCATCCGGTGCTCCTGTTCCCTGCTCGCTCTCCTGTTCCAGCGTTCCTGTTCCCCGCCCGGCTCTCCGCCTCGGACCTCGCCCCTCTTCGTGTGGACTCTGCTTACGCCCACGGTACCTTACCCCCGGGTCCAGCACAAGCTTTGTACTTAAGAGAACATGTATTATTTTTATATCTTGCTCTTTTCCCAAAGAGTTTAGTGCAGTGCTTTCAACTCACAACATGCCTATGTGGTGAAATAGGCAGAGAGACAGTGACTTGGGCAAGGCTTCTCCTTGGGCTTCATGGACCACAGCAACTACACAGATTGCAAAATATTTGCATATTGTGGTTGGGGATGCCAGGAGGCAGCAATTTCTAGAACCCCCTGCCTACAGACAGGTGCCTTCACTGTATTTTGGTGCCTGCCAAATACATTACCCAGATGTTTAGAAAGTTTGCACGAGTTTTAATCTTTTTTAGTCTATTGTATTTTGTTTCTATCTTTCTGTACGTTTTAAATTATGGTTGTATTTTTTTTTTTTTTTAGTGATCATTTTATTGGGGTTTTTTTTGTAAACTGCTATGATATTTTTTCTACAATCAAGTTGCATATAATATTTATTAAATAAATAAATAAATGCCTTCTGCAAACTTCCTAAAGTAATTTTTTCTTAGAATCCAAGGCAATGAGATCCCATTTCTAGTTTTGCAAGACTGGACAATGCAATCCAATAACCAAATCAAGGCAAGTTATGTCAGATATATCATTTAAAAAGCGTATGTCACACATGAGTCTAACTAACATGTTATTCGGGATCTAAACTACTTGCAAAAAGACTTCAGGAGTGTATCTATCATATGACTATGTGAGAGATAATAACACATATACCTGTACCTAATTACTAGTGTGTGTTCTAGATATCACTGCAAATCTGATCACAGAATGGATCGGAAGAAGAGAGCATTTACAGTGCTAAGAGGTGTTAAAACTCTTTCCCATAAGATGTAACTGTAGTCTGCAATTAGAGTCTAATATTGATATCAGCAGGTGTTTTCCACTTAAAACTAAAAGCCTTTATTTCAATCCATATAGTTATGGACTTTCCCCAGCACTCTGAAATAGCTTGCAATTGTAATAAAGGACCCTAACACTATCAAAAATTATGCTACACCTTTGTCACAATGCACAATGGCCTCCAAATAGTATGATTAAAGGTTAATTTCATGACCATTTCTGCCCAGATAAGCACAGGATATATTTCATATGGGTGGGAGTGTACATGTTTCTGTGGAGAAAGATCTTTCACCTGATCATGCTGAATGTGTGTGTGCACGCGTTGTTTTTTTAAAAAAATCTTTGTAGTGAGCTGGGAGAAACTGCAGACCACCAAGGGGATTGTCTTGATTGGTTTGTCGTATGCTGCCCAAGTAATGGAGCTATTACATACAATCAAATTCACTCCAATTCACAGTAGCTCACAGGAGAAAACACCCAATTTCCTTGAAACCTGAACATAAGGTAATGCAAAATCAAAACCTGAGAAGTGAAAGATGGAAGCCTTGTCCTGTGCTTTCCCTCCCAGGCGCTTTGTGTTTTATTTCAAAATAAAAGTACAATAAAACCAGAACAACATATAAGCCAACAGGTATATAGCATAAACATACAGAAGAGTATACTGAGAACCCTTTGGGGGCGGGGGGGGGGGGAGAGAAACAAAACAAAAGAAACTTCTCCTGTCTGGAATGAGAGCAGCAGCAGCAGAAACACATACACATCTAATAAATAAAATAAGGCTTAATTTTTCATCATTAAGACACACATATCAATAAACAGGGACGCGGGTAGCGCTGTAGGTTAAACCACAGAGACTAGGACTTGCCGATTACAAGGTCGGCAGTTCGAATCCCCACGACGGGGTGAGCTCCCGTTTCTCGGTCCCTGCTCCTGCCCACCTAGCAGTTTGAAAGCACACCAAAGTGCAAGTAGATAAATAGGTACCACTCTGGAGGGAAGGTAAATGGTGCTTCCGTGCGCTGCTTTGGTTCGCCAGAAGCAGCTTAGTCATGCTGGCCACATGACCCAGAGCTGTACGCCGGCTCCCTCGGCCAGTAAAGCGAGATGAGCGCCGCAATCCCAGAGTCGGCCATGACTGGACCTAATGGTCAGGGGTCCCTTTACCTTTACCTATCAATAAACAGTAAAATGGGAGAGCAAACACACACTGTGGGAACTCACCAAAAGGATAGATGAGAGAGAGGTGGCCTCCCAGATTATAAGTAATGTAAGAAAGAGAAAAGTCTCTGTCATCAGGGGCGGAGGAAGTAGTGGGCCACCCCGAGTGTCACCACTGAGGGAGGGTGACAAAATGCACTCACTATGGGGCCCGAGCCATGTGTCTCTCCTGGGAGAGATGCAATGCCTTGGGCGCGCACAGGATCCACGCTGCCCAAATGGTCCATCCGCTGCCTTCCCCCCAGCTGTAGGGTGGCTGAGTGGGAGGAGGCAGGTAGACTCCGGAGGCCCTATGGTGCACCCTGCCCTAATAATAATAATAATAATAATAATAATAATAATAATAATAAAAATAAAAAATTTTATTTATATCCCGCCCTCCCCAGCCGAAGCCGGGCTCAGGGCGGCTAACAACAATAAAACAGTACAAAAGTACAGCACAAAGAACACTCTAAAATCATTCATTATAAAATTGGCCACATGACCCAGAGCTGTACGCCAGCTCCCTTGGCCAATAAAGCAAGATGAGCGCCGCAACCCCAGAGTCGGCCACGACTGGACCTAATGGTCAGGGGTCTCTTTACCTTTACCTTTACCTTACCTTGTTATTTTATATGAGCTAGCAATATATAAATATTTTTATAGATAAATACAGCCCTGTCTCACATACAGGATGTAAAGAATGCTGTATTCATGTGAACCTTTGTTTCCATTTTGAATTACCATCAAGGAAACACAACTGCTGCATTTTCCCCCCATCGCTAACACTTTTCTCATAAAGTACATGCAGGGATGCCAGCAAGACTTTCTGGCATGCTATATCTGCATCCGCCTTCTGCCTCACTTGGAAAAGAGAATACAATTTGTGCCATATGCAAACCGGTATCTTCATTTGCAGGGGCAGTTGAAGGGATCAGAAATTAACCTGAGGCCACACGAGTTATTTTTATGATACTTTATGCTTTCATTTTTATGATGTTGCATTTTTATTGTAACTTACTATCTTGCCTGTAAGTTAGTTTGGTAGGAGCCTGTTTGGCGGGAGTGCAATTATATCCATGTCTACTCTGAAGTAAATCCTATAGTGCTTAGGAAACTAGGTGTAGGATTACAGCCTAAATAAATAAAAAACAGAGATTTCCTAATGCTTTAGTAGAAAATTCCTCAGATTCTGAGCTAGGTAGTATTTGGAACTGCGCTTCACTCTTGATCCCCTCATTTGCATAAAGACACAGAATACAACAGGCAGTAGCTACTATTCCCCTCAAATACTTAATTTTCTATTGCATTTTTTTCTTTAAGAAAAAGAAAAGTATAAAATCTAGAGAAATACACCTCCTTTCTCCTCCAGCCATTTTTTTTATTAATACCTTTTCAAGGTCTTTGAAGAACTAATTAATCTAAAGCTGCACTTGTGGAAGAGAGTTAATAGAAATTTTAATACAAACATAAAACCATAACAAGATTTTATCTTACTTCCTTTGATATGTGAAACAAACAGTTACTCCAGGAGGCTTTGAGAAACAGTTATGGAAAACCACAGGTGATAAATTAACCACAGAATGGTTCTCCTTTTGCAATAGAAACACACAGAGATTTTAAAATAATTGAACAAAAAGGCTGTGAAGGTCAAGTCAGTTTGTTCTTGCTGTCTAAGATACATGTGGAAACTTACGTGGAAAATCAGAATCACCTGCCCTGCAAAGAATATTATTTCATGTTTTCTATGTATTTCCCCCTTTATGTTAGCAAACAAGTGAATTTTAAAGTAGGCATATCTATGCTCCAAAGGAACTGTTCACACAATCTGTATGCACATAACCTACGCAGGAAGTGTGTGAGATAGGGGAAGAAAATGGGATACAACCATCTATGCTCACTAGAAAAAATGCAACCTGATCCAAATCTGTACACGACTGGACTGTTGGACCCATTTAAGGTAGGTATTGATTTTCTCTTTTTCTATTATATTGCAAAACCATATTCTTTGGTACAGTAAACAACAACAACGCACACACAGGGATACACTGGATTATAATTATTTGAATTACAGGTCACATCTGAACAAAAAACAAAAGACATTTGCCTTTTACCATCTACCGTTTCTAGATTTTGACAAAAACCAATTATTTGCTCAACTATATCAAACTATGCATTGAATATATACACACATACTTCAGAATTCATGGGTCAGTGATGGGATTGGGCCACAGTGAATCTTTACAATGCCATAATTCCTAGAGTAGGATCTATATTTTCTCTTTGCTACCCTGATATTTTTCCGCACATGTAAATCAAACAAACCCAAACCCAAGCATGTAAGGGGAAAGACAAGGTGCTGCCAATGGGAGCTTCCTTTTGAAGCCTTACAGCTGCACAGGTTTTGCCTAAATTCAGCCCCCTGTGTCCTGCAGTCTCAATATGTCTGTAATTAAAGAAAAACTAGACACGTAGCAGCACACTACAATTAAGTGTAATGTGTAGTTTAGCCATGAGAGGGCTTTCTAAAAGGATAGGCCAAAAAAACAACTTAACTGCAATCCTAGTCAGGACTACCTGAACTCAACTGAGTTTACTTCCAGAAAAGTTGGGTTAGGATTGCAGCCAAAGTCTGGATAACGAACTGGAACTTCCACGCATACAGGCAATATTTGTCAGAAATCCATAAACTGCGTACAAATTTTTTTCATGCATGGCTAAAAGGCATTTCGTTGACCACTGTGAAAAGCAGAATCCTGGTCCTTTGTGTGATCTTGCAGTTCTTATTCTATCTGTTCATTCCACAGGTAATCACTGTAGTGTGGTCATCAAAAACTATCTACAGTGGTACCTCGGGTTACAAACACTTCGGGTTACAGACTCTGCTAACCTGGAAGTAGTACCTCGGGTTAAGAACTTTACCTCATGATAAGAACAGAAATCATGTGCCAGCAGCGTGACGGCAGCAAGAGGCCCCATTAGCTAAAGTGGTACCTCAGGTTAAGAACGGTTTCAGGTTAAGAACGGACCTCTGGAATGAATTAAGTTCGTAACCAGAGGTACCACTGTATTATCCTGAAGGGTGGAATCGCCTTAGACCAAGTTCCCCGACCCCTTGAACAGCTGTCACCTAGTTTTTAATTCGTCCAAGTGTGCATGCTCATGTTTATTTTTCTTCTTGTTGTTATCTTTGATGTTAAGCAATAGCTATTCATTCTAGGTGGACAAAAACGTCACCACAGATGGAAACTAAGGCCCAAAATTGCATCACGCATCAGTAGTTAAGTACTTTAGTGGCTACAGTAAACTTACTCCATATTTAAACTACTGTAGCTGATACAGCTGAGAGCAGAAGGATCCCATTGTTTGCAGTTAATGATTTCAGATCTTAAATGGTTACATCAATATTTCATTCCAGCTGATTAAAAACAGAGCTGGAGTAACTGTTAGTGCAACAAATTCCCCAGATAATAGTTACAAGCTATGAAAGAGCAACTGTGGAATAAAGTCCAGTTAAGATTCTGAAGCTACAATTCTGTAATTCAATTTTTTTAAAATTACTACTGTACTACTGTAGTGATAAGCACTTATAGCTTCTATGAGCCAAGCTAGAAGTTATGTTAAATGCATGATCAAATTTAATCTGCATGGATTAAAAAAAATATGTGATAGATAAAAGCCTACCTTTAACAGCAACTTATGGTTGCTTTGGCTAAATTTCCACTTAAGCATACAGAGGGTGGATAAGAACACAAAATGTTTTCTGCGTCTGACAGCCCATTGCAAAATGAGAAGCATGTGAAACTCAACAGTGCAGTTAGGATGATGACATGGAGAGAGTCACAGACATAATCCCAGATATAGAAGTACATCAGTGGGAGAGAGTCCCATTAAAAATATGGGGAAGGTAACATTATTGTTACCATGTGAGATCCTCTTCAGAGGCCCCACTCTATGTGCACCCATTAAGTGAAGTGAAATGGCTGGCTACCAGGGAGAGGACCTTCTTAGTGGTAGGATGTTGGGTGTGATGTGTCCTAAGAACCTGTGTTGTTAGTGTTCTGAACCACTGTTATGTGACCCCTGTATCTGAGAGTTACCTGCTTTCATTGTTCTGTACACTGGATTTTTTTCTGCTACAAATTTCTATTTTGCCATGTTGTGCTTTTAATTGTATTTTTTAATCATTTCACGCTCACAGAGAACAAATGTTATTGGGTAGCTTTATATATATATAGTAAATAAATTAAATTAAATCTATATTTAAGTACTATCTGCTTTAGCAGGCCTATATGGGGAGAGATTGAGACAGATGATGAGCCTGAGATGCAGTAAGACGCCCCCAACAAAGTTGAAAGAATACCGCAAACAAGATTTTCTGTGACTCTGGGGATAGGATTATAAAAGATTTTCTGAAGTCACAAGGCTGGAGCAGAAAGCCTTTCTAAATTGCATTTCTTGGATTTTATGTTATTATCTTCATGGCACAGTTATTACATATTAAAGCTAATGGCTCTCTTTTGCTAGTAACCTAATATGGAATGTGATTGATATCCCTATCAGTACTTTAGAGAACTCTTTGAATTTCATAAGCAGAACTGAAGGAAGCAGGAGCAGGTGAGCAGAATATCCTTATGTGTACAACACACTAAGCCTGGGGTTTTCACTGCAGCATATAAAAATATCCTGAAACCTTACAGTACTGAAGCTTTCCAGGTTCTCCTGTTTGCAGGAAATCTGCTCCAAACACAGTTCATTTTTGTATCTAAATAGGGATCTATTTGTGAGTTATCTATAAAGTAATTTGCAAATACCCATCCCATTCTAAATGTACCATTTCCTTTCTCCTTTCCTTTCCTTTCCTTCCTTCCTCCTTTCCTTTCTCCTCTCCTTTCCTTTCCTTTCCTTTATTTGCTCACTTGCCATCAGAATTAGTTTGCAAATCACTTAGGGTGGATCTCGCTTTTTTGTTGATGTTACCTTAAAGCAACACATAAATTGATGATGCTCTAGAAAACAGTAGCAGCAACTGTACTAGCTATGTGGCCCCAAAGCTTTTAATTAATGATTGAGGCAGCCACGTGAAATAGTTCCATTAAATTCAGCAGGACCGTCCTAGTGTAAGTGCTCTATGGATTCTTAGCCTTTGTATTGTTTGGAAATTTGCTACCCTTCAGATCTTAATGCACACCTGATCCCACTTCACAACCACCTGTTAATGAATCATCTTGATTAAACGAAAGTCTGGTGTTTTGTTTTGTTTTTGAAAAAATATTGACTGTGTTCATTTCATGACTATTGAAACAGGGCAAAGGAGTGGTTGTAAACATTGCTTTAAAGGGAATTTTTAAATGGCAAAGTGCTTCCTTAGGAAACAGCAAACCCAAGTTTTACTAGGAAAAAAGAAAGAAAGAAGATATATTCAGTATTGCACACATACATGCATGCAACACAACCCATGCTGGGCCTCATAAAATACAGCCTGTAACCTTCCGTTCACATAGCCAGAGCAATCCAGTGACAATAAACAGCATCCTACCAAACACAACCTCCATCAGTTAACGAACACAGAAAGCAAAAATCTGTCAGGCTATCTGGTTGTTGTCACACTGTTTTGCGGTGCAATGGTTTCGAGGGGAAACAGATAATTTGCAGACTGAATGTCTCCTGTACAATGGGTGTCTGACAGTGAAGGGAGATTTTCCACAGAGAAATTGCAGTGCATTGAAACAACCTGAGGGCTTGTCTAGACTTGGGAAATTTGCACTGATGGTGATGTCTACATCAATTCAGAGGCACCATGTGCTCTTCAAGACGCTCCTGACAATGCGCTGTTCCTACAGGTACAAAATAGCTTACATACAGCGTAATGACATGATCATAATATCAAGAAATGGGGAGGATTTTGCTGTTCTAGAAAATGCTATTAACTCACGTCTGAGACAGGGCAGTCCAACACAGGCAGGTAAGGGCCAACCCGTGGCAGTACACCAGCTCCAGAGTGGGCCTATTGTCAGAGGAGTCACAGAAAACAGGACGGCTTTGACTTCTCTCAATCTGCCCCCAACATGCCATGCACACACTTGCTTTTCCCCTCTGCCACCATTGGAGCACTGATGGCAGAGCAAGGAAAGCTGCAGAGGTTACCTTGGTCACAAAAAAAGGCCTCTGGGGTGAACCCACAGAGAGCCAGGTCCACAAAATCCTGTGCCCTCAGATATGTCCTCATATAGGGTTGCCATATTTCAAAAAGTGTAAATACAGACACCAAAGTTACTGAGTTTTGCCCAATGTTGTTGAGCTTTTTCTTGCAAAACTCAAAAATAATTGAAGTTTTTGAGCTATTGTAAAAGAAAATTCACCAAAATCTAGAGTGCCGACATTGGTTGCCATACGTCTGGATTTTCCTGGACATTTAAGCTATTTCGGCCTAGACGCTGTTTATAACAGCCAAAACCCGGCTATATCCAGGAAATTCCAGACATATGGCAGCCCTACCTCACAAGCACCTAGGGATTGGAAAAAAAGACCTGACTGGGGAGCATGGCATGCTTATGACACACAACCCCGGGCTGCTCAATAGCTGGGGCAACTTGGCATACTCAGCTCAGAGTTCTTTATTTTTCAAATGTATTTCTCTTGTACTTTGTTATGGTTGGTGGGTCTGAGGGGTCTAGGAAAAATAAATTCTACAGTATTATGGAACAAAGAATAAGTGTGCTTCTCCATAAAGCTACACACACACACACACACACACACACACACTTTAGATGTCTTTCCACCCCCCTATACCAAAAGTAAATCAGTGCTTACTGTATTAAGGAAGTTTTAATAGTATCTGTGAGTTTTCTAGTGTAAAGACGTATGCACCAAAATGAGTTGCTCCTAATCTTCTGCTGTGAGCTATAGCACAGTAAAATTACTTGGCAGAAAATAGGAAGAAATGAACACTGAATGATACCATATGATGGAAATGAAAGGACATGTTGATTGATGTGTGATACAGAAAAGGGGACTGATGACATGAAATGAACAATACAGACAAATTGTTCCCCTCAGATCTGTGATTGGCAGGGACTAAAAAATGCAATCTCTGTGGCAGTAAATTGTGAAATTACAACACTTTAATTCAGACTTTTTTCTCCCTTTGTCACTTCTTTTTTTGACAGAAATGTAAAGGTGCTGCTTTTTTCTGTTTTGAGCTTGCCTCTCCATGTTACATTAAATTCAGCAGTTCTTTCTATGGAGTTGCTTCTGAGCTTCTGTTCTGAGGCTTCAAAGGAAGCTCTTACAGTTAATTCAGGCAGCCTGCCAAAACTATGCAGCTCTGAACAAAGTTTTTAATACTCCCGCTTTGGAAGTACATACACATTTTATTTTTTCAACTTAACTTTCCTAACGTCATTGATTCTTAAGTGTGTATAAAGGTAAAGAGACCCCTGACCATTAGGTCCAGTCGTGGACGACTCTGGGGTTGCGGCGCTCATCTCGCTTTATTGGCCGAGGGAGCCGGCGTACAGCTTCCAGGTCATGTGGCCAGCATGACTAAGCTGCTTCTGGCGAACCAGAGCAGCACACGGAAATGCCGTTTACCTTCCCGCCGGAGTGGTACCTTTTTATCTACTTGCACTGGCATGCTTTCGAACTGCTAGGTTGGCAGGAGCAGGGACCGAGCAACGGGAACTCACCCCGTTGTGGGGATTCGAACTGCCGACCTTCTAATCGGCAAGTCCTAGGCTCTGTGGCTTAACCTACAGTGCTACCCGCGTCCCTGTTTATTGATATGTGTGTCTTAATAATGAAAATTTAACATTTCCAGAACCTTGGCCCTTCCTGATATTAGCTGGGGAGCTGTTGCAGAGCTGTCCTAACCACACAGCTAAGTAACATCCCCATATATAGGTCATGTGGTAGAGCTCACGTCATGACTCCTTCCCATTAGGTGTGAAGCTGTTGTAGGAAGGAATGACAGAATCCTACATCACCTCAGAGATTTTCTGAGCAATTGGGAAAGAGTGGGGCAGCAGCTTCCACAACAACGCTAAAGATAACATGATGTTTGGCACACAAGACCAAAATCTGATGTTATGGGTTAGGTTGTAAGGAGGTTAAAGTATTTGATTACTTTATGGTGTCTAAAATAATGAGCTATGGCTTGTTCTGAGGCTTCCAAAACAGATTTGGGGAGAAAGGAATCATTTCCATATAACAACTGTTTTTTCTGGGTCTTGGCCATAGTGTCACTATACAATGTTTATACCTTTGGAACACTGGTATTTTTTAGCCTATAACCTTTGATTACAACTCAGAAATTTCGGGAACTGGGGAGAGAATTGTGCCCTTTTCATATTATGAAATTTCCAACCCCTCTTCTGCAAAGCAGGACTGTCTTGACCTTCATCTGGTCTTGTGCGTGAATTAGTATTAAGTATAATTCACTAATCCCTGCTGTGACCACAAAGAGCCCACAGGTTGAAGATTATTTCATGTAGGAGCCATGTGTTCGCCATCATAGACAGAGACAGTGCTGTATTTGAAGGTGACCTCTATCTGAAGGACAGTTTGGTCCAAGTCAAGATTTAGGATAAAAAGCCATAATAGAGAGCACAGACCTTTAGCACCCTCTTCTGCAAATCAATCAAAGTTGCCACAAAACTAAGGTAAAAGTTAACACCCATATTTAAACCAACTGTGGATGACCCTGAAAAAGTGGACTCAAGTCCACAATAGCTTATTCCAAAATTTCTTAGTCTTTATGACACTTTGCTGTTTTCATAGCAGACTAGCCCAACTGTCCCCTCTGAATATTCACCACAGGGGATGAACTTCACCAAGTTCTCTGTGGCTTTCCATATCCTAAGATTTCTTGCATTTCTCTCTCTCTCTCTCTTAAATGGTATTTTAAAGATAAATGAACATTGGCAACATTCAGTTATTTTTCTCCAGAAATATCCCCAATAGCAATTCAACAAACATACTCTTATCATACATAGTTCTGTTTGTAGGTAGCGTGAGCTGAGAATATCGAAGTGATAAATGATAAAAGAGATTTTGGAATGAGGAAAATTTATCTTTTTGACAGCTGAGTTAAGATAGAGGCTGCTAAAGTCTCCTCCAGTTGTATGTTAGTACTGCATTTTCTGAAATAGTGTTCAAGGTTAGATCTACTGAAAAATATACAACTGACTTACCTAAAGTTTCACACAAGAAATCTAGACAAAAGTAACAGGATTGCAAAGTTTGTGTGTGGGAGTGTGTAGGATAGAGAGAAAACTACAAACTGGTTTTAACACACATGTGTCATGCAGACACCACATTGTATATATCATATTCCTAACTGATTAAAAAATTTCCAGTACATTATTATCTCACACATGCAGTGTTTTCTGGGGGGGGGGGGGGATGCAAGGATACACATACCCCTATAAAATTTTGTGAATCTAAGTGTGGCCTCATTGAGAGGCAGTATTTCAATATGAGTAAGAAAATGAGAATACCCCTAAACATATTTTTTTAAAGAAAAAAGCACTGCACACGTGATTATATTTGGATGAACTTCCAAAGATTTATTGTTTCTAGTCAGATGAAGTTATTCCAGATAAGGTTAGAAACAGATTCACAGTAATACTAGTTGATCATGGTCATGGCTCCATTGTGTTCTCCAGCCAAAGGAGAACTTAACAGGAGCTTAACAGGATTTCCTCTCGAGTTTTCATTATCTTGCCTGTTTGGACATTTGTCTACCTAGGGTACACTGAGCAATTTAACATATTTTTCCACTGCTTACAACATGGACTGAAGCCTGAATTTGTGGAGAGTCGATATTGAAACATACCTACTATGTAATGTATCCCAGGTCTAAATTGTGTACTTTATTTGAAATCACACAAAGCTAGATAGACAATTGTACTGGTTCAAATATATGTTTTCTATTTCAATTCTCCTCTGCATGGCTGTTGTTCCCTCGTGGCTTGCATTCAGAGGCAGTGATTCCTGGTCATATATTCACTGTGATGGTATCAGACAGACAGTGCTGGCTAGTGCCTCTTGGGACTGGTGGTCCAGAAGACACAGAGGCCAATCAGAGGTGGAGTCTGAACCAATGACCGGCAAAGCCAACTAATTCTAGTGTTGCCCCCATCTTCCTCCCTGCTCAGTTCTACAAGGAGGCTAAGGAGGAGGAATCTGACACACACATAGCTAACCCCTGGGTGGGTTGTAAGAAAACAGGCAGGTGGGGGCTGGTGGAGTGCCAAATGGGGTTGGTGAGGCACTTGCCCTAATGGACCAGCCTTCCCTGAAGACGCATTGATGTATTTCCACCATTACAAAAAAGACAAGGCTAACCTGCAGTGGAAATGCAGGACCCCTTTTGTTTCTGTAATGTGTGAAAATGTCTTGCAGGATCTGTTGCACTTTTGTGGATCTTCTTCCCAGTGGACATTGCTAAAATACAGGCATAAGCCTTTCCTAGAAACTTCTTGTTTAGGCTACGGAGAATATGCTGCAGTAAGAGCATTGAGGAAGAGGTTTCCTTTGCACATAATTTACTGTTTCTAACATAGATGTGGGATGAGTGATTCTAATCACTGAATTTCATTAGCTATCAGAATAATGGCTGCAAACAAGAAGAATGTTTATTAGCATCCAGCAGAAAAGCCAAAAGGTTCACCACAGATGTAATCACAAAACTGCATTAACAAAAGATTAGTTAACAATGAGGCCTGCTGTGGTTTAAAAGATGGAGATTGTTGCCACAGAATCTGGAAGACTAGCTCAGATTTTCCATGGTTTGTAGAGTTAGAGCTACCATGTGGTGTGTTCTTTAAGGTGCCATCACACTGAATATGTTCATTAAAAAGCCAGCTTTTTGAAGCTGTGAGGTTTTTTGAAGTGTGCAGTAGAATACAACTTTTTTTTTTTTTTGAAGAGGGGATATAGTGGGGTTGGTTTGGGTTTGGGGGTTTTTTCTTGCAAAATTTTGCCAACAGCAAAAGTAAAGGAACACAATTATATGTCACATCAAAAAGTGCCCAACGTGAAAGAGTTGGAGTAAAGATTGACAGTAACTTTTGTATCTGGGCTCTTAATTATTTTAAATCAGAATCCTCCCTCCTTGTGTAATTGTTAGTATTGTTGAGTTTCGAAAACACAGACTGCTACTTATTGGCGGTGGTCCCATTTCTTGCCTGACATTTCAGTCAGAAACGCAGCAGAGCAGGTGGGGCTTGGGAGAGGGCCAGCTGCTAATCACTCTCCAAAACAAAATTTTCATTTAGGCGTTTTACGTTTTCCAGGCATTGACCTGCTCATTTTTCAGGCATTTCAGAGTGCGAGCACTTTGATCACATTCCAACCCAAACACGATTGTTTACATACAGTATGGCAGCGTACAATTTGTTAAACCTTGATCTGGATTTTGATTTTTTTTTTCAGACACTAGCTGCATACTTCACAAGCTGTGCAGTTTACACCTGAGGCTCTTCTGGCTCAGAAATGCTGGGGTTTCTTTTTCTTTCTTTCTTTCAGGTAAACATTCATTCGCATTCTCTTCAATAGAAGTCTTAGTAATAGCCTCTCCAGAGGTTAAGAAGTGCAGGGAGATGATTGGCACGAGTGACTTGTAAGAGGCATTTCCAATGCTGCAGATAAAGGGGGAAGCAGACTCACTGCCTGCTGTTTGTAAAGCTGTATTGAAACATCATTTCCCCCCCCCCCCTTTAATTATATGAAATGTTCACTTAGCCCAGGTCTCAAGGGAAAGGCAATTGCTTCATATGAAAAGAGCTTAGGGAAAGCCAACACTTCTCCTGTTCTGTTCTGTATGTTTGCATGCATCATAAGGCGACCCCAAACTTGTTATGTGTTGAAATTAACACTACAGTGCTTCAACGGTAGAAAACTCACCAGCATGGTCAAGATGAGTCCTTAGACCAGGATTACAGAAGAAAAGAAGCATTACTGGAAAAATCGGACTTCTGCTTTAAGAGGCAATCAGTCTGTATGCCAGGTTTGGTTACTCCCACAGCAGAGAAGTGTGTGGAGGAATAATACCCTGGGCTGCCTCCTTATTAGTGACTTATAGCACTAATATTAATTGGTTTCCCAAAATTCTTAACAAAATTTAAAAAAGAAAGTTGGGAAAAACACCCTTCTCAGTCGCTGACACTGCTATTAGTGGCGATGCTAAAAATGGTGGTGATCAGAAATGATCTTTTCCACTTTTCTTTTTAAAATAATGTTATACAGTGGTACCTTGGGTTAAGTGCTTAATTCATTCCGGAGGTCTGGACTTAACCTGAAACTGTTCTTAACCTGAAGCACCACTTTAGCTAATGGGGCCTCCCGCTGCTGCCGCGCCGTCGGAGCACGATTTCTGTTCTTATCCTGAAGCAAAGTTCTTAACCTGAAACACTATTTCTGGGTTAGCAGAGTCTGTAACCTGAAGCGTATGTAACCTGAAGCTTATGTAACCCGAGGTACCACAATACAGTGGCACCTCTGGTTAAGAACTTAATTCATTCTGGAGGTCCGTTCTTAACCTGAAACAATTCTTAACCTGCAGTGCCACTTTAGCTAATGGGGCCTCCCACTGCCGCAGCGCCACCGCCACACGATTTCTGTTCTCATCCTGAAGCAAAGTTCTTAACCCGAGGTACTATTTCTGGGTTAGCAGAGTCTGTAACCCGAGGTACCACTGTAGTGTAATACATGTGTGGAGTCAGAGCCAATTACAGGTGGAGCCACCTGATTCTAGGTTTGCCCCCATCCTCCTAACCTGCTGAATTCTTTAACAGCAACACTCAGATTAAGGAAGAGGAAGCTGGCAGCCAGTGCCATCCCCCCTGGAAGGCAGGTAGATGAGGGCTGGCTGACAGACTGAGGATGGTGGGGCATTCGCCCTAATGGACCACTCTCTGCTGGATATAACATCCTTCCACTTAATTGATATAGATATATCCCAAATAGGTTTTTAGCAGTCCTTAAAAGATAATTAAAATGAATAAAGTGATAAAAGATCACAATGGAAAAGGGTTATAATGAATGTGTGCTGAGCTGTGGTAGATTCACCTCTTTGATACTTCCTTGTACATGTTGAACCCCCATTCCTTTAAAAAGATAGATGAGCAGAGCTAAAAGCATCTGTAATTGTGGAGATTGTGCTGATCATATAAAGAAGAAGAAAAGTGGGCTTTTCTATGGTCTGTGAAAAGACAGAACTACAGGGAAAATGCAGGATGATGGTATTGTATGGATGCTCTGAAAAATGTAAGGGAACAAAGCATGGAAATTACACACTAAATGCCTAGTGTGGAAAAACTCTGCAGAAGAAGGCACTCAAAGTTCTCTGACCTGAGATTTAAGTCTGCACTCATTTCACGCCACCACACGAGAGAGTGGCAGGCATAGTCCATGGTGATCATTATGGTTGTCATAGTAATAAACCTACTATACTCCACCACATTTGCCATTATTTGCTAACCTCATGGAAGTCACTGTGGACAGTGCCAAAAACTGTTCAGACTAAAGAATACTGAAAGTGTTTAAAGACAGATACGTTTCTGGCATCCATCCAAAATGACTAAGCCGTGGCATTATTCAAATCAAAGCTTACCTGTGTCATATTTTAGACATCTGTCTACTTATTCCTATGAGTTCTAGCTGCGAGTTTGTTGCTCATGTGTGACTTATGGGTTTAAAGGAATATACAAATAAAGGGAAATCAAAGCAGTCTATTACAGAGTTTAAAGGAAGCGTTACTGAATAGCATAATAATAGCACAGTATTTATATAGCTTAGGGAGGGGGAGACAGTGGATTGGGATCTACTAGTGGATCTCTGGGTTATTTACAGTGGATCAGCAAGGGTTTCTTATTTCCATTTGTTTAACAACAACAACACACCTTTCCCCAGCTAGTTGTTAAGATGGTGAGGCATTTTGTCTGGCAGTATCTCCAGGTGCCCCTAAATTCATGCAAGTAGTGTCTGGTCAAGTGTGACAGACATGACATCGGCATTTATTTACCAGTGCTGAATACTATGAAGAGTGTTGCGGAGAGAATGAAAAACCTCTGCAATTCTACAGTAAAAGAAGCAAACCTAAATGGAGAAATGAACATGGAAATAGAAACTGTTCTAGTGTGTGTTAAACTCACTTTAAAAAACTTGGGAATCCCACATAGGCAGGCTCTCAAAAGTCTACTCAAGAAGGAGACCCTCAAACTATGGCTGAGGCAAGCACAGACATTAAGCGGTTTCTCCAGTTACTCTCAGGGCAACAAGTGAATCCCACAAAAGCACCATGTAGTAAGTGACCCCTTTTGGCCTGTTCTTCGAGTGACACATTTGCCACTCTAGAGAGCAGGGTATGAAGAGGAAATAATATATTAGTCCGGGATCGCCATATCCTTTATGTAAAAGCAAATTTCAGCATTTCCACATATCAGTGTTTTTGGACCAACATTCTTAGGGCCAAATTGGACACAATTGGGAGGTTATTGCTGTTAATTAAATTTTTCTTTTTTGTATCTTTATTTTATATGCTGTTATGGATTTTGTTCATGTGAAAATTGTTGGTTGTTTGCTTTTGGATGGTGGTGCTGTGGTGTAAACCACTGAGCCTCTTGGGCTTGCTGATCAGAAGGTCGGGGGTTCGAATCCCCGCAATGGGATGAGCTCTCAATTGCCCTGTCCCAGCTCCTGCCAACCTAGCAGTTCGAAAACATGCTAGTGCAAGTAGATAAATAAGTACCGCTCCAGCAGGAAGGGAAACAGCACTCTGGTTTCTGTCATGGTGTTCCACTGCACCAGAAGCAGTTTAGTCATGCTGGCCACATGGCCCAGAAAGCTGTCTGTGGACAAATGCCGGCACCCTCAGCCTGAAAGCAAGATGAGCACCGCAGCCCGACAGTTGCCTTTGACTGGACTTAACCATCCAGGAGTCCTTTACTTTACCTTTATTGTTTATAATTATGTTTCTTTTATGATGTAAGCTACCTTGAGCTTTGCTTTAACGACGAAAAGGCATCATACAAATAAAATTATGTTGTATAAGTATGAGAAATGACTGTGAAAGCAGTTCAGCTCTGGAACGGAATTCCTACTTTCAGAATGACACACAGAGACACCCTGTTCTTTAATTCCAACTGTATACATTTTGCATGCAGCCCCTTGGTAGATCTTTGGGTTTCTAGAAAAAGAAAACAGGAGATCCAACTAGCCTGGAGTCTCTCCGCACTAATACAGCTCATTTCAAACGCTTAGAATACTTCAAGTGCATTTTTTTCAGCAGTCCTTACAAGAGTCCTGTATGGTAAGCTAGAATTTTTATTTTCTTGCTACAAATAGGGTGACCACTGATTCTACATTCAAAACGAAGAACTGCATCACATACACCAAAAAACAGGACATAAAAAGGTCCTAGATTTATATTATATTGGCATGTGCTAATTTATATGTATAGGTGCAAATTTAGAAATAGCTACTATAATTTGATTATAAATACATCTCACCATATCAGGGGAGCATATGACCAGATGTCCTGGGTACCTGCTTAGTCTGGTGCCCAGGTGCTCTTGCCAATGGGCAGCTGCTCTCCTTTCTCATAGTTCTTTGCCTTTAAACTGGACTTAGAACAGAGAGCGCTTCAAACAGAGAATTGTCCTCTGTAAAGTGTGGCTTCCCTAATTGCAAAAGCGGGTCAGAGGCTTTGTAAGTTTGTGGCTCAGTTGCCATTTGGACTCGGGACTCCCCAGCTCACCCTTGTCATATACAAATGTATCCAAATGCTACTGATTTAGTGGCTGGCTAATTGGTTTAAAGGGAGAGGTGAGTAATCAACTAAAAATGTTTTAATTGGTGGACAGCATTGCACAAGAGATGCCCGTTTCCAGAAAGAAACAAGTTTGCTTGTGAACATATGAAACATCCACCTCTGCTATCTACTGCTGGCTCAAATATAGAATTGCAACATGGCCTTGGGCAAATCACTTAACATAATCTTTGCTTCAGATAGTTGTCTGTAAAATGACATAACTGTGCTTCCATACCTCACAGGGATATGGGGAAGGTGCATGGGGGGGGGGGAGGAGATAAGAGTAGACTAATGATTGCCAGATGCTCAGATGTTTCACTGATGAGGACCATGCAAGGACTCTGATCAAAGGAGGAGCCATTTAAAAAGGTCACTTTTGAGAGACTTTATTAACATCTTGGGTAGGCAATTAGTCCTCCTCTTAACTGGAACTTGTGCTTTGTTTTCTCGACCCCACCCCCTTCTCAACGTAATCTTGCCTGCTTGCACAGTATACAAATATTAATTTCTTATTGAAGTGGCCCCAGGAGGGAGCCTTCACAATAGCCCACTTCATTTAAAATTGGAAGAAAGGGCTTCTGTATGAATTTAAGTTTTCAAGTGTTTTCTGAAAATGTACACAAGTTTAATTTAGGACACACACAATCACACAAACATAGTCATTGGAAAGAAAGGCAACGCAGACTTCATCGGTCTGGGCATAAGACACCAATTAAGACTGGCTAGGAGGCACACTGCTGGTTAGAAAACACACAGGGTTGTAACACAACATGCCTTTATTCTGCTATAAACACTTAAGCAGGCAGTTATCACAAGACACAGCAAAGAGGCTCCCCTGCTGAGCTGACTAGTTACCATTCATCCCTACCAGCGAACCTGATGAATTAACCACTAAATAAATGTGTGCCTAACCCCACCCATCTCTTTTCTCTGGCAACCCCCTGTACCAAATGGCTGGAAGTGACCCAAGACAGATCTAATGAGGCAATGGCTCCAGAATCAAGGCTAAATCAGTTTGCACTCAGGATTAATTGTGTCCTTTTGTGAATTAATGGGTGGGGTGGGGGATTCAACAGAGCAAGAGGTCCAGCTGACCTAGACCTCTCTCAGGTCAACCAGAAGGGAACAAGATCAGAATCACATTGTCTTCCGGTCAACCCAGAACTGACCTGGTCATCTGGGGCCATTTAAAACAGCATGTTGATGTGTTACAAGACCCCTGTCGGAACAGCTCCAGAATAAGCAACTAGTCAGGTTACAGCAAGGTCAACTGGACCTACGCGCGTCGCCTGCATGCTGAGATGAAAAGAAACACTCTGGGAACACCTGTTTTAATTATTTGGCATTTTGTACCAAAGGCCATGCATTTTAAAAAATCAGATTCATCTAAACCAGAAGTTAAAAAAACAAACTTATTTATGGATACAGTATTGTATACTATTTGGAACCAAAACAACAAGCTGAGGTTCAGCAGAACATAACCGAGTACATATACATTTTCTATTTGCTATCTTCATCATTAATGCTGCCCAGCCCTTTGGCCTACTGCAATTCTTAATAAGATGCACTGGTGAGAGTTTTGTTAACTGGAATGACAGTGAAACAGTTCTCATTTTATCTTAGCACTTCTGTTGCTTTAACCTTACTTTCAAATCCTGTAAATCAATGTTTCTCATCCTAGAACTGGAGGGTTGCTTGTCAGCCATCTGGTCCAAACTCTGCAAGAAACTGGAGCATTTTCAACAGACGGCTGTCCAGTCTGAGTGTCGACCTCCAGTGAGGTAGAGTCCTACACATACTAGAGAGGAAATACCACTGAACTCAGGGCAAGACATAGGGTTACACCACAAAGGTCTCCCCATACTGAGTAACTGGAATATATAAAGACAGGTGAGAATCAGCCTGAGTGCACAGAGTTGTGCCATGCTACTTGAGGGGGAAAAAATCATAACCCATAGATTCAAAATGGGTATAACCACTTAGGGAACGAGATCTTTAAGTTATAATAGAAGGCTCACTGAAAACAACTGCTCAGCATGCCACTACAGTGAAAAAAATCCATTTTAGTGTTAAGCATGATCAGAAATAGGAATGAGAAGAAAACAGCAAGTGCCATAACCTATTAGATATACCAATGGTGGTGTATGAACTTTTGTGGTACAATGCACAATTCTGACTGCAACATCTTTGTAAAAATAACATTTTTAAGTGGGGGAAGAGATACAGTATTATCCCCAGGAATAAAGAATTAAGAAGCCTTTTATTTTTGTATTTTGTAAAGGCAACTAAGGGATGACATGATAAGAGGTTTGTAACATTTTTAAATGTATGTCAGTATATGCCAGCCTTTCCTCAAGGAGCTCATGGTAGTGTACATGTTCTTCCTACTCATTTTCATCCACACAACCCTGTGAACTTGGTTCAGCTAGGAGACTGACTAGTCTAAAAACTAGTGAGCATCATTGCTCAGTGCAGTTATCAACCCAGTCTCCTTTATCTCATTCCAATATTCTAACCACTACATTTTGATATTTGAGAAGAGAATGAATGGTGGGGAAATTACTGATTGGTAGTTTAAACTACTTGGGCTTGCTGATCAGAAGGTTGGCAGTTCGAATCTCCACAATGGGGTGAACTCCCATTGCTCTGTCCCAGCTTCTGCCAACCTAGCAGTTTGAAAGCACACCAGTGCATGTAGATAAATAGGTACTGCTAAAGTGGGAAGGTAAACGGCATTTCCATGTGCTCTAGCACTCGTCACGGTGTCCCGTTGCACCAAAAGGTCTAGTCATGCTGGCCACATGACCCAGAAAGCTGTCTGTAGACAAACACCAGCTCCCTTGGCCTGAAAAGCAAGATGAGCCTGGAGAGCCTCATTCCTCCAATCGGGAGGCGAAGAAAACAGAGGGATTCTCCTAGAATGGTAGAGTTGGAAGGGACCCCTGAGCATCATGTAGTCCAACCCCGCTGCAACACAGGAATAGGCGGGGGGATCGAACCTCATCGAACCTTTGACTGGACTTAACCGTCCAGGGGTACTTTACCCTTTTACTTTTTTTACAGAACTTCTTTATATGAATAATGAATGAATGATTCGATATATTTGTAACCTAGCAATAACTTATTGCTCTAGGATATTATTATGGCTAATTTCAGTTGGCTATAAACTCTGCTTAGAGAGAGTTCTATCTAGAAGGCCATGTTTGAATTAGAGCGCTGAATGACAGGAAGGCAATTGTGATGTTCTTACTCTTCATACGGCCTTCCCTCTATACCCGCTTCATCATTCATTTCCCTTTTAGTAGTTATGTCTCCAGGTGCACGCCCAGGAATGTTTCGTTTAACTGCTCCTCACTAGCCCCTTATGCAATATATCATTAAAAATCAGGTAGCTTCCAACTAGGACTGTTGTGTCCAACTCCACATAATCACATGTGCTCAAATACAATGTTCATGAAACACAGTTATAAATCACTCACTCAGTTTACCATAGCTAAGGTTTTAAACATGGTCTTTATCTGGAAGCGTACCGTTTCCCTCGACTGGCACAGAACCAATGCCTTTTCATTGGAACAAAATGGTTTTGTACATAAGTGAAGTGTGCGTGAGCGTGTCTGTGTGTGCTCATACACTCACAGATGGCTCACATACACCAACTCTCTCAGGCAACTATCAAAGGACAATATATTATAGAAACCTCTTTGGAAAATAACATTGCAAGTTTAACATACTAAATTTTGAATTATATTTCCCAAGCATAGTCATGTTTTTAGAGTGGGGGAGGAACCCATCTAGTGCTATTTTTCTAGAAAGAAAGGTGCCAGAAATCACCATGAACTCCTCCCTTGTTCTCTTATAATGCAATGGTGTCCACCTGAGAAGTGCTAGAACTGAGTTCCGGCGAGTTCCGGATGGAAAAAAAGCCTTGATCCCATCTAAATAAATTAAAACCAATGTACCGTAATTCCACAGAATACAAAATGGAAACACAAACAGGCTACACTAAATCAATTTTTCTTGGCTGCAGCAGTCTAGCTTTAGCCATTTAGTTAATCTTCATAAACAAGTAACTCATTCAAAAGAAAATAAATTAAATGTTCTGCCTTGAGGAATGGTTTTATATCAAATCTTTTGTAGTTACGATGTCATAATGTAAACTCTGCTAATGTGGCTTCTCTTTTGTCTTCTGGAACATCTTGAAAACGATTTGGTGGAAGAACGGAAAAGACTAATTTTTTATTAAATGAAACAATTTGAAAAGCAAAACAATTTCTGTAACACTGTTACAACACAAGGAGAAACAAAACAAAAAACAAGCATATATTCTGGAAGGAAATGCTTCTTTTGCAAAAGAAAAACACTTCTTTTTGCAAAGTTTCTGGACCATATGTCATAGTGCTACTGTAAAAACAACAAGAAATCATTCTGGGAGCATTATGTAAATGGACAGAACTCGCATTGTACTGATAAGACATTGCTGGGTGGGAAATGTTATTTTTAAGTGAAAAGGCATGTGTAAAATGGAAACAAGTTATACATTAACTGGTGCCAGCTTTAAACCTGTACAGTGGTACCTTGGGTTAAGTACTTTATTCGTTCTGGAGGTCCGTATTAAATCTGAAACTGTTCTTAACCTGAAGCACCACTTTAACTAATGGGGTCTCCTGCTGCCGCCGCACCGCCAGAGCATGATTTCTGTTCTCATCCTGAAGCAAAGTTCTTAACCCAAGGTATTATTTCTGGGTTAGCAGAGTCTGTAACCTGAAGCGTATGTAACCTGAAGTGTTTGTAACCTGAGGTACTATTATATTTTGCATTCTCATTTTGTATTTTTCTGTTGTAAACCACCCTGGTATCTTCGGATGAAGGGCAGTGTACAGATTTAATAAATAATAAAAATAATAGCACATGAGAGTGAGTGTGATATTCATCAGCACATAAGTCCATGTACCTGCAAAAGGATAACTCACACTAGCCATACTTCTGACCTAAATGCCTACTGGTTCCTTCAATCAAACAAATAATGATGGAGTGGGGTTATTAATTTGCTTTCGTTTTATGTACAGTGGTACCTTGGGTTAAATACTTAATTCATTCTGGAGGTCCGTTCTTAACCTGAAACTGTTCTTAACCTGAAGCACCACTTTAGCTAATGGGGCCTCCTGCTGCTGCCGCGCCGCCAGAGCACGATTTCTGTTCTCAACCTGAAGCAAAGTTCTTAAGCTGATGCACTATTTCTGGGTTAGCGGAGTATGTAACCTGAAGCATATGTAACAGAGGTACCACTGTATTAATAAATAATAAATAACAAATAAGCACTGTATAGTAAAACAAATCTGGGTAAGATTCATTTAAGCCTGGAGCAGTCTGAGGCCCTGGACATTCCCAAACATGCACAAGGCAGTATTGCGGACAGTGTAGTTCCCAAAATGCCCAGCATCAACAAGGAAATGCCAATAACAACAATCTGAGCGCAAATAAGTTTTATATTGTGATAGTGGGGGAAACTGTGATCAGATGACCTGTGTGCTTGCTCCACTGACCGTCTAGGTTGATGCGTAATTTTGAGACATCTGCTCTCCCCTCTATCTTTAAACCAGACGTGGGTTGAACAGTCCTTCAAGTAAAGTTCTGGCTTATCTAAAGTAGGACACATTGTTACCCTGAGGCACTGGCAGCTCAGTGCCATGAGAACTACACCTCCTGTGATATTTAACTGTTCTGCTCACAAAGCGTATCTGCAGGATCTCCTGGTCCAGTATAATTTTGTGGCTTTCAAGCTATAAATGGATTGCTTTTTGCCAATTCCAGTGCTTCATTGTCAGCGGTTGTCACTGGTGTATTTGTGGTTGCTTCCACACAGCTCCAATGTATGTCTTGTGGTTCGGGCAGATTGTGTGTTTACAAACCATGACAGTCATGCCCGGTGCATGAATAAGATGGATGAATAGAGAGGAGGTGAAACTTTCCACATTACAGTGGTACCTCGAGTTAAATACTTAATTCGTTCCAGAGGTCCGTTCTTAACCTGAAACTGTTCTTAACCTGAAGCACTACTTTAGCTAATGGGGCCTCCTGCTGCTGCAGCGCCGCCGGAGCACGAATTCTGTTCTCATCCTGAAGCAAAGTTCTTAACCTGAAGCACTATTTCTGGGTTAGCGGAGTGTAACCTGAATCGTATGTAACCTGAAGCGTATGTAACCTGAGGTACCACTGTATAGTTTGTCTATAGGTGCAAAAATGGGCAAAGTCTAAAAACCTCGAGTTCTTTCACTATGATAAGGATAAATACGTCTGGCAGAAATGTTGTTTTCCAAAAACCAGGATAATCGTTACTTTTTAGATTAGCTTCACAAAAATTTACACTGAAGAATTTCAGTACTGCTGAAAATGAAGTTACAAGAAGATGTTTTGTTTTGCAGACAATGGGGATACTTCATAGTCTAAAACACTAAACAGGGTGGAAATATTTTGGAGGTGCATACTCAAAATGAAGGGCTCAAGGTTATAAGAGGCCTTCTTTCAAATCAGCACCATTCATTAAAGCATTTATGTTTATCAAGACTACAAACTGAGGTCACTCCTTTAGGTTCCATAGAACCTGCAATGGCTGTTTTCTCTCAATCCATGATTGCTAATTACAAGTCTGATTGAATATAGCCTGTCTTTAATTATACAGTCTCTTTATTTTCTTTTTATATATAAAAAAATCTAATCAGACACTAAATAAATGCTATTGTTATAAGGAGTCAGGGTCAACATACCAGGAGACCTTATTACCATGTGCATTGGCTGTAGCAGAAATCAAGGGTTGTGTAATGATATTCAAAAAGTGTGAATACTTCAATAAAGTCCTACACATATTGGAAGCTACTTTTCCCGCTCTAAACCATTACTGTCCCATAGGCTTTTAAGCAAGAGATGAAGCCTTCCAGGTGTTGTGGGACTATAATTCTCATCTCCAGCCCTGAACATTGGCCATGCTGTTCATAGCTGATGGAAGCTGTATTCCAACAACATCTAAAGGGCCGCAAGTTCCCCATTCTTGTTTTCAGCCTACGGTGTGTTCGGTTCTGTTTTAACATTCCTCTTGCCCTTTCTGTAGTTAATCAAGGCTTGTCCTTTCAGTCTCCTTTTACGCTGTTGTTGGAAGATAAAGTTAAGACATTCATTAGCAAATCATGTATTCTGGCACAGGCTAAAAATGCCAAAGCTTTTTATCTCATGCTTCAAAGATGCAACTGTCACACAGAAGCCTTTGGGAGAATGGTTCCCGAATTTGAAATTCCTATTAAGTCTTGTAGAAGGCAGCACAAAGGTAAGTCTTGCACCTTGAAAGCAAAGGAAACAAAGAGAAACTTTATCTCTCATATTTAATCACACTAGGCAGCATCTCGGTAGTATACTCTGTAGTTCAGGGCCAGAAATGCTCCACTCGCAAAGGGCAGGAAAATATTTAAGTTGGTCCATCTCTGGCTCACTAGAGCAGTGTTTCCCAACCTTGTGCCTCCAGATGTTTTTGGCCTACAACTCCCATCATCCCTAGCTAGCAAGACCAGTGGTCAGGGATGATGGGAGTTGTAGGCCAAAAACATCTGGAGGCACAAGGTTGGGAAACACTGCACTAGAGAACTCCTGGCCAACCAGAAGCAACAAGAGCAAGCAGGTTACACATTTGCATAGTGGTCCCTTGTGTCCCTGCAAGTCCATGGATTTTAGCAGTATGTTGATGAAGGTCCGCATGTTAGCATGCCTATGCCCCACCTCAACTGATCACTGTTGTTATGGTCCAAACTTAGTTGGTCTCTAAGGTGCTACTGGACAATTTTTTAATTTTTTAATTTATTTTGACTGCGTCAGACCAACACAGCTACCTACCTGAATGGAGATGGGGATTGTTATAGATGAAAATTATTATTTAGTGTCATTCCACAGAGCTTCCGCTGATTATGGAAGAATCAAATAATCCAACATACGCAGTTCTATGGTGTTCTTTCTAAATACTCCTAGGTGCCATTGCATGCAGCTGAAGTGCAATGCAATTTCACAAAAATCCTGCTCCTCCCATAAACATTTGTAAGTATTAGTATTGTCTATGGCTGTTATTACCAATTTTTCACACACACACAAACAAACAAACACAAACATATGAAGTGAATCCTCCATTTGTACACTACATTCACCAGATATTATGATCAATGTATAAAAAGAAGGAGTGGAGTCACATTTCATATGTGCGCAGGCTTTCTGCAGACATTCAACTTAGCACTGAAGCAGAGGTGGGAAACTTCAGGCCTGGAAGCCAAATCATAGCTGTCAACCTTCCCTTTTTTTGCGGGAAATTCCCTTATTCCAGCGCCGTTTCTTGCTGCTTCCCATTGCTATCCCGGATTGTTAGATATCCCATAGACTGTCCCCGGGACAGGGATGCTCCTGAAAGTTGACCGCCAAGGGCCAAATGCTGCCCTCCGGGTCTCTCTGCCTGGCCCTTGGAACTCTCACCAGGCCACGCCCCTGACTGGCCCTGTTTTGCACCTTAAATATTTTTGCCTGGCTGGAATGTGTCCTTGAATGCCTCTTGCTTGTTTGGATGAAGGATACAAGGGGATGGGTGATTGTGTGTAGAAACCAGCCTACTGGTACAAGGGCAAAATTTGCATTCGGTCCTCCGTCCACTTTTTCCTTCTAGCTCCACCCACCACAAGCATGTTCCCTGCAGAAAGTTCCCTAGAAGAAACGCAGTCCTTGGGCTGGAAAATGTTCCTTATCCTTGGTGTGGAACAGGGAAGCAGGGACGTGTCCAATACCACCCATGCACATTCATACCCACATCAATGGTAACATCTGCACAGGGCATGCAGAGACTGAAAACAAAGGTGCCAGCTTTCAAAGCAGGGCAAAAACAAACTTTGAAAATGTATGAAAATCTTAAATAGATCGTATGTTTTGGGTTGCAGCCATGCACCACTATTTATTAAGGAAACAACAACCCAGCCATTCTGGTCCTACCTGGATTTTGAACTCAGTTTTATGGATAACAAATAAGGCCTCTGGGGCGAAACACTCAACATTTAAAGAAGAACTCTTAATGCCAAAGGTCCAGCAATCTCCTGTTCAGGCTGCTTTCAGGCCTGCTAAACTTTGGCTGTAGTTTTAAAATATTTTATTCATCACAGCCTAGTCTTCCCCCAGTCTGGGGATCTTTGAACTCCAGCTCCCATCAGCCCTTACCAGTATGATCTGGGATGATGGGAATTGAAGCCTAAAACATTGCAGTGCTGTTTTTCTAGAAAAAGCGGTGCTGGAAGTCACCATGAACTCCCTTGTTCTCTTATAATGGCAATGGCAGCCACCTGAGAAGTGCCGGAACTGAGTCCCGGCGAGTTCCAGCTGAGAAAAATGCCCTGTCTGGGGGTATGCGAGGCTGGGCTATGCTGGCCAAAGGGGTATGATTTAACCATATATAACAGCTAGCTCCTTAAAGCAACCCTCTCATATCCTGGACAACATTAATCAATAATGAGAGACTCACAGGTTTTATCTTTTTTTCTTTCTTGCTTAAAAAAACCAAACCAAACACTCATTAAAATGGCAATTTTGTATCTGAAACATTGGCAGTTGTGGACAGTGACTGCCTCTGTAGTATAAACGGGAAAGAATAAATGTAAATTACGGGACACTTAACTTTTCTGAATTAGCTGTTAAATGACACAATAATCGACAATACGATGTTTGCAGCATCTCATTAATAAAACTCACAAGTTGTTTTCAGCAATTACGTGCAATCATTGTCATGTTATCACTGGCCAAGAATCATCCCTCACTGTAGGCTTCAAACACATAATTATAATCTCAGATTGCCAAGAAAATCACCCTGTCTGAACGGAAGACATGGAGAAGTATCCCACTGACACAGAAAAACACATCAGCTAAAGAGAGAGAGAGAGAGAAAAATAAATTTCATCATGCGAAGAACCTGCTGCAAGAGTGAGTCTCTACATTATTTTTCCTAACCTTTGTTCAGAGATTGAGATACTACTTCCCAGCGCCAACTTCTGAATCAACAAGCACCGCCACACCCTCTGCTAAGCATATGGCCCACCCAGATAGCAGTGACCCACTTCTACTTCCCATAACTGCCTGTCCATCCCCACTGTGCGCTACGAAGGCCATTTCCGCTGTTCCAGCCTTCCATGAAATTCACTTTGGTTTGAAGACCAAGAGGATATTGACATTAGTAAAGTGCTGCTGAGAGGAAAGCGTCTTTTCTCAGAACTATTTCTAGGCCGGTCCTTTGCAAATTGCATTTTCCAGTCTTCCTGCCTCTCTCATCTCTCTTTTTTAAATATATAACCCCTCAGTTCATATACAAAGAATACAGTAAATAAACAACAGCTGTCTTTCTCATCTATATCCTAAATTTCAGTACTCGGGTTTGATCCAGCAAAGAAAGAAAATTAAATCAACTTTAATGTTTATATTTAATTCATCATCAACTGACCTGAGCCCTCGTATTGGCTAACTGATTTGTTGGTACAAAAGCCCTGAGAGAGAGAGACTTGGCTTACCTCTTATGAGACAAATAAATTTGGGGCAAATTTTCCAGCAGCAACCAATTCTCAATGATTGAAGTACAAGTATAAGCATAGTACCGTTTTCCCACTAGAGTTTTTGCTATCCACTGTATTACCTCTTTAAGAAGTTTGCCCATGGCTATAGAAACTGAACTGCTTCTATTATGGTTTTTTCTTGTGCACATAAGTAATACTGATGGAACCAACAGTGGAAGAAGGGGCAACATCCTTCACTTGGTGCTCGTATCATGGCTTAGTAAAACAGTTTCTTGTAACCTCTAAATCGGGAAACCATGGTTTAATCGCTGCTTGTATTCCAAGACATGGCACTAGGATCTAATCTGTGAGAGAAGAAGGAAGGAAAAGGAGAGAGAAGAAGGGAGCATGGTTCTCAGCCCAAAAAACTATGAGTTGTTGGTTACAGATCACAATGTCTAAACCAGGATGGCATTTAACAGCTAACACAGACTGATTAAAAAAAAACCTCGAAAACTCACTCAGAAACAAGTGTTCAAGCCACTGCATTCTGAGGACCACTTTTACCACAAATGCAGTGAGCGCCAGGTCAGGAGTGAAACAATGCACAAATCACTTCTAAGAGATAGGCGTATTTGACAGCAGGATATTAAATTACGGGTGCTTGATCAGCACTAGCACAAGTACCGCACTAAAATAAAAGTGGGCTTTTTAATTGTCTGTAAAAGCAGTGAAGGCTCAGTGCCACAAGCTGGCTTGATTCCACATACTTTAACTAAACTGGGTATTGGATTTGACTGCCAAACACTCCAGCTTAATTAGTTTATGCATCACAACCTGAGATAATTCACAATTGTTTTAAAGAACTGGACTGAGGTAGAGCCTTTTAGAGGAAATTTAGCATAAAACGCATGGTTTTATCATTATGCTTTTTTTCACATTTTTTACAGGGTCTATTCAGTGAAACTAATTCTTTAAAATATACAGTCAGATAAATATATAGATATATAGATATGTATATTTATTTGGTAAAACTAATTCTTTAAAATATACAGTCAGATTAAGATATAGATATAGATTCCAAATGTCAATATTTTTACTGCAATGTTTGCTCATTTTAAGCTAGAGAATTTGGAAGTTCTACAGCAGCTTCACTAAATCTTTGTTTGCTTACAGGAGTTTGTTGCTACTTGTCCTGTTAGGGTGTTGCCCCCTCTTGTTGTTGCCTCACAACTTTGGCTTTTTTAAACACTTTGCTCCATTACATGAATTCTGTGTTAAATGTTAATATAATCATTCGTTCACTTGTCAAACGTCATTATTATCTCTTTGCAAAGTAGTTATCCTATCAGGTATTAAACATCTTGCTTCAGGCTTTTGACTATCCCCAGGGAAATTTAGTTGCTTCAAAAAGTTAACTACTTTATTAGCTTTCCAAAAAAACATTTCATACATTTTAATGCGTAAACCCAACATTACTGATCAAAAATGAAATGTGACTTAAGAGGATTTAAAGAATAATTAATGACAATCCACTGCACTGTAAGTATTCTATTTAATCTTACCACATTCATAATAAAAATACAACCTGTGGCACTTTATATCTGCAGTGTATTGTTCAGTCATGGAATAGCAAATCTGTGAAATATATATATATATATTTACAGGTAGGCAAACAGTTACAGTAATAGCTGGTCCATAGCATTTGTTGAGCCAAACAAATTTCCTGAGGCTTTTCCTCCTCAGCACACTTTAGGCTTGTTTCCATCACCTGTGGGCCAAGGGACTGACAAAAGGGGTTCTTGGATGTTAACAGGATCCAAAGAACCTCCTCTGCTTTGCCACATACCTTTCTACACATAAGAAACCAGGCTCATCTGATTCCCGTTCCTGCCCCCCTTTCTTCTGCATCTCATGGGTTTTGTGAGCACCCGTGACATAGGTATTATTTGAACCTTGGGTTTCCAAGACAAGCCCAGCCCTCAGCCACAGTGGCTTTCAGTTGTTGTACAGAGGAAGGCTGTTTCCTGCCTATGCAAGGCTTGCCATGTGTCTGGGAAATCCAGGACATGTCCTCTTTCGTGGGGCCAACATGCTCAACCAGGGGGATGTTTATATTTTAAATGAAATGTCGGGGGGGTTGGGGGGTATTTATTTATTTATTTATGGGAGGGTTGCTTGGGCTCAGGTGGTTTTGGCTGTTCTGCATGTTACAGTTGCTGCCAGCCCAAGCCAGGGAAAGAGACTGGCATCAGCTCGGGCTGTGCTCTTTTTTGTTCTTGCAGATATGGCGACCATAGCCTATGCCATTACCTGAGCAAATCAATACAGTGGTACCTTGGTACTCAAACGGCTTGGCTCCCAAACAAATCACCTCCTGAACGCCGAAAACCCAGAAATGAGTGTTCCAGTTTGCGAATGTTTTTCGGAAACCGAACGTCTGACACGGCTTACAAGGCTTCCGATTGAGTGCAGGAAGCTCCTGCAGAGCCAATCGGAAGCCGCGCCTTGGTTTTCGCACTGTTTCGGGAGTCGAACGGACTCCCAGAACGGATTAAATGTGAGAACCAAGGTACCACTGTAGATGGAGACTGTATTCTTTATTTATTTTTAAATAGCTATACAGAGCTATGAATCAAAGAACTCCATAGTGGTTTACAAACTAACAAATAAAATCAACATTACTAATACAAACCAGACTTGGCATAAATATAGCAGGAGCAAAAACCTAAGGGTGATAACGTAATAGGAGGACAGTTCTGGCCAGTCTACCTGGGTGCCAGTCAACACTATATATTGTAACTGTTAAAATAGCCACAATATCCTCCCCTAATGAGAGACCAAAGTATCATGGATATATCTGAAGGCTTTTCCCAGTAAGAAAAGGAGGCACAACCAAAGAGCTAAGTGAAAGCTGAGAAACAGCAATCTCAAAATGAGATCAATGCACAAAGAATAAAGCAAAGATCTAAATCATGTTGAGAGAAGGCTGAAAATTCCCGTACGCAGGACAGTCCAAGCAAGCCTTTTGATTGCCAATCAATAAGGAGGCTTAGAAACGTGACGGGAACTGCCTTTTCCTATTCCCAGAAAAACTAATAAAGCAATTAAAGGGGAGTTTCGCTAAGCCATTGCTATAAAATAATTGACTTTTAAATTGAGATGTGAGAAAATAGGTTAGACAAGGTTAGAAAAGGTTAAAGGAGAAGTTAGGACATAAGGGGAGAAATGATTGTTTTCTTCTGCAAATAAGGGAAAAAAGGATTAAGGACAGCTTTACACAGCTTTGCCTTTGGAAAGGACCTCGTCCCTGTCCTCTAGGTAATTGCTAAACAAGGACCTTCAAACAAAACTTGCAATTATCTGCTTTCTGTTCCTCAGCAGTTTAGTAAGCTGAACCCAACCAAATGCTCTTATGTGGGTTCCAGCCAGCCAGCCAAACTCTTTTCTAGAATACTTCTTTCCATTCAGTGCTGGATTACCAAATAGGCAGAGGAGGTACTGGCCTGTGGGCCCCACACCTTTTAGGGGCCCTGCGACAACAGAGTTGATCTTGATCTTGTTGGTAAAATAAAAAATGCATTAGGAGATCCTTTGTGAGGGCCCCTCCAAGATTTCGAGTGCCTTAGGGGCCTTCATAGGATTTAATCTGGTACTCCTTTCCCAGTTTTAGATTTGATATCCCGCTTTATCACTACCTGAAGGAGTCTCAAAGCGGCTCACAATCTCCTTTCCCTTCTTCCCCCACAACAAACACTCTGTGAGGTGAGTGGGGCTGAGAGACTTCAGAGAAGTGTGACTGGCCCAAGGTCACCCAGCAGCTGCATGTGGAGGAGCGGGGACGCGAACCCGGTTCACCAGATTACGAATCTACTGCTCTTAACCGTTACACCACACTGGCTCTCATTTTCTGTCTTTCTCTCATTTTCTGTCATTCCCCTTCCCCAACAGACAGAGAGCATTTTGAGGCCATGGAGCATGTGTAGTTTGGGCTGTTTGGTGGGTCTAAGGTTTTCGTGTGCTTTTGGAAAATATGGGGGTTTTGCCGCCTTCGGGCCTGCCAGTACCTTCCTCTTGTGTTTTGGCACAAGAGGGGGACTAGCACTCAGGGAATTAGTTCACTGTACATATATGGGAAGCATCTGAAAAGCTCACCTCTTCGGCCCTGACAAATGCAATCTTCAATGGAAAGCTAAAGCAATATATTGCTCCAAAAAATAAATAAATTATATCGTTGAAGTATTCTGTGGGAAAGCAGATTGAAAAAGATTGCCAACAGGTGTGTGATAAATAGGGTCTGGGATTTCTGTCAGGTGAAAGCTTGCCAGAAAGGTTGGGGAGAAAGATAGGTGGACGACTTCACCTCACTCGCCAGGTGCAGAATGTTGCTGGTAGCAATGAAAGCTACTAGTTGAGATGCCAAAAGCTAGATAGCTTTACTAACCCCTCTCTCCATCCTACGAATGAGGGGCAGGGAACCTAGAGCATGTACATGGCTTTAATATATTATACTATTAATTAGCATCGTGGCCAAGATAAAAAAACTAGCATCTGGGAAGCAAAATAAATAAAAACAAAGGTTGGACAAGTTTTAAACCAGCCAGGTGGCAAGCCTAATTCCAGTCAAAGGGAGCTTGCTGATAACCATCAGCTCATTTCACACAAGTCATTAAACATCCATTAGAATGTAATTAGTTTTTATCACTGCGGACCTGTGCTGACCTGAAGTAGAATTTGAGCTACAGGACTGAAGCACGTTTTCAGAGCTCTGAATCATTCAGTCGTCCACATTGCTTCAGAGCTGGAAGCCAACCTCTTGTATGTTGCTCATGGTGGGAGATCTTCAGAGGAGGACTCCACAGAGATCCTGATCTGGCGTACCCAAACACTGCCTCTTCAGACATGGGAAGGCTTGGTCGAGAAACGGGTGGTGCCTGAATTACTCATGCTACACAAACCAGTTATTACAATAATAACTGAAATATCACACACACGCTTCAAGCACCCACTTAGCTGGCCTTAACTTTTCCAGGTTTGTGTCTTGCGGAGCAGCTGATGCAACAGTGGGACCACGCATCCCTGGGTTTAATGTACCCTTGTCTGGTGGAGTGCATGCATGCAACCTGAGACTTCTCCTGCATGGAAGTTGCCACTGCTCTTCCCTTTTCAAGCCCCTGCTGGTTCTAGGAGACAATGGGGCAGGGGGAGGCATGAATGTGACTGGCCCACCTGTCTTCTGAACAGCCTCTTCCTCCTCTTCCAAAACATCCTGCACCCCCATCTTCATCTCTGACTGCTCTTCCCCCTCCCCTGCTTTGCAGGTGGCACCAAACCCTATAAACTGCTAGCCCCCTCTTCTGGGTCCGTCTCCAACCCCCTTACCTCTGCCACACACTTGTCAGGGTCCTGCCAGTCCAGACACAAATTCACAATTTCAGATGCAGGATAATACAGTGGTTACATACGCTTCAGGTTACAGAAATAGTAACCCAGAAATAGTACCTCGGGTTAAGAACTTTGCTTCAGGAAGAGAACAGAAATCGTGCTCCGGTGGTGCAGCGGCAGTAGGAGGCCCCATTAGCTAAAGTGGTACCTCGGGTTAAGAACAGTTAAGAATGGACCTCCGGAACAAATTAAGTACTTAAACCAAGGCACCTCACTGCCATTATTAAAAAGCAGGTCAGAGATAGCCATTTCTATATCCTTGGGGCCAGCAAGAATCTGGGTCCACCAGGGGCCAGAAGGGAATTCTCCTGTACAAACAGACCCTTTCATGAGTGTCTAGACTCCTGAATGGGTAGAAAGATCACAATTATAGAGCAGATATCTGAAAATACATATTATATACTTGTAGCATAAAATAAAAAGCGGAAAGATGCAACACACTGCAAGGTAAAATATCAGTGGGTTAGAGCCATGATTAGTCATACTGAGAGCAGACACAGTAACATTAATGAAATTAAAGAATAAAAGCTGACAACCCAAGATAGGATACATGTATTTATAGACAAATGTTCTTTAAAGTTTTTTAAATACCACTTTTTGTCAAACATAACCTCCAAGTGATTTCTCAAAAAAAGTAATCAATAACAGCAAAATCAATAAAACATCATAACACACTATTGGAATATTCCTAACAAATAATAGCGGTTTCATTCAATTTATCAGCAATACAAGAAGAGATCCAAGCAGTCACAATATGATTTAACCTCCAAAGGGCTTAGGGAAGCAAATTGGTTTTTACTGTAGGATGAAAGTGCATTCAAGTTGTGGCCATTTGTGCTTCCAATCATGTAGAGGCATACAAATATATAACTATTTCCAGGGGAAAGGGTAAGCTACAGAAAACTGCCCATTACTACTGCTCAAATGTAGCACTGGAATGTCACCATTCAAACAGTACTTGGAAATTTGCAAAACTACCTGTGGAAATAGCTGCTTTCATTTTTCAGAGCAATGCTCTCCCTCGTACTCTGGGTTTCTGGAGGAATATCCTGAACATGTGCCAAGGTGAAAGATCTAAGGCCGAAAATTATAGGTCATTTACCTAAGTTATCTCTCTTTGCCTTTGGGGAAAATGTCCTAAAACAGCTATAAAGTTATAATTATCCAGGTGGCAAATAGCCCTTTAAGGCTAAAGTTTACCAGTGTTCATAACAGCAGCTGTTAAAAGGAAGACAAGGAGAGAGGGGGGGAGTCAAAGAATTCACCCTCCACCCTCACCATTAAAGTAAGTCAGCCTTGGTTTATTAAACAAAGAGGTGCTTTTTAAAAGTCTGTATACGATGATGTTAATAGTAGATTGATTGAATTCAACTAAGTCCTATTCAGAGTAGACCCACTGAAATCAATGAAGCTACATTAATCATAGTCATTAGATTCAATGGGTCTACTCTGTATAGGACTAGCAATGAATACTACCCATGTGTTTAAAGTCATCTTAGAAATACAGAAATTCTTGTGCTGTATCTGCCTAAGCCATTCTCAGTAGACCCATGGAAATCAATGGACAAGTTAGTCATGACTACTTTAAACCCATTCATTTCAATGGGTCTAGTCCATAGGTTCCCAAACCATGGTTTGCAAACCACTAACGATCCACAACATGTCTTAAAAAAATTAATTTAAAATTATACAACATCTAGCACAGCACATTGCAATTGCTGCAGCAGGCAGAAAAATCCTTAAGTGGCCTGCCAAGACACTCCACAGTTTTCAAGTGGTTATGGGGGAGAAGAGTTTGGGACACACTAGTCTAGGAAAAGTATGACATTAGTAAGATGCAGCCCATTGCCTACGAAAATAGCATTATTTTGTAATAAATCACAGACAAGGTTTAAATGTTATGCAAAGTTCAGTGGTTCTGAAAGAAAACTAAGTTTAAGATATGTTGCTGGGATTCGCCGCTGCGCATGACGTCATTTTGAGCATCTGCGCAAGCAGCGAAACCTGGAAGTAACGCGTTCTGTTACTTCCGGGTTGCCACAGAGCGTAACCTGAAAACTCTCAACCTGAAGCATATTTAACTCGAGGTATGACTGTAGTGTAAATGGACAGGAGTGGGGGGATTTTAGGCATATAGTACAGTGATACCTCGGGATGCAAACAGGATCCGTTCTGGAGCTCCGTTCACATCCAGAAGCAAACGTAACTAGCGACGGCACGTCTGCGCGTGCACGCGAGCCTCGCTTTTTCCTGCTTCCGCGCATGCGCGTGACGTCATTTTGAACATCTGTGCATGCACGAGCGGTGAAACCCGGAAGTAACGCACTCCGTTACATGTGGGTTGCCGCAGAGCGCAACTCAAACACGCTCAACATGAAGCATATTCAACCCGAGGTATGACTGTATTAGGAAAAGGGAGCAGGAAATGGAGGAATGGAGAAAGTCTGGATGTTACGTTGAGTAGAAACCATTAATCCTTACAATTAGATCCAACTCAGGCCCAGAGTCTCAACTGGAATTTTCTGTACAGCCCCCCCTCCAAGAACATAAGAAGAGCCTACTGGATAAGGCCAATGGCCCATCTAGTCCAGTATCCTCCTCTCAGTGGCCACCCAGATGCACTCTTTCCCCCTGCAGTTTCCAGCAAACTGGAATTCAGAAGCACTGCTGCCTCTGATCATGGAGGCAAATCATGGCTGTCATAGCTGGTAACCTTGGAGAGCCTTATCCTCCATGAATTTGCCTAATCCTCTTTTAGCTGCATCCAAGTTGGTGGATAAGGGCTAAAAACTGGCACTTAAAAAATAAAAGTGGAAACCTGAAAAATCTGTACATCTTATTAGATTCCATGAATGAGTGTAAATGCAAAGTCCAATCAGAGTCATGCAAATTTTACAGCACCCTATATATAGTGCTATATGTCCCTACATAGGTCCTGAATAATAGGTACTATTAGGGTAAAGTACGTGTCCAAGTAGATTCCTTTTCTTTATACTAATCACAATCATTGTAAGTATTTGTTACAATAGCCAAGGAAAGGAGCATTGCTCTCTTACAGACAAATGCACAATCAGGACTTAATCACACACTACATCAAAGGCAAAGTTCTAACTATTTTTTTAAAATGGCATATTGGATGAGTGGCAGCTGAATCTTCCAACATGCTGGTCGAACATTCTGTTGGAAATTTTGTGGTGAGGAGGCCTAAGGGTATACTGGAACCCATATGTATGTCCTGCTGGGAAGAAAAGCAACAAAACCAAAGGAATTTATCTGCAAGCCAGAAATGCAGTCCAATACATCCCAGTGTCTTTGTAGTCACTGGCCAAAAAACTGTAGGACAGGAAGAGATTTGCTTTTTATTGAGCAGAGTTGCATTTAGAATGCTACCTCTACAGTTTTCTTTCTATCTTCACAGGTAAAAAGACTCGCAACCTAACATTTCTTTCTAAAAACAAAAGCAAAAATCAAAAGCCCTTCTCTGTCCCCCAGCTACAACTTTGGGTATAACTGCAGTGATCCTTCAATCTGAGTCAGACTCTAACCACTACACCACACTGGCTCTCATGGCACATCAGAGTGTTTTTTCATTCAGAGATATCACACACACTTCTTCCGCGGGCTCTTCATCATTAAAATAATATGCATGGCCAGCCCTACAATGAGATAAGAGTGAGGTAACTGCCTTTGGCAGCAGATGCTGACAGCACAGCAATGGCAGCCCCTTGGTTGTTCCTTCTGAGCCCCAACCATTCTCCTCAGTTAGAGATGTCTGTGCAACACAACCTGTCCTGTGCCCCCGAGCCAGCCTGCAAAGCTATCCTATCATCAGTGCTGAAGTAAAATTCAGCTTCATGGAACTGTACATGGAATGGGGCACCCTCTTGTCCTTTGCCTCAGGCAGTAAAGTGTCTAAGGACAGCCCTGAGACTCTGCTCTTATTTCCCTTAAATTTGTTACTAGAGATACGCAGCCATAAACAAAGGCATTAAAGAGGCCTGTGTAAATCCCAAAGCTTCTGCCCATTTCTTCGGGGAACTACATGTGTACTAGCAATGCAGCACCTCTCGTGATTATTCAGTTTTCAGAGAAACTATCATTATCCTGAGTTTATAAGAGTTTGCGCAATCCAATAAAGGCCCAAGACCCATTTTTGTTCTCTACAGAGAGTGACTAAGAAAAAAACCTGCCTCATCCTTGCCAGTGCAATGTGTTCAGCATGAAACACGGAAGCCCTTCTTTCACACCTTTGATCCTTCCTGCTGGCTCCGGCTGGGAGTGCTAAAGTGCTGAGAGATTTTGGTTTTGGAATGTGCTGCACAAGCCTATTCAATATAAGCAACACAAGTTGGATGGCCATCTGTCATGGATGCTTTAGCTGAGATTCCTGCATTGATGGCTTGGACTACATGATCCTTCGGTCCCTTCCAACTCTACAATTCTATGATTCTATAAGTTATCTTTTTTAAAGCACATACCTTCACATATATTGACTTCTAATCACAAATTATTGGGACAGAAAACACGCAAAACAAACATACATGAATAAAGAGAACCCCCCCCCCCCCAATTTCTTAGTGCATGAGCTTTTAAATTGTGGTGGCTAAGAACATATCTCTCAACTGTCCTGGGAAAACTGCAACATCCCATTTTTTCACATGAGAGAATGGCATTCATTTTGGGCCCCGCAATCTCACCCTGAAAAAAGTGCTTTTTCTGGGCCACAATCTTGCATGGGTCACGTGAGTGGCCCATAATTACAAACATAACAAAAGTCCTCATAAACAAAAGGTAAAACATCAAGAAGTACACAACCAAATTGCAATTTCCACACAAATCATAGTAAGAGCTAAAAGATACCCAAAAAATATCAATAAAAGCAACCACAACCACACACACACAACAAAACCTCTAAGCAAGATCCCATCCCAAGAGTCTCTCCAGCAGCCTCAGCTTTTGTAGCTACAGTCAGTCAAGGCCCCACCATCCTAGGCCAGGTGGGAAAGGCCTGCAAGGCAGGGAGCAGGACTTCCAGGACTCACAGTCAAGATGGTAAGTGTAATAAGCAAAAGATGTGAGTCACCTGTACATGGTCAGATATCCTTAATTAAGATGTTATTGAAATCAATGGAGCTAATTACACCTAATGCAGGGTAAATTGTGGCAAGTACACCACTTATTTTCAGGTGCTGGGTGCAAACTGGGTGATACATCATCGTATAGAACTATTTCAGTTATCTGAGAACTCGGCTTTTCTGAATTCAGTGCATGCCCCATGTCAATTAACTGTTTGATGATTAAATCAGTGGGGCTTATATATGCATGCATGCTCTCAAATGTAGCCCCTGTAGAGATTCCTTTTGTTTGCTGGAACATCTGGTTATCTAAATGCTCTGGAAGTCCTTCACTGTGCAGATAAAATATGCACCGTTCAGGTTTTTTTAATAACAGACAACACAGAAAAGACCGTAACAAATTACCATTCATCCTTTTTTGAAAACAAAAAAGTGGAACTACAGGAACAGCCACACAAAGCACCCTGAACAGGCTGAACATCCATTCAAGTTTTCACCACTCACAGCAAAACTAGAAATTTGATTCCTACATCTCAGAGTTGTTTCGTCACCTCAAGAGCAGATGAGCATCTGTCCTTCACATCTGTATGGCAAGCTCAAAAGCAAGACAATCCTGGGCTGTTCTGTTTTATCAGCTCCTATAAATACAGGCTGCCAGGCAACACAGCAGGCTGCTGTCTTAGGGGTTAGACTTAATTGCTACATTCACAGAGCCAGGGGCAATCCTATCCAGGTGAGCTATTAGTTAGCAGACAAAAGAAAAGAGGTTTAAAGTTTTTAGTGCACATGTTTGGAGGAAAAGAAACTGCAGTATGTACAGAAAGTAGGAGGGTTGTAGCAAATTAGGGCCTCTCATGTTTTGATTGCTCTAACATGCCTGAGCCATCCTGACAGGACCCATCACCATGCTGTGATAAAGGGATGTCTGGGCTTCCTCATGACTTCAGCCAATATACAGATGTCCTTCACATATGACTGCACTCTCAACATTCACTGCCGCTGCCCTTTTTCCCCTTTAGTTGGATAAATGAGGACTGGACTTGCATGGAGTTTGATTTCCGGCCATTTCGCTTTGAAGTGCACATACTCTCTGTCCCCAATATTTTGCTAAAGGCCATATAAGCATAAGAAAACAAAATGGAAAGTTCTCACTGTAATTGCCACATCGCCAACATCCTCCTCCCTGAATTTAAAAATTCATTTAAAAAATCAGGAGCCAAACTATGAAGCAAAGGGGATAAAAGAAGACTTGATCAGCTAAACAACATACATTAGACACCACTTTCCATAGATAGCACTCAATAAAACTATGAAGAATTTTAATCCATCTTCTACAAAAGAGGCTACAGTGTGAACAACCATGATAGATAACTAGACAATACTTGAAGAAACTATTCATCAGAAGGGGACAAAGCTCCCCTTACTACTCTTCGCAATACAGATTATTAGCATTTATATGATGTCAAGCGTAGCCTTAACCCTTTGATCTTAGATGAGATACAGGCTGGCTGTAAAATAATAAGTAATGATGAGAGTAGGAGCCCAGAATACTCACTGCTGTATTATTTAGTACAACAGGAAATATTAAGGTGCATTTAACAAGCAAGGATTCATCCAGGCCACAAGTGACTCAAGATGGAGGACTATGGATGCAAGTCAGAGGAGACCTATCAAGAGATCAATGCTAGACTGCATTGGTAAAATGGCTATTTCCTCCTATCAAATTAACTTCCATTCTCTTTCCTCATTCCATTCCTTCCCCAAGCAGTAATATTTGTCAGCTGATTGCTTTCTTCCCCTCAGGCTACTCATTTGCTGCTGGGCTTTGCTCTCCAACAGCTTTTCTCAAACAGTGGGCCAAGCACCACCCAGGTGTCCTGGCCAGGAGAAAGCTAGCAACAGCCACTTTCAGGCGGCACTCAGTGCCACAGACAGCCTACTGACTCCCCACTGGTCTGCCTTGCCCCCTTAGCCATGCCAGTGTCGTTTGGTTGGACCAGCGCTGACAGCAGTAACTCCTTACATGTAAAGGTGTCCAGGAGACAGAGGAGTTCAAGGGGGAGGGAAGATCTTTCTCCTCTCAGGGGAAAGCGCCAAATGAGTTGCTGAGGGAAATTAGAAAGTGAGGCAAAATTAATATTTATGAACAAATAAATAAATACAGCGGAAATAGAAAGGAAAGGGTAAGAAAGCTGTTATATACGCAAAAGGTGAGTGTGAACGGAACAAGCAGAAGGGAGAAAAGAAAACAGTAGTTTTTGGGGGGTATTATGGCACAAGAAGAATGTGAAAGGAGAAAAGAAGAAATTACAGGAGATGGGTAAAAGGAAAAAAAATACTTTGATAGGCATGTAAAGGTGGGAAGGGAAACTATACAAGAAAAAATCTTTTCCCTTTAGAGCTTCCAAATCAGCAAATTCTGCCTAAAATGGAGAGGCTGAATCAGAGCAAATGTTTGGATTTAGCTTCAGGAAGCAGAGCTGTGGAACTCCTTGCCACCATGAAAATGCTATGGCAAAGAATTTCCAAAGATGGATTAGATATCAGTAGTAAATGATGTCAGCAATTGCTTATCCCCGGCTCTGCCACCATTTTGTGACTGGCTGTGCCCCTGCACCATCATTTTCTGACTGCTGAGCCTCAGTAAATTTTCAGCCATTTCAAGTGATCCCTTGGGGTAGAAAGTTTGACAACCTCCACTCCTGAGTCGCAGCATTATTCCTTATATAGGTTGCTTGTTGGATCAGCTGGAACTATTTGTGTAGAAAATATATCACAAAAATAACCTATCAGAGGATTTACATAAGTGTTGGAGAACTCTTCTCATGTGTATCCAACAAAGTCTGAGTCTAAGCATCTTCCAGACATTTTACAAGATCTAATTTTTGATACTGGTTAAGTCATCATCCATTAGTTATTTTTAGCAGATTTTTTTTTAAAAAATGCTGCAGCAATTGCATGGAGTTTGGGTTTGATGTTTTGGTTCCTTTGTAGAAGAACTGGATTTAAATCTACAGTGGTACCTGTTACAGACTCTGCTAACCCAGAAATAGTGCTTCAGGTTAAGAACTCTGCTTCAGGATAAGAACAGAAATCGGGTTGCGGCGGCGCGGCGGCAGCAGGAGGCCCCATTAGCTAAAGTGGTGCTTCAGGTTAGGAACAGTTTCAGGTTAAGAACGGACCTCCAGAACAAATTAAGTACTTAACCCGAGGTACCACTGTATTTCAAAGTGGCTATGGCACACTAGGATATAGCAAGACTTTAAGACTCCAGCTGTACAGTGGTACCTCTAGATACGAACGGGATCCGTTCCGGAGCCCTGTTCACATCTAGAGGTAAAAGTATCTAGCAAAGGCACGTCTGTGCACGCACGTGTCGCTTTTCACCGCTTCTGCACATGCGCATGACGTCATTTTGAGCGTCTGCGCAAGCGCAAGCGGCGAAACCCGGAAGTAACGCGCTCCGTTACTTCCGGGTTGCTGTGGAGCGCAACTCAAACGTGCTCAACTCGAAGCGTATTTAACCCAAGGTATGACTGTACTTTTTTTAAACCGAGGGTGAGTGATCAGTCTTGTGGTTGTAGGGATTTTTCCTGTGCAAATGCTCACTGTTAATCAATGAGAAGACTAGGAAAGAAAATGCAGCTTTTCAGAAAAAAATGGTATTTTTTTACACATTTCCAGTAAATGAAGGATACAGGGGGGCTTAACTATGCTTCCTCTTGTCCCGCTACTTTCCGCAACCCGGGGAAAAACCTTCTCTTTAGCACTGAATTGGCGCAACAAAGCGTGTTCTCACTAAAAGGAGAGCACGGGTTGCGGATGGGGCTATACAAGGCACCCCATGATTGCTAGGCAAGTTAAAGCCAGGGCTTGTTTAGATGGGAGGATCTGGTTATCTGGGGAAAGTTGATGTTGCAAACTTAGGGGTGGGGTCAGTGGCTATTTAAGCAAGGTCCACAGCTTTCTCTTTCTCTTTTGCTGTGGACATCGGATCTCATCGGATCTCTGAGTGACTACAGCAGAAGTTTGGGTCGTATACCTTTTCCCTTTGTTTTTCTTCCTCCATTTTCTCCTCTTTCTTTAATTTGTTGCTGAAAGATCCTTCCCCACTTTATTTAATTTTCCTGTTTGTTTTAATTCCCTTTAATTTAGTCGGGGGGGGGGTGCTCGGCCTGGGCCCAGGGGCCGTGTGGGGAGGGCTTCCCTCAATTCCCCTGCCCTCTTGCAGGGTCGATCCCCAGTCAAGGGAACATTTCTTCTCAGTTTGTCCTTGCTTCTCCCTTCCCCACAGGCTTCTGTTGGTGCCCCTTTGCTTCCCTGCGGCTGGCTGCCTGGCTAGGGGTGGCTTACCTTGCCCTGTAGCAGGCCCTGGGAGGCCGGCCTGGTGTTGCTGGGGGGCTGGGTGCCGCTGGTTGTCCCCAGAGGTGCATTGATTTGAGCGGAGAGCTGTGAGGCCTCCATTTTGCAGCCTCATTAGGCGGGAGCGCCATTTTGATTCCTCTCGGCCACGTGGCGGCCTCTAGCGTTCAGGCCTAGTAATTGCAGGGCCTGGTGGTTGCTTTATCCTAGGCTGAGTATAATTGGTACTACTGCGACCTCTTGTGGCAGTTGATATGTTTGCAGGCAATTAATTTCTTCAATTGCACGCAGCCTGGACGGCTAGTGTAGGTGTGTGTGCTGGTAAAGAGCACAAGGTTGTGGTTTGTTTCCGTATTGGACAGCTTCTGATTTGGTGGCTGGTGCTCTTCCCAGCTGCTCCTGGGTTACCGATCTGTTGCATAATCTGTAGGCAAGGGGTTGCCTCCTGTCTACTGGTGCATCATTTTATAGTCTAGGTCTTAGTTTTAATTAACTATTTAATTCATTCTGCTTCATTTTCTTGCAGATTCTAGCGTCTTAAAGAACTTAGTTGGTTTTTTTTTTTTTTTTTCTCCTACTTAATTTTATTTTCTTTTCTTTTCTCACCAGTAGTAGGAATGGCTCCTAAGAAGGCAGCAGGAAGGCCTGTTCCAGCCCGCTCCTCGAAGCGGCCTATAAAAGGCCCATCCCAGGCCTTGCGATCTCCGCAGCCTGGTCAGTCCTTGAAACGCATCCAGGCTATGGTTTCAAGTTTGTCTGGCGACCCGGTGACACTGGCAAGGGTAGAGGCGGAGATGGATGGCCTGCTACACCGTTGCTCGACCCCGTCAACGTCATCAGCATTCCCGCCTCCCCCGGTGGATGTTTCCTCTCCTGCATCATCATCTAGTGAAGAAGGGGAGCCACTGTTAGCCGGAGTTGGCTTACCTGATGCTCCGCAGGTCCAACCTTCGGTGCTGCCTGTATCGCAGGATGCAGTGCCTAGGGGCCGTGGTCGTGCCAGGGTCGGCGCCAGAAGAAGCGCATCGACCCGGGGCCGCGCTGTACGGGGCTCACCTGTACGGCCCCCAGCGCTGGGGCATTCTAATCCAGTTCATTCACAAGTTGTCTCTGTTCAGTCAGCCCCAGGTGCAGTGCAACAGGGTGAAGCGTCAGATTCTTCGATTGAAGACAGTCTTCCTCTTCCTCCAAGGTCCTCTTCCGGTGGGCATCGTCGCCGAAAAAGGGGCTCCAGGAGGCACTCTAAGAAGAGACGGAGGGACACATCGTCCTCCACTTCAGGTACTTCCTCCATCAGCTCTAGCAGTGATGAGGGGGCCCCCCTTAAGCTTTACTGGGGCTACGGGGAGTCGTCGGGGCTGCCAAAGTGGGTTTGGGAGCGTAGGGCAAATTCTCATAGGGCCAGGTATGGCGCCGTACAGGAGTGTCGAGAAGGGGTCCTGGTGCCTGACGTAAGAGTCTCCACCAATTCTGCTAGGGATATTATTCCTGGTGCCCACTTGTCTTCCAAATTGCGGTCTAGGATTCTGGATGGCCGCTACGTGGATATTTTCAGCTTGGCTCCTCCGCTTGATGGTCGGGAGCCGCTGGACAAGGGCCTTTCCGTTCCCAAAAGACGGACAATTGTAGCAAAGGCTGACAGGACTTTTGAACGTTGGATGGATAGTTTCCAGGTTTTTGCTGGTGTGATTTCTGCAGCGTATCCCAAGAGGTCTCTGCACCTCTGGGTTTATCTGTCTATTGTCCGTTCAGCTTTTACGATGGCTGGCGAGACTGCTGCATTATCATATGACCAGAACTTTAGGCGTAGGGCGGCCAAGATACCGACGGCCCGCTGGGACAGGAAGGACTTGGATGTGTGGACCACTTATGTGGCACCACGTATTGAGAAGAAGGCTTCTGAGTTGCAAAAATTCAAGCCTGCCACCCAAAAAGTTGGGCGCAAGTGGTTCTGCTGGGACTTTAATAAGGGCATTTGCCAACGTCAAGCCTGTAAATTCGCACACCTTTGTGACAAATGCTCTGGGAGCCACTCGGCTTCTGCTTGCTCCGCGGCCAGGCGGCCCTTTCGCAGGGGAGGGGGCTCCCAGCAGCCCCCCAAGGTCCCTGCCCAGCCTCCTGTTCCCGGAGCAGGAAAGTGATATCTTTTCTTTGGCCTATACTCCGGTTCGGCTACAGCCGTTACTGGCGTTACTGGAATCTTACCCAGACAGAGAGTCAGCGTCGTATTTGAGTAATGGTTTTTCGCTGGGATTTAGGATCCCAGTGGTCGTGGCCCCTGTAGCCCAGAATCCTAGGAACCAGAAATCCGTTAAGGACATGCCTGGTGTGGCGCGTAAGAAAATTGAAAAGGAGCTGGCTTTACGTCGTATGGCTGGTCCTTTCGCCACCCCCCCCTTTCCTAATTTGCACATTTCACCCTTGGGAATAGTTCCCAAGAAGGCCCCGGGGGAGTTTCGCCTAATTCATAACCTCTCTCATCCTAATGGTACGTCGGTTAACGACGTAATTCCCCCGGAGCTCTGTTCGGTGAAGTATGCCTCTCTTGATCATGCGATCAAGATGATAAGGAAGTTTGGGCCTGGTGCCCTATTGGCCAAGTGCGACATTGAGTCGGCTTTTCGTTTGTTGCCAATTCATCCTGAGGATTTCTGGCTGCTGGGTTTTCAGTTTGACGGGGGATTCTATTTTGATAAGGCTATGCCCATGGGCTGCTCGGTAGCTTGTGCGGCTTTTGAGTGTTTCAGCTCATTCCTGGAATGGGCCTTGCGCGACAGAACCGGTTTGGGCGGGGTTACGCATTATTTGGATGACTTTTTACTGGCCTCCGCGAGGGACACGGGGGATTGCGTGGTTCTGCTGCGTGCCTTTGCGTCCCTGGCTGAAGACCTGGGGGTTCCATTAGCGGCAGAGAAAACTGAGGGTCCCACTACGCAACTTACCTATTTGGGTATCTTGTTGGATACCGTGGCCCAAACCTCTAGTTTGCCGCCAGATAAGTTAGTTGCTTTAAGGAAGGTCATTGAAGAACTGCTCCCATTGAGGAAGGTTACCTTGCGACAGCTTCAGTCGTTGCTAGGTCATTTAAACTTTGCTTGCAGGGTGGTGGCGCCGGGGCGCCCGTTCTGCTCTCGCCTGGCCAAACTTACCTCGGGGCTGCAGGCACCGCATCATAGGGTTCGTTTGTCCGCCCAAGTGCAAGCCGACCTCCGTGTGTGGCTGGAATTCCTGGAAGAATTTAATGGCGTATCACTGTGGCAGGACACTTTGAACCTCCACAATGATTTTCAAGTGCATTCGGACGCGGCAGGGTCACTGGGGTTTGGTTTGTTTTGGGACGGCAGGTGGTGTGCTGAACCTTGGCCCCAGGCTTGGTGTGGGGAAGCGATAACTCGAGACCTGACATTTCTTGAGTTTTTCCCCATAGTTGTTGCGGTACACTTGTGGGTCGAGCATTTTAAGGACCATCGGGTTTGTTTTTGGTCCGATAACCAGGCAGTAGTGACTGTTTTAGCTAAGCAGTCATCCCGGTCGTCTAGGGTTTCGGCCTTGCTTCGGGTGTTTGTTTTGCACTGTCTGCGTTTTAATATTGTATTTTCTGCTCGCTTCGTTCCGGGTATTTCTAACGAGATTGCTGATGCTCTGTCCCGTTTTCAGATGGAACGATTCAGGTCATTGGCGCCAGAGGCTCGAGACTGTCTGGAGATTTTCCCGGATCATCTCTGGAACCTTGGCAACACTTAGTTTCACAGGGAGTAGCAGCATCAGTCGCCCCTTCCACGCTAAGGTCCTATAAGAAGGCCTGGGCTGATTTTCTGTCCTTTAATGGCCAATCGGCGGGGGCGGTCATCACCCCTCATTCTACTGCCCAGGTGCTTAAGTATCTGGCACATTTGTTCCAGATGCGCCGGGCGGCTAGGACCCTGCGACTTCACTCGGCAGCAATTTCTTTCTTTAGCAGGGCCACTTTTGACAAGGACCCATGTAGGAAGTTTGTGGTGCGCCGGGCATTGGAGGGATGGGGACGGCTCACCCCATCGAGGACTGTTCCCAGAAGTCCCATCACTTTTGAGTTGCTGATACAGATGCGCAGTAAACTGCGGAGCATCTGTTGGTCCAAGTTTGAGGCCCGTCTATTTTCAGCAGCCTTTTCCTTGGCATTCTTTGGGGCACTGAGGGTAGGCGAGGTGGTCCTGGAGCAAAAACGGGATGGAGGTTCCAGGGGTTTGCTGTTGCAGGACGTGAGCATGTCACAGTCGGACCTGAGGGTGCATATCAGGAATTCGAAGACCGACCAGGTGGGTAGGGGAGCCGTCATTCGGCTCTCGGCAACGGGAGAGAAGGGTCCTTGCCCCGTAAAGGATCTTAAGAGATACTTGTCCTTGCGGCCGGCAGGCGAGGGGCCTTTGTTTATTCATGAAAATGGGCACCCTTTAGTCCGGCATCAGTTCACTAAGGTGATGCGCAAGGTGGTTGTGGCCTGCGGCCGCAAAGCATCGGAATTTGCTCCTCACTCCTTCCGTATTGGTGCCGCAACGACAGCTGCCCATTGGGGTTTGTCTGCAAGGAGGATAAAGGACCTGGGTCGTTGGAGATCGGATGCATTCAAAGTATATGTGAGGAAATAATGGTGGTGTGTGTACTGACATTTTTGTGTTTTAACCCTAGGTCTGGCCGCTATCCGTATTTGGATAGTGGGACACAGCATTGTGCACTGGGCCGCTGTCAGAGCTCGTCAATCTGGTCTGGGAGCTGGCTTGGGCCTTCCGCAGCACGTGCAGGTGTCCTGGATTTCCAGACGAGGGATGCAGTGGAGAGAATTATTGCCTCTCATGCACAGACGGGTCCTCCACGCTGGCCCCCCTACAGCGATAGTGGTGCAGCTGGGGGAGAATGATATGGTTTCCTCTTCCTGCTTTGGGCTGCGTGCTGCCATATTACTGGACTTGAGGGATTTGGCGGCCTTGGTGCCTTCAACCACACTAATTTGGTCGCAGCTGCTGAAACGCCGCATTTGGAGGGGTAGCCCTTGCCCGGCGGCCACCGAAAGAGTTAGGAAACGGATTAATTCCGCGGCAAGCAAATTGGTGGTTGGTTTGGGCGGATTTGTGATTCCTCACCCTCTGATTTCGTTCAAGGCCTCTGAATTATTCAGGGATGATGGGTGCATCTTTCCCCGTTGGGGAATGATGTCTGGTTGGATGCAGTGGTGTCCAAGTTGAGGGTGTGGTTTAGTCTGTGAGTGGTTGGCGGCGAGCGTAAAGGGCTCGGGTGGCGGTTAGGCATTGGTTAAAATTGGTTGGTGGAGGGGTATGGATAGGCTGGGCCTGCCCCTCCAATGCTGCACGGGTATTCCGTTAAAGGAATTCTGGAACTTACCATCCCCTTCGTCCAAACCCTTGGTGCAGGGTGCGGGCCGTGTAAGTTCCAAGGAGCATGCGGGGATTAGCTGAGGGTCTGTTTCGCAGCTCCAGTTGACCCTGATCTTGCTCTTCCGCACTGACTACGGAGTCAGGGCTGTCCCCAAGGCGGGGAGGACAGATAGTCTAACCAATGCCTAAGCAACCACTCACAATTTGTATTGATAATAAAGTTGTGGCCAAAATTATGCCAAAAACCTTAAACAAAAATAATGTGTGAAGTTTGAGTTATTGGGTTTGGGGTGTCTTGGGGACCTCAGCACGCAAAGCGTGTTCTCACTAAAAGGAGAGCACGGGTTGCGGATGGGGCTATACAAGGCACCCCATGATTGCTAGGCAAGTTAAAGCCAGGGCTTGTTTAGATGGGAGGATCTGGTTATCTGGGGAAAGTTGATGTTGCAAACTTAGGGGTGGGGTCAGTGGCTATTTAAGCAAGGTCCACAGCTTTCTCTTTCTCTTTTGCTGTGGACATCGGATCTCCCGCCCGCCCTCCCTTGTTGGGCTTCGCTTGACCTTGCTATGCCTGTCATGGGGTCGTTCGCCTTGGTGCGGGGGCCCAGTAGGAATTTACCTCTTGGCTGATTAGTGTGTGCCAATTGGGTTTTGCCTACTGCGTAGCAAATCGTCACAACTTGTAAGGTTGGCGGTTAGGCATTGGTTAAAATTGGTTGGTGGAGGGGTATGGATAGGCTGGGCCTGCCCCTCCAATGCTGCACGGGTATTCCGTTAAAGGAATTCTGGAACTTACCATCCCCTTCGTCCAAACCCTTGGTGCAGGGTGCGGGCCGTGTAAGTTCCAAGGAGCATGCGGGGATTAGCTGAGGGTCTGTTTCGCAGCTCCAGTTGACCCTGATCTTGCTCTTCCGCACTGACTACGGAGTCAGGGCTGTCCCCAAGGCGGGGAGGACAGATAGTCTAACCAATGCCTAAGCAACCACTCACAATTTGTATTGATAATAAAGTTGTGGCCAAAATTATGCCAAAAACCTTAAACAAAAATAATGTGTGAAGTTTGAGTTATTGGGTTTGGGGTGTCTTGGGGACCTCAGCACGCAACAAATTGGATTGACGTTTGCTCCATTTAGTATACTAAAGAGTAGGTTTTCCTTGGGAAAAGAGGACAAGGGGGAAATTGCTTAGACTGTCCTAGGCATGGGACAAGCAGAAGTTTGGATGAGCCCTTACAGTGACGTGTGTGTGTGTGTGTGTGTGTGTGTGAGTGAGAGAGAGAGAGAGAGAGAGAGAGAGTCTGTCTGTCTGTGTATATCTATATATATATCTCTTTTTTCAGTTCTTGGTATGCTGGGGAGGTGGGGAAGGGGGAGCCTTGAAAGTATACTAAGTAGTTGCTTAACTGTGCATTCCTTCAGCTACAAAGAACAAAGTCAAGACTATTAAATTCATTTCATTTAGTGGAAACAGGATTCCAGACCTTGGAAAGTCAGTACTTTACTCAGAAAACCACTTAGCCTTTTTTCTTTTCCCAAAGAGCTATGTTGCTAATCAGAAACAGGCTAGTCACTATCCATCACTGGAGAAGGCAACATACACACACACAAACACACAAAGATATATAGATATAGATAGGAACAGATACACAACACACACACACACACAGCGTATTAAAGCAAAATCAAATCAAACCTGCAATAGGGCAATGAATCCTATCCTCCCACATTTCACAGGTAGATGGGTAAATAATGGTTCAACTGAGATTTCATTCACACAGAGGAATAGGGTATGCCGGGAACTCGTCTCAGTCTGACAATTTGCTGCAGATGCTGGCTTAGGGGAGCAATTTATCAGTGTCATCCACTTGCATTACTATACACTAGTTCCTCAACAGCACTGCTTCTGCCCTCGCTTCCCACACAATCCTCTCCAGCCCTTGAAATTCAGCCACAAAAAAGAGCCCTTATCTTGGCTTTCCTGCTACATGCCTATTGCAGTGATTCAAACTACTGTGATTCAGTGCAGGGTAGAAGGAAGAGTAGACACTTTGTTGTTGTACTGATAAAAAGGGACCCCAAAAAATACAGTCTATGGTTTTTAAATCTCTTTCCCCCACCCTCAGACTCCCACCCCAACCCTCTCCATCTCCCTCTCCCCCTCTCTCTCATATGCACACATCCTTGTCCCTTCTTCTTTATATTCCCTTTGTATTGATGTACAATTCACTGTTTTAAAAAGAACCATCACAAGAATTCAGCTCAGTGCAAATGACTCCTGAAAGATATAGGCATTTTAGATGCTTCATCTTTGGTTAAACTGAAATGGAATATTAAACAGGCAATACACAGAGACACGGAGCTACAGGGGAGCACTCAAGCACCAACATCCATTATTTAACTGCTGCATCAGCAGCAGACAAAGCTGTTAATATCAGACAATCCAGCCCAGTGGTTGGGTCATGTATCAGGGAGCTGGACACATAAGGAACCAATCCCACCTGGTGTGACCTGATATCTGAACTTGGGCATGTCATTTTCTGCCCACTATTATTCTCTTGCTTCATCTTTCTTATCTCCTTGAACTACAAGGTTTTCAAGGCCCCCTCTCTATCCATACATAAAACACATCAGGGCTGGCTCTCTCAGCTTCCATATTCCAAAAGTGAAAAACAATAAGAAATTCAGTGCTATTTTTCTAGAAAAAGAGGTGCCGGAACACACCATGAATGCCTCCCTCGTTCTCTTAGAATGATAATGGTGTCCATCTGAGAGGTGCCAGAACTGAGTTCCGACGAGTCCCAGCTAAAAAAAGCTCTGAATAAATTCATCAACAAAAACAGCCAAGCCGTGCATAAGTTCTAATGTTTGGTATAATAACACAATCACCTACGTGATATTGCCATGTGCTGTAATGTCTCCCAGTGAAGTTGTTCTCTGCTTACACCAGTTTGTTCCTTTCTAAATGATCCCCAAAATTTTTGCAAAGATTCAAGGAATATAAAGGGTAATGCGTTTGGAAAAGGTGCACCAGCACCAGTCTAAATCTATGACAATAGGGCTGAAATTCAAATATTGGTTTGTACTCTTTCCTCCTTTTCTGTATGTACAATGGGACATTTGTTTCCAATGATAGCTCCTTGCACTACATCAGATGACATTCCCTAGACTTACCATATGTCAGGAAAATTCCTGACATGTCCTGGTTTTCAGGTGTAAAAAAAGCTTTGGGGGATTTTTGCCCAATTAGCAAAATGTCAGGGGAAACCCAGATGCAGCACAAACAGCTCAAGAAGCTTAAAATCACTATTTTTGGGTTAGGTTTCCTCCAAAAAGCTCAGCAACTCAGCGGGTATCAGGAATTTTACTTTTTGAAATACGGCAACCCTAATACTCTCTAAGCACCGTCCCTGACTTTCAGAAGCAGCTTGTCAGACAACTGAATAGGAGAATCTGCATTTCAACATGGGAAAGGGGCCAAAAGGTGGGGTAGAACTATCAAAATAAGTAGATAAAACTTAGTTGTAATGACCACAAATGCTGATGCATTCACAGACATTATGAAATACAATACACCCAAAGTTTTTCCCAGTACATTCTATGTTAGGGCTGGATTAGACACCTACATGCAGGCTACAGGAAACCCTTTACTCATGGCAGTGGTACAAACAGGGCAAGTCAAATTTTAAGATCCACTTAAATCCTGGCCACTTACAAATTGCCAAAAAAGAAGAAAAAAGAGGGAGAGGATATGCATCACCCCAAAAAAGTGCAAAAGAGGGGTAAGATTTGCATCTGCCATGTACAGATGCAAATTCAGAAATAATTACTATGATCTACCAGGATGTGAGCCCCATTTAGTATGGTGGGTGTTTCTTCTTCCTAAATCTACATAGTGTCACACTGTGAAAGACCCTTTCCATAAAGCTTATTTTTGAACCTTACTCTATACAAAATGTATTGTGCATACCTTCCATGGAATAGGCCACTGTTAAAATGCTAGAAATTTAGATGTAATTGAATACAGAAATTTTCACATAAATATTAAATATGTTGGAGGATGGGAATGAATTTTGTCATTACTCATAAATCATGTTGATGCTTTCTATTAGCAAAATTATAGCCATATTTTAATAAGCGTATTATGGTTAAGAACCTTAAATATATTACAATCACAAATATGCATTAGCTAGCTTAATGTGTTTACTCACCGACAGAAACTGCTTGCATATAGGCACACAGTCTTTAAAAAGAAAAACAATACTGCTACCTTGCAAGATGCTTCAGGGACTGTCTTTCCCTCAGTCCAGCCACTCCCTCCAATTCATCACTCAGTTTTGTTTAAATACTCAGAACACAAGAGGACTTGGGCAATTATAAGGGCAGGAAATGGAACATGAGTCAATAAGGTGAGGCATAACAGGTTACTGCCATTTTAGGTTGCATTTGAAGGTGGTGGTCTGCATTGCCCCAGGCAAAGAGCACATGGCTCCCCCACTGCCAGTATCCCAGGACTCCTCCCACCAAGACATAAGAGCATGAGAAGATCCTCCTGGATCTAGTCCAGCATCTTATTCTCACAAGATGGCTAGCTAGATGCCGGTGGGAGGCCTGTAAGCTGGGCATGAACACAACAGCATTCTGCCCGCCTGCAGTTTCCAGCAATGGGCAAGCTGCCTCTGTCAGTGGAGGTGGAACACAGCCATCATGGCTGGTCACTGCAGATGGCCTTCATCCAGTCCTCTTTTACAGCCATTCAAGTTGGTGGCCATCACTGTTTCCTGTGGGAACAAGTTCCATTGTTTAGCTCGACTCCATGAAGATGTGCTTTCTTTTGAATGTCCTGAATTTTCCAGCATTCAACTTCATTGTATGTTCATGAGTTCTAATGTTATGAGAGAGGGGTAAGTTTACAAACTTCTGACATGTCACATCTTACTCACCATTTCTCTAAACTAACAAGTCCTAAACGCTGCAATTTTTCTGGCAGTTGTTCCCCACCCACATTTAACCCAGCTCCCATCTTGGTGCAACCCCAACAATTGACCAATCCTCACCTGGAAGCACTGGAACTCAGCTCCACAAGGTTGCCATGTCTGAAGGCAGGACTCAGCTTTTTAGTGTTTATTGAAAAGCCACTGCCATTCCATCCAGCACAGCCATCTTCCAATCACCCTATCCTGTGAAGTCTTTCTGAACTTTTTACTGAAGCAAGGCAGCAAAAACAACAAGTTTGACCCCAGTCATAGGCCCTCTTTTATGGCCCAGGAGCAGAGCAGAGCAAAGAAGCCTTTCCTTTAGCAAACACTAGCTAGTCCTGAACCATCCCTTCCCTTTTTGTATGGGTGATAGGCCTAGTCTGCTCTAACCAGTCCAACCCCTAGGCGTAGCCATCACCCAGCCAAAGTGTTGGGGGGGTGAGATGGTTCAGTGAGGTAGGGATGGGCCCAGGGCTAGGTGACCCGTGGCAATAAGACTTCTGTGACCCATCTCCTACCACACAGGCACTAATAATAATAATAATAATAATAATAATAATAATAATAATAATGGTAATAATTTGTATACCACACTATATCTATAAGATCTCAGGACTTTTCACAACCTAAAAATATGCTTCCAACAGCCAATCCCAGTTAGCCTTCTTCTCTTCTTCTTCTTTGGCAATCACTCATAGCCAAGTAAGATTGTCTTTCCATAAACACGGTCTTAACAGTGAGTCTGTAAGTGATTGTGGAGACCAGTTCTGGATCCACATGTCCTTCCATAGTGGAGACATAAGTTTCCAAGCAGGAGTTGATCATGGTGAGGGTTTGTCAAACGTTCCTTCCTCTTAGCACGTTTCTCCTTTTCACCCTGAGTTCGTGCTTCTTCAAAGTCCAGGACACCTTTGGTAAAGACTGTTTTCCAGTTGCAGCACTCGCAGACCAGTGTTTCCCAGTTATCAGTACTTATACTACATTTCTTTAAGATTTGCCTTGAGAGCGTCTTTAAATCTCTTTTGTTGTCCACCAGTATTTCGCTTTCCATTCTTAAGTTGGGAATAGAGTAGTTGCTTTGGAAGATGATGATCAGGCATCCAAACAACATGACCAGTTCAACTAAGTTGATGTTGAAGAATCATTGCTTTGACACTGGTGATCTTTGCTTCTTCCAGTACACTGGCATTAGTTTGCCTGTTTTTCCAAGTGATGTGTAACATTTTTCGGAGGTACCGTTGATGGAATCTTTCTAGGAGTTGGAGATGGCGTTTATATGTGGTCCATGTTTCACAAGCGTACAGTAAAATTGATAGTACAATAGCTTTGTAAATAAACATTTTGGTTTCCCTGTAAATATCCCAGTCCTCAAACACTCTGTGCTTCAATCGGGAGAAAGCTGCTTTCTCCCAGTTAGTAACCTAACATCTATAAACTGAACTAGCGGCAGTTTCCAAGCAGTCTTCAGAAACAGCCTTTGACTGATGGGAGGGGTTCCTTTTTGAAAGCACAGCATGAAAAAGCTTGAGAAAGGGGAAGCGGGGGCAGAGAAGTATACTAAAATTACCCCTAGTTTTATTGGTACATTTTGCCTTAAATAGTGCCAAAGTTTGGATAACCCCACCACCTCCCCTCTTAAGACTCTAATGTTCACTCCGCAATGTTGAAAGAGAGTGCTAATTCTTCCAGTGGGACAACTGTGAGTGATACCACCAATATTAACCTGATTTAGAGAACTTGTTAACTGTTAATAACATTCATTAGAGAATGAGAAACGCATGAGTCATGACTTCCAATTTGCTGCAGAATGGGCTTTTATTGTTTCTTCTTGCCAGCCACTGTTAAGCAAGCAGAGAGATGAGCAGACAAATGAAGAGCAATAGCTTTTGTTCTGGCAATATAGCATCTAAGAGGTGGGGTGGCTCTACAGCACCAGTACATATTGGGGCTGCAGGGGTGAGGCATCCTCTGTGATGGATGGGAGAGAAAGGGGCTTTTGAGTCAACCTCTGAAATCTGGTTGGAAAAAATGGTTTGGTTTAGCTAAAGCTGGCTGATGATATTAGCTGCTGTCACTTTAAGGTAACAAAGCACTGAAAAAGGGAAACTGAGTACAGTGGTACCTCGGGTTAAGAACTTAATTCGTTCCGGAGGTCCATACTTAACCTGAAACTATTCTTAACCTGAGGCACCACTTTAGCTAATGGGGCCTCCCGGTGCCACTACACCACCACCGCGCGATATCTGCTCTCATCCTGAAGCAAAGTTCTTAACCCGAGGTACTATTTCTGGGTTAGTGGAGTCTGTAACCTGAAGCGTATGTAACCCGAGGTACCACTGTATCTTTAATATTGTCAAACATGGTACAAGCAAATAGTATGGGACTGATTCAGGTGTTAAAAAACAGACATTTCTCCTACGACTGCTACTTCAGAATGGGGGGAATCTCATAATTAAATGCTCTAACATAAATAAGCAAACATATCCGTCCAACCAATCCTTCTCTGACATGTTTATTTCTCTGTGTACAAGGGGGGGTTGACATGGAAAAGCATTCAAACATGAACTCCTTGCTTACATTTAAAAGTGGCATGGTCCCAAGTACAGTATGCTATTTCTAAAAGTATAGATTGGTGTTGATGAGTCTATCAGAGCCAACATTAGATGACCAGCATATTGCAAACCTTCACCCAGAGAAATGTGCTTTCTAATAAGGAAGAAGGGGGAGATACATGTGGTGGAGTTCTGTACAAAGAATAAACAATCCATTTCTGTTTATCCTGTGGCATCTGATCACAGAATATGTCAGTGCATAGCTCTGTAATACAGAGGTGGGGAAGATTCCTAGTTCTAAAAGCTAACAGATTTCATACCAGCACATTATATATGACAGGTCATACACTTCTGACATTTGTGACAGTCACACATAACAAATTGCTGAAACCAGGCCTGAATAAAAATACAGGACATACAGTAGTATAGGGCTCTACACAGAAAACCACGACAAGCTGTTCAGTTTTGTGTTTGGAACTATCCCAATTATCTGATGTTCCAAAAATAATCCAGGGTATTAGACTGCTGATGCGGCTGAGTCTGTGTGAACGGTTTTCTTTCCTCTGTACACAAAGCTACTCTGGCTCTAACAATCCGCTGATTTGGGCAGCCTGCCCAGTACAATGTGCTGACCCATATTTAGGATGGATGATCTTTTATTTTTTTTAATAGAGGAGAAATCGTTATGGAATAGTTCTTCAACACATATATAAAACTCTCTCCTTAACCCACAAGGCAAACACCACAAATTCTCTTTCTTGTGAAGCAAAATGTGGTTATTTAAGAAATACATTTACTTAAAACCAGTTTTATCCCACTTTTTCTCCCTAAGGAGATCTGAAAGTTGTACCCTAAAACAGTAACACAACATAAATAAGCAATATTAGGTTATTTGACATCTGGACTAAGCACCCAGAATTCTCAAACATTCCAAAGAGAACCTCATAACTGATCATGGGCTAGGCATTTTGAAAAACATGCACACAACACCTGCAGCCAACCAGATCCACAACATAATGTTTGTGGAGGGAAAGAATGTGATTAAAGAACTGTAACGAAGGAGTCTCATTTCCCAAGTAGGATACATGAACCCTACAGCACACTCCAGAGTCTTGCCTGCACAAATCTCCTCCCTGAGGTAAATGGGTGTAATATACTTCCACCAATATATTTTCATGAATGGTTCTTTAGAAGCAGTTAAAAATGCACCTTAGCTCTTAGCATAGTGAGAATATTGAATACGGATGAGTATCAGCCTCATCTCCCAATTATGTCTTCCTCCAGCCACCCCCAAACACACTGGCTACTAAGTTGTGGCATAATGGGACTGTGTGGACATGTGGGCTCCAGGAGAGGAGCTCACAGCTGCATTACTCTTTCCCAGGCGTTTTCACTCTGGCATGAGGGAAAACGTTAGCTACAAGCTGATTATTTAGCAAGGAGAAAGTTTAACCACAAGCTCAGGTTCAGATGGCATGCGCAACCAAACCTTGGATTAGCACAAGACTAGGAAACAGAAAACTGATTTTGAGCTCTGGGGGGTGGGGAGGCATGTTTGCACAATCCCAGCAGGCCATAATTTGGCTTCCTGGGTTGTGCAAACCAGCCTGATGTACAAAAGCTGGTGAATAACATCCATAATGGACACCTATAAAGAGTCATCAGAAAAATATTGCAATAGAGGCCTTTGAAGCTGTTCGTTGCATAGTCTCCTACTGGCTATTAAAAATAACTGAGGTATTCTTCACTTTTGGAACTTCTTGACAGTGGATAAATACTTCATTATAATTGTTGGGCGTTACTGAAAGCAAAGGAAATGGAAAATACATACGTTGTCCAGGACCAATCTGCAAGACATTGTTAAAAGCTGCTTACAAGTAATTTGTCTTGTGTTGGATTTCTGTATCTGTTAAGTTATGTGATATGCAGCTGTGTGTCTGCATTGTGGTCAGTCAGTCATTTGTATGCCACCTTTCCAAAGTTAAAACCATGCTCAGGGCAGCTTACAACATAATACACAACTTAAAAAGGTAAAGGTAAAGGTACCCCTGCCCGTAGGGGCCAGTCTTGCCAGACTCTGGGGTTGGTGCGCCCATCTCACTCAAGAGGCCAGGGGCCAGCGCTGTCCGGAGACACTTCCAGGTCACGTGGCCAGCGTGACATCGCTGCTCTGGCGAGCCAGAGTCGCACACGGAAACGCCGTTTACCTTCCCGCTAGAAAGCGGTCCCTATTTATCTACTTGCACCCGAGGGTGCTTTCGAACTGCTAGGTTGGCAGGCGCTGGGACCGAGCAGCGGGAGCGCACCCCGCCGCAGGGATTCGAACCGCCGACCTTTCGATCGGCAAGCCCTAGGCGCTGAGGCATTTACCCACAGCGCCACCCGCGTCCCAATACACAACTTACATAACTACAAACATGACAAAAGTAGTCATATACAATAAATTATAGCTCAGTCAGTAGAGCATAGAATCATGTGAGACTCTTAATCTCAGAGTCCTGGGTTCAAGCCCCACGTTGGGCAAAAGATTCCTGCCTTGCAGGGGCTTGGACTAGATGACCCTTGTGCTCCCTTCCAACTCTACAATTCTATGATACTATGATTACGTACTTTCTAACTTCTATCAGAGTAAAATGATACTTTAAAAACTGAACAATCAAACCAAATGAACTACAAAGCTGAGCCATCTCAGTTTCAAAAGGTTCATTACCCTGCCATCTGGAAAACAAGCATCTATGTACACAAATCTGGTGCCCAAATGATACAATTTCTAATACTTCAGAATTCAATATATACTAGCAAAGTTATTGGAATATGTATCAAAAGCAGAAAGCAGATACAGTGGTGCCTCGCAAGACGAAATTAATCCGTTCCGTGAGGCTCTTCGTATAGCGGTTTTTTCGTCTTGCGAAGCAAGCCCATTGACAGCTTAGCGGATTAGCGCTATTAGCGGTTTAGCGGCTTTTAGCGATCAGCTGTTAAGCGGCTTATCAGCGGATCAGCTGATAAGCGGCTTAGCGGCTTAGGAAAAGGGGGGGAAGGGGAAAAAACCCGAAGGAACTCGCAAGACTTATTCGTCTTGCGAAGCAAGCCCATAGGGAAATTCGTTTTGCGAAGCGCCTCCAAAACGGAAAACCCTTTCGTCTAGCAGGTTTTCCGTCTTGCGAGGCGTTCGTCTTGCGGGGCACCACTGTATTCTACCAGCAAAAAGGTACATTTAGAGGAAATGGTCCTATTACATTTGTAAGATACAGTGGTACCTTGGTTTAAGAACAGCTTAGTTTATGAACAATTTGGATTAAGAATGATGCAAACCCAGGTGTTTTGGTTTGTGAACTTCGCCTTGAAAGCAGAACATGTTCTGCTTCCTATTGAGTGTGTTCCATTTGTAAATTGAGTCCCCCGCTGCTATGGGGAAGCATGCCTAGGTTTAAGAACATTTTGGTTTAAGAATGGACTTCCAGAACGGATTAAGTTTGTAAACCAAGGTACCATTGTTTTTGGTATACTTCAGCAACTGATACACAGCAAACCTAGGTAACAAATCTAGGGTATGACCCAGCCAAAGTTATAATGAGTGCTTTTTCACCCCAATCATTTTTATAATAGAGGAACAAGCACATAAATGAGTATAATTTGACAGAACGCACAAGTCCTGCTATCTGAATACTCGTTACACAAAAATTCACTTATCCAAACATGATGAATTAGGATCCGATCCTTGTTATAAGCAGTGCAGGTTGAGATATCCAAACAACCAGACCTGCATGTAGTACTATAAACAAATAAGTAGCCTTAAACAAGATTTTGCTGGTCTATGATAGCCGTTTCTCCAGAAACCATAGTGGGAAGTGTGGGGGGGTTGGCTAATTAATAACATTTTTTCCTTCCTTGTTTGACTTTTGCAAGATTTCAGAGGGTTTTCCTGGGTTTTTCCATTCTGGGATCAAAATTTTGTTGCCGGGAATGCATTAGAAATTTCCCCATAGGAATCAATGGAAATGATCCACTCGCTATGTGAATGCTCACCTAACAATTTCCTGAGAACGCATTGTGTTCGGATAGCAAGACCTGTGTGTATTATTTCTCACAGCAAATGTTAAAAATCACAGGTCACGTATCTCCCTGGACAAAAAGAAAAAAATCAAGATTCATGATTTGAATCACTCTGTTTTTAAAGTAAGGCCTAAACCTCTGATTTTCATAATAATAAAAATGAGAAGCATCAACAAATCTAAGTACTATTCTTTATTTCTCTGGTTTGCTTCCACAATTGGAGTAATTCTAGGTGCTGTAATGTAAGGGCACAGGCAAATGGTAGGTGCTCTCCCTGCCAGGAGACCTGCAATTGCAAAATGTGCTTTTGACAGGTTATGCTCAGTGTTTGGTATTGTGACCTATGATGCAATACAAAAGACTGGCTGTTGCTGCCTAAACTTCAATGGACTTAATCCTCCCAAATGCTGACAAATTACTGCTCCAGGCCATTTAAAATCACATTTCTAATGCAATAATCCTATTTGCATTACACTGACTTGGGATGAAATTATTAGGTGACTGAGATTTTTGCACTACAAAATTAAGTCCCGCATACAGTCCGGCTGTGCTTTTTCATATATTAAAAGTCTGAACAGAAATGAAATTCCATTATTCTGCTACTTGCTAAGCTTTCAGGAAGGGTTCATTACTGTCCTGTCTCTGCTAGAAATGTCTCCCTAAAGTAGGCACGAGCTAACAGGAACCCATTTCCCATTATATCAGCTGCAGGGATTCTTTCATTATTAATATTATTAGTCTTCGGCCACCAAACATCTCTGAAGTGGAAAGGCTAAATCAAGAGCATGTGGGCAGAAATGATAGAAAGGTGCAGAAAGTGGATTAAGCACAGGTTCTAACAGAAAGGGAAATATAATAAAGCCATGCCCATATATCCTCCAATATCCACCCATGGGACTCTGTGGGGAGAGCTCATAGCTCGGTGGTAGCAGGTTCTATGTGTTCTGTGCCCCAGGACATGAAGAGATACATCAGGTAAATGGAGAAATTATGAATTATGCCTTAGCTTTTCACTGAGGACACATTTATTCACTTAACAAATGACAATATATTTGACATTTTAAAAGATTTTTTCATATACCGTGGTACCTCAGGTTAAGTACTTAACCTGAAACTGTTCTTAACCTGAAGCACCGCTTTAGCTAATGGTGCCTTCTGCTGCCGCCGCGCTGTTCTCATCCTGAAGCAAAGTTCTTAACCTGAGGTACTATCGGAGTCTGTAACCTGAATTATCTGTAACCCGAGGTACCACTGTATGTTTAATAGTGTATGTTCCCTTCTTCTAAAGCAAGCACTGAAATTGTTAAATTAAGGTTTGTGCTTCTGTAATTTAAAAGCTAAGCTTTGTCAACATAACCAAAACCGAAGTCCCTCAGCTTTCCTCCTGTTGACATATTTTGAGTGAATGTTTCTTGTTAAAGTTAACGTTCCACACTTGTGTGATAGCTATGAGGTAGTCAAAGGTACCCTTGTTCTAGGTTAAGCATTCATTTTGCTGCGGCAAATGCAATGTATGGCTGCAGATGGTTCCATACATAAAAATCTGTCAGGTCACGCAATGACAACAGCAAACTATTACGGGATGTATCTGACTAAATCATACTCCGAATAGAACCCGGACTAATTTAAATCCATTTTTTTTCAGCGAGTCTACTTTGACTATGACTTAAGTCAGCTACAACCCAATAGGGTTTTTTATATATACATTCAAACATTTCAAAGTACATGATTCAATTTTTAAAAGGTTCCCATTCAATCAGTATCAATAACCTACTATTTCTGTGAAAACCTATAATGCATTGTTATATTAAGAGTTGCCATGCCTTAACTAGCCAAGGTTTATGCATTTTAAAGAAGGAATAAGTGCAAAAATGTAAAATATATATTGCTGACTGATTATAAAGCTCTTTTGCTGACAACGGTTATGAGAGCTAATGAAATTTCCAGGATGTTATCAGCAGGAGTCCCTCCCCCCCCCCCCAAAAAAAAACCTTGCAAGTCAGCTGGATTCATAAATGATAAATGGGCAAGAATTAGAACACACGTTTGATTATTCTTCCTATAGGCTACACTTACAGTTGTGTACTACCAGCAACTTCTGCCATAGAGGTTTACAGTAAAAATATCAATTGAGAGAGCGGGGCTGAACAGGGAAGACTGTGTGCTGTGTATTTTAAATGTGAGCCTGAGTCAAGAGGGGTTGTGTGTGCACACATGCATAAGACTGTGTTTGTGTACTAGGTATGTGTGATTGTGTGAATGGTGTGTGTGAGAATAGGGTGTAAGTTGGCGCTACCTACTTTGGTATCTGGCCCCGCTTGCTGCTGGTATGAGCACTTTTCCCTTAGGGAATATGGTCCCTTGAGGAGAAAATGGTTCCTCATCCTTGGTTTACACAAATCAGGCTGATCTTATCAATTTGGAATTCAGTAGTAAGGCATAATGGGTGGTGCTGTGGTCTAAATCACAGAGCCTAGGGCTTGCTGATCAGAAGGTCGGCGGTTCAAATCCCTGCGACTGGGTGACCTCCCGTTGTTTGGTCCCAGCTCCTGCCCATCTAGCACTTTGAAAGCACGTCAAGTGCAAGTAGATAAATAGGTACCACTCCGGCGGGGAGGTAAACAGTATTTCTGTGCACTGCTCTGGTTTGCCAGAAGCGGCTTAGTCATGCTGACTACATGACCCGGAAGTTGTCTGCGGACAAACACCAGCTCCCTCAGCCTATAGATTGAGATGAGTACCGCAACCCCAGAGTCATCTGTGACTGGACCTAATGGTCAGGGGTACCTTTACCTTTTAGTAAGACATAAGATTCAGTTGCTGCATTTTAAAAAAAGGTATACAGCTATATTCTGTATACCTGTTGTGCACACACACACCCAAAACCAACCCTCCTCTCTGAATTTCTGCTACTGAAGCACCAGTCCAGCCATTTTCTTGGTCCGGAAAAAGGAGAGCTTATATGGGATCCTGTGGGCATCCCTAACAGAGAGGCATCCCCATTTTGCAGAAAATATGGAGTTGGGTGGGCACTGACAGCAACATTAGTCAGTGCCTAAGTCAGGCATAGGCAAACTTGGCCCTACAGATGTTTTGGGACTACAACTTCCATCATCCCTGACCACTAGTCCTGTTAGCTAGGGATGATGGGAGTTGTAGTCCCAGAACATCTGGAGGGCCGAGTTTGCCTATGCCTGGCCTAAGTTCAGCACAAAAGGAGAGCAACAAAAAAAAAGGCGCAGTTCCTCCTGAACCAAAACTGGAGACCCATTGCTATAGGCTCTGGAATATGTTTATTAATTTTGGAGGAGGGATGGTGTACAATATTGGCTGGGGGGGTTCCTTTGGTGAGAAACCAAGGTCTTCAATATTCGAGTCATTTCAAGACCTATGGCACTATGAGGCACTGCTGTTGGACTGTTCTTTTGACTGTACATGTAAAAAGTGCCTTTCACGGTCATATTTTTGCTTCCCTCTTGCCCTGCAGCAGCTAGTTCCAGCTCATATAATAAGTCCTGATGTTTTTATCAATGACAGATTCCTCACAAACACCACTTCATGGAGTCAAGAAGAGGGCAGACCATATTGGCTAGGGGTCCTGGAAGACCTGCTCCCCTGCCTTGCAAGCTTTTTCCCACCTGGCCTGGGAGGGTGGGGGCTGCTGAATACAATCTTGGGCTGGGAGGTTTGTTGCTGTTGCTGCTAGAAGGTTCTGTGTCTCTATTTTCCATCTTATGATTTATCTGGAAATTGTTCTATTTGGTTGTGTACTTTTTGATGCTTTTGGTTTGTGGCAACTTTTGTTGCGTTTGGAGATGTGTAGTTTTTACTATGTTGTAAGCAGCCTTACGCTGTACAGTGGTACCTCAGGTTAAGTACTTAATTCGTTCTGGAGGTTCGTTCTTAACCTGAAACTGTTCTTAACCTGAAGCACCACTTTAGCTAATGGGGCCTCCTGCTGCCGCCGCTGCACAATTTCTGTTCTCATCCTGAAGCAAAGTTCTTAACCTGAGGTAATATTTCTGGGCTAGCAGAGTCTGTAACCTGAAGCGTATGTAACCCGAAGTACCACTGCAGCTTTGGAAAGGTGGTATACAAATAAAATGATTGATTACCACCACAATGCAGTTCAGAAGCCTGCCTGTCACATAACTTAGCAGTTAGGAAAATCCAGCACCATTTGTGTGAGAACGCAGGCGGGTCTAGCCAAATTACCTGCAAGCAGCTTTAACAATGTATTGCATATTGCCTTGGGCAACGTATTTTCCATTTCCTTTGTTTTCAGCAATGCCCAACAAATATAATGTCAAGAAGTTCCAAAACGAAGGAATACTTCAGGCATTTTTAATATTCAGCTGGAGATTGTACAATGAAGAACTTCAAAGGCCTCTATTGCAATATTTTTTCTGATGATTCCTTCTAGGTGTCCATGTTATTCACCAGCTTCTGTACATCAGGCCGGTTCCGCTATATCATATTATTTCCACATAATGTGTTCAATATCTTCAGACACTAGGGAGGATTCCCACCAGCAGCTGCTACCAATAGGGAAGCGACCTGCTTCAACTCAGCCACTGCTAATAACGTAACAAAAGCCTGCTGGATCAGGCCAATGGCCCATCTTGTCCATCATCCTGTTCTCACAGTGGCCAACCAGATACCTGTGGGGAAATTAGCAAACAGGACCTGAGCGCACAGGCACTCTCCTCCTCTGTGGTTTCCAGCAAGCAATACTGCCTTCTCTAATGGAGGCAGAGCATATATATCATGGCTAGTAGCCACTGTCCTCTCTCCTCCATGAATTTGTCCAGTCCTTTTTTAAAGCCATCCCAGTCGTTAGCCATCACTGCTTCCTGTGGGAACAAGTTCTATAGTTTAACTGCTGCATGAAGTACATTTGTTTATCTGTCCCGAATCTTCCACCATTCACCTTAACTCTTGCAGTCCACTTGCAACACTCAATGAGAAATGTCACCAGTTCTGGGACAGAATTTTAAAAAGGTTACCAATGATTGTAAAACCACAAACTTACTACAGCTATCAAAAGAACGTGATTTGTGGAACCATTTATTTATGATTCAGACTTTTAATTTAATTTTTGCACACTTGGAATAACTGCTTTAGCAGCGAGCAATTCATATAATCACATATGCTATGCAAACGGAGGATTCAACTCAGTCAGTCCTTTAGGACCATCCATATTTTAATTCAAAGAGCACCATAAATAAATAGTGATAAATGCAATTCAGCAAACTGGTGCTAGAGACCCTTCAACAGCAATCAGTGTTTTCACTTGATACCTCTTGATCCAAACCACAGAAGAAGAAAACCAACCCCTGTTTGAAGTAGAAGAGTAAATATTACCATTTGATAACACTTGGGCCTGACAGTGCAAATTGAATGGCATTGTGTCACATTCATGCAACCCACTGGCTCTCCAACATCCACAGGGTTACCATGGAAGAGAGAGACGCTTACAATTCTTTTAACACTTCGTCAGCTCAAAAGCCTCTGACAGAGCTTTCGGGACTGTTAACTTTTTTATGCAATATATGTGGTAATCTTTCCACGCGGCTTTCAAAGAGTGGCTCAACTATGGTAGGATTTTGCCAGATTTCACCTCAAAACATCTTGATATCCAATCCAAATAAAGAACTCAGCGTTAAAAAGGTGACATAAATCATGCAAAGTCATTCTGACGATATGGCCAAGCTGCAGAAACTGTTTTCCACTCCACATTAAGCCGCATGAAATGGAAGTCCATAGGGTATCTGAAGAAGTGTGCATGCACACGAAAGCTCATACCAAGAACTGACTTAGTTGGTCTTTAAGGTGCTACTGGAAGGAATTTTTTTTTGTTTTCCACTCTGTTTAATTTCTAAGAAGAGAGGAGCCAGGACTCATTCCCCACTTAAAATCATGACCTCGGATCTGGAATGTATGCCTCACAGCCACTGAAGAGGAGGCCTGGCAGTGGCTATTCAGTGGAGAGAGGAAGGTCCTCTTTATATACTGAATGGCACTTTCTGCCTTAGGCCACATTCGTACCACATATTTAAAGCACTATTAGTGCTCGTAACTTTTCCCCAAAGAATCCTGGAACTGTAGTTTGTTAAGAGTGCAGTAAAGCCAAGGTTTGGCTTTAAATGTAATCTACACCCAGACTCATGGTTAAGCTTTCTCCAGACCAACCACAAGTTGTAACCAAAGTTTGTTCTGGGTTACAGCTCATGGAGAGTCTGGAGAGATTTTAACCAAGAGACCAGGTTTGGATGACACATGATGCATAATTAAAAACAGGGCTTTATTTCACCCAGGTTAAAAACCCAGTTTGACACAAACACACACCCATGTGCACAGGCTGGGAGCCTCAATGGAGCCCCTCTAGATGCTTCACCCAGGGCAAAAAAAAACAGCTAGCCCCAACTCTCCTCCCCCATAGCTACAGTACTGGCAAAAAGCAGCACACGTGCTCATGCTAAGCCATGGTTTAGCTTAAGAGTGCAAGCCAGGTCAGTGAAGTATTCACTATAGCTCAGCAACCTTTAATGCCAAGGAATTTCCATGGTCATAACCATTCAGGGAGGAGAACCACAGATGTGGCAATGTGGAAGCACTGTAGGAAATAAATTAGATCAGAAACGTAACTTGTGAACAAACCCAAGTGTGTCATGGAAGCTGTCACTCCTAGATGACATCATCATTTGTGGCACTTCTTCAGATAAAGACTATGTAGTGTAGAGTTACATCCTTCAAGCAAGTTATAAATGCAGATTTGTTCACAACAGTGTTGCCCTCAACATAAGATATTACAGGTTACACCATAAACCATGGATGTGCCTTGACCCTTTGGTTAGTTTCACACTTTTTGTACACTTCCATTCCTCTTCCACATCCCAGATCACCAATCATACTTTTTGCAGAAGTTCCTGCCACTATATTGCAGAGCTGACAATGGAAGGCAAGGCTTTCTTCTGGCACATTTTCGTTCCTACAAACATGAAATAGCATGTGAGCAACTTTGATCATCCAGTGGCACTTTAATGTGCATGCTTCTCAGTAGAACTACGGAGACCTGCCAGCGGTCTGCTGTGTGATTGCAATGGAAATAGTGGGGAGAGATGATGTCATATACCCATGGACACAGGAGAAGCAAAATGATGGAGGAGGCGCACTAAAAGGAAGGAGCTATGGAGCCAATCCTTGTTTTAGATGAGGGAGGGGATGGGAGTACCAAGTAAATGTAGGGTAATTTAAGAGGCAAAAACTCAAGAAAATGCCAGACTGAGCAAATTCTGCTATGAGTAGTGAGCACAGTAGCCTTTTCAACTGCCAGATGCAGGTAGTAAAATGAAACCAGAGGACACCTCACAGATGTGTAAAATACACAAAATGAGAGAATAAGGCATTTTAATTCAACTGCATGAACATGGAGTGTGTGCACAGAATACATTATATCCTTTCAATGCATGATTTTATCCAGCAATTTCAAAACCTCAAAAATGGTATCAAATTAAATGGCTTTTTGACACTTATTTCACATTTAATTTATGAAGTGTTCCACACTCTCTATTGTTCTTACGCAATTATACCATGAAGACAAGAAGATTGGAATTCCCATCTGTGATCTAATAGGTGGCAAACTAAGGCTCAGTTCTCATGCAGATGGTAAACCTGTGTTTAGACTCTACCACTATGACTGGAGGGGTGAGCTTACAGAAATGGCTATTCCTTCAAACAATAGAACGTTCATACAATAAAACACTGTACTACATTTAGAAAACTAGCCTGTCAGGCAGAAGGCTATGTAAGAACCCTTCTTTCATTTGGATTGGAAGAATTCTTTTTTTAACTAGAAGAGCTTTCAATAATGGGAGGAGCTCCCACTGCCAATCTCAATGGAAATGTCTATGTTTATTCCCCTTAGCTCACCCATGGTGAATGTCCACACCACAAACCAAAGAACCCAAAACATTTGTTTGAAATGGCAATTTTAGGTGCAACTCTTGGTGTTTCATTTGCATCTCAGAATGCATTGCAGAGTCTGGGACCAGTGTTCCTCATGACGCAGGGCCATCCCAAAACATTTTGCTGCCTGAGCAAAGGGAAGGTATAGTGCCCTCCACATTCCACAGACAAATGCCAAACTGACAGGTACCCGAATCTTGCCTGTACACAGGCAATAAGGGCATTATCCTCCACTGCCCTTGAGGGCAGCAGGCTAAGAGAGTGCAGAGCACATCATGTGGCACACACAGCTCTCTGCCTACTACTCCTCGCCCCTCAGCAGCTGTCATCTAAGAGTACTGTCTCACATTGCCTAATGGTAGGGTTAGGGTTAGGGTTAGGGTTAGGGTTAGTGCTGATGTGGTGGCTTTAGTGTGCAGCAGCTGTGGCTGGAAGGCAATAGCAGCCAGTACTGGTGGGACAGAACTGTGGGAATGCCCTCCAATCTAGCCATGGCTACTAGCCACAATGGCTTTGTTCAATCTCCACTGTCAGAAGCTGTGGGCCTCCAAATACCATTCGCTGAGAATCACAGGTGGACAGAGTGCTGTTGTATTCACATACTGCCTGCAGGCTTCCCACAGGCATCTAGTTGGCCATTGTGATGCTGGACTACACAGATCATCTGATTCCACAGACGCTCCTGATATTCTCATGTTATTCCTCCAACAAGGTACCTGAATGATGCTGGGCAAGATGGCAGCAAAGTCAGGGATGCAGAGATGCACTTGTGGCACCAATCCAGTGCTTCTGCTGGTGAGTCTGCAGAGCCTTGATCTGTCCAGGTAAGCTGCCATGACACTGGCACCACCACAGCAGCTACAGGCTGGGAGTCAGCATAAACACAGCTGCCATATACAGAGGAGATTATGAGAATCTGAGTTGACCACTGCAAGCTCAGACCAGTTCTTTATCCACCATCACTGATGTTACTATCCATGTTTGTTCAGCCCCACTGAGTTCTATGGGACTTATCCCCCAAGTCAGGCTGCAATCCGAGGCAAGCTAACCTAATTCATGGAGGATAAGCCTATCAATGACTGGTAGCCATGATGGCTATGTGTTGCCTCCATGAACAGAGGCAGCAACGCTTCTGAACACCAGCTGCTGGAAACCTCAGGAGGAGAGTGTTGTGCTTGAGGGTTTCCCACAGGCATGTATCTGATTGGCCCCTGGAGAACAGAATGCTGGACTAGATGGGCCATTGGCTATTCTTATGTAACCTGGGAGTAGGCACCAGGGTTTCCTCCAAGGAAACTGCGCACACCTAGAAGATTGTAGCCTGAGGCTCTCCTCTCAACACTGAGGACAGAAAGAGCAACCTTGCATGCCTATGCTTTAGATCAATTTATTTTTTCATTGCCAGATCTCCTTGGAGAAGGCCACCCATTTCCCTCCAGAGGATTGCCCATCACATCACAAGATGTGCACCCATGAGAGATGGCCAGGGTTTACCCTTACATGCGGCTTGACACATTTTTGTGCAATCACAACAACAAAATGTGAAATACGCTTTTTTGCAGCTGCGCATATGAGATTTAATAAAGAGCTGGGTATTTTCTTTAAAAGGAAATGGACAAGAAGAGAAAGGAAACAGAAGTTTGAACCAAACACTGGTTCCTTTCAAACCTTGGGAACCATATTCATGGTATATTGCAGGACTAATTATTTGACTAGTCAGAGGCATTTATTGACTCAGACCGAACTCTCCTTAAGCCGCGTATGTAGGCATGCCGTCATTACAAACCAGTACAACACAAACAGAAGATTACACCGTTGGTGCTTCCTCTCACTTTGTGCTGAGCGTGTCAAAAACGTCTTTTGTCTGGAGATGGGGGGGGGGGGCTCAGCTACAGAGCTGCGCTGGATGCGGGAAGGGAGTCTCACTACCCAGCCACAGGTTAAAGGAGATGCCTCTTTCTCCCAAATAATGGGGGTGGAGTTTGATCCCCTGATTCTTTTCAAGACCCCCCCCCCTCCCTGTTTTCCTTGCTCCCTCACTTTCCTTTCCCCGAATGTCCTGTCTCCTTGCTCTGAGATTCCTTCCTTCCTTTGTTAATGCACGCTTTCTCCACTCGTGTTCGCGGGCCTGTGTGTGGGAGATTCTACCGACTCGCTCAATGGCTCACCTTGCTGCCGAAGGGCCCCGGCAGGAGCAGCTTGAGCGCTTGCCTCTTCAGCTCCACCAAGCGGGCGTTGCAGTTCTCGCACCAGACGCCGCGGTCGGAGCCCGGGGAGGAGCCCCCTCCGCTGCCGGAGCCCGGAGACCCCGTGCCGAAGCCCGGCGAGCCCCCCAGCGACCCGGGAGAGCTGTTGCCGATCCCCGGGGAAGCGGGGCCCGGCGACCCGGTGAAGGAGCCCGGCGACGACGTGCCCGATCCCGGGGAAGGGGTGCCGGACGAGCCCAGGATGGAGCCGGCTCCTTCCGGGGCTGGGCGGCTGCCGGCCCGGGATTCCTCGTAAGCTTTCCGGTACCAGCTTTCGGGCGAGAAGGGAGCCGCGGGTTTGGTCGGGGAGCAGGGGTCGTTCACCTGAGTGGAGAAGGAGGGACGGGGGAGGGAAGCAGATCAGTGGGGGGCGTGGAAGGAGGGCAGCGAAGTTGCATTGATAGGAACCAAGTGGCTCGTGGAGATGTTAGATATTAACACCCCAAGTCAGCTAAAACACCCCTCCATGCATAGGAGCCAACCCCTAGGGGCCGAGGTCCCTTCGCCCTCCCCCTCCATAAAATATCTGATCCCCCAAGTTGATGTGCATTGCCATTCAAACGATGTGCATGCCCCACATCGTGTGATCAATTATGCAGGGCGGGGCTCACCTGCCCCCCCTATTTTATTCAAGTTGGCACCTTTGACCTCCAGGCACACCCGCCCCCTCTGATCTCCAAGAAGCTGGGTTTGTTTTTTTTAAAAAGTCACCACCTGAGATCGATTTTCCCTACAGAATTGGTGGGTGGGTGCGCGCACGTTTTTCCAATCCAAGCCCCCTCCAAGGAGCGCTCTCTCTCTCCCCCTCCCTGGCGATCCCCACCGCGCGCCCCTCTCGTACATGAGCAAAAGCCCCTCGGAAGTCAGGTTACTGTATTCTATATACAGCGGAGGAGAGGAGAGATCCGCGAAGCACGTTTCGCCCCGCAGAGCCGCCGTCTAGGCGGAACCCCAGGCTGCAAAAGTTAAAGGAGTGCAGAGTCCATGGGCTACTGCTGCTGCTGCTGCCCAAGTGCTCGGCGTCTGCAGCCGCGGAGGGGAGGAAGCGAGAGAGGCGCCCGGTCTCTCTTTCGCGTCCCAGGGGCGGAACTGGTTAAGGCACCCCCGGCTGCCCCTTTGGCTTGGGGCACCGTGCCGCTTCTTCAGAAGGCGACCGGCTTGATCGGGGGGCGGGGATCCGTGTCCGCTCGCAGCCCTTTTGTGTGGAAGCCCAGCGCTGTCGATTTTTATTATTATTATTATTATTGCAAGCATCCCTCCTTCCCCTTTACTTAAGGGCAACTTACCCCATATTTCCTGTTTCGGGTGCTGACCGCGATCCTCTCCTTATTCCCAGCCACGGAATTCATGGTGAGGGTGATGATCTCGGCGCCCGCGGCAGGATTTCCTGCAAATTTGTATCCAAGGGGGGATTTTTTTCCCCCAATCCGGCAAGGTTCACGCACCAGCTGGAAGCAGCTCCGCACTTCAAGTCGGTTTCCCCCTCCCTCTGCCTTTCCAAGGAAAATACCACCAATAAAAATAAATCCCCGATCCCAGAAAAGAAAACAAAAACGCTGCCGGAGCCCCAAGAGAGGGTGAGATTGTATCTTTCCGGCCCCCCGTCAGATCATGTTTGCCCTCATTGTCTTCTCTCTCTCGTTTATTCCCACTCTGTGCGTTTGTGTGTGTGCAGAAATCCAAGGGATCGGCGTTCCCCAGTCTAAGCAGACAGCGCCAGTTTCCCTGCACAACTCAAAAGGAACAATCGCATCCAAGGTAGATTTTTAGCCAAAGGAGAGAGAGGGAGAGGAGCGGAGGACTGGCTGGGTGTTGCTGGAGAGGCAGCGTTTTCTCCCCGTTGCTACTTGGGGGTGGTGTGTGGCAACTTGTTTCCTTCGCCAAGGTTCGCCACGGAGTTAAAAGAAATCCTCCAAAAACCTCAGGATCCTGGCTCGGGGAGGAGCCTCCGCGAGGCTTGCAGCCAATATCTTTCTCCCCATTTTGCCCAAGCAGTTTCTTGCAAAGAGGGAAAGCTCAGCGCTGCTGGAGCTGCCGCTGCCGCTGCCGCTGCTGCAGAAGCGACACTGCCAACAGCCACCTCTGAAAGCTGCAAAAACGCTGCCGGGGCTTAACTACAGGCGGCCGGCTGTTGACTGACTGTGGAGGGTCCATTTTCGTTGCAGTATTTCTTGACTGACATTTGTGATTTTTTTTTCTCTCTCTCTCAAATCCCTCCCTCCTAAGAGAAAGGGGAGGAATGGGCTTGCCTGCACCATAGTAGCTGGTTGCTCATGGTTGGCATTCAAAGGCGCTAGTCAGTTTGGGTTTTGCAAGTGTTCGGATGGGTGCTGGAGAGAAGGAGTAGGAAGCCATGCCTGACACACACACCCCCCAGCCTACCTTCCTCCATACAGGTCCTCATGCCTCTATGCCTAGACAAAAGGATCTCTGGATACCAAGTGGTTAAGAATAGCAAACATAAGGTCTCAACACCAGGGTTTTGGTTTTCAAACACTTCTGCTTCAGGAAGGAATGTGCGCACAGGTTATCCCAAAGTGCCAAAGACAACTGTAATATTTCTACAAGGTTTATCCCCAAACAGCTGGCTGGACATAGATCAGCTGCTAAACTTAGGACAAGATCCATTCATTTGAAGATGTGCAGAGGGGCTTGTTTCAAGCGCTTCATCCATGACACCTGTCAGCTAGAATTTATTGGGGGGGGGGGGAGAACCTAGTTATCTGCAATGCAATTGGTCAGTTAGTTAAGTATTTTTATTGATTTTAGGGGGAGATCTGCACACACCCACACCCCAGCTACGCTCATGACACCTGTATCCCAAATCTGCATTGCCTACCAGGAGATTTTAAAATGTTAGAAATCAATATATTTTGCATATTCATTGTGTTGGTGGGGAAGAATTGGTGGCTCCGCAGCACCCAGCCTTTCTGCCTTCTCAACCCTAGGTAGCCTTTTGTAGACCTGGACTGAAACCCACACCCCAGTGAGATGAATGGTAAATAATCTGCACAACAGGGAGAAAGTGAGATGTTGTGTGTGGGTGCACGTGCATGCATGCATACAATTATGTTTATGTACCTGTGTGTGGTTTCCTGCAGCAACACAGAGGCTGAGATTCTCAAGAAACTGAAGTCCTGTCCCACACCAAATCTGTATGCCATACTAATAGCCCTGGCTATAATGGGATCTTGGCTTCCAGCCCAACCCCTCTCATGTCAGTGCTATGTAATGCATGGTGCATTTATTTCCTCTACATAATCAAAGCCTTCGGGCTTGTCTGCACATTGCAGTTACCACATGGAAACGATTTAAAATCACTCCATCTGGCACCTGTTATCATATTAATACTTAGCGTTTATACCACTTTAGTGTTCAAAACACTTCATACTCATTAGCTTAGCAATTGTTGCAGCAACCCTGTAGGACAGGCCAGGATTATTATCCCGCCTTGAGAATGGGGGGGTTGAAGCTGAGAGAGAGTGGCTGGCTACCCAGTAAGTTTCCCAGCAGAGATTAACTCTGAACTGATAAGTTCCTGATTCACAGCTCCCTCTCTTAGCCACTGGGCCATTTTGGTGGTTAGTCATTTGTGTGGAATGCTCCATCACATGGGCCGGTTTTCTCCATGCTAGTTAAAAAAGAACTTTTCTTTTGTGTGCTTTTGAACCAGTGCCGAAATGATCCTTGCTGCTATACAATGAGCTAGTTCACACACATATGGCTCCCCACAGGGTGGCAGATACCACACTGAGCTTTCTGCAGAGACTTCAACGTGATGCACAAAATGGTAAGGTAAAAGGTAAAGGTACCCCTGCCCGTACGGGCCAGTCTTGACAGACTCTGGGGTTGTGCGCCCATCTCACTCAAGAGGCCAGGGGCCAGCGCTGTCCGGAGACACTTCCGGGTCACGTGGCCAGCGTGACATCGCTGCTCTGGCGAGCCAGAGCCACACACGGAAACGCCATTTACCTTCCCGCTGGTAAGCGGTCCCTATTTATCTACTTGCACCCGGAGGTGCTTTCGAACTGCTAGGTTGGCAGGCGCTGGGACCGAGCAGTGGGAGCGCACCCCGCCGCAGGGATTCGAACCACCAACTTTTCGATCGGCAAGTCCTAGGCGCTGAGGCTTTAACCCACAGCGCCACCTGCGTCCCTGCACAAAACGGTGCCCAGTGTTAATTCCAACATATGTAACATTTTGGTTGCCTGATCCCAAAGAGAATATCCTAGAGCTGGGCAAAGTATGCAGAAGAGACAGCTGCATGGTGAAGAGGTTGGAGCCGATTCCTTGCAAAGAGAGGCTTTTACAAAGAGACAGTGTAGTGTAATGGTTAGAGTGTCAAGACTAAAACTTGGGAGACCAGGGTTCAAGCCCTACTCAGCCAGGAAGCTCCTTGAGTGACCTTGAGCCAGTCACTGCCTCTCAACCTAACCTACCTCACAAGGTTGTTGTGGGGATTTAATTACAGAAGGGGGGAACTACGTATGCTACCTTGCAGGGAAAGGTGAGATATAAATGCAATAAAATAAAATAAAAATAATAATGGTTGATGTGCTCACATAACACTGAATGAACCTATGAGACTCATTACCATAAGGTAATTTTGTTAAAAAGGTGAGATTAGAATATAGAGGACATGCCTTACCAATTGCCTCCTTGTTGAGTGGCAGCATACTGTCTTGTTTTCTGAAGACAAATAAATGATGAGATGGTCATAATCCCCACACCTTCCTTGTGAGCTTCCCTGAAACCTCTGGCTTGCCTGCTTGGAACAGGAAGCTGGACCAAGTGTGCTCGCTGGTCTCACCCAGCGAGGCAATTCTTACAGCACATAGTATCACAACACAGGTGCAGATGATGGTGTTTCTTGAACAGGAGTAGAAAGCAGGAGTGTCTCACGGGCGCTTCTGGCAGTCGACACACTGGAGTAGTGACTGCACCAGTCGACGATGCAGATGGTGCTGGTCGATTGTGCCATGATCCGGAAGTGACCAGTGTAAAGCCGACTCGCAGCACATCATATATTTGTTGCATACCAACAGGAGGAAGCTGGCTTGAGGAGTTGCATAGGTCCATGGCTGTTGCTTGCTCACTTAGAAAACCATGGCTGTTGTGCAACAGCCATGTGAAATCATCCTCTGACCTTGTGTATATACCTGGTTGTGATAAAGGTGCAGTTGGTTGACGGTTCTTGGACCCTCTCTAGATCAGAGGGCCCGGTATTAAAAGCATTACCTATTTAAAATAGGCAAATATTTAGCATTTGCACAGGTATGCTGCACTGTTAGACGAAAAGTCATGGAGGCTAAATAGACCTTCCATGGTCAGAGTCAGGGAACCAGTTGCTGAGGAGCAACAGCAGGAGAAGACCTATCTCCTTGGTTTCAAAGAAGCACCTGGTTGATCAGGGCGTTCAGGAAGCTGCAATAGATGGACCTTTTGTCTGATCTATCTACCATACTTCTTTTCAGGTTCCTTTGTTTAGTTTCCAAGCGTATTTTGATCTGCAAACGCTGTATTTTCCCTCTTGCAAAGAGGACCGTTGGGATATTAAGGCATGAAAGATGAAGCACTATTAATGCTGTGTCGTCTGGCTTGTGTTCCAGCATGGCCACTGTGAGCATTTGCTTCATAGGCCACGGAATATAACTTTCAATTTGCTAGAATCAGCACTTCTCATGATGAGCAGGCAGGTTTGCTTTGTTCTTCATCAGCCCTTTAATTAACACACTGTTAGATGTCCCTGCCGAACTGCATCTGCTGCGTTGGGGATCATCAGATTGTGTGCAACAGTATGCCTACCATGGGAGATTGCAGGCATATGAGGATCAAAGCGGCCTGGGGCTGGGGGCAGCAGATTGGCCAGCTTGGTTGTAAATTCCAATTTGCAGGCTACCGCCTTGTCACACACCAGGAAGCACAGGAACGGCAACATCTTGGTGGCTGTTACCCTCGAAAGTTTGCCGACAAGGAACAGTAAGTATGCATGACACCCATTCAAACATGGTCAATGAGGCAGTGTTTTACAGCTGACTGGTGGACCAGGAAGCACAAAAGACTATTTAAATATCAGGCGGTTTCCACCATGGGGGGGGGGGGAGGGAAATGCTTCAGGGAAATGGCAGCATCTACAAAAAAGAAAAGAGAAAGACTGCCCTTCAAATATGTGTATTAGTAGCCACCTACACCTATTAGATATCACCAGGACTCATGTAGGGAGATTACAGGACATGATGCGCAGGAGTTTGTCTGATGGGGGGTGGGGACCAGGATCATCTGCAGCTTACCAGGGGAGGCCCCAAGGCAGTGCAGTCAACTCCAGGGGTTCCATGTATTCTGCTAGTGCCTTCATTTAGGGCAGGCCAGTCCCATATCATAATACGGCAGCTGATAAATTATTATTATCATCATTATTTTATTTATACCCTGTCCATCTGGGCGGCTTATAACATATCTAAAAACATAATAAAACATCAATTCTTAGAAACTTCCCTAAACAGGGCTGCCTTCAGATGTCTTCGAATCTAGATGTTTATTGACATCTGAAGGGAGTGCGTTCCACAGGGCAAGCGCCACCACCTAGAAGGCCCTCTGCCTGGTTCCCTGTAACTTTGCTTATCGCAGTGAGGGGACCTTGGTGTCCAGGCTGAGCAATGGGGGTGGAGACACTCCTTCAGGTATACTGGGCCGAGGCCATTTAGGGCTTTAAAGATCAGCACCAACACTTTGAATTGTGCTTGGAAACATACCAAGAACCAGTGAAGATCCTTTAGGACTGGTGTTATATGGTCCCAGCAGCCACTCCCAGTCACCAGTCTAGCTGCTGCATTCTGGATTAGTTGTAGTTTCCAAGTCGCCTTCAAAGGTAGCCCCATGTAGAGCATATTGCAGTAGTCCAAGCAGGAAATAACTAGAGCATGCACCACTCTGACAAGACAGTCTGCAGGCAGATAGGGTTTCAGCCTGCGTACCAGATGGAGCTGGTAAACAGCTGCCCTGGACACAGAATTGACCTGTGCCTCCATGGACAGCTGTGAGTCCAGAATGACTCCCAGACTGCGCACCTGGTCCTTCATGGGCACAGTTACCCCATTCAGGACCAGGGAATCCTCCACACCTGCCCCCCTCCTGTCCCCCAAGAACAGTACTTCTGTCTTGTCAGGATTCAACCTCAATCTGTTAGCCACCATCCAACCTTCAACCGCCTCCAGGCACTCACACAGGACCTTCACCGCCTTCACTGGTTCTGATTTGAAAGAGAGGTAGAGCTGGGTGTCATCCACATACTGATGAACACCCAGCCCAAACCCCCTGATGATCTCTCCCAGCGGCTTCATATAGATATTAAAAAGCACAGGGGAGAGGACAGACCCCTGAGGGAGCGCACAGGTGAGAGCCCAGGGGTCCGAACACTCATCCACCAACACCACTTTCTGGACGTGGCCCAGGAAGAAGGAGCGGAACCACTGCATGTCAGTGCCCCCAGCACTTCCTCTGGGTGGTGTCTTCTCCCCACTACAGTTGTAACCTGTCACACAGCTCATTGGGTAGAGTGCTGTTGTGGCAGCACCAGCCACAAAATGAAAATGGTCCGGTCCACCTGATGACAGATTATAACACATTTTGGCAGCAATGCACAGAAGCCGCCACCAGGAGCTGTTTCAGGAGGCCGTTTCGTGATAAATTCAAGGTGCAGAGTAGCCCTACTAGTAGTGGAAGCGGTAGCAGTGGCTCAGACATTCTAATCTGGGGATAATTCAGCTACGGCTTTCTGCCAGTAAGAATGTGCAAGCACAGTTATTTAATAAGCATTTATCTCACCGTTCCTATAAAAATCAGTTTCAAGGCAGTTTAATGTAAGGAACAATGAATAATTCATAAAATGAACGCGGGCGCAGAGAATCATTAAAGCAATGACCAAGACTCTGTCATTAAGGATGGGAATTCAACACCTTGATTCATTATTTAGGTTTGTTGAATTCAGAGGGCAGCAACTGGAGGGCAGGAAGCACCCCACGGCCGACTGTTTTCAGAGGGGCTATCTTGTTAATCCATACTCTCTAAAACAGAATTGTGTCAATAAAAGATCTGTGCAGAAATCCCCAAATTATTTGCACGGGTATACAGTTCTATGGTCCCCCCACTCAGAGCTAAGGGAGATAACTCACCGATTTACACAGTTAAAGGGAAAGGTAAAGGGACCCCTGACTATTAGATCCAGTCGTGGCTGACTCTGGGGTTGCGGCGCTCATCTCGTTTTATTGGCCGAGGGAGCTGGTGTACAGCTTCCGGGTCATGTGGCCAGCATGACTAAGCTACTTTTGGCGAACCAGAGCAGTGCACGGAAACGCCGTTTACCTTCCCGCTGGAGTGGTACCTATTTATCTACTTGCACTTTGATGTGCTTTCGAACTGCTAGGTTGGCAGGAGCAGGGACCAAGCAACGGGAGCTCACCCTGTTGCGGGGTTTCGAACCGGTGACCTTCTGATCGGCAAGTTCTAAGCTGTGTGGTTTAACCCACAGTGCCACCTGTGTCCCCGATTTACCCAGTTAGGTGGGTCTTATTTTCTCATGATCTCCTTGAGATACCTTCACGTGCACTCACAGTTCTGCTTCTCCGGTTTGCCCTTGAACACTGCACTGTGGCTTGTGTGAATGTAGCAAGCAGGTGGACAGGGTTAAGCAAATGGGATTTCTCCACTCAGTCACTGAGCAGTTGCTACATTCACATCCTCCTGGGGCCCTGGCATCACACCATAGGAAAGCATCTGAGAAGGAGATTTGCACTGGATTGAAAAAGTGTGGCACTTGGTGCATATATGCCAATGTCATGCAATAAGTGATTATTGTCTCCATCTGAAGGTGGTTAAAATGCCAGGCTCCCGTCTGTTCTCTAGGCTGGCTCAGAGCTAATCCCGGAGGAACGGCAGAAGCATATGGACACTGTTAGCACCTTTTCCAAAGTCTTTGGCTCCCCTTCCAAAGGTATCTCTGAATTAATCAGCGCTAGCTGGTGACATGGCGTTGTTATCGGCCACGTGGTGCTATATGTTGCCCATTTGTCAAATTGGGATGGAAATGATTAAAAAAAAGAACTCCATGGAGAGATTTGTGGGATATGAGCGCCCTCTACTGGTAACGGTATGCAGTACATCTAGAAATATGGCAATTCATTATCGATACATGATTTCCCAAATATAGAAAGGAGACAGCAGGAGACAGGCATGTAAAATGTTGCACTCTAAGCAACATTTAAAACAATCTTACCACTAAGTAATGATTGAATTGGTCTACTGGCTTTGGAAATTAGTCTTGTTATAAATAGTGTAGACACACTTAAGCAACTTACAATACTGGTCCAATTAATGCAGTTGTTAATGGTCTGCTAATTTGCGTGTCTAATAATTTTTTTTAAATAAAATTAATTATTTAATTAAAATAACTGCATTAACATTTTAGCAATGTGTCAGTTCTCACACCAATTCTTAGTGAAAGACAGATGAAGTTCTTCACTCAAATGAACAACTTAAACGATTAACGTTGTTCATGTATATTCAGGTTGGTATAGCAAGGACAGGTTGCTTTGAGAAATGCAGACCGTCTTACCTTGTAGCTGTTTAGGCCCACTGTATAGAACTTGTGGCAGACATTTCAAGTCTGCAAATTTCTGCAAAGGGTGGGGGGCAGCCACTTGTAAGATCAATGCAAACCGTCTCTACTTTGATTTACTTTGTACAGAACCTTCATAGCGGCAAGCCAAAAACAACCCTTTCTTTGCAGAATCGTAGCATTCATTTTTAGTGGAACGCAAAATGCAAAACGCATATTGCTATGCATCTCCCTTGACAGAGAGGGGCACTCTTATCTGCCTTGGTAGAATATCTAAGACACTATCACACCAGCGCAGTGAATTTATCAGCAGAAAAGAAATATGGAAATGATAATAGAATTTCAGCTACAATCCTATGCACATTTTCCTGGGACATGGTGGTCCTCACTTTAGAGCAACCATGCATAGCATCAGGTGGCAAGGTAAAGGGACCCCCGACCATTAGGCCCAGTCATGACCGACTCTGGGGTTGCGGCGCTCATCTCACTTTATTGGCCAAGGGAGCTGGCGTACAGCTTCCGGGTCATGTGGCCAGCATGACCAAGCTGTTTCTGGTGAACCAGAGCAGCGCACGGAAACGCCGTTTACCTTCCCGCCGTAGCGGTACCTATTTATCTACTTGCACTCTGACGTGCTTTTGAACTGCTAGGTTGGCAGGAGCAGGGACCGAGCAATGGGAGCTCACCCCGCCATGGGGATTCGAACCGCCGACCTTCTGATCGGCAAGCCCTAGGCTCTGTGGTTTAACCCACAGCGCCAGGTGGAGTGACACCTAAAAGCTTTGCTTATTTGCATTGCATTGCCTAGGGAAATTTTGCACTAACATGTCAGAGAATTCATGCTCCGGTTTTTAAAAGCAAACTTGGCATTTGTATCAACACTTCAGAAGAAGGACAACATTGGGCATTCTCTTTTGATAGATCCTTAAGCTACGTACCAAAACAGTTCCACCATTTCTCTCTAAAACCTTACTGATAAGAGCCCTGTGGGATCAGGCCAAATCCCATCTAGTCTGGCATCCGGTTCTGAGTGGCCAACTAGATATGCGTTGGTCACGGTGAGAACAGGATGCTAGATTAGATGGGCGTTTGGCAAGATCCAGCAAGGCTGTTATTATATTCCCATTACGTTCCTGTCTAACTTATTCGCAAATCCTGGAATTTTCCAGAAGAATCACGCACATCCTAGCATCTCACAAGATGCAGCACTTCTAAACAGTATTTTCTCTGAAGCCTTCCTCAGATAAGGCAAGCAGACTCTGGCTTTGGTGGTTACCGCTATCATCTCCATCTCCATCTCCTTCTCTTCCTCCTCCTCCTTCTCTTCTCATTCTCCTTCTTTGGCGATCACTCTTAGCCGAGTAGGATTGTCTTCCATAAACACGGTTTTAAAAGTGAGTCCGTAAGTGACTGTGGAGGCCAATTCTGGATCCACACGTCCTTCCACAGTGGAGACATAGCTTTCCAGGCCGGAGTTGATCACGGTGAGGATTTGCCAAGCGTGCCTTCCTCTTACCGCTATATCACATTCTTGGCTGTAACTTCGAGAACAAATGAGTTGGGTTTAGTTGACTTGCTTGTTTGCATTTCTTGATTCCGATCTCACAAAACATGTGTACTTTGGCTGGAAAAGTGGAAACGGAGAAGATGAAATTTTATATGCAACTGGGCTTAGAATGCAATTGCTAAACGAGCACAATGACTGTGTATATGAGAAGATTGCAATGTGATGCAAAATTGAATGGATAGCACCTCTCGCCACAGTAATGTTAATTTGTATTTTGCTCAGATGGTTATGTAGGTTCAAATCTAATTTCCATGATAATTTTAGCAATGGTATACATGTGGAGCGAAGAGTGGGCCTGTGCCAGGGGGTGCTGTGCTCTTCCAGAAAGATAATTAAAACAGCCTCCGCTGTCCATGTGGGGGTCTAAATAGCTATGCACGGAGTGCATATATAAGATCTACCGGAGTCCTGCTGAAGATATGACCTTCTGGAGACTTGCCAAGCAACTTTTAAAGTGCTTAGTTATTGAGCAAGGCGTAGCTGCAGGATTCTTTGGCATTGGCTATGAAGCTTACATTGTATTCTGCAACATGAAGAACTTTCTCAAGTATTTGATTTAGTCCAAATCTGAGTGTGGTGCATCCTCTGTCCTAAATCTCGCGTCATTCAACTTCCTTGGATGATCTCAGGTTCTAGCATTATGGAGAGGGGGGGACATTTCTCTTCACTTTCTTCACACTGTGCATCATTTTATACACCTCCAAACCGTTACCCCATACTTGCATTTGAAATTTTAAAAATTTAATAAAAATTAACAATCATCCTCATCTCGCAGACATTGTTATGTGACCTGCGGGTGGGATAGGAAGGGAATTATTATAAGAGCTCACTTTACTGCCTGGAAATGCAATGCAAAGGAAAATACAAAAGAATTTACTAAGCAGATAGTTGCAAAAAGAGAGCCCTAGCAGGACTGAATGTTTTTGTGACCATTTCTTCTTTGGTTAGTCCAGAAGGGCAGTTTCTATTGTACCTTGTTTGCTGTACAAGGGAGTTGCTAAACGGGTCATTTAAACCCAGGTTCAACATAATAGGGTTTATGACACAGCATGACTAGAGATGAATGAATTGGCCTCTTCATAAAAAAAAGATAAACAAAGAAAGGTTGAAGGCCAAATCAATATCCTGGACCTAGATAAGCAGTGTATGTTTTAGGTAAGTGTTGATTTGACGCAAATAAAATCCATCTGACCTACTGTTGTCTTCATGTTAATTTAGAAATTTCACAGGTTTGGGGGAAAATGGCAAGCAATGTTTCAACTCAACATGCTGCAAGAATGTGTATGGATAGACAACTGGCCAACAGGATAATGTGGATTACAGCATAAGAAGAGCTTGCTCTTTAGTGCTCCCATCTAATCCAGCAGTCTGTTCTCGCAGTGGCCAACCAGATGCCTATGGGAAGCCTGCAAACAGGATCTGACCACAATAGCTCCATCCCCACAACTAGTATAGAGACATACTTCCTCCAGCAATGTAGACAGAACATAGTCATAATGGCTGGTGGCTATGGGTAGCATTGTTCCCCTGTCTAATCCCCCTTTTAAGACACTCCGGCTATTACTATATCTTGTGGGAACAAATTCCATTGCTTCATCATGTGAGGAAGTACTTTCTTTGGTTGGTCCTGAATTTCTTATAGGGGTGGTGGCAATCATGTGTCCACACTTGACCCATTAGGAGTTTTGGGCGGCGGCGGGGATTCCTAAATGTTTTGGGCCAGCTCTTCACTTTGTTCTGTCACTTAAGTCTTTCCATTCTATACAGTAGTACCTCAGGTTAAGTACTTAATTCATTCTTAACCTGAAACTGTTCTTAACCTGAAGCACCACTTTAGCTAATGGGGACTCCTGCTGCTGCCGCGCCGCCGGAGCCCGATTTCTGTTCTCATCCTGAAGCAAAGTTCTTAACCTGAAGCACTATTTCTGGGTTAGCAGAGTCTGTAACCTGAAGCGTATGTAACCTGAAGCGTATGTAACCTGAGGTACCACTGTAATTCCTTATTTTGGCTCGAGTCTCTAAATAGTGTTAAATACTAACAAAAAATGTTGGCCACCTCAGGTACATGCTGCATGGGATGAACATTTAAAACAAATCTTTCAAGCTAAATAAGATGGCAGCAGCTTTATTTTGAAGAGGCAACAACACTTCACATCGAAGGATGCAGTCTGGGAACTGATACTAATAAACCTTAGCAGTTAGTCTCATAAAAATGCTAAAAGCCCTTTTTGGGAGACCCAAGAGAAAAGACAGCTCCGTTGTGTTGAGGAAGGCTGCATACAAACAAGAAGAAAGAGAACTAACAAGAAAAATCCAATGAATGTTTAATGAGAACTAATTGTAAAATATATGAGGAGCTAGTCAGCAGCCACCAGAAATACATTCTCATGGTCTCTGCTAATTAGGGGTGCTTGGTTCCAAAACCACATACGTGGCATCTAGGAGAATATCCTTGCAACAACAAAAAAGAATCATATCTAATGGTATGTCAAGCAAACATAATGGCATTAAATCTGCAGTACCATCAGTTTGGATGAACTATCTCCAACTAGGGATGTGATATCCTATCTCACTTTCTCTTCCCACTACAGGTCTAAATGACATCGATATGCAAAGGAGGCTCACCACTTTAGGGCAGCAATGGGGAATCTTGTTCAACTTGAGGGCTGTGTTTCCTTGTGGACATCCTTCCGATGGTTGCAGGCCAGCGCTTGGTGTGGCCAGAGGCATTAGATATCCAGAGAAACATACAGAAACATATAGTACGTTGCATTGTTAGAGTTCAAGGACACAAGCACTTGAGGAGAGCAGGTCTGGTGAGGGGTGTGGCCTAGGAGGGAGGGAAGAGGAAGAGGAAGGGCATAGCATAGCTAAGCTGGAAAAGGCTGAAAGGCCATATTTGTCCCCCTCACCTGAAGTTTTCCAACCCTGCTTTAGGGGAAGGTCTACTATGTTGCAGGATCTTAGCCAGAACCTGTTGAATATAGCAGAGCATACGCAGACTGACCAGAAGCAGTCAGTTGCAGGCAGGATGAAGCAGGAACAAGACACTGCTACTAGTAACTTGGTTACTTATAGGTTTATTATTTACAACAGACTCACAAGTTACTATATACAGGATACAGACATGGATCTTAACTCTCTCACAGAACAAACTCCAACAAACTCTCAAACCACATACTGACCAACCAACCAACCAGGAAGGTCAGGAGTCATCATGCCTATGTGGAGACCTTGGACAATAGCAGAGTTGTATCCAAGGTCCCATATGTCTAGGAAGAATAACTCCCTCTGCTCAGTCTTCTTGGCCTTGGGCCAACTCCTTAATTGCTTCTGTGGGAAGCTGCATCAGATTGCGCGTAGTCAAAATCCCAACATACAGCTCAGTGGCAGCGCACATGTTCTGCACACAAAATGTCCCAGGTACAATCCCTGGTGTCTCCAGCTAGGGGTGAGAAAGTGTTCTGTCTGCAATTCTAAGGACAACCTCTACCAGACAGGGTCCTAGAATGATAGCACTGGATACTGAATTAGATGGACCAAAGTTCTGTGCTGGTATAAGGTAGCTTCTAATACAACTCCAGTGGCTTTTTTGATCCATAAAAGCTGTTTCAAGATGGTGCATGTTTCATTCAAGGAAATTGAATGTTGCAGGTAATATTCGACTCTTCCCGTTCCCATTTCTCCCCCTCCCCCATTCAAACCATGGGCTCATCCATGCAAGCCTAACCCTGGGAATTCAGAGAGGTGGCTGAAAAGGGGGAAAGAAGGTGGAGCAAGGAGTTCCAGTGGAAAAATGGCAGGTGGGGAAAGTCTTAAGTACCCAAGCTCTCGTGTTTGAGATTTTCTTCCTCCTAAAAGGATATCTGACATGGTCAATGATTCTAATTTCACTGCAAAGCAACTATTCCAACGCCCTAATAAATGCGTACAGTATTTCAATTCATACATAGGCCAATTTGTTTTTCCGGGTGGGAGTATTTCATTGGTTAGGGGAAGCTGTCTCTGGATCTCGAAGGAATAATATTTTATTGATTGGACGCAAAGCCCTCTTCTAATTTTTTGCCATGCAATAGTACTTGCTTTCATAAATCTTATGCTCTCCTCAGCAAAAATCAATGCATACTTATTAATATCATATTGATACATGTTTTCTGAGCAATAAAAAGTAATGTTTTACACATTCATTTAACTATGAAGGCATACAGCATAGATTTTACAGTCTACAATAATTTCATGCCTTTGGATGCACTATATTGACAAGTCTACCATTTCCTTCTGTTTATAAATTCAAATACTGAAATCATAATAATAATTGCTCTTTTTAACTTTCAATTAAAATGCATACAGAATTAAATTACAAACTAACAAAATGAATTTCTATAGGAACAAATATAAGGTGTTACATTTAGGCAGGGAGATGGCGTGCACCTGGGTTGTCAGTAGTATATGTGAAAAGGATCTAGGGGTCTTAGTAGACCACAAGCTTAACATGAGTCAACAGTGTGATGCAGCAGCAAAAAAAAAGCTTATGCCATACTCGGCTGCATCCACAGAAGAAGGATAGTGTCTAGGTCAAGTGAAGTAATAGTACCACCCTATTCTGCCTTGGTCAGACTGCACCTGGAGTTCTGTGTCACAGTTCTGGGCGCCACAATTTAAGGATATCGACAATCTGGAATGTGTGCAGAGGAGGGTGACCAAGGCAATAAAGGGTTTGGAAACCAAGCCTTATGGGGAATTGGGTCTGTTTAGCCTGTTAAAGAAGAGACTAAGAGGAGTTCTCTGATTCTAAGGGGAAAGAAATTGTGGTCTAAACCACAGAGCATAGGGCTTGCTGATCGGAAGGTTGGCAGTTCGAATCCCCTTGATGCGGTGAGCTCCCATTGTTCGGTCCCAGCTCCTGCTCACCTAGCAGTTTGAAAGCACATCAAGTGCAAGTAGATAAATAGGTACCGCTCCGGCGGAAAGGTAAACGGCATTCCGTGCACTGCTCTGGTTTTGCCAGAAGTGGCTGTCATGCTGGCCACAAGACCCGGAAGCTGTCTGCAGACAAACGCTGGCTCCCTTGGCCTATAGAGCGAGATGAGTGCACAACCCCAGAGTCATCCACGACTGGCCTAACGGTCAGGGGTACCTTTACCTTTACCTAGCGTGACCAGAAGAAGCAAAGAACCCTTCCTTTGCACATGCTTCCCATCCACCCAACTTCAAGCAGTTGTTATGTTGCCTCACGGGGAGAAAAATGGCTGGGAGGAAATGCTTCTGAATGTGAGAGTACAGTGGGAGGAGGTTTCAGCCTATGTGGCCTTTTAAATCTTCTGTGTTTTACTTAATAGGGAATTAGTGCCAACCCAATTGTGTAAGAGATGAGGCTGCCACCATCAGATCATCTAGTTGGGCCCAGTGTCCTCCCTGTAAAATTGGTCTGTATTATCCCCTGATTAGAGAGTGAACATAGGGACAGTGCTTGGGATGGCAAACTTGCTGGCCTAAGGCCACCCAGTTTGCTCATGCTGAACTGAGATTTTAACCATGTACTTCCTGGCTCCTACATGGTCCTTTAACTGCTAAGCTAAACCCACTCTCAGAAGCAGAGCGTTTGCAAATCAAAAGACAAGTCCAAATCAGTTTTTCTCATTACGTTTTAGGCTATTCAGACTTTATTTGCATTTACTCATTGCATTCAGGGGTGCTCCACTTCTGCTCTTTATTAGAAAAAAATAATAAACTGTGGCATTACTTGTTTATTGCACTGAAACGAAACGAATCTGGGGCTAATTAGTCATTAGCATTGTAAGCAGGGAAGGAAGTTATTAAAAACATAAGTGAAAATTTAATTGTAGAAGATACAGAAGGCAACAATCTTAATTATTTCACATGCCTTAATTAGAGGTTCTAGAAGAAACAAGTCTATAAAACTAGTCTCTGATAATGGTTCATTCATAGTCTTAGATGCAAATGGCAAGTTAATGTTCTCAAGATCTGTGTAAAGGAACAGCATTTTGTAACTAAAATTAAGAGGCCACTGTTCAAAATTTGGGTACCATACAACTGTCTTGGCTATTACACAACCTTGATTCCATTCTATGAGAACAAACAGAGGTTATGAAGGCTCCACAATATATTGGATTGCCCTGTACTGGAACTGAATTATTTGCATAGTGTGAGAAATCTGATTTACTGTCTTGAGATAAGAGTCCCTAGAAGAGATTTCAGAGTAGTTTAAGCAGTAACAGATACCAGGATTAGGTAGTATTATTCACCCAGGCTCTAGAAAAAATGTAAATAATTAACTTTGGACTTTTTTCTATGGTCAGCCACTACAGCCTAAGAATGAAATGTAGTTATTATAATGCTTTTTTAAAAGGCTAATCATATTATCTCATGCTAGACACGTGGGTAAAATATGTGTAATTAGAAACAAATTAGTTAAATATGTGAATACATGCGGAACTAGAACCCAGTTTGCAAAGAATTAGCTGGTTAGTTAAAGTCAATTTGTAAAATTCAGGACCCTCGCTGCTTCTTGGCAATTGTTGCAGGTCACAATGCTGCAGAGACATTATAAGTCATAGCTGGCAAAATTCAGAACTGGCAATTCTGTTGAGGCCCCAGGCTCACTATGCAATGGTGAGATGCAGAGGGCAATCAACAGGATTCCTCCTAAGAGTCCTCAGCAATGCTGCTCCTTGGTTTCCCTGTGGTACTCTGGATGATGAAACAGATTAGAGGACAACTGCAGCAATATGGCACAAAATTTGTTGGGAAGGTGACCAAGCTGACTTTACAGTGCATGACCGTGCCTACTGTATGGTGTTGAGGGCAGCAAATAAATTCTTCTTTTTCACCTCCATTACATCCTCAATTAACTGCCCAGCAGTGCTTTTCCAAGTGGTATGGGGTTTATTAATATCTGCCCCTCCGAATGGGGAGTCCGGAGCCAGTTAAGAGCGGTGGACTCGTAATCTGGTGAACCGAGTTCGCTTCCCCACTTTTCCACATGCAGCTGCTGGGTGACCTTGGGATAGTCACACTTCTCTGAAGTCTCTCAGCCTCACTCACCTCACAGGGTGTTTGTTGTGGGGGAGTAAGGGAAAGGAGATTGTTAGCCACTTTGAGACTCCTTAGGGTAGTGATAAAGCGGGATATTTTTGAATTATGGTGCTGGAGGAGACTCTTGAGAGTCCCATGGACTGCAAGAAGATCAAAGCTTTCCATTCTGAAGGAAATCAGCCCTGAGTGCTCACTGGAAGGACAGATCCTGAAGCTGAGGCTCCAATACTTTGGCCACCTCATGAGAAGAGAAGACTCCCTGGAAAAGACCCTGATGCTGGGAAGAAGGAGAAGGGGACGACAGAGGACGAGATGTTTGGACAGTGTTCTCAAAGCTACCAGCATGAGTTTGACCAAACTGCGGGAGGCAGTGGAAGACAGGAGTGCCTGGCATGCTCTGGTCAATGGGGTCACGAAGAGTCGGACACGACTGAACAACTAAACAACAACAACAAAAGCGGGATATCAAATCCAAACTCTTCTTCTTCTTCTTCTTCTTCGGTGCCTGCTAAGAAAAATTTGTCAGCCATTTTGAGGATAAAGTTGCTTGCTTCTGTGTAAATTTAAACACCATAGTTGAGACAGATGCAGCTGAAATGTCCAGCATGTCTGGTGTTATGGGATCTGCTTCAGCTTTTAAGTCCTGAGGACTCAAGGTGCTTGTGGCTGCCTGGGTAAGTGCCTCCCTTCTTAGTGCTTGCTTGTCAGTTAGTTCAAGTGAGCTGGAGGAGACTGATGTGATGAACGCATCTTTACATGCAGTGGTTTTACTTATTTCCCATATAGAAGCAGTAGTACAACTGTGCCTTTAAAAGCCAGCTCTGAAGGCTTGCTGCAAAATATCCCCAGGGTGGGGGAATGTGCTCAGCAGGATGGTAGCTGTTCAACTGCAAGTACTTTTGGAGGAAACGGATTATCTGAACACATTCTAGTCTGGGTTCAGGCCTGGCTATGGGACCAAATTGCCCTTGGTCACCTTGATGGATGGCTTTTATTAGGAGAAGGCAGGGAAGAGTGTGGCCCTGTTGCTTATTCTTGACCTGTGACTTTGGATACCATTGATTGGTAGTATCCTGAAGATAAGTTCTGTAGGAGTAGGAGTCACTAGGTTGCAGTGGTTTGGCTCCTACATAAGGGGATGGTTCCATAAAAGGTCATTGGGCTACTGTATCTTAGACAACTGGCAGCTGTGCCATTCTAAAAGGGTTCCATCTGGTAGTTGTTGGCATCTTTATAACTCGGGAGACAATGGAAGAGTGTGCCTTTGGGGGTAAAGTCAAGTCTTTGGAGAGTTACAGCACCTGCTGTGGCTGTAGAGACCAACGCAGGAGAGACATGTTTTGTTGTAGGTGGGGCAAGTGAAGGCAGGAGTTCCATCTTGCCTCCAAGTTACTTTTACCATGATAATGCAAGTAAATGTGAATTAACAGACAATATTTCTTCTAAAAATATTCAAAACCTGCATTTGCTTTCGTGGTAGGAACTTTCTAAGTAACTCAATTTCATGAGTCCAGCGTTTTTCACATGGGTTGGCCCAAGGTCTCACTTGCTCTTAAGTTTTTCACATCTACTTCCTGTAAATCCATCATACAGAGAGGCCTTGTGATCATGCACATCTTATCCCCTGCTTTGTCTTTTATTTGCTCTTTCTGGGGCAGGACTATATCTCCAAGTGTGTTTGTAAAAAGGTTTAAGCACACTGCCACCTTACTCTTAACCAGGCCTCCCTGGCCTACTCCAAGATAGCTATTAAGGAGAATCAACAAGAAATTGTGATGCTGCAAACCTCTGAAGAGAGTTTCACCACCGCAAACACAATTTAGTCAGCAGAATCTTCTTAAATGCAAACTAGACCCCTAGGATGGAGGGGGAAGTAATACCTTGAATAAACAGAGAAGCATTACAGCATACCTGGAAGTCAAGAAACTTATTTTCTAGGAACAATGGGGAAAGAGTGTTCCCAAGTCAAGAGCTTCACCAGTGCTCTGCTTTTAGCTACAGAAAATCCTTTCAATAACAACTCCTCCACAGATTTCAAGTCTCAACAAACAACTAGACTGTTTGACTAGTTTGCATAACTTCCTTAATGAAGTCAGATCAAAGTCCTATAGTTTGAAAGAGTTTTGCTATAAATCAAAACATCTGGTAAGTTTGCATCTATGCAGACCAAAATATAAGGATCAATGTTAAATATGAACTGATCTCTAATAGTTTTGCCTTCAAAATGTTAGTTACATCATAACTTATTTACTTGAAGCACAACTCTTCCTAGTTTTGTCTACATCTGAAGTAATTCATGAAATTATTTCTATTTTTCATTTTTAAAAGACTAATAATGCAATTAATAATAATATGTTACCCCTCATTATTTTGTTCTGTAACCTATGCATGTTTACTTGGGAGTGAGTTTTTCCTCCCTAGTACGTGTTTTCTGTGAACTGCCCTGACACCTCCAGGTATACGGCGGTATATAAATTCAATAAATAAGAATTATAATACTTCATACTGTAGTTTTTGGCTGGGATCCAATACTTAGTTACCTGGGAATAAATTCTGCTGGACCCAGTGGTTCGTGCTTCCTCTGCATAACCTGAAGTTTTCTTATTTTCTTATCCAAACTGATCAACATTTGAAAACTATCTTTTTACAACTTCTGTATTTTACTAAGTATATAAAAGGATAATATTTTCATAGATGAATTATTTCAACATAAGCCTCTGCTGCAACCTCATGGCAAATACAGAACAATTCCAATGATGTTAATCAACAAGCACCAAGCAAAAGGTTCAGACCTATATGAGTTACACAAAAAGTCCTTAGTTTTCATCCACAACCATCATTGAGATGTAGTCTTTGTAGCGAACATTATTTGTTTCTGGATCCACAGCAGCAGACAACATTTCCTCCATTTCTTCTTGAGTGAAAGGCTCACCTGCAGCATAAACAGGAATATTTGCAAATGGCTATCGTTTTTATTTATTTATTACTGCTCAGCCTTCTCAAGCATTCTTGCTATTTACCATACGTTTTTTTCAATCACACCAAGAATGAAGCACAGACCCGGGTACTTTTTCTTTCATTGCATACACACTTAATCATATAACAGATGAACTTGGTAACTTCTTAGCACAATTCAAAGTGCTGGTTTTCACTTTTAATGGCTTGCGATTCAAGTGTCTTTAGGGCCACCTTCCCCCACATGAGCCTGCCTGATTATTAAGATCATTCTCAGAAAGGAAAATTAACTACGAATCCCCAAAATTGGGGTCCCCTCCAAACCTTGGCCCTTCTCAGAGGCCCTTTTCCGGGTTCCTGCACTATCAGAGGCAGAGGTGGGAGCTGACCACATATAGCTGTGGAGTCTGCACTTAAGAACAGCAAAAGCATCTTGTAAATATACCTTCTTCAGTCATGTACTTGACCAACTCATCTTTAGTAAGATGACCACATTTATTCTGGTCTAAAACCTAAAAAGAATAGAATATAAAGTGTTACCCTTCCTTCTCTTGGTTTAAGTAGTATTTTCCTCCATAAGTAGAATTTAATTGATACAGACCTCAAATGCACGTAAAAGAATATCTTCTGGAATTGGGCGGTACCTGAAATGATTCAATTAAAAAAATACTTAGTGGTGTTATGTATCTCAGTTGTGCCCCAGTCTCTTTGCTGCAGCAGCACCACTGCCTTGCTCTTCTCTTTTAAGAAGAGTATCATTTGTTGTTGCAATCTGGGCTCTGAGAAAGACCTCTAAGCAGAGGTCTATGAATTACTTATGATGATGCTTACTTTCTACTGCTAATTAGGTAAAGTCATTATCCATGCCAATTTTTGTTCTCAGCATATCTTCCCGTGGAATTTGTTACCATTTTATTTAAGAGAAAGTCTCTAGAAGGACATACACAATGAAGTCAATACAGTGGAAGAATAGTAGAATCGACATGCCCAGTTTTAAAAACAAATCTATTATATTTTTTTCACAGTGAAGCTTATACTTTAAAACTGATTTTGTCTGTACAGCTTATAAAAGAACCTTGAATAAAATTAGATGTGTGAGAGTGATTATTATTATTATTATTTGAATTTATATACCGCCCTACACCCGGGGGCCTCAGAGTGGTTCACAGAGAAAATCAAGATATAAAACCACAAAATACATAATAAAAATATAAACAACAACCCAATAGCCCACTCTATATAAATATATGCATGACTCAAGTTATATAAACAGGTCCTTTTTTAAATCACCTTCTTTCCGTCAACACTCTAGTCATCATGGGAAGAAATTTTTCCAAACGAATAAACCCAGTTGGTTCTTCTTCTTCTACCTAAAAATAAGAATACAAAAGCAAGATGAAATACAGACAAACAGAAAAGAAAACGAGTTTTCTCAAGTTTAAGCTAGTAGATATTTGCAAACATAATAATAAAAGAAAGGCAAATATATTATCCTTCACACGGATGCATTGAACCCATGGACTGATGCTGAGAATAGGACATCTGTAGCAGAGGGCAGTGAGATGTGGAGAGCAGACATCAGACCAGTCCCCATTCCTCTCCTTCCTCGCTGATCAGTGACACTGGCCACATACAGATTGCCTTCACACAAAGCAGAGTGCTCAGACACGGGGCCCAGAGTATGCATCTGCATGGGCATAATCAGGGTGGGAGTGCATGGTGAAAGTCTGAATCAGTGGATGCTTAAAACAGGAGGAGCAGAATGCCTGCAGAATGTACCACGAACACGTCCCCTTTAAACTACCTCGCACCAATATTAAAAAAAGGAGTTTGGGGTTTCTCTGATGTCAGCATAGGAACAAAGGAAGCCGATTTATACAGAGTCAGACCGTTGGTTTATCTATGCTGATTGGAAGCAACTCCCCAGAGTTTCAGAATGAGGTCTTTCTTAGCTATACCTGGCAGGTCTTGAACTCCGAATCTTTTGTATGCAAAGCATGCACTCTGCAACTGAATTACAACCTGGTCCCCAAATAATTTAGGAATAGTGCTTGTAGTTCCTCGATACAGTATTTCAACTCCTGATAGATTTGCAACCATTAGCAGGCAGCCTACATGTTAGCACAAATTATACTACGAGAGGCCAGTTATAGATAGATTTCATTTACCTAATACCTGGGTCAGCTGACACCAGTGATATGTTACAGTGCAGAAAGCTATCTGATGCCACTTTGCTTTTCTATCTTAGGTAAGTCATGGGAGATTGGTCTCCACATTATACCAGAGCAGACTCTTAAATAGAAATTTTATATAGCAAAATATAATGACTCAATAAAATACACTAAATAAAATATGCTACATACACTTTGTATTGGCAGACAATCCTATCTCAGTTTGAAAACATGCTGGGAGAATCACTGAACATTAATAGGATGCGTTCTTATTACTGCCTTGCCTTCTTCCACCTGCCTTGCCCCACCCTCCATAATAATAATAATAATAATTTATTATTTATACCCCGCCCATCTGGCTGGGCCTCCCCAGCCACTCTGGGCGGCTTCCATAAAAACCAAAAATACAGTAAAATATCACACGTTAAAAACTTCCCTGAACAGGGCTGCCTTAAGATGTCTTCTGAATGTCAGGTAGTTGTTTATCGCTTTGACATCTGCTGGAAGGGCGTTCCACAGGGTGGGTGCCACTACCGAGAAGGCCCTCTGCCTGGTTCCCTGTAGCTTTGCTTCTTGCAATGAGGGAACCGCCAGAAGGCCCTTGGCACTGGACCTCAGCGTCCGGGCAGAATGATGGGGGTGGAGACGCTCCTTCAGGTATACTGGACCGAGGCCGTTTAGGGCTTTAAAGGTCAGCACCAACACTCTGAATTGTGCTCGGAAACATACTGGGAGCCAGTGTAGGTCTTTCAAGACCGGTGTTATATGGTCTCGGCGGCCGCTCCAAGTCACCAGTCTAGCTGCCGCATTCTGGATTAGTTGTAGTTTCCGAGTCACCTTCAAAGGTAGCCCCACGTAGAGTGCATTGCAGTAGTCCAAGCGGGAGATAACCAGAGCATGCACCACTCTGGTGAGACAGTCCGCAGGCAGATAGGGTCTCAGCCTACGTACCAGATGGAGCTGGTAAACAGCTGCCCTGGACACAGATTTGACCTGTGCCTCCATGGACAGCTGTGAGTCCAAAATGACTCCCAGGCTGCGCACCTGGTCCTTCAGGGGCACAGTTACCCCATTCAGGACCAGGGAATCCTCCACACCCGCCCGCCTCCTGTCCCCCAGTACTTCTGTCTTGTCAGGATTCAACCTCAATCTGTTAGCCACCATCCATCCTCCAACCGCCTCCAGACACTCACACAGGACCTTCACTGCCCTCACTGGTTCTGATTTAAAAGAGAGGTAGAGCTGGGTATCATCTGCATACTGATGAACACCCAGCCCAAACCTCCTGATGATCTCTCCCAGCGGCTGCATGTAAATGTTGAAAAGCATGGGGGAGAGGACAGAACCCTGAGGCACCCCACAAGTGAGAGCCCAGGGGTCTGAACACTCATCCCCCACCACCACTTTCTGAACACGGCCCAGGAGGAAGGAGCGGAACCACTGTAGGACAGTGCCCCCAGCTCCCAGCCCCTCAAGACGGTCCAGAAGGATGTTATGGTTGATGGTATCAAACGCGGCTGAGAGATCCAGCAGAACTAGGAAACAGCTCTCACCTTTGTCCCTAGCCCGCCGGAGATCATCAACCAGTGCGACCAAGGCAGTTTCAGTCCCATGATGAGGCCTGAAAGGGATCCAAATGGTCCGCTTCTTCCAGGCGTGCCTGGAGTTGTTCGGCAACCGCTCGCTCTATCACCTTGCCCAAGAATGGAAGATTTGAGACTGGGCGATAGTTGGCCATTGTGTGGAAGCTAAGGCCCGGAAAAGACTCAATATGGAGGCCAAATGGCTGAAATATTGGGAAATAATAGAAAAAGATGGAGATAATTGGAGGTTGCAAAGTTTGGAGAAATTAAAAGATAAAGTGCGAGATTGGTTACATTATGCTCAGATCAAAGAAGTTTTCAAGTTGGATAAAAAGATAGGATTCCAGGTGGAAAAATCAAAGTTAGAAACGGAATTGTTAGAACCTAAGACTAAGGTACTTTCAAGAATGTATAATTTGCTGCTAAAATGGAATACACAAGCTGAAACGGTCAAATCGGCTATGATAAAATGGGCACAGGACATTGGGTACAATATCATGTTTGCAGACTGGGAAAGGTTATGGACCACCGGTTTGAAATTTACGGCATGTAATGCCTTGAAAGAAAATATTATGAAAATGATTTATAGGTGGTACATGACCCCAGTCAAGCTTGCAAAAATATACCATTTGTCTGATAATAAATGTTGGAAATGTAAAGAAACTGAAGGAACGTTCTTTCACCTCTGGTGGACCTGCCCTAGAGTTAAGGCTTTCTGGGAAATGATATATAACGAGTTGAAAAAGGTATTTAAGTATACCTTCCCTAAGAAACCAGAGGCCTTTCTTTTGGGCATCGTCGGCCAGAGGGTGTTAAAGAAGGACCGAACATTTTTTATGTATGCAACAACTGCAACAATGATACTTGTCGCCAAGCACTGGAAAACACAAGATTTGCCCACACTGGAAGAATGGCAGATGCAACTGATAGACTATATGGAGCTAGCAGAAATGACTGGCAGAATCCGAGACCTGGGAGAAGAGGCTGTGGAGGAGGACTGGAAGAAATTTAAGGACTATTTACAAAAATATTGTAAATTGTATGAGTGTTAAGAAAGATGTAAGATTATTAACAATATGGCACCATTAAGCTAGTTAAAAGGAATATTAAGATAAATGAAAATATAAGAAAAGATAAATTTTGGATAAATATTACGCTAAAATTAAACTTTTAAGGTTTGGGTAAAATTATCTAAAACTAGAGACACAATATTGGAAAATTATAATATAAGAATTGAAACAAGGCGATAAATTGCTGGGTAAAGCTCGAAAAACTTGGAACGCAGGAACGAGAGATGCGAGGAATTCCAAAGAAGTGAAGAAAATATGGTTATTGTAAAATTATATGTTATTTTGTTTGTTTTTTCTATTGTATTAAGAAAATCTTTAATAAATATCTTTTTTTAAAAAAAGATAGTTGGCCATTGTGGCCGCATCTAAAGATGGTTTTTTAAGAAGCGGTTTAATAACCGCCTCTTTCAGTGGGTCTGGGAAGGCTCCCTCACGGAGGGACGCATTCACCACCCCACGAAGCCCATCGCCCAGTCCTTCCCGGCTAGCTTTTATAAGCCAGGATGGGCAAGGATCCAGGAGACAGGTGGTTGGTTTCACTCATCCAAGCAGCCTGTCCACATCCTCGGAGGTAACAGATTGGAATTAATCCCACTCAACTTGACTAGACAGAACTCTAGCACTCTCCCGCCCCGGCCCTGCTCCCACGGTGGAGTCTACTTCTTCCTGAATCTGAGCGATTTTATCTGCAAAAAACTTTGCAAAATCATTGCAGGAGAATATGTGGCCCGTACTGGGCCCCGATGTTACAGGTGGTTCCGCTAAATTGTGAACCACCTGAAAAAGTCTTCTGCTGCTGTTTTCTGCAGATGCAATAGAGGCGGTGAAGAAATTCTTCTTCGCCGTCGCTATCGCCAGTCTCTGCTTCTCAATTTGTATTGTATTATTTTATGCACCATGACTTGCCATTGTTTTATTGATTATGGTTTAGAATCTTTTTATTATAATCGTTAAGAGCGGATTTATGTTTAATTTTTATATGCTGATATTTAATATTATTCTATACTATTCTAATGGATTGTTGAATATTACTTTATTTGATGTAAGTTGCTTATTTTAAAGTTATGTTTTATTATCACATTTTTGTATTGGATTAGATTATTATAAGGTGTACATTCTTTGTTTCTTCAGCTTGTAAACCACTTTGGGTATTGTAAAATAGAAATACAGTATACAAATTAAAAGTGATGATGATGATGAAAATTAAGATTCTAACAAGGATACTAAGATGATTCTAACAATTATATAGGTTAAAGCTTGTTGTTTTAAACATATTGTTTGTTGACATCCAATTTGTTGATTATCATAATACTCCCAAGACTACATGAGACAAGCAACAGTGGGTATTTTCAGTAACTCAACATTGTCCTCTAGTGGTAACAGTACATTTATACAAAACACTGCTCCTTCAAAACAGAATTTTTGAAAGAATAAAATGTTATTATATGAAATTGTTTACACTGAAGCAATTATTTCTCTTGGAAGAAGGAAAGCATCCATGAAGAACAGGAAACTATTCATAGTCAAGATCAGAAAAGAACAGAGGCAGTCTAGTGACAATGTGTAGAATAGACCACTAGTTAAGGAATTGTTACAGAAGTGCTTTATCCACAAAAGTAAAGTTATACTTCTAAGACCTATTGACTGCATTCACTTTTGATACAGTAGCCTGTAGCATTACCGAACCATTATTTTACTTCATCAATTTCACAGTTGAGTATTTCCTGAAAACTGGTATTTACTACACAGGGGCAATTTGATTAGACAGTCCTGAGGTTAAAGTCATTAGCCCTATCTGGGCATTTGCTCTTGTCAGGTATAAACAAAGGTGCAAGGAGAGTGAGGGTGCACAGCTAAGTCCTGTCCCTGCAGAATTTTAATTCTCGCAAGGGTTTCCACCACAGATAAGGTTCCCTGCTTCAGTCTTTTTGCTCTCACACTCATGGAACTGTGCACAAATGATGCACATTAGGTATGGGTATAAAGGCAGTTCCTCCATATGGTATTTCTGACTTTTGTTAATTTAGGAAGAGAGATCAGATTTCCTGTATAAAATGATAGAACTTAAAAAACACATAAAGTACCTCTGCAATCATATCATGTAGATCCCCTTCACTTGGGCAGCATCCTAATGACCTAATGATTGTACCAATCTCCCTGAAAGAAAGAATATATTTGTTAATAAATCTACAGTGCAATACAAATCTCTAGCAGCTACAGTTGTGGGCAATTCCTCTTTTACACAGCAGCTCCCCATACCCTACCTAAACATACCCTACTTAAACATTGCTTAGAAGCTGGCCAGTAAATCACACCATTTGACATTGGAGTTAACGCTTTATTAGCAAAAACATGATCTTTACAGACTTGGATTTGTGTCAGGCCTAATGAGTGCAGCAGTACGGTAGGCTTTACCCCATGAAATCAGTTGTCTAGACTAAAAGTCCCTCCCTTCAGCCATCTATGTCCCCTTTTCTCCAGGCTTTTTCCAAGCAATCAGAGACTGCACCTCCTTGTCTGCATCTGCTCCTCCTGCTTCATGCCTTTTCTGGCTCTAGGAGTCAGTGGGGAGGGGAGCTTGTCTCAACAGAAGACACACCAGTGACTCATCACCAGCCTGACTCATCTCTGTTTCTTGACTTCCCTCCTCCCACTCACCTGCTTTAGCTTCTGCCTCTGATTCTGGACTTCTCTCTGCCACAGTATCTCCCAGCTCACTAAGCCCTGTTACCTCTTCAACTTCTGACACCTTCTCTTTTCCCTCTAATAACCATTGTTGTCCCACCACCACTCCCTGAGCTCTGAGCCTTCTTCCCCTGGTGGTTTCCCAGCGGATTCCTCCCACCATTCTTCTGTGTCCAACCAGTTCATGGCAGGTTCTGACTCCTGATCCTCCAGAGAGGATTTTTAGGGGGCACAGACAGCTGCAGGAGGAAGAAGAGGACAGGAAATGTCCCTCGCATGAACATATTTTGTGTGTGTGTGTGTGTGTGTGTGTGTGTGTGTGTGTGTGTTTGTCTGTTTATTGTTTGTTTGTTTGTTTGTTTGTCTTGGAACTTTGAAGTGTCAGGCATAGCTCTAATGGCTTTAGCCCAAACGTAGCAGAGTTTTCCTGCACAGCGAAGAAGCTAGTTGAGGTGGAAATGACTAGTCAGCTAGACTCAGAATAACTATTTACAGGATTTATTAAAAGGAAAAATAAAACCAGCAGAGTTTCTGCATACAAAACAAAGCAAAATAAATCCTTTCTCTCTCTCTCTCTCTCTCTCTCTCTTAACCATACACAGCACTTCTTCTCCTAACACACCCACCTAACACAAACTGTGCTAGCATTCCTAGATAACAGAGTTGAGTGCTGGTCGTTAACCAATCAGAGTAAGTAGCTTCTAGGTCAAGCAGACCTTGGCTTTCTTCCAAGAGTAAATTGACACTGCCTTGAGTTAATTGTGTGAAGCCAGAATCTGTAAGTTTTCATGAGAATCAATTAACAAAAACTGAACACCCCCTCACAGATTCTGCTGGACAATTAACATCAAATAACACCTATGTAAGAGATTATTTTTCCAGCAAACCTAAACCCTTGCACATTTGCTTGTTCTTTATCTTTGCCAATGGTTTAGTTAATACATGTGCTACATTTTCTTCACTTGATACATAAGTACATGTGATTATATTGTCTTGTACACAGCAACGTACGTTTTGGTATTTTACAGAGATATGTTTGGAACGTGATTTGAAACCCTCTGTTTTACTTAAGGTGATACAAGCCTGATTATCAATGTAAACTTGTACTGGTTCTCCACAATTTACATTTAAATCTGCTAACAAATGCTTGAAATAAATCACCTCATTGCACAATTCACTCAATGCGGCGTACTCTGATTCTGTTGATGACACACTTACAACGTCTTGCTTGCGTGACCGCCAGCTGATTAAAGCTCCACCGACCATTATGACTAGTCCTGTGACAGATTTTCTATCCGGCAAATTTCCCCAGTCACTATCACAGAAGCAACTCAACATTTCATCCTCTGAAGAATTTAATTGTAACATATAGCCAATTGTCTGTTTGAGGTATCTCAGAACTTGTTTTACCCCTTTCCAGGCATTTAGTGTGGGTTTTGAGACCAATCTACTCAATATGCCTACTGCGTAGCTAATATCAGGTCTGGACCACTGTGCTAGATACAATAAACTTCCAATTACAGAATGATATATATCAGGATGTTCAAATTCAGGACTCTCATCTATATGAAGTGTTTTTATGAAACCTGGATCCATAGGCACCACTGCCCCTTTGCAATCCTGCATCCTGTATGTAGTCAGTAGTTGTTTAACCTTGTTCTGCTGACTAATTAGGCAGCTGCCATCTTGGGCCCAGCACACTTCCAACCCTAGATATGTCCTAACCGGGCCTAAGTCTTGTCATAATCATTTCCAGGCCTCTGAGAGTATCCTTGAGCCACTAAACGAGCTTTGTATTTGTACTTTCCTGTCACCAGTGGTTTAAGTTTGTACACCCACCTGCAGCCTACAATCTTTGCCCCCTCAGGCGCTGCTACTGGTGTAAAGACCTTGTGCTCATTCAGAGAGGACATCTCTTCCTCCATTGCCTGTTTCCAGAGCTCTGCCTCCTCTTTTGGTAACTTTAACACCTCCTGAAAACTCTTGGGCTCTGCAATTACACTAAACACATTTGCAGTATCTGGAGAAAAACGCACTGGAGGCACTCCTTTGTTTTGTCTTTTAGACCTTCTGGGAGAAAATTTTTCTTCTGACCCACTTTCCTCCTCAGAACTACGACCTCTCTTTTGTTGCGTAGCAACTGGTCTCTGGCTAATTCCACTTTCTTGAGAGCTCTTATCTGAACTTTCCTCCCCCTCAGACTCTGATTCTCTATGTTTACCTTCAGAGTCATGAAGCTCCTGGGAAGGTTCAAACCAAACCTCAGTATTGGCATGTAGTCTCTCCCAGCCACTATGTTCACAAAAACTGGCATTCCTGGAGATCACAATGCCATTTGTCCCTTCAGCAAAGCGGAAACCTTTTCCCAGCTCCTGGTAACCCACAAACACTAACTGTTTGGTCTTAGGATCTCCCTTCTTTCTCATTTGTTTTGGAATTAATACCCAGGCTTTTGATCCAAACACATGCAAATGGTCAATTTTGGGTTTTTTCTGAAACAATTTAAAGTACGGAGTTGTACCTATTGTTTGATGAAAGAGCCTATTTTGGAGATAACACGCGGTGAGCATGCTCTCCCCCCAATAAGACATGGGCAAATCAGCATCATCAAGCATGGCAAACATCATATTTTGTAAAGATCTGTGTTTTCGCTCTGCAACGCCATTCTCCTCTGGGGAAAAAACGTTCGTTTTTCTATGCCCAATGCCACGCTTTTGTAACCAATCTCTAAAAGCATTTGACATAAATTCGCCACCTCTGTCCGTCTGAATCCTTTTGAGTTTAAGGGACAGAAATCTTTCCACAGATGCCACCCAGCCTTTAAACTTAGTGAACACGTCACCCTTATTCTTCATGGGAAAAACCCAAGAGTAACGTGTGGCGTCATCCACAATTGTTAATGAAAAACGCGATCCACCCCTGCTTACAGGAAATGGACCAATTAAGTCCATGTGAACCAGCTGTAGCGGTGACTCACTAACTCTGTCACTTCTGGGGTAAGAGACTCTGTGGGTTTTAACCTTTTTACAAACATTACAATCAAGGTACTTGTTACAACTCTTTAAATTACTCCCATCAGCCAATTCAGACATTTTTAGTACACTTTTCCAGCAAGCATGCCCCATTTTCCTATGCAATAAGTGCACACAGTTGTCATGTATAGCTTTGTTATTCACTGCAGGCTGAGATTTACTGACTACTGCTGCAACTTGAGATCCTGCTTTAAGCCAAAACAAGCCTCCCTCTGACTTAGCAGTGCCTAAAATCTCACCGGCCTTCTTAATAATGCAACTGTCTCCTTCAAAATACACTTTAAACCCAGCTTTTAGCAAACAATCTACAGACATCAGATTGCTCCTTAATGAAGGCACATAAAGTACATTTTGCAGGCATTCACGAAGACAAGGAACAAAAACTGCACCCCCCGAAATCACTTCGGAAGTACTTCCGTCCGCTAGAGCCACCTGGCTGCGCTGTGCTGAGTTCTTGGAAACAAACAATTCATCTGAATTTACGATGTGCCAAGATGCTCCCGAATCGACCACCCAGACAGCTTGTTTCTCATCAGCAATCTTGACCTCGGCGGTCACCAGCTGAACCGACTGTTTTCGTTTGAAGAATTTCTTTTTTCGCTGCTGCTGCTGCTGATCATGTCTCTGCTCCTGCACCGGCCACTGAGACTTGACCAACTCTGGACATTGTCGTTTTAGATGCGCTGAAGACCCACATCGGAAACAACGCCTAATAGCAAACGTTGACTCCTCACCGGTACGCTGCTTTTGCTTCACCTCTGGCACGGCATGAGAACTCCCTCCAAACCGCCCGCCTGTAGAAGCCTCTGCAGCAAACGACCTTTCTTGCCTCTTCTGCCATTCTTCAATCAAACGCCCAGTAACATAACTGACTGATAAATCACGCTCCTGTATGTCTTCTAGAGACAAAACTAAATTATCCCAGCTTTCCGGGAGAGAACTCAAAATAATAGCCACCTTCTCCTGCTGGTCTAACACACAGTCTCTTTCCTGTAGCCCAGTAAACTTTAACTGTAAACTGTGTAGGTGTTCCTGCATTGTAACCCCAGGCTGCAACGTTGCCTTGTACAATGCCTTGCGAATGAACAGCTTGGAAACCGCTGTCTCACGCACATGGAGTTCTTTAAGTGCTTGCCACACACCTCTAGCTGTCTTGATTCCCCTCAGATACGGCAACTGGGAATCTTCCAGCCCCAAGACAATTGTGGCCCTTGCTCTTTGGTCTTTATCGAGGTCTTCATCATCAGGCTTCGCAGGAAACTTACTCACCACTTGCCAGAGACGATCCCTCTGCAGCACTGCCTGCATGCGTTCCGACCACAGCAAGTAATTGGAGTCATTCAGACGCTCAAAAGCCATCTGAACTGGTTGAGAGGCCATCTTGAGAGCGATGTCCCTGGAACCCGGAACCAGCTACTCACGACCACCGAGAGAGAAAACAGGAACCACAGCACCCAGCACAAGCACGCTGCAGCTGTTGTCCTTGTGTCCACTGCGTTACCAGTTCACAGCAGTCAGGAACCAGCCAGTGTCCATCTGCTGCACCAACAGGAACAACAACTTCTGGAACTACTGGAACCAACACCGCTGATGCTGACACCACCACAACTCAGGCTGGCAGCACAATATCCATAACCTCTTGGAACTTTGAAGTGTCAGGCATAGCTCTAATGGCTTTAGCCCAAACGTAGCAGAGTTTTCCTGCACAGCCGAAGAAGCTAGTTGAGGTGGAAATGACTAGTCAGCTAGACTCAGAATAACTATTTACAGGATTTATTAAAAGGAAAAATAAAACCAGCAGAGTTTCTGCATACAAAACAAAGCAAAATAAATCCTTTCTCTCTCTCTCTCTCTCTCTCTTAACCATACACAGCACTTCTTCTCCTAACACACCCACCTAACACAAACTGTGCTAGCATTCCTAGATAACAGAGTTGAGTGCTGGTCGTTAACCAATCAGAGTAAGTAGCTTCTAGGTCAAGCAGACCTTGGCTTTCTTCCAAGAGTAAATTGACACTGCCTTGAGTTAATTGTGTGAAGCCAGAATCTGTAAGTTTTCATGAGAATCAATTAACAAAAACTGAACAGTTTGTTTGTTAAATTTCTATACCACCCTTCATCCAATGATCCCTGGGTGGTTTACAATATAAAAACACAAAAATACATAACATAGTAACAAACAAATACCTCCCATCCTACAGTGACTAGATACCTAAAATTACTTCAGATTTAGTCGGTGCTCTTGAGACCAGAGATACAAGCCTAGTGGCTAATTAAACGTGTACCAGCAGCTCTCTTTAGTAAAAAAATTAAAGATGAAATCAAGGAACTGTGCTTATTGAGAAAGTGTTGCAAGATTTTGGGCATGTGTATCCTTTAAAGAAAATTAAAGAAGATACAGTAATCCTTTTTTTTCCCCTTTGCATATCTGTATGGAAACAAAATTCTACAGGATGATGCTATAACCCAGTTAAGTTGCTGTTGTAGGAGACAACTGCTAAAAAACAATCTAAGAGTCTTTTGTCAATTTATGAACTAAGAGTCTTTTATCAATTTATGAACTATTTGTTATAATGCCATAATAAATATTATTTTCATCTTTAAGGTACCACAAGACTCTAATGCTGTAGCTTTTGCTGTGACTAACCTTTCTAGAAACTGAAATAGCTAAAAGGGCATCCTATACAGTTCTGTCATCCTTGCCTCCGAAATACCTTACAAATGCCTTTAAGTTGGTGCGGATGCCAGAAGTATTGCAAGAGTACTTCAAATAAGGCAAAGGGAAACTACCAGCTGCCTAGTCCCCACCTCCATCCTCTCATTGCTCCCTAAAAGCCACTGTATAGTTCAGGAGCTTCCCCGGAGTGCTGGCAAGGCAGTGTCAATGGCAGCTGCTGCTGCCTCAAAAGGAGTGAGGCTAATTCACAAGCCCTGGGGCAAATGTACAGTGATACCTCAGGTACTTCAGGTTACAGATTCCGCTAACCCAAAAATAGTACCTCGGATTGAGAACTTTGCTTCAGGATAAGAACAGAAATCATGCAGCAGCGGCACGGAGACAGCGGGAGGCCCCATTAGCTAAAGTAGTACCTCAGGTTAAGAACAGTTTCAGCTTAAGAACGGACCTCCAGAATGAATTAAGTTCTTAACCTGAGGTTCCACTGTATACCAATATACACCAACTCTGGTTTCTTGCACTCTAAAACACTGTTACATTGTAATAGTTCTGAAAGAAGATCTTCCAGACCTGACATCCACAGTTTTATTACACTCATGGTCAAACACCTCAAAGGCCTCGGTGATCTTCTTATGGATTTCAGTTATTGCAGACTCTGCAAAATGAAACAATAATGAATGTGTTATATATAATTTCTCTTGTCCACAGTATGACAAGATCTTTCTTATAACCAACCAAAGTGTCATAAAACAGTGAGGAAACTTCTGAGTTCTCTGTAATTCTTTATCAGATAAGGCATTTAGCAAAACATATTATTTATAAGTTTTGCTTGTTTACTTTGTGTGTTGTGAGTCGCTCTGAAAACAATTTCCTTTGTGTGAAGGCAGTATATCAAGTAAAACAGAAAGTCGGTGAAATGTAATTGAAATTCCTCAATCCGCTTTCTTTGAATCTGTCCCTTTAGTCATTTCTGAAAAACTCCAATTGGTAATGACATTTTGGAAAGATGTTGCCTCCCTCATCCTGGTCATCTTAGGGCTAAACTAAATGCATTTTTCACATCTCTAACCCTGGCAAGCATGATTTTTAAAAAATCAAAAATCTGGGCATTGATGTTCGGGGGTTTTAAACATTTGCCCCGCACAGTCCCAAGCAGAACCAGAGTCCGTCCCCCGCTCCATCAGCTATTTGCAGTGGAAGGCAAGCTCCCGTTGGTAGTAATGGGAGCCTTCCTCACAGTGGAAAATAGCACATCCCCATAGCTGATTCAGATCAAACCATGGCAACTGGTGTCTGTCACACCACAAACCTCATCCAGTTACCTACACACCAGCTATTTATTCATTTATTAAAATGCATTTTAGGTCTAAAGGCATAAAAGATCTGCATGCATACTTACTGAAGATTTTGATATAAATAAATTTTCATGACGAGGGTGCTGAATATACTAATTAACCAGGATAGGTTTACACTGGATTGTACCCAACTAAGTTCTACTCAGAAGAGACCCAGTGAAATTAATGAACCTAAGTTAGCCATGTCTATTAATGTTAATGGATCTGTTCTGAGTAGTACTAGCACTAGCTACTCTATTGCAAGTTACAGTGAAGGATAATTTACAGAACCATGCTAATGATGTCTACTCAGAAGCAGGTCTTGTTGAATTCAGTGGAACTTGAATTCAGGTAAGTGGGGTTAGGATTGCACCCTTACTGCTGATTGAGGACATCTTTGTACAAGGAAGGTTTGGAGTGTTTTGTCCATTTTCTTTAAGTGGTTATATGCTAGAAGTCAAAGCCTGTTGAACAGTTGTGTTTTTGAGAATACACTGGAATACTGATTAAGATGCAGTTACAGATAGGTAGCCGTGTTGGTCTGCCGTAGTCAAAACAAAAAAAATTCCTTCCAGTAGCACCTTAAAGACCAACTAAGTTAGTTCTTGGTATGAGCTTTCGTGTGCATGCACACTTCTTCAGATACAATGTGTAATACTGGCTAATACTGTAACACAACATATTAAAACTGGCCTAAGAATTTAATAGTAGTGTTTATACATTTATTATTTGTTCATTTCCTTGCAATAAAGAACATTGTATATTCTATATACATTTTTTCTTAATTTATTTATTTATTGGCTACGATGTGTGTGGTTTTTTTAGCTTGATAGTAAGCGGTGAAATTATTCATGCTTACTTCCAGAACTATAGACCTTTTATTCACAGCATTTTAAACTTGATAATTAAATGGTAGCTTTATAATGAGTTTTAATTTAACGTGATTATTTGTCATGGTATAAACTATGCAAATTGCATTAATTCACATACGGTAGGTGGCAACCCCAATAAAATATTATCAGCAGTGGTCCCAGATATTTGGGAAATTTTAGGTGACTCTTAGTAAGTTATTTTGGTTCCATCTCTTTGAGGATAGGGAAGGCAGGAATTTTCAGATCAGCTTTTCTGACTGTTCTCAACAGTACCCAGTAGTTTTTATGCTATTCCCTTGCATAAGGTAAAACACCCCTGGACGCTTCAGGCTGAGGGTGCCAGTGTTTGTCCACAGTTAGTTTTCCAGGTCATGTGGCCAGTATGACTAAACTGCTTCTGCCTCAATGGGACACCATGACGAGTGCCAGAGTGCATGGAAACATTGTTTAGCTTGGATAATAATAATGACAGTACCCCAACTGGTAAAGAGAAGAAACCGGACAGCTGATGGGGGGAAATCTAACATAACTCTGAAATGTGACAGACCATTTTGTATTCTTCTTCCATGTTAATTTTCAGAATAAGGACTTCCAGAATGGTAGCCATGTCCATCTGTTGCAGCAAAACCAACAAAGAATCTTGTGGCAGCTTTCAAATTTAGCAAATGCATTGTAGCATATGCTTTCAGGGATCACAGGGTGCTCATAGCATAGTAAATTCACTCTATGTGGGCCGACTCTTGGTGTTGGTCCAGAGCTGCAGCAGTGGCTACAGTAGGTTCATTCGGGCACAAACTACACTCTCCTTGTAGGATTTGCAATGGCTGCCAATTTGCTACTGGTCCAAGTTCAAGGTGTTGGCACTAGCCTATAAGGCCCTATACAGCTCAGGATCAGGTTACTTGAGAGATGGCGTTATACCCTCAGCAGATCACTGCAATCCTTGGGAGAGTTTCTCCTGCAAGTTTCATACATCTCAGAAACTGCTCTGCAGTAACACAGAGTAGGGCTTTTAGTGTGGTTGCCTCTGTTCTGTGGAACAGCATTCCCAACAGCTCAGGACTCAGATTTCTTAGTTTACTCCTGTCTTCACAGCACAGCAACCTCTTGAGGTGGAGCAACTCCTGTTTCCATGGTGCACTGGGCTCTTGAGGCAAAGCAATGATCCTAAAGCATTCATAATCACACTTACAGTGAAGGAACTGCTACTAAACTCAGCAGAACTAACATGAGAATAGTTAGAAATACATGATTTCAGTCCAAACTAACAAAAATGTATGAACTGCAAAAAAACTTGCACTACTTTTACTTGCAAATGCAATTTCATTTGATCGAAATGGACCACCCATGGTGTGCTGGTCCTGGGGGTAAGGTACCGTGGGCGTAAGCAGAGTCCACACGACGAGGGGCGAGGTCCGAGGCGGAGAGCCGGGCGGGGAACAGGAACGCTGGAACAGGAGACCGAGCAGGGAACAGGAACACCTGATGATCAGGAACAGGAGGCCGAGCAGGGAACAGGAGCACCGGATGGTCAGGAACAGGAGGCCGAGCAGGGGTCAGGAACACAGGAGGGTCCGAAGCCAACAACGACGTTGCTCCCGCAACCTGGGACTGGGCTGACTAGGCTTTTATCCTCTTCTAAGGCCGGGGGCGGTCCCGGCCCCCAGGAGCCCCGCCTCCTCTGGCCTTAAGGCGAGCACTCCTCCTGGGAGCAACCAGTTCCCTTCGCCTCTCTGCCCTAAGCCTCTGCAGATCAGGAGAGGCCGAAGGGTTACTGGGCCCTGGAGGAGGCTCACCTGATGCCACTGAGTCCTCAAGCACCTCTGGGGCCAGAAGGGTTTCACCTGGGGCCAGCTCCTGGTGCTCTGCCACAGGTGCAGGCTCTTCAGCATCTAGGCCTTGCCCCAGTTCAGCCGGCCCTGGAGGCGGGGACTCCTGTGCAGGCTGGGATTCCTCTGGTTCATCCTCTGAATCGGAATCCCAGGCCATCACACATGGAAGCAAATATATGTACTTTTGGGTATTTCTGCCAGTAACCAACAACGCAAATAAATGCAGTATTGGATGCAAGGATATAGCCATTCCTGGCAATGTTCATAAGACAACTTTGTGACCCAATTCAAGTTTCTACACCATGGACTGATACTGCTTGTGCACTATCAACAGGGACAAGTCACCATATGTCCTCTTTTTCCAGGACACGTCCTCTTTTTCATGGGTATGTAAAATGAGAGTCGTCATAGCGATCCATTGTTAAAAGAAGGGTAAAGGTAAATTGACCCCTGACTCTTAGGTCCAGTTGTGACCGACTCTGGGGTTGTGGTGCTCATCTCGCTTTATTGGCCGAGGGAGCCGGCGTACAGCTTCCAGGTCATGTGGCCAGCATGACTAAGCCGCTTCTGGCAAACCAGAGCAGCGCACGGAAACGCCGTTTATCTTCCTGCCGGAGCGGTACCTATTTATCTACTTGCACTTTGATGTGCTTTCGAACTGCTGGGTTGACAGGAGCAGGGACCAAGCAACGGGAGCTCACCCCATTGCAGGGATTCGAACAGCCAACCTTCTGATCAGCAAGTCCTAGGCTCTGTGGTTTAACCCACAGCGCCAGCCGCGTCCCCATTGTTAAAAGTAGAAGTCCGCAAATGTGTCCTCTTTTTTGCTCTTCAGAATATGGCAACCCTAGTTAGAGAAACCTTACTTTACATGTCACAAAAGCCATTTTACCTTTCTGAAGTAAAAAAAAAAAAAGTATGTTATATGCCTAATAATAGTCATTGCCTTAAACATTGCAACTGAGAGCATAAGAAACATGACAACTGAGGAAATGGCTCATGGTTGAGCCCATTTATCATATGTCTATGAGAATATTTCCACAATTAAAAGAGTACTAACTTATCAGCAGTCTCACTGAGTTCATGGAGATTATTGTAGACAAAATGTTTTGTATATCAAAACCTTGATCAAAATGACATACAAAGAATATTTCAAGGTAATAAGACTCAAGAGATGCTTTAACCTTGAAAGCTCTTGGAAACTGTGCATGACAATACCCTGAAGATTAATTATTAGTCAATACTGTGACTGTTATTGCTCAGAGAGAGACAAAGAACATCTACTGAAATTTCTAATTTATACAGGAGCATCGGCTCACAGAATAAAAAGTAGGACCAAGACTTGTGTATCATATAATTCTGAAAGTGAGCTTTTAGGGAAATGCTGTTTACCACATTTCTGAGAACCAGTCATCAAATCAATTTATATAAACTCTTCCTCTTTGAGGAAAAAAAGCTTTTATCTTTCTTGTGTTCAGCTTTTTTATTGGCAATATCCAACAGAAGACTAGATCATTCCTGAAGTCTTCTGAAATATTAAATAATTGCTGGGGAGAAGTGTGGAAATTTCCCATCCTCCTAATATTTAAAGTTTTCAGCTAAGAGGTTATAACACCAAACAAGGTGAATCACTACCATGCACACACTCTGTTAATCAGCTATATAGGGCACCTATTTCAGATAGGGAATTTAGAGATTACCGTATGCATGCATGTTTATACACCTTTAAATAAATGGCAATTAAGCACTTAAATTTAAATCTTATATAAATCAATGGGATTTACAACTTGAGCCTAACCCAAGTTAGGCTTGGACAAGGGGGGGCAAGGGGCAGCTCCCCCCCATCAAGTAAATCAATAAAAAATACTTAACTGAGGTCCTGCACTCCCCTCTGCAACTTTCAGCCTGGCTACGCCCATAGCCTAACCCAGTGTATTTTATTTTTGCTATACAAATATGCCCACTAAACCTAGGTAAAGGTAAAGGTACCCCTGCCCGTACGGGCCAGTCTTGCCAGACTCTAGGGTTGTGTGCTCATCTCACTCTATAGGCCGGGAGCCAGCGCTGTCCGGAGACACTTCCGGGTCACGTGGCCAGCATGACAAGCTGCATCTGGTGAGCCAGCGCAGCACACGGAACGCCGTTTACCTTCCCGCTGGTAAGCGGTCCCTATTTATCTACTTGCACCCGGGGGTGCTTTCGAACTGCTAGGTTGGCAGGTGGTGGGACCGAGCAACGGGAGCGCACCCCGCCGCAGGGATTCGAACCACCGACCATGCGATCGGCAAGTCCTAGGCGCTGAGGTTTTACCCACAGCGCCACCCGCGTCCCATAGCCCACTAAACCTACTAACCGACAAAAAAGAATTTATAGCCCACCAAGTCACACATGCTAATGTAGATTTCGGTAGGTATCTGTCTCAGGAGAAAATGGAAGAGTGCACCTTTGAGGGTAAAGTCAAACCACTGGAGAGTTACAGCACCTCCTGTGGCTGTAGAGACTGATATGGGAGAGACATGTTTTGTTGCAGATGGGGCAGATAGGAATACACTGTTGTTATGCTGGGCAAAACATGTAGCTACTTTCAGCCCTGGAGAAATGTAATATGTGGCATGACTGTCCAAAAAGGGCATCTATTTATTGCATACAGTGGTACCTCGGGATGCAAACGGGATCCGTTCCGGAGCCCCGTTTGCATCCTGAAGCGAACGCGGGCCGCGTTTCACCGCTTCCATGCATGTGTGTGATGTCATTTTGACCGTCTGCGCATGCGCGCACAACAAAATGCTCTCTGTTACTTCCGAGTCGCCACAGAGCGCAACCCAAAAATACTTAACTTGAAGCACATCTATCCCAAAGTATGGCTGTACAGATAAATGTGAATTAATGTGCAACGCCTCTGACATAAGTAATAATATTTATTATTTATGCCCCACCCCATCTGACTGGGTGTCCCCAGCAAACTGAATTGTGCCCTGCTTATAAAAAGCACATTATATTTTTAATACTGATGATTTTGTTAAGCAAAATAAAACTATATGGGATAGCTCAGTTGGGAGGGCATGAGACTCTTAATCTCACAGTTGTGCCCGTTTTGGGGAAAAGATTCCTGGGTTGCCTGGGTTGGATAAGATGACCTTGGGGGGAGGTCCCTTCAAACTCTTATGATTCTGTGAAATATGGGAAATATGTGCGTAAAGCAGTTAAAGAGCTGAAGAAATTGCGTGTGACAGTGTGAAGGCAGCGGGCCAATATTTCCAGCGCAGGATGTGGAGCAAGTTTCGCATTCAGGCAGTTCGGCAACCCCCACATTTTGGGGCCGCTCTCGAAAGGCATCCTGCTGAATTCTTCTGCCATGTTGGAGATGAACGTGCCATCTTGCAGGGTGGGAGGGAGGCAGGCGCGCGCGTGGACCCAGCGGGGCTCCGACCCGCCCGCCCAACCTGTGTTCTCTGGGCTTCACTACTACTCCACAAGACGCAGCCTAAGGATAGCACAGGGGATAAAGGCTGAGAGAATCAGCCAGCTGCTTTTCCTCAGCCTCCCGGAGGCTTTGCCCTTACCCGCTGCAGCGGCTTCCTTGTCCTCAGTCGCCATGCTGTTTCCTTGGCGGTTGCCATGGAGACACTGGAGCTTCACAGGCCTTCTCCCTCTCCAGCGCCTCCGTGGTGGCAACGCGCACAGGCGGATTTCTGTGTGTCGGTCCGTTCCTACGTGTTCTTGCATTGCGGTGCTCGCGTAGGAGAGGGTGCTTAAGAAAGCGGGCATGGGGAAATATCAGGAAACAAATGCACGGGGAGCAGTTTGAAATGCGCTGTGTTTCTTGTTCCTGTATATATCGTACACATAGCGGCTGCATTGCATTGCATTGCACTGCTTGCGTAAAGTGCTCTCCAGTTCCAAAGCAATATGCGCGCGCGCACTTTCTCACACGCACACTTTATGCTCTCAGGGCCAAGGTACGGGTTTGCTAGAAGGGAGGGCAAGAAGGTCTAGCAGAAGGGGGAGAAGGGCATTTTAAGAGACTTTTTTCTAATCACCTTAGCATAAGTGTGCTGTAAGAAAAAACAAAACAAAACCCCACTTTAGGTAAGTTGTCATTTTGCAGGAGAAGGGAAAAAACCCCACCAACACTGAGCCCCATGCACACTGACTTGACCAGCTGCAGAGGAGGGATGTTCTGGTTCTTTGCTGGCGGAAACCTCCTTGGCAGCATCAACAAGCTGTTTGAAGTATGATTTAATTCAGAAGCATGTGCCCAAATAACAATAATATAAATTTTCTCCCTAATTAGGCATACTATCTTTTTCTCAATCAAAAGCTCTGGGTCTTTTATAGCTGATGAAGACACAGAAATTCAATCTTGGTTGCACTCCTAGACATAGAAGTAAGTGTTGTTAAGGTCAATTGGACTTACCACCAGGTAAGTGTATATAGCAGGGATGGGCAGAAAGTAGATTTGTATTTACTGACAGATTTCTGGGTGATTTCCAGTTGATCCGTGAGGATTTCTGACTCCCAGTTATTTAGCAACAGTAGCAAATGTACCAAAAAACAGTAGCAAAAAGTATAAAGGGAAGGATAAAGGATGAATTTGAATAATATGATAATTGCTGAACTAATTTTAAAGTGGAATACATGAAAGGAAGGCGGGTGGAAGCAAGGCAAAAAACAGTAGCAAAAAACTAAGATCATGGCCACGGGCCCCATCACCTCCTGGCAAATAGAAGGGGAAGAAATGGAGGCAGTGAGAGATTTTACTTTCTTGGGTTCCATGATCGCAGCAGTCACAAAATTAAAAGACACCTGCTTCTTGGGAGAAAAGCAATGACAAATCTAGAGAGCATCTTAAAAAGCAGAGACATCACCTTGCTGACAAAGGTCCATATTGTTAAAGCTATGGTTTTCCCAGGAGTGATGTATGGAAGTGAGAGCTGGACCATAAAGAAGGCTGATTGCCAAAAAATTGGTGCTTTTGAATTATGGTGCTGGAGGAGACTCTTGCGAGTCCCATGGACTGCAAGAAGATCAAACCTATCCATTCTGAAGGAAATCAGCCCTGAGTGTTCACTGGAATAACAGATCCTGAAGCTGAGGCTCCAATACTTTGGCCACCTCATGAGAAGAGAAGACTCCCTGGAAATGACCCTGGTGCTGGGAAAGATTGAGGGCACAAGGAGAAGGGGATGACAGAGGACAAGATGGTTGGACAGTGTTCTCAAAGCTACCAACATGAGTTTGACCAAACTGCGGGAGACAGTGGAAGACAGGAGTGTCTGGCGTGCTCTGGTCCATGGGGTCACGAAGAGTCGGACACGACTAAACAACAACAACAAGCAAATGAATGACTCCCCCTTCCATCTTTTTACTGCTGAAATTAAGCTTGGGGTAAGCAGGGGTGGATTTTTATGTGAAAGAGTTGTGAGCTCTTTGCAGTTCTCGTACTAAAATTCCTGTGCTCAGTTTTTTTAATTCTATTGCTACAGTCCTAGCCCCGCTTAACCTGGGATTAAGCCACATTGAATTCAATAGACTAGAATGGCACTGTTAGTATATTGACTTTTGTACCAAATTCTGGATGGTGCCTCTCATGGTTTTAGTAAAAATAAAAATAAAATAGTAGATCCTGGAAGCCTGAACTCTGATGTCCATGGCAGAATCCTGAGTGTTGATGCTGCTCAAATCAGTCTGGAAGCTACATACTTTGGATGCCATACTGTCTAATCTATATGGAGTCTGCTATGGTTCTTCAGGATGGGACGCAGGTGGCGCTGTGGGTTAAAGCCTCAGCGCCTAGGACTTGCCGATCGAAAGGTCGGCGGTTCGAATCCCTGCGGCGGGGTGCGCTCCCGCTGCTCGGTCCCAGCGCCTGCCAACCTAGCAGTTCGAAAGCACCTCCGGGTGCAAGTAGATAAATAGGGACCGCTTACCAGCGGGAAGGTAAACGGCGTTTCCGTGTGCGGCTCTGGCTCGCCAGAGCAGCGATGTCACGCTGGCCACGTGACCCGGAAGTGTCTCCGGACAGCGCTGGCCCCCGGCCTCTTAAGTGAGATGGGCGCACAACCCCAGAGTCTGTCAAGACTGGCCCGTACGGGCAGGGGTACCTTTACCTTTACCTATGGTTCTTCAGACTGAGGAACATGCACACTGTAAATAGATAATTATTATTAAGATCTTCCATTGTAAACAGGTGGTAAGATTGTGCCCAGACTCAAAACAGGGATGGGGAATGCTGTACCCCTTGGGTTACTAGAGAGCTTATTTTTCATCTAGATCTCAGCTCACTCTCTTTCTTTGCCCATTTCAAATGCAAAACTGCTGTTTCTCATACCCTTCTCTCCAGGGCACAGGTCTGTGCCTCATTCATTCAGATGAATTGCCCATTCAGGAAATATCCACAGTCATTAAGAAACATTAGGACTCTTTTGTCAAAGATGCTGGCTATTCAGTGATCAGGCCAGTCAAATTCACAGCAGTTTGCCCTCACAGAAAACATTTGCAACTACGCTGAAATAAGTTGCTATGATAGCCAAAATGACTGGCTCCAATTTTCCTAAGGAAAAGACTCCTAAAAAGATTTACAATTAAATTTAAAGATTTAAGAATGAAACACACAAGAGCATTCACTGGGTAAGTAATCCACGTATTACAAAGGTATTTCCTCATCACCAATAAATGGTTTCCCTTCAGTCAGACTTTCAATATTAGCAGGACAAAAGGTTGATGCTTGCCTCTTTACCCAGGTACATGCTGTTTTGCATGAAGATAACATTCCTTTCAGGCTTGCAGCTTCATAGTCCTCACAAACAAGTTATAAAGTTGTTCTTTATACAACTTTATACAAGCTGCCACCGCCCCCACCCAGCTCCCTTGTCCACATTTTAGATGATTTGGCATGCTTGAGACAATTCTGCTTTGTAACATTCATCTCTTCCAGTAACCCACCTAAATAAATAGAAGACTATAGCAGATAGAACCTTTTAGAAGAAATTTATTACCTTTCCTAAATAATCATAAAATTTAATCCCTCTTGAGCTGTGCTTCTCTTTGTCCTAAAGCTGAGTAAAATCCCAGGTCTGTAGAGATTCCTGCTGCTTAGCAAAGGGTCTGGAGAAACATTTCCCATGAATATCAAATGGACATTCTGATCAAATTCTCTTTCTTTCTTTCTTTCTTTCTTTCTTTCTTTCTTTCTTTTCTTTTCTTTTCTTTTTTTTTTTTTTTTTTTTTTTTTTTTGCTGCTCACTTATTGGAACAGTATCTGCCTAGCACTATGGTCCAAACTGTGGTTGTAAGGCTGGTCACATCTGAGGGTATATCCTATTAGATTAGCAAAGCTTTTCGGTATAACCCTCATTTCTGTCCATCATCCTAGGTACTTATACTGGTAAAGACTTCAAATACTAAGAGTTGGATTCCTCTGTCTATTTTTCTCCTGTAAGCTGTGGGCTTCCTGTTTGCTGCCACTGGAAGACCTCTCCCTCTCTGTTGCTCTAATTACATTCACATCCTGCTTTTTCTTCAAGGTGATGCACATGCCCCCCTCCTCCATTTTATGTAAATGGCCCATGACAACTCACTAGGATTCATGGCTGAGTGGTGATTGGAACTTTTAGTCCTCTTTGTCGTGGTCCAACATTCTAACATTGGGCTGTGTTGGTTCAAATGAGACCAAGAAGCCTACAAAGGATCTCTCTGCAAACATTGCTCCTGCTTGTGGATGGTTCCCTTTCAAATCATTTCCTTCCAGCATGGGCTTCCGCATTTGTATTTCACCTGTACTTTATCTTTCGTGGGTACACATAGGCGAGTATATAAAATGTGACTGGGGAACCTATGACCCTCTACATATCACTTTACTGCATCATCCTTGTCTGTTTGCTATGCTGACTCCAACCTCTGGAGGGCTACTGTTTCTGTACTTCTGCTAAAAGGAGTGCTTCTTCACCTCGGGTTAAGTACTTAATTCGTCCCAGAGGTCCGAACTTAACCTGAAACTGTTCTTAACCTGAAGCACCACTTTAGCTAATGGGGCCTCCTGCTGCTGCTGCGCTGCCGGAGCACGATTTCTGTTCTCATCCTGAAGCAAAGTTCTTAACCTGAAGCACTATTTCTGGTATCTGAAGAAGTGTGCATGCACATGAAAGCTCATACCAAGAACTGACTTAGTTGGTCTTTAAGGTGCTACTGGAAGGAATTTTTTTTGTTTTCACTATTTCTGGGTTAGCGGAGTTTGTAACCTGAAACGTATGTAACCTGAAGCATATGTAACCCGAGGTACCACTGTACAATACTTCACAATCTAAACACAGCAGACTTTGACTGATTTTCTTGTCTGCCAATGAATCCTGTGACTTACAAAATCTCCCAATTTTTCATTGAAAGTGCACCCTAAAATAAGGTTACCAGATGTCCCTGTTTCCCGGGGACAGTCCCCGGATTTACAAATCAGTCCCCATACAAAATCCATTGAAGTTGAAAAGTGTCCCTGGATTCATTGAAAAAAAATATGGTAATCTCACCCTAAAACACACTCAACACTCCCTACAAATCCAGATTTTAGATCAGTAAAGGTAAAGGTAAAGGTAAAGGTACCCCTGCCCGTACGGGCCAGTCTTGACAGACTCTGGAGTTGTGCGCCCATCTCACTCAAGAGGCCAGGGGCCAGCGCTGTCCAGAGACACTTCCGGGTCACGTGGCCAGCGTGACATCGCTGCTCTGGCGAGCCAGAGCCGCACACGGAAACGCCGTTTACCTTCCCGCTGGTAAGCGGTCCCTATTTATCTACTTGCACCCGGAGGTGCTTTCGAACTGCTAGGTTGGCAGACGCTGGGACCGAGCAGGGGGAGCGCACCCCGCCGCAGGGATTCGAACCGCCGACCTTTCGATCGGCAAGTCCTAGGCACTGAGGCTTTAACCCACAGCGCCAACTGTCCACTACAGATCGTCTCATAGAAGCATAGAAGTGTAGAGTTGAAAGTAATCCTGAGGGTCATCTAGTCCAACCCCTGGAATGCAGGAATAAAGGAACACTTGATCAGTTTCCAAGGAACACCAGAATTTAACAGAATGCAGTTTATTTACCAAATGCTAGGAACAAGTAACTGGGAATGGCATCCTCTTCATGTTCTGCATGCAAACTACAGAGACATATCATTGGTTGATGCTGAAAATCAATTGTTGATCTAAATCAATAATTTTTAGAGACATATTCCTATAAAGATGGAAATTCCATTTAGGCATCATGGCTAATGGTTTTGATGTGCACTCCAATCCCATGCATGTTTACTCAAAAGTCAATGTTATTTTTTTAAAATAATCATGCATTGTTTGAAGATAAAAACTTATTTTGGTTCACATCAACCTGTCACTATTCAATTCAAGCGGACATCCCTGAATTCTAGTACCTTTTAAACTTTCAATCCTTCCCATAATTTACTACCCAGCACCGCGGTCCTATGCAGATTTACTAGGGAGCTGGTGGTGCTGTGGTCTAAACCACAGAGCCTAGGGCTTGCTGATCAGCAGGTCAGCGGTTTGAATCCCCGCAACGGGGTGAGCTCCCATTGCTTGGTCCCTGCTCCTGCCCACCTAGCAGTTTGAACGCACGTCAAAGTGCAAATAGATAAATAAGTACCACTCCGGCAGGAAATGGCATTTCCGTGCGCTGTTCTGGTTAGCCAGAAGCGGCTTAGTCATGCTGGCCACATGACCTGGAAGCTGTACATTGGCTCCCTCGGCCAGTAAAGCTAGATGAGCGCCGCAACCCCAGAGTCATCTGTGACTGGACCTAACGGTCAGGGGTCCCTTTACCTCAGTGTTTCCCAACCTTTTTTGGGCAAAGGCACACTTGTTTCATGAAAAAAATCTCGAGGCACACCACCATTAGAAAATGTTTAAAAAATTAACTCTGTGCCTATATTGACTATATATAAAGTAACTCTCTTTAATAGGAATCAAATAAACACAAAGAAAGTATTTTATAATTACTTTATTATGAAATAGTAAGTAAACAGAAATATGAAAAATTATAAAATACTTTATTCAGTGCGCAACCTGGGCCTGTTTGGCTGAACACAAAACTGTTATTCTGGCTGGAATCGAAGAAAGACACACACGTAGCTCTTCGTCAACAGCTCTCAGTCTCTCTCTGTATTTAGTTTTTATAGCAAATGAAAGAAGAGTAAGCAGGCTGGGGTGGGTTAAAGTAAGGGCTGAAAGTGCCTAGATGAAGTGGGGGAAGCTAGAGAGGAGGTACATTCTGACGTTTGAGGATAGACTAGGTTCTTTATGTGAATGATAGGTGAGTTATTTGACAGATCGAACTGAGAGCAAGGTGTGGCTTGTGTAGCTGGGGTGGACATGAATGTTTGGGGTGCAAACCCCAGGCCGGCCAGGTCCGAGGGGGGGCAGGGAGAGACGGGCCTGCCTGCCTCTGCCTGCGCTGTGGTGTGTTTTGCCCCGACCGACGGACGGACCGACCTGCCAGCTGTCTCCGCAGTAGCAGCGCGGACTGGAGCTCCGTCATTCTCCCCGCCGGTGCCTGGGAAGGGGAGTGTGGGGCGGCCGCTGTGGAAGCGACGGAGTGCTCCTCCTCCTCCTCCTCTTGCCGGGCTAGAGCCAGCCGGCTAGCGCTCGCCCCTCCTTGCTCGAGCCGACCCCGCCGCCAGGGGCCTTCCCGTCCTCTCAGCGGCGCCGCCTCGCGTCCCTTGTCCGGGGGTTGGGAGGGGGCTGGGGGGGAGGAAGGGGGCGAGGGGGAGCAGCCGCCGCCGCTCCTGAGGAGATTCTGAGGCGGTGGCGGGCAACGCGTGGCGGAAGAGGAGGGGTCCCGCCAGCCCCGCGTTTCTCTCTCTCCCTCACGGAAACCTTCCCCTCAGCTTCTGCCGCTTTTTCTCTTCTTTCCCTCTTCCTTTTTTTTTTTTTTTAAAATGAAAAATCTTTCCTTTCTCTCTTTTCCAGCCCCCCTCCCCTCTTCACGGAATTTCACTGCACTCGGGCGCCGCAGCGCGCAGGCGCACTGCTCGCTCCTCTTTCCGCGCAGGCACCTTCTCTTGCTCTTTCGCCTCCTTTTCTTTCTCTCTTGATGGTCCGCCTACAAAGGAGCGAGGGAGGCGCCCGCCATGTTTGGATTTGCATCCAGCAGGAGATGCCGCCGCCGCCCCGCCTCTCGCTGCCCGACTCGCCCGCCTCCCTCCCACGGCACACCAGGCAACGTCTCGCGGCACACTAGTGTGCCGCGGAACACCGGTTGGGAAACACTGCTTTACCTTTACCTTTAGGCCCTGTTGAGATCAATGAAATTTGAGTAAGTGTGGATAGAATTGAGTGGCATGCAGTGTTTTTACTGTGACCCCAGGGTCTCTGTGGTAGTCATGGTGATGGCTTACTGTTAAGTAAGGATTGGAAACTAGAAAGAAAATAACTTGCTTTTCCTCTGTTTTCATCACCTGCCACTCCTGCATAATATTGGACATAACTATGGTCTTCACAGCATACTGTTTTCCTACTGCTGTGGAGAGTTTCCATCTACGTATCTGAAAAACCCAGGCAAGCCACATTCCTAAATCAGGCTGTGTACACATGGCAGTTTAAAGTGGAAGCATGCACTTCTTATTATTTGGGTTCTTATCCATGACATGTATAGCATTGTCCCATAAGTGTACTTCTACAAACTAAATTAAAATATGTGCTGCTATTGGTCAAGCTGTCACACGGGACTAGTAGGTGGAGAAAAGTACATCATGGACATGTGAGCAGAATGAACCCGCCACACCATGACAAGGGCCTACTCTTATTGGGTGTGGGTAGTGAGTCAGTCACATCCTTTATTCTTATTGGTAGGGCGAAGGGGTGAGCCACCTCAAAATGAATAGATACACTGCAGAATTTCAAACTCTAGCCCAGACTACATCTTAGGTTGGGGAAAACTCAAAATCTTCTCTGACAGATCAGGAGCAATGAGACAGCCATATAAAATGGTCAAATGTTACCCTAAAACAAACTCCCCAGTTATATACAATTTGTCTTAATTTTATATCAATAGATAGGTAGATAGGAAGGTAGGTAGGTAGGTAGGTAGGACTTCCAGTAATAAGGGTGCAGGGTTACATGGCATTTTCTGTTTAACAAAAAAGCAGGCACTATATTCTTTGTAGTTTTGCCTTTCCGAGAGCACATGTTGCTTTTTAAAGCTTGCAAAACTGGTTTGACCAAAGATGGTACCTGACACACACATAAGCATGTGTACAATGACAGAAGTGGTTTATCTACAATTGTTCTTTCATATAGCTGAAAAAGTTACCTGGTCCGCCTCTATAGCAGGCATAGATAGGCAAACTCGGCCCTCCAGATGTTTTGGGACTGCAACTCCCATCATCCCTGACCACTGGTCCTGTTAGCTAGGGATGATGGGAGTTGTAGTCCCAAACATCTGGAGGGGCGAGTTTGCCAAGCGTGCTCTATAGCAGTGTTTCCCAACCTTTGCGCTCCAGCTGTTTTTGGACTACAACTGCCATCATCCCTAGCTAGCAAAACCAGTGGTCAGGGATGATGGGAATTGTAGTCCAAAAACAGCTGGAGACCAAAGGTTGGGAAACACTGCTCTATAGAATCCTAGTTATGCAATGAAAAGTGTGTATGTGTCTGTCTTACAAAGTTTTTATGCCATTTCTGAAAAGATTCCTACCAGATTCTCAATTTATATGTGCTCCTTTTATTGGGTACAAAGACAAAAAAGTAAATAAAAGAGTCTTCAGAAGACAATGGGTCATTGTGTCTGGCTGTTAACCAAAAGGTTGGTGGTTTGAGCTCATGTTCTCATGATGAAAGTGATTCTCTTAATGCATCTCTATTAGGAAACTTATTTATATTTCTACTTAATGTTTGCATTCATCAATGAATTGAACTGAGAATAGTCTTTTCAAAATAATCTCATGAAACCTGTTTCTATCATTTGTATTAAGCATTCCATTAATTTTAAGAAAGCAGGTTCTAGAGCCCTAGGGCCTCCATAATAAGTTTATATCTGGAATATCTGGAATATCCAAAAACTAAAACTCTTTCTTACAGTATATTTTTATGAGTAAAAAGAAAGCTTAGTTAACCTGTATCACAGTAGTCAATGTGACTGCCTCCAGATGTTGCAGGATTACAATTCCCATCAGCCCCAGCCAACATACTCAATGTTCATAGATCATGGTAGTCGTAGGCCAGCAACTTCTAGAGGGCACCAGGTAAACTGCCACTGATCTGCATAATGTGGGCATATCAAGTTTAGATTAAGTAATGAAAGGTTCTCCCGGTTTACGTATTATGCTGTTATGCACATAACTCTTTGCACTTAAATGATACTTAGGTCTATCTCTTTTGATGTTGAAAAACTTCCCATGGATTTCTGATTTTCAGGGGCCTATTTTTATTCCCAAATGAGTATCCAACACTGCCTGACCAAATACCATCTACAGGAGAAGATGGATGGGAGAGATTTGAGGGATTGGCTCTTTGCGTCTGAGGCAGAAAGAGGCCTGACTTTTATTACTTTCTGTAAGTGCTCACCATGGTTTCCACTTATTAAATCTGTGAACTTTCGAGCTAGTTATTTGAAAAATCTTTTGTCTGTCCTGTAAAGAATCACCTTTACAGAGCTGCGCTTCCAGTCGATGCCTTCAGTGCTTCTGGACAGTATAGTAAAATATGCTGCGAGGAAAGACTCCTTGGGGGCAACCACGCATGGAGGACATATAATTATGCCATCATGCCATTACTTATTGTGATGCCCACACAAACCCAAGCATGGGCATAGCCAGGATTTATGGGTGTGGGTGTGTGCAGAACCTCAGTTAGTTAAGTATTTTTATTGACTTACTTGCTTGGGGGTGGCAGCTGCCCCCCCCTCTGGTTATGCCCATGGACCCAAGGGACTGATTTATAAAACCTGTGTTTGTGAAGGACCTTAATTTAACCAGGGCAGAGAAGGTGAAATGGCTGCTGAATGACGCTGATACCTCTCTAATTTAGAAAGTAGCTCCCTATGCCCTGGAAGTTGGCAGCTAGGAAGATTATGGCAAAATAATTTGATAAACTAGCAAAGGGGACTTGGATATTTAATTTGTATACAGTGGTACCTCGGGTTACATGCGCTTTAGGTTACAGACTTCGCTAACCGAGAAATAGTACCTCAGGTCAAGAACTTTGCTTCAGGGTGAAAACAGAAATTGTGCAGCAGCGATGCAGCGGCAGCAGGAGGCCCCATTAGATAAAGTGGTGCTTCAGATTAAGAACAGTTTCAGGTTAAGAAAAGACCTCCAGAACGAATTAAGTTATTAACCCGAGGTACCACTGTATTTTGTATGAGAATTACCTCTTATCCTCTGTAACAAAGAATTTAAGCAGATTTAACAGAGGCTTTATTGTATATGTAGCGATTGTTCATGTTTTTGGATGATTCACTGGCCTTTGGCTAGTGCAAGGAAGTTTATGATGATGCTTTTTATTTCCAATTTCAGTTAAAAGCATATTCAGAGCTGTATGCCTGTGGAAACTTACCTGGGAGGAAGCCGCCTTGGGCTTAGCTCTGCAGCGGGGAGAGGAGGCTATTGCCCAATACAAAATACTTTTAAATGCGCCTGGAGCAGAGCACAGAACGTTAACATTTTGATATCCAACCTGCAGTCCAATCCTAAAACTGCATTCTTGAAAAATAAATACAATCTAGCACTGCACTTGAATGTTTAAGTGTGGAGTTTCGCAGCCTTTGGGGCGCCACTGGTTCTGCCGCGCGAATATTACTGAACTATATTACCACTTTGTCCTCGGGCTACTTGCGCCGTGGCCGCTCACGGTAAGAGCTGCGCGAAATTTGCTAGTTACGGTAGCGAGGGAGGGGCGAGGATATATTGGGCGCGCGGCGGGGGCGGGGTGAGTACAGCGCCTGCGTGCTCGAGCCCGCGAGGCGCGCTCACCGTCCCTGCCTCGCGAGCCTCGGTGAAAGGATTTGGCGCCAGGCGGGTCTCTCTTCTGCAGCTGCCGCAGCCACCCGAGCCAGCCACCTCCGCCCAGACCGCATCGAGTCCTTGCAGCCGCCGCCATGAGCTGCTCCCCGGTGAACGTGAAGAAGCTGAAGGTGTCGGAGCTGAAGGAGGAGCTGAAGAAGCGGCGCCTCTCCGACAGGGGCCTCAAGGCCGAGCTCATGGAGCGGCTCCAGACCGCGCTCGACCAGGAGGAGGCCGGCGGGGGAGGCCTGGCCGGCGGAGAGCCCGGCAACGGCAACGCGGAGGAGATGGGCGAGGCCGCTCCGGGCAGCGGCGGAGCCCAGGAGGAGGACCTGGCCCTGGGAGGCGGAGGAGGAGGCCCCGACCAGGCCGCGGCCTGCGACGACGATGAGGAGGCCGAGTTCGGCGTCTGCCCCGGGGAAGAGGAGGAGGAGGAGGGCATGGAGCTGGGCGAGAACGGCGAAGGGGTGGCGCCCGGAGACGAGGAGGCGGCCGAAGACCTGGAGGACGACGAGAACGGCGACGACCAGGGCTTCCAGGAAGGGGAGGACGAGGAGGAAGAGGCCGCCGCCGGCGCCGCCACCGCAGCCACCACTAGCGGCGGCAACGCCAACGGCCACGGCGCCCAGCAGCAGCACGGCGCCGCGGCCAAGGAGGCGGCCGGGAAAGGCGCTGCCGCCTCGGAGGCCTCGGCCTCGACTCCGGCCTCCTCGGCCCAGCCCGGCGCGAAGCAGCTGTCACCCGCCCAGCAGCAGAAGCCTGGCGGGCCTGCTCGTCCTGGGGGTGAGTAGTGCGTGGGACCCGGATGGGCGGCGGTTGGGAGCTCAGCAGCGAGGTCAGGGTCCGCCGCCATCTTTCTCTCCCCCCCATCTGCACGGCCACCGCGCCTTTCCCCCCACCGCTGTCGGTGGAAGTGGGGAAGGCCCTCCCCGCGCGCCAGCCTTTGGGGATTTCCAGGCCAGGCCCGCCGCGTGTCTCTGGGGGGGGGGGGAGCTTTGCGCCATTTCGCGAGCGTGGTGAGGAAGGGGCGCGCGAGGCGGGGGGGGAGGGGCGTCTCGCAGGAGCCGCTGGGGCGCGCTGTGGAACGTGCGAGGGAACGTTTTGTGCTGTTCTGCGTCACATCCGTCCGTGGGGCGCTGTGGGCTCGAGTTCAAACGCTGAGTACAATGGAGGCGGAGGAATCCCTTTCGCAAAGCCTAGGCCGCGCGCGCCTGCCGAAATCAGGCCGTGGCGGGGGGAGGGGAAGGATGAGGAAGAGGTGGGCCTTTGGAGAGCCGCTGCTTAGGCGCGATCGTAGATCCGAGCGAAGACTTTCCCTGCTAACTCTGGAAGGTCAAATCGACAGCGGCAAACGTCAGAGGAGGCAGACCTTTAGTTTTCTGTGCACTTGAAGTTGTAAGATTTACGGGAAGCATTGTTACAAATGCGCCGCGGGAGTAGATGCTTTCCTAATAAGAGTAAAAAAAGAATGCTGTATTTTATCGTTTCTAACGTATCTTATTTCCCTCTTCAAAAAAAAACGAAGGAGAAGCTAAAAGTGAGCAAAAACCTGGGGAGAAAAAAAGGGGAGTTAAGCGGCCACGTGAAGACCATGGGCGAGGGTATTTTGAGTATATTGAAGAAAACAAATACAGCAGGTAAATCACTTTGGCATGTTAAAGTTTTTCATGAAAGATTTTAATAATTTCAATTTGTTGAACTCAAGTGACTGACCTTTTTTTGTTGGCCAGGGCAAAGTCTCCTCAGCCACCTGTTGAAGAGGAGGATGAACACTTTGATGACACAATGGTTTGTCTTGATACTTGTAAGTATAAAAACACGCTTGTCGTTTAAAACAAACTTCTAAGACAGTCTGTTGATTCTTAAAAAAAAAATTGAGCCATTTGTGTACCTGAGGTACAATTTCTGCTCTGCTCTGAAAATTTAGTTTTTCAATGCATTAGCTTTGAATTTAATCAGGACAACACAAAAGTGTAAAGTGTTGTTCTGTGCAAAAAGTGAGGCACAAAGGGAGAAATGGATGCTTTGAAAGGGGAAGCATTATTTGAAAAACGGAGATATGGGATATGCTAATTGATGTACAGTATGCTAATTGATGTAGGCAGTCAAAGGACCCCCTCCCACTTTATACTTGCATAAATACCTCAGTAGATAAAACTAACTGCGCTAAGATGCTTCATTAACAGGGAAAGTCCAATTAAGAGTACATCAAGAATTTTGTTCAATGTTAAGAATTATTTTCATTGGACATAATTGCAAGTTTGAAACTGCTCAATTTGAACAGATACTGTATAATGGTAACAAGTACTTTACTAATATTGTGTAACACTACTTTTGGAAAGTGGTGGAATTTTCCACCTTGTATTGCTTAGTATGTCTGCAGATGTTGGTTGGCAGCTGCAATCTTGCTGCCTCCCATCTGGACTGGGGGGGTATATTTGGAGTCCCAAGTCAATCTTGAGTTTTATTGGTAAAATCGTGGAAACTGATAAGGAATATGTTTAAAAAGTGTTACCACTTTTCGTAAGCATTCACTTTAGAGCTTCATGCACATTCAAAATGACTTCATTAAGAACAATGAAACTTTAAAAAGTTCTGAGAAGTTATTCTGGGACAGTCTCCAATTACTTTGGCACATTTGCATTGCTCATGGAAAAGTAGTGAACTGTTGCACAGACAAGTTTATAGAGGGATTATGGATGTATTTCCAGAAGACAAAGTGGCTATGCGATACTAATCCTTGGTTTGAAAAGTGATAGTACTGGGCAGTGAAGCTACTGATTGTTGGTGTTTTAGAAAATTTCAAATTCATATGCTGCAGCACAAGATAAAGAATAGTAAACAACTTTATCATGTGCATGTTTACTTAAGTAAATTCTACCGAGTCCAGTTCAAGCTTAGTACTGTACTGGATATGTCTAGAATTGCATCTTAAACTGCAGTCCTCTGCACCCTTGGAAGTGAGGCCTACACTTTCTATTTCACTTACATAATATGAAAGTATTGTTTGATAGAACAATTGAGAGTATTTATAGCAATGTTTCTATCTCTTTTTGAATATTGTCTGACTCAATGGCTCTATAAAAAGCAATAATCTCTTGAGGTGTTGAGACATTTGTATTATAGGACAACTTGTGTTTGGCTGAACATTGTCATCTTGAAATCCTTTCTCAGTCTACAGCTTATTCATGGAAAGTGTTATCAAAATAAGTTTTACTCTGATTAGACCCATTGAAATTAATGAACATTACAAAGTCAGGTCAATTAATTTCAGTGGGTTTACTTTGGGTAAAACTTAGTTGCATACCATCCAATGGTTCTTAGGTTTTATATACTAGAAAACACAATTAGATTTGGCAGAGCACCAGATAAGAGCACATTTTAAGTGTCTGCACACAAAGCTAGCCAAAGACAAATGATGATTACCGTATTTTTTGCCCCATAGGGCGCACTGGCCCATAGGGCACACCTAGTTTTTTGGAGGGGAAATAAAGAAAAAAAATTATTTCCCCCCGCTGGGGCGAGGGAAGCCCGAGCTTCCCCCGACCCTAGCCCCCAGAACAGGCTGCTATCCGCAAGCCGTGGGAGAGCTGTATGATTTCGCACAGCTCTCCCATGGCTTGCGGAGAGCTGCGCAAACTCCGAATCATGGGGCGTGCTGAGCTCAGAGCGCCCCCGGTTTCTGGGTGCAGGCAGCTCTCCCACGGCTTGCAGATAGCTTCCTGAAGCCTGCATTTGCCCCATAGGACGCACACACATTTCCCCTTCATTTTTGGAGGGGGGAAATTGCGTCCTATAGGGCGAAAAATACGGTACTTCATAGGGTAAGTGTGAAAATACATCATAGCTAAGCTAAACGTAGATAATCCTGATTCCAGAGTGAAATAAGATGATAATCTTCGGTCTTGAGCAAACGTCATCACTTTGCTTGAGAACCCTTAAGTAAAAGGGGGACTGAGTTAAATTTTGACTAATTCAAGAGTTACCTGTTGTGACAAAGAATAGCACTAAATCAAACTGATGTAACTTGATTCTTACAGGTGTTTTCCACTTTTTTTTGTTCGACTGTAGTTGAACAGATTTCAACCGTTTGATTTTCTTTTATTGACAGATAACTGTGATCTACACTTCAAAATTTCAAGAGATCGTTTTAGTGCTTCCTCATTGACAATGGAAAGTTTTGCCTTTCTTTGGGCTGGAGGGAGAGCATCCTATGGAGTTTCTAAAGGAAAAGTCTGTTTTGAGATGAAGGTAAGCCAGATCAGTATTGAAGACAGTTGTTCAACATTGCTTCTGAATGCTTATAGTTTCAGCTGAAATCAAGCTAAACGAGGAGAGGAGAAACTACATTTTATTATGGAAAATTACGTATTCATGATTTTAACTGGGCAGTCATGCCCATTTCCAAGATACTCCCAGTCTATTCCCACTTATATACTCCCTAACAGTCAGCATTTTGTGGGTAAGTTCAGCCTTTAAAAGAGCTGGGGGTATTTTTCTGGAGTGTGTGCCAATTCCCCACCCCACCTGTCAATACAGCCCCTCATTAGCATGAAAGGTGTTGTCTTTGCTGCATAGGCATGGACACTCAGAATCATTTATGTATGAGTATTAGGCAACTCAGAATAAAAATAGCTAAGACCATAACAGGTATTTTATCAATACCTGGAAAATTTAGCAGTAAAGTGCTATTTAACACACTAAAGCAATTATCCAATTAACCTTTCATACAAAAACCAGAATGGTTTCTTCAATAATAATAGCATTTTGCAGCAGATCCTACACGTAGTATGCTTATTACCATCATTCAACATAATGTGCTTACCTGGTCACCACCGGCATCTAGGGAGTTCACCCAAGTAAGGGAGTGAGTTGCCACTAGAGGGATGGAATGATTGATCCCTCTTGAAACAGTCTGTGGTCTCTGTGCTGGGTGTGGACCAGGGTATGTATTTCCTTTTTGTCCAGCATGGTCACATGGGAAAGGACCACGCTGTTCCTTGATTATTAGCCTGCTGTGTTGCAATGCTAGATTCCCAGCTGGTAGACTACATAGTGTTTAGCATAGAAACATGGCAAGCTGCACTTTTATGCTCTGCACACAAGGTGAAGCAAGTTGGTTGAGAAGGCAAAGAGCACTTGTTACTGGCTTGCAATATACAGTGGTACCTCGGGTTACATACGCTTCAGGTTACATACTCCACTAACCCAGAAATATTACCTCGGGTTAAGAACTTTGCTTCAGGATGAGAAATCATGCTCCGGTGGCGTGGCAGCAGCAGGAGGCCCCATTGGCTAAAGTGGTCTTCAGGTTAAGAACAGTTTCAGGTTAAGAATGGACCTCTGGAACAAATTAAGTACTTAACCTGAGGTACCACTGTATTTTACTAGCCTGCAATTTGCTCATAAGAGGAGCTGAAAACTTTTTTTAAAAAAAGTGTATGAAAGACTGGTAATTTTGGAGCCTGATTGACAAGGCTAGCTGAGCTATGCTTTTATTATAACTGTAATTAATAGCAGTTTTTTTATTACAAAAATAGGTAACTGAAAAGATCCCTGTCAAGCACCTGTATACAAAAGACATTGACATACATGAAGTGAGAGTTGGCTGGTCGCTGAACACAAGTGGGATGCTGCTTGGTAAGCTTTTCCCTTAAAACATGGATTGTCATGGTGATTCGTCTTTTTTGTAGGAATGAGTAGTACTTTTCTGGGTGCTTAAAAGAGGGAGATGATGAATCACTGTAGACAGAAAATGCGTGGTAAAACTTAATTTTGAAAAAAGAGTAACTACAACCACTATTTTTTCTTAGTAATGGTAGTTACAAGTTACTTGTGATCTATGGAATCTGTTCCAGAAAGCTCACTCTCAGTACTTCGTCAAAAGGAATATAGGGAAGTGTCAGCATACCTGACATCCTCTATATTTGGGTAAAGAATAGTGCTTTGAATCAAATCCCTTTAGCAACAGCACCCTTCACCTTTGTACCTAATTCATGTCTCTGTCCACCTGAGGAGCTTGGTACAGAAGGAAATGGCTCCAGCACATGTAGGAATCGGGGGCTAATTCATTGTGTGCTTGCCAGAAGTGAGTAGTTGGGTGAGAAGCTGAAGTAACATCCTACGCAGCTAATTTCCTTGGATTGGAAAGAAAATAATGGGACTTTCCCACCAGACCTGTGCTCTAAACTAAAGTTACTTCCTGAGCTCTCACGTGAGGCATTCTCACTTTGCAGTGTACCACAGTGCTAGGATTCTGCAGTGGATGGGGGTTATCTGTATGGTGCAGCTTATATAGAAAATCTTGAGCTTGAATGTCGGGTTACAAATACAGTAATTCAGAACTTGAAAACCTCAATTGCAACTGTTCAAATTTATCAGGCGAGGAAGAGTTTTCTTACGGATACTCCTTGAAAGGAATAAAGACATGTAATTGTGAGATTGAAGACTTTGGTGAGAAATTTGATGAAAATGATGTGATCGGATGTTTTGCTGTAAGTATTTCCTTACTTGGAACGTCAGTTACTATTTGCTGCTATGCACTTACCTGCTTTATAACAAAATGCACAACTTTATTTCCTTAATTAGGTATTGCACCTTTGCTTAATTTTCAAGTGTTTAGATTTTTCTTTAAATATCCACTCAAGCCTAAAGTTCTAGATTTATTTCTAATTAATGAACCTGCCTAAGTTCATTTATGCTAACACTTTTTTTTGTACAACAGAATTTTGATGGTGATGAAGTGGAGCTTTCTTACTCAAAGAATGGACAGGAACTTGGTGTTGCTTTCAAAATCAGCAAGGAAGTTCTTTCTGAAAAGCCCATTTTCCCCCATGTTCTCTGCCATAACTGTGCTGTTGAATTTAACTTTGGCCAGAAGGATGAGCCGTACTTCCCCATACCAGAGGGGTACACATTCATCCAGAATGTTCCCTTGGAAGATAGAGTTAGAGGACCCAAGGGACCAGAGCACAAGAAAGAATGTGAAGTAAGTAACGGTCCATTTTGAAATCATTGAAGCATGTCAGCTTGAGTATTTTTCTTGAGGCAGTTGATATGGGTACCACAAATGACAAGCCTTGTCTGTAGGGCAATTGGGGTATAAAATAAGAGCTTTCATTTTTTATGCCTAAACTCATTAGGTGGTAATGATGATTGGCTTGCCTGGTGCTGGGAAGACTACATGGGTTACCAAACATGCAGCAGAGAACCCTGGGAAGTACAATATCCTTGGGACAAATACTATTATGGACAAAATGATGGTAAGTTCCAACTACTGCATAAATTTAGCATAATGCTATGGGTAGTTCATCCTAATATGTTCAGTGGGACTTATTCCCTACCTTAATTGTTTAGGGTTGCAACTTTAAGGTAACTCATTTGGAAACTTGTAGCCATCATGCATCTATAGTATTAAAACTTAGATATCTTTAACTCATTTCAGGGTACTGCTTTAGCAGTTGATGGCCCACTGAAAAACTTTATTCCTGTGGAGCGAGTATTTTCTAGATTGTTCATTTGGAAACTTTGAAGAAACTTATTCCTCTAAAAGTATACACATCCTGCTTGAAATATTGGAACTCCAGATAAAAATAAGTCCAACTGGTTTAGCTGTAGGCCGTTACTATCGTATATTAAGGCCGTTAATGTTGTATATTAATAGTAAAGTGTCTGAATTAAATATTTCAAGGCACTGAATGATGGGATAAATTGGGCTGCCTTGTTTAATTCTTAGGATTGATCTCATGAGCATTTAGAACTCATTCAAAGCAAGTCATGTATTGCAAAACATTGCCTAAAACGTTTCTGGTATTAGCAATTATAGACCATTTCTTGCTATTAAAAATACCCAATGAAAAGAACATTAATGGCAGTGAATGCTGGGCAACTTCTGTTTTCATAGGTTGCAGGTTTTAAGCGGCAAATGGCTGATACTGGAAAACTCAACACACTGTTGCAGAGAGCACCACAGTGTCTTGGCAAGTTTATTGAGATTGCTGCGCGTAAGAAACGGAACTTTATTCTGGATCAGGTATGGGGGCCAAAGTTCATTGTTTTACAAAATTCAGTTAAGCTGCCATTTGTTTAAGGGGGGGTGTAGATTCTAAACTTCAATGGGAGATACAATATATATATTGAGGCAATAAAGTTAGAATATTAGCAGTTGTACTTAGGTTTGTAATATACATGAAATCAGGGGGAGAATGGTTATCCTAGCCTCTACGGCCTAACATGTACATAACTTCCTTCTACTTGTAAACTTCTTTGCATTTATACATGTGGAGGTGAAATCTAAGCACACTAATTTAACTTAGCTCTAACAATGACAGCTACGTGTAGTAAGTTACTGCATTTTTTTCAGACAAATGTGTCTGCAGCTGCGCAGAGGAGAAAAATGTGCCTGTTTGCAGGCTTCCAGCGCAAAGCAGTTGTTGTTTGCCCAAAAGATGAAGACTACAAGCAAAGAACACAAAAGAAGGCAGAGGTGGAGGGAAAAGATCTTCCAGAGCATGCAGTGCTCAAAATGAAAGGCATGGAACATAATCTATACTGTGTTCTAGGATGTTGAGTATCTGTTTAAAGGAATAATGTAAAGACCTAAAGATTCAAAATTTCTTGCCTTAAAACAGTTATGCCTCTTTAAAAAAAACTGGAAGACTTCTGTAACTTTGTAAGACAACACTATATTGTGTTCCCTCTGCTGCAGCCCTTAATACTACTTAAAGTCATGATATGCTTCATGCAGATGCACAAAGCTGTCTTGGCATAAAGTGCCCTAGAAAACGAAGCTAAACGTGTTATAGCAGACGTGTGTTCCCAGTTCAACTTAATAGGGAGAATGTGTCAAGTTTTCAGGAATCTTGCTCCTAGCTTGAAGTGATGATTACTTGTCTTGTATTCCTTTTATATAGGAGGGGAACTTTGGCTTTTTCTAATGGCTTCAGAAATAAATACTGAATATTCAGGACTCTCTATCTTGTAGGAAATTTTACTCTGCCAGAGGTGTCAGAATGTTTTGATGAAATAATCTACGTAGAGTTGCAAAAAGAAGAAGCCCAGAAGCTTCTGGAACAGTACAAAGAAGAAAGCAAGAAGGCCCTTCCTCCAGAGAAAAAACAGAACACTGGTTCAAAGAAAAGTAACAAAAAGAGTGGTAAAAACCAGTTTAACAGAGGTGGACAGAGAGGACGTGGTGGATTTAACATGCGTGGCAACTTCAGAGGAGGAGGTATCCTGTGCTCCTAAAACTGCCTCTTAAATCTTTTAATTTTATACCCGAGGTTTTAGTTGCTTGCCCCAAAGAAGAGCAGAGCTTTGAGAATATATCATTGTGGATGGAGACAATGTCTTCATTTCTGGAAAAAATATCGCTGGAGGGGCCCAGGCATGGCTTTGATTTAGCAGGAAAAAAACAATGCAATTAAGCATCCTGTAGCTTAGTTTTTTTTAAAAAGCAGCTAAGTGTCTGTTTATGGACAGAACCTCATGAAATCACCAGTGCTTGGGCTGAATAAGTTTTTGGTGGTTTGGGAGAGGGCTGTCACTATCTTTCCCCATAACTGTTCTTAAAGCAACCTCAGTTTGGACTCTCTTAACAGTTTTCAGATGCCTTGCCCCATGGAATTTGAATTTTGTCTTCCAAGTTCAAAGCTCCTTTACTAGAAAAAACTAACTTGTGCACAGGCTGAAATTAATGTCTATTACTAAATAGTCTCTTACTTCTCTTCTGGGTCAAATTAAAGTATGTCATTGGGTCAATATTAATATTCTAACATTTTTCACAGTCCCTGGAAATCGTGGAGGATACAACAGGAGAGGTGGTAACATGCCCCAACGTGGAGGTGGAGGAGGCGGTGGCAGTGGTGGGGCAATAGGCTACCCATACCCCCGTGGTCCTGTCTTTCCGACCAGAGGTGGTGGTGGCGGAGGAGGTGGCTACTCAAACAGAGGAAACTATAACAGAGGTGGAATGCCCAACAGAGGGAACTATAACCAGGTAATTTGCTGTAGTCAGGAAGATGGCATTTTTGGCTGAATCTTTTGGTGCTCTCTTTAGCAACCAGTACAGAAAGCATGTTTAAAAGTGTGGTCCTAATACATAACAAAATTGTTCCTGAAGTATATGATGTACAATGTTTTTTCAAAGTTTTATAACACGTGCAATCCTGTAGTGCTGAAACCTAAGTTTTTAAAATTGTACTTTTGTCTTACGCTGTTCCCAGTAGTTTCTTTCTCAAGGAACTGATGAGGTCTACGCTCAGTGTTTGAGTCCTGCATTAGGTGCTCTCAAGACCAATATATAGGAGCTGAAAGACGTGCAGTGGTACCTTGGTTTATGAACTTAATCCATTCTGGAAGTCCCTTCTTAAACCAAAGCGTTCTTAAAACAAGGTGCGCTTTGCCATAGAAAGTAATGCAAAATGGATTAATCCATTCCAGACTTCTGAAAACAAACCCCTAAATCAGCAATTTAACATGAATTTTACTATCTTAACAAGACCATTGATCCATAAAATGAAAGCAATAATCAATGTACTGTACTATTAAAATATGTGCGCTGATGATAGTCATTGTTTGGGTGTGGGGCTTTTATTCATTTCCACAGTCACACAATCAGCTGAACTGGGATCCACACAGGACCCCCCCCCCCCCATGCTGCTGCAGGAAATGCTCCCTAGAGCATGCACCTCCTGCAGCGGCATGGGGGAGAGTTGCAAGCCCACCAACCATATGGCTAGCAGGCGTAGCTTCCCTCCCTTCCCTTGTGGCTGCGGGAAACTCCATGATGATCCCCTTCTCCGCTGCCGGACAACGGAAGTGTGGCTCTCAAAATGGAAGTGCACCCTGAATGGAGTACGTTCGCAGTCCAAAAAAATACGCAAACAAGAACACCCATTTCCGGTTTTGAAGTGTTCGTAATCCAAAAGGTTCATTGGTTAGGCTGTTCGTAACCCGAGGTACCACTGTATTGGAAATCTAGGCTCTTAGCACAGATCCCATATATAATTTATGCAACAATGCAGCTGTGCTCTTTGTATGATGTCCTGTTTTCTAGTGAGGCATATTCCTCTGTGTATAGATAATGGAATGGGCAGAAGGTAGATTAGAATCTATTGGTTGATCCACTCTGAACCACCCAGAAATCTGTAAGAATCTCTGGCTCGTAGTAGCAGAATTACCCCACCCCACAAACACTAGTATTTAAAATAGCTTTGAGTGACATTACCATGATTTGTTTGTTTGAAAGGAATGAGCCTGTACCTGTGCGAAATTCCTGGGCTTAAAATTACTCTAAACCTTACTTTCAAGTGAATCTCAAGATTTTAGTTAAAAACACACACACAAGCAATCTCACCAGCCTCTGCACCATCCCTCTGCTAGGTAGCATATCATTCAGGCAATGATCATAAGATCACTGACCATGTAATTCGTACATATAGCAAAATCAGCACCACATTTGTTATTTGCTGGTTTAGCCTGATTCCCCAACTTGCATGTGTTCAGGAGCAGTACTTTACTGACATATGGGTAAATACTGACTAGCAAGAAGAATTTGGAATGTCTCTTGTCAGAATGTTGCCTTGATAGTTAGGAATCAACATCAACTGAAGGCTTTTTATCTGAAAGTTTATTAACTGAAACATTTTTGAAGTTTACTGCAGATAGCCGCCTGGATGTGTTTTGGGCCATTGAATGGTGAAATGTTTAATAAGTAACTACAAATCAATTTATTGCACTTTCGTTACAGAACTTCAGAGGAAGGGGAAACAATCGTGGCTACAAAAATCAATCTCAGGGCTACAACCAGTGGCAGCAGGGTGTAAGTAAACTTTCTCAATGTGCAGCAAAATACGAAGTAACGTTAAGTGTATGTTTTAACAAGTACCGGTAAACCTTTATGAGGATATAAATAGCTTAAGAGTAACGTTAGTACAAGATGTAGTTTATTCGCAATTTGTACTTCATACAGTGGAACCTCAGGTTGCAGACGTAATCTGTGACGGAGGCACACCCACAACCTGCAGCACAGCATCCGTGCACACGTGTGATGCGATTTGGCGCTTCTGTGCATGCGTGAGTGGCGAAACCCAGAAGTAACCCTTTCTGGTACTTCCGGGTTTCCCGCAGACTGAAAACACGTAACTTGAAGCGTTTGTAACCCAAGGTACCACTGTGTGTAAACAATCATAGGAGTGGGATTAAAGTATTAGGAATTGTCCACAACTCCCAATTGCATGCTTCAGATGTTTTTCATACACACCTACGGAATGTAGAAATAAAATTTGCTGATATTTGACTATGGTTAACAGTGTTTATCTTGGTTTTTGCAGCAATTCTGGGGTCAGAAGCCATGGAGTCAGCATTATCACCAAGGATACTATTGAATTCCCAAATAAAATGAACTGATCCATATTTCTTCAAAACCTTCACAAGAAGTCGACTGTTTTCTTTAGTAGGCTAACTTTTTAAACATTCCACAAGAGGAAGTGCCTGCAGGTTCCTTTTTTAGAAGCTTTGTGGGTTTGATTTTTTTTTGTACATTTTTAATTGCAGTTTTAAAGTGAATCTTAAGAGAACCTCAGCATTGTGCACGATAAGAGAATGTGTCAGTATTTCAGGGTTCTGCATTTTATCTGTAAAATGTGACTTTTTTTTACCACAACAAAAGTAAAATGTTGCTTTGTATCTGGTGTCCTCTTATTAAAGATTTTCTTTTCTCTTCTCCCCCCCCCCTTAAAAAAATTCTAAGAAACAGTCGAGAGTCATCAAAACAGAAAAGTTAGCAACCAGGCTTGTTGTGGCCCCATGAATACTAATACTATGTAAATAATGCTCATTACACTCCATCTTCCACTCCATCCTCTCTATGCAGTTTCTAGGTATGGAAGAGGGGGAAGAGAAATAAGAATGGTCTTTTGGCAATAAGCTAGGTTGTATTTTTGTTTTTTAATTTGGCAAAGGGTTGAGGGTGGGGTTGCAAAGCAAACCTAAAGATTAAATAGTGAAGGTGGAGTGCATGTAAAACCTGGTTGCTTTTGTCTGTGGAGGCTCAACTTGTGAAGGTACACACCATCAACTTTTTCCATTTGTTATGCATTTTGATTCTGAAAAAAGCTGGCTCTGCCCATTTCTTATTAAACAAACTTGTTGTAAATCCAGTTGTCTAATGGGATCTATATGAAGTTAGCTGTGTGTCTGTAACCTTTTCCCCACAAATACTGTGTATTTAGTGTGCTTGTAGTAGTAACTCCACCATTTTGTAAATGAAATTGTGATTCACCCATTTTATATCTAATTTTTAATCATGTTAGTTCTCAGATGGGTGTGTCTCCTTAGCCTGCTGATTTACTTATCTAAAGAAAGTGGGTGGAGAAATTAACTTTAGCCGTTTGTTTGCAATAAAATAAAATCATTTTACTCTTGTTCTGGGATTCTCACCACATTGGTCTAAAATCCCTTTAATGACTTTGAGGGGCAGGATACGCATATATAGTGAGATGTATATGCACCACATGCATGCTTTCACATAATAAAGAGAACCAGTTGCTTAAGCAACTTAAAAACATTTGACAAGACTTCTGGAATCAGGAATCCGGTAGTCTCTTGTTGGAAGGAGTTTCTGAATTTCATGAAATGGATGGTAATATACCAGCACACAAATGTTTTAGTTTTGCAAAGAATAGCCAGTAGTATTTGTATATTGCAGGGTTGGTGCTTAGGCTAACAGAACTCTCAGTGGTGGTGGCAACTGAAGCTCATAAAGGTAAAGGGACCCCTGACTACTAGGTCCAGTCACGGATGACTCTGGGGTTGTGGCGCTCATTTCACTTTACTGGCTGAGGGAGCCGGTGTACAGCTTCCGGGTCATGTGGCCAGCATGACTTAAGCCGCTTCTGGTGAACCAGAGCAGCATACGGAAACGCTGTTTACCTTCCTGCCAGAGTGGTACCTATTTATCTACTTGCACTTTGACAACGTGTTTTTGAACTGCTAGGTTGGCAGGAGCAGGGAACGAGCAACAGGAGCCAACCCCGTTGTGGGGATTTGAACCGCCGACCTTCTGATTGGCAAGCCCTAGGCTCTGTGGTTTAGACCACAGTGCCACCCGCTCATAGCCAGAGCTAATGACTATTTGATGTAAAATGGCAAATTAGTTTGGGTGTCTTCTAGAGAGAATATAGGTGGTTATATATGTCATGGCTAGATAGCTACTTTTACAGCTACACTTGGCAGGATTAGTTTGGTATAATATTTGGAGTTCCTACTGAATATGCCACTTCGCCAAGTGAGTAATGGTGCATCTGCAGGAGTGTGTAGTTGTTTCAAGGTTTATCACTGGCTTCTACTTTTTAGAGTACTTGTACCAAGCAGATACTTGTGTATCTGAAGAAGTGTGCATGCACACGAAAGCTCATACCAAGAACTGACTTAGTTGGTCTTTAAGGTGCTACTGGAAGGATTTTTTGTTTTGTTTTGTACCAAGCTTATGAAGGATCAGGTTTAAAATGTTAAGTGTTTAGTAAACTGATGCTAAATGTAATTTGCTAGGAAGGATTATCTAGATCATAGTCTTCAAGCTGCTGTGATGTCTGGTGTTTCTAGCTTTTTTAGTTTCTCCCCGCTTTCTCCCATCTTTTCTGCAGCCTGCCACTCCTTCTTGGGAACACACTACCTGACATGGAAACAGGTTGTGATAGAAGGGCTAAGGGGTGGAGTTGGTGGTGCTTGCTCAATCACAACAGGAATGGATTAGGTCTCCCATTTAGAGACCAAGCCTTGAAATGTGTTTACTCACTAGTTTCAGTTCACTTGAAAAGAAATGGGTAGGAAAGGGGTTAGAATCTCAGTTGAATTTGATGAGTAAACTGGTGGGGAGTGTGTGCCTTGAATGTCTTTCTATGTTCCCCCTACTCCAGGATTGTATATAGGGTTTGAGTTTATGTGGGAAGATTTATTGGGGTTTTCAGCTAGATCTGTTTGGGAGTAAGAGTGGAATCCAAATCTCATTTACCTGGAAGTAAAATCACCAGTCTAGATTATGCATTTTAGAACAGTCACAGAATTGGTAGCTTATTGCCAGACTAATGTTTCTGAACCCTTGTTGGTTCCATCCATATAGTGTGCCACTAATGTGCTTTCAGGGAATCTAAAATGTGCAGTGGTAACCTTTAAGGCTTTCAGAAAGTTTCAGAAGTTAGTTTTGTAGAAGTGTCACTAAGGTAAGGTATTACATGTCCTCTGCCTCATTAAAATACAGCTAAGCCAGTGTAATGACTTGGACTTCTGTACTTGGGGACTGCTAGTCTAAATGGCTCTTGCCATGTAATATTTTTACTTTCACCTAAGATGCTAAGATTTTAGTGTCTGGCTAGAAGAAACTAGTGCACTGCTCTATACAGATAATACTGTTAACCTATATGGAAAGATTGTAACTTGCACAGATGTGTCTAATTCTAGGAAAAATAGTGTAAAAGCAAACCACGTGCAGAATGAATGCCTCCATGCTTTTAAAGCCACACTCTTAGAGTCATAACTTTGGTTAGAAGTCTCTACAAAATGAAAATGGGCCATGGAAAAGAGCGTGTGCTTTTTGCTTGCATTAAAACATCCTATGTTAATGTAGAGATCGCTCTTCTGCATTAGGTCTATGCAGTGCCTCTGGTTAGACTTGTAAGCATATTGAGTTCACTTTCAATTGTTATGCATGCTGTTACCTGTATAATTGTTTTGTGCAAGCCTTATTAGCAATGGTACAGGGTTCTGTAAACCCCACTTTAGGCAGCAAGTTAGCACTAGATACCCATTCATCCAGCTAGGAAAGCTGACCAGAACAAATCTCTTTCTGGTTCTGCATTTTCATTCAGGAGCAAAGTACCACAACATCTTACTACATCACCATTACAGTAGCAAGGGATATAAAATGATCACTTGGATTTATTTACAATCATTTCTACTGAACTTTATTCTTTTTTAAAGTTCACTTAATGAATATGAAACTCAACCTATACAAGTAATTACCCAGATCACTTGTTGAACTGCTAAAACAGGATATGTTTACAAACTCTTAAAGCATAATGGGCTATCTTTGGAAGCTAGGCCTAGATGACAATCCGTACAAATAATTTTGCTGCAGGGATTCTGAAAAGCAACAGAGGCAAACTACTTTTTACAAACCCCACCCCTGAAGAGTAGACCTCTACAGCACAAAGAATGGTTAACAGTAAAAACATTGCACAATGCTCTTAAGTATTTTTCTACTCGCCCACCTAGCTCTTAAATTTATTTTGATTAATTCAAAGAGCACTTGCAATGCTAAACAGAAATACAGGTGCCAAATGTAATTAAGGATGCTTTTATTATTGTACAAGCAGCATACAAAACTGGTAAGCGGTCAAAGGTATGGAAAACAGTAGCCACCACTATTCTCAAACAGACCAAACAGAATTGCTTGCTATTATAATTACCATATATACAATTGGGTAAAGGCTTTGTAAAAAAAGTTTTTTTTACATGATTTCAGTGCAGAAAGCTTGCATAACTTTTTCTCTGGAGTAGAAAGAGGGTAATGAGTACTTTCCTAGAACGATTCCCTTTAGCTTAATTTAATGCAAACAGTATTCTAATGAAAGAACTTGATTCAAGTGATATATTTTATGGAGGAAAAGGATGCTTGTATGCAACTTTAGATTAGTTGTAACATTACTGAGCAACCTTGCAAACTCAAATTGCTTCCAGCTCAACACTAGTTTAAGACATTCTGAAGAAGTTACAAGCATCACGGTTACCTTATACTGCTCTAGAATCCTGGGTTAAACATCAAGTGTCATCTACTGCCCCTTCCCCAAGGAAAGTAAATCAGATTACATATGCTTCACCCTTGATTTGAAAGTGAGAATAAATGAAAAATACAATTCGGAGCTTCAGGGCAGTCAACTGAACTGTTTCCTAATGCTCGGCAAATGAGCCATGTCTCGTATTGTGCTTAGAAATGTTCACAACCAAGTGCTGTTTCAAGAACGGCTTTCTTCACTTTTCTTTTTCTCTGGATCAAACTGGGTGCTCTCATACAAAATTTTCTTTCTCATCCCTTCTTGAACCATTCGTTGCTGGATCCTTAGTTTTGCATTATTGTATCTACAATAGACCCTCAATAAAGAAAAGGCAACAAAATAATGAATGATACCCATCCTATTTTAGAGAATAAGAGCTCCCAGTATTTATTCAAATGGTATAGTATTGAACCAGCCTGTACTTTGAAGAAGATAGAAATGCTTTACACAACTTTTTCTTAAGTAACTGTATTCTGCAAACAAGTATGGAATAGATGTGCACATAGAGAAAAGTTAAAGAAAGCTTTGTACAAAGGGAACAGACTTCTGCCTGCACAATAGAACTTCACCTTCCTCACGTCCTCTTAATCCACTATATGCACCTTCATTAAGCACCTTTAGCAACAGGTGAACACATTCCTCTTCAACCAGGCCTTTGGCTGATGAACATCTTATACCCTTTTAAAAGTGCTTATGGGAGGGAGATTTATTGGTGGTTGGTCTTTTTGCTCATTATTATTTTGGGTTTTAAAAAACGTTTTATGTTGTGAACCACCCTGAGATCTGTGGATGAAGGGCAGTATACAAATTTAATAAAATAACAATGCCCACAAAATCTGCTTGGGAGAGAAGGCACTTGGGGGAGATATGTAGAGTCTGCAGAAAGTAGATGAAGGCAATGTTCCATTGCAGAAACAAGTCTACTCATGCAACACTGGAGTCTGCCATCTCAGTTGCATCAGTGAAGATATTGGATGTGAATTTGGATTGTTATACTGTACTACCATATTATTTAAACACCCCTCCCAAGCAATGGACAGCTGGAGTAGGGTGCAGAAGGTGCAAATAAGTCATATATTTCCAGGAATAGCCTGGTACACTAGTGTGATTACATGTGCTGAGTTGTAGGCAGGGGTGCCAACTTGAGTAAAATATTGGGTGGGCTCAGGTAAGCCCCATGCTGCATAATTATTCATAAGGCATGGCACACACCATCTGAATGGCAATGCCCATCAACTTTGGGGGACCTGGTTCCCTCAAATATTTTAGGGGGTGCGCAAAGGGACATAAGTTCCTAGGAGTTGGCTCCTAGGGTTGTAGGAAGAATCCACCCAAAGCCTATCCACTCACATCTTCAACACAAGTCTGAGAATTTCAGAAACATACATACCAACATCCTAATGTTGTCAGGATAAAACCTCCCACTCCAAAGTCACAGGATCGTCTCACTCTGCCTAGGCAGAAAAGAAGTTTGTTTGTAAGTTATGTAGACAACATAACAATTGGACAAGAAGAAAAGGAACTAACAGAAAAACAACGTAGGAAACGTATTTTAGAAGTATTTAGCCAACTATTTCTGAAGATACAGTTGGCTTTGCATAATCTTTATAATGCCATGGTTGCACAAACCAATGAGACAACACATTAAACAGAATGAACTACAGAAAATTTGGGGTAATTTGACATACGTACGTACTAACCTCATAAAATTTGACAAAAGGTGAATAAAGGAGGAAATGCAGCCTGTTGAACATTACAAAGACTAGATTCTAGAACTTTTGGCTGCAAAAGAAAGTAACCCTCTTATAAATCGGTATTGTTATAATGAGGCTATTATTGTTTACCTTTACCTTTAATTGAAAATAATAAAAACTATTATTAAAAAAGAGAAAGGAACCCTCTTAATTATCCTCAGCAGCTGAGGTATGCTTATGAATACTCCAACTGCTAAGAAGTTTAAAGAACAATCGGTATGCAATGTTTTGGAGACTGATTGTGCTGTATGTACACCTTTGCCGGGAAGGGTTTTAGAGAGGAAGCAAGCAACACTTTATATCAGTTGTTGCGATGTATTAATTGCTGCATGGAGCAAAGTATTACCAGAAGAGAGAATGGAAACAAAGAGAATGGAAACAAAGAGAATATTACATATAAAAAGAAATATCTGCAGATTAACCTTTACTTACTAGTTGCCAAAAAGTGTCCAAGACCCAAAGTTAGACCACCCAATGAGCCATAGAGCACTGATTCTCGAGCACAAGGGACATTTCTGACGTCAAGTATTCCCAGTAGCTTAAAAGACTTGAAAGAAATGACATATATCACATTAAACAATGCATTGGTTATGTACAGAACCCTCTGAAGTGCTGCATTTAGTACAGTAGATCACTAATAGTGATGTAAAGCAAAAAGAAAAGAGCATGTAGTTTTCCCGCTGGGCCAAAAGGACAAGAAAAGGACACAACCACTGAAACTATCTTACTATCATTATTCTCCAGTAGCTTTTTAAAGGGGTGGGTGAAGTTGTTGAAAAGTTATTCTGTTATTCTCATTGTCATTCTCATACCAATGGACAAAGCATGCATCAAATCACCTTGATCTTTTGCAGCTACCATCCACCTGAAGGCAAAATCATTCCCAAAGTGGTATATAAAAGGCTATGCTTGATTTTTGTATATTTTTTTTACATTTGATATCCCACCTCTCTTTCTTCATGGTGGCCTCATATACCTTCAGACCATACCTTGGGATACTTGAGTTTAGATAGTGCCGCATGACCATATTGATCCTGTTGAATTTCTCAGGATTTGACGCACTGATCAGTGACACTGAGCCATCCTTCTGGGTTGGAAGGCTCCACATTGCAGTGGTTCCTATCTTTCCTGGAGTTTTGACAGGAGTATGAGCATGCTGATTCTATTGAATTCTCAGCACCATATGATGCATTGGAAGAAAATCCTATACAAATTTCCACTTTGCATCACCATTCTTTTAAAAATACGAGCGTGCTCTAAATTTGGCATTTTTATTTTACTTGCATTTAGTAAGGGATACGTAACCGGAGGTGAATGTAAGTAGAGGTAGCACTGTATTTGGGGGGGAAAGAAGTTCATGCTGCAATCCTACAACCAGTTGGAGGCCTGTTGGGGTGGGGGTGGCGGCATTAGGAAACTGTGAGCGCTGTTGTACAGCTGGAGAGAAGTTTCCAGGTGAAACAACATTAAGCTGTTGAGGCCTCTTGGTATGCCTGTGGAAAATGGAAAGTGCAGATGTCTCACAAGCAGTGCAGGTCTAAAAACGGCATTTTGGGGTTGTATTGGGAGTCATGGATCTGAAGCTTCCATAGACTGCTTTGCCCACCTCCATCCAACATGCTCACAAAATTGGTCTGAACCGGAACAATGGAAGGAAAAATTCTTTCCCCCACCTTCCAACTCTGGCTGCAGCAAGCTGGCAGGTCTATAGATGCATCTGCTCTAAAGGAAAACATTTTCTTCCAATAGCAAAGGTTACATTTATAGCACAATCCTATACACATCAACACAGAAGTAAACTCACTGAGTGCAATGAGGCTTCTTTCCATGTAAGTGTGCATTGGATTGCAGCTACAAAAGCCTCACTTGTCTGCCCAAACATTCAGGGTCAGGGCATAAAACAAAGGATCAAAATTTCTTTGGAGCTACGGTTGTCATGTCTTCAGTATACCCCTCTGGTTTCCTCGAAGGCAGGATTAAAAACCATTTTAAATGATTAGTATTTTTAAAAAAAGAAAATAAATGCCAGCGATTGTGACAAAGGAACCTGAGTAAACAAAACGAGTATTATGGTCCACTTATGGCCGTGCGACGCGTTATGTGGATTCAGAAATATATCGGGCATTAAGTGGTTTGAAGCGAGGCTCGGTTTCCTAGGGAAGGAGCGGTCTACCAGGGTGATAAGGCGCGACGGTTGAATAGAGCTTCCACGCTCAGAGGCAGTGTACCTGCTGGAAGGGGAGGGCCAACAGAAAAAAGGCTACGCGGCTACCGGGAGTCCGCTGCTGGGGAGGCAACACTTGGCTCCACGAGCCCTGCTAGCCTCGTCACGTCGAGGCGCTTTGCGCAATGCTCTGACGGCACAGAAGCCGCTCCCGTTAGAGAAGCTGCAGCCCCTTCCTCCGTCCACACGAACACTAGGGAGGCCCTAAGCAGCCACCGCGGAGCTCGCCGACGGCGCCTTGCCTCCGCTCCCAGCTCATTTACCTTCTCCGCGTCCTCGACCTCTTCCTCGCCCGCCATAACAACCCCGCTTGCCAGGCTTCTCCCGGCCGACCAACCGCCGCAGCTAAACCACAGAGCCCTAAAGCTTGAGTTGCGCAGAGAGGCCTCTCGCGCAGACGAAGGCGGCCGCTCTACCCATCCGTCTCTGCCGTCCGCCCGGGGTTTTTCCTCCCTCCCACTCCTTTCCCCTGTATGGCCCCTCCTCTATCTCTATGGTGCTCGGAGAGAGAGAGGGCCGGCGCCATTTTAGGTCTGGAGAGGAGATTTCGAGTAAGGAATCCTTTGTTCAGTGAGATGGGTCACGGAGCAGCGCGCGCGCCTGCGCGGGAGCGCGCCGCTTCCCTCCGCTCTCATTCTCCCCCACCTCCCAACCAGCAGCCTCGCGCGCGCGCTCCCGCGTCCGGCTCCCGCCACGAACGTCGTCGCGTCAGGGTGTTTGATGGCGCCTAATGGCGGGCGGGGCGAGGCGGGGGGAGGAGCGCCTCAGGATAAACCAGCAGCAATTAAAGACTAACGAGGGCGGCTGGCGGGCCAGCCACGTTCCTGGCGGCAAGGCTGCCGCAAGTGTTTCATAATAAGGCTGGCCAAAAAATTGAGGGACGTTCTCGCAAGTAAGCCGCGACGGCTGCTGCTTCTTCTGGAAGAAATCTTCATGTTATACGGACTTTATTTTCGTGTGCGGAAAGGCGGGCATGTGAATTTGAAAAGTTCCGAAACGAAAGCGCGAAACATGGGCGTGGTGTGGGGACTCGAGGGGTGGACTGGGACGACCCACCTGTAAAGGCCCCGTAGGGATTTCTCTCAGCCTCCCCTCCCTCGTAGTTGTAAATGACAACCCCCGAAGAGCCCAAGTTTGGATGACTCCCTAAAGCAAACCTTGGCTTAGCAGCAGCAGAACCACCAAGGGCAGAGCAAAGAGCCCCTGATCTCCTCCTATAGCACAGTAACACTTAGTATGATGTACGTCCAGGCCCAGGGCCGGATTTAGGTTTGATGAGGCCCTAAGCTACTGAAGGCAATGGGGCCCTTTATATGTCCAGCTGTCAACAGCAAATTGTCACTGTTTTTTTGTCATATTTGCTATATGGTAATTTCTGGACCTGTTGTCGTTTAGTCATGTCCGACACTTCGTGACCCCATTGACCAGAGCACACCAGGCACTCCTGTCTTCCACTTCCTCCCGCAGTTTGGTCAAACTCATGTTGGTAGTTTCAAGAACACTGTCCAACCATCTCGTCCTCTGTCATCCCCTTCTCCTTGTGCCCTCAGTCTTTCCCAACTTCAAGGTCTTTTCCAGGGAGTCTTCTCTTCGCATGAGGTGGCCAAAGTATTGGAGCCTCAGCTTTAGGATCTGTCCTTCCAGTGAGCACTTCAGGGCTCATTTCCTTAAGAATGGATAGGTTTGATCTTCTTGCAGTTAATGGGACTCTCAAGAGTCTCCTCCAGCACCATAATTCTTTGGCGATCAGCCTTCTTTATGGTCCAGCTCTCACTTCCATACATCACTACTGGGAAAACCATAGCTTTAACTATTTGGACCTTTGTTGGCAAGGTGATGGACCTAATAGGTATTATGGACCTAACAGGTATCTAAAGCCATTTGCACATAACAAAATATGTATTTTATCAAAGTTTTTCCCCCCTTTAATTTTTTTGGGGGGCCTCCAAGAGATGGGGCCCTAAGCTATAGCTTGTTTAGCTTATATAAATCCGTCACTGTCCTGGCCTCTATAAAACACATCAGTGACCCACATCTGCCTCCAGACATAAGTGAAAAACACACAGAATCCTTGTGAGACCACAACTACAGAGAAACACAGCAGGTGGTGGTGGTTTTTTTACTAGCAAGGCAACAAAATTTACTTCACTGCAGGAGATTGGACTGGATGACTCTTGAGGATCCCTTCCAACTCTACCATGTTGTAATTCTATGGAGTACGAGGTAAAAAAAGCCAAGAGGATATAAGTTGAGTACTATTATCTATTGGCTAGAGAGAAGCTACCCTTTAATTTAGGAAGGCTCCTAGGGCTGAAGGCAGATGGAAGAAGCCGTTGCCTGTTGGCCAGCACAAAGCCTCTTTCCCTACACTTTGTGGTCACTTGGGAGTGCTGCAAAGGGATATACCGGTAATTGATTCTTGCTGTGTTTCGTATTTAAAAACTACATAGGTTAGTGACTGATGAAAAGGAATCTACAGTGTCAAAATCCAATATGCACAAAAATTATCCCAATAGTTAAAATAGTTTTAATTCTTTTTATTTGCGTATGGAAATAGTTCTACTTAAAAATTATGATGGATTTTTTTTCTAGGTTTACATTCCCCCACCCTTTCACCACAGGAAACAAATCCTAAGGCTCATTTCAGTAATCAAAATAAACAAATCCTAAGGCTCATTTCAGTAATCAAAATAAACAAATCCTAAAGCTTATTTCAGTAATCAAAATACATGTTATGTTATGATAACTGAAATAGTGCTTATTCTTTGTCTCACATAAATAGCTAGTAGGTTGCATGCCAGCAGCTGTAATCATTTCATTAGTTCTGTATTATTACTTTCATTGATGTGTTACTTGTGGTTTATGAGAAAAAGAACTGCAAGCACTGAAAAGTGATACTGAAATTTTATTTGCTTTTGTCTGTAGTTATTCTGTTGCTATTCTGTGGCAGAGTATGAAATAGAAGGAAACAGGGTGATGGTAAAGCAGTATTGGAGCTGTACCGAGGACTAGGTAGATAATCCTTTATTTTATATCATGCAGTTATATATTGCTCAACTGAAAAATACATAGGGCTTTAAATAATTTTAATATAAACAGAATTATTTATGCCTGGATTATGGATTGGTATACTATGGGTTAGGGGTACTCTCATTTTGACTCAAGAAATTCACCATTTTAAGATGGAGATAATTGGAAATTGCAGAGTCAGGAGAAAATGAAAGACAAAGTGCGAGACTGGCTACATTATGCTCAGATTAAAGAAGTTTTTAAACTTGATAAAAAGCTAGGATTCCAGGTGGAAAAATCGAAGCTAGAAACGGAATTGTTAGAGCCTAAGACTAAAGTACTTTCAAAAATGTATAACTTGCTGTTGAAGTGGAATACACAAGATGAAACGGTTAAATCGGCTATGATAAAGTGGGCACAGGACATTGGATATAACATTATGTTTGAAGACTGGGAGAGGTTGTGGACTACTGGGTTGAAGTTTACTGCATGTAATACATTGAAAGAAAATGTTATGAAAATGATATATAGATGGTATATGACCCCAGTCAAACTTGCAGAAATATACCACTTGTCTGATAACAAATGTTGGAAGTGTAAGGAAAATGAAGGAACATTCTTTCACCTCTGGTGGACCTGCCCTAGAGTGAAGGCTTTCTGGGAAATGATATGTAATGAGTTGAAAAAGGTATATAAGTATACCTTCCTTAAGAAACCAGAGGCTTTCCTTTTGGGTATTGTCAGCCAGAATGTGTTAAAGAAGGACCGAACATTTTTTATGTATGCAACAACAGCAGCACGGATACTTGTCGCTAGGCATTGGAAAACATAAGATCTACCCACACTGGAAGAATGGCAGATGCAACTGATAGACTACATGGAACTGGCTGAGATGACCGGCAGAATCCGAGACCTGGGAGAGGAGACGGTGGAAGAAGATTGGAAGAAATTTAAGATTTATTTACAAAAATATTGTAAATTGTATGAATGTTAAGAAGGATGCTAGAGTATAAACAAATTGGGCACCATCGAGTTGAAGGAAGTGAATTATGAAGATAAGATAAATTTAAGAAAAGATAAAAATTTTGGAATATGTTGGTTATATTTAAATTTTTAAAGACTTGAATAAAATGATAGTCAAAATTAGAGATATAACATTGGAAAATTAGATATGATGATTAGAAATAAGGGGATAAATTTGCTGAATAAAATTATAAACAGGAACGCAGGAGCGGGAGATGCGAGGGAGTCCAAAGAAGTGAAAAGATCTATGTTAAGAGATGTTATATTGTATTGTTTTATTGGCATTGTGATTCAAACAAAAAATTGTTAATAAAAAATATTTAAAAAAAGAAAAGAAATTCACCATTTTATAGTTTAAATTGGGAAAAATAAATACAGTAAATGGACAAAAGTGCAAAGATTCACAAAATGCTTAGGAGTATGCGTCCCCTTGCATACCCGCAGAAAAAAAGCACTGGGTTAGACACAGAAGTGTAACCAAAAAATAAATACATTTTTCCTTTCATTTAAAAATACATTGATGACTTTTTCTTAGCAGTTATATAAGATATATTAAACAGACTACTAGGCTTTTTACAAGAAAATGTAAAGAGGTTATTTTATTGTATCATACTTCCTATTTTGAATAATTTGGAAAAGCAAGGTAAATTTTTTACATGAGCGTGACTGACAGCTGACAGAAAATCAATGGAATGAGCTGGTGCAGCACTGCCCAGAGATTTGGGGGGAAATGCATATTTACAGGGGACTGCCTAAGTTATTTGACTGAAAAGATTTCTGATGTTTGCAAGATACAGATTTCAAGTACATACTGTATCTGCAATGAATGAAAAGTTAGTTCCATATGCCATCTGGTGGTTGTCTGTGAAGATGCTGTAGCTTTAAAAAAAATGTAGATCGTCTCTTCATTTTACTCAGGGTGCATCCTGATGACATAATTTTAGAGGTGAGCCTGCTGTGGACCCACATTCATCTACTTTGGGTGGAAGTATGGTCTTTGTATCTGCACTGAACTGAGAGAAAGCTGCTTCTTCTGCTTGCAGTCATAATACTGCTTAGTTATGCTTTGACACCTGCAATGTTTCAAATCTCTGTTTGTTGTTTCAAAATAATTTCAAAGTTCCAAACGATTATGTAATCATGCTTTGCAACAATGGTTGTATAATATTTGGACACATAATAACTTAAAGTTTAAAAAGGGGGAAAGTGTGCATTTGTTGTTGTTATATTTGTACCCCGTCCATCTGACTGGGTTGCCCCAGCCATTCTGGGTGGCAAGCATACACATGAGTGGTAGCTGGTGCCCATTGGGACAGGTGGGGTAGATGTCAGAGAGGCCAACAGGAGGTGGAAAGAGCCAATGACAGGCAGTGTCAACTAATGCTCGTAAAGCTGCCCTTCCTCAGGGCAACACTGAGTCCAAATAGAAGGTTTACATGTGGTAGGAATGTATTAACTATAATGGAAGCTGGCGAATGACGAACTATGAAACTGTAAATGTAACAGGAGGCTGAGTGACTGCTCCTGCAGTCTCTGAACTATCTCCCTCTTCTGACGTGATCAGTGCCATCCAAGCTGACAGCTTCTCAGGAAGGCAGAAATATGTGAATGGAGCCCCCCAAGTGATTGTGCTACTTAAACTAGCAGCACTGGTCACACTTCAGGCAGTGTGTGCAGCATAGAGGCTGGATGCAGAGCTTTTTTCCACAAACAGCCTTTTGTGTTGGTGGCAACGCTGACTTCTATGCAAATACCTGTTACGTTATCAGTCTTGATAGTATTTTCAAAGGGCATGCTTCCTGTTACTTTGCTGAACTAAATAAGCTCCCAAGCCTTTGTGCACTAATCACGTGTTTCATAGCATTTCTCTCAAACTTATTTTAAAGGCAGCCCAGATCATCATCACTTCCCCAGTAAATAGGTCCTGTACATTAATAACATTGAAAAGCTGGACAGTTTGTTCTTTTCAATCTAAACAGAGGTGGTGGGTTTTTTATTTTTATAGGCATAGAAGTGGGGGGGGGGAGAAGAGTAAGGAAAATTCATATAACCTATGTTGTGTCACAAGAAACATCAAATAAATCTAGTGGAATCAGTTCCTGATCTTCATCTATTTCTTCTTTATGTTGGCTTCCCCAGGTGCTTAGCCTCTTAAACAGTCTCCGCAAAGCAGCAAATTTCCCTTTGCTCCAATCTTTCTTGTCTTTTTTATTTTCAAGTCTGTCTTTCAGTTCCTTGTACTGCTTAAGTTGTTGGTTTTTTCTACAAAATAGCTTAAAATACCTGTAGGTATCACTGCTGGTGTACCCTTTAGTCCCCACTTTTGCTTTTTGCATTTTTGGGTTGATGTTTAGCAAAGCCATGAATCTGTCATTCAGTTTCTTGACATTTTCTCTTAGCTGAGGTAGTTTTTCTGACAGTTCTAGCACACTCATATTAATAAATTCCATTATTCTTCAGAAGGTCTTTCTGCTTGAAGTTGGTGTTTTCCTTTCAAAGTCTACGGACAGGAAAATCTTATTAATTGTAGATTAAGTCAAAACTTTAATCATTAGGCATCTATTAATTTTTTTTACTAACCTCATAACACTGTTTTGTCTTTTAAACTGATAGATTTCCATGGATAAGGACAATATATATCTGGCAGTGAAATGCAACTTTTTATCCAAGAATTATTAGTATTCTGTTTCTATGAAAGCTGATGACATCACTATTGCTTTAGTGACTTCACAGTAAATGAAAGGCCAGTTCAAAGATGCTAAAATGTGCTGTGCATGTACCTGCTGCTGCAGGAGACAAGTAGCTGTTCCATCTGGTTCAAAAGTTGGTAGTTCCATTCTGTGGTGGGATCAGAAGATAGGATGACAAAAGGCAACTGGGATGTGCAAAGCCTTGTGCACTTGGGAGGCAAGGACCCTCACCCGTTTTAGATGATCTGGCTTCATCTGCCACTTCCCCCCCCTACCCTCACATCTTCCTGGCATCTGATGCATCATATAGCTGCCTCTCTGTTTAAAGGCAGGGGTTGATTTGTTTCTATTTCTATTCCCATCCTCCTTTTCTGTGTATGAACTGGAGGATCTTTTTATGCCCTCTATTTTACCATGTGCTGCTCTTTTCTAATCATCTTGCTCCTTTCACTCTCTCCAACTGTCACTTATAACTTTCCCTCCCCCCCCCCCCCGTTTCTCTTGCATTCTGCATCCTGTCCTCCAAATTTCTACTCTTGTTCTCATTTTCCTCTTGGTTCCTTCTGACTTGCTTTTTGCTTTTAACCTTTCAGGAAAGGAGCGGGAAAGGTCCATCCTTTTTACCAGAGACCTGCCACTGTATCTTGGAGCTGTATGTTAGCCTAGATTCCTTTCGGTATGTTGCATATGGGTCTGTTGTGTTTCAGTTGGGAGTTGATAGTTGCCCAATACCATCATGAAAATGTTGTGTCTCTCCCTCCATCTCAAAGTACAGTGGTACCTTGGGTTACGTACACTTCAGGTTACATACGCTACAGGTTACAGACTCCGCTAACCCAGAAATAGTACCTTGGGTTAAGAACTTTGCTTCAGGATGAGAACAGAAATCGGGTGGTGGCAGCACGGCAGCAGTGGAAGGCCCCATTAGCTAAAGTGGTGCTTCAGGTTAAGAACAGTTTCAGGTTAAGAATGGACCTCCGGAACGAATTAAGTATGTAACCTGAGGTACCACTGTAGAATGCTGAAGAGGCCAGGTGCTTTTGATGAATGTCAGTACTGTACCAGGATGCAATAAATTTTTGGTTTTTCTAGTATTTTCCCACAAAAACATCTTAAAGCAAGTTGTTTGTTCAAGAAATTCTTGTTCTTTCCTTTTTTTCTTTGATATCTAGATAAGAATAAATATTGTGAATCCTCTGATAAATGTTGTTTCTCTTTTTTTGTACATTAGCCATCCTTGTACCCCACCATCAGTTCCCATTGCTCTGTTGTCTCTTTTGAAATAGTTTAATTTGAAACTCTCCAGTGATCACCCCTTCATCATGGTATGGCACTGGATATGGATTGTTTTGAAAGACCTTATATAGTTTATATAGTTATGTATTGCTTCTGTTTAATAAAATCCCGTTAAAAAACAATATTGTCATGTGGAAAGCCTTTGTTCACTCTTGCATGTTAATACTTTTAACCCAAAATATAAAAATAGATTTAATAATGCAATAGTATATAAAGAAGTGGAATTGAAATCTAATATTTAAATTGACAAGAACAGAACACATGCAATTTGTTCTATAAAAAACTTCTCTTTAATAAATGGATGGATTCAAGTTTATAATAGTTTGACATGTCAAAGTAACAAAAGTCAAATTCTCTTACTATTTCATACAAATACTATGCATTACAGTAAACATATCTTAAGTTACAAAAAGTGTCAGTGAAAATTCAGTATCTAACTGTCTAAAAGTGAAATTTTTCTTATCAATTGTGATTACAATTCTATTGCATGTTGGAAACCCACTGCATTGTTATAATCAAACCATTATACAGTTTACTGATGCAAACTGACAAAAATGTAGCATTTTATTTTTGGCTTCCTGAATAAAGGGTGACATTTTAATAAAAATGGCTTTAGTAAGACAGAACACCAAACAACCGTAATCTATCTTAAAGAAAAATAATCAAGTATTAGGAATTTGACAGATCAGAGAACCCTGAATGTATTTCTACTACCCGTTTGTTTTTGTTGGAAAAGCCCCACAGATATCCAGTATTCTCTTAGCTGAGAATAGTGTTATAGTTTTTAAATGCACACTTTGGCCACTGGCAGACAGTGTACTCCCTGCTGGGTAGTAATGCTGGTGAAAGGTAACTTGAACTATTGCTTTGAGAACAGCCTTTGGCAGGGTTGTTTGTTTTAAAGAATCAAGTGGAGACCGAGCATAGCACATGTGGTAAGATATGAGACTACCACCACTTCATAAGATGTACCAAATTCAAGGTTCAAATGGTAAGTTTGTTCATGGGGCTATGATCATTACTAAATGGCTTAACAGGGAACTCGTATTCAAAATGAACCACCAAATTATTTATTAAAAAATGACTGTACTTACTGTGTCATGTATATCTTTGCATTGCTTGCATGCTATCGATGTGTATGAAAGTATGTGTGTATCATATACAGTGCTGTGAATATGAGCAGAACAAGGCCAATTTTTTTTGATAAAAAATTGATGGAGATTAATCTAGTTCCTAATGTTTGTCCAAACAACTATGACAAGCTACAGAATTACCAAAATCCAGCAATCCTATGTAGGCACAACTACTTCATAACTCCTCACAAGGGCCTCAACATAGGTGATAATTCCTTAAGTGTCAATACATATGTTCACCAAATTGCCCCTTCCACTGAAATAAGTTGGGAGGTTTTCAAATGGAGGAATGCTGTGTGCATTTCAGCACACAGACGGCTCTGGATCAGAGCTCAACTTGTTAACATTTGAGCTTCATTAACAGCTTCAGATCCGAGATGGAAAATTCCATTTCCACTTCACCTGCAGTTCAAAGAAATCCTCTCGTCTATCCCATTGTCATTCTACTAAGAAATGCTTTATATAATTTGGCAATCATGAGTAGATTGTCAATCATAAGGGTATAATTCTCAGAATCCTAATCAAAAAGTATAAAGAACAAAGAGTGTAGGGTTAAACATGCGGCATCAAAAAAATCTAGCAGCTTAAGCAGATTGTGCTGGCTACTGACAAAACAAGAATGGTTAAAATGCAATCATAATGGCACTGTTAAAGACAATTTAGTTTCTTACTAAAAAAGGTTGGTTAAAATATGGAACATGCTCATTATTTCACATTTTTGAGAATTATTATTGTTTGACTTTTAACAGGATAATGTTGCATACCTGAGTATTGTTTACAACAAAGTCTCCCTCAAATGAGTGTATGTAAAAACTTGAAGTGGTTAGAAAAATATCTAATGCCTTTTTAATTGCAAACAATACAATTTTTATACCTTCAGTGGGATTGTATTTGTAAAATAATATGCCAGAACATAATGTAAATTTATGAACAAATTAACCAGCCCTCTTTTCTTCAGGTTGTCCAATATGTGCAGCAACAAAATACCTCCCAATTTAGCTGACTGTGTCATCTACTCTGAAGAGTTTATTCAACAAACCCAGCAATGTAATACCACATGTAAGAGTTATTTACATATTCTTCACCAGACCTTTGTTTATACATAATTTCCAGTTGGCCTCTTCCCAGTTAAATGCAAGATCCTTAAGGCAGCATGTATAATAAAAATCTAAAACCTATTCCAATTTGTTATTAATTCTACTGTATTCTTCTTCCTGAAGAAGACATGCTAACATTGGGGAAAGATACCAAATAGAATGAATTCCTCTGTTATCTTGATGAATGCAATTTGTCTTTGATAGTTGCTATTAGACTAACAGTTAAGAAAACTGTGTCACTAAAAGAAACATCTGGGTAACTCACCTATATCTGTCATTGGTTCTGTTGTGAACACAGACGCTGGAGAAAACCTTTGCATTCCCTCTAATTGTTGAATGTTGCTGATGGAAAACTAAACAAAACACTTTCCATTTCTCTTCATGTTTCTATTAAGAGACCCTTCTCTTAAGCAGCAACTTACATTTGGTTAAGTTAGCTGCAAAACTCACACTGCTAAAGTGAGTTCAGTCATGAACCAAATGTTACCATGTTATGTTAGCTAATGTTAATGTCTAATTGCATGATTCATCTGTATTCCTCCTATAGTTCTAGGTAATGTGAAACAGCACTGTTATTTGATCTTAATGGGGGGAAACTGTTGATGTTCAGAATGACGTTTTGCATCTCTAAGTCAGACAAAAACATGAGGCAAAAAGGAGGTTGAAATCTGACACCAGAGAGAACACACTCAGCTTTGTAGTAAAATATTAATTCACTCAGCATGAGTGGATAAAAACTGACAGAGAAGTCACAGTTTTAGGAACAGATATTCTCAGATACATACTAAGGTAACCTCCTTGGTTACTAGGACAGATTTCTTTGTATTGACAATTATGTACCCTGTTTACACATAGTATTCATCCTTCCCTGCTTCTTTATCAGCAACAATTGGAAGTGAAATATTTTGTCCTGCCCAATTCCAAGGTAGCAACAAACAAAGCTGCTCATTCATCCACTGAGGCTGATGAAGTCATGCAGGCCTAATTGAGCTGATTAAAATTTATCTTTCAATGGCAGGTATCCCTGTGGGACTTGTAAACAGCAGCACACAATACTGTAAACAGTTTAACTTCTGCTCAGTTAGTCCAGGCTTGCTGATTAGATGAAAATCAAGAAAGCAGCTCCACCATAAGTCCTTCCCATTTGCCCCATAAACATTTTCCCCACTACATATAAAATCCTGAGTGGAACACCATCATCTTGAGCTGGAGAATCAATTGCATACCAAAGACATTAAAATGGCCACTCTCTGAAGTTCTGTAATGAAGTCAGTTACTGACAAGGCTTCCAAAGGCTTCAGTGTAATGGGACTTTGGACTAAACCTATATTTTAGCATGATGTCCAGTTCTTGCCCCTGACGCTGACTTTGGCAAGGAAGCTGAGGCTGCTGCATCTTCTGCTTCTTCCAGTTCTTCCTGAAGCTCTTGGCTTACACTTGACTGAAGAGCTGCAGGTGTAAGCCATTCTTTTGGTAGGCAACTTTGGAGAAAGGGGATACAGGAACTGAAATAGGCAAGGCGATTCACCCAACGAGGAATTTCTTTTCCACAGAGAATCTATATGAAATGCCACAAGTTATCCACTGCTTTTTTTAGTACGTGTCAGTTTCTATACTTGAAATACAGATCACTGAATTGAAATGCCTGTCAATTATAGTACAGTGAATATGAACCCTTCCTGATGTTACCTGTGAGACAGGCAAAACAAATACTATATCTAACTCAGTCCATTCTGAAAATAACAGTAAGCTGGGCATCAAAAACTGAACATATTTTTGAATGACTTTTTTTACCAAAACAGGGCAATCCTAGCCATGCCATTTCAGAAGTTCTATTTCAGTTCAATGGGGCTAACTCCCAGGTAAGTAAGATAAAGAATAAGTGTATGACAAATCATTTAGTGACTCATTAATGCTGTTTCAAAAGTTCAAATTATCAAATGAAAATTACAATTATCAGTTTTCTGTATGAGTCATTTATATGTAAAGTATAGCTTTATAAAATGCAGTTTTGCACATTCCAATTATATGAATGGAAACAACTGTGGAAAAGTTAAGGTCTCCATTTGCTTTTGAGAAAGAATGGCTTATTACTCTTACAAGGTCACTCTTCTTCATAACTTGGCTAGCAGGGTTAAAAACCCACAGAGCTTCCTCTCTGGAGGTGGCAGTGAAAAGTATTGCTGCTACCATTTTATTTCCAGCAAGCCCTTGATTGAAAACCCATTAATATTACATATGTAACCTATGTTGCCTACAAGTACTAAAGTGTTTATAAAAGTAATGGCAAGCATTTGCCCATGCTGAACAAATAATACTTGCCTCTGAAAAAGCTGAAGAAAAGTGATTGCAGTTTTTGTGCATTAAGTGATAGGCATTTCCTTTAAAGTCTTTTCCAAGTTCTTCTATAATTTTTTCTATATCCTCCTCCATGAAGTCAGTACTTCCAAGAACAACAGCTTCTCTAAAATAAAAGAGGGTGGAGGCGGATGCAGAGAGAGAAAGTTGTTGCAAATCAGACTGGATATGTTTTTATTCCCCGTTTGCTCTTGACAGCATGCACACACCTCCAAAAATTATTGTGTTAAAAATAGAACTTCACTGCTTTTGTCCTCTGGTTGTTTTTGAACTTCATGCCACGAGGCCTCACTACTTTTACACTACCACTTCACTGCTCTTATCCATGAGATCTCTCTGTAAATCCAGATTTGTGTACATACAAATGTATCATCAATCATTTATTATGCAGTCACAGGCCTGTTAAAATTATTTAGTGCTTTATACTGTATGTCAATTTTTATTACTATATATATATCATATTTTCCTCCATGGAGCTCAAGATGGTGTACATGCTCCTCATTCTACAACCCTGTGAGGTAGGTTAGGCTGAGAGATGGTGACTGGCCCAAAGTGAGGATTTGAATCCCAGTCTCCCAGGCCATATTCCAACACTCTAATCATTATATTAAGTTCCATATCTCATTTTAAGAGGCAGTGGGTAGATACTTTTTGGTTGCTCAAAACATACTATTCAAAATTAGCAGGTTGTAGTCAACAGACATCTGAATCTAAATCACCCAAACATATTTTGGGTTACAGCAATAAAAGAAAAAACTTCTTACTTGAATTTAAATGTTTCTCCCAAGTCAGATGCATTTCCTGGAGAAATTTCAAATATTCCAGAAAAAGGGTACGGATGTCCACCATAAGCAAATTCTGAAATACAAAATCAGGATTTTATGCACAACTCATTGTAAGTAGGACTTTCACTTCTGGTGATTTTATAGACATGCTTTGATCAGCTGTAGGTTAAAACTGAAGTACAGTGGTGCCTCAGATTACATACGCTTCAGGTTACATACACTTCAGGTTACAGACTCCCCTCACCCAGAAATAGTGCTTCAGGTTAAGAACTTTGCTTCAGGATGAGAACAGAAATCGTGCTCCGGCAGTGCAGCGGCAGCAGGAGGCCCCATTAGCTAAAGTGGTGCTTCAGGTTAAGAACAGTTTCAGGTTAAGAACGGACCTCCAGAACGAATTAAGTACTTAACCCGAGGTACCACTGTACTGCTACAAAGTAGTTTATATGTACAAATGTCAGTGCTTTATATATTTATATAAAAGTTTACATTACATTTGGAGAACACTGATTTAAATTCCCATAACAATTACGCTGAGGCCAATATATGCAGAAACCATGGGAGAGGAATCCTCCAGATGCTGCCGGATTTGATCATTGGCCATGCTGCCTGAGGCTGATGGAAGTTTGAGTTCAACAACATCTGCAAAGCCACAGGTTCCCCAATACTGATCTACACCATGAATGAACAGTCAGATTATTTGTTGCAAATTTAAGATGGTGAAATGTAGGGAGGGAGACAATGCTCTTTTCCTCCCTGCCTCACAACCCAGTACATGTCCTATGTACATTAGCTGCTTCTTTGCACCAATGTAAGATTAAAGCGTGATACATACCTCTGCCATATATCTCTATTCCTGAATGGAATACTCCAATTCCGAGAGAGGAAGTGTATTCATTCATCCAGTACTAAAAAGGAAAATGGGAAACTTAACTGATTGTGATTACGGTTTTCTAATCACGAGGTCAGCCCTGTACATGGAAAAAGGGGAGCGAATTTTTGCAGATTCCTCTTGCAGCCTCTTGTATTCTCTTAAAATGTGCTCTGGAGAGCTGGAGCAGAATTAAAGATGCTGCATGAGGCTACAGTGGTGAGGTTGAATTGGCAAAAAATACCTCCCCTGCCCCTTTAATGAGTGGGAGCCTCAACAGGACCACAGCTCTGAACTGAAAGAACCTTCAGGGTACAAAAGGGCAGAACTGGATTGCATTTGACAGAAAACTATTTATTTTTATTATATTTATATCCCATTTTCCTTCACAGAACCCAAGTTGCTGAATATGTGATTTCCAAGCAGCCTCCCATCCACTGATAAGACCTGGACCTACTTAGGTTCAACAAGGTGATGGCTTCATGTACCACTGGAAATATCAGTTAATAGCAGAGCTGGACCATTAAATATTAAGTTCATTTCTGGTTCAGCTCAGTGGCAATGCTTAGCTGTTTGATTAAACCTTTACGTCTACAAGTGTTTGTCTCTTTATTAACATTGCTACACAAAACACAGGCGGCTGGACACAAAAACAGGGAGGGGATCCTGTCTTAGCAGTACTGTATGGTGCGCAAGGTGTTAAAACTGTGTTAAGAAGCCTCTCCTTAAAGACCCAGGGAATTTATAAAGAAAAGGAAAACTTAAGTGAGAGTTAGATATCATGGGGTTAAAAATTTGGAGTTGGAACATTAATGGGATGAACGAGAAAAAGAAGAGGAATAAAATTGAGCAATATTTGAAAAAGAAAAACTTGGATATTATTTGTCTTCAGGAAACGCACGTAGCCAGAAGACATAGGAAAGTATTAATTAATAAGAGATTGGGAAATGAATTTGATTCTCTGGACAGAGAAAAGAAAAGAGGGGTAGTATTGTATATTAAAAATAAGATTGAAGCCAAAACAATATTTAAAGACGAGGAGGGGAGGATGATAGGGGTCCGTATTAATTGGCAAGGAGAAAATCTGGTGGTAATCGGGGTGTACGCTCCAAACGGAAATAAGACTGAATTAGAAGACAAAACATCTGAATATGTAGATCAGAAAATTATCTTAGTGGGTGATATGAATGGGGTGGTTTCGTTAGGAATTGATAGATGCAGGGAAGGAGTAAGTAAGGAAGGGAAACTACCAAAAACTTTCTTTTCAATGGTGGAAAACTGCAATTTGATAGATATATGGCGCCTCAGGCACCCTCTAGATAAACAATTCACCTTTCACTCCGAACCAAACCAGTCAATGTCGCGTATAGATCAGATATGGATTTCAAGTGAATTATGTCCAAGAGTTAAACTAATAGAAATAAGACCGAAAGTAATCTCAGACCATAATCCGATAGAGTTGGAATTAGAAAGCTTGGAGACAAGAACCTTCAGATGGAGACTGAAAGACTATCTCCTGGATGATCAGAAAATTGTTGAAACTGCGCAGGAAAAATTGATGCATTACTTTGCGGATAATTGTGATAAAGGAACAAAGGTTAATGTAGTGTGGGACGCAAGTAAGGCAGTGATAAGAGGATATTTTATCCAGCAGAATGCAATTAAAAATAAGATTAGAGAGAAAGGTAAAGAAGAAATCCTAAGGCAGATAATGGTAAACGAACAAAAACTATCCCAGAAACCTAACTGTCAGAAAGCAAAAGAAAGAATAAAAATTCTACAAGCCCAATTTGCCACAATAATAAATAGAGAGGTGGAGTGGAATATCAAAAAATTAAGACAAAAAAACTTCGAATTTTCGAATAAGTCAGGCAAATGGCTTGCATGGCAAATTAAAAAGAGGAAGGAACAGAGCACAATAAATAAAATAATAGTGGGGGGGGGGGGGAGAGAAAAAACTGACCCTAAAGGAATTAGGAGGGAGTTCCTCAACTACTATAGAAGTTTATATAAAAATAACGAGAGAATAAGTTTAAGGAGGATAGAGAGATTTTTGAAGGATAAAGGGGTGCAGAAAATTTCAACAGAGGAAAAACAACGACTGAATAACCCAATTGGAAATGAAGAGATAGAAGACGTAATTAAAGATCTAAAGAGGGGGAAAGCTCCTGGCCCGGATGGATTTACCACAGGCTATTATAAAGAGATGAAATCTGTTCTGGTGGGACCCCTGAAAGAGACTATGAACAATATATTAAGGAAAGGAGAATTCCCAGAGACTTGGAAGGAGGCATACATCATATTCATCCCCAAACAGGACGCAGATCCAACCCAAGTTAGAAATTATAGACCAATCTCACTGCTAAATACAGACTATAAAATATTTGCAGGGATCCTTGCAAAAAGGTTGAAGAGGTTGCTATCAGAAATTATTCATAGGGACCAAGCGGGATTCCTGCCAGGTCGGCAGTTGAGAGATAACATAAGAAATATAGTCAATATGTTAGAATACCTATCTGTCAGGATTGATAAACAAGTTATAATGATGTTTGTGGATGCCGAGAAGGCATTCGACAATGTGATATGGGACTTCATGCTGAAAAATCTAGAATATATGGACGTGGGAAACGACTTTTTTAACGGGGTAAAAGCTATATATACAAACCAGAAAGCTAAACTGATCATTAATAACATTGTGACAGAAGAGATAAAGATACAAAAAGGAACAAGACAGGGTTGTCCACTCTCCCCACTTTTGTTTATAACAGTTTTAGAAGTTCTTCTAAACTCTATAAGACAAAATCAAAAAATAAAAGGAGTGTTAATTGGACAGAATGTATACAAGATTAGAGCCTTCGCGGATGACGTAGTAATAATGACAGAAGAACCAACAATTGCAATAGAAGAAATATTAAAGGAATTAGACCAGTTTGGGGAGGTAGCAGGGTTCAAATTAAATAAGATGAAAACGAAAATGATAGGTAAAAATGTAGACTTAAAGACAACAGAAATAATTCAACTCCAATCGCAAATAGAGGTGGTTAAAAAAGTGAAATATCTCGGTATTTGGCTAACACCTAAAAATATAGATTTATTCAAAAATAATTATGAGCCGGTGTGGAGGGAAATAAGAAAGGATTTGGAAATATGGGGAGGGCTGAAACTGTCATTCTGGGGAAGGATTAATACAATTAAGATGAATGTCCTTCCACGGCTGATGTTCTTATTCCAGACTATTCCTATAATTAAGGGGAGCCGAATCTTTAAAGAGTGGCAAAGAGTGCTCTCAAGATACATCTGGCAGGGGAAAAACCCTAGGATTCAGTTCAAATTATTAACGGATATAAAAGAAAGGGGGGGTTTTGCGCTGCCGGATGTGAAACTATATTATGAGGCAGTTTGCCTCTGTTGGATAAGAGATTGGGTAAAGTTAGTGAATAGGGAGCTTCTCGATTTGGAGGGCTTCGATAATAGATTCGGCTGGCACGCCTATTTATGGCAGAACAAAAGAAAAGTACATAAGGGATTTGAAAATCATATTTTTAGAGGGCCATTAATTGAAATATGGGAAAAATATAAAAATTTGTTGGAACCGAAAACACCACACTGGCTTTCACCCCCGGAAGTAATGAGTGTAAAGACTATTAATATGAGAAGTAATTGGGCAACATACAGTCAGTTATTAACTAAAGAAGATGGGAAATGGAAGGTTAGACCATACGAACAAGTGAAGGACCATGTTTATGATTGGCTACACCATCTTCAGGTGAGTCAGATGTTCAGAAAAGATATTAAAGAAAGAGGCTATGCAGAGAAAGAGTCCAAATATCAGACGGAGATTATAAATAATGAAGAGAAAATTATATCTAAAATGTATAGAATACTGTTAGATTGGAACTTGGGAGACGAGGAAGTCAAATCCGTGATGATCCGCTGGGCAAAGGATGTAGGACATAGTATACTATTTGAGGACTGGGAAAAACTTTGGAAGGATGGATTAAATTTTACGGCATATATAATGATAAAGGAAAATGTCATGAAGATGTTCTATAGGTGGTACTTAACACCTATGAAACTATCGAAAATGTATAAGGTGGACAATAAGTGTTGGAAATGCAAGGACAAAGAGGGCTCCTTTTACCACATGTGGTGGGAGTGTGGAAAAGTAAAACAGTTTTGGGAAAAAATCTACATTGAACTAAAGAAGATCTTAAAATATACGTTCACAAAGAAATCAGAAATTTTCCTATTAGGGATTCTAGGCCACGAGATAAAAAAAGAAGACTGTAAATTAGTATACTATGCAGTCACAGCTAGCCCAGATGTGGAAACAGCAGGAAACACCAACGGTGGAGGAGTGGAGATCAAAGCTGCTAGACTACGCGGAATTGGATAAACTTACAGGAAAAGTTAGGTATACAAGAGACCAAAAGTTCATCAAGGATTGGGGAAAGTACGTAGACTATCTGGAATCTATCAGTGAGGGAAAAACAACGCTAAAGGGATTCAGAGATGCACTGTGATAGACTAGGAGTTATTGTGTAAAGAAAATAGGAGATAGAGAAAGGTACAATGACAATATATGCTAAGAAATGTGTAACCCAAATTATTACTTCGAATGATTTTCGGGCAAGCTAAAGGAAGCCTCGAAAGGGAAGATTAGGTAATTTTGCTGATGTGAAAATTATAATTTTGTGTATCTTCTTTTTTATTTTTATTTTCCTTTTTTATTTTTTATTGTTATTTGTCTGTGTAATATTCTTTTTTGTTTATCTGTGTTTTAGTCTCTATTTCCTTTATGGAATGAAGCAATAAAAAGAATGTTTTTTTTTTAAAAAAAGAAGCCTCTCCTTAAAAATACCTGTGACTGATAAATAACACTAACATAATGCATGTGTTTGTTTGCAAAGTTACAGAAACTGCACATACTGAACAATAAAACAATAATAAGTACAACTGTAATCCGTTCTGAAAAACCCATGGAATTTGTGTTCCACTGAATCTGCAGTCAATCTACTAGAAGAATTATAAGAACTTCACTGAGAGGGGATTAGTTCCCCCCTGCCCTGGGACGGTGATTACAAATAATTACCTTCTGTACCTGAATCGAAAGCTTAGCCATGTTGATGGTATGGACCAAAACAGTCCCTGAAAAGATGTCTTTAAATGTATGAAGATTGCAAAACTGAGTATCATGCAGCAAATATAAAGTACAATTGAGACTAGAAGAAACTCAGCTGCATGGGAAATGCAGGGGCAGCAGGGAATTGTGAATAGAAATGTACCCCACAGTTCTTGCCCAGAGTCCAGACCTTCTGCAAATGCCACCACCTTTGCATTAGTCCTGTTAGGTCTAGTAGTTCCCTCAGACTATCCTACAAACAAGGAAAATTACGTTCTCTGCCATGGACTTAATTTGTAAAAGGGAACTATTTGTGGTAATAAAGTGCTTACAGAAAAAATGGTCACCCAGGTGGGATCATGGCAGATGTCTGGCCCCACTGCTTCTTTTAATTAACAGCACATTAAGAGAAGTCATATAATGGGTGGAGAAAGGGGATACAGGAACTGAAATAGGCAAGGCGATTCACCCAACGAGGAAATTTCTTTTCCACAGAGAATGGGACTGGATGCTTCTAAACTTCTCACAGCAATGCCAGAAGCGAGTGTACAAACCTGACACTCACATGAAACTGCCTATAATGCTAAACCACAATTTATGTTTGAAAAATGTCTAAATAGGCAATCAGATGAAATTTTCTTGATTGCATTGTTGGTGGGTTCTGTTTGCACTGCAACTTCCCCCCCCAACCGCTAGATCAGGAAGCTTCACTGCTTGTCTTGGAAATGGCACAGAGTGCCTGCTTAAATAACTTGGGTATATCCTTTTAAATAGTTTTTTGGATGTGCCTTCTTGGTTAGTTACTCCACATTTCTGAAAAATGTGTGATTTTTATCAGTGGTATTAGTTTAAATCCAGCTTGAGTTGGATAGAAAATAAATTTGAAAGGTTGAACAAGGGACAGGAAAAAAACCTGGATATGTTTTCAGCATATTAGACACAAGAGATTGCATTAAGTGATCTTTGAAAACCTTCCCAAACCAGTCATACTACAAACTGAAAAATAAACAAGTTAGTGGACATGTGCCTTTTTTTGTTTGCTACAAAGCAATACACCCTCACTCTAGCTTTGTAAATCTCCCCATAATCAGTCAATATGTCACAGCTGTACCCAAAGGTAATTTACTTGGGAGGTTCTGCTGATACAGGATACACTGTTCAAAGTTAGGGAATACATTAGGTGTTAGTTTACACTCTGGGGACTTTCACATATTGGGACTTTTACAGAGCATTCTCTTCATGCAGTCTTTATGTAATAGCTTTAGGATTCTCAGTTCACATATACATTTAACTACCTACAGGTTAACAAAAAATAGTGGATAGTAATTTGCCAACAACAAGGGATCAGAGCACTTCTTGCTTTTGTCTCCCAAATGCCATGCACTGAAAGTTATACCTCACACAATGAGTTTCACAAAACACATCTTGGTCCACCATCTAGCTAGGCTAGTTCCTTTCTGGGGTTAACCCACAAGGCTGCACTATTACCTAATTGTAGATTATTGTCAAGATTACTAATTAGTCAGAATAGCCATTTTGGAAAGATTGGGACATGAAGAGAACTTAGATGTCCATTGCATCTAATTTCTTGTAAACTAGGCAAATGTTGCATTAAAGTAAAGGTAAAGGTACCCCTGCCCGTATGGGCCAGTCTTGACAGACTCTGGGGTTGTGCGCCCATCTCACTAAAGAGGCCAGGGGCCAGCGCTGTCCGGAGACACTTCCGGGTCACGTGGCCAGCGTGACATCGCTGCTCTGGCGAGCCAGAGCCGCACACGGAAACGCCGTTTACCTTCCCGCTGGTAAGCGGTCCCTATTTATCTACTTGCACCCGGAGGTGCTTTCGAACTGCTAGGTTGGCAGGCGCTGGGACCGAGCATCGGGAGCGCACCCCGCCGCAGGGATTCGAACCGCCGACCTTTCGATCGGCAAGTCCTAGGCGCTGAGGCTTTAACCCACAGCGCCACCTGCGTCCCATGTTGCATTATAGAAGGCAATTAAATCACTTTATAATCATACAAACAGCCCTCCAGGAAAGGAGGAAGAAAAATGGATGGAATTAAGCAAAATACAACAGGAAGAAGATTACAAGAGCAGCAAGGTTTTCTTGCTTCTGAAAAATAATTCTCATTGTTTTTGAACATGCAAACAAAAAAATAATGTGCATTCTGTAACATGGAAGCAACCATGGCAGTGAATTTGTTCACTCTGATAGCATGCTCAGGGAAGTAGACAGCTTCTGGAAGAATGCACAAGAATCCAATATATACACCACTACTACATTTGGGTCACAATTACTCTGAAGAATGTAAAAATAATAGATTTCCAAGGCTCCCACAGGAAGATGGTTTTTTTTTTTTAATCCACCCTCTTGCATTCCAAGTCTGGTGCAACAAGTGTGTATCCGTGTGTCATGCAGAAGACAACACAGTACCAGGTAAAGGGATGGAACAGGAGAGAGAAGCAGAACTCGGCAGCAGTTTAAGAAGATAAAGAGGAAATATTCCGGTAGCAATACACAAAACTCTTAAAATAGTGCAAGGGGGGGAATAAAAAGCAATGGGATCAGGGGTGCCAACTTGAATAAAATATTTGGGGGGTGGGCAGTTAAGCCATGCCCTGCACAATCAATCATATGTTGCAGTACATGCACACCATTTGAATGACAATGCCCATCAACTTGAGCAGCCCTAGCCCCCTCAAATATTTTAGGGGGGGGGGCAAAGTTTTCTCAGCGTCTAGGAGTTGGCACCTACAAATGAGATTAGGCAAAGGGGAGAGAATTGTATTTCTTTATTAATTACAACATTTCACTTCTAAGAGGAATGCAGGGGTTCCTTCCTTTCATTCTCAAAAGAGGATAAGTTAGTTCTGCAATCACCAATGTGATGCCCATGGGCACCATGGCACCCTGAGATACCTCTCCAGCTGCTGCCAAGACTCCCTATCCCAATTTTTTGTTTTAAAAAAATAAAGGTTTGGGGCTTTCTGGTTGCAGGGGCTGCTTGTATGAGTGCAAATAATGTTCTTTTCATGTCTGTTTTATTTGTTTTGGCAGGGGTGTTTAGGTGTTCTAGCTATTTTTATTCTGTGAATTTGTGTGCATGTGTGTGTGTGTTGTGCCCATAACAGTTTCTTAGATTTGCATATGTTCCCTTAGGCCCAAAAACGTTGGTGATGCCTGGGATAGCTGGAGAGATAGCAAACTTTCATGACGTAAATCAGACCCCAAGGCCCATCTGATCCTGCATTTTGTTTTGTCCTTGGGAAGCCCACAAACAAGGACATGAGCACAAGGACACTCCTTGCTTGTGATCCCCAGCAACTGATATTTAGAGTTGCACACCCTCCAACCCTGGAGGTAAAAAAGCCATAAATGACTAGCAGTCTTAATCTCCATGAATGGCCTGGGTTATAGTCTGCACTGGGAGAAGGAAAAGCAGAAAGCAAACCAGACAAACCACCCCACCGCTTCTTATCTTTGCCACTACTACCAAGTGGCCATTTTATTTTTCTCTGGTTGCCTCCACTAAATAGCTAACCTTATGAATTTTAACTAGCTCAACATTTTTCTAATATTGGTAGGAGTGACATGGCACTTAAGAATGTGGTGAGATGCAAGACCTCAAACTGATTTTTCCCCTACAGCAACTATGCTTAAGGATTTAGTAATACAAGTTGAACAGTTTTCATTAAAACTAAGGGTGAAATTCAATGTTACGCTATTAAGATTGCTCCATCAGTACAAGCCCCATTGTGCCAGCAGGACTCGTTGTGCTGCCTTCTGCTAGCACAAGTTGAATCCAGCCCTAACTTTACAATTTAAGTAACTACATATCAGAGCTAACAAACAAACAGCAGCAGCAACAAATGCTCCCAGCCCTTTGTCTTCTGGATTGTTTCCCTATCCAAGCCACTACTTATCAACTTGCACTCTCGATTCAGCTTCTGAGTCTCATTTGGTCTCCTCCTGGCTTCTGCTGCAGTGCCCTTCTGTGCACTTTAGCACTTTCTCAGTGTTCCAACTCATTTTAAATGTTCCAGCCCTTTAAGTTTCTGATGCCACAATTTTCTTCTACTTTCAACTAACTACCCTGTTTTCTAGCTATTTTACTTCAGCTCATGGGTGTAGCCAGGATTTTTGTTAGGGGGCACAGGACTTTGCTTGGGAGGAACAGGACTTTGGGGAGGGGTGAACTGATGTGATTGGTCAGTTAGTTAAGTATTTCTATTGTTTTACTTCATGGGGCAACCCATGCTTCAGCTGCTTGTTAGTCAAGGTATAAAACATTAGGACCAAGTGAATAGCATGTCAATAGACTGTGCACCTATTATCCAATGCCATTCTGGCTAAACTAATTTATTTGAACTTAAACAATAGGGAAATTTTACTCTGAGCTGTAGAAATTTGCAGCTAATAAACATTCACTCATTCAAAAAACTGTGACAACAACATCAAAGTTGTCCTATCTGTGTTTTTTCAAGTTATTTTTTAAAATACACTTATATCCCATCATTCTTTCAAGAAGCTCAAGGGGGTATACATATTTCTCTGCAATCCCTCTTTTATCTCCACAACACTCATGTGAGGTAGTTTAGGCAGAGAGATAGTGAACCCAGCCTTCATGGCTGGGTAAGCATTTGAACCTAGGTCTCCTCACCTCTGTTCTGACAGTCAATTCACTCAATTCACATTGGCTTTCTGCAATTCTTAAGAAGCTGTTGTGCAATGCTGAAGAAGTCAGATAACTAGATAGGAATGGTGTGTGTCATTTATGAGCTGGCAAAGTAAAAGATTGCAACACTTTAGCCAAAAGCAACAGGGAGTTAAATATCTCCAATGTTTTCCCCACATGATAAACCAGTACAGTACAGTACTATAATTTAGACTTTAAGGCCATCTGACTACACGAGTGCTAACCTGTTTGAAAAGATATTATGTTTCTACTTGTGTCCAGAAATTATCGTTTGATATTTTAAGTAGTCACCCCCCCCCCCCCCGCCAACCAGCTTAGGTTCTTTGTATATGCAAAAATGGTGGTGTAAGGCTCTAGTCCTCAAGGCAATTCAGAGTGTAAGAAACTTGAGGATTGTGTTCTGGCCAACTCTGATAGATTCTTATTAAAACACTATCATTCTTTCTTTGTATGCATGGCATCACAAAGATCAACTCAAAGTACCAAAGATGGAGATGGGCACGAATCCAACACACAAGGAGAGGCAACTGAAAATTCACACACCTGTTGCGGTAACTGTGGAGCCCTTAATAATTCCCTCGCTTCCAAATTGTTATTGAACCTTTCCAGGGCAAGAAGGGGATAATGAAAGGAGCATTTAAACCAGCATCCTGCTGTTGCAGCAATGTATGGAGGCGGGGGGAGAAACATGTGAGCGCCGAGGAGCCGCAGAAGGATACTCCTGTGGCGTTTGAGAAAGGAAGGAGCTATGGAGGCAGAGCAGCAGCAGCCTAGGGCGAGAGAGAGAGAGAGAGAGCGCGAGCGAGCGAGCCCGGGAAATGTGAGAGAGTTGAACCTGGCGGGGATAAAGGCAGGCAGGCCCCCGACGGCCGGCTCCGTCGCCCACTCACCATGTCGTAGACGTTGAGGATCACCAGCTGGTTCGCCATTCTCCCCTCGCGCGACTCCAGGCGGGGGTCCCTCTCAGGCCTCGGGCGGCGGCCTCGGGACGCTCTCGGGAGGCCCCCCGGGCGGCCGCCGCCTCCTCGTCCGGCCTCTGGCTGAGGGGCGCGACGGAGCCGCCGGCAGCATGGAGCCGCCTCCGCTGAGGAAAGGAGGGGAGCCGGGGCCGCGTCCCCACGAAGCCGCCTCGCCCCGCGCTCGGCAGACGCGAGCCGAGAGCCGCCACCGGCACCCGGGTGGGGCCCAGCGCAGCTCCGCCTCTCTTGTTTGTCTCCGGGCTGCCGCCGCCCGCCCCTACGGGCCGCAGGGTACGCGCAAAAGTGACCTTCCCTGAGGAGCGGCTGTTGCGCCGCCCGCAAGCCCCCCCTTTCCCCTTCGGCCAACGACTTTCGCGAAGCAGCCCTTCCAGCTTGCCCACATCTTCAGCGCCGGTGAGGTGAGGCGCCCAAACTACAACTCCCAGCATGCAGCGCGGGAGGAGGCATGTTTCCCGGCAGCCCAAAGGGAAGACGCGGGAGCCCTTTCCCCAGTTCTGTCTTCTTCTGGCTGCTGGAATGCGCGAGGGCTCCTCGACCAACGGCCTTCCGAATGTCCGCGCGAAAGTTCGCCTCGTGTGACCCGAGGCGGGGGCCGCTGGCTGAGCGCCCTCGCTGCCGCCAACGAGACGGGTGCGGGGCCCGGTGCGTATGTGAAGGAGCCGCCGCTGCCCTCAGCTGACTGAGGGGCTCAGAAGCCCTTCTGTGGCGGAGGAGCTGCCCAGGGCGCACGCAGGATTCGAGCCCTTTTGCTTCTTTGTGGCCTTTATGCGCCCGCTGGAATAGGGAGGAGGAGAGGGGGATCAGGAGCGGGCCTATGCAGCGCCCGATCCCATCTGGAAGCCCCTTTGCAGTGCTTCTGCTTCCCCTCGCCTCGCAAGCGGCGCTTAACATCATCAATCGCTGGCCTCTCCATGTGCAAAAGGAGGTTCTTTTTATAACAGATCAAAGACTCCCATTATGTGCAACCTGGGGAAACTCGGTTTAAGCAAAGGAATTGGCAAACCAGGCTATCAAACGACAGTTGCAAGTCTGTACGTTGGAGAGAACTGTGATTTCTTCCAAAGTGAAAGCAGCAGCTCTTTCTTCTCACCTACAAAGAACAGAAGTAGGGAAAGCACATGACGCTGACAGTTGCTATGCCCAATTCATAGTCAATTTCACCATAATGAGATTATAATTTGAACAGGACTATACTATAAATTCATTACAGTAGCAGTGTTTTAAACCTATAAACAAATAGATGGTGATCACCACATCCGTGTTATCTGCATAAGGATGCAGTTAACATTTCAGGTGTGAAATATGGCTATGGTCGTGTTCTGCTTCCTATCTGTTCCTTTTTCATTCTTTATGTGGGCACAAGCTGTAAACACCATGAGAAAGGTCTGCTGTCCCCTGGCCCGACATTCCCCTGACATCCCCTTCCCAATTGCTTAGTCCCCTAGTACCATCCTTTGCTCCTACACCGCCCAGCAGCCGTTTGTCAGTACTGCCCAATTAATGTCCCCAAATTACCATTGTAGCAACCAACGCTGCCTTGTGATCTCTCTGTGTCAACCAATGGTGGCGCAGAAACAGAGCACCTGATTGCTGTATGTACTTGAGTGAGCAGGTTGCTCACTCCCACAGGTTGAAGTGAGAATATATTTCCCAGGATGACCCACAGCCATTTCACAGCACCTTGCAAAACATAATTCCTTCTATATATATGTGCTCATTATATGTAAATAAAGGGATGGGACCATAAGAATCTTAAGTAAACCTTGGAGCGGCCCTTTGGTGCCCCGTCTCCTTTCCTGTTTTGTACATAGCATTTGGGAGCCAAAGAAAAGACAGTCTAGTTTCAAAATCAAGGCCGAAAGACCAATGAGCTGCACAAGAATGCCGCATTTCTCACACTGTTTTTTTCATTTTCGGTAAATCACTTTCAATGGATTGTTGCACTGATCATTACTAGGTTCCCTTTCAGCTCCCAATTCCATTCAGCCCCGGTGTTCTAATATGGAGTTTTGATATACTGTATACACATATGACGAAATAACTTTATTTTTTTCCGCAGCAGAGTTTGAATGGTGTAGGAAATGAATTTGTTTAATATTGATTTGAAGTTTGCAATGTGCTATTTTCATATGTTTTTTTTTTAAAAAACAGATATCAAATTTGATTCAGAAGAATGTCAAAAGTGGTGGGGGAGAGTTTGTTTAGTAGGGGTGAATTCTTGTTTAGGATACAGTATATCTTTCTGAGCATTTTAATGTAAGGAACAACAAACTGCTTTCTTAAAAAAATATTAAACTAGGGAGAAATGGTTGCCCTCCAGATGCTCTTGCATCACAGCTCCCATAATCCCTAACCATTGGCCATGTTAGTTGGGGACCACAGCTCAATGATAGAACATATATTCTGTGTGGAGAAGGTCCCAGGTTCAATCCACAGCATTTCAAGGTATGGTTGGAGGAGACCCCTGCTTGAAATCCTGCAGAACAGCTGCCAGTCAGTGTAGACAGTACTAAGCTGGTTGGACCAATGATCTGACTTGGTATAAGGCACGTTCCTATGGAGCTGTCAGGAGTTCAGTAGCACTTGGGGGGACACAAACGCTAAATGGTCCATCCTCATGTTAAACCACATTTTGCCATATCCAGTGATTATTAAATGATGTATCAAGGATCAATGGGGAACTTCAGTGTCACAGCTTGCCCAGTGCCTCTTCGCTCCCCCTGCCCCAGATTGTGCCATTGACTTCTGGTTGGACTGAAACCCACACCAACAGCTTCCCATATGCTAGGTAAAGGTGGCTAGGAGACAAAGAAGTTCAGAGGGGGAGGGAAATGTGGTGTCCATCATCTGAGGGCAAGGGAAAGATGCTGAAAGAAATGAGAAAGAGATACAGGGTTATTTTTTTAAAAAAGAATAACAACAATAAAGTGGTAATAGAAAAGTTTTAATAGAGGAAAGAAGTCAGTGCTAAAGGAATAGGGAGGAGGGTTGAAGCAAACAGGCAGTTTGGAGAAGAATAAGGCACAAGTATGACAAGGGATATGAGACGCAGGTGGCGCTGTGGGTTAAAGCCTCAGCACCTAGGACTTGCCGATCGAAAGGTCGGCGGTTCGAATCCCTGCGGCGGGGTGCGCTCCCGCTGCTTGGTCCCAGCGCCTGCCAACCTAGCAGTTCGAAAGCACCTCCGGGTGCAAGTAGATAAATAGGGACCGCTTACCAGCGGGAAGGTAAATGGCGTTTCCGTGTGCTGCGCTGACTCGCCAGATGCAGCTTTGTCATGCTGGCCACGTGACCCGGAAGTGTCTCCGGACAGTGCTGGCCCCTGGCCTCTTGAGTGAGATGGGCGCACAACCCCAGAGTCTGTCAAGACTGGCCCCTACGGGCAGGGGTACCTTTACCTTTACCTTTTTATGACAAGGGATAAAATACTTGGGGAAATATGAAAGAGAGGAGGAAATATAAAGCAAAATCTATGCATGAATGAAACTGAGCTATGGAACTCACAAGAAAATCTCTGAAGCAAAAAATTTGAGAAATTTCAAAGAGGGATTAGGTATCAGTAGAAAATGATGCCAGTAATTGTTAGCTGATTACGCCAAAGTCTGCCTCCCTCTGCTACAATTTTGTGACTGGTGAGTCTCAGTAATTTTAAGCTATATCAAATTGGAATGGAAGGGAGAGAGAGAATTTGAGAACATGTTTATTGCTTGCTATAAATATTTGTTCACAGACATTTGTCCTAACACCCAAGCTTGTCACTTATCTACCACCATTATGAATAGTACTATGAACAGTGCTAAGGATTAATGTCTCACACTGAATATTCACTTACTGTGAAAAACTCTATAAATTGAAAGTGGAGACACTATATGTTCTTTCCATTGTCTGTTTGTTTATTTTGTAGCACAATAGAATCTTCAATAGAATCTTCAATAAAAACGAAATTTAAAAAAACAACCAGTGCTAATGATTCAGTTCTTGAGTATCCAGAGGTCATTGTTAACATCACAGAACCATTCCTGAATAAATAGTTTATTTTATTGTTAAAAATTATTGCACAGAAGGAATGGACCACTTTGGGATTGGGATTTTGAAAAATATAAGATGATCAGATTTTGAGGGTTTTAGAGGATGTTAGAAAATTGTGTACTTGTATTAATCTTAGTTTGAAACATTACAACTTTTGTTTAAAACATTACAGCATTTGTTTAAAACATTACAGTATTGTATGTTCATATACAGTTTAATAAGTACAAGTAATAATTTGTAACTGGGTTACTCATATTTCTTTGCTTCATCTGAAGAAACCGCTGAAGTCATATCTGAATTAAATGACACCACTGGGTCCACAAAATGGAGTGCCCGAAATAATTTCACATACCGATAGTAGCTGAAGGCAAGGACTCCCCAAAAGAAAACAACTATCAGACAAGCCCAACCGGCAATCTTAAGCATGTTTAGGCTAAAATACAAACAAAATGGAACATAAGTGTTGGTGTGTTCGTTCAAGGAGCAGCTCAATAATAATAATAATAATAATAATAATAATAATAATAATTTATAATAATAATAATAAATTTATACCCCACGCAGCTGGCTTGATTTCCCCAGCCACTGTGGGTGGCTTCCAACAAAATATTAAAAAAACAATAGAATGCTTTATTGTCACAAGCTCGACTGAATGGAATGTAATTATTTGTTTAGCTTCCAGTACATGTAGAATGTTATTGGAACACCTACACAGAGCTGGGATGTGTTATAGAAGCTTGTGCCCCACTCACCTAAACTTGACACTGCTGTGGCACTCACTACGCATGCCATATTCAACTCTTCTTCGAGGGGGAAATTGGAACCCATTGCAGGCACTGCTCCAGTGAACCAAACCAGCTTGGCCCAGCATGGCTAATCTATCCCACAGATTAGCAACTGTGGTGGGTGGGACAAGGGAGATAGGCAAGAAGGGGTATATATCCCATTATTAAATATCCCAATAAGTTATCTCCCAGTCGTTTTCCTTCCAGGGGGAAATATGCAGCTGGCACAAAGCTGCTGTCTGTGTCCCCACCATGGCCACCATAGCTACAACCACCACTGCAGAAGTCAGAGCAGTGACTCCAATCAAAACTGCAGCAGCAACTGTTGGATTGACATACATGTAATCTCCCCACAAGACTCCATAGAATGGAACTGAAGAGATTGAAATGCCAGTAATGGAAGCAGGGACTCTGCTACCTGAGTGTTCCTGTTTAGCTCCACCTCCAAAGAACCCATATCACTCTTATTGTGCTCCAAAGGCTGCATTCTGCTGGTGAACAAGACAACTGTCTCTGCCATCTGCCTGCATGTCCAATAGGATCTCAAAGCACCTATGTGCAACTGCTGGGATTGTATTATGGCTCCACCTTGTCCTCTGGGCAGAGCCCTAGGTGTCAAGAAACATTTGCCCTGCTTTCAAACAAAACTGGCTCAATGATTGCTATTGTTGTTAATTCATGTGTATATCCTGCCTTTCAACCAGTTTGAGGTCCATAGAGATAAAAATGGCAAATACGCTTTGTATACTGTACAAAGTATTGCTGTGTTCTTTTAAAAGAAAAACCCTGCACTCAAAATGGTGAATTCTGGTAAGGATACAGGAATACCGTATTTTTCGCCCTATAGGACGCACCGCCGGCCCATAGGACGCACCTACTTTTTTTGGGGGGGGAGAAAAAAATATCCCCCCTCAGCTGTGGGAACTCCCGCAGGGCTCCCTAGGCTGCGGATAACTTCCTGAAGCGCGGGGCGCTCTGCTTCAGGGTGCCCCGCGCTCTGGGCAAGCAGGCTGCTATCCGCAGCCTAGGGAGCCCTGCGGGAACTCCGGCGGGCTCCCCAGGCTTACGGACAGCTTCCTGAAGCCTGGAGAGAGAGAGGGGTCGGTGCGCATCAACCCCTCTCTCCAAGCTTCAGCGAAAGCCTGCATTCGCCCCATAGGACGCACACACATTTCCCCTTCATTTTTGGAGGGGAAAAAGTGTGTCCTATAGGGCGAAAAATACGGTAAATTCCCTTATTGCAGGTGTTAGAAAGAATTCCTCTCCCATCCAAATCAATGCTCTATTATTAAAGTTTGCCAAGGAAGATGGTAGAAGTTACAGACTGACAGAAATACATTTATTTTGGATTCTTTTGCAAGCTAAATAAGAAAAGTTAGCTGGGGAATAGAGATATCAGATAGAAGTAGAAGCAAATAAGTAAGAAATCACATTTTTTTTCATGAGTCTGTAGTAAGCATATTTCTAGTTGCATGTGTGTGAGAAAAAATAATGCTTTAGGGAAGAAAAAAAATTAACTATTGATACCTTTTGAAAGACTTACTAGATTTACTGTGTTGAAGGCTTTTGTGAACAAGAACCCACATAATCAAACTAATGATGTGCATCTTTAGGTTGCAGATAGAGTAGAAAAATATATAAAGAGTAAAGCAAAAATGCAAGTATCAGATGATTCTATGCAAAGTGAAAGTACAAATTCAAAATAGCTGTAAGTGGTAATAAATTCAGGTATAAGTGCTAAGAAGATGGCATTGCTGCTAATTCCTGCTGTTTTAAATGATTGCCTACTTACATTAAGCTTTGCATAGAAATATAATTCACTTGCATTTTGTGGCCTTTCAACTCCACACCTCCATCCCACATTCCCTATGTAGAAACACACATCTGTCATTGGAGGATTCACTTTATGTATCTTTATGTAACTGACATAAGCTTTTACCACAATATGTATTAGTCTTCAAAGTGTCACTTTTTGTTGTTGTTTTTAGTAGGGTGGGTATTTTAACACATGGCTGGAATATTGAGGAACATAATTTGCTTGCTTGTTTGAATTTTCAGTGTATTTGTAGTAAAAGTGTGTCATGAATAGCTACTTATTAGTATCAATACCCTGAATGTAGCATGGTCTGTTGGCTTTTATATGCATAAGGGATCACTTTTTGAAAGCATCTCTCTCCACATCAAACATCTAGGGTTGGACCTGAAGGTGAAATTGTACATTTTCATAAGACTCCCATAGCTCATGATCTAATTTTCTGAGTCATTTTTTTACACACAGAGAATGTTAACATTTATATTATCAATCTTTCATTGAACTAAAAAAAAAAAAAAAAAACCTGAAAGCCTCTAGGCTTTTTAAGAATGTAGAAAGTTAATACATCTTCCCAGATTTCAGAACATAGAGTTTGTTCAATGGATTTTTACTAAACTTTGCATCAGGATTTTTACCAAACTTTGGCGCAGGAATGGGAACTAATGCTTGATCTCATGCCAACAAATCAAGAGTACTAATGCCTACCTTTCAATGATGCCATGTGTCCGAACTGCAAAATAAGCTTCATAAGGACAAAAACTGGAATGAAAAATGAGAGACTAAACATTATTTTTCATAACTGTAAACTACAACGGTCTTCTAATGAGAGGGGAACCCCAAAAGGGTCAAATTTTAGACTATTACTGCTTCAGAAAAATCAAGTGTAAGATTCATGACAGTGATGATACTGTGAGAGGAGTGGTGACAGATACATTTGGGCCCTTCAGAGATGGGGCTACTGATACTAGTAGTCCTTGATAAACGTAACCAACATGAACAGGACTATTCTTCCATATCAGCATGTGTTCTCTGCATGAGTATAAGAAAAAGGGGATGCTACCACAGCGCCCCACCCCCCAGCACCCTCATTTGTGAGATTGATTATGTAACTGTTTTTCCATATGTACATAAGAAGCTGTAATTGCTGATGTTTGTACAGAGATTAAATTAGGTGAACACACTCTCTGCATGGGTGTGTGTGAGGTTTTTCTACTCTAAGAAAATATTGTGTGTAAAAGAAAGCAGAGCTGGTAACAAACTATAGTTGCAGATTGACTGATTTTGTCTTCCTCCTTGGATACCATCAGTTTAGGACATGTGCAGAGGCGATATGCCAGGACCCTCCCATAACACAAAATGGGTGAGATTCAGAGTTCTGTGTACCTTATTTTATTTAAATTGTTTTACTGTATTTGTCATCCAATAACTAAAGTTTCTGGGTGATATTCAGCACACTGAACTGAAAATCTGCTATGTTATTGTGTTCCTAAGTAACAGCTATATGTCATCTCTGCTATTGACCTATTGTATAATGTACACCATATATGACACTCAGTATTAGGTCTATATACTCAAAGAAGATCCATTGAAACTATTTAACTATTTAATTGAAACTATTGAACTATTTAAGTAACTTAAGACTACTGATATCAATGGATCTACTTTGAATACGAGTTGAGTATCGTCCCAAACACTTAGGAATTAACTTAATTACAAATTTATAAGCATGTTCCTTTCAGGTATAATTATATTCAACAAAAGAGGTTTAAAGACTGTCTCAAGGCAAATCTAAAAAAATGTATTATAAACACCAACAAATGGGAAACACTGGCCTGCGAGCGCTCCAATTGGAGAACAGCCTTTACCAAATGTGTCATGGGCTTTGAAGACACTCGAACTCAGGATGCAAGGAGAAACGTGTTAAGAGGAAGGCACGCTTGGCAAATCCACACCGTGATCAACTCCTGCCCAGAAACCAATGTCCCCACTATGGAAGGACATGTGGATCCAGAATTGGCCTCCACAGTCACTTACGGACTCATTGTTAAAACCGTGTTTATGGAAGACAATCTTACTTGGCAACGATTGATGACCAAAGAAGAAGAAAGAAGATACTTAACCATACAGCTGCTAATTATGTTAAAGCTAACCTGTAGTTTGGATCCATTATCTTCAATCTGAACAGGAAAATGCCAGCATAGTCCTGAGGCCAAATGATAGAGTTGATGCCAGAATGGTTCATGAGTTCATACTGATTATCTAGTGTCCCTAGAAGTCCAGCACCACCACTCATAAAACAGGATACGTAATTCTGGGTGGGGAAATGTAATTATTTTACCATAAGACACACATCCATAATACGTGAGGAATATGGTAAGTACAAATAATATACCTGTTTTATGTCCTAAAGTGTTTGCATAATAAATAAGTAGCTGATTCTGTAGTTGTTGGGTTGCAAAAAATAATTAGGTATAGCTTAAGACACTATAGTTTTCAAACTATTGGCAAATCATGCAATCCAGAACATCAGCAAAGCTGGTGGATAGGAGGAAGACCAAAGATGGAAGATCCAAAATATCTAAAGCTCTGCTTGGGACACACAAACAGGGTGGATAGAAGGGTGGAACTCCCTTTCTGGCCATTTTTGAGAGGGTGGGGGTAACATTACAATTTCCCACCTAATGTTTCCATGGCGTATATTTTGTTCTGTTTGGCGTGTGTAAGAAGAAGGGGAAGGCTTTGGATTCATGTCCCCTTTTTACCTCTACTGGTATCTGTAAGATAAGGGCTACATATGTTTTTACAGGGCTGGTAGGTGCCTTACAAGGTCAGATTTCCTGTTTCAAGGTACGGCACCACCTGCTGCCTTTGGAGAAGGAGATCCAAAACATCATATAGCTCTAGAGATGCACTGCTAGTGACCACAGGATTGTGCCCTAAGTATTACTGCATTGCCTCTTGAATATTAATTTGTGCGTCCTGATCAATATTCATAGGCAAAATACCATGAGAGCTTCAGAATTCATATTATTAATTTCCTTATTATATACATTTTCTTACCTGTCTCCCCCAATAGCGATCTATAGTATATGCAGTAATGCTTTCTAGATCCTGAGGAACCATCGAAGACATATTTTGTGCTTTGCTCAAACAGCGTACCTGTTCAAAGAATATAAATGCACAAAGTAAAACAGAAATCACATGCACAGTCTCAGTCAAAGTCTCAGCTGTACAGCGTATTTAAATTTTATCAATCTCTTAAGCTTGATACTGATGAAACTGGTAAATATAAAAGTTTAAACCATTGTAACACAAATACAACCGTTCATAGATTTCAGTCCATCCTGTTTTGCCTCCTGACATTTTGTCAACCTTACTGGGATCTCAGGTAAGGTCATGTGCAGCATTTGGAAGCCTTATATGGTCTCGTGGAGGCTCTCACAAGAGCTTGCCAGAAGCCACCACCACATCTACTTGCTTCTCTGGTAGTGTGTGTGCGTGGACACACAGAGGTATTCCTTGCATTCCACTGCCTGTTTGGACCTATGTCTGCCGGATGCAATGGACACTGCCTCCAAAACCTTGGGGCAACAATTAAGGCACTGGCTCAAGCTAGGAATCTGTGGTGGACTTTGTGCCCCTTAAAAATTCTGAAGATTCTGATATTTCTTCCCATGGTAATTTTAAAAATGTAGTGTTGATAAGGTGTCAATTGGAGTGTGCCAATCTCATAGATCCTTAGAATTCTCGTATTTGGTGTTTTCTCAAATTTGGACAGAGCAGATGTAAATATTACATATGCCATGTTAAATGCAATAGCACATAGGTTTTGGCCCTCAGTTTAGCATTTATACTCACTACAGATAACTTTTAAGGGGGAAGTGAAGTCAAGAAGCAGGAGGATAATTCTGAGTGGCAGCTAAGTTTCACATACTAATTGGAATGAACCAACGAATTTCTGGGCAGGCAGCTTATAGTTTGTATCTGTTGGGCTGTACACAACTGTTCTGTTATTAAAAACCATTGAATAAATTGTTGTGTGTAGTTCACCATACTACACAAAAAGGAATTTAATGTATTTGGCAAGTTCAGTTGGTTAAAGCGTGGTGCTGATAATGCCAAGGTTGCAGGTTCAATCCCCATATGGAACAGCTGCCTATTCCTGCATTGCAGGGGGTTGGACTAGATGATCCTCAGGGTCCCTTCCAACTCTGCAATTCTATGATTCAGTTATTTCAGTACTTGTGTCTTGTCTATTAAACATGTTGCTTCTAAAGTTTTGAAGAATTTGCTTTTAAATCAATTTAGCACTGTCAAGAGGGACGCGGATGGTGCTGTGGGTTAAACCACAGAGCCTAGGACTTGCCGATCAGAAGGTTGGCGGTTTGAATCCCCGCAACGGGGTGAGCTCCCGTTGCTCGGTCCCTGCTCCTGCCAACCTAGCAGTTCGAAAGCACGTCAAAGTGCAAGTAGATAAATAGGTACCGCTCTGGCGGGAAAGTAAACGGCGTTTCCGTGCGCTGCTCTGGTTCGCCAGAAGCGGCTTAGTCATGCTGGCCACATGAACCGGAAGCTGTACGCCGGCTGCCTTGGCCAATAAAGTGAGATGAGACACAAGAATTACCCACCGTGGAAGAATGGCAGATGAAGGTTATAGACTATATGGGACTGGCAGAAATGACCGGCAGAATCCGTGACCAGGGAAAAGAGACGGCGGAAGAAGATTGGAAGAAATTTAAGGACTATCTTAAGAAACATTGCAAGATTATTGAATGTTAGAACGATGTTGACTTAGAAATTAAGGGGTTTCTAGCTGTAATGATTATGTAATTAAGAAAAGAAAGATTAAAAATTAAATTAGAAATTAGGGGAAGGATTTGCTGAATTGGCTTGATTAGAGATTGGAATACAGAGAGGGGAGGTATGAGGTGGTCGGGAAAGTAAGTTATACGACTATAAGGGATTGAAATTATACCTGTTATTTGTTTTGTATGTATGTTTATCTTATTGTCATTTTTGTTTTCTTTTTTTTCTTTTTTGTTGTTTTTATGTTATATAATTTTTTGAAAACTTCAATAAATATTCTTAAAAAAAATAAAATAAAGTGAGATGAGTGCCGCAACCCCAAAGAGTCAGCCACGACTGGACCTAATAGTCAGGGGTCCCTTTACCTTTACTTTAGCACTGTCAAGAGCTGTGTAAAAGACTGATTCAGACAACATCCATTAAAAAACCCTATTGTAAACAAAAATTCATATTTATTAAAAGCATTTATATACCACTTACTATTTCAAAGATGTTACCGTATTTTTCGCTCTATAGGACACACTTTCCCCCCTCCAAAAATGAAGGGGAAATGTGTGTGCATCCTATGGAGTGAATGCAGGCTTTCGATGAAGCCTGGAGAGCGAGAGGGGTCGGTGCGCACCGACCCCTCTCGCTCTCCAGGCTTCAGGAAGCTATCTGCAAGCCTTTGTAGCCCGATGGGAGCTCCCACCTGGCTCCGAAGGCTTGCGGATAGCAACCTGCAGCCTGAAGCCCAGGGAGCGCAACGCTGCCTGGGCTTCAGGCAGCTATCCGCAAACCTTTGGAGCGCTCCCCCAGCCCGCAAGCTCTGGGAGCGGTGGCAAGGCTGCGCAATCTTGCCTCCGCTCCCAGACCTGAATTTTTTTTTCTTTATTTACCCCCCTAAAAACTAGGTGCGCCCTATGGTCCGGTGCGCCCTATGGAGCAAAAAATACGGTATATCACTAAAATAAAAACACAACCTCAAACCAGTTAAACAGCAATATAAAAGCATTCAAAAGTGAATAAAGCAGAAATTTGTAAGATTCAAACATGTAAAAAAGGTTCAATCTTAGATGTCGGGGAAAGCCTGAGCAAAAATATGTCTTCACAATACATCTATCTGGAGCAACTGGTGGTTGCTGTTTCATGAATGGCAGATGGAAGGGCATTTCACAGTTGAGGAGCAACAGCAGAAAATGCTGATTTTGAAGTCATTGCCCCAAGACATTTAATGGGGTGTGTGGTGCCATGAGAATCCCCCCCCCCAGTTGATCTAAATGAGCTTAAGGTCTAAAATGGGGCAGGTGGTCTCTTATTCTTGATTAACCTGAAGGTTAGTGTATAAATGTCTGGTCACCTGTTGTACTGTTGTGTTATAATGGTAGTCATTCCTGCCATTCATCTCCCACAAGATATAATTTGCTTCAACAGTCCCAATCATGTTTTCACGCTCATATCTAGAAAGAACAGAAATACAGTGTCATGTCTCTGTAAAGGACAAAAAAAGACCAAAAACAACAACAACAAAGCCATACTAAGGGTATACACTACTGTAGGCCAGAGTTCTTGCCAATAAGGCAATTTTTAAAAATATGGAACTGGTGGGGAATTGTGGTAATGAAGATAATATCATTCTTTTATCTTTCATCTGATTGGGATGGTCAAAGAAAGGGCTTAACGAATAAATATATATAAATACATATTTTCCATGGGTTTATAGTGTTTAAAAGCTGCTTACAAGAGAACAGTAGGACGAAATGGACGTGCGTAATGAACCTCTATTGGGCAACCAAATAGGGCAAAATTGTACTCTTGCTCCTAGGAGAAAGGTAGGTTAACATAAATCTCTCCTTGCCTTCTATTTGCATCAATAGTATACTTAATTTATTTATTTATTTATTTATTTATTTATTTATTTATTCACTTTATTAGTTGCTTGGCACTTAAGGAGTCTCCAAGTGACTTACAAAACTTAAAAGCATAAAGCATGGCAGAGAATCAGAAAGAAGTACATTGTATTACAATAAAAGCTTTGCAAACGCCACAAAACAGCAGAAAAACCTTCAACAGAAAAACGCCATTACAGTTGTACCTTGGTTTTCAAATGCCTTCGTACTCAGACGTTTTCGCTCCCAAATACTGCAAACCTGGAAGTGACTGTTCCAGTTCGCAAACTATTTTTGGAAGCCGAATGTCCGACGGGGCTTCTGCGGCTTCTGATTGGCTGCAGGACCTTCGTGCAGCCAATCAGAAGCTGAACTTTGGTTTCCAAATGTTTTGGAAGTCAAACGGACTTCCGGAACAGATTCCATTCAACTTCCAAGGTATTACTGTAATAGCAAAACCATCATAATCTCTCAAATGCTCTGTAGGTACCGGTATGTTTTTACCTCATGCCAAAAGCAGGACCTGGTTAGGGAAAGTGTTCCACTAGTGGGAGCTATAACTGAAAATTAAATGTGTAGTTCTTACCCAGTATTCTCCCTGTGTTTTGACCCATCGATATTTCCTAATGTGAGGAAAAAAAAATAAAGTTTGTCAATAGTAAGGACAATGTTTTATTTATTTATCTATTTATCTATCTATCTATTTATTAATTTATTATTATTATTATTATTATTATTATACCCCCACCCATCTGTCTGGGTTTACCCAGACACTCTGGGTGGCCCATAGCATATTTTAGAACATAATAAAACATCAAACATTAAAATCTCCCGGATACAGGGCTACCTTCAGATGTCTTCTAAAAGTCAGATAGTGTTTTATTTCCTTGACATCTGAAGGGAGGGTGTTCCACAGGGAGGGTGCCACTGCCGAGAAAGCCCTCTGCCTGGTTCTCTGTATAATTGCTTCTTGCAGTGAAGGAACAAGCAGAAGACCCTTGGAGGAGGACCTCAGTGTCTGGGCTGAACAACGAGGGAAGGAAATGCTCCTTCAGGTATACTAGACCAAGGCCATTTAGGGCTTTAAAGATCAGCACCAACACTTTTTTTTTTTTAATAATAATTTTTATTAAAGTTTTCCAAATTAAAACAAATCAAAACAAATTAAATCCAATCTATAAACTTTTTGCCAATAACTAGGACTTCCCCTCCCTACCCCCTCTTGTGTTCCAAATCTTCCAAATAAGCAATTAAATTCAACAAGTTCTTATCCCCAAATTACACTCTTCATCAATAACCCAATTTATCCAAATTCCCATCCCCTAAGATCGATCTATACCCTTCCACGAGTTTCCCCCTTTCAAACATAGTACAGATGGAAATAAGATAAATATGAATAGTAATTTTACAGCCTTTGGATTCCAATTTTCCCTCCCCTCTTTCCCCTTTGCGTTTCACCTATCCCTCCACTTCTAATATCTTCCTGGAGTTCCCACATTACACTATGTCCCTCAGGTTCTTTGCCAGTCTTTAATTACGGATGTCCAATCGTAGAAGGAGTCTATCAAATAAGGGCCCATTTCTTCTATCCAGGTTTTTATATCCGGGAGTAAAAACTCCAATTTTGTATCCATAAGCTTGTCAAACCTGAATATCCCAAATGTTCCCCCAGTTCTGTCCAGTTCTTGTTATTTCCTTGTTCTTGTCAATCATTCTCCTCCTTTTTATTTCTCTCCAACACTTTGAATTATGCTTGGAAGCATGCTGGAAGCCAATGAAGATCCTTTAGGACTGGTGCTATACGGTCCTGGCGGCCACTCCCAATCACCAGTCTAGCTGCCACATTCTGGATTAATTGTAGTTTCTGGGTCACCTTCAAAGCGGTCCAAGCGGGAGATAATCAGAGCATGTACCACTCTGGTGAGACAGTGTGCAGGCAGGTAGGGTCTCAGCCGGCGTATCAGGTGGAGCTGGTAAACAATTGACCTGCGTCGCCATGGACAGCTATGAGTCCCAGCCTGCACACCTGGTCCTTCAGGGGCACAGTTACCCCATTCAGGATCAGGGAGCCCCCCCCCATGCCTGCCTCCTGTCCCCCAAAACAGTACGTCCATCTTGTCAGGATTCAACCATAATACGATAGCCACCATACATCCTCCAACTGCTTCCAGACACTTACACAGGACCTTAACTGCCTTCATTGGTTCAGATTTGAAGGAGAGGTCAAGCTGGGTACTATCCGCATACTGATGAACACCCAGCCCAAACCCCCTGATAATCTCTCCCAGCAGCTTAATATAGATGTTATTGCCTATAATGTGTGATTAGGTCTCACACTTTAAATTTTAAAGTCACAACTGCTCCTCCATTTGCCTCCTCATTTTTCACTACTAAATAGCTGTGCACTCCATTGCAATTCCCGAATGCTCAGTCCTCAAAAGGAAAAAGTGAAACGAGAAAATTAGGAGAAAATATTTAGCAGATTGAGGATGAGAAGGGAAACGGAGCCACTTTCGCTTAGCTGACAAACCAGCAACTTCCAGCTCCTCTTCTTGTCCCCCCCCCCGCTCAATTTCAGCTGCTCATTATAAAGAGTTTTGGAACTAAGGACTACTAGTTTCTGATTTTGCTTCTCCACACTCCTTCATCCCAATTCCTTTCCCTTTTGTGCCATGGCCTTTAGATTATAAACCCAAGAGCAGGGTATTTCATGACTGATCTTTGTAAACCACCCTGGAAGCCTTTTTTCACTGGAGAATAATTTTAAAAATCCTACAAACAAACAGGCTATGGAACATGGCTGAGAACAGGCATCCTATAAAATAAAATAGAATTTATTTTTTTAAGTGCTTTTTCTCCATTGTTTATCGTTAAACTTGTAAAATGTTTTTCCTGATAATGACAACCACACCCTCCAACAAAGAACTGGAAAGATGCCTTTATTTGCCCTTGCAGTGGAACATGTTCAGTAAAAGTGGAGTGTTTTAATGAATTATATAAGTATATACCTTAAGTTTTGACAACATATATATTGATTCATGGTTCTTGTAATATCTGCCTATGATATACCTATGCAGCTACTGTCTTTAAAGTTTTGTTTTCTATTGATGTGTTAGTTTTGTTACAGCTTATGGACAATAAAATAACATATTTATCTTATTTACACTTTCCATATAGCAAAAGGATATGGTGGAGTATAAATTTAGCAAAAGACTTAGTAGCAAGCTCACTATTGTGTTTTGGGACAGACTAAATGGGTTTGCCAGCAAAGTTAAAATACTGCTGCTTGGATGATCTTTAGGAGGGAGGAATTTTGTATCTGGATTCACTATGTCAGTCTCAGAAATGATCAGCACTATCAGAGTTGGCAGCTCTGATGAATGACAGCATTAAAAAAACAAAAAAATAATGCCTGTACTCTACCACCTACAGAACACTTAAATAAATTGGAAAAGCAGTCAAAAACAATCTATTTCCATCCATATTTTATATGAAGTTTCTTACGCGGGTATTTTGAATGTAAAAGTTTGATTGCTACAATTTGTGGGTCTGTGGACACAAAAAAGAGAAATACAATTATATAAAGATATTTATGATTAAATGATAGTTTGAAAATATAGCACAGAATTTATTATGGTCCTTCTACATTTTATATATTATTAATATTCTTATTATTTCATTTATATATATCTGAATGCCAAAATAGGGTTCTAAAAGGTTTACGAGGTATAAAACCAATTATATTAAAATATAAACATCCATAATTAAAATACACAATAAAACAATCTAATGAAAATAACACAGCAATTTAAACAGAGGTCTCTGGTGAAGAGTTCAAGAGAATGCCTACATAGACAGAAGCATCTTCTAAAGCTGGAAGAATATCAGTACAAATGCAATTTCTTGCATTTCAGTAAGGAGTGTACAGTTGGCCTGCAACTTACACAGAGGCAACATTCCAAGGGTTTGCATGCAAAGGCAGGAAGACCCCTGAAACTGCCACCACATGACTATCCTTATCTTACAGGAAGTGGTGGAGGAAGAGGGGTGCTGGGTGCGGGGTCCACCCTGGGTTTCATCACCGGGGGGGGGGGGTTGACAAAATAAGTTGTTTAAAAAAACTGGGCTCACAAAACTTTTTAGGAGGGACGTGGTGGCTGTGGCTGGATGGTTAGGTGGGAGCCAGTTGAAGTTAAATCCTTCGAAGACAGAGGTCCTCTGGCTGGGACGGGACGATAAGGGATTGAGGGCGCAACTCCCATCTCTTGCGGGGGTGCAATTAGTGCCAGCACCGTCCGTTAAGAGTTTGGGTGTAATCTTCGACACCTCCCTTTCCATGGAGGCGCAGATTACAGCTATAGCAAAGGCGGCATTTTTTCATCTCCACCAAGCTAAGCAGTTGGCCCCTTACCTCTCTCGCCCTGACGTAGCCACTGTGATCCACGTGATGGTCACCTCCAGACTGGATTACTGTAACTCGCTCTACGTGGGGCTGCCCTGAGACTGACCCAGAAACTCCAGCGGGTGTAGAATGCCGCGGTGAGACTCCTTATGGGGTCTTCACTGCGAGATCACATTTACCCGGTCCTATACCAGCTGCACTGGCTCCTGGTGGAGTACAGGATCAGGTTTAAGGTGCTGCTTTTAACCTTTAAAGCCCTATACGGCCTAGGACCTTCGTACCTACAGGACCGCCTCTCCTGGTATGTCCCACAGAGGAACGTACGATCTTCAAATAAAACATCCTGAAGGTCCCAGGCCACAGAGAGGTTAGGCTGGCCTCAACTAGAGCCAGGTCTTTTTCGGCTGCGGCTCCAATCTGGTGGAACGCTCTGTCACAAGAGACTAGGGCCCTGCGGGACTTGACATCTTTCCGCAGGGCCTGCAAGACAGAGCTGTTCCACCAGGCCTTTGGTCAGGGCGCAGCCTGACTCCCTCCTTTGGCAATCTCTACAGAACTTTAGCTTAATGGTTGCCATCAATTTGATTTTAATTAATTTTTATAATGAAATGTTTTTAGAATGTTGTACTATTTTATTGTTGTTAGCCGCCCTGAGCCCGGCTTCGGCTGGGGAGGGTGGGATATAAATAAATTTTATTATTATTATTATTATTATTAGGTACCTGCAGGCTCCACGCTGCCTCAAACGACAGCGTGGGACTTGCGTCTGCCTACTACCTCTCCCTCAGCTGCCCTACAGCTGAGGGGGAGGTGGCGGAGAGGCTCCAAGTGTTGGAAAGGCTTGCCCCGCACTCATGGGTGCAGATCGCCCCGCCCCTGATTGCAGGACATGCCCCCACACCAGGCACTGCTTACTGGGCTCTGGGAAGCATGTGGGAGACCTCTGGAAGGCTGTGGGAGCCTCCAATGAAATCTTGCAGGGCTGTCCAAAATCTTGGGAGCCTCCCACTGCCTTCCAGAGGCCTTGCATGACTTTCCCAGACCCCAATAAGCAAGGTGAAGGGCTTAAAAACTGTCCCCACAGCAGGAAAATGCAGCTCAAAAGGCCTAGGATTAATATGAAGGAACTTTAAGTTATCTGAATTTGCTAAAAGTTAGTATTACTTCACAGCAGGCATAATTAATAGATCTCACTGTCACAAGCTGTGGTGAGGTGACAGTCACTGGCTTAGATGACTCTTAAAGGGACAAGACAAGTTTATGAAAGATAAGTCAATCAACAGCTATGAGCTGAGAGAGGTAACTTGAACCCCCAAGATTGGAAGCATGGTGCCACTGAACAGCCTTCTCAGAGGGAATACTATTGCTTTCATGCCTCACTTTGGATTTCTGGGAGCAGGATGCTGCGGTTAGATAGACTTTGTTGGTCCTGGTACATAAGTGTTCCTTGCGTTCACAGACAGGTTAATTTATCTCACTCATCTGCCCTCAAAACAGGGTTTCTGAGGTGGCTAAAACTCATAGTAAACTGCAATTAATAAACAAGATAAGACCAGTTATACAATACAGTCAACGTCAAAGAAAACCCAACAGCACCCAATCTGACTATAGTATCTACATTTTAGTTATTTTTTGCAATGTAGAACATGGAGGAAGAAGGAAAAAATAGCATTGTTACTTGCTTTTCAATAGCCAGGTCTCGAAATACAGGACATCCAACATTTATGTGCGCTACCTGAAAAGAAGCACATTCTAGTAAGCTGACAGTTTCTGCCATCCATCACACATAATGGCCAAAATATCAGTGGGGAAAAATAGTTTCTGTTCAAACTCACACCACTGTAATGGCACTGTGTGGGGGGGGGGGGGAGGGGAGAGAGACAGCACAGATCTAGGTTTAAAAGCTGACATTTGAAAGCCAATTTTTGTGATTTACATGCATGCAGTACAGTATTAAAATATATGTAACAAATAAAATAATGCATTTTTTAATGTGCCTTCCAATGCACAACATGGCTAGAGAGGTCCCATTGATCACATACTTAACTATTGCCATTCATCTGATTTGAATTGATTTTATAATGAAATGATTTTGGAATGTTGTATCATTTTAATGTTGTTAGCCGCTCTGAGCCCAGCTTCGGCTGGGGAGGGTGGGATATAAATAAATTTATTATTATTATTATTATTATTATTATTATTATTATTATTATTATTATTATCTCCTAAAGAAATCAATATACAACTTTAGCTAAATTGTCCCTCATTTGGAGGTGTCAAGCAGTTCACTCTCCTAGAAACTACTTACTCTTGGTAGAAAGCAAATTCATAAAATACGGTACTCTGGCTGCAACCCTTAGTATAATTACTTTGGATTAAGTCTCACTGATCACTTCATTTCCAAGTATATGGGGTTAGGCTTGTCTTTAATTTTTCTAACTTTTATTGCAGTTAGTGGACCTAAATTGGTTATAGCTATTCATTTCAATGGGTCTACACTGAGTTAAAGTTAAATATAAGACTGAGCCTGGAAAACTGAAACATCTTAAACCTACAATAGCAGGCTATATCTCTTACAGATTTCTAATTCAAAAACTGAACTGAATGAGGGTGATCAAATCAAGTGATAAGAGATTGAATCAATTTTTGTAAGGGCTCATTAATGTATTGCTGACAAAATTATGCGGTGTCATCGCTGCTCAAGGAAGTGCTTGAAAGAGTAAATTCACCCTAACTTTAAATCTCTGTGCTTGAATAGCCATTCTAACTTTAGGCCCGGCTCCAACTTCTCTGTTGGGGGAAATTTTATTGAACAGGTGACTGTGGTGCCATTTCAGATACCCATGACTGAAATAATTTATGAATAACTTGACATTTATTATGAATAGTATTGACATAACTCTTCTTATCATACCTGTCAAATTATGAAGGAATGGGTTTCCAAAACCCAAAAACTGACTGTGCAGGCAGTTTTTAAACTGCACCAAAATCCCCATTTCTCCTTAGCTAAAATGCATAAACTTCAGCCGTTCAGCAAATGCAAAACAAGAACACAGCTCTCTCCCTTATCAGTTTGACAGCAAGACTGGCCTCGACTCTACCAGTAGAACAGACACAGACATATCTTATGTTCTGAACACAAATGATGCAGAGACCCAAGTCTGGGACTAACGCCAGAGCATGTTCTCGGAAGTAGTGACCTCTTGCTCCAAGATAGGAGTAGGAACAGGAATATCCTTTTATGGTCAGGAGTGCAGGAAGGAAGATCCCTTTATGGTTGAGAGTACCAGAGCAGGAACATATGTGATGTCAACCTGTGTACGTACGCTGACGTGGTTGGGCTCCTAGGGGAGGAGTGAGAGGGTGCCTGGAGGATATATAAACTGCATGAAACCTGTCATTTCTTTGTACTTGCTGTGGACTCACCATGCAGGTGCCTTCTGCTATCCGGAGAGCAGAATAAACTCTTTCTTTGAACCAACCTCGGTGTCATTTTGACTTCCTTCCTCCTGTCCCGGAGCAACGCAGACCCAATCGGTGAACTCCAATAAGGCTACACTTACAGATTTGAAAATAAGGGATCAGCAGCCTCGGAAATAAGGGATCAGCAGCCAAAATAAGGGATTTTCAGAGCACAGGGATGTTTGACTTCTGAGCCCCTCCGAGCCAAAGGCAGAAAGCCCTGCCAGTAGTCAAACGAAGCCTCAAGCGGTGGTTCCCACAGCGCAGCAACCCGGCAAAGGGGGTGCAGCAAGGAAAACCACCGTCACCTCTCTGCTGGGAAGCGCTGAGCAAAGGCGAGACCCTAGTCAACGCGGCCGATTTGATCGGCACAAGGCATGCAAGCTCCACCCTCCAGTCATTCTTAGACTCCTTATTGGGTGAGCAACGCAGCCAAGCAACACAGTTGGAGCCTCCCTCCTCCCTGGCCGGCAGGGAGGGAGGGAGAGAAGCTGCTTCCTTTGAAATCCAGAAAATTTAGGGGACATCATCAATAAGGGACAGCAGCGGGACACGGCGCTGGGATAAGGGACTATCCCGCCAAATAAGGGACGGTTGACAGCTATGCTTCTTATCTTTTATATTTTATGATTGTTACATTATGTTATGAATGTATGTATGTATGTTATGCTGTATGTTATTCTGAAGCCTTTGGGCAAAAGGCTGTATAAAAATGTTTCAACAAACAAACAAGCAAGCAAGCAAGCAAGCAAGCAAGCAAGCAAGCAAACAAACAAACAAACAAACACAGTCCTCCTCAACCCTTTATCATATGACGGCAATATTTTTAGACTGACAGTAATTCCAGATGGGCAGTTTATTGAGCATTCGTCTTGATTTTTTTTGCACATATATATGCAGGCTATATGACACTGCCATTTAGTAGTTGGTATCTTGTGTAATTTTTTATCACTTACCATCAAAAGTCAGAAAGGGGAAAGTTAACAAAAATTGCACTGGTGAGTGTATGCTAACAACCACTAGATGGCAATGTCATATAATGTCACAACCACAAAAAGTGTGAACAAATCAGGATAAACTCAATAAGCTCAATAAACAGCTACCTGAAAACAGTATTTTGATTGTTTTGGTGGACAATCTCTGAAAGTCACAGCAAGATCTTGATTTTATTGGACTTATCAGTGGCTTTTGTCCCTGGTATCGTTAAAGTATCAGATATTATACTGCTGGTGACTATCCAAGGCAAACACTTGAGATGGTTTTAATTTTACCTCTCAATATGTACCCAGATAGTGGAGACAGAACTGTGTCTTGTGAGGCTCTTTTTATTTGGTAATGTTTGTCATTTAATATTTATGCAAAACTGCTGGGAGAGAGAATGTGGAATTTAAGAGTTTGATATGATTAATATCATGATATTGCCTAACTTTCTGCTTCATTCTTTCTCTCTATCATCCATTAACCAGAGCATCCTTGGTCCTGAACTTGTTGGTGTCTGAAGGCTACGGTCTGCTGAATAAGGAGAATAAAACTGAACCTGATGTTGATAGAGGATCCAAGGAGGCTGGAGCCCTTGCCACTGACTGAGGCATTTCCCTTGATAGAGTATGTATGCAGCCAAATGCTGCTTAGCGTACAGCTGCTCCTGACAATCCAGGTTGTGGCCAGGAGATTTTTCTATCTGATCTAACCTCTGTCCTTCCACCCAATATGAATGGCAGAACTGTATACATTGGTACCTCAGGTTAAGTACTTAATTCGTTCCAGAGGTCCATTCTTAACCTGAAACAGTTCTTAACCTGAAGCACCACTTTAGCTAATGGGGCCTCCTGCTGAAGCACAATTTCTGTTCTCATCTTGAAGCAAAGTTCTTAACCTGAAGCACTATTTCTGGGTTAGCGGAGTCTGTAACCTGAAGCGTATGTAACCTGAAGCGTATGTAACCCGAGGTACCACTGTACTGAAAAATGGGGACCAGGCGGTCAGCAACATCTATCAGCTATTATTGTATGACTAGGTGGTAGTTTTCTAAAACCTCTGGTTTCAGGAAGGGCCACTTCAAAAGGGGCCACACCACCCTGGCTCCTGTCAAGTTCGGCAAGAGATGGGGCACCATGATGGCAGAAGTAGTGTGTGTGTGAGCAATTCCCATTTAAACTCCCATTTAAATATTGTGTACCTCACAATATTTTATTCCATCCCTCCTCTCACTGGGAATGTCTGTAATCCTCCTACACACTTCAAGCAGCAGTATGCGGCTCTGTCCTTATTGGGGTTTGGGGGGGGCGGGGTTCCCCTTAGGATTTCCCCTCTAATGTTGTTTCTGCACACCATGTGGTCCTCCAAGCCAACTTTATCTTCATTTGATATAAAGTCAGACATTAAAGATCTCTATCAGGTATTTTTTTAAAAAATGAAAGTTTTTGCAACACTGTATTTGTTAGTGCTTAAGGTACTATGGTATTCAGTTGTTTTCATCCTTTTTTAAAAAGAAAGATTAGCATCTCATGCTAAAAACCTACCTTGTTAGGAGTCATACATGTTCTTCCAGTGAGGGAAGGTTCCACTTCAATTGTCATAATACCCGTTGAACTAATTCTACAAGGAAGTACCAGCCATAAAACAGGTATATTTAAGACACTTAAAATCAATCCTTTATATAATACTTATGTGTTGCTTTCACAACTGATATTTATTTCATTATCTGTTCCCAAAATTCAAATCCACAAACTTAAGTTTTTAAGAGTTCAGTCTTATACTTGAGATTCTGGCTGGGGGATTCAGGGTCTGGTGGAAGCACCGCAATACTGTCAGAATTTATCATATATTGCTGGCATGACCAATGTGCCAGTGGAACTCCCACAATCTGCCAACAGAGCACTCTGTCAGTAGAACTGTTCCGCAAGCAAAGATACACTGGCAAAGCAGCCAAAACAGGATAGAGATGATGAAAATGAGAGTGGAAGCATGGCTACCCATTGCAACATGGTGCACCGACACGGCTGGGGGTATGCTAAGGGCCCAAACAAATCTGGCAATGGTGTTTGCTGTCAGTGTGGCCACTTGTATTTATCATTCATTTGACCTTTGAACTAAAAACCCCTTTGCATGAGAATTGTTGCTTCTACATATTGATTTCCTATCTGAAATAATGACCTCAAGCTTTTATAGTAACATCCCAAAAGGGACCCAGTGCTAAGCAACAGGATGAGGGATATCAAGATTTTTAGATCCCATGCCAGGTTTGTGCCCAACCTGGGAATCTGTGTCAAATTTTGGTTCTTTGTGGGTAAAGAGAGAGAGCCAGTGTGGTGTAGTGGTTAAGAGCGGTACTCTCGTAATCTGGAGAACCGGGTTCGAGTCTCCGCTCCTCCACATGCAGCTGCTGGGTGACCTTGGGCCAGTCACATTTCTTTGAAGTCTCTCAGCCCCACTCACCTCACAGAGTGTTTGTTGTGGGGGAGGAAGGGAAAGGAGAATGTTAGCCACTTTGAGACTCCTTATAGGGAGTGAAAGGCGGGATATCAAATCCAAACTCTTCTTCTTCTAAAACTTGGTTCATTTAAGAACTTCAGACTTCAAGCAAGAGATAGCAGTTTCTGACCCTCAGCTAGCAGGCCCAAGATATACTGCATCTGCTGTATATCAGTATCCCAAGGACAGAAATTGTTATTTACTAACTAAAGTTACATTTTTCCACTGTGCTGTCATAAGGCTCTATCATTCAACCTAGGTTCTGGAAATTTGCAGCTAAGTAGCCCTGTGATTGGCTGAGAAGTGGGATAACAGGCAAAAATATATAAAAATACCTTGTATTCCTTGCCCCAAACTAACCCCTCTGCTAGCCTCCTGTTTATCCCCATCTTGTATTCTGAGTTTTCGTTGTTGAACTGACTTGTCAAGCCACATCTCTTTGAAAAGTCAGAGCGTGATGATGAAGTGTCTTAGCTTAGGTTGTCGGATTTATTTATTTTTAGTATATTTTCCATTATATTTCTAATTTCTTAATTGACCTCCTAAAATATTTTCTTCCTATTTAGTAACAGGGTTCTTAAAGGTAAAGGTAAAGGGACCCCTGACCATTAGGTCCAGTCATGGCCACCTCTGGGGTTGCGGCGCTCATCTCGCTTTATTGGCTGAGGGAGCCGGCGTACAGCTTCCGGGTCATGTGGCCAGCATGACTAAGCCGCTTCTGGCAAACCAGAGCACGGAAACGCCGTTTACCTTCCCGCCAGAGCGGTACCTATTTATCTACTTGCACTTTGACGTGCTTTCCAACTGCTAGGTTGGCAGGAGCAGGGACCGAGCAACGGGAGCTCACCCCGTTGCGAGGATTTGAAACGTTGACCTTCTGATCAGCAAGTCCTAGGCTCTGTGGTTTAACCCACAGCGCCACCCGCGTCCCTCAACAGGGTTCTTACCACGGTATTATTTTATTATTCTTAAACATATATGTTCTACATTTTACTGTGGTTATTTAGAAAGCTGCCTTGGTGTAAACCAGTGCCTTAGATCTCTTTGATCATACTTAGCTACCATCCAAATGGTTGTTTTTGCTGGAGGCTTCAGACAGCAAAGCATGGTGACTTAGCTCTTGCTCCCTGGAACCTCACAGGGATCCCATAGAGCTACAGGCGTCTTCTGGGCCTGAAGGAAAGGACTCTTAACAGGAGTGGTGGCAGCATACAATTTGGGGGATTTGGTTGGACACTGAACCCTATAATCTTTACATAGTGGCATCAGCTGGAGATTAACTATTCAGAGATGTGTGCCCTAGCTGAGATACAATTAATTTGGAATTTATTGAACGTTGTCTGAGCAATATGTTTGGGGTAAATCATTATAGACAAAAGTAAGTGGACAAAAGTTTTTTTTAATACAATATATGTTTATGTGGCAAGGACAACACCATTCATTGAGTACCTTTTTCCTTCTCTTGTTTGTACACCAGAGAAACTGATCGGTAACCTTTTTTTAAAAAATGCGTCTAAGATTGTCTCAAGCTTCCTCAAATACTAGACTTCCAGAGTTGGAAACCCAAATAGTTTTAGGCTTTGGATCTTATGCTAGAGCCCAGTTTGCCCAAATAGAAATGGTTTTAAATTGGTGTCCTGGAGAAAAACTTTTAAATTACGTATGGTGCCAAGGAAAAACAAAATTCTGCCTTAATAAGTTACATAATTCTGGTATGCAATTTCCCCAGAGTTTTCACATTGTAAACTATGGCTTGGATCCAAAGAATGTGAAACTAGTTCTTGGAGCCTAGGCAGACTTTATATCAGCTCCCCGTGCCATGTGGCAGATTGTGTTTCAAACTGAGACAAATTTAAAAAACAGGCTGTGATGTGTCATGGAAGAAGCAAGCTGTTCAAAGGGTTTAGTTTTATTAAAAATAAATAAATCTTGCATTAGTGCAAGCCTCTTGCTTGAGGGTGCATGCATACAGGCAAATGTACTAATCTTCACAAAAAGGAAAGAGAATAGTTGAACTCAAATTTATGGGCAGATACTAGAAAAGATTATAAAGAAATCAATCTGTAAGTATCTTGATAACAATTGCAGTGATTAATAGGAGCCAACATGAATCTGTCAATAATAAATCCTGCCAGACTAATAAACTCATTTTTAAAAATTAGGTTACTAGATTATGGATTTTGGAAATGCTGTGATTTTTATTTCTCTTACTTTCAGAAACACATTTGACAAAGTTCTACATATTATTTTGGTTACTAAACAGGTTAAGTGTGGACAAGTGCTCATCAATTGTTCCTCATCAACCCGGAGAGAGACTTTGAATGTGCTGCTGCAGGGCTCTAGTCTGGGCCTGGTTTTCTTCAACATTTTTAGTAGTTTTATAGATGAAAGGGAGGAGTGAATCATGAAATTTGCCAAAGGCACAAAACTCAGAACTGCTACCTAACATCTCAGAATGACCTTGATAGAATGGAAAGCTGGGTCAAAAATAGCAAAATGAAACTCAAGAGATATATGCAAATATCTGTTTGCTTTCGTATCTGTTTTGCAATACATTTTAAAATTTTCAGGTAAAGGATGGCAGGAAACATGGCTTGGCAGTAGTACAAAGTTCTTGGGATTGTAATAAACCATAAGCTGAATGTGAGTCAGCAAAGTGATCCAGCTGCGAGGCAGCTAATGTGATTTTAGGCTGCTTCACCCAAATCATAACATCCCAGTAATGAAAAGTGGTAGTTCCACTTCATCCTATACTAGTTAGACCTCACATGGGAGTATTGTGTCCAGTTCTGCACACCACACTTTAAGAGTGATATGGTTTGCTGGGGGAGACGGGAGGCTGTATGCCTGAGCCCTCTCCTAATTACTGGATCCAGCACAGATTCAATTCCTGAAATAGTCAGGCTAGCTTCCTGGTGGGGTAGTGTCCCTCTAAGTATGAACCATTAAGGCAACAAAGGAAGTAGCTCTGTGCCAGATGACAAATAGATGAGCCTCCTTACTTCTACTCGCTGGTAGTTAGAAAGACAAAAGCCAGAGTTGAAGGTCTGAGTTATGTGAGCTAGAAGCAAGGCTGCAGGCTGGGCAGCTGGGAGAAGGAGCCATGCCTGATTTCTGCTTGAATCCAAAGCTGTGGCTATTGGGGAAGCAACACCTTCTTGAGGTGTTAATGTGGTGTCCATCAAGCTCATGTTGTATATATGTGTAAATAAACCATATATCATAAAGATACCACAGTCTCCAGTGTCCCTCATTCCAAAGGAAACTGAATCCTGGGTAAGCCTGGAATCTTGCACTGCTTGGAGATTAGGGTGGCATGCAATAATATAGATAAATGAGAATGGGGTGATGAAGATGTTAGGTAGTATAGAAAATAAGTCCTATGAGAGAAGGTTAAAGGAATTGGGTATATTTAGTATGCAGAACAGAAAACTGCTTGAATCCTGCTTACTGGTTTCCCACAGGCACTTGTCTGGCCATTGTGACAACAGGATGGTGGATTAGATGGGCTGTTGGCCTGATCCAGCAGGTTCTTCTTATGGTCATGTTCTGAGCAGATGAAAGGGAGGCCTAAACTCCAGTGGCCCCTGTCAGAATTGGACTATAATAGCAGCATTACAACTACATCATATTTAAAGTCCTTGTGGACAACAGAGGGGTTAGTTAGGAACTGAGCTACAAAGGACACCTTAGGATACAGCTGCTGAATGTACTTTACTCTGAGAACAGCTTGTGAATATTACTGTGGCTAACCAAACACCTTTAAATGAATTTGTGGGAACTGCTACTTATATGGCTGGCACAATAATAAATTTCACTGGGAGGCTGGGTCTGTAACCCATATTGATATTTTGATATGTGTAATTTTGAACCATCCATTGTTGAAATAGATACAATGAAAAAAGATATTGCACTTGATTTACCTCATTTGAGAGTATTGACTGATGATTTGAAAATGCAAGGTGTAGTTAAACAATGTCAAAGCTCTCATCATAGTAAAAAAGGGAGATCTTAAAGAAAAATGGTGGTCCATCTCAGAAGGGACTTGGACTAAACCCATGGCCCCACTTGTAAAACCAAGAATAGATAGGATCCCCAAATTAACAGCTCCCAGAAGGCTTCCCAAGATGCAACGTGGTCTTTGGAATTAAAAAGAAGTTCCCCAGCCCTGAGCTAGTTCCAATAAGCCTTCAGTGTGCTTATGCTATTGACACTTCTGAAACGTAAATGTAACCAATAAATTGTTAACCATTTTCATATTTTAACTATCATTATACTTACATTGCATCTTCATACTCTCCCTCGGTTGAATAATCATGGTCATGATAAAGTGTTACAGTCTTTAGATATAATAAACAACAACAATGAATAGTTAGTCTTAAAATACCATATATTTAAGGGCTGCAGGCAGGTAACATTACTCATTATATCAGAATAAAACAGGATACTAAAAGTTAAAAGAACAAATTATATAAAATATAAACTCCACTTTATCCTAGACATTTGAATCCCTGTAATGTAGGTAAGGTTATATGGAATCTTTTAGAATATTCATGTGCAACTTTGTATGTATTTAGTGAATCATAGAACTTGATTATATTAGTTCTTATTGAATTAGTTATTTAAAATATTACAGTGGTACCTCGGTTTAAGAACAGTCCAGTTTAAGAATGATTTGGTTTACAAACTGAGCAAAACCAGAAATAGTATCTTGGTTTGAGAACTTTACCTCGGTCTAAGAATGGAATGCGAATGGTTGAAGGGCACCGGTGGTGGGAGGCCTCATTAGGGAAAGCACGCCTCGGTTTAAGAAGAGTTTTGGTTTAAGAACGGACTTCTGGAATGGATTAAGTTCGTAAACTGAAGTACCGCTGTATTATAATAGCCCCTTTCTGAGCTATCATGACTGAGGAAATTGTTGCACCCATATTTATAGGCTTCATGTAGAAGTGTAAGTTCATAAATCTGGTTCATCCATGGAATTCCCATTGAATTAGAAACATGCTAGTAGCCTTGCATATGTCTGTACCCAGTAACATGTCTGAACCAGACAGCCTGACCCAAGAAAGAAACAAACAGGAAGAAAAATGCAAGATTCACCTACCTGATTCTTAGTACAAATTCCACGTGCTATTTCATATTGAATAGAGTTATTTTGCTTCAGCAAGTGTGACCTGTAGATTGTAACTTCTGTGGACAATCCCACATTTTCCAGAAAGACAATCTGGGCCCAAAAGGTCATATTTGTTCCCATATCTAGATAGTAAGTATCTGCTTCCATATTGTGCTGAAATGATATATACGGACAGACCTCTCCTAAAGGATTTGTGGCACTAAGTACTTCGGTTTTCAGTGGATAAGCCTTGTAATATATATGAGTACCATTGTTTATGAGCAAAAAGAAGTCACCATGCCCATTCACAAATATGGCAAAGTCTTTGGCGTCAGTTTCCCAAGCACTGAGCTTTAGAACATCTTTCATATTAAACTTTAAGAAAAACATGTCATTGTTTTTCATTTTGATCACAGTGTTTCCAGCACTGCCTATAAAAAGGAGAGAGAAAAATAGATAGAGCTTAATATAACATCTGGTTTATGTATATAATTATATTACTATTATCAATAAAAGTACAATTCTTTCTTATCTTTTCAGTAACAGTGGTTAATTGTTTTAACAAACATTTGTCCTTAGTACAAATTAGCCTTGAATAGTGGCAAAAATTATCTATAGAAAACGTATGTTTGTGATTCCGGACATTCATTATTTCTTAAAATTATTTGTATAGTGTCCTTCATTTCCAAGGTGATTTCTGGGGCACATTGTTTTAAATTAAAATTGGGAACACACATTATTCTTCCTTTCAGAAGGCCACATTTTCTTCTCTCATATCCAACAACAATGTGCAAACATCCTGTTCAACTGTAGGATGACCAATTAATGTTACCGTACTTCCTGGCAGCCACCCTCCCAGCATGCAGCCAAACTAGGGTTCAGGGATGAATGTGAGTCTCCTGTAACTGAATTATATTGCAGCCTCTGCCAGAGAAACCTGGGGTATTGTTATTCCCTTACTTAGGATAATGTCATTACATACATCTGGTAGCTAAATTTTGCAAGGCACACATCACCACACCTTATATTTATTTCAGGTATACAAACTCCTGAAAACATACTAGTGACCCTGGCAGAATTTTGGAAAGAATTGAGGTACACAGTCCAGAAGTTGGTATATGAAGTTAAGTTAGCTAGGATCACTCCTCCTGTATGAAGTGCTAGGTGGAGAGAGATCTTGGAATGTATGTCAACACTAAGATGATATGCCAAATGTTAATTATGTGTATGCAGATGTGCAATTGATTACAGTGGTTCCTTGGGTTACAGACACTTTAGGTTACAGACTTTGCTAACCCGGAAGCAGTACCTCGGGTTGAGAACTCTACCTCAGGATGAGAACGGAAATCACATGGAGGCGGTGCAGCAGCGGGAAGCCCTATTAGCTAAAGTGGTACCTCAGGTTAAGAACAGTTTCAGGTTAAGAATGGACCCCTGGAACTAATTAAGTTCTTAACCCGAGGTACCACTGTAGTATGTTCTTTCTCTCAAGTTTGAACTGCTCTCCACTAATGTTTATGATACTTTCTTATAATTTAACAGTTACACTATCTTATTATGAATAATAATAGTAATAAATGTGTTACAATTCATAATTTCCAACAAATGCTACTCCAAAGAAAAAAAGATCTGCAAAGAATACATCTGTGTTTAGGAGTTAACATTCACTTTTTCTTTTTGTAGTTGTTATTTGGCTTCCTGAAATCTAGAAACTTGTGTCCCCTCACCCACCAAATATGAAACAATGATACAGCATATAGCTTGATACAATACAATATTAGGCCTCTTCTCACTAGTGTAATGTGTAAACAGGATTCCTACTGAAGGTGGGAGTATGCATCAGTATGTGTACCCTGACAAAAGAGAGGGGGGGGAGAGAGGGAGGGAGAGAGAGAGAGGGAGAGAGGGAGAGAGGGAGAGAGAGAGAGAGAGAGAGAGGGAGAGGGGGAGAGAGAGAGAGAGAGAGAGAGAGAGAGAGAGAGAGAGAGAGAGAGAGAGATATTAACTGTGCCTTGTTTGACAGAAGGGGAAGATCAATCATACTTTTTGGATGACTCTGAGGGTCATCTAGTCCAACCCCCTGCAATACAAGAATCTCAGCTAATGAATCTGCTGACAGATATTCATTCAACCTCTGCTTTAAAACTTCCAATAAAGGAGAGTCCACCACCTTCCAAGGGACAGCTCTTACTCCCACAAAGTTCTTTCTGATATTCAGTTGGAATCTCCCTTCTTGTAACTTGAATCCATTGGTTCAGGTCCTACCATCAAGAGCAGGAGTACACAAACTTGCCCGAGACATGCAAAAGCCGCACAGCCTTTTTCACACAAATCCCACTTTCCATTCACCCAGGAAGCCTTATCAGAGTTCAAAGATACATTACAGCCACGTGAAAGCACTTGAGGAGCTTGCATCCCTTCCAGTTCTACAATTCTATGATTCTATGACTCATCACCAGAAACATGTGCTGCAGAGCTCTCACAGCAAGAAGCTGAAACTTGAGAAGCCAGAATGTGCTTTTTGGAGATAGGTTGTAGCAACAGCAGCTACAGATAAGCTTTGCAATGATGAGCAAGCTAAGACCTTCCTCTTGGACCAGAGAGACAAAGAACTAAACCTCATTGCTTGTTTACAATGCGTTATTTTCTTGTCTTGTAACATTTATCTTATTGTAACTAGTATTTAAGACTGTTCTACTGTTCTATAGTAAAGCTTTGAAACTCCTTCTTGTGGTGGAGAAAATCCAGTTCTACATGAGATAAAGATCAGGAATTCTGCTGAACTCCTCTAACTCCAAGTTGCGAGGGTGCTTTGAGCAGGGTTTGGATGCAGCAGTTGAGTATCTACCCCAACACAGCTTTTTACTACTACTACTCCTACTCCTACTATTATTATTATGCCAGGTAGATTAGTGGCAGTTGTGGCTTCCACCTACCAGGTGAACCACTGGTGAACAGACGGAGGTATACTGCCTTAAGCTCCCCTCCTCTGAGGGCCCCCCAATTGCACTGTATTCAGAATCTTGTTTATAGCTTTAATAGCCATAATCTCTGATACACATTATGGGAAGAGCCCCAGTGGCCTGCCACTGATACGTATAGTAAATTTAATGGATTCAAGCCATTATTGGCTTAATTTATATAACTACTCACACATTAGAACTTTGTTTACAATGGACTCAAAAAGTAGTAATCTGAAAATTATAGCATCAGCCCCTAGGAAATGAACAGGATGTATCCAACTGCCATAGCTGTGTCATCCTCCTGGGAAGCTTTTTACTATAACAACACCTGCATATCTAGGGACATACAGATCCCCCCCATCATTTACACATGTTCAATTAACACATGACTGTGCATACGTGCGGCCCTGGAAACCCAGATACTGGGGAGGGAGACCTGATGAGCTTCAGCAAAGCCCCACTGAGCCTCTGACACCATCTTTGGGCTTCAGGGAGGGTCTCCTCATGAGCTGGAGGTGCAGCGGGGCTTTGCTGAGGCTCCCAACTAACAGCTGTAACGCAGGAAAGTGCCTGGTGCTAGTGTGCTTTCCCATGCATCAGCTGTTAGCTGGAAAGCCTAGCTGTGCTTCAGGGCAGCAGGGCTTGATTGACCAGCTCAACTGATGTGTGGGAAAGAAGCTTCCTTGTGCATCAGCTGTGCAAGACCCACTGTCTCTTTGGCTCCCGAGAGCTGGAGGGGCAGCAGTTCCTCATTGACAGGCTCAGCAGACGTGGGAACACTTCTTCCCTGCGAGTCAGGGGGGCTATGTTGAGTTGACAGGCAACTCTCAATTTTATGCAATTTCACAGACATGCGCAGGGGTTCAGAACATAACCCCTGTGTAAATGGGGAGTCACCTGTTGTACTTTCAAACACTATGCATTTATGGCTTAGGTTACACACTATAATTGCTAAAATCAACTAAAATAACAACAATTTCCATTAGTAATTTATATCAAAATATACTATACTTAACCAATAACAACTTGATGAATAACTGTTCCTAATGCTGTTGCTGATAATTCCACGCCTGTCTCAGCATCTTTAATATATCCGGTGAATTTGCTTCCTTTGTAAGAATAAATAATCTTGTCACTGTACCACAGCAGCATAGATGATGATGCTCCAAACACAACTTCCATGTACAGAGGGTCACTTGTAGGTGCAGGCAGGGAAAGATCTCTCAAGAACCAGTGGGCCTCGTCTTCATTAAATCCTGCCACAAATAATTGTGCGGAGGTTCTGCATCCAGTACAAACCAGTAAGACTGAAATTTCAGAAGGGACTGAATCATAGCAAGCACTTATTACAGCTAAAGTAATGTGGTCTTTGAATCCTAACACACTCCTTAAGACATCTACTTCCATGACTAGAACAAACATATCAGTTATATTTCTTGATGGGTACATGAGGAATATTTCTGTTTTTGTCCACAGGACTGCTTCACTTAAATCTGATTCCAGCACCTTGGGCGTCGGATGAGATAGAGAGAGAAGCGGTGGGAGAGATAAATAATAAAATTCAGACACTGTAGGTATTGCTTAAAGCTCCGTCTTAAATTTATCATAAACAATATCAAAACATTCACTGAAAAGTACCATATTTTCCCGTCTATAAGATGCCCCCATGTACAAGATCCTCTCCCCTATTTGGGCGGACTCAATTTTAAGCAAATGAGGGGAGATGGCCCAAAGTTGTTGAGCTTCTTCCCCCCCCCCCCCAGCTGCGGGCAGGAAACACTCCCGAGTTCGTTTCCCGCGTGCAGTGGCATCAGGGGAAGTTGCGCTCCCGTTGGCCAACCGGTTGGCGGGAGCACAACTTCCCCCGATGTCGCTGCACGTTGGAAACGATCGAAGAAGTGTTTCCCGCACGCAGCCGCATTGGGGGAAGTTGCGCTCCCGCCAACCAGCTGGCTGGCAGCACACAGCTTCTCCCCCTGCATGCAGCTGCGGGCAGGAAACACTCCCCAGATCATTTCCTGCTCGCTGCAGCATCAGGGGAAGTTGCAGTCCCTCCAACCGGCTGACTGGCGGGCGCGCTGCTTCTCCCTCACCATGCCACTACCTGTGTATTGGATGACCCCAGTTTTTTGACACAATTTTTGAGTCAAAAAACCTTGTCTAACACACGAAAAAATAGGGTAAAAACAGTTTGAGATATAACAGATTTGCACTTAAACACTGAGTGCATGGAGTTGCATGCAGATAAGAGTCAGTCCCAATATAAATAGTATTTCCCCCACCCCCAACTGTTATTTGCCATATTAGGAAAAATGTATGCCTATACACGTACATTTTTCCTGTTTGCCAAAATGTAAGGAAATCTGATCTGATCACAGATCTCCGTTTGCTCCTTTGAGGTAGGGGTTTAGAATCTTCCTTTCACTTTATTCTACTAGCCTTAAACATTGCACCTGTTAAAAATTCTTCTGGATATTGGTTTTTTGGCAGAACCTGACTACAACTGGTTCTACGTTATAGAAAAATTGCATTTTGGATGCTTCTTGCATCACCATGAGAATGGTGTGTGTGCTTGATGAGAATGGCCATTTGTAGGGAAGCAGGGTGATGCTGCACAAACTTGGCAAGTGGTAGGCATATAATAAATCCCATAATGAGGAGTTTGCTCAAAAATCCTGAAGGAGAGGAAACCTTTTGAAACTGCAGGGAAAACGTTGCACATAAACTGTCCTAGTCATTTCCCTAAAGCTGTTTGGCCTGTCTAAGCTATGTGCCTCAGCTCTTGGTCAGGAGGAGGAAGGTCATACTTGAATGGCTTCAGCGGACAGCTGCCATTTGGCTCCTGGTCACATTATTCCCCTTTTCTTGACATTCATTAAGTTGAGTTGCTGTTGAATGCTATTTTGTGGCTGCTAACCTACTAACCAGACAGATCGAGTCTGGGAACTGAAGGAAAGCCCTTGCCCTTGCAGCCAGTGCTTTCTGAGTGTGCTACCTGTCAACCAAGAGGATATGCTTTACAGTACTAAACTATCGCATCCCGGAAGCTCTGGGCAGCAACAGCTGCAATGTTTTTTAAGTTGTGGTGGTATGAATAAAAAATAAGTCCATATGAACCCTCTAAAATATAAAATATTTTGAATAACTCACTTGAACTGGATAGTTCCTTAGACACCAGATTCTTTCTTTTATCCCAAGAATTCCGCTTTCTGGAAGTTTATGTTGTTTTCCAACTCTGAACATCTTGTCATCGTTTATAAAATAAGCAGAATTGTCTATTAAAAATACAATGTGTAACTGTACTATGGCTACATCATTTACTTTCTGAGCTACAGCTGGATCTAATACAGTGGAGGGAAATGTGATTCTTTTTGTATGTCTGAACTCATCATGTGTTAGGAAAGCTCCATAATTTGTCACCACAACTGCTTTAGTTGTATGACATGCAGACCATGCTATCATGAGCTCACTACCAGCTGGAGTCGAGATAGAGACATCATGTACGTTGACTGGAGGAATTTCTGATTTTGCCATGATAAAAGGAGTCCGGGCAACAAAACAACCCTGAAAAGTAACTGGTTTTCCACTGATTACTCCAATGATGTAATCTGAAATGCTAGGCACGTTAATTTCCCAGTATCTAAAAATAGAAAAAAGCATCATATGATTACACTTTATTACCCTAAATCCAAGCATGTTAAATGGAAATTTCTATTAGGATCTATGTAACATAATTCCACGTTATCTTATAGGATTGCAGTGCATGTCACCATTAGAAAAGCAGCAGTTCAAAAATTTGTATTATCAATGCATGTAGAATACAGCTATTGTGAAACTATTCATATGCACCAAGCTACAAACATTGACAAATGATATACTAGAGTTTGGAAGAAGACTCCATTTCTTGAGCTATCTCATTTGCTCAAAAATCTGTGTATTGAGCGAATGAAATAACTCATGCAGATGGCAGGCAGAATCTGAAACTCCACTCATAAAATAATAAAAAATAGTTCTGTACGCAACAACGAGCTCTTTAGGAATGCTGAAAACAGTCTCAGCAAGCTCAAAACTAGGAATGAAAGAACTGTCAATTTCAGTTCTTTCAGATTCTCATTTTTCCAGTCTTAGGTTCTGCATATTTCTGCAGCAATTTGTGAATTTTCTTTTTCAAAATAATCATGAAAATTCATGGCATTTTAGTTTTAATTTCTCCTACTAAACACATTTTTGTGTGCAGTTTTGACTAATATACACATTGTTGCAATTTATCCTAATACAATGCATTTTTGTATTTCATTTTCATAACTATATTCATTTTTATGTCCACTTTCTCCTAATATATGCATTTTGTAAACACTGTTTTCTTGGAGATCTGCATACCAAATTTCAAAAACTGTACAGTAAGTGTGAATTTTGAAGGGTGACTGTGTTTCAGTTCACATATTGTTTTGTCCCACACCATAAGAGGTGCCATATAATCGTGGGTGGCTCATGCAGGGTTTATATCTGGCCTGTGTTGTCCTTATTGATAATTGGGCTCATCTCAAGAGCAGTCCACCTGGCTGTGAAGGCATGGCTGCTGTCTGAATAGGGTTGGAAATGGTGCCTGGCAAACTGCTCCATAGCACACCCTCCTTTTTACTGTTACGCCAGGAGGATCAGCAGTGCATGTGAGTTCGGCCAACCAAGCTGCTTGCTGGTGGAAGATGGACTTCTCTCACCTTGGCTTCCCCTTCTTTGGGGGACTAAGGGGTTGTGCTAAATTCTCACCTTCCTCCAGCCTGGTGGAGTCAGAGTTTGGATTGCAATTTATGTATTTTTTACATATACCTCTTTAAAAAAAGATTTGTGAAAGTACTTATTAGATTAAGACCATCATCAAGGCTCTAGGCACTTCCTGGAACTAATAGCCCTTGATGGGAATGTGCATGAGGCCCAAATATTTGTTCCACAGAAATGCAGGTAATGCTTAGCTTGATAACTAAGATCAGGAGAAACTGCTTTTAGGAGTGCAGTCAGGAGAAGAAGATTTAATCTTCTTCCACATCATCACTCAAGTGACTTTTCCTCATGTTAAGAATACATATGCATTACAATATACATTCTCATTAGGAGGTGCATCAGATATGTCTATATGGATTTCCCTTGCTATACTGGGCCACGTATACCTCTAGGTTAGATTACTGCAACAAGTTCTATGTGAGGCTGCCTTGAGTGTATAAATCCAATCCTGACCTGACTGAAAGGTAAAGGTAAAGGTACCCCTGCCCGTACGGGCCAGTCTTGACAGACTCTGGGGTTGTGCGCCCATCTCACTTAAGAGGCCAGGGGCCAGCGCTGTCCGGAGACACTTCCGGGTCACGTGGCCAGCGTGACATCGCTGCTCTGGCGAGCCAGAGCCGCACACGGAAACGCCGTTTACCTTCCCGCTATAAAGCGGTCCCTATTTATCTACTTGCACCCGGGGGTGCTTTCGAACTGCTAGGTTGTTAGGCGCTGGGACCGAGCAACGGGAGCGCACCCCGCTGCGGGGATTCGAACCGCCGACCTTTCGATCGGCAAGCCCTAGGCGCCGAGGCTTTTACCCACAGCACCACCCGCGTCCCTCTGACCTGACTGAACTGGCTCCCAATTAGTTTCCTAATGCAAAGTGCTACTTTTTACCTAAAAATCCTTAAATGGCTGAGGACTGCCTCTCCCCATATAAACTCACCTGGACCCTGCAACCATCATATATTTTTGTTTTTATATTGTAAACTGCCCCGTGATCCTCAGATGACCGCAATATAGAAATTTAAGAAATAAATACACATTAAACCCACAATAAGGGACGCGGGTGGTGCTGTGGGTTAAACCACAGTCTAGGACTTGCCGATCAGAAGGTTGGCAGTTTGAATCCCTGCGACGGGGTGAGCTCCCATTGCTCGGTCCCTGCTCCTGCCAACCTAGCAGTTTGAAAGCACACCAAAGTGCAAGTAGATAAATACGTACCGCTGCGGCGGGAGGGTAAATGGCATTTCCGTGCTCTGCTCTGGTTCACCAGAAGTGGCTTAGTCATGCTGGCCACATGACCCAGAAGCTGTACGCCGGCTCCCTTGGCCAATAAAACAAATTGAGCACTGCAACCCCAGAGTCTGTCACGATTGGACCTAATGGTCAGGGGTCCCTTTACCTTTACCTATACCCACAATATATGAAAATCAGCAGTCTTCTTTGTATAGTAAGAATATATACAACATATTTTTTAAAATAAAAGACAATTAAAGGCTTCCACCAAGATGGCGAACTAAGGAGAGCACCCTCAGAATCTCTCCCAGATCACCTGATGAACCCCAGGATCCAAGGGTACAAAACGGGAGAAGGTTGATCTAACCCTTGAAGGAAGGGAAAAGGAGGGAGGCAAGAGGAGGGACTGCAAAGCACAGAAGAGGCTCAGCCACACACTGGCCCAGAGCTAGCCCTGTGAAAAGGGTAGGAGATACCCCTCTCATTCTGTGTCTCACCCCCACCCATTTGATTGATAAATAAATAAATAAATAAATAAATAAATGGTGGTGCCTAGGAAAGAGACGTAAACTGACCCCGCCCCAAAGCGGATCTTCGGAAGGATGATGCTCTCACTGCAACCCACAGTGGGGATCTGAGGATGTGAACTTCCCCAAACTTATACTGCCTATAACATTAGTTATTGGTATGAGCTTTTGTGTGCATGTGCACTTCTTCAGAAGAAGCATGCACATGAAAGCTCATATCAATAACAAACTTAGTTGATCTCTAAGGTGCTACTGGAAGGATTTTTTTTATTTTGTTTAGACTACGGCAGACCAACATGGCTACCTACCTGTAACTATAATGTTAGTGCCTCACATCGAATATTACTGATCTGTTGAAAAAATGCTATGAACGGAAAACTGAGACACTGTATGTACTTTTGTAATTCAAGAAAATATTTAATTAAAACGATTGTTTAAAAAGACAAATTCAGAAAAATGTAAATGAGCAATACCCGTCATCTGAATATTTTGATTCTTCCGATTCTCTGCTGTCTTCACTGAGGTGAAACATCTTAACTGTAGGTGTTTGTCCCAAATTCAAGAACTGTCTGGAAAGTGTCTTAGAATGCTGTTTAGAAAATGGAATGAGTTGTATATTTTCAAAATTTGCTTATATATATTTAAAGTCTTATCTGTTTTCATATCTAAAATGCTATCTTTGAAATAGGTACTTCCCAGGACCAGGCTCAAACCTGAAGTATTAATATTAAATAAATATGATATTGACATTCCTTTCAGATAATAATTCTACGTCAACAATCAATCGATTGGGTTGGAAGAGACTGGGATAGCTATCTTGGACCAGAGGAAATTTTAGCTTCAGTGATGTAAATCAATGGCCTGCTAGTGAAAGCAATTTGTGACCTTAATACTTTAATAAACTGGGCAAACAAATTATACTAAAAGTTGCTTTAAATAGAAGGTATGATTATTTATTTATCTAAAATATTTCTATACCATCCTTTGGCAGAGCTTCCAGGACAGTTTATGAAAAAATACAACCAATACATAAACAACGTATTTTAAAGTTTAATTAATACAATTATATACTGGTGCAATTATTTAGTTGAATATATAGCCCTTTGTTTCCATAGGAATATGGATATTTCATTACTTCCCATTTCAAGTTAGTTTATGAAGGGAGGATAACATACTTCTGGTGGTCCTTTTGCAGTATGGCTCATTTCTTTACTATCAGCATTTTCTGGGTCATAAATCCATACAACCAGAGTCTGGCAAATAAAAAATGAAAATAATTGCAAATTTTGATGAATTTGAACAATACTGTTTCTTCCTGTGAATTATAGGCCATTTTGTGTTATAGAACTATATTAACCATGTATGTAAGCTGACTATTTAAAAGCAAATTAATAGTCCCTGTTTTAAAGTTTAAAGTTTTATAAGCATTCAGGTAAATATGTTTTTCCTATAACAAAGATATCCAAGTGCAAAAGTACTGAGAGTACATTTCATGGCTGAAACAGGTGAAAAGAGTAACTGAGATAACATTATGTTTTTAAGAAAAAGACATCAGGTAATTCTATGGTTTAGTAAAGTCACAGAAAACAGGATGTAGTGATGAAAATCTCTATTAAAACAATATATTGCCATTTTGAGTATGGAGCCATAATTTAACCAATAGATTTGCTAGGTTTAGCATAAAAAATTAATAAAGATAGGAAATTAATCTTCATAGGTGGAAAGGTGAGAGGGTATGTAAGAAGGGCTCATCCTTTTCTGGAAGGAGCAGCATGGGGCAGTTTGCAAAGGGCTGTCTGCAAACAGGAGGAAAAAGGCATGCACAGCTACACAAAGCAGACCCTTTTGGAAGGATCAGTTGAATGCAGGATTTCTGCAGCCAATCATTCAAAAAGAGCCTCCAGAGCAGACTGTCTGAAAGCCCTTTGCAAATAGCAAAAGTTTTTCAAACAGTGCTGTAAGTCCCTAAAATTGGGACTTCAAAGTTAAAGATTCAAAATGTTACATGATTCAGTAATGGCAGAAGTGTGCTGAGAAATCTATTGAACAAATGTGCACTGAATTGCCACCTAGCCAAAAGATAATAGAATAATTCATTAGCTCAACATTACTGGGATAAATGCATTATCTTTCTGTCAGGGAACTGCCATCGGAAGAACAGGTGGTAGAAAGGCTCCAGGAGAATAGGAGAGACTCTGCAGCAGAAGAGGGAACCAGTAGGGGGAGAGCAGGAGCTCAAAGGGAAAGGGAGTCGGAGGGGAGGCTCTGGGATACTTCCAGTGAGAACAGTGAGGAGGTAACAAGACCCCCTTTAGCAACCCCCACCCCTCGCCGGAAGCTGTCACGCAGAGAGTCCAGGAGGCGCTTGTCCGTCAAACAGCTTTTATGTTGGAGTAAGTTCCGTAGACGCCCACTGTCGGATTCTACCAGCGACTGACGGAGTCATGCTTTGGGGGGCTCCGTTAGAGACTTAGGTTGGCTGACCAGCCAAAACCCGGAGGGATCAAGCTTTACGCACAAGCAGCTCATTATTCCATCACAGCAATCCGACAGTCTTTGAAAGCAGCTTGTGCAAGCAGAGGGCATCATGAGCGAACCAGCCGGAACCGGAGGAGCAGGAGCTGGAGCTGGAGCTGGAGCGGATCCAAGCCTGGAAGAAAGGTACAGGGCGTTGGAGGTCCAGCTCGCGCTGCAAACGGCGAGGCTCGAGGAGAGGAGGGCTCAAGATGCGGATAAGGGGAAAACCACCCCACTTGCCAGAAAGGTGCCTGGATTGGTGCAGAAATTTGGGGGGGATCCCAGGAACTATCAAGCCTTTAGAACAGAGATGCAATATGCTCTCAATCTACTGTTTGATGACTTCCCCGATGAGAACTCTAGAGTGGCGTACGTTATTGGCCATCTAGAGCAGTGTTTCCCAACCTTGTGCCTCCAGATGTTTTTGGCCTACAACTCCCATCATCCCTGACCACTGGTCTTGCTAGCTAGGGATGATGGGAGTTGTAGGCCAAAAACATCTGGAGGCACAAGGTTGGGAAACACTGATCTAGAGGGAGGGGCGAAGGAATGGATTAGACCCCTGATGGCAGCCAACAATGAAATCTTAAAGGACACGAGGAAGTTTTTCCGCGCCATGGACCTGATGTTTTCCAGCGAGATTGAGCAGGGAGTGGTGCGCAGGCAGTTAATGGCGTGTAAACAGGGGAGCCGATCTGTACGTGAGTACTGGACTGAGTTCACCATGTTGATACATAGACTGGGGTGGGACCTAGCGAGTGAACCTATTCAAATGCTGTTTGAAGAAGGGCTCTCTCCGGCAGTGAAAGATGAACTTTCCTGGGCGCCTAGGGCGGAGTCTATGGATCATCTGACTAAATCTGCGCTGTCCATAGGAGCGCGCCAGGAGGCAAGAGCTTTGGAAAAGCGGGAAGGAAAGGGGGAACGTTGGAAGGACTTCCGCATTCCAGAGATTCCGGAGCAGCCTTTCCCGCCAGCAGAGCCGATGGAACTTGGAACAGCGCGCGCGCGCGCAGTTTCAAACACCAGTGAAGGGCGGAGGAAGGAGGGAAAGAGCGGCAAGAGATGCTATCTCTGCCAACAGCCAGGTCACTTTGCCAGAGTCTGTCCGCAAAGGAAGGAATGGCAAGGGATGGCGGGAACTGTTGGGGGGAAGGAGGAAGAAGAAATCAAGGAGCAAGTAAAAGCCAACGCCTGGCTGCCAACATCAGGGCACAGCAGCCAGGCCAAGGAGTAGTGAATGTGCCCACGCCGGAACCTCCAAGACCAGCGCTTGTGATAGAGGTGTTGCTGGAACTGTCAAACGGACACCCACTAAAGATAAAAGCGCTATTGGATTCAGGCAGCTCCTGTAATTTCATGAGTAAGGAGTTTGCAGCTGAACACCAGATACAGACTATCCCATTAAGTAAGCCTTTGCAGGTTACCATGATTGATGGGAGGGAACTGTTGGGAGGAGAAGTGAGCCAACAGACTGTGCCAATGATAATGAGGGTGGCAAGACACACAGAACTGATAGCGTTTAACGTAGCCACCTTGGGAGGAGCTCCTATTATTTTGGGGATGAGCTGGCTGGCACTACATGATCCGCTAGTAGGCTGGCATCAGAGGGTGGTTTCCTTTGGATCAGCACATTGCCTAGAACACTGCAAGGAGGGAGAGGCTCAGGCAGGGGCCAGGGCCACTCTAGCAGGGATGGAAGTGATGGACAAGGGGAGGGTGCCACGACAATACGCTGACTTGATTGACGTATTCAGCGAAAAGGAAGCAGATAAACTGCCCCCGCACAGACCCTTTGACTGTCAAATTACCTTACTCCCAGGAGCACAATTGCCAGTGGGCAAGCTGTATGCGATGTCAGATAGTGAGATGCAGGAGTTAAGGGAGTTCATTGACAAGAATCTCAAGCGAGGTTTCATCAGAGAGTCACGAGCGGTGGGGGGCAGCCCAGTGTTCTTTGTGGACAAAAAAAACACAGGTAAACCCAGGCTTGTGTGTGATTTCAGGGCCCTAAATGCAGTGTCAGAACCAGTGACTTTCCCTATGCCTAGAATTGATGACATTCTGACACGGGTGAGAAAAGGGAAAATTTTTACCAAGCTGGACCTTAGGGGGGCATATAACTTGATACGTGTGAGAAAGGGGGATGAGTGGAAGACCACTATGTTCACCCCCTTGGGGGCTTTTGAGTACCTGGTTATGCCTTTCGGATTACAAGGGGGCTCAGCCTGTTTTCAATCATTCATGAATCACGTCCTGGGGCCATTGCTCTACAAGAACTGCGCAGCGTTCTTAGATGACGTCCTGGTGTACTCTGAAAATGAGGAGCAGCATGTGCGAGATGTAAGAGAGGTACTGAGCAAACTGCGAGAAAACCGGCTGTGGGTGAAACTGGAGAAGTGTCAGTTTCATACCAGGGAGGTGGAATTCCTGGGGTACCGGTTGTCTGACAAGGGATTGGCCATGGATCCCAGCAAGGTTCAAGCGGTACTGGAATGGAAAACACCAAAGACCAAGAAGGACGTGCAAAGGTTCCTGGGCTTCGGAAACTTCTATAGGAAGTTCATCAAAAACTTTGCCCATTTAACAGCGCCCATCACGGATTGTCTTAGCAGCAAGAAGAAATTTGTTTGGACGGAAGAAGCGCAGCGGGCGTTCGAACGCTTAAAGCAGGCGTTTGCGTCGGAAGAGCAACTTTTGCACGTGGATCTACAACAACCAATGAGAGTGGAGACTGACGCGTCAGACCGAGCGGTGGGGGCCGTGCTTCTCCAGCCGGGAAAAGATACGTCTGAATGGAGACCGTGTGCATTCTTCTCGCGGAAGTTGAACAAATCCGAGAGGAACTACACAGTATACGACCGAGAACTGCTCGCCATTCATGAAGCATTCCGGAAATGGCGGCACTTGCTGATTGGGGCGCAGCACAAGGTTCAAGTCAGAACTGATCACAAAAATCTGGAATACTGGAGAACAGCCCGAGTGCTGAACCAGAGACAAGTGAGATGGGCCCAGGAGTTCTCCAAATTCCACTTTGAAATTCATTACGTGCCAGGCTCCGAGAACGTAAGGGCGGACGCTCTTTCCAGGAAACCTGAGTACTTAGAGGGGGAGGGAGCGCCTGAGGAAAGGCATGTAATCCCTGAGGACCGCTGGGTGTGTGGGGCGGCTTTGGTGGGGCAGAGGGAATTGATAGCGAGTACTGAGAACGATGAATACGCCCAAGAGAAACTAAGAGAACTCAGGAGGACAGAGAACACAGGGGGGTTTGAAGAAAAGAACGGGGCGTTGTATTACAAAGGGGCACTGTACATACCCGATGGGGAACTGAGGGGCAGAGTACTAAAGCAGTTGCACGACAGCACCACAGCGGGGCACTTCGGGCAGCACAAGACCATGTGGTTGGTTACCAGGGAGTTTTGGTGGCCCAAGGTGAGGGAGGACGTACGGGAATATGTCAGGGGGTGCGACAGGTGCCAGCGAGCGAAAGGGGAGAGGCTGGCACCGGCGGGGCTATTAGAACCCTTACCCACACCAGAACGGCCATGGGAGGCAGTATCCATAGATTTTATGACTGACCTGCCAAAATCCAAAGGCAAGACAGCGGTCATGGTGGTGGTAGATCTATTAACTAAGATGTGTCATTTTATAGCCTGTTCACATGCGGTCACAGCGGAGGAAACTGCCAAGTTGTTTGTAGAGCATATTTTCAGGTTGCATGGCGCCCCCTTGAGGGTGGTCAGCGACAGAGGGAAACAGTTTACTTCCAGGTTCTGGAGGAAACTCATTAGCTTACTGCACGTGGAAATCAATTTTTCAACTGCCCGGCACCCAGAAACAAATGGGCAAACGGAGAGGGCAAACGGGATTTTACAACAATACCTGAGGTGTTATGTTCAGGACAGAGAAAATGATTGGGTAGATAAGTTACCTCTGGCAGAATTTGCCTACAACAACGTAGAGAATGTGTCCACAGGGATGAGTCCCTTTCTGGAAAATTATGGGTGTCATCCCCGGCCTTTTCCAGGAGAGGGAGGGGAGAGGTGGAGTGTGCCGGCGGCGGAACATTTTGTTGAAGAGATGGAAGCGATCCACCGTCAGCTCCAACTCAACTTAGAGAAAGCCAAGGAAGAATATAAGAAGCAAGCAGACAGAAATAGGAGGGAAGGTAAAACTATAAGGGTGGGAAACCGGGTGTGGCTATCCACCCAAGGACTACCGTTCAAGGGAGGGAGTAAGAAATTGAGACCCAAAAGATTGGGACCCTTTGAGGTCATACAGCTGGTCAACCCAGTAGCATTCAAACTCAGATTGCCCAGTCACATGAAATTGCACCCAGTATTTCACAGGTCATTACTGTCGCCGTACCGAGAGGGACGTGAGTGGGGGGAACGTGAGAGGGAGGTCACCCAAACGCCCGTGATAGAAGAGAGAGAACGCGACATGAACGTGGCAGGAATCATTGATTCCAGGTGGAAGGGGAATCAGGTGGAATATTTGGTAGAATGGGAGGGGGAAGTAGAGTCAGAAAACACATGGGTACCAGCAGAGGCAGTCAATGACGAGATTTTAATAGAAACGTTTCATAGGCGTTTCCCAAGGAAACCGCAGCCCGTGGCACGATTTAGAAGGGAACATTTCGGGACCACCGATGAGGAAGGGGAGTTTGAAGGGTTCCCAGAGTCAGGGGTGGATGAGGAAGCAGACTCCGACGAAGAAGAGGAAGACGGGGCAAGAGACGGTAAGCCGTGGCAAGAAGTGTTTGAATCCACGGACGACGAGGAGAGTTCCTTCAGGGGCTTTCCACCCTCACCGCCAGTGGGAGAGGAGGCGGGAGGGGGTGAAGGGGGCCCTGGGAGGGAGGTGGATGTCAGGGAACTGCCATCGGAAGAACAGGTGGTAGAAAGGCTCCAGGAGAATAGGAGAGACTCTGCAGCAGAAGAGGGAACCAGTAGGGGGAGAGCAGGAGCTCAAAGGGAAAGGGAGTCGGAGGGGAGGCTCTGGGATACTTCCAGTGAGAACAGTGAGGAGGTAACAAGACCCCCTTTAGCAACCCCCACCCCTCGCCAGAAGCTGTCACGCAGAGAGTCCAGGAGGCGCTTGTCCGTCAAACAGCTTTTATGTTGGAGTAAGTTCCGTAGACGCCCACTGTCGGATTCTACCAGCGACTGACGGAGTCATGCTTTGGGGGGCTCCGTTAGAGACTTAGGTTGGCTGACCAGCCAAAACCCGGAGGGATCAAGCTTTACGCACAAGCAGCTCATTATCCCATCACACTTTCTAATGCATTCATATCATCAATTTATCTATAAATAAATCCATTAATTGTCACTATACATATATTCCGAACTCTAGTTCAATCCTAAATGCGTGTTTCTAAAAAACAAATTCCTTTAAAACAGAGGTGGCTAACATTTTAGATAGATAGATAGATAGATAGATAAATTTATTGTCATTGTCCGTATATACACAGTATACACAACAACGAAAATCAAATACCCGAGACCGGATTCACATACACATTCGCACGTATCTCCAACACTCTCATCCTATTCAGACATAATCTATTAGAACATAACATAATCCAGAATATAACATAACCTATTAGAAGCATAGCATAACCTAAAACCTATCTCATTCCTTACTACTCACTGCTTGCTATTTCTTACAACTGGCCCTGAGATCATTATTTAGTGCAATCAGAGCTCTTGGATAGAAACTATTCAGAAGGCGTGTGGTTCGTGTTTTCATTGTCCTGTATCTTCTGCCCGAAGGCAACAGTTCAAAGAGGTTGTGAGCGGGATGGGTGGGATCTCTCAGGATATTGTGTGACTTCTTCAAGCTGCGAGACGTGAAGATCTCATCCAGGGTTGGTAGTTGGAGCCCAATAACATTCTGGGCAATTTTAATTATTCTCTGTAAAGCTTTTTTATCCATTTCAGAGCTGCTCCCATACCACGATAATATACTATAGGTTAAGACACTCTCAATGGTGCTCCCTCCAGATATTGCTAAACTAAAACTCCCTTCATTGCTGAACATTGACCATGTTGGATAGAGATGGTGAAAGCTGCAGTTCACCAATATCAGAAGAATCGTAGGGTAGCCATCCCTGCATTAAAACAAATGAGTCTTGTTTCCCAAGAGTTTGATTTTAAATTTCTGAGAAGTAGTAAAATCTCCTAGCTAGATGTGAGGATGTGCTGCTGATGGTTGCAAAGAACCACTAACTGGTACTGGGCATACAACAGAACTGATGGTTATGCAATTTTGCAAACATATTTGAGATTGGGGCATGTATTTAGCATCACAACATAAAGCAATAAGACACATACATATCTCAGAGTTCTTACCACATGATTGCTATGTAATGATGATCTACAAAGTAAAAAAATTGAATATTTAGTGAGCATAAAAACACTTCAAAAATGGTCAAAACAAAGATAATTTAGGAATGCTTATAGCAAATGAATGTTGTTAATTCAACGTAATACATCTGCTTAATACACCTCCATTATTGATACACATACACATATACATTATCATGTTTAGTGTGTATAATGAGGAAATGTTCTCAAAGAAAAAATGCAACTGTATGTGATTGAATATATTATGTTGAAAAGTATGTTTAATCTTACCTTGCGAAGGAAGTATACACATACCATAAGAAACAATCTAAATCAGCATTTATAGTCAAGTAGCGTTCCCTATCCTGAAATGTCTAAAAGGGAAAGGAAAGGAAGTTAGATATTTTATTCTGTTGCAAATAAAATAATTTTGCTTTACCGTATAAGGAGTTTGAAATCCACTGGTGTCAGTAATCTTGCATTTCACATACTGTAGCATGTTACAATTCTGTTTTGTCTACAATTTTTATCTAATTAAGTCACTCATAGTCAGAGTAGACCCACAGAAATCAATGGACTTAAAATAGAAACATACAAAGCTGCTTGTCAGACCACTAACTAAGTAGCTAAGAACTGTCTACGTAAATGGTGTTTATGTAAATGGCGTTTCCGTGTGCTCTAGCTTCCATCACGGTGCTCCTTTGCACCAGAAGCTGTTTAGTCACGCTGGCCACATGACCCGGAAAGCTGTCTGCAGACAAATGCTGGCTCCCTTAGCCTGAAGCGAGATGAGCGCCGCACCCCATAGTCATCTTTGACTGGACTTAACCGTCCAGGGGTCCTTTACCTTCACCATCTACTATAACTGGTAGCAGCTCTCCAAGGTTTCAGGCAGGAATCTTTCCAGACCTGGCAATATAGAGGACTGAACCTGAAAGCAAAGTATATGCTTGACTCGCTGAGCTATGGCCCATTCCCAACTCATTTCACTGGGTCAACTTATAGTATGACTTGGTCAATTATTTATTAAATTTGTACGAAATCCCAAGAAGGATACAATTGCCTTTTTTGCCTGTCCTCCAATAATACTTTTGTCTTATGTCCTATTTTGTTGTCTACATTTCTTTTTCTCTTTACAGAGAATGACAATTTTCGGCCCTGGAAGGGGGTGGAACAGGCTTATGTGTGACTGCTGATGCACGTAGTGACCTGAAACACAACCCCCTGTGCAAACGGAGAGTTGCTTGTACTACATCAGAAGATGCAAGGAGAAGGGTCAATGAATGATCGTTGAGGACTATACCCTTAAGATAACAGAACATGTGGCCTGGTATCTGTTCTGCCATCAAATCTCATAATGTGTTCTAACGCTGGCTGTCAAGTCACTGTACGAGCTTAATCAAATTTCCCCCCTCTCTAAGATGAAAAACCACCAGTGATCTATCTTTCAATCTGAATAACAAAGCAATTAATGGACTGAGTCAGTTCCAAATGGAAGAGTGTAATACTTGAGTGCTATAAGTGGTATATGCCAAGAACATTTGATCAAGTCCTAGAGGTACATCTCTAAGACATCAACTAAGAACTTGTTATCCCTTTAGTTGATAGTTTCCTTTGATGGTCTTGAGTATTTCTTACGTTGTCCTATTATTTTATTTTTGCCTTTTTTACTGTAATTCAAATCTCAGATGTTTAAGATGAGCAGAAAACATTTAAATACATTTTAAAAAAACCTTTTCAATATCCAGAATATACTCTCTTTACATGCTTGCTCAAAAGTTAAGTTCACGCATATGCATATATATAACATATATATATACGCCACCACTCATTTCACCCTACTACTTGAGCAAGAAAAACTGTAGGTTAATTTTGAATAGGGAGCTACTACTAGCTAACTCAATCACTGTTACAGACGCTTCAGGTTACAGACTCCACTAACCCAGAAATAGTACCTTGGGTTAAGAACTTTGCTTCTGGATGAGAACAGAAATCGTGCTCTGGCGGTGCAGCAGCAGTGGGAGGCCCCATTAGCTAAAGTGTTACCTCAGGTTAAGAACAGTTTCAGGTTAAGAACGGACCTCCGGAACAAATTAAGTTCTTAACCCGAGGTACCACTGTACCACAGTAGTAATTCAGGAACTAAACAGAAACTATTCACAACTTACCAGAGACCCCCGAATCTTTGGTTTAACCATATGAGTTCCAGCAACTGGACAATTCAATTCTGGGGTACGTGAACTAGCGTAATAAAAAATAAGTAACATGTCTAGTGTGAAGTTGCTTAGCACTGACACTATATTATAGCCCTAAATATATGTATTAGTTATAGAAAAATATATTGATCCATTCAATTGTAATTTGATCCTCTTATATGTTTTATGCATTTTATAATCAACAGCTTTAGCATCATATTTCCATATTTGCACTGACAAACCTCCACTCAGATAATTCCTAGCATTTTAATATTACAAAGTAACAGAGTAATGCTGCAAATTGCAAATATCCCTCTAAACAGGGGTGTTGGGTATAGGGGGCAGAAGGGGCTTCAGACCCTCAATATTTTGGGGCAGGGGGATCAGCCCACCTCAATACTGAGGGGGCCACCACCCCCACCACCGGGTGAGTGCTCATCACCTGTATATTGAGGGGGCTGACATGCTCTGTGTGCCCCCGCCCAGGAGCTGGACGGGGACAGGGACGAGCGAAGGCAAAGATCGTCCTCCTGCCCCCCAGCCTCTGCCCAGCAGCCCAGGAGGCTGGAACCAGTGAGGCATTACTGCCTCTAAGCCAAGGAAGATGGGGAAATAAAAGCATGATTATTCATTCATTAAACTATCTACCATGCATTGATCCACATTCTGTAGACCTTGAACAGTATGACAAACTCTCTGGTACTAAGCAAACTTGGACAGTGCTGCTAACCTTCGAAAGTTCCATCATACCCAGTATGCAGCTCAGAATGAAGAGGCTTATTGCTTCCCTTTCTATATGCCCAATTAGAATGCTCTTAGATGACGGAAGAAAATCATTATCTACATGGATGACACAGAGTGCAGCTCGGGGGTGGGGGAATAAACAGAAAAGATACTCAAGAAGCCCCCGGACTATAACCAATACAGGAAATCACAGCAAAGTCCAGCAGATGGGACCTCAGTTAAACTGCCAAAGGGAATTGATGGATATTGCAACACCCCTTAAAAGGTTTGGAACTGGCAATATTAATTTGACCAATAATAAATATAATAACTCTAATGAGACCCTGGACATATTTCCCTCTCAAAATAAAAATGACAACCCCACTCTTAGAAGGGGACCAAGATATTGATTATTCCACCAGTCAATCAGGTCTTAGTACTGGAGCAATAATGATCAACCTGGTCTGCCTACCACAGGAAACACCTGCACCTGCCAAATCCGATTCTATAAGAGATGTTCCCAGTACTTTTGACTCATTTTTTTCCACTCAGATTTCTAACTCTGACCTATTAGCAGGCCTGACATAAAATCCTGTCACCGAGCGAATCATTCAGATTAGATCCCAGCTTCACAAAGTGAAGCTGCCCTGCCATGTCCTCACCATCAGGGAGTTGAGCCCTTTCCAAACATTCTTTTTAGGATCAGGAAAAGAAACAGTGGGAACAACTAAGCCCTTGTATGTCATTTGAGAATGGAGGCAACTACCCGTTGTTGCACCCATAACCTAGGTTTAAGGTGCCATTTATTTATGAATATTTATTGAATTTTATAACAAATAAAGATACAGATCTCAATCATCATTTTATATACCACTGTTCTCCCTCCCCTCCTCTGGACTTCCCTCAACTCCCCCTCTGCTGAGTTATTTAGCTTTATTTATTGTATCCTGCTTTTCTTATATAAAAGTTCCCTTATCATTTCTCTAAGATATATGTTACTGAAATAAAGTTGTGAACGTTTTTTTCAAACCCTGCCAGTGAATCCAGTCCATTTTGTTGTTTCTGCAAATAGACTGTAAATGGTTCCCAGATTCTTTTGAAGACCTTTTTGTCCTCTCGTAGTTTCTGTTAGCTTAGCTAATTCAGCATAGTTCATCAATTTTTCTTGCCATTGTTCCTCTGATGGTATTTCTTCCATCTTCCAATATTATCCAATCAAGATTCTTGCCGCTATTGTAGCATACTTTGGGGCGGGGTCAGTTTACATCTCTTTCCTAGGCACCACCCTTTATTTATTTATTTATTTATTTATTTATTTATTTTTCAAATGGGTGGGGGTGAGACACAGAATGAGAGGGGTATCTCCTACCCTTTTCACAGGGCTAGCTCTGGGCCAGTGTGTGGCTGAGCCTCTTCTGTGCTTTGCAGTCCCTCCTCTTGCCTCCCTCCTTTTCCCTTCCTTCAAGGGTTAGATCAGCCTTCTCCCGTTTTGTACCCTTGGGTCCTGGGGTTCATCAGGCGATCTGGGAGAGATTCTGAGGGTGCTCTCCTTAGTTCGCCATCTTGGTGGAAGCCTTTAATTGTCTTTTATTTTTAAAAAAATATGTTGTATATATTCTTACTATACAAAGAAGACTGCTGATTTTCATATATTGTGGGTATAGGTAAAGGTAAAGGTACCCCTGACCATTAGGTCCAATCGTGACAGACTCTGGGGTTGCGGTGCTCAATTTGTTTTATTGGCCAAGGGAGCCGGCGTACAGCTTCTGGGTCATGTGGCCAGCATGACTAAGCCACTTCTGGTGAACCAGAGCAGAGCACGGAAATGCCATTTACCTTCCCGCCGCAGCGGTACGTATTTATCTACTTGCACTTTGATGTGCTTTCAAACTGCTAGGTTGGCAGGAGCAGGGACCGAGCAACGGGAGCTCACCCCGTTGCGGGGATTCGAACTGCCAACCTTCTGATCGGCAAGCCCTAGGTGACAAATCTTTTTAAAATCAATAATCCACCTGCTCTATGGGTCCAGAAAAATTATCTGTTCTCCTTGTTAACAAAAAAACATGGATTTCAGTAGTAGCAAATTCCATTTTCTTCTTTCCTTCTCCATACTCCCATATTTTTCCCCCTGCATATCCCTCTCAGACTGCCTCTGACAGAATGTTTTCTAACTATGTGTAACCCTAGGCTGTTTGCAGAAGGGGCTAATAAGAAGATCATTGAATTTATCACTGCCCAAGTCTCATAAATTTTCAAAGGGGGATATTGTTGTCCTGTAGCCACCATAAAGTGGGGAAACCTTTTCACTGAGTAAGCAAGCTTAGTAGGACCAGTCTGATCACTAAAGGGACTGTATTGCCTGAAGAAGGGAGTGTGAGATTAGGGGCCTGAGTCTATACTGTGGGTGAAAGCCCAATAAAGCTGGAGTTAGAATCATAGAATGTAGAGTTGGAAGGGACCACAAGGCTCATCTAATCCAACCCCCTGGAATGCAGCAATATTTTGCCTAATGTGGGGCTTGAACCCACAACCCTGAGATCAACAGTCTCATGCTCTACCAACTGAGCTAATCCCAGCGTAGACAATATAGCATGTATTGTCTTCAACTGGGGCTCATGTTTGAGCATACTCCCCATGGAGCACATAGATCACAGGGCATTCACTATTCCACTCCCCCAGGACAGCCCCACATCTGTGTTACACATTTTTGCATTCCTTACCTTTTATCATCAATAGTACATAATATGGAAAATTCCCATTCATCCAATGAAGACCCTTCATACACTAAATGTATCTAGACAAAGAAAAGATAACTTGGAATCACTCAAGCCCAAAGCTGCCAAAATGACTTTAATCAAATATTGGGAATCCTGGCACAAATTATTGTGTTGGATTTCTGCATGAATTGGAATTCAGCAGTGAATTCTCCTACCTACTTTTGTAAATTTTTGAAAGCTATGACAGTGGAATGACCAATTTCTGGGATGTTCCTTGTTACTAGGGATGGGTAATGGTTTCCCACTGCCCCCACCAGACCGCCCTGCCCCTCGTAAGGGAGAAAATTGGGGCAGGCAAAAGTCACTTGACTTTCGGGGTGGGAATGAGTAAAGTTACAGTAAGAAGGTGGTTCAAGGTTTGACCCAGTTCTACTTGCCAAATTAGATCTTAGCCTATGTATGGACAGTAGTCTTAAACATGAAGTACTTACACCAGTTCTTGCAGTAAATAGAATATAATGCCCTACTGAAGTTTCATATCTGAAAAGACAGTAAAAAACAAGGTGCTCATTAACAAAGGCAAAACTCTTCATAGTTTTTCAATGTTAATGAGCACACGCACACCTCTATACTGCAGTTTGTGATTTAAATATCTTGGCTTCCTTGAGGAACCCTAGTCTGATCAATTACCAGTAGATATTCATTGCTTCCTTAAAGAATTACTGTATCCAGCTGTCTGCTTTATCTGTTGGTATCTGTTGGATTTTTTGGCCTGTTTCCCCTGCTCAGGTATGAATTGAATAAACCAAGAGAAGCAGAAAATATTTGAAGGTCTCTCTGCTGATCTCACAGGATAAAGCAGTCCCAGGGATATCCTGAGAGTGTGTTTGCCAGAGGACCTTCCCTTCGCCTAATTTGTCAGCCGCCTTCCATGTCGGAGAGTGGGCGCACTGGCTGTGCTCACTTTCACTATGCCCACCACTGGCATGCAACCCTCGGAGAGGATTCCAAATGCGGCTCTCGGACTGTGAAGAGTGAGCAAACCGAAGTACAGTGGTACCTCGGGTTACATACGCTTCAGGTTACAGACTCCGCTAACCCATAAATATTACCTCAGGTTAAGAACTTTGCTTCAGGATGAAAACAGAAATCGTGCTCCGGCGGCGCGGGAGGCCCCATTAGCTAAAGTGGTGCTTCAGGTTAAGAACAGTTTCAGGTTAAGAACGGACCTCCGGAACGAATTAAGTACTTAACCCCAAGTACCACTGTAACGGCCCCTGGGTGGCCGGCTAGGGGAGTGCTCTGCCTCATATCTGTTACCTTTCTCTTCACAAGATGCAACCTGCACTCACCATGAGGGCCGCTCGCTACCCTGAGCCATGGACACCCCCACTTCCTCGTTTCCCCTCTCGCACCCTTAAACCTGCCTCTCTGACATCCCCTTCCCAACCCGTTCAGCCCCCCGGGCTATCCTTCTCTCCCGCACCTCCACACTGCCCAGCATCCCTTCAACCAGAGGCAGAGCAGCAGAGGCTTGGCCCACACAAGCGGGGACAAAAAGCGCGCCATCAACGCTGCCGAAAGAACGGCCCCCAAACCGCCGTTAGCAACCGACGCTGCCTCGCGCTCGCTCTGCGTCTACTAAGAACAGCGCGGATGGCCACAGGGGGTGAGCGAGCAGCGCGCCGTCCGCCAGCTGAGGCGAGATCCGGGGCGACTGCGTTTCCCAGCATGACCCGCGGCCATTTCACGGCGAGACTGCGAAGTTAGCCGCGCGACACTATGGGCAGCGTAGTTCCTTCTATATATGGGCACGAAGCGCCGGCATTTAACATATTATGCAGATGAAGGGGCGGGCCTCCTGACACGCGCAGGAGCGGGATGCCAAAGGGAGGCCGGTAGGCGGCAGCAGGAGCCGGAGCGGGATGCGGCAACTGTGAGGGAAGGCGGTGATGAGGTAGCCGTCGCCGGCGGAGTCGGGCGCGCCGCTTCCTCCTCTGCTCCTCGCATGTGCCTTAAGAGCAATACGGAAACCTTCGCCTGCGGGAGCCATGTCTGAAAGCGGCTCCACGCCCGCCGCCGCCATCCCCAACGGCGGGGCCGCCTCACGACACCCCGGCAATAAAGTGGCCGTGGTGCTGGGGGCACAATGGGGCGACGAGGGCAAAGGGAAAGTGGTGGACTTGCTGGCGCAGGACGCGGACATCGTCTGCAGGTGCCAGGTGAGGAGCCGGGCGGGCCGAGTCACCTTGAACTCTCCCGGAGGCGCGCGCGCGGGGAGGCGACGGGCCGCAGAGAGAACGAGAGCGGACCCCCCGCGGCTCTTCCCGCCGCCGCCGCCTCGGTTTCTATAGTAACTGCCGCGCTCAGGCCGGGCGCCGCGCTTTTTACTCATCGCCTAGGTCTAACCAGCTGGCCGTCAGGGCGAGCCTCTCCCCTTCGTTTCCCCCATAGCCGGCTCTTCCCGCTTCCTCCATTGTTGCGACTGAGCTGGGCTGCTGCTTCCTTGCGGGAGCCGCCGAGCCGCCTCCCCACCCCGGCCGACTGCGCTGCTTTGTGACGGACGGCGGTGGGGAAGGACGGCAGCGACCTGTTCCTTCCCTTCCGCTCCCCCCCCCCGGTGTTTCTTTTATCTCTTTCTACTCTGACGGTTACGGCCATTTCCCGCCGTCCGCTTCTTTTTCTCCTCGGGCAGCCCTGCAGTGCAGCAGCGGCCGCTCTTCGCTCAGGCGAACGAAATGCAGCGGCGGAAAAGAGGCGGCTAAAGGAGCTGCTGGCAAGGCCTTGGCCAGCCCCTTCGCCAGGAGGCTGTTGTCTTCCTTGAGGCTCCATCATGAGTTCATTGGCGGGAGGAGAGGTTCATCTCAGGTGTTCCGCTCCTGTTGTGTTGCCTGCCCAAAATAAGAAACAAGCGTCCTCCTGTTTTCTTCTGTGTGATACCTGATGTCTAAAGAAAGAGATCCTAGACCCAGGCTTCTCTCTTTTTCTCCCTCTTCTTATGGCCAATCTGGTATAGCTAATTTCTTCCAAGTACGTGGATAATGCTGTTTAAATAATACAGGTAATGTTAAGATCCTAAATTCAATTGAAAAATCCTTATCAAAATGTCTATTATCTTTCATTAAGTGATTTTGATGGAAAGGGATAATCCAAAGAACAGGTAATGGCCCTGCAGTCTCTGTCAGAATTGCAACCAGGACTACCTAGGATCCAAAGTGCACCATGTGCATGCCTAAAACTCTGCTTTGCATATACAAAACATGGGTTGTTTTCATATTACTAATGCTGCCTCTTACACAGCCTTAGGATTCTCCAGTCTTCACAAGGGCAGGGGAGGGGTGGAGAAAGAGCAGGAAGCTCAAGAGGTGGTGATGCAAAATGCCCTGTTGAATCCATAGAAGCTCACACACAATTCTTTGGGTGCTTTGTTTCTAAGTTGTAGTCTGTGTATTTCAGAACATGCTCAGGTTGGAAGTGCTTTCTCAGCCTTAAACAATGAAGTAGGAATTCTGTGCTTAGGAGTTGAAAAAATCAAAAGACCTGCCATACCTAGACTACTTAGAAAAAACTAAGGCTGCCATGTTGTTGTTTTTAAGAATCTGATCCAACTTTTTTGCACGTGACACTTCTCTTATACAGATGTAAAAAAGAAAGTATGTGTATAATCCTGTGTAAATATATTTGCCACAAATACTGATGGCTTGTATTCAGTTAAGCCCTGCTCAAAAGTAGATCAACTTGATGTTAATGAACCTAAATTAGTTATGGCCGTTTACTCTTAGCAGGACTCACTTTGAATACCACCCCATATTTAGAAGCTACAAAAGTTTATATACACTTTTCTTTTTTATCCTCTCCAAATGTTAATCACCTGTTCATATCATAGTTGGTTGTGTTGAAATTAGTAATACACTGTTATGCTCTGTCTCACTTTTCTGAGCTGTGAGAAGTTCCAGGGACATAGTGTTTATCTGGATTTCCTTCTATTTCAGCAGAGATTTATAGAATTTTGAATTATTTTACTTTTAATTACATATATACAGTGTCATATAAAATCTCCAGAGACAGGCAGTTCTCAAGAATGCTTTCTCTGCCTGAACTAGCAGATCTCCAAATCTCAGCTATGTGTCTTACTTGAAAATTATGGAGCTGTCTGCTTTGTTCCCTTTCTCAGATATGCATTCTCCTAGATTGCATTATCCCTAGCTGTAGGGTGGGTAGATGGGTGAGATAGAAAGCTACTTTGTACCAAGTCTAACCACTGATTTATCTAACTTAGTATTGTTGACACTGGCTAATACATGTACTGTAAGGTGTTTTCAAGGTTTCTGAGAGAAGCCTTCCTCAGCCTAGCTTTGAAGATACCAAGGATATCTGGCATGCATATGCTATACCCAAGGGCGCTTCTCTGTTGCTGGTAGAGGTGGCAGGGCACCCAGCATGAGACCAGCTCTGGCTCTACCACTGAACTATGGCCCTTCTTTTCAGGTGGAAATATATCACCTGATTATCCTGGGTTATTAATGTAAGCAATGTACATTCACCCTAATTTACTATAGCCTGAAAATCTGAAGGAGTGATGGCTTAGGCTGCAATCCCTTTACTCTCTAAGTGAGGAAATGGGGCTACAGTAAATTGCAAAATTTACTACAGTAAATATACAGTAAATTGCCTGACTATATTTATTTCCCTATGTTTATGTACTTGTGGACCAGATCTTACAAGATCTGTTGAAGCCAATAAGAAGCTACATTAAGGCAGTTGAAGCAACATTTTGAAAAGTGAGTTGCTGACCCATGCTCTTCTCTAAAAGATAATATGTTTGTGTAGTTTAACTAGGACTTAAGAGTTGGGGAGACAGGGAAACACCAATCTTTCTGTGTGATTCTTGAGAACTACCAGTCCTAGAGTTCCTTGTGTATTGGCTGGTGGAAAAGACAAAGCACCATAATAATTGCTGACATTGATCCCAAGGACAGTGAAAGCCTGCTGGTAGGATTAATGGGTCCCAAATATATGTGAATAAATGTCCACTTAATATGCTGCAGTTCAGTTAAATGTCATTAGTATTATTAAATGTATTACTTACCCTTCACCAGCAGAGTTACAGCAATTTAAAATTCAGAATTATAAACATTTGGAACCAATTACAGAATAGGTCCAGGACTGAAAACACACATTTTGGATGTTAAAGGCCAGGATAAAGAGGTACATCTTCAACATTTGCTGAAAGCTGTATAAGAAACCAGATGCACATCTGGTTGAGAGAATTCCATCACTTAAGGGTTGCCACAGAACATGCCTTTTCTCACCTGCAACTTCTGAGGGAAGAACTACCAAGAAGCCCCTCTCTGCAGATTTTCACAAGGGGAAGGGGGCCTGTAGAGGAGACAGTCCTTCACATATTTGACGTATAAGTCATTTGGAGTGTTAATCTAGCATGAAAACAAACAAACTGGTAGCCCAATACAGCTGTTCTAGAACATGGATTATATGAGTTCTGAAGGTAACACAGACATTAATCTGCCTGCTGCATTTTGAACCCGTTGAAGTTTCTGAGTTTTCTTCAAGGGCAGCCCTCATAAAGATAGTCCTACATATCTTTTCCAAACTGTCAGTGACTGGCAGAAGCTGAAAATTTTCAGCAAGTCTTAACATTTATAAAAAGCTGCACTGTTAGCTACTATGGGGCAAAAACAGTTAAGATCCTGGCTTTTTATCTGTCTGGTGTGAACTTGCAAGATAAATAAGGTTTGAGAAAGAACCCATGGTTTTGCAAAGAAAAATACTAGAAAAATAAAATTTTCAAGTAAATTGATCACTTGAGAAAGAAGGGAAAAGATTGAAAGGCTAATACACTTTTGTTAGGACAACCAAAAAGTGTAAAAATGGTTGGCAAACTTTGTAGAACACTTCTTCATGTTGGACGTTAAGAACACAAGAAAAGCCTGAATCAGAGCAAAGGCCCATCTAGTCCAAGTATTCTGTTCTCACAGCACTCTGTTTTGCAACAACATTGGAAGGCCACAAGTCCCCACCTCTGACTTAAATAATAGTCCTATTCACAGAAATCTGAAACCTTAACAATTCTTAGAAGTGAGATTTTTAACACACACATTCTCATCCCAGTTTGTTCTTTTAAAATGGTGCTTTCCAATGCCTGCTTTTGATGGAACAACTTTCAGATAAGGAGAAAGCAAATTAGATTATTTGCTGAAGTGATAACATATTACCAGTGTTACAATACAGTACAGCATATGCTGCACGCTGTTTTCTTGTTTGCATTTAAATGAAAATGTATAAATGTAGCTTGTAAAAATATTGCGTACATTTGATAATCTGGTCATAAAGTGTGTCTAAAAATCAGTGTGGTGAGTCTGATTTCTACTGAAGTGCAATTAATGGCTAAACCTTGAAGTCTGTTTAACTGTTGAAGTAGGGAACAAGAACCACACATCAGTTTCTCATTGAGCAACATTCTGCTTTTTCTTACAAAGATCACATACTACCAAGTCACCGGCAGTATTACTTCATAAGCATATTTTTCCCTTATTCATCTTTACAGAACCACTGCACCTTAGACTATGATAGGTTATTAGCATTAGGAACAAGTATAATACACCCTGAGTAGAGATGTGAAGGCCTGGGGAAAGTACTGGAAAAATTACAGGGAAGTGGTAGGTTTTTTAAAAAATCTGCCCCCCCCATCACATCTCTAACCCTGAGCATCTCTTCATATTATGCTTTGCTTGTTTGCAGCCATCATTGGAAGAAAATGATAGCCGTTACATTTGTGTATAGACTGGGCAAATTGTAATTTGGGCAGAGTTGGATGCCACAGAGCAAGTCCAATGGAGCGCTGTTTGATCCTTCTGTACTGGCTTGGTTTCAATTACTGTGGTCTGAGGATGTGGCAAGCTGATTGGAAATATGCAACTAACCACCTGTCCCTTTCACCTTTGCCTGTCTTGGCTTCTTGGACTTAGCTGTAGGGGGTTGATTGGGTGTGTCTGAGGATTAATGCTTCCCTGGAGGAGAGAAAGTACCCGCCTTGAAGTGGTGCATTAAAAAGTGGTCTTTAAATAGACCTCCCTGCAGTCAGATATGTTGGACAACTATCGCCCAGTAACAAATATCCCCTCTTTGAGCGTGTTGTGGCACAGCTTCAGATATGTTTGGGAGAAAGTGATTGCTTGGATCCATTCCAGTCTGGCTTCAGGCCCAGTCATAGCACTGAAACTACCTTGGTCGCCCTGGTTGATAACATTTGGCAGCAGAGATGTGGGAAGTGCAACCCTCCTTGTTCTTCCTGGTCTCAGTGGCCTTGATACTGTTGACCATGGTATTCTTCTGGAGCTTCTCAGGCAGGTCAGAGTTGAGGGCATTGTTCTTTAGTAGGTCTGCTCTTACCTCCAGGAACAATTTCAAAAAGAGTTGTTCTGTGGTGTCCTGCAGGGTTTCATCTTATCCCCCATGCCCTTGAAGAAACATCAACTGGTCCAAAATGCAAGGGCCAAATCACTTGTTGGGGTTCCATTTATAACACATATAATTCCTATTTTAAAACAGCTTCATTGGTTGCCTGTTCATTTTTATATGTCATTTAGGGAGCTCACATTAGTGTCTAAAGCCTTAAATGACTTAAGCCCCAAATATCTGAACAGTTGCCACCTTCTCAACAGACACACTCTGGTGTTAAGCTCAGAACACTGGAGCCCTCTTGGTAGTTCTTCTGCCCTCAAAAGCTGAGGTTGCGGGACACCCTGAGAGAAAGCATTCTCTGTGGCAGACACCCACAGAGGGTTTTGTGGCACCTTCATTATGCAGCTTTCATAATGAGCTTAACCTGATCTTTGACTTTCTGTCTGCCTCTGTATATCTATATCTATCTATCTATCTATCTATCTATCATCTATCTATCTATCATCTATCTATCTATCTATCTATCTATCTATCTATCTATCTGTACCCATTCTAGTTGTGACTGTAATTTCTGTTAAACTGTTTTTAATGTATTTTACATAGTTGCATCTTGCCCTGGGACTTTCTGGTGAAGTTTAGGTGGCTATGGTGTTGTTGTTGTTGCTGCTGCTTCAAGAGTGGGCCCATATATTGTGTAGGATCCAAAGTTGTGCAAGTGGGAGCCTCCTTAGGCAACACACCTTTCCTTCCTTCCTTCCTTCCTTCCTTCCTTCCTTCCTTCCTTCCTTCCTATGTATCCCCTGAAAAACATATCTGAAGGGCCAATAAATCCTTCTAAACAGCGGGGGCTACGTTATGATAGGGAATTACCAAAGTTAGGTGGACATAATTTATGCAAACACTTGCGTATGTTGTTCATATAATGTAGAGGGGAGGGAAGTGGACAAAAATTATCAGGTGCCAAAGACTTAGTGAATTGGGCAGACTGCTTCATAAGTAAGTATTTCTTATAACTGCAGAGGTGCAGTGTTTCTTATCACTTCATCTACATGTTTAAATATTCTTTTTAATGGTTGTGTGCTTTTAGTTAAGGATCTTGCATGTTTTTAATGCCTTTTATTGCTCACAAAAACAATAGCATAGATGGTTTGGTAGTTCAAAGTATGCTGAATGCTGGTCATAGTTTTCATTGGTAAAGCAGTGCACCATTTGCTTATAACTTCCTCATTTTCTCATTTAGAGAATTTTTAATCTACAGCATTTTACAAATCTCTAAAAAAGATTGACATCCTTGGTATAAATCTGCTGTAAGAGTAATGATAGATTGTTTTTTTAAAGCAATTACTGCTGTATAACTGATAGCAATCCCTTTGCTGAGTTCACATTGTTAGATAATGGCTTGGTTTGGTAAGCAGCAGTGCTTACCATCCATGATGAGTGAGTGATTAAGTGATACCTTGAAACTCTTGTTAAGCTGTGACATCATCAAGGGAACTGGCTTTGAAGTCCAGTTGCTTTCAAATTAGCAAATGAGCATGGGAAACTGAGGTTTCTTTTTAAAATAAATTCTTTTTTTTTAAAGGATGTTAATTTGATTTGAAGTATACTTCCAACAGAACTGGTGTGCAGAACTGGTGCATGGTTTTCTGCTGCACTGAGCCAATGTGGTTATATGTTCTTAAGTGGAATCAGTTGCCATCTTCATGCACCATTTTAACTTTCTCAGATTGTTAAATTGTGAGCCTCAACTATAGTTTCCGTTGGTGTTGCTTTTTTGGGGAAATTACTTTAATTTGCCTAGGAAAATTATCAAACTTGTGGAAAGTAATTTTCATTTTTCATTGGGAAATGGTCTGATGCCCTAGAGTGATCTAATTTATCATGCTTATTTTCCTTGTATCTAATAAACAAAAGTAACAATTTCACAACTGCCAGGTTTGCCTAATTTTTATGTGCAATTAACATCCATTCATTTTTGCTAATGAACTTAGGAAATGGGAAAAGCTCCATGGAATTATTTCTACCCGTCATCACTGGTAGCATTATGCAGTTCTTTGGGCGTGAAACAGAACCAAAAGCTTGCATTAATCCATTTGCTAATCCTTCTCCTAGTATGAGCTATGTGGCTCAGGGTTCCTTCAAAACTGATACAAATATCACAGATTTGGAGGGATCAGACTTTCCACTGCTCAGCTGGATAGGATATCACTATCTTTTGTTTAAAAATAGAAATGATTTTAGTTCTAAACACTTTTGTGTAAACAAACAAACTTGTTTTCTTAGGTAGCTTACTTCTAGGTATCCTAAGGGCTTCTAATGTGTAGATTTTTTATTTTAAGAGTCCCAGTGATTACATCTGCAGTTTTAAACTAAGCCTGTCTTTCTAGCTGTCAGATTATTTGATCATATACAATTGCAAACAACAGTGTAGTGGTAAATTAATCTTTGTAATGTACCATGCCAGAAATCAACCGGCTTTCTTGCAGTAAAGTGTTAATTTGTTAAAATATTATCTCATTTTTCCTTTGGCATATGTTTACTTAACTAGTCAACATGCATAGCAGTTAAGATACTTTAGGATTATCAGCTTGTGGTCAGGGATTGCATTCATGTCTGAAACATGATCTGAGCAATTGCAATTCTTTAAAAAAAATATTATTCATTCCACAACTGCAGTCTATTTTGTGTATAAAACTTCAGTGTTTTCTGCAAATGGTGTGATGGAATACTTGTGATAGGGGATATATTGAACGCCACGGTATCTAGACTTTTGCTTCTTCTGGTGACTCCTTCATCTGCCAACAGAGGCTATGAGGGGCGTTAGCAGCCCAGTGAGGAAGCGGCAGCTTTGAGGGATGTAACATCTAGTTGACTCAGCAGGTTTCAGGAGTGGAAGTTGGGACATGGAAGAGATGGGGAAACATATTTACATATTTGACCAATCTTAGTAACTTTTATCTATTTCTTAGTGTTTTAATTATTTTTTAATGTTGTGTTGCCTTAAGAGGTTATGGCATAAGCACTACAAGTAAAATAAATAAATAAATGGGTTACTAATCATTCTTTGATAGGATTTCGAACCTGGCTGCTTGGGAAAATCTGGTTTCAAGCTTGTTCTGAAGTCTGATCCTGTTCCATTTCATGGAAAATACTGTTAACTTTTTCAACAGAAATTTACTAAGAGAGTGTAGTTGCAGTCCACAGGCTTGGCTAAGATTTCACATGTGTGCTTTCAGCTGTAGCCCTCAGGACACTTGATACTCAGTATATCCATAGTAAATGTAGCTAATGTGATTTATAGATATGCATGTTGAAGTTGGGGTGTAGCTCATACTATAATAGTTATAGTGTTCCTCTGGATTTGATACGTTATGCAGCTTGTCATTTCTACTCCTCTTCTAACTACTTATTATATTAGTCTGCTTATATGGGAATGTAGAAACCTGGGGACTGAAAGGATTTTAGGATGTTGCCTGAGAGTCTGCTAGTTTTGATGCTGTGTCCTTGTTTTCCGTATGGCTATCATAATTATTTGTCTGGTAGCATAGTTTGAGCAGCGGTTGGTGGGTGACATTGGTGGCAGACTTGTCTTTCCCCTTCCTCTCCTCTACTGTGTGCACCCCCCAAAATCTGCTTGGAGTGTTAGTAGATTTTGGGGGCACATGTGGAACTGCATGGAGGAGAAAAAGAAAGAAGCGTCATTGCACAGGTGGATGTCAATTGTGCAGTCTAAGTGGAGATTTCATTCTCTTTAATATCTTTAGGCCTGGCATGCATTGTTAAATTAAAACTGAAAGTAGTGTTTTATCTAAGTGTAGCTCATTGGCCCAGTTTGCATGCCACATTAAATAGTTAAAATAAGCTATGATTTAATGTGAAGAATCAGTGTGCTTCTGCTCATTGCTGAAATTTCAGGCACCTGTGTCAAGGAGGAAAGTACCCACAGTCTTGTTTGCTTGGGGAAACCCACATTCACATGTGACAACAAGACAGACTCAGAGTTGTTTCCTCCCTGACATGGCAGCAGTTGGAATGGAGGAGCAGGGGCGAACTTTTATCTTTCAAATTTTGGTGGCGCCCTCTGCAAGGCCAAAATTTGGCACCCCATGCATCTCACCTTCTGTTCTGCTCAATTCACTATGTCGTAGTTGCAATGCTCTGCAGCGGACACTATGCTCAGTGACCAATGTGGCGGAATCGGTCACACTGCCCTAAATCTGCTTCTGGGAGAAGGAATAAAAATTCCATGATTTCAGCAGCATGCACTAGCTTATTTTAATGCTGCTCTAAGCCTCAAGGAGGAGGAGCAGGATTAACCGAATAACTATTAATAGGAAGTACAAGCATGTTGGCTTGCAAAATTCTTAAGGGAAATCCATATCCCAAACAACCACTTTAGAGGAGTAGAGAGGTTCTGCTTCCATTTGCCCGCACATGGTAATTGAGGCAGGGATTTTGGCCCCATGCAACTGCTCAGAGAAAGTAATTTCTGAATGAATTTGTTTTTGTAATTTATACCTCTTTTTCTAACAAGTACTTTCAAGGCAGTACAACACAGTATCTGCGAAACACTGCTGTGACAGAAGCAAGTGCACACATGCCAACTCTTATTTAAGCCAGTATTTGGAGTGGGGAAGGCAGGCAGATTCCCTTCCCCAAATGCAAGATTTTTAAAGAGATCCTTGTTTCCCAGGAACCCATTCTGGCTTTCTTCTTGCTGCATGTGCCCAGTGTGGTTCGATGCCGGAGGCCCACTTTACTAAAGGGAGAGTAATACTGGAGACTGATTCTCCACCCCTCTACCCCAGAAGTTGAATGTATGAAATGCCTGCACAGTTTCAAGTAGCTCACAACTATTCATCAGCAAGAGAAACTGGCATATTAGGTTACTGCTAGGAAAGAAGTTCAAGTAAGGACATGAGCTTTGTAGCTCTTTTGGATGAGCAGCTCTAGAGAGACTTGATAAACATTTCTTATTCTTGAATGTAGGAAATAGAATATTTCTTATTTGTATAAAATGTTTTCAGTTTTAAAAGATACTATGGGATCAAATGATAGCATTACCTCTTCAGATCAATGTTATTTAAACTTGGAATCCAAAGTTAGTCTTTTTGAGATTCCTGAAAATAACATTGGTATTGATTTATAGGCACTGCTTGTGGGATTCCCTCCCCACAGAAGTGTGGCTGTTACTTTCATTTACGGTTGTTGTTGTTGTTGTTGTTATTTAGATTTCTATGCTGCCCTTCAGCCAAGGGTCACAGGGCTGTTTACAATATGGTTTTCATTGTATGCTGCAGATGTACCTCTTACTCTGCTGTTTGAAATTTGAGATAATTTCTATGTCCAGCATTAGAAACTCAGATATATAAGCTAGGCACCAAATAGCTCCTTAAACGAAGGTTACAGTTGCCAAAACGGAGTGTCTAGTTGCCATTTTGGGGCAAGACGGCATCATGTCTTACAAGAACAGCATAGGCAGGAGAGCTGCATGATGAGCTTTGGACGCTGTTCTTATCATTTAGTCCTTATGGTTGCAGAGATAACATGGTTGCAGAGATAACATACCAATGCACACAGGCCAAATATAGTTTTCTAATTTTGAATCATATGTTTTGCCGAAGGCTTTGCTCTGTATACATATCTTAAACTTCAGAGTTCTTCCAGATCAAATAAAACCTAAATTGTTTTAAAGGTAACAGAATTTATTAGAAGTCAGATTTCATTATACAGTGGTAACTCAGGTTTACATACACTTTAGGTTACAGACTCTGCTAAGCCAGAAATAGTACCTCCGGGTTAAGAACTTTGCTTCAGGATGAGAACAAAAAACATGTGGTGGCAGTGGAAGGCCCCATTAGCTAAAGTAGTGCTTCAGGTTAAGAACAGTTTCAGGTTAAGAACGGACCTCCGTGTGGTACACATCCTGGGAGTGTGGTCGCGATGGCACCCTTTCCCCAAATGGTACCCGGTGCGGTGCGCTCCCCCCTCCCCCCATCCATACGCCAGTGGAAGTATTACTGCACGAACAGAAACCATTGCAAGAGTGTGACAACTTCAATGGATACAACTCATTGGAATTTACGTACTATTTTTTTGACTTTATTTAAGAATATGAAGTAACATAGGATGGGATTATAAAAGTTTGTAGAGAACACCACCCTTCTTTTCTGAAGTCATGTATAGAACCCCTTTCTAATTCTCATGAGGTGATTAAAAAGGTGATTCTAAATTTCTAGATGTATGAAAAAGATAAGATAGGCAAGGCAAATGAATTAATGGTTTAGTCTGCCAATGAAATGCTTTATGAATCTCTTGAACATTTAAGACATGGCAGAAATGGCATGCCAGACCTCTATAAATATTGGCACTGTGGACTACTGCAAGGTAAATCTTGTCAGAAAAAATATGCCCGGTATGTTCACATAACTGGAATGCTGTGTTTGCATATTTTACTAGCTATTCAACCACGAAAGTCACTGAACATTCTGTGTGTTTCTTACACAGCACAGTTAAACTGGCTTAAGTTTTTTAAAAAAGCATTGTCCTCTTTTGTTAATTAGATAATAGAGTACAATCCTAAACTCTGAGTGAGTTTAGGATTGTACTGTATTATCTAATTAACAAAAGAGGGCTATGTGCTCTATCATTCCATTGAACTCAAGGAATTTCCTTCTAAACAAGAATGCTTAAAATTGCACTGTGTGACTATTGTTCTGTGCTCACTTACCTGTGAATAAACCCCATTGAAAGCACCAGGACTTAGGAAGCACACATAGGGTTGTCCGATTATTTGCTACAAATTATTAGTATTTCTGTGTTAAAATAATCATCCTTGTACTGGTTTACGTATGCATTAGAATAGGTTACAAAATGGTAAAGCTTGGTTGCTTTTTACTGGAATTACCAATTCAGTAATGACTCCTTTGAAGACTTTAGCTACCACCTGTAAAATCTCTGCAGCCCCCTCCTTCATGAAGTGGCGATAATGCTTGTGCTTTTTCTTTGAAAAATACATAATACTGAAAGACGTGGTGAAGAGTGACACACTTTCCTACTTAAGCACCAAGTGTGCCTCAGATCAACACAACAGTGGAAGAGGAAGTAGGGAAAGTGTTGTTCTTCATTTCCTCTATCATCTCTGTATGGTTTTTAAACCTCAGAACAACACTTGACCAAATGAACAGAAAACTGGGAGAAAGGATAACTATCCAGATGGGGGACTGTAAAAGGAAAGTAGAATTGCTGGCAGGAAGCAGGAGGGGGCTGGAAGTTGGGTGACACAGGAGTTGGGGAAGAGAGGCTGGAGTAAGAGAGAGGAAAAGAGAAAGTAGAATATGAAAACCAACGTGCACTTTCTTTGGCACATGCATGCACACACAGGTTGGAGCCAGTAAAATGGATCCTCCTGAAAATGTGACACTTGTCTCTTGGTTAACTGAACAAAAAAATAAGAAACCTAGCATTTGCCAGTGCTGCCATGCCACAAAACATGGATCCAAGGCGTGGGGTCTCATAATTTTTACAAGGAATATCTTCCAAAATCAAACATCACACTACAAAAGTAAGTCGTGAGTTTTCTTTGTGGCAGTTTTGTCAATTCAAGTGGATTCATTTTAATTTTCTTGGTGCTTTGAGTTTTGGGGGTTTTTTTTACAATCAAGCAGTATATTAAAAATATAGTTAGCATAACACACTGGTTCTGAACCAGTGTTTCAACTATGACAGTTTATTAAAATATGAATGCTTTAGGAGTAATGAGGTCTTTCATTGGTCAAAACAACTGACTGCACATGACACACAGTGAAGCTTAGTTTTTGCATTTATTTATTTAGAAATAGTTTTTGCATTGTGAATTTGATTGAAAAGTTGTGGGTGTATTTGTAAATGAAAATACATCTTGGAAGCAAGTTTAAATCAGTGACCAATCAACTGTTAATACATTTAAGACGGTTAGTAACAGGTTTGAGATTTGTTGTTTATGTTGCCAAGTTAAGCAAAAAGTAGCTTGATTTGTTTTTCTTCCAAGGAACAGACAGGAACAACATGTATGAAAGGGTTGATAGTTCTAATGTGAGCTTTTAATAAATATTTTAAGAAAAAATGAAGAATAATAAATCCTATCTTACCTGCAGGGAGGCAACAATGCTGGGCATACTGTCGTAGTAGATTCTGTGGAATATGATTTCCATCTCTTACCCAGTGGTATCATCAATCCAAAAGTTACGGCTTTTATTGGTAAGTAGTATTTTTCAGAATATACTGTACCTCTACAGTTTGAAGTCTTTTTTTGTAATTGTTATTTTATTGAAAATTTTTCAAATATAAAGCAGTAAGTGATACATAAAGAGGAAAAAACAAAACACACAACTGTGTAAAAGGGAAAAAACACATATGAATATATATAAAAATACCCTGACCCAGACATTATTTTACAAATTTGATGATATTATCTTAATACTAATGTAAATATTAATAGCCTACTACAGTTTGTATAAATTTGTTCCAAATATTATTGTATTTATCCAAGCAGAGTCTGTAAGCAGTCCGTTCATAGGTTGCAAGTCTTATCATATTATCAATCCACTGATTAAAGGAGATCATGTCTTTATTCTTCCAGTTTATCAATATCAGCCTCTTGGCTACCATTAGAATGCGTAAAATCCATGTTTGTTGTCCAGTTGTTAACCTCTATATCAGGGATTGTCAACTGGTCCCTACCGCCCATAGTGGGCATTTCAGGATTCTAGGTGGCTGGTCGGGGGTTCTACAGCACAAGCTTAATCCTCCTTCCATTGAGCACTGGTGAGCGGTAAGGAAATTTTACCATCAAGAAAGATGGTATAAAAAGGTTGACTATCCCTGGACTAGATTATCAGACTAAAATCATCTGGATGTGACCCTGCCCTTCCAAGTAAGCAGGGGTGTCAACTTGAATAAAATACTGGAAGGAGGGCAAGGGTGTCAACTTCGGAGGGCAGCCCTCTCAAATATTTTATTGGGGGGGGGGGCGCGAAGGAACCTTGTCCTCTAGTAGTTGGCTCCTGTGCAAGTAAGTACCGCTTCAACCTTGCCTTCCTGGTTAGCGGAGTTTGTAACCCAAAGCGTCTGTAACCTGAGGTACTACTGTACAAAGTCACCATTGGATTGAAGCCTTAGACCAGGGGTCAGCAAACTTTTTCAGCAGGAGACCGGTCCACTGTCCCTCAGACCTTGTGGGGGGCCAGACTATATTTTGTAAAAATAAAATAAATGAATGAATTCCTATGCCCCACAAATAACCCAGAGATCCATTTTAAATAAAAGGACAAATTCTACTCATGTAAAAACACGCTGATTCCCAGACCGTCTGTGGGCCGGATTTAGAAGGCGATTGGGCCAGATCCAGCCCCCAGGCCTTAGTTTGCCTACCAATGCCCTAGACTTTAACTGAAAAGTAAGTAATATAAGATATATTTTAGTATTTAAATGCTTTTCCTTTTTGCAAAGTCAAAACTGGGTTTTTTGAGACTTTTAACCTCCTTGTATTCCTAATTGATCACTCCCTTTTCGTGCTTTCCCCAGGAAATGGTGTGGTAATTCACTTGCCAGGATTGTTTGAAGAGGCAGAGAAAAATGTTAAAAAAGGAAAAGGTAAGAACAGCTTTCTAAGGTATCGTAGGGAGATGGTGAGGATTCTCTCGCATTGGTATATAGCAGAACTTGGTAATTACCAATGTGTTTTTGCTCCTGAGTTGCCTGATGGTATTCACTTGGTGCATTGAGGGGAAAAGTAACCAATTCTCAAAGATTTATTTCTTTTGTTCAGAATCCCACCCCCATTTAATTCTATTTAACACCTTAAAGTAAGTGGCATATGACATACAACACTTTAAAATACAAATACATGCTGTATATAATTTTAAAATTTTCAGTGGCCAAGAATGTTGGATTAGTGTTCAGATTATCTAAATCAGTGGTGCCCAAACTTTTTTCAAGGAGGGCCAGATTTGAGGGCCAACCAAAGTTGTTGCGCTTTTTAAAGAAATTGTTGAGCTTTTTTTTTTTTAGGGTTGAAGTTGTTTAGGGTTTTTTTGAGGATTTTATCCCATAAACTGCCGAAGGGGCCGGATTAGGCCCCCAAAACGGACTTTGGACATGTCTGTGGTAGAGCCTTTGGCCAACAACGGAATCAAAGGTGTGCTAAAGGTGGGAAAGGAGATTGCAGAGGAGCTGAACGGATTATTTGCATCTGTCTTCAGAGCAGAAGACTCGCAAGTAACATAAAATTAATAAGGTGAAACAGGAGAGATGCGAGCCGGGAAGGGTGACGGAAGTGCCGGCCGGGCGGCGACTCACCTCACAGGCAGTGCGCCATCCCTTTGGCCCAGGCGAGGCGGCGGCTGCTGCTGCTTGGTGACCTCCTCGCCCGTCTCCTCGTGAGGGAAACGCGGCGTCGGGGCGCCTCCGGTGGAGCAAGGCCGCTGGCCTTTGCCTTCCCCTCTGCCTTCCTCCTTTTCGCCGCGCCGCCTGCGCCTCCGCTGCCTCCCGCTCTCGGCGGGCCCTCCCGGGCGTTGGGCTCCGAGGGCGAAGGCGCCCCTCCTCAGCCCCACTCCACCACGCCCATCTGCAGCAGGGGCCCCGCCGCCCTCCCGCCAGCCGCCCTGGCCGCTTCGCCCGCCTCCTCCTCGGGCTCGAAGCCCAGGTTGTCCCGGCTCCAGGCCTGCCTCGAGCAAGGTGAGAGAGGCAGCGACGGTGAGCAAGACGAAGGAGGAGGAGAAGGAGAAGAAGCGCCGACGACGACGATGCCCGGCGGGTCCCGCAGCCGCCCCAGCTCCAGGCCGCCAGGAGGGCAAAGTCCCACCATGGCCCCCCGACCCTGGACGAAGGCTGCCTCCGCCTCAGAAATTTTCTCTCAGGCCGGCCGAGTAACGGCGCGGGAAGGGAGCGCCTTCGCTTTTTCCACTGCCCGCCTTCCAGCCCCCCATCCCCGCCCACAGCGCGCCGCCTCGCAGGGGGAAGCAGGCTGGCGGCTACACGGGCCACATGACGAGGTCAGGCCCTTCGCGGGCCTTGTGTTTGACACCCGTGATCTAAATGCACCACTTTTTTTAAAGCCACATGATGAAATAGAATTTAAATGGAAGAAGTAATATTAAATAAATATCTAGGGTTTTTATTGCGAGTTAGAGTGTTCATAAGCCAGTGCTTTATATAGATCCATTTTCAAGATATTGTATGTTTGAGACAAATAGTAATGACTGAAATTTGTTTGGTTTTTCCAAGCTACATTGAGTTAGTTTTGTGATATTTTCTAAACTGTCTCTTCATTCAACTGATCAAATTAGGCTGTAATCCTTTGCACACTTACTTGGGAGTAAGTACCACCAAAGACAGTGGAATTTTTTTCTCTTTAAAAATGCATAGAATTTTGGCCATTAAAAGTAACTGCTTTCTAAATGTCCCCCCCCCCCTAATATTTCTTTTGCTGCTTTTCAAAGGATTGGAAGGTTGGGAAAAAAGATTAATTATATCTGACAGAGCTCATATTGGTAAGTAAAAAGTATTGAAATATATTAAATGATTCAAAGTATTTTTTAATCTGTAGCTCTGATTTGTTTTTCATTTGTAAATATCTAGCAATAATATAGGTTAGAATACAAAGGCCTGTGGGGGAATGTTCCATGCACATAGTGGGGCCTTTTGTTGTGCCCACTTCAAATGTAGACTCCCCCCTACATTATTCAACAACAGCTATTGAGAGAACAGCCTCCCAACACAGTAGACAGGGTTCTAAAGCTAGCTTTCTGGTATCAAATACTGCATTGGCTATCAAAGTGGAAATCAAACACTTAAACAAGAGGTGTTTTCTATCTAAACTGGTAATTGTTTTATAGTAAATGTGTTCTTCCACAAATGAATGTTTATGTCAAGAATTCATCAAGATGAATTGTTGGAGGATCATCTTATTTATTGCCTTATGTATAAATAAATAAATGTGCAGTTCGAAAGCACGCCAAAGTGCAAGTAGATAAATAGGTACGGCTCCAGCGGGAAGGTAAATGGTCTTTCTGTGTGGTGCTCTGGTTCACCAGAAAGCGGCTTAGTCATGTTGGCCACATGACCTGGAAGCTGTACACTGAGTCCCTCGGCCAATAAAGCGAGATGAGCGCTACAACCCCAGAGTCGTTCGCGACTGGACCTAATGTTCAGGTGACCCTTTACCTTTACCTTTATGTCTTCTATACTGCATACTAATGCAATTTATACCAGGGGTGACCAAATGGCAACATGAGCAACAGCTAGCCTGAAGCGTGTCTTTATCCGTCTACCTTTTTGGTGTCCCATCAAACAAGAAATGCAAGGGAGGAAGTATCTTGGCTTTCTCTTCTGCACATAAAATGATTTCTACTGCAAGCATCAAAGGTCTAGCAAACTCATAACAGATGAAGATGGTGGACATTTCCCCAATCTATCCAGTTAAGCTGATCAGGAGACAAGAAAACATTGTGTTACCCTTGGATTGTCCCCTCCTTTGCTGCAAAACACCAATGAATAGCATGGTTCTTAAGTAGTTTCTCAGGAACAATTCCCCCTCCCTACCTTAAAACACTAGCAACTGCTGTTGTATCACAGAGATTAACCAATTTAAACAAAGATTGTTAAGCAGTGTAATAAAGTTACCTAATATTGATAAGAAGCAGGGTATGTTAAAACCAGCCTTTTCACTTTAATGTTCGAAATGTGTTTCCACTTCAGATTATTGTGTGTTTATGGCCCCTTTCAACACATGCGGCTATTGACAAAGCAAGTCCACCCTTTTGGTGTACAGTGGTGCCACCCAAGACGAACGCCTCGCAAGACGGAAAACCCGCTAGACGAAAGGGTTTTCCGTTTTGGAGGCGCTTTGCAAAACAAATTTCCCTATGGGCTTCCTTCGCAAGACGAAAGCCCATAGGGAAATCTCCGGGACAGCGGGGAAGCGTAGCGCGTCTTCCCCACTGTCCTCGGACCTCCTCCGAAGGCTGGCGGTGGGGCGGAGAGCCCTCCTCCCCCCGCCAGGCTTCAGAAGGCTCCTCCGAAGGCTGGCGATGGGGCGGAGAGCCCTCCTCCCCCCGCCAGGCTTCGGAAGGCTCATCCGAAGGCTGGCGATGGGGCGGAGAGCCCTCCTCCCCCCGCCAGGCTTCGGAAGGCTCCTCCGAAGGCTGGCGATGGGGCGGAGAGCCCTCCTCCCCCCGCCAGGCTTCAGAAGGCTCCTCCGAAGGCTGGCGGCGGGAGGAGGTCTCTCCGCCCCACCGGCAGCCTTCAGAAGGCTGCTCCGAAGGCTGGTGGCGGGAGGAGGGTTTTCCTTCCCACCGCCAACATTCAGAATGCTGTTCTGAATGTTGGCGGTGGGGAGGAAAAACCCTCCTCCCACCGCAAGCCCCGGGAACAGAGGAGAAGCGCTGTGCGCCTTCCCCTCTGTTCCCGTACCTGTCCGAAGGCTGGCGGTGGGGCGTAGAGACCTCCTCCCGCCATCAGCCTTCAGAAGGCTGCTCCGAAGGCTAGCGGCGGGAGGAGGTCTCTCCGCCCCACCGCCAGCCTTCGGAAGGCTGCTCCGAAGGCTGGCGGCGGGAGGAGGTCTCTCCGCCCCACCGCCAGCCTTCGGAAGGTTGCTCCGAAGGCTGGCGGCGGGAGGAGGTCTCTCCGCCCCACCGCCAGCCTTCGGAAGGTTGCTCCGAAGGCTGGCGGTGGGAGGAGGTCTCTCCGCCCCACCGGCAGCCTTCGGAAGGCTGTCCTGAAGACTTGCGGTGGGAGGAGGGTTTTCCTTCCCACCGCCAACATTCAGAATGCTGTTCTGAATGTTGGCGGTGGGGAGGAAAAACCCTCCTCCCACCACAAGCCCCGGGAACAGAGGAGAAGCGCTGTGCGCCTTCCCCTCTGTTCCCGTACCTGTGCTGAAGGCTTGCAGTGGGGAGAAAAGCCCTTCTCCGCACTGCCAGCCTGGCAAGCGGTCTCCATAGGAACGCATTAATTGATTTTTAATGCATTCCTATGGGAAACCGTGCTTCGCAAGACGAAAAACTCGCAAGAAGAAAAAACTTGCGGAACGAATTAATTTCGTCTTGCGAGGCACCACTGTATTTCTTTGCTGCCTTTGTCAGTCTTAGAATATCGTTGCTGATTAGTGTAAACCCCCCAGTTATTGGGATAACAAGATGCATTCTATGTATTCTATTCAGCCTCTATAACTTCTGCAATATAAGAGAATTTTAAAATGCTTGGAATGTCAGTAGCCCTGGAGAAATGCAAATGTTTTTAAACAGAAAAGGTTTGACTGACACCGCTTGAGTTGTAGCATACTGTAGTGCTTTGTTTGCATACTTTGTTTGCCTTGACTTTAGTCTTCACAAATTGAAGTGCTTTTTCTAAAATATTATTTTACTAAACAGCTGTATTTTCTCCAGGTCCTTGTTACTTAAAGTTTATATATCTAGTGCAAATGATGATTTCCAAAATACTTTGGCATACATTAATGAGAAATAATAGCTTACTTTAGTTTGGTACTTAATGCAGGTATTAATACAACAGAGTTCATTTTGTATCCTTCAAATTCCTAGTATTTGACTTCCATCAAGCTGCTGATGGCATCCAGGAACAACAAAGACAAGAGCAAGCAGGAAAGAAGTATGTTATGTGTTGTCAAATGTTTTAATTGTAAATGCTGGAAGAAATTGTGAGTGACAGGGAGGGCTTTTCAGCCAGTACACTTCCAGAATCTATTCAATAGAGTGTGCTGTTAAGGGTGCTTTGCAGTAAGATTCTTTCTTAATGTTTTTGCAAGGAAATCTGGGACACCTGTACATTCCCACTTATTTGTATGTACTTTAAGACATGTGATTCAAGGGTTCAAAATTAGTTAGTTTGTTTTCAACCCGAAGGGCACAACAAAATTCTCTTCAGCTTTAGAATACACTTAAGATGTAAGTTTTTGCACAACAGTTTTGTTCTTAAATTGTAAGCCTCAATACCTTTGCAGTTCACTTGGATATATATTTTTGCAGAACATATGTTAAATTCCAAGTAGCAAACCCGTAAAGCTGTTGCTCTTTATCACTTATGTGAATCTTGTTCTTCAGCAGGAATGGGAAATGTATCTGAATCTCTGGATCATGTTACAGCATAATGAGTACAGAACATTTTGGGTGTCTTCCAGAGATTCAAGGCTCTTAAGCTCTGTTACCTAATGTGCGTAATGGTGATGTCATGTGATAAGGTTATGATGAATGAATTAAGGTCAGAACTAGGAAAATACTAGTGTGTGTGCTTTCTATTTTTCCACCCCACACTAATCCATTGAAATGATAGTGGTATGATATTGAATGATTGGGAAACTTTCCCACCCTTTGTGAAAATTGAAAAGTCATATCTGGGTTTTAGCACATTTAATTCCTTTGTACATTCAGAATTAGATTGGTCATGGGCAAAAGAGGAAATATTCTTGGCCAGGATCCTGTCAGCCTGTCCTGGGGTGGGACTTGCTTATTTGCATGTTATTTTGTTGGATTATGTATCCTTCCTCAATCATGGTGACGGTGCTAAATCAGTAGATCTAAGTGTATCCCCTCCCTTCTTGATATATTCCTAGGCACTAGTACAACATAAAGATGTTGATTTCATTTTCATCCATGCAGTTAGTATTTTTTAAATTGCACAGCTGATTGTTTTTAAAAAGGCAAGAATCAAACTTGACATACAGTATTTCCTTTTGCAAATATGGATGGAATAGGGAAGTATTGAACTATTGATCATGTCTTCTTAAAATAAATCAAAATAATACAAACCTGACTCAAGAGTTCTGTGGTTGTCGTTGATACTTAGGAATAGTATAGCGAATGGACTCTAGAAGTCTAGGTTGTTGCTGTGCTTTGACAGGGAATGGACTTGCTGCATTAATGATAGTGGCTCTTTTAAGGAAATTTTTCTCCTTTTGAGAAAAAGTTGGTTGTGCTGTTAACATTTTCCATTTTCCAGAACTTGGCCTGTCTGTATTGTAAATTTGCATATCTGAAGTTTTGCTAGTATCACAAAATGTGATACAGACAAAACAAAATCTGAGTGGGTCATTGTATGAGACTCATAACAGGCTGTGTTTACATTCTTCTCCACTCCCCTTTTCATCTGTGATTTGTTTACTCTTAACATTGCAAATCTCAACCTGTCCTTGATTGATGCCATTGGCCTGTTTTGCAAACAATACCTAACCATTGTTGATTAAACCTTAACTTAGTGTTGTGTGAACCTCCCCAATAGCTTAGCTATGGTTTGTTCACTGCCATCAAATCACGATCTATAATCATGGTTTATTGATGGCTTATGAACCTTGATTTAAATTATGGCTTGCTGTTACATATGAACCCAGAACCCTTCTTAACAATGGTGTATTTGCTCATCCCATCCTAGATTTTCACCAGACTACTAAAGGCTTGAGGCAAAAGCAGCTGGAAAACAAAACAAAAATTTGGGAAACATTCCATGGTTGGTTTGAACATCTGTGGGACAACTTGTAGTTTGTTAAACCAATTGTTGGAGTTGTCTTAAGACCTCTTGCTATGACAGAAGGACCAATTAGCCTTGGTTCAGGCAACACAGTTCTAAGACAGACTTTACAGTTAGGCATCCAAGATCCTTGATTCATAATTTGACCAGGAATAGGTTTCCTCAATTCTATGGGCTTTCTATGGCACAGAGCAGTTTCATAGCCTTTGGGTGGAGATAGGCAAATGGCTTATCATGTGAAGTAGCCATGCTGAGAAGAAAAGTATAGTGCAGGTCATATAACAGGAAATAATGAGCTCCTTGCTACATATAACCGGGGTCTAAAAGCATAAACTGTTCTGACCACATTGAATAATAGTGCTGTTTTTGTTTAGTCTCAGTTCTCAGCTGTGTTCCACCACGTTTGAGATATACCCTGTATGTTGCTTTACTTTTAAGTAAGCTCTTCATTCTTAGCATGCTAATATTCACACCACTACAGTCTCTGTTAAGAAAATTCATTGAGATTTGCACAGAAGAAATGCATACGAAATACATATAAACAATGTGATATGTTCATTCCTTTAAGGTAAATAGTAAATAATGTTTAGACTGTACCTTTTTAAGTATTTTGTATATTAGCATTACAAGTAACACTTCGGAGGATGTTTTGCACCACCTGCCAGGATTCTGTTTCTTCTTAATCTTCCCTCTTCTCCTGGGTGCCCACTGGGGGAAATGTTTGACCTCAGTGAATTATAATTTTAAACTACCAAGTATGTACAACATACTTCCAGAGTAATTTTATTTTTAGAAACTTAACAACAACCTAGTTGAATTGATAGTCACAGATTGTGTAGTATGTGTATGTTTTTTATTTTTGTGTTTTAAAGCTTGGGAACTACAAAAAAGGGAATTGGTCCAGTGTATTCTTCTAAAGCAGCTCGAAGTGGGCTCAGAATGTGTGATCTAGTTTCTGACTTCAATGAATTTTCAGAAAGGTAACCACTTCTCTAGAGTAATGTAAATATTTCAAATAAGTTTATTACTAGGGCTTGTATATTCTGATTTTCATATTCTAAAAAATCCCTTACTGGATCTCTCATTTGTGAGTCTGTTTTTGTTTTCACATGTGTTAAGTTAAAATTTTTATCAAGGCTTTAAAAAAAAAAGTTGCAAGCATAATTTATTTGTACTTATTTTACTTTTTAGATTCAAAGTGTTGGCCAACCAGTACAAGTCTGTTTACCCTACCTTAGAGATAGACATTGAAGGAGAATTGAAAAGACTGAAGGTAAACTATAGAGGAGTTATGAATTATTTGACATAATTGATATATATATACAGATGGATTTATCTTTGTATGTTTCTTCTGATAAAATGATAAAGAAACACTGCTTCTGGCACACAAGCAGCAGTCAGTTAACTTGTCGCTTTAACTAGCAAATTGCCTGCATTAGGGTTATCATAAGTCAGAAACAAATGGCCCAGTAGCTTTATCACAGTGGTCAGTTATTTACTGAATTAAACCTGTTTGCTGAATCTTAGATTTCATGTAGAAAAGGAATCCTGTGGTCTTTTTATCTTTTAGAAGCTCATATTCTACATTGTTGTGACAATGCTCCTGAGAGCTAGTGTATAGCTTGGTAAAGGTTTGTGCCCTACATCAGAAAATCATTGGTTAAAGCCTTTTTTGCATACAGTCATTCTTGGTATTGGGAAAATATATGGATCAAAACACATTTTCTCTCTCTTATAGTATTGGAACTCAGGGTCACCCAGTGAACCTTGACATGACCCCAACCCTGAACATCACAGTAACCTATGCCTGTTCAGCAATACAGACAATTCATAAGGCAGAAGCTGATTGAGATGTAATGGAGTGCTAAACTTCATGCCAGAGGACTAGACCTGTAAAGCTTTCTGCTCTTCAAAAAGTAGGCAGAACTTAGGAGGGATAGTCTGGCCCAAGGGAAATGGATAAAAGGCATACTTTAGTCATATTCAATTGTTAGTTTCCCTGACACAGGTAGAATCACATGAGAAAAAACGAGACAGGTGTGCTACCTGTTACCTTTGTTGACCCATGATGCCTGCCCTTGCTATTTTCCAGTCATTGCAGTAGGGAGGCTGCCATACTTATACCTGTGAGATTTAGAATTCTGCTGATGCAGAGCTCTCAATTTCACAAGGGGCCTACTAGGTTCCGCAGGTGCCCCACTGCAGATGTCTGCACTCCAGGCGGAGGAGGGTAATAGTAGTGGCCAACACAGTGAACTGACTAGCACATTCATTTCTACTCTTGCTCTTACTGCATGAGAGGTACACTGACTGAAGTGGATTTGTAACAGCGTTGCTTGGAACTATCCAGGGTCATGCAACTTCTGCCTTTATCGGGTGTCTTCCTCAGGAGCATCCACCTTGCTCTACTGACTCTCGTTCATGAAAAGGTAGTTCTTCACGCAGTGCATAGCTCAGTTGAGGATTCTGCTGTCGCAAGATGTGGCAGTGACAGTGGTAGACAAATTTTGTGGAGCATAGGTCTACCAATGCTATTAGCTGTGGTAGCTAAATGGACGCTCAAAATTCACAAATAGTGTATCCCTAAATAGTGCCTGCATGGGGGACAAAGAGGGGAAGACTTTTTCTTCCTGCTCTCTTTGTGAGCTTTCTGCAAATATTTGGCAAGTGTTAGAAACAAGATAGTGGATTAGTTGTTAGACTCTTGGTCTGATCCAGCAGGACTCTTAATAATTTTAACTTGAGAAAGAACTAATGAATGACATCTATATGCTTTGTTCTTATGCACATTCTCCTTCACACAAAAAATAGCTTATAGTTGACATGGCTAACAAATAGCAAATGGCACTTTTATTGTATTATAAGACAGAATAATTATTTGCCTGCCTCTTTGGTAAAGTGTCTACAGTGTGTTTTGAAGATTGTAGTTTACTACATTCTAATCTCTAGGACATGTTTGTCTTAGGGTTACACTGAAAGGCTCAAACCAATGGTGCGAGATGGTGTATACTTTATGTATGAAGCTTTACACGGCCCACCAAAGAAAATTTTAGTAGAGGGTGCAAATGCAGCACTACTGGACATTGATTTTGGTATGTATAAAGTCTTTTTTTATCATAGTCTCCATGTGTGAGGTACTTGTCACTTGTCACATGTATATTTGAAGGACTGTGCAGAATACAGCTGTTTAAGACTGGTTGCATTATAGTCGTTCTTGTACATTGAATGTTCATTGTACATCTTGGCATTGAAACTATACCACTATTTTTAAGGGTGTGTTGTCATTTTAAATAACAACCAGTGTTACTTGCTATTCAGTTACCTTTCAGTAGAAAGATGCAATGATAATATTTTATATAATTGTGCTACTCTTAGTTCATTCCTATCTTCTTTTCCTTGCCCTTCTGAAACAGGAACTTATCCTTTCGTGACCTCATCAAATTGTACCGTGGGAGGTGTTTGCACTGGCTTGGGTATGCCACCACAGAACGTTGGTGAAGTATATGGAGTTGTGAAAGCCTACACAACTAGAGTTGGAATTGGTGCCTTTCCCACAGAACAAGACAATGTAAGTATAGCAATTAACATTAATGTGAGTTATTGGAACAAAGTAAATGAATGTACAGTTCTCAGAAATATTATTTAACACAGTGGTCTTCCAACCCTTTCACACCTGGGACCCACCTTTAATCCAATATGCATTTGGGAACCCATATCCTTTTTAAAAAAAAACCCCATATATTTGTATGGTGGTAGTGCTTTTGTTATGACCCACCTCAGAACAGGTTGTGACCCTGTAGTGACTCCTGACCCATCAGTTGAAGACCAGTGATTTAAGGTATGCATGGCTGTACTCTCCCAGGCATCAGATTCTGTATACCACATACTTTAAAGTGCTGCTGCTTTCTGTCTGAAATGTAAGTTTCTCAGTCCACAGATCTGCTGCCTGGGTGTTTATATGTGCTTTTAAAAAGTTTTTAACTACTGCTTATTCCTCAGTCCTGCAGAGCCTATATTTCTGTCGGAGAGCAAGCTGAATTCTGTTCTTGCTCATGAATCAGCAGCAGAATTGTTAACTAAGTTCCAGTTGCAGAATCTTTATTACTAGTGACGATGCACGTGAACCAGTTTGCCTTTTTGATTCCAAGCTGAATTAACAGGACTAGCAATTTAAGATTGCCAAGGATTTCAGAGCTTCACAAACAATAACTGAGCTACAACACTCCTGTGAGGTAGCAGGTAGGCATTATACAATGGAATCAACATGGAGTGTTGAGAAAATGGCCTGCTCAATGGTATTTTCACATTGATACCTGGCATTAAAGGTGGCTCCTGTACTTGTATCTTCATCCTTGTTAAAAGTTTTGTGCACTATGTGGGGTTGGAAATGTAAAGTATAATTTGTTTTCTGTTGTCAGTAAATTGTGTTTACATAGAAATGAACAATATTACTCCAGTGTATAACATGACAATATTCTGTTTCTTAGAAAATTGGAGAATTACTGCAGACACGTGGGAAAGAGGTTGGTGTGACCACAGGTCGGAAAAGAAGATGTGGCTGGCTGGATCTTGTGTTGCTTAGATACGCTCACATGATCAATGGATTTACCGCGTGAGTAGTTTGTAGTGGTAGCAAGTGCACTGTAATAGAGTATAATACTTTGTAGAAACAATACAAAGTAATGGGAATGAAACACCCTTCAAGTAAAGAACAATGTTTTGAAGACTCACTGTGGAAGACAAAATGGTTTCTAAAGTCACAGTACTGATGTAAGACTTGCCAGCTGCCATGCTAATAACTATGATACCCCTTCTGGAAGAAAGTTACCATACTTTTCGCACCATAGGACGCACCGGACAATAGGACGCACCTTGTTTTAGAGGGGGGAGAACAAGAAAAATAAATTCTCCCCCTCTCTGCCCAGTGCCCCTTTAGCGAAGCGGCAGGAGGCGCTGCGCAGAGAGGGGGAGAATTTCCCCCTTCTTGTTTTCCCCCTCTAAAACAAGATGCCGTTTAAGGTGCGTTTAGTCGCCTTCAGGCAGCTACCTTGGAAGCCTGGAGAGTGAGAGGGGTCGGTGCACACCGACCTCTCTCGCTCTCCAGGTTTCAGGTTCCTTTCGACCTGCTCTTTGGGACTGGCAGGGGGAAGCCCACCACCAGCCCCAAAGAGCAGGTCGGGGAGCAGCGGAAAGTTTCTATGGCTTCCTTGGCCCCGCAAGCACTCTCCCAGCTGGAGAGGTGGCGCGCGGCTAAAGGGGCTCCTGCCATAGCTGTGTGTCACCTCTCCAGCCGGGAGAGGGTAAGCGGGGCTTCTTTAGCCCCACGCGCGCTCTCCCAGCTGGAGGTGGCGGCGTGCGGCTAAAGAGGCTCCTGCGATAGCCGCGTGTCACCTCTCCAGCCGGGAGAGAGTCGCGGGGGGCTTCTTTAGCCCCGCGCGCGGCTAAAGAGGCTCCTGCCATAGCCGCGCGTCACCTCTCCAGCCAGGAGAGGGTCGCGGGGCTATGGCGTCTTCGCTCCATAGGACGCACACACATTCCCCCTTCATTTTTGAAGGGAAAAAAGTGCGTCCTATAGAGCGGAAAATACGGTATCTGTTATAATCTCTCTCTCTCTCTCTTTGGCTTTTATTCTGGAATTCCAGGGTTTTCCCAGGTTACTTTTTTTTAGTCTATAATTTTAAAGCAAGATGTAAAGGTAGGCTGTCAAATATACATGGGTAAGCGTGGCTTCGAAGACTAAGCAACCATGTCAGCCCTAGTGATTTATATCTTTCTTTAAAAATAAACAAATTTACTTCCTAAGATTATAGTTTATATTTGTCCATACCTAACTAACACATCAATATTTTATTTTAAAACAGATTGGCTCTTACCAAATTGGATATTTTGGATGTATTTCCAGAAATTAAAGTTGGTGTTGCTTACAGAATAAATGATAAAATCATACCTCATTTTCCAGGTGAGTGCGTATGATCATGTGTGTGTCCATACTATAACTTTTCCAGTGGTATATTTAATGCTAGATGTATCCCCTCACTATAGTGTAGGTTCACTACTGTTGTTTTTTATTGTTGCTTCTGTTGTAATTTATTCATCAGCTGATATAAAAGCCACAAGGCAAATTGCAGTATGTAAAATTTGATTCATACAAAATTACATGAAATATTATTTACACAGTAAATAATACTTAAAATAACAGAATCATAAAATTGTAGAGTTGGAATGGACGTTGAGGGTTATCTAGTCCAAACCCCTGCAGTGCAGGGGTCCTTTGCCCAATGTGTGGCTGGAACCCATGAAACTGAGATTAAGTGTCTCATGCTGTACCAACTGATCATACATTACTGCTCAGAATAGTCAGCGTGGAATTCAACATTGCACTCTTTCAGTCGTTCTGTCTGTGCAAGTATGGCAGATTGCCAAATGGAACAATCCTCTTTCTCCCCACTCCCCTCTTCTGTGGGATCTTCTGACACACACACCCCGAGCCAATTTTGGGGAGTGCGGAGGAGAAACCATGTTGGACAAGCTGAAATCATGGTACAAGGCTTCCACTGATGGAGCTTGTTAGATGAATCCCCAAAACTCCACTGACCCCAAACAAAATGAGCATGATAACCATAAAATTAACTAATGGAAAAAATGCTCTAACAAGAGCACCTGAGGTATTAGCAATTAAATGTCCAGAAGAATACTTTGCCTAGTTCCTAAAATATGTTAATATAAGTACTAAGGGAGGCTCTTTGGGAAGAGCACTCTATAGTTAGTTGCCCTTAATTCCTCCATAGCAGAGTGGGGAACATCTGACCTCCAAGCTTAAATTTTGACTGCCAAACCTCTTTATTTGGCTCCTGAGGCTATTTTTTTTAAAAAAAAATCAAACCCACCGGACCTACACCTGACATCATATGTGGTATCGGGTGTTAAGACAGAGATACAGCTGCGTTGCCTACTTGTACAGCTGATACCTGGATAAAGCAGGATTAAAAATTTTCGTGAGGAGTTCAGCCCTGCTGAACTTCATGGGAGTTTCCCTCCCCATGGACCAACTTTGACAGGTTCACCAACCTTTCATGCGTGGTGGTGGAGATTAAGATCTGGCCTCTGGACCCAAAAGGTTCGTCATCCCTGCTTTATAGGGAATCTGTCATTTCCATCACAGTAGTTAACTTCCTTTCCCTATATTTCATCTATGTAAAGGATTTTGGGATGGCTGTTAAGTTGATTACTGAGCTGTTTTGCACAGTCATTCTTTTGTTTCTTCATCTTTTATTCCTTTGGGTGACTTGAGGTTGTAAAATTTGCTTATCTGAATGATTAAACAAGTCTGATATTATTGTCAACAGTAAAATTATCTGTTACACTGCTTCTTCTTCTTTTTTAAATAAAGCAAACCAAGAAGTCTTAAATAAAGTAGAGGTTCAGTATGAGACCCTCCCAGGATGGAACACAGACATATCAAATGCAAGGACTTTTGATGAACTGCCTGTAAATGCACAAAACTATGTTCGATTTATAGAAATGGAACTAGGAATTCCTGGTAAGCAAAGCAGTTTTTAAAAAATGTTTTCAGGGATCTATTAGAAGCAGAAGTACTTCTAAGGAAATGCTTTGTCATTGAGAGTATTACTCATCACTATGTAACTGCCGGTTTGTAGACTTGAAACGTGAAACATCATGATTGGTAAAATTGCTCTGAGGGTCTGTATACTACTTCACAGTAATTCATAATTTGTGTAGGTAGGTATTTCTAGAACTAGTCATTCCTGAGAGTCACACTCAGTGAAAGAGATAAATCAAGGAATCTGAAGGCTTGGCTTTTGAGCTAGTGACTAACATAGTGGATAACATTTCTCTTTCATTGTAAACCTGTTCGCTTGTTTCCAGATCACTTCATGGTCTTGAGTCCTGAAAATGAAATTGTTTTAACTTGAGACGTTAATTTAAATAGATTTGGAAGAGCCTTTCGAATCACCTTGAGTAACTAGAGAATAAAATTCTGTAATTGCTGTTCTCTAAGTAGTATTTTCTAGTTGTATGTGTTAGATTACGCTCCTAGCTTTGCTAAGTTTTTACTTGTGATAGTTCTGATATTTTGTATCCTGATTCTGGTTAGATGTCATTGTTAAAACTGAAAAAATAGAAATAATATTAAAAAGGGAATGTTTTAGTGAAATATACCGAGATTTTGTGCATTATATCTTGGGGGGGAAATGCCAATTACTGATTTGAGTGAAATCAGTAACCAATTCTGTAATGCTTTTCAAAATTGCTTGAAAAGCTTTTGCCTTAGGGGAACAGAACTACTGACATCAGGTAAATAACATTAAAGAGCAGGATATCACACAGTTAGCTTTAAGTAGCTGCATGACTATTGAAAAACAATTATTTTGGTAAGTCTTTGAAAGTATCCATAGAATACAGTTCTGTATGCACTTACCTTGGGAGTAAGACTCTTTTGAGTAGACAGGTGTAAGATTTGCACTAGTATCCTAAGTCATCTGTTCCTGCAAAGTGTCATGCAAAATATATTTTTCTTTCTGCAGTTAAGTGGATTGGAGTAGGAAAATCCAGGGAGTCGATGATTCAGCTATTCTAAAGATACTAGATAAATGGAAGAAAAGAAAGCACACTCCACAAAGAGACTGTCAATTCTTATATCTATTATTCTTAATCTAAGCAGCAATGATTTTTGGAAGTTGGACATTGTATTTAAGAGCTAAAGATGGTCTGGACAAATAATTGTTACTGCTGTAAAAGACTTTGGCAACTATCAGTATCACTTCACAAATTCCAGGGCATTTGTCACTATTGCCACCATTTGTCAAGGTGCCACCAGATTTTTTTCTCCTTCAGATGTTTCTCCCAACACTACCTTTCTAAATCAAAGGTTGTACATTACTTTCATGACCATATGTCTTTATTGTCTCTGCTTTTGGTGGTGTTACTTCCTGAAATTTTAGATGCTTAAAATAATTAATGCAGTTTTGCACAGAGTTTTACATCCTCATTTGTACTCCTAAAGCTGTTGTTACCTGTATGGCTGCTGTAGTAGTGTGTGATTAAAGAGAGGGATGATTTTATAATGATGAAAAAAACTCTTTTTTGTTACAGGTTTTTATTAAAACTATTATGAAATGATAGCTTGGAAGGGATGTTTAATATGTAAACAGTGCAACAACTTAAATTATAAAGTAAGATACAGAAAACATATTGTAGGTCTATTATACTCACTACTGAAAGGAGTTCATTAATACATTTTTAGCTGTTATGATACTTCTGCGTTTAAGCTTTTAACAATCCAATTCAGAATTCAGCCAGCTCTGGTGTATAACTCTACTAAATATGTGAGCTGCATTTACGTTTTTATTAACTGGCATTTTGTATGAGATAACAGTTGCTAGTTGGTGCTGACATACTAGCACTAATTACAACGCCCGCCCCCCCGCCTTTAAAGGAATTTTATTTTGAAATCATACAGACAACAAAAATACAATGCAACCAGATCATTAAAGGGAAAGGAAATGGATTACAGGCTTTAGTGTAGCTTCACTAAGCTTGTGGGACAGTAAAAGTCAAATAGCCTAAGGAGAATCTCATTAACTGTTGAATGAGTTTGAATGTGTACGCTGAATCATAATCAGGACAAATATGATTGGAAGCTTGGGCTTCCATATAGCAGGTAAACAAACCATGGTGCCATAATAGCTTTTAAAAAACTGAACATTTTTGATGCACTTGCTGAGTATGTTTGTACATAAGCATGGTCTTTCACATCCACTGTTGCTTGTGAGGTACATTGTGCTATACACCACTTTGCAGGTGTGTGCAATTGGTTAAGAAGACCTTTATTCAGAAATCCAGGGGTAGGTAATCCAAAATAAGCATTTTCTGTTAAGAAAAGAGAGTGGGATGGATCCAGAGCTGCGTAAGTAGCAGTCCATTCACACAACAGGTCTTCTTGTTTTCCCTCCTCACTTCAGCTCCTTGGACCCCCAACCCTCTTTTTCAAATTGCTTCTCCAGAGATAGTAAGTGTTCACTTTCCCTTTAATCTTTTTGGCTGCAACCACATCTATCAGGATGCTTTTCCACCAGAATAAAACAACATTAGTCTTTCTCTCTTTTTGATGTGTGGATTGACTTCCTTTTATCAGAACAGTATGCTGCTGTTTTCTGTTTTGTTTTCTTGCAGACAGCTATTTTTTGTTAATGCCAAGATTATTTTTGGAGTACGGAAACTTTTTAGAAGAACCCGTCATTGAAGCCAGAAATAGCATTATTGTGTTTAGATTCTGGAGAAGGCTTTGGTTATGGATACTTTTAAAATTCTCCCTATCCAAATATTTCTCTCAAATTTTGGGCTCTATCTTTAAAACTGGCCTTCTTACTCAATTAGCAGTGATATGTTCTGAATTTTCAAAATTTACAGGGCATTGATTCTTCTGGCAAAAGTGAGGGATGAGAAGTGAATTTCACTGATTTTTGCCTTCCTCTGCAGCTCCTTTGAAAGTCTGCTCTGGAGTGTTTGGGAGGGGGCGCTCTAGAAGAGGGGAAGGAAGGAATCTGCAAAAACAGTCTCCTTCCACCAATGGGAGGCCTCCTATTACAGAAAACTAATTTAGGATCCAGCCCATAGAATACACATTCCCCCCCTCTCTTGTCTGCTTTCTTTTGTCTCTGCCTTTTAACTTTTTATTCACAATTACTTGTTCTGGTAGCAGGGATAACACATAATAAATCAGCTCAATTTGCTATTTCCAGTTTGCTAGGGATGTTTTTCTAACTACCGTACATATGCACTGGTGCATAGTTCTGTGTCAACTAACAAATAAAGTGATTCTTTCCACACACCCCTTAGCAACACACATGCTTCTGCACACAGGAAAAATATTCAGCATGCTCTGATAGAATCCCTTTGAAATCACAAATAACTGTCATGTCTGCGAACTTTTAAAATTCCCAGGGGGTAGTAGGTACTATTTGGTGTTTTTGCAGCAGCAAAGTCTTATACACCTTAAATGACAAGACATATATTATAGTATGAGCTTTCGTAGACAACACTCCATCATTCATTAAAGGTTATCCCGAGTTACACATGGACGAAGGGAGGCAGCAGCCCTAAAACAACGTATCAATCCCTCACCTTTTCCTTACAGCTTCTTCCAGGGACCTGTGGGTGTTCCTATACTGCAAAAATTGGGATAAGTCTATATATGATACCCTGCATCTCACGTCTTTCCAGTGTTAAACATTCTAGTATGGGTAAAGAGGAAGCAGTTTGCAGAGTTTTACAAAACAGTAATCTCATTCAAGCTTCTGGTCTCTCTAGCTTGGCCACCCTGGTTGCTTCCACATCTCAAGAGCAAGGTGAAAGAAGAGCAGTATTGCTCTAATGGGGTGGAAGAGGGGATGGGATCCTATTCCTTTCCCCATTTAAGTCCTAGTATGTTTTATTTTGCCCTGCATTGTGCACTATTGTGGGGCAGGGGCGAGGGCACTCAGAAGTGAATATAGTCCTTGTAACTTCCCTGGAAATATGCATAGGGGACAGAAGTGATTTAAGTACACCTCCCATTGTTTTTTACTCCTGCCTTTCTGGGACAAAGAAGTCATGGTCATTGCCAGGGGTGGGGGAGAGAGAAGAGAAGAAGTCTTTTGTAACATTGATTAACTTCTGCCTGTGCTTTGCAGTTGCAGCTCTGAAAGGCTGCCCCCCCCAAAAAAGATATGATTCCCCCCCCCCCTTTTGATACCTATTACCGTCAAGCTTTTCCATCTCTAAAATCAAGTTTCAGAAGTGTTCAAAGCAGTTCAGAACATATTTAAAATTGCAACACTATCCATATAGTATAAGAAGTCGTCTTTAGTACTTTTGTGAGCGGCAGTCTTGAAAGGTTATTCCATCTTGTTTTTCGATGTGTGTGTGTGTTTTAAAAAACCCCACACAGCTTGGCTGAAAGGATTTATCCAACTCCCATAAATGACGGTTTAGTTTTGTCTTTCTTCTTTGCAGAAAAACTTTTCCAAACAGACTGCAATTCAGCATCAGTTTTTGGATGATAATCCTCAGCAATGTCTATAATTTAAACATAAAATCATTATTGGCCTTGCTGCTTGAATTCAGAAGGAATTAATGAATTCAAAACCTGTTGATAATTGACTGGCAACTTCTAACACTTCCATCCCACACACCCCAGTCACATAAAAAAGCATATACCAGACGCTTCATGTAACTATTCCTCAGCAATGTGCCTTTTTCTGAAGGCTCTGCAGATCACATTTAAAAAAAACAAAAAACCAAGGTGCCCTGCTATGGCTGTTGCATTTTTATTTCTCATTCTAGCTTTTGACCCATCCGAACTGTGTGTTAGCTCTTCCTCCTCCACATCCACTTGATTGGTTATTCTGAACTGATAAATCATTATTTAATCTCAGCCCAATGGCAGAAGAACTACAAAGCATGGACTAATAAACCATTGTTCATCTTAACCTAGAGACATTGAAACAGTAACAGTTGTATCAAGCAGTGTTGCAGAAAATGAATTTAGTTGCCCAACAGTTCAACTATAAAGCCACATGATTTCTTGGAACACCTCTGCAGAGCTCATGCGGACCTCTAAAAAAGAACTTTGGTTTGACTTTTCCCCCTTTGTGTGGCACCCACCCTCAGCCCTGGTGCCATATTGTACTTGGTCCTTTGTTGGAAGAGATTTACCCTGTAGTTTAAGGCCCTGCTTCTTGTGAGAAGCAAGTCCAAAACTCCCATGGGTTCACAGAAGCATTACAGTTCTTTGAATTCAGACCTGTATATTCTCAGAGGATGACAAGCATCGCATACTTCAGAGATATTTATCCTGCAAAGGGCGAAGAATCTGTAGGCAATTGTTGGGCATAAGGGCTTTCTGCCAAAATACCAGCGTTGGGATTATCTCATAGTAGACTGCTAATCCATGAGCTAGTAGCTTTACCTGATACACAGAGCTTGCAGGATTGAAGTTTGTCTTCTTTTTTGCACTACTTTCAATTGCGTATGTATTTTTAAAATATCAAAACTTTTGTTTCCCCCCTCATTTTAAGAAATCAAGCCCTGCAAATCGCTGGTTAAATGCTTGTTAATGTTTAATGCAATTGTTGATTTTCATGAAAACTGTTGGGCTAACCTCGCTATATTCTTGCATTTGCTCTAGGTGGGGAACAGTACGATTAGCTCCCTTCCAAGCTGTAATGAAGGCATGTAATGCACATCAACATTTATATAAATATGTTTAACAGTGAAGGATTTTTTTTAAAACCAGCCTAATGGATACCTTCCACATTTATTTCTTAAAAAGGAAGATACTACTGTGCTTTGCTTCTGTGTAAGGGCAAAAGCTTCTGTTGGCCTTTTTATTGCAAAAAAAAGGATATGAAAGTGAATGTGCAAATCAATACATAAAGTTATTTTTTTATAAGATGGAAGAGCTTTCCTAACCTAAACATGGGTTGTGTATGTTATCTGGCTAAGAATTTACCCACCTGACTTGTAAAATGGTAATGTGAATGCTTCTCTGTATGTTGTTGTTGTACACCAGTCACTGACTTTCTTCTTGGTCCTCTGGTAGTGGATATATTGCTTCAGAACTATATAGTCATAGTCATGCTGAAGTACAGTTTCACGTTTTACTGGGACTGTCTGCATTTTTCTATAAAGGCTTTATGAAAAAGATAAAACAATTTAGTAATCTTGTGTTGACACCCGGCTTGGTAAAACATGAGCTGCCTGTAAGAGTAGCCAAATATCTAAATACTTATTCTAATATCCTATTGAAATGGACCATTCAGTTATAATCCAGCTATCGTCTAATCGGCATTAGCAGCATGACAGCTTACAGCCAGACTCATAATAAGCTATTGTTTGTACCAACTGAATATCAGGTTCTTGAGGTAGTGCAAATGAGGCTAGGCACTTTGCACTTGCAGCAGAGTAAACTGCATTGATTTTATTCTGTTGTGGAAGCTTACTGTAACATATAATAAATAGCTTTCAATACTAGCTGGAGGGTTGTTTTTTTTAATTAACTATCCTCATGAGAAACCTTTACTTATGTATCAAGAATTACATGAGAGTACAAAAGGCCCGCATTTATACTATTAACAGTAACTAATGGAGAGTAATGTAGGGCTAATGCACATTCAAAACAGGATTGATCTGGTTGGGAGGGGGAAACCCTATGCTTTAACCACTAGTCCACATTTCCTCTCTTTGGGGATTCATTTTTCTTTTTAAGATAGGGTGACAAAATGGCTAGATGAGTCAAATAGACCAAGCTTTACAATCCATTTTAAACATCCCCAAACTTTCACCTCCCCTTCTTTAGCACTCTGGTAGTTTGTATGTGTGTGCATTAAATTTCTTTTGTGGGTCAGTGTCTGTTCCTCAACACCAGAAGCGTCAAATCTGCATTCAGGTGATGCTAACTAATTCCAAGTTTTCTGTGAGCACTATTGAGGAAGTTACATTCAGATGTGTGAAGTGACGCTGTTTATGCCAAATTAACGGCTTAGGACTTCTGAGTACTTACTTCAAACACACTTTCTCTTTGTGTGAAAGGCAAAGGCATTATTATTATGTTATTGAATTTATAACCTAACCTCCCTCCCAAAGGAGCCCAGGGCCACAAACAGATACACAATTTAGAAACAAAACATTCTAGTACGGGTTAGAAAACATTCTAAAAGCAGCCATAGTTGGAAACATTATTCCATCCAGCAATTGCCAGGAACGGTATTCTTCAGCCACCTAATGCCTGGATAAAGAGAGACTGTTTTCGAATTCTTCCTGAAAGTTTATGATGACGGAAGCAGGTGCACTTCACTAGGGAGGGCTTTCAGCAAGGGGGAAAACCACTACTGAAAAGATTGTCAAGGGTCAATAAATAATAATAATAATCAGGCAGCCAACATGGTGTCCTCTAAATGTTGGACTGTTGCTTGCATCATGTTGATCTAGTGGTTGTGCTGGCAAGGTATTTCCATCCACATCACCATTCTATGGTGTGCACATGCATGACATCACCAGGTAATAATGGGGTTCTTGAGTATTTCAATAAGGCGTTCCAGTCACCTGAGAGCCGAATGGTGGGAGTAACAAAGGCTCTATCAGTGTTGACCTTTTCAGCATTTGATAAATGGGAAGAGTGCAAGACAGGCCCGGGAAAAAGCTTTTGTGTGTCCTACCTGTCACAATAAATTTCTAATGTTAAGGCAGTAAAGGGCCATATGCAGAACTGTCTCGGTGTGCAATTGCTGCCAACTTCTCATACCTTAATTAATTAGAACACCTCCTAAGGGGTGAGCAGCTGTTCAAAATACATTTCATACCTTCTCTCACTTTCAGGAGGATATTCATAATGAACCCTCGCCGTTTGCCCTGGATAGTAACCAACAACATCCTTTCCCTGATGTAGAATATACCTAGAAAAAGCAAGGGAAATTCATTATTCGGATTCAGTATTCAAATTCTGTGCTGAGATTTGCTGCCTGAAACTCTATAAATCTGTACAAATAATTATTAGTGAACTGTTTAAATATGTCACTCAATTTGCATTTGTTGTCTTCTGGAGCTTTCATTTTTTTTACATTAATTAATTAGGCCTGGGTTTTTTTTATTAAAACTTTCTCCAGATTGCCAGGTGATAGTAGAGATTATCAAAGTACATGAAATGCAAAATTTAAAGTTTAGATGTTCTCAAATACTGTTCTTGAGCCTTTATAATAAGGATTTGTCAGACAGGCTTGAACTTGCTTGGTTAGCGCAATGTTTTGTGAAATCCTGAACCTGTTTCTGAAGGAACTGGGCTTTGTTTTTGATACTTTACCCTGGAGGCATCTGTGGTGATGTATCTACAAATTGTCGCAGTCTTATTGCTGTACCTGCCATTACAACCCCTGGAAAAAAGAGTAGAGAACGTTAAGGTCTCTTGTTACTAATTCAGTATTTATTCAAAATGTAAAGTCACAGTTACAAGTATACTTGGAAATCTGTTGGAAGAACTATTTCGGTTAGATAAATTAATATTCTGAGTGAAAATCAACATCTTTTCCAGAAACTCACCTTCTAAAATGGTACTTTTACAGAAAGCTCTTTTGTGGAGGTAGGTTAGATGGTGTTCTTATTTCATAAACCTAGAAATAAATGCATAAATAAGCATAAATGCAATATATGATCAATTGACATCACATTTCACCACTTCACCACCAGTTTTTAAAAGTACAGAATAGCTTTCCCCATTTCAATTGCTTAGCATTGGGGGGGGGGGGGAACGGGACACTGACCTCATGAAGGGGCTTTGAATAACACTCCTGCAACTAGCTCTGCCCCCTAGACAGTAACACATATTTTGTCCATGCCCTCTGAGTGACACATGATTGACATGTGAGGGGAGCCTGTACCCATAAATCCATAGGGTCCCTTCAGTCTGGTGCCAATGACATATCAGCTGTTGCATACCTGTGGGGCAAGGATAGCCAGCACGTGACTTCAATATGTTATCAGTCTACAACTCCCATCATCCCCAGCTCACATGACCAATGAACTGGAATGATGGGAGCTGTAGTCCAACAACATCTGCTAGGCAACACATTGACTATTCCTTATTTAGAGGATGAAGCTAGTCTGGTATTTTCTCAGAAGCCCCTTCACATGTTTTGTACCCACGTGTGAAGAAAAACTGAAGATAATTTTTGATAAATATTCATCTCTAAGTTGTACCTATTCTTTATAAAAAACAAGCAGAAAGAGACTACATTTTGCCCAAGTTTCAAATTGCCGTCTGTTTCATTGGTACGCACTTGACTGGTTTTGACATTTCTGCCAGTATCCAAGCCCTGACCACTTTCTTCCTGTAGGAACATTTGAAACATGCCATTGTTATTCTATGCTAGGTGCTGTATCTTAGTACAAGAGGGGGAAACCCTCTGATCTGTCTCAAGGCCAGATTTTTTTGATCCCAGCCATTATTTTAAGATATGACCAGCTGCCTTATATGTTTCTAAAAAGATCTGGAGTTTATAGACCTTGGAATTGGATGAATTACTAGAACCTTTTACTTTATATCTTAACGTATCAGTAACAAGCTTTCACTTGGAAGAATGAGTCATGGCTGGCTTGAACAAATGTTGACTCACTAGCATTTGGAAAATATTATAGATTATGCTGTCTGTCAACTGCACCAGCAAATTATGTTTTGGCCACACCACGGCAGACTCCAGACAGGCAAATGTTTAAACCTCTGTGTCTTGGATGAATCAGAGGCCAAGCTGTAGAAAATTCTAGGTCTCTGTCCTAAGTAAATAAAAGCTCTTCCTATGTTAGCTCTAAATAACAGATGACACAATATTGCTGTTGCGTCTTTCACAAACACAGTCCCAGTTGAAAACTAAATAATGTGACATTTTGGTTCTTAATATGCACCTTAACTGTTGTGTGGAGTGTAGTCATTGGTCAGAGTGGAACATCCCAAACTGGATTCATGGAAGAGGGAGGAAATTATTTTGTTGGTTCTCCCTCCCCAGGCCTCCCAAAAACCAGAATTTGAAGGTTGGAGGCCCTAAGACAGAATGGGAAGTGACAATGGGGCAGCGGTGTAGTGCGGTATTGGCAGAAATGGGCTTCTCCTCTTCCCACCCATGGAGCAGAAACCTCCACTGGATCCAACATACTTCCACGAACAGAAGGAGCCCTTCCATTTGTGGAACAGCAGGTCTGAATCCAACCCATAGTCTACAAAATATTTTCAAGTTTTGTTATTTCAGTCATCCTTGGAACATGTAGCAGGATGGTGTTTAAAAGTGACAACTCCAATCAAACACACACACAGTGTGAGCTGTTCAGATCTGCTGTTATATTTACCAACATTTTCATGTTCCTGACAGCCAGTTATGCTCAACAGTTGCCTTCATAATTGTCAGCGATGCCATGAGAGCTTTCATTTCCCCTTCATGACACACATCAACATTTTCTGATTTAGCTTTTACCCCTTTCCTGTTAATTCTAGAAGAACTTGTTGATTTACATGCTCTCTAGTCAAGTGTCATTTTCAGTGTGACACTTATATGCACCGATAACAATTGTGTACAAGTAAATATCATGCTATACAAATTAAGAGATCATAAAAGTCATATGTGGGTATTTATACACAAATGATGGGTTGGAACCTTTGCAGGTTTTACCCAAAAGCTCTTGGTGCACTTCATAAAATCTTGAAATGATGTCCACTTGCTTGGTCAACATACTCCTTTTTTAAAACTAGTGCATTCCATCATTTAGGAGTATATATAACTCTTAGGAGCATTGTCTGCAAACTTATGAGAAATAATTTGTGCCACCACCACCTCTCTCTCTCTCTCTCTCTCTCTCTCTCTCTCTCTCTCTCTGTGTGTGTGTGTGTGTGTTTGTGAGTGTAATGAGTGGGATTTTTGCTGTCTTATTGTTGGTTTTGAATTATTACATTGTTTTCAATAGGTTCTTGTAAGCCACAAGGAAATGTTTGTTTATGTCTATATTAATGCAACCCAGTGTTCACCTCCCCTTTCAACCCTCTGCGAACCCCCCCCCCCAAGAAAGCACCCTTCTCTGAAGGTCTCCCAATCCTCTGGGAGGTGGAAGCAGTAGTCTGTTCTGCTCATGTAAGGACAGCACTGCCTTAAATTTTTAAAAAATTAGGGCAGGTTTCACAGAAATCACATTTCTCTCGCTAGATATTCAACCCATTATATATTGCTATAGAGGTGGAATGGATTATATGCGGTCACAGAACTGTGCCATGGGCTTGCCATCTTTTCTTATAAGCCCCCCAATTAACCTTTTGATCTAAATAAAGTTCTGTTCACTATCACAGCCAGAGTCTTCTGCTTCTTTGGGTTTTTTTTTTTTTTTTTTTTTTTGGATTAGTTCCATAATGAAGTTATTTTTACCACACTTATCTGCCAGACTCAATTATGACTCATGGTCATTGGAGTGAGCTATTTTGTAAGGGCACAGGCAAAATATTGCACATAGTAGTCAGCTTGCTTGAATTCAAAAGCAGCATTTGATAGATCTCTGGGTTTTGCAGTGTGCATCAGCAGAACCTTGGATGAATGCTCCGCTCACCAAACAATCCATTTGTAATGGTCTGCATTTCCTTTTGCTTCCTTTTCCAGTGCTGATTTGGGATATCAGTAATGACCACCAGTGCCCATAGTCTTCAATGATACCTTGAGATCATTGTATCTTGTTGCTATAATTTTAAAAAGTTTTGGCTTGAAAAGAAGGTTCCAATTTCAAGCTCTTGCAATAAAAAAAATGCCTGGGACAAAATATCTCGGGCGATATTGAGGCTGCATTCCGGGGGTCCAAAATCATGTATAGCCAGAGCAGCCCCACAACCACCCTCATGTGACCATCCCTACCTTTCCAGAGCAGAAACAGACCTTGGCTTACGTGCAAGCACAGGTGCCAACTTGAATAAAATACAGGGAGGGGGCAGTTGATCACATCAAGTTGTATCTAGCGCAGAGTTCTAGTGCAGCTGCACTTCTCCCAACACTGATTTTAAAGGTTCACGGCGGGGGGGGGGGGGAGTACAGGGCAGAATTTTGTTCCACTCGGACAAGTCTCTTGTGACGGAAGAACAGGAACGTTGTGTCGTTTCACTTATGAAAGATGAAGGAAATTGCGCCACTGCTGCACTTCTTGGCAGAGTTTGCAGTGTGGAGAGAAGCAATTTAAGAGGATGTCACAAACCAACTAATTCAGGTTGGCTCTGCGATACAAAACCATTTGTCCCAGAATAACAGTCCTTGCTGATGCAGCATTCGCTTCTAATGTGCAACCGCTGGAAAGAACAAATACAGACGTAGCTTCTCCAACTTAGTTTGTGGGAGGGGATTAAGTTTTTCATGAAGGCAATCTGTATTAAATTTGTACTGGGGCTCAGCCCTGACACCTTGTTTTCCAAGCCAGGGCTTAATCATGAGATACATGAAAAGGAAAAAAATGCCCTTGAATAAGCTGAGCACATTTATATGACCACTGAGGAAGTGCAGAATCCTGGCACATCAGCATCTCTAGATCAGAAAGTGCTGTTTCCAGACTGACTTGGGAGCCTGGCATCGCTTTATTTTTCTTAAGCACTAAAGTTCATACAATTTAATAATATGTCTAGTTGCAGGACACAAGTGATGTTTCCTCATTCTACAAGGTTGTGTATGGATAGACTCTCTTACCTCTCTGCCCTATAGTTTTGGAAATGAATTTTAAACTGTGGGTCACTTGAACAATCCAAACGAAAACACTGGTGTAAACCACCCACCTCTGCAGGATGATGAAAGAAAATTGCATCCTTGCCTGAGGCCATGAACTCAAGGTCTGTGCAGCATTGTGATGCAAGTGCTATTGTGATGCAGTAGATACAATCAGTTGGGAAGTGCTGGGAAGAATCCAGAGTCACGCACAGCTGCAATTTATTCAGAAACCTTCATGTTAGGACCAGCTAGAGCTGGGATCAGTATGACATAGTGAATAGTATATTGTAAGGGTAGGAAAATCCCCATCATCATTGGCCGTGCAGGCTTGGGCTGATGGGAGATGGAGCCCATCTGGAGGGCCATGAGCTCCTCACCACTGGCTTAAAGGGTTAGGACTAAATGAGAATAATTGTCAATGGTTTCATGCACACAAAAATAAAGAAAAAAACTACAGTGGTACCTCAGGTTACATACGCTTCAGGTTACAGACTCCGCTAACCCAGAAATAGTGCTTTAGGTTAAGAACTTTGCTTCAGGATGAGAACAGAAATCGTGCTCCAGCAGTGCGGCAGCAGCAGGAAGCCCCATTAGCTAAAGTGGTGCTTTAGCTAATGGTTAAGAACAGTTTCAGGTTAAGTACAGACCTCTGGAACAAATTAAGTACTTAACCTGAGGTACCACTGTATCGATAATATACAGGCAAAATCAGCAAAATACAGGCAAAATCAGCAAAATTTAAAAACCAGTGTGTAGAGAAGCTTATTTTTTGTTTTCATGTGTAGCCTGGGGCTGAAAGTGCCAACTGCAGGCTACGTATGAAAACAATTTAATTGAGATTTCATAGCTTCGAAAAGACCACCTCCACCATTTACCAACTCTGGTTTAGTTCAGGCATAAACTAAACCATGGTTTGCTACTGCATGAATGAGCTATGTACACGCACACTTTCCACCTTAGTTCACTCTAATTCAAATAGCACAAGTGCTGTTTTGCAATTCCATCAAAACTACTTGCTCTCCAAAGCAAGCTTGCGAGCCATAGCTCATTTCTGGCTTGGGCGAATACCAAAATGTAGAGTCAGGAAAAGGCTTCAGTCCCCTCCTTGCAGTGCTTTCTTCGGCCCTTTGTATCCCATCTACTGCTAGCAAGCCTTTCAGAAGAAGAAGAAGAGTTTGGATTTGATATCCCGCTTTATCACTACCCAAAGGAGTCTCAAAGTGGCTAACATTCTCCTTTCCCTTCCTCCCCCACAACAAACACTCTGTGAGGTGAGTGGGGCTGAGAGACTTCAGAGAAGTGTGACTAGCCCAAGGTCACCCAGCAGCTGCATGTGGAGGAGCAGGGAATCGAACCCGGTTCCCCAGATTACGAGACTACCGCTCTTAACCACTACACCACACTGGCTCTCAGGATTTTAACCAAGTGAGGACAGATGTACTCTTCTTTTGCTTGCCTCACCCACATACTGTACCTGTCAAAGGATTCCCTCAGTGCCATGTTTCATTGAGAGGGCCCAAAATAGATGGAATTAAAAGTTTTCATTTGATGGATGGTGAAGCACCAGCTCACATTTAGATGCCAATGCTAACTATTTGTGTGTGTGTGTGTGTCTATCCACCAACAATTATACTTGAACATCTGCCAACAGCATCACAATATTATGGCCAGTGATGTGCTGACACAACAGTTGGTTTGCCTTGTTCTTCTAAGCACATTTTTGCTGGCACAACAAATTTTAGGGCAAAGCTGTAAAAGAGCGATTCACAGATGACTAGCAGTGATGCAGTCTCAAACGCATTGGTGGAATTTCACCAATTTCAGTGATGGGCAAATCCCATTCACCCGTTAAATTACATGCTGAAGCTTACACAGTACATTAGGGGCACTCAACAATGATAAAACCTAAAGGTTAGATTTCAAGGATAAAACATTGTAGGCCCATTTTTCACAGTTGCTTTCACCTATACATAACATAGCTTGCTGCCAAATTGATGCGACAGAACTTTAAACGGCTTACAGCATAAATCAGAATCTAGTAGCAGTGCATTAGTCATGATTATGAACATGAATTAAGACAAAAACAAATCCTGTACTGGGAGTTCTGGACACATATCTATTTCATTCGACCTGAATATGTTGCATTTTTGTAGTGATGAAAATTGACCAGCTTTATGAAGACACAGCTGTTACATTGTGCTGGTCAGGCTTGCTTTTGGAGTTTCCTGGCCTTTGTGAAGAGGACCGCCTTCCATTTGAACTAACCCTATACTGTTGTTTATTTGTATTTACAGTGGTAGGTAAAGGGTCCCCTGACCATTAGGTCCAGTCGTGACCGACTCTGGGGTTGCGGCGCTCATCTCGCTTTATTGGCCGAGGGAGCCGGCGTACAGCGTCCGGGTCATGTGGCCAGCATGACTAAGCCGCTTCTGGCAAACCAGAGCAGCGCACGGAAATGCCGTTTACCTTCCTGCCAGAGCGGTACCTATTTATCTGCTTGCACTTTGACGTGCTTTTGAACTGCTAGGTTGGCAGGAGATGGAACCAAGCAACGGGAGCTTCGAACCGCCGACCTTCTGATCAGCAAGGCCTAGGCTCTGTGGTTTAACCCACAGCGCCAACCGCATCCCTATTTACAGTGGTACCTCGGGTTAAGTACTAGTTTGTTCTGGAGGTCTGTTCTTAACCTGAAACTGTTCTTAACCTGAAGCACCACTTTAGCTAATGGGGCCTCCTGCTGTTGCCGCGCCGCCACTGCGCGATTTCTGTTCTCGTTCTGAAGCAAAGTTCTTAACCCAAGGCACTATTTCTGAGTTAGCAGAGTCTGTAACCTGAAGTATATGTAACCCGAGGTACCACTGTATTTATTATTACATTTATATCCTGCCTTTTCTCCAAGGAGCTCAAGGTAGCATACATGGTTTTCCTCCCTCCTCATTTTATCCTCACAACAACCCTGTGAGGGAGGGCATGCTGAGAGATTGTGACTGGCTCAAGGTCACCTAGCAAGCTTCATGGCTGAGTGGGAATTTGAACTCTGCTCTCTTAGGTCCCAACCCAACACCCTAACCACTACACCACACTGGCTCAGGAATATGTGGCAACATTTCAAATCACATGGTGGGGTGTTTTTTGTTCTTGATTTGGTTGAGCTGTCACCCCTTGTCCTGGTAAAATGCTCATCATGTGGACTCTCCTTCCTTGGAGATTTTTAAGCAGAGGTTGGATGGCTATCTGTCACGGATGCTTTAGCTGAGATTCCTGCATGGCAGGGGGGTGGACTAGATGGCCCTTGGGGTCCCTCCCAACTCTACAATTTTATGATTCTATGATTTTATAAGTAACATAAAATTATAGCCTTGGGCTATGGCTGCTGCACTCTGGGTAAGTCTGTGAATGGGACGGCTGTTTTCCCACCTCGATAAGTATTGAATATTGATTTTCTTAATCCATCCACAAAGAGCAGTGCTCACAAACTATGAACTGAATATATCAACAGAATGGGTCTTAGCAGAATTGTGTACATACTGAATTATTACATAATCAAATTACTAATAACAGGAAATTCTAGTACAGTGGTACCTCAGGTTACAGATGCTTCAGCTTACAGACTCCGCTAACCCAGAAATAGTACCTCAGGTTAAGAACTTCAGGATGGGAACAGAAATCGTGCGGCGGCAGCGGTAGGCCCCATTAGCTAAAGTGGTACCTCAGGTTAAGAACTGTTTCAGGTTAAGAACGGACCTCTAGAACGAATTAAGTTCTTAACCCGAGGTACCACTGTACTGTACGCATTATTATGTCACCTTCTTAATAGTAATTCCACCTACATCTATCTTCAGATCAGTTAAAACCACCCGCTCAATTTTAAAATACTCTTACTAGCATCTTTCTATACAAAGACTCCTTAAACATGAAATTAGGGTTAACACAGTTCTGGCAATAATGGTAGCGATAATTAGGTGTTCTGATGCTGACTCGAATTAGCTTCATAGGCTAATCTGTGACCTACACATTTGTGACAAAGATGAATTAGCTATTTATTTAGCAATGACTTTTCTCTATCTGAAACTGGAATTTGTTACTGAATTGCAGTTGTGGAATGGGTTAGTGTGCTGGGGTGCGGGTAGGTGCTTTGGAAAGGGCAACTGTTACAATTTGTTGGAACGTGTGGGACTTTAATGAACTATTTACTGTATAACAAAACATCCAAATGCCTCACTTGAAAGGCTAGCTTTACCCAAATCTGGAGGAGGCAAAGGGTTAGTACACTCTGTAAAAAGCAGTTTTCAAAACTGCGAAAATTATTTTGGAACATCTGCTCACCTGGTTCCATAAGCCAGTACTTGGTTATCCTTGGTCACCCTCTTAAGTGAACCTGAAAGTAAAAAGGATTGCATGCAAAGATATCTGGAAGCCTTCAGAGACTGAAAGATCCAGAACAAAAAAAAATCCTTCCAGTAGCACCTTAAAGACCAACTAAGTTAGTTCTTGGTATGAGCTTTCGTGTGCATGCACACTTCTTCAGATACACACGTGTGCATGCACACGAAAGCTCATACCAAGAACTGACTTAGTTGGTCTTTAAGGTGCTACTGGAAGGATTTTTTTTGTTTTGACTATGGCAGACCAACACGGCTACCTATCTGTAACTGAAAGATCCAGGTGAGACTTCAAGGATATCTAGGGCATGTACAAAAGATCACACAAATAAGTTACTTCATTAAGGTTTGTTGGCATTTAAACAGTTTTAAAGATACAGTGGTACTTCAGTTTTCGAACGTAATCCATTCCGGAAGACCATTTGAGTTCTGAAATGTTTGAAAACTAAAAACTCAATCGCCAATAGCTAGGCCTCAGGATCTTGCACTCAGCGGAAGCCGTGTGGCATGTTTGACTTCCGAGGCGTTTTTGAAAACCGAAGCATTTACTTCTGAGTTTACGGCGTTCGAAAATTGAAATGTTCGTCAACGGAGACGCTCGAAAACTGAGGTACCACTGTACAAAGAGAGAGCAAGAGATGTTTAATCAGAGCAGTAGTGCCTAAAAACCAGAATCGTGGGAGAGAGGACAGTGGCCTCTTTTGGTCAAATTTAAGTAATGCAGCCAGACCTGCCTGCATAGAAATAAAAATTGTGTAGCATAGTGGATAAAACATTGGACTGCTGGGTAAGGGTGGGCAAATCGGTTTTGGTTTCTCTCTCTCAGTTTCTCATTTCTCTTAAGTTCAGTTTGCCTTCATTTCCACATCAGTTTGAGGATCTTTTTTAAAAAAGTCCTCATCAAAATTCATTAGTGTTTAGCACAAATTTCTCTTAATATGCACATTTTCATGCAATTTTGCCTGATATAAGTATTTTGGCAAGAAATTTCCTGTAATATAATGAATTTTGTATGCTGTTTTCAATAATATATGTATTTTTATACACACTTTGCCCCAGTGTAAGCATTTTGTACACATCTGTTGGTTGGAGAACTGCACTGCAAAACTTAGAGAAGTGCAGATGTCAAAGGATGACTGTGTTTCAGTTTGTGCATTGTTTCAGAAAGTCTGGATTAGGGCAGGTCACCTTTAAATGAACAGTGAGTCAAATTGCCCATCCCTACCTACTAGGTGGCCTTGGGCCTGTCAGTCTCTCTCAGCCTCACCTTTCTGCACAGGGCTTTTGTGAGCGGCCAAGGGAGAATAACATGATATGCCATTTTGAGCTGTTTAGATGAAGGCTTGGATCAAAATGTAACAAAACTGGAAGTCAAAATAGGAGAGTACACAAAGAAGTGGCTCTAAATGCCTCAACCTCCAAGAGTTGCTGAATTACAACTCTGTAATCCCTGGCCATGCTAGAGCCAGTGTGGTGTAGTGGTTAGGAGAGGTAGACTCATAATCTGCTGAACCGGATACGTGTCTCCGCTACTCCACATGCAGCTGCTGGGTGACCTTGGGTTAGTCACACTTCTATGAAGTCTCTCAGCCCCACTCACCTCACAGAGTGTTTGTTGTGGGGGAGGAAGGGAAAGGAGATTGTTAGCCGCTTTGAGACTCTTTAAGGTAGTGATAAAGCGGGATATCAAATCCAAACTCCTCTCCTTCTTCTTCTAGAGTAATCCCTTCCTATTACCACAAACAAAACAAAATATGGAGAATCAGAAGGAAACAAATATTCAATAATGCCCGAAGCTTTTCTTGATTTGGTAAGGAAACAAAGTGCTGAATGGTGCACTGTCCAGATGAAACCCGCTGACAAGAGTGCTCTGCTTACTTTTTGACACATTTGAAGGCAAATCTATCAAATCCATACAGCTGTCTACCAGCTCTATCTGGTACACAGGGTGAGACCTTACCTGCCCATTGACTGTCTCACCAGAGTGGTGCATGCTCTGGCTATCTCCCGCTTGGACTACTGAAATGCACTCTACATGGGGCTCCCTTTGAAGGTGACCCGGAAACTACAACTAATCAAGAATGCAGCAGCTAGACTGGTGACTGGAGGTGGCTGCCGGGACCATATAACACGGTCTTGAAAGACCTACATTGGCTCCCAGTATGTTTCCGAGTACAATTTAAAGTGTTGGTGCTGACCTTTAAAGTAAGGTTGCCAGATTTTTTTCAATGAATCCGGGGACACTTTTCAACTTCCTACTAAATAGATGGATTTTGTCAGGGAACTGATTTGTAAATCCGGGGACTGTCCCTGGGAAATGGGGATGTCTGGTAACCTTACTTAGAGCCCTAAACGGCCTCGGCCCAGTATACCAGAAGGAGCATCTCCACCCCCATCATTCTCCAAGGTCCTCCTGAGAGGGCCTTCTCACAGTTCCCTCATTGTGAGAAGTGAGGTTACAGGGAACCAGGCAGAGGGTCTTCTGGGTAGTGGTGCCCGCCCTGTGGAATGCCCTCCCATCAGATGTCAAGGAAATAAACAACTATCTGACTTTTAGAAGACATCTGAAGGCAACCCTGTTTAGGGAAGTTTTAAATGTTTAATGTTTTAGCGTGTTTTTAATACAGTATTCTTTTGGGAGCCACCCAGAGTGGCTGGGGAAACCCAGCCAGATGGGTGGGGTATAAATACTAAATTCTTCTTCTTCTTCTTCTTCTTCTTCTTCTTCTTCTTCTTCTTCTTCTTCAACAATATAAGAATCAAAACATAGTAATCCTTTGAAATGTGCACTTGCCTGAATTTTGCAATGCAACTCGCCAAGATGAAAAACTGAAGAGGTGTCCTGGGTAGGCCACAATTTATCCCCCTCCCCTGAGGTGGACCTGAGCATGCCCATTGGCTGGCCAGGACTGCCTCCTGGGAAATGCCCACATCCAGGCCTGGCTGCTATTGGCCAATCTGCAGGTAGGCCTGCAATGCTCCCCAGCCAGATCATGAATGTGGCTGTGGCCAGGCCGCAATGTCACCTAACCATTAAAGGTAAGTGGATCTCTCCAACCAAACACTGTTTACAAAACAGCACATATTAAGTAAAAGTGTGCATAAAAATGAAAATATTGGTGAAAATAAAATACAAAAATGCATCAAATCAGGGAAAATCGGTTGCAAAATGTTAAGGCAAAACTGCATACAAAAATGTGCTTTATTAGGAGAAATTGGCATGAAAGCTGAGTTCCTAAAATTGAAGCTTTTCTGTTTTACTGTGCCTCTGAGTTTTATACTATAGTCTATGCCTATCCATACTTAGGTACTTGCTTGTGTATCTATTTCTGGAAGCCAGATAGCTTTTGGGATTTGCCTACAGGACAGCTAGGATGGTTGTTGTTGTTTTTTTATAATGATTTATTAAGTATCCAGTTAGAGTGGTGGTAGTGCTTGCTATCCAGTTTGGTGATTGCTGAATGTTTTAGGTAACTGGGGTTGAACACAAGTGAAGGTTAGTAAGAAAATGCGTTTTTCAACACCCACTCAGCCTGCAAGCTCCGTAGTGAGCTCCCCACAATCGCAATGGCATATATTATGTGAATTGCTCCTTCTTTGGTTAAACTCAGTGATTGTGATGGAATGTAAGGGAGGAAGTGAGCTTTGGAGCATGTCAAGCTCAAGTCATCTCTATTTCTCTGTAACAGCTGAACCAGGGGAGGCCATGAATGCCCTAAACCTAGAGTGGTGTCAGGATGCAGTCATGGGCTGGATGAGACCTGATAAATTGACTGTAAAGAGGGTGACTCTATGGATGCGTGGCTCCAAGATTTCTGAACTAGCTTGGGCACCCGCCCAGGATGTGGTTGTGCTCCCTCTGAAGGAGTATCTTTTGGTGGTGTTCTTGCATCCATCACTGTCAATAGTGGCTAGGAATGCCCATTACCAATTTTTGTTAGGGAGGGAACCATTCCTGGACAGGGATCGCCTTCCTACAGTAGCCTATGAACTGGTGACCTGAGAATTAGGCTACTGTAACGTGCTATATGTGGGCCTACCCTTCTGCCTGGTTCAGAAGCTGCAGCTAGTGCAGAAAGCAGTTGTTAGGGTGCTTTGTGGGACATCCAGGTTTATGCACATATTGCTGCAGTGCTGATAGATCTGCTATTTGCTTATTAGCTACAAAGTTCAGTTTTGTTGATGACATTGAAAGTCCCAAACTACTTGGGAGCAGGCTACCTGTACCAGTACAGACCAAGCCAGCAGATGGTCACTTGGTGACATATGGAAGTGGACCTTCTCAGTGATAGCAACTCCTCACTGGAATCTCCACCCTTGGGTAATTCCTGAGGCACAGACAATAAAAGCATTTAAGCGCCTCTTAAAGACTTGCATGCTCACCCAACCTTTCCTGGACTCTGACCAGTGCTTTCCCCCCCTGTGGGGACACAGGGGGATGCATACCCTAAACATTTTGTGAATCTTTGTACTTTTGTCTATTTACTGTATTTATTTTTCCTGATTTGAACTATAAAATGGTGATTTTCTTGAGTCAAAATGGAGTACCCTTAAACATTTTTTTAGGAAAAAAAAGCACTGACTCTGATTCTTAATTTTTAATTCTCTGTTTCTGTGTACTGCTCAGTTTTATCTGTTTTGAACTTGTTTTTATGTAAGCCACTTAGAAATATTTTTTATTATATTGGGTGACATAATTTTTTACACATAAATAAATGTTATAGAAATGAGACTAGTAAGGTTCTATATCAGAAAACAGAGTCATTGTGGAGGAAAGGTAATGTTTTTATACTTTAAAGAGGACCCTTTCTGTGCCAGCTTGCCATTCAAGGAATCTCTGTCTCTGTCCTGGAACTTATGTATATGGCAGAGGATTCTGGGAAGTATTCTAAATTGTCCAGTTGGTTCAAAGGAGTTTCTTTCCAGGCTTGTTGGGCCTTGTCCCACTGCAAGCCACACCCAGGTTTCCACCATGTGTGAGAACTGTATGGGAAAACTGCCTATTTCACATTATCTTTCAGGGAAGCGTGTCCCCGTCCATTATGGATCTTCTCGGTGAATACACCTGATAACATTGACTGAGGAACCTCAGTGTTTGCTGGAAATAACTTGGAAAGCAGTGCTGAAGGGGCACAGAAGAAATGTTTGGCGACTGTAACATGCCAACGAAAAGAAAATATGCATTTGTTTGACCACCAGATGGTGTCGTTGCTTCAAAGATGGAACGCAGTCTTGTTTTGGTAGCGCCAGAGGGCTGTAGTCAATTGTTTTGAAAGTACTTTTTAAAGTAGATGCTTTTATGCTTTTTCGTTGCTTTAAAAAAAACAACAACCCACAAATCTTGACATTGCTAAGTTCAATGAATCAAACCCAACTCTGTCTAATTTGTCCAGCTCCACCCTGGCTGAAGCAAATGCAAATAAATGAATTTGCTTCAGAAGACTGAAAACAGTGTAGCTATTGTTTGGTTTGGCTCTGTTTGCCAATAAACATCAAAACATAGTTTGGAGCATGGAGTACTACTGTCATAGAGAACTTTTGTTCCATGTTTTTTCTGGTAGGTTTCCAGATCTAAGCCATGTTGGCATTTGAACGTAGGCAGACAGAAGCATTTCATTCAGTTCTCATTGGCCCAAGAGGCAGCACAGTGTGTTCAGTTCTGATCTGACAGCCGATCACATCAACTGTCAAAGTGTTACTTCCCGTCATGGAGAGTCATGATCGAGGAGCTTAAGATAAATCTGTAAAGCTTGGCAAAGACAAAAGATGTAAATGAGTGGTTGTTTTTCTGTGTCATACAATAGAAGCAAAAGGGAGACAAGCTTGCCTCTGAATCTGAGCGACAAATTTTTGCATGGACATGAATCGGAGTGTGTTCACACATTGCAAATTGGCAAGAGGCAGATTTGTGAGTGAAGTTGGGCTTTTAATTAATAACATTTGCATCCCATGCTTCCTTCAGGGGTTGCTCACATGGGGCTTCTACCATGTTATCCTCCCAATAACCCTGTGTGGTAGGTCTCCTAATTAAAGATCTGGCACTACTACAGTATCACAATGACTTTTAACTTCATGTTGCCTTGTAGAAACTTGTTCATCTCCCTGTAGCCAGGAAATGTATGTCTGAAAGGGAAACTCAGGCATGCCATCTCCTCACGGAGGAGTTGTACAAATTCACTTTTTGTGCATGACCACATTTTGTAGAGATCTCTTGTTCATCTGCTTTCCACCACGTGTTAAAATTTACTAAGCCACCACTAGGGTCACTGCTTTTAACAACAGCAATAAAATAGAATTAGAATAACAAAAGCCCTCGAGGATGATTCATTGCCATTTTGTGCACTACGCAAATAAATAAAAATTCAAACAAAAATAAATAAAAAGGGAGAGTTAATATAGAAAAGGAGGACATGGTTTAAGGCATCTTGGCCACATAAATGGGACAAATGAATGTATTGGACTGTCAGCTATGATGTAAAAGTGTCAAGGAAAACTGACCAAATGCTCTCATATTCCTGTTCTTTGTACTCAGGTTGACCCATTGCCAGCTCAAAGAAGGAAAGGGCATGCAAATCATTCATCTATTGTTGTATGGAAGGTGATGGCTTCTCCCTACAGTGGTGAAGCACACCATGCAGCCGGCTGACCCTCGTGACACATGACCCATAGTTGCCGGAGTCACTGCTTGAACAATTGGGCCCATCTGTCTCTCAGGGATTCTGAGTATTCATTGTATATTCCTGACAGTCTGATCCTATGACTCAGTGTTCTGCATCTGAAGTACACAGGATCTGATTTAAATATTCCTCTGCTGGTGCTGTACGCAACAGGTGCTGAAACACTAGGGACTGAATCAGACCTCTGCTTGAGCACTTGCATCGCAGCTGTTATGAGCATTCATGGATGCTTCTGGGGTGGCATTTTCATTCCAAGTGGCATCTAAGATCTGGTGTAAGATGCAAGCATTGTTGAGTTGTTTGGAGACATTGACCATGAACCTTCCAAATTCATTTGGAATTGTCCTGAAAATCCAACACAAATGAGTGAATTACAGAATGGAAACTAAAACAGAATGGACTGACTATACCAGAAATTTGTAGAATACAGTACAAATATATCCAGATATACAATCTTTAGAAAAGTCAGAATATGTTACACCAGCAGGAGGGAACCTATGGTCTTCAGGGTGATGTGGGATTCCCATATCCATGAACCCCAGCCAGCATGAGTCATTAAGAGTTTGGGTTTATTTAGATTTCCTAGAAATAATTTATCCTTATTACTGCTTGGGTGGAATAGCCCATTGTAATGAACTGGAAAAGAGGAAGAGATTTCAATATCTAAAATGGGGTGGATTGGGGGTGTTCAGCAAATAAATTATGGATTCTCTGGCTTTTCCCATTAGCTTTTTCATTCCTGGACATGGGTGGCACTGTGGGTTAAACCACTGTGCTGCTTGGGCTTGCCAATCGAAAGGTTGGCGGTTCAAATCCCCGCGATGCGGCGAGCTCCTATTGCTTGGTCCCAGCTCCTGCCCACTTAGCAGTTCGAAAGCATGCTAGTGCAAGTAGATAAATAGGTACCGCTCTGGTGGGAAGGTAAACAGCATTTCAGTGCGCTGCTCTGGTTTCGCCAGAAGCGGCTTAGTCATGCTGGCCACATGACCTGGAAAAACTGTCTGCGGAAGTAGACAAACACTGGCTCTCTCGGTTTGTAAAGCGAGATGAGCACCACAACCCCAGAGTCATTCGCGACTGGACTTAATTGTCAGGGGTCCCTTTACCTTTAAGAGAAGAACAATTTCTGTATTATATCGCCATTGAAATCAGATTGCCCATTAAGAGATGACACAAGTAAAACTTAGACGACACCATAAAAGGTGGTGCCAAATAAGGGTTTTATTTTGCTGCACTCTCTTTTGGTGTATTTCTTGAGATTGTCTTGGTTTGACACACCAGGAAGTCTATTAATAGGCTAGATCTGCTTCTTGTTGGCTTGTAACTCTGGTTTCTAAAGACCTATGCATTTTGATTTGAACCATTGAACTTTGGATGTAAGTTGGCTTGTGACATGTGATAAACCACTGAGATGTTATGAAAGAAGAAAATTATTCCGCCTGACTGCTTTGTAAAAAACAAAACAAAAACAAAACAAAACCCACATGTTTTTAATGCTGCTGCTGATAGAACCTACAAGATATAAACTGATTCAGTCACAGCTACAGGGCATAAACAGGATTAAATGTAAAGAGTATCAACAGTTTAAAAGGACAAACACAAAAATGATTTTTGGATACCATATAATCATCCCAGTCTAAAGACAAACCTGATGTAAGCTGACAATATGATGTTCCATCTATTGAACTCGGTGTCTTTGGAGCCTTGTCTAAAGATGAACCTGTGCATTTTTCAGAAGCAAATATTAACATTTTAACTTGGGCACGATGGAGCGGCATTGGGGTGGGAAGAGTTAAGACAGCTGTAGGTGAGGAATTAATGTGTTTTGGTTGGTTTTCTGTTGTATAGGACACTTTTACGGATTATTTTTAATCTGTTCCTCCCTGATCTAAGAATTAAAATCAGTGCGCTATATGAGACCCAACATTTATTGAATTGCTATTCAACTGCAGGACAAGGGGGTGAGAAAGTGGCCAGCTCTTGGTGCAGTTCCTATTCTCAACTTTGTGCGAGACACACCAGAGGGAGTTTTAATTCTTTGGTTAAAAGCATTTTTACCCCGCTCTTCAACCAAAAAGGGCCCCAGACCTGCTTACATAAGATCAGTAACAAAGATGGCAGTCCCTGTCTTCCTGCTTAAAATCTAAATGACATGGCAGAAAAGGACAAAAGGAGGAGGAGGGAAAAGGAAAACAAATAGACTCAGGCAGCAGCTCTTAAAGGTTCATGTTTCTTATAATGACCAGCTTGAATGGAAACAGCTCAAGGAGACTGGGAGCCTAACAGAGTTGGGCTGTCAGCAGAGCACGTGGGGTGGTCCTACTTCCCAACCCTTTGTCTGCTGCAGCCTGAGAGAATGGGCTGCTGCCAGGCAACAGCTCAGGGACCGGGAGAGCCCAGTAGTCAATCAGCAAAAAGCGTGTTGACATCTGGGGCACTTGGACAATCCTAAGATCATGTGAGGACAGGCTGGTCTCTGGCAGGGAGTTGCCTCTGCTGCAATGTGTTGCTGTTTCCATAAGTCACAGCACTTAATGCTTGGATTCCTGTGTCTTCGTAGCCCAAAAGCTGAGAGTACTGATGTCACCAACAAGTTATCTCCAGAACGTGGCTTGACCGCACTTGCAAACATCAGCATTATCCTGTCCGACTGAATGCTCCAGAGCCATCAGGGGCAGTGGCGTAGTGTGGGGCGTGCAGGGGGGGCCGGCCGCACCGGGCACAACATCTGGGGGTTAGGGTTAGGGGGCGCATATCCACGGGTTAGGGGGCACAAATTACTTGCCTTGCCCTGGGTACTGACAACCCACGCTATGCCACTGATCAGGGGCTCTGCTTCTGCCCACCCGCTTCCAATTCAGGAGTACCTGGTATTTAGCAATGGTCCCTCCCCTAATTTGGCTGCATCTGACCCTCACCAAGTGGACAGCAGCAGGGCAGTTGGGAACCTAACTCCCAATTTAACTCTCTTGTCATGTCTGTATCCCTGATGGAGAAGCTGGACTCAACCTCCTCCTCCTCCTCCTCCTCCTGAACTGTCATCCTCAGGCACCCCATTGACACACACACAGCTGCTCCTATTGGCTCAGCATGCCCAGGAGGGGTAGGTGAGCCCGGCAACACAGATGAGGAAGGCCCCCTCAAGGGAACTGCTGCCTATTTCACAGCTGTATCATCCGGGTGGCCCACAACCACACCAGCCGATGAACAGACACGGGTTCTTGGTTCCCTGGTGGCATGAACATTTTGGAGAGATCTGTGCTGTGAGAACAGGTGGAAGACATACCTGCAGGTTAGGTAGATTCAGCTGTTGGGAAGTTCAGCAGTTAAACAGAGACTCTGACTAGGCAGGGTGGGGAAGGAGAGAAGAAAAAAGCCCACTTTGGATAGAGAGCCCAGCTACACAGGGAGAGAGAAAAGAAAAGGCCCCAACTGAAGAGCAGATCACTTGAGGAAGGAAGCAAGGAAGCTCACCAGGATATATAAAAGAAAGTACTTCTTCACACAGCACATGGTTAAACTTTGGAACTCACTCCCAAAGGAGGCAGTGATGGTTTCAAAAGAGGACTGGACATGTTAATGGTGGGCAATTGATGGCTACTGGTCATGGTGGCTATGATCTGCCTCTACAGGTAGAGGCAGAAATGCTTCCAAATGCCAGTTGCTGGAGACCACAGGAAGAAAGAATACTTGTGTGCTCAGATCCTGACTGAAGGTTTCCCACAGGCACCTGATTGGCCGCAGTGAGAACAGAGTGCTACACTAGATGAGCCATTGGTCTAATCCAGCAGGATCTTCTTAGCAGGGACCCTGATTTGGGCGTGGGGGACTAGAGCATGCAAGCTGCATTACTGCCATTCTGTATTCTACTTGGATTCAATCTTTTGTTTCAGATCAGAGTCATGTCTCCTGTTTGGCCATTCAGGCTTCATATTACATTCTCTGAGAAGAACAATTCCCCCACCACAACCCCCAAGCAAGCCAGGTTCAGAGTACAGTGGGTTAAGTACTTAATTCATTCCAGAGGTCCGTTCTTAACCTGAAACTGTTCTTAACCTGAGGTACCACTTTAACTAATGGGGCCTCCTGCTGCTGCTGCGCCGCCGGAGCTCGATTTCTGTTCTCATCCTGAAGCAAAGTTCTTAACCCAAGGTACTATTTCTGGGTTAGCAGAGTCTGTAACCTGAAGCGTATGTAACCTGAAGCGTATGTAACCTGAGGTACCACTGTACACACCAGCCTGTCTAGTGGGACACTTCTGCTGACAGCAGTTATGCAGTAGAAACCATGCCGACACCCTCCATGGGGGTATGGCTCCATTTCTGCCATTTTATGATGGTGTCTCTGGGCTGCTTTCACACTGTTGCTATTTTGTGGGTGGGATTCAATCGCATACCAGCAAATTCACGCTTTCTCCCCTTCAATGGGTAGAAATTTTGCACCAGGGATCTGCGGATGCACCCTATTAGGTTTATATGTACCAAGGAAGAAAAAAGAGACAGTCAATGGTAGACGTGTTGCATCCATCTTTTATGTGTGTGTAGGGCTGTAGCTCTGTGATACAGCATCTGTTTCACATCTATAAGATCTCAGATTCAGACCTGCAGGTAGAGCTGGGAAATACTCATCTGAAATTCTGAAGAGCCACAGCAAATCAATGGGCTGTAGACAACATTGAGCTAGGTGAACCAATGGTCTATCTCAGTATCCTCTGTGTGTGTGTGTGTGTGTGTGTGTGTGTGTTTGCTGAATCTGAAATATGATAGAAATATGCAAAGCATGGATTTTTTTCTCTAATGCTGTAATATTATTGTGTAATAATCATTTGAATAATATGTAATAATAATAATATGTTCCATATGTTGTTAACATAACAATTGGTGAAAAGTAGAGAAAAATAAGAAGAAATGACAGGGAGCTGCACCGCAAGAACTCATTTGCGGTTCTCATTTATTTCATTGATGCTCACGCAGGAGAATTTCCCAGCTGATGCTGCTCAGTATCAACAAATATAAACTCAGCGATACAGTTGGCTGTCATGATGTGAACTGTAATGGTTGATATGATAAGGAACCCCCCTTACACAAGCATTTGGACTAGATTGCTTTCTTTAACGCCATAATGAGCCCACAAAATGTTAGTTAATTGCCACTCCATTCTCTTTAACTAGATAGCCCTTTTGACATGAGAGTGCATCATGTGTCGACTCTCTCCTTACTTCTTTCCCATGTCCCTCTCTTCCTCCATGTGACCAGCTCTGTTGCAACATTTTTGGTGCAATCATGCCGAGATTCATTTTCACTTTTATATTAGAAAACCCAAATCTTTGGAATTAAAACCTCTTAATATTGATTTTCCAATACCAGGTGTAAATTACACTCTGCGTGACAGCATCCAACAAAGCTTCAGGTGCTAAGATGGCTGCCGTAAGGACGATGTTCAAGACCCACTAGACAACGGAGAAAATACTTAAAAATAATGTAAAATATACTCTTGGGTGGTCGACTAGAAACTTTAGCAAGCTATTTAATACCACAAGAAAAAGAAATTGTTCCGGGGCCAGAGGTGGGAGTTGAAAAAACATCCTAAGAAAAAAGAATGATTATTACTTCTTTCAACTTATAGTGCATGAGTAATATTTGGAGATTTTGGAATCAAATGTAATTATTCATGGTGATAACAAGGTCCTCTTAATTATAAGCTTCCCAAAATGTAACATAGTGTTTGCTACTTCAATCACAATCTATTCCCATTAAAATTGAATACCAGAAGATCATCTTGATTAAGAGAGGACCAAATTATATCCCTGTTTCCTTCAAAGCCCAATACCACATTATATTCCCATATGAATTATGCCATCATAAGACACGCACAGTGTTTTGTTTTACTGATCCAAGATATAAATTAGGAAAACCGATTTGTTTTGGGCCACACATTTTTGGGTGTAGTGATATGCAGCGTTCAAAACTCCCATTGTTCTAGGCGTGTTTTGCGACAGGGAATTTCATAAACACGAGCAGTTTCTGAGCTCTGAGTGTAGTACTGCGCCTAAGATTTCAGATCAAAATTGCCACTGTTACTTAGAAGTAAATCCCAACCAATTGCAATGGGACTTCCTCCCAAGAAAAACATGCATGGATTGGGGACCTGAAAACTTTATTTTATTTTATTTTATTTTGTTTTGTTTTATTATTTTCAATCCAGCATGCTTTGTTTAGATTTTAGTTGCCTTGTTTAATGTACTTTTAATGTGATGTGCTTTAAATTTGAAATATACTAGTTATGATGGTTTAAGTAGGCCATGTTAAAGTGTTATCTACCCTAGAATCTCAAAGTGATGCTTAAAATCAAAACAAATTTTGGAGTGGGATCACTGAAAGACCCTTAAGTCTGCAAACTGGACACTCAATGTGGGTGTCTCTGTCATCAGTTGTATAGGCCTCTAATATGGTGTTAATTGTGGTGCCAAAATGATTTATATTTATATGAGGGAAAGGGGGTGTAGGGAGAATTCAGGGCTTGTATGCAGAGTGGAAGAAAAGGAGGACCTTTTTCTGCCTCCCCATTTCCAGCCACCCAGGGACCCTCTTAAGACTATTAGGGGGAGTGGGCAGGGGAAACGGCCTTCTGTTTTGAAGTCTTCAGATGGGGACTAGACCATGTGAAAAATGAACACAAGATTTTAACTGCAGTTCATTCATTTTCAGCTTTGCATTCTTGTTATTAAAAAGTGTGCCTAGACATTCCATGGTTTTGCCCATAACCTAGGTCCCATTTAGCTCCTAGCTTTCTTATCTCAGTTTCTAAAAATGGTGATATGCCTGTGTTGGAGAGAACGTTTAGTAAAAAAGAAGACGACAGTAGTAGTAATAGTAGTAGAAGTAGCATAGGCGCCGACTCCATGGGGCCTGAGGGGGCCCGAGCCCCCTCAAAAATTCGTTTGGGGGGGCTCTGCCCCCCCAATAATTTAAGAAAATTACTAGTTATATTATGCTTTGTAAAATCACAAAATTATGTTGGTATTTTTTATTTTCCTTGTTTGACGATAGTTACCTTTTAAAATACATTCAGTAATGAGTTAAAACAAAGCCACTCCCGATCTAGAGAGGGGGTGGGGTTGCGGGCTCTCGACCCATCAACAATCTCGCGGGGCTGGCGTCAGCCCCGCGAGAAGCGGGGATTCCCCCAGCTCATTAATATTCACCGCCCACGGCGGCAGCCAATCGGCTGCCGCAAAGGGCGGGCCCTCACAGGTTCACTTAAGGTCGGGGCAGCCCGGGGCTCGCCCCTTTCGTTCCCCCAGCAGCAGTGGTTTGGAGGTCTTGGGCCCCCCCAATATTTTTTATAAGTCGGTATGGGCCCCCGCCCCCCCCAATATTTTTTATAAGTCGGCGCCCCTGAGAAGTAGTAAAAATAAATGCATCCCACCTTTTATTCTAAGAGGATATAGATGTTGACTTGGAGGTATAATTGGCATCTGTCCCTTGGGAGGTATGAGGCATGGATTGTTGGTCTCCCTGATTACATATATAAATGGCATGTAAGCATAATTATATATGTTTTCCTATACAGTGGTACCTCGGGTTAAGAACTTAATTCGTTCCGGAGGTCTGTATTTAACCTGAAACTGTTCTTAACCTGAAGCACCACTTTAGCTAATGGGGCCTCCTGCTGCTGCCGCGCCGCCGGAGCATGATTTCTGTTCTCACCCTGAAGCAAAGTTCTTCACCTGAGGTAATATTTCTGGGTTAGCGGAGTCTGTAACATGAAGCATCTGTAATCTGAAGCGTATGTAACCTGAGGTACCACTGTATAAAAAAGAAATAAAGGTGAGGGGGGATATTTGGTCAATTGCATAAATTCTTTATTAAGATAACGAAAAGCAGGGACACAAGTCTGAGAGTTGAAGCACATATGCATTCCAAACATGGGGGTGGGGAACCTGTTACAGGACAGCGGGGGTCAAACTGAAATGAATTGTGACTAAAACACAGATTTGGGCATACTCTTTAGGCAGCTACCCCATTCCCCACTGCTTGACTGTAAAAATCCAGTTAGGTAGCCTAACTCAACAGACCAGCCATATAGCAATAGTTCTGCAAGATAGTCATTACTCATTCTAAGCAGACAAACCCTGGCTGGCATAATGTGGAGCAAGCTTTTATATAACTAGCACATTTATCACGGCCACAATTGCCACTTTATAAACAAAATGTGAACAAAGAAGCATGATGAGATGAAAAGAGAGGAAGAAATCAATTATAAGGGGAAATGTGATTTTTTTTTTCCAGAGCGAGGCCGTGGTCTTCCACACACACACCCCTCAACCCGCCCAGAATAAAGCAACTGGCAGTGGCATTTGATATGGATTGCAGATGGATCATGTGTCACCCATACAGCTGTACATATCTGGCACACAGGTGTTTGATTGTGTGCCTGCCAGCTGCCAAGCAGCAGCCAGAGAATCTGTGGCCAAGAGAAGGGTTGGGAGCAAACTCTTCACACTTCTCTAGGAAAAAAAGGTAAAACACTGAAAACTGCTCGATGTGTTCATGAACATGTGAAAGTTCGCTCTCAGGATTTTACTCAGGTCTGAAGTTGCTTTCATATGTAAGATGAAGACAACAACACAGACCTACCTTATTTTAGACTGGTGGGGTGGGGATGACACACAATTTATGAAATGATACAAAAGCATCCATTTTGCTAACTTCAACAAAATATTGGGGAGGCCCAGGTAAGCCTGTCCCACATATAATCAAACACAAGACATGGCACACACACACACCCTTTGAATGGCAATGTCCATCAACTTTGGGCCCCCCCAGCCCCCTCAAATATTATATTTGGGGTGTGTGTGTGAAGGGACCTTGATTCCTAGGAGTTGGCTCCTATGTCCAGTACATAAAATTTAAATATACCGATGGTTAATACAATTTAATTGTAGATATCATCAATATACTTGGCAATGATGCAAAATTGTTTGAATTGGTTTGAGACTTTGCTCCAAAAAAATACATAATATTTGTGGGTCTGGGGAAACATAGAGCATTGGTGTTGATGTGGCAGAGGCAAATGGTATCCATACTCAAAGTGCCCTCCTCATCTTCGTTATAAAGAGTACATTCTCAAATCAGCAGTAGAATTTTGTGTAGCAGTTCTTGTTCTCTGTCAGAACTGGGTGAGTGATTAGGCCTCAGTAATAACTAGCAACCCACAGGCTCACTCACTACACTCTGTCTGGGCTGGTTTGGATACAGTGCATTTTGTCTGTTGACTAGTTTCATCCACAAATGTGCCTTTACAGCTCAGTGAACAACATAATGGAGGTTTTAAAAACTGATTATATGAGGAGCCTCATACAAAAAAGCTCTAAAACTGAATAGCATGACAGACTATCATAGGGTATCAGGTTAAACAAAAAAAGGGATACATTTCACTTGTCTTTTGCATACAGCAAGATCTCCACCCTTCCAAAAAAAAAGGAAAAAGGAAAAAGATGTTTAAGTGTCAAGATCAAGCTGTATATTGAAGTAGTGAAGATAACTGTGAAACAGAACATGCATTAAATGAGCTTAAATGCATTTCAGTGAAATCAGAACCACATAATTCAACTGATTATGATCAGCATACCTTCCCAAAATGTAGCTGTCACCGTCACCTACCACTATTAGATATGAATGTTAATACTTTGGTAATGAGATTAGTGTACAAGTCACAGGAAAGCAAGCCTGAACCTTCTGTCTTTTCATTTGTTATTAATTTCTGACCAGCTCAAGAGGGTCATTTGTTCGCATTGACAAGTGCAGCTTCAACAGGTCTTCCCTGGGAGGCTCTTCTCATGCTCCAAGTGAGTTAGAAGAGCCAGAGACAGGGCCTTTTGAGCACAGATTTGTGGGCCGCAGTTTGATTCTTGGCATCTGTGTCTGGATGGCAATTTACAACAATGAACATCCACCGGCTGCCAAATCTCCACACAGCATTCAGGGCTAGATCCAGCTCTAACTAAATGGGAATGTGGTGGAGCTTCCATTTTGGAAAGAGTCGCAGGAGGGAGTTAGTGGAACTTGGCAGAGAGGAACTCATATTTATGGCACCCACTCTTTGTCACTTGAGCCATTCTTGTCCCCACAGTTTCAGCCATACCTCTCAACCTCCAGGATCTAAAATGCAGATAAATGGTCATTTGAAAGAGGAACAGCTCATGGATGGAAAATCTGACAGCCCAGAAACTCTCTGGGAGCAGGTGGAATGTTGCAAATATATGGGGCAGCTTTTTTCAAAAAAGCAAGGTGAATTTCGCAACAAGGAGCACTTAAGATATCTTTTCAGTGGAGCAGGCATTCATCATAGGGCATGAATTAAATGTGCACAATGTATTGTTCATGCTAGGCTTTTGGAAAGTCTAGACATAAAACTAGGCAAATTAAGCATACCATGTTCTAATGGTATGCTCCCCCCTTCAAGGGTGTTAGTGTAGATTTATTATTGTTCTTGACTGACATTTGTATTGTAAACTGCCCTGAGATAGGTATATTGTATGTTGGATAGTATAAAAATGCCCACGCAAATGACTATATCTACATGTGGGCAATGCATATTGCAGGGGCAATTGGCTTATGCTATCTATACACAGGCCATACTTCCTTGGGTCTAGGATTGGCCTGGTTGCGGAATTGGAACAAGGCATATGAGGGTGTTACATGGCTTGTGACTAACTGCCATGTAGATAGGTCACAGGATAAAAGGCAGAGTACCCCTGATTTGGGAATATGCTACAGCACTCAGTTGAATATGCTGCAGCACAGGGGTGATTAACCTGTAATCTTCCAGATGTTGGTGTGTGTTGGCCATGCTTGCTGGGGGTGATGGAAGTTGGAGACCAACAACATCTCAAGGGCCATGTGTTCTCCATTCCTTGATTAACCCCTTCCCAGAGTGGTTTAACACTTGGTCCCTCTTCCCCTGGAGCTCTGGGAATTGTAGCTGTGTGAGAGGAATAGGAGTCTCCTAACAACTCTCAGCAGCCTTAACAAACTACAGTTTCAAGGATTCTTTGGAGGGAAGCTAAGACTGTTTAAAGTGGTATGATGCTGCTTTAAATGTATTGTGCAGCTGGGGCCTAAATAAGTAACCTTCCTTTTTAAATGGATCATTAGAAAATCCAGTGGCGTAGCGTGGGGGGTGCAGGGGGGGCCGGCCGCACCGGGCGCAACATCTGGGGGTTCGGGTTCGGGGGCGCAAATCCACGGGTTAGGGGGTGCAAATTGCTTGCCTTGCGCCGGGTGCTGACAACCCACGCTACGCCACTGAGAAAACAGGAACAGGAAGTAATCAAAAGGTCATCTTGTACAAATTCCCCCTCCAGTGAACCTTACAATGTAGAATGAAGTATGCCACAAGTGAAGAATAATTACACTGCAGTAAATACATGTACGAGGGACACGGGTGGCACTGTGGGTTAAACCACAGAGCCTAGGACTTGCTGATCAGAAGGTCGGCGGTTCAAATCCCTGCGATGGGGTGAGCTCCCGTTGCTCGGTCCCTGCTCCTGCCCACCTAGCAGTTCGAAAGCATGTCAAAGTGTAGGTAGATAAATAGGTACCGCTCTGGTGGGAAGGTAAACGGCGTTTCTGTGCGCTGCTCTGGTTTGTCAGAAGCGGCTTAGTCATGCTGGCCACATGACCCGGAAGCTGTATGCCGGCTCCCTCAGCCAATAAAGCGAGATGAGAGCTACAACCCCAGACTCGGCCACGACTGAATCTAATGGTCAGGGGTCCCTTTACCTAAATACATGTATAGTGCAAACCTTTACCTTTCTAAGAAGCGGGACCTCTTGTTTTCAGTGGAGCTCACTCCCAGGTAAGTGTGTTTATGGTTGCAGCCTTAGACACACTCTTTTCTGCCACTGCCCCATATTGCTAGCTAAGATGTTGGCTCCAAATATGGCGGTCAGTCAGACCCTCTATCTAGTCCTCATTTGCATGCCACCCAGCATCCCGTCGGTAGCTCCTTGTGCTTTTAAAGCTGCAATTGCATTAAAGCCTACCCCATGTCACTGTTACTTTGCTTCCTTCCATCCTTCACATCGCTGTGTGTCATCCTTGGCCTACAAAATTTGACACACATCACAGGAACCAAATATAGCAAGGCTCAAGAACACTCTTTGCATAATGTACATATGTGTTTAATTTATTTTTATCTAAATTCTCCCTAGGCATATGGAAAAGAATGAGTGATAACACTGCCTGGTGTGGTCAGGCATTATGTGTTCCTCGCACAGCTCCAATAACGAGGCTCTATTCTGACGTTTGCATATGAGTCAGTGACCAGGCTTGGTTTCCAAGCAGCATGAAACATATAGCTTGATGCTGCTTGAGTCTGTTGCCCATGCACATGATGCGTCAATGGGATTGTTCAGACACTCACTTTTATGTGGTTTTCACATAAAAGTTCCGGAAAGGTTGCTGCTTGAGTGTTTGGGGCCATGGCTGCTATCTCATAATATGAAATATCAAACAATTATGTTATATACACAGTGAACCGTTTCAAAAGAACACCCACCCTGTTTTGACAATTATCCATTCTCAAGGACTGGTTCTGTGTGGTTTCCAGGAGAGAAAAGCAAAGGTGATAGAGAAAAAGACAAGCATCTTCACCTCTCTGGAGAAGTGGCACTATCCTATGATAAAATGCCATAAACGTATGCAATGGTTTTATATTTCCCAGTGACATTTCTGATTTGTTTTCTTGGATTTTAATTTAGTTTAGGTTGTCAGCTCACACAGAGCTATGGGCTGCCTTTGGTGAAATGATGTCAACCACTGGCTCACAGGGAAAGATTTGTTAGTTATAAATACTGTATATTCATAGAGATTAATAGAGGAACAGACAGCATGGAGCACAGCTAGATAATAAAAGCAGAGTCATGATGTCCTTTCTCCACAGGACAACAGACCCAGAGTAGCTAAGGTTTGCTACATGGGGAACTATTATTCTTACATATTTGCTTCCACAGGGATTTTAGCCCAAGCCACCCATCTACTAGTTGAAAGGAAAACCCTTTTCAGGTGGCTTCCATTCTCTGCTTATTCAGTCTTCTTGCTAAAGAACAATTAAATTACATTTTGGGGCATTCATGCTGTGGAGAAAGATTAAAATAAATCAACACATTCCAGGTCATTGTCTTGCTGAGTTCACAGCTTGTACACTAGAGTTCTGCTTGGACAGGTTATAATTTTTGGGTAGTTCTAGATAATTGAAATTCCATGTTAGATTTTGGAGCCCGCGCTTAGTTGACAATGAAAGTGATTCAGAATTCTGTTGGAATAATAGCCAGCCTATTCTGCTTTACTTGAATAAATATTTATCATGCAAAGCTTGACCAATTCTCTAGATGGAAAAGAGAAGTCTGATTTTCATTAGCACTTGAGTTTTCTGAAACTGCAACTACCCCCCATAAAAAAGGACCAAGTTTGGGTTAAAATGCAAAAATATGATTTAACCAACCACAGCTATATATATATATATATATATATATATATATATATATATATATCATGGGGGGGCATGGACGAAAGCTTACACCATTGTTTATGAAGAGCACACCAATATTTCACCACATGGGCAGTAGATTGACCGGTCTCAACAACATTCACAGCTCTTGCCGCTAAATGAAATGAAAAAGCAATGTGAGAGTATTACAGGAAGAGTGGGGATGGGAAAAACCCCAGTTTCTTTCCCTGCTATCAGCTTCAGTGCAGTATTATTATTATTAGGCTTTAGCTCACACTATTCCAAGTTGAACCACTGAAAAAAAATTAACAAAGCTGCCACTCTATACATTGGCCACTTTATACATTGGCAGAACCAATAGGATGTGCACAGGTCTGCTACTCCTGGCTTTCAGACATCCATAGACCCAATACTTCTTATCCAAGTGATTTCTCTTTCTAAAAGGAAAAGAGGAAAACAGACATCACACATTGCTTATGACCATATTTTTGGACTTATTTTTGGAACGCGATGAAGGGCACACGCTCAAAGTGAGATGATTCAAAATTCAGCTTTAATGTTAAGCCAATGTGGTCCTGTGCACACTTTGGAGCGAGTCTCATTGAGCTGAATAAGACTTGCTTCCAAGTAAGCATACATATAGGATTGGACTTCAAGGTTACAATCCAGTTAGACCTAAAGCAATTTCCTGCACTTGAGACAGACCCTGGGGCTTCCAGTTTAGAGGAATGCATCTCACTCTCTTATCACCAACTATCCTTACAGCAGGTGCAGGTAAGTATTCCTTTCCTTTAAGGGATCTAGAAGTTATGTGCAACACCAGTCTTCTGGACCCCAGTTACTTCACCTGGGTCTTCAGCTGGAGTTAGTGGTGCAGGTAGAAATTAAATTCACACTTCAAGGCAGACCTACCTAATTTGCACTTTCTGCAACAGCATGCAAATCAAAGCACAGCCAATGCTGTTCTCCAGCCAAGTAAGTCAAGGGATGCATACAAAAATATGCATATACAAGGGCAAAGTATCCATAAAGCTGCATATAAGTGAAGAAAAAATACGAAAAAGCATTGGATTGGGAGAAACTGCTTTGAAAAATTGCTTTGCAAAAAAAATGTACATTAGACAAGATTGCATAGAAAAAATTGTATATTAGGAGAAATACGCAAACAGATATTGTAATGTGGAGAACGAAACTTAAGATTGGCAAAATGAGAAACTATGGAGAAATGAAATTGATAGATTGGGAGGAATTCAGTGTTGTGCTATGTTTATCATTCTGTCAGGGCAAGCAGTTCAGCATGCCAGAAGCACTGATCTTCCCCTCTGCTCCGCCTGTGCACTGTTCCAGGATTCTCCTGAACACCCAAATCCAATTTTGAGGGGCGTTGGAGGAAAGGTCAGGAAAGCCCAACTTGTGCAAGCAGAAGTCCTTGGGTATGCTTCTGCTGATGGGACTCATTAGTTGAATCCCACCCAATGGATCTAACTTAATCGTGTTCATTTATTTCAATGGGTCTCCTCTGAATAAAACTTAGTTGATTACCATCCACAGTTTTTATAACTGCCACTATTATTTTTTCCTGCCCTGGCCCAGTTCTCTTGAGGTGACCACATCTTCTCTACCCAAGACTTCTCTTGCCCAAAGGCATTCTAGAGCAATCTTCCCAAACCTCAGGCCCTCCAGATGTTTTAGACTACAACTCTCATCAAGCCAGCCAGCATCAGACTAATCTGCCAGGTTTGGCTGTGCTGGTGACTGCTGGGACTTACTATGAGTAAATGTGATTGTGACTGGATAATAACCAGTCAAGACACTGTAGGCCTCCAAATATAGCCTTCTAGCAATGGAGCAAAGATAATGTTTGGAAAACTAAATGCAAGCTCAGTTAGTCTATATAACTGGCAGGAATAATATACAGTACAAAGCTGCAGATTTAGGAAACTGGAGAATAGTGACCTGTCAAAGAAATATGTTTCCAGCCATTCCAGCCTTGTTTCTTCTGACAGAAAACGGATAATTTTACAGGGGTCAGTTATATTTTTGTGGTATAGCATTAAGCAACACAAACCCCTGTGCGGTTCTCTTCTGACTGAAAGGCATGGTGGCCTATTAAGCCAATATAATGAAGGAGATTAACTTGTTGGGTTGAAATAACGACAGACAAGTGGTGAGCGTCATATGGGAGGCATCTCCCGAGCAAGTCTCAGGGAACCAGAAGCGAAACTTTCCTTCATTAACTAGCCATAAAAATACACAAGAAAAACAAACAAGGAATCTGCATGTTAAAAAGGCTAATGCTCTTTATTTCTGTCATGTTTTTGAGGATAACCCTGCCTCAAGGGACAACAATTTTATAATAAAACCAAAGCGGTTGGTTTATAGTAAAACTGATGGAATCTTGCACCAGCATTTTCAAACTACTAGAAGAGATAGGGAATCATGGCCCATTTGCCGTGATAAATGTCTGCATCATAGAGCTCACACCCAGCTCCAACAGGTTATTAAAGAATTAATGGCTTTATTTGGACTTGTGGTTGGGTACCTATTTTTTAGCCAGTGCCACTACAGCACCAATTTGGTGAGGAATGGGCTGGAATGTAGTTTCCTATAATGTTAGTTCCTGTTCAACCAGCAGTGATGCAACTTGCCAGCTATGGCTTTTTGCTTCAGCAATTGGTCTGGAGTCATCTTGGTGTGTTTCTTGGTCATCCAGTGGAGTCTGTTTGGAAAGATGCATTTTCCTACCTTCAGATGACTACCACAAAGGAGAATCATAGCTTAGGAGCAGAGTACATCTTTGCAGGCAGAAGATCCCAAGTTCCACCCATGGGCTTTCCACTTAAAAACATCAGGTAGGAGGTGATGTGAAAGACCTCTTCCTGAGGCTCTAGAAAGTTTATTTTAATTGTAATGGATAAAGCTGGGTTAGACAGACATATGGTCTGATGTGGGATAGAGTTGCTTCCTCTGAAATCAACAGTTCAAAGCATATATACAGCACATTTTCCTTCCAGCAATCTGGGAAAGCCAAGATCAGCACCTTGGAGAGGGATTAGAGCGTGAATTTTAGTTGATGATCCTGTAGCAAAGGCAGAATACACACAATCATTATAGTCTGGGATAAGTATTCATTGACTAGTTGCCCCGTTCTTTGAATGCTGCGTCTGGACAGCTATTGGCTTCTCCTTTGCCCTGGAGTTTCATGTTGTGGGGTTATAGGGATATCCTTAGGGTTTAGGGGAGGAGATGCAAGCTCCATGGTCTTCAGCTCCAATGGGACATGAAGGGAGTGGATCCATCTGTTCCACGGGGTTGCCATCATTGGAAGACTTTGCCTCTGAGGATTCCTGCTCCGGGGCCACAACAGTTGGGAGGTTTCATACTATCTTGTAAAATAGTGTGTAGTATTTTGTGTCCATTCCAACTTGGATGCCACATTAAGTTTAGCTGGTAGACCTTTTTGTCTTTGATATCATGGCCGCATAGATGAGTTGGAGGTAATTCACCCGAGGGTACAGATAATGTGATTCATTTTGAACATCTTCATTTAAAGAATTAGTTTGGGGGCATTGCCTCCCTTTTTGGGCTGCCATTACTTATTATCCCCATTTTCAGATTGGGGCTTGAGGATGATAGAAGGGTAGCTTGCCTAAGGCCTCCTAGAGATAATGTGGCTGAGATTAGATGTGAATTGAAGGCTTTTTGCTCACACTTGTACCATGCAAGCCTGTACATGTTTACTCAGAAAAGTCCAAAGAAGGTCAATAGGATGAACTCTCTTGACTGCAGCCTTAGCCATTATTCCGTATCAGAAGTTTATACTATATTGAAAAGTGGTGTGTGTGTTACACTTTTTAAATCTTTGCTCTCTCTTTTTTAGAGGCTGAGATTCTTGACCATCCCAGGTTCGTTACAGCTACTAAAAGAAACAAGTAGATTAAAAAATAATCATGAAATAGCCAGTCAAATCCCCAGTGATAAAGAGAACTACTGTCTCATATGTAAGTGAATATATTACAGATTATATAATTTTTAAAACAAACAAACAAACAAACAAACAAACAAACAAACAAACAAACAAACTACAAATATCTACTAAGAGAGTGGCTAGTAATCAAATGTTCATTAATGTACCTAAGCAAATTTGTAAACTGATGAGAATGAATCCAATCAAGTGACAGGGAATATGTACAGTTTGGTGAAGAATTTGGATAGGTTGTTCAATCCTAGAATCTCACTTAGTTTGTATTTGTTTGGGATGCTAGATTTGCAAGGCTGCATTCCACCATTTACTTCAGACTAGTTTTGATTGCCTCAGAGTGGCTACTTGAGTGCTTCACAGAAACATTGACTGCTGGAAGGCCTAGGTGGAACCATCAGTTCTTTGGCAAATTGAACATTTGAAAGAGATGTCAGCAACTGTAGAACAGCCATCTCTGAATACAGGTTGGGTGTTTTGGTTCTTCAACTTAAATTTGGTCTAGGGACGTGACACCAGGTTTTCTGTACTCAGCTCTTTGTGAAATGAAACAAAAGTTGGATGTGCTCCACACTCCAGTGAGGAGAACAAAAATTAACCTTTGTGAGCTTGAACAAAAGACCGATCATTTAGAGGAAAACAAGTGAGGAACCATAGACAATTAGCACTGTCCAGGCTCAAGCAGCATCATTAATGAGGAATACTATCCAATTAGAAAGCAAGGATGGAAATTCTGGAGAATGCTTGTGTGTTTTCCCATCTGAAATCTCTGGATAAGCATCTAAACAGCAAAAATGTTTTTTGAAATGTAGGTGACTGGAGTATTTGAAATACTATTAGACCAAACAGTTTCTTTTTGCTCTTCATATTTTGACAGTGTTTGTTTCTTGCTCTGAAAAGAGATTTATATCAAAGGTCTGAAAACCCCCTGAACATTTGCACAATAAGGGTTCAATTCCTATATGATGACAGTATGGATTAAGGCTGTAATCCTACAAACAGGTACATCTGCCTAAATCCCAGACTATTTTGCCAGTGCGTGAATTTGACAGATTGTGGACTGAGATATACATAATAATCCATATTTTAATTATGAGATCTATGCAGAACACAGTGGCAATGAACTAATTAAAAGGTAAGTATGTTTACAGTACAACCCTATATATGTGTTTACTTGTAAGTAAATCTAATTGAACATAGTGGGGCTTACCCCCAAGTAATTGTGCGTAGGGCTGCAGCTTTAACTTATTTATCTGCAAATATTTATACCTTGGTGTCCAGCCCCGAAAGCATTCCTGTCAATGGAAAGATTAACATGTGCTTAAGTCTTTCCCAAACAAATAAACAGCAGCAAAGTTATGAGAGGGTATTCTGAGGCCTACATGCTCATTCTCAAAACAACTCTGGGGTAAATTTAAGTATTCAGCTGGAGGCAAACTCCAGTTGCTGCTGTTGCTACACCTGTTTTTATATCCAGGTGGATTATGGGACCCAGTAATTCACAGTTAGGAATGTAGTTAGTATTCTCTTCATCACCTGCCCCCCCCTAAAAAAATTACCTCAGTAGAGTCATGGCTTCACCCTTCTTTCTAATAGCAGCATTTGAGATGTGCCCGTCCCCTTTGAGGCTACACATTGGTGTGCACGTAAGAATGAATTCACACTAGACAATGCTATGCAGGACGGTCCCTTTTCTGCACTTCCCTCCTTGAAGAGTAGAAGGTGTGACATTGACATCCAGCCAACAAGCATAAATTCTGGTGCTAGAGGCAAAGTCATGTCATCTTGACTGGTCATTGACTGGTCAATGGGAGAGACTGGAGAGCCAGGGCTGCAGTCTACCTCAGTTTTCAAGAGAGGGCTTTTTAACCTATTGAGCAATTTGCATATCTGTAATGTGGTTTGATTGTGTATTAAACAGACTTTGCGCCAGACAAAATCTTTTAAGATCCCAGTGGAAAACTAAGTACGGTACTGTTAAACAAAACTAAAATTTTCTTCAGGAAAACACGGCATAAATTCAGTTATATAAGAAGAGAAACATAACACAGAGACTCCAGCTACGATGAAACAGAAAAGTTAAATGTTATGGGTCAGAGTGCCAGGCTTAGAATGGGAACATATTTATAGATTCATCTAGATCCTTCTTAAAACCGGTAAAGGTTACCTGTAGAAAATTAATCGGACAGTTATGATGAGAGTGCATGACGGATCTCGTCTCCAGTTCTCCTTTTTCTGTGAACCGTCCCTTGGATCTTTCCGGGCCCCAAGCTGTTATTTGTCACTGCTCAATGACCCACCCTTGCATCGTGGTGTTCCCCTTCTGTTGTTAGATGTATTGGTTTTTATGTTTCTGTGCTTTTATGTTTGTACATATTTTATGGGCTAATAGCCGTAAATAAATAAATTTGAATTTGAGTGACCATGAATGTGGTCAGTCAGACAAAGGTCAGACCTCCTTTATAGTGAATCAGTGTCTCTGGTGGGAGAACTGTTGTGAGGAGTTCATGAAGTATCTGTGTAACAATGAATTCATACATCCCTTGTACATCAAGGGAGCCATGAATGGAAAGTCAGTGTAGCCACAGATATTGACCCACATAAATTCCTGATAAGACAGTTTTGTTTAAGCTGAAAGGAAAAGAAGGGGGAAAGTGTAGTTGGCATACACCAGCCTTCCCCAATGTAGTGCCCTCCAGATGTTTGCCCCAGATGATAGGAGTTGTAGTCCACAGTGCCTGGAGGGCACCACGTTGGCGCCCCTGATAAACATTATTATAGGTATGCTTCCCAAATCTGTCACACAGGGAAACATGACTCCATGACTTAAGAGTGCTACAATAATGCCCTCTGTGAGGTTACATTTTGGTTAGCCTTTTCACTCCTTCACTTCCACAGTGATGCTTGAAAAAGAAAGATTTTCTCAGCATATATATCTCAGATGAGACAGAGAATTATACCATGCCATACCAATAAAAGTTAAGAAGCTATAACTAGCAAGATTATTTTTAGCTTGCTCCACTTTCCCCACAGATATTAACATTAAATTCCATTCAGATGCCTTATTGCAGCCGAAAATCATGGCCCCTGCTCTTCTTAAGGCAGGGACCTGGCTGTACACATTGGCACAGTACAGGGAAGATTAATATCGGTTTCTACATTGACATTCCAACCCCCTGCTAACTGTAAATAATATTTCAGAGAAGATCCTGATACATCATGATCTATTATGTTGTGGTGATGAGGCTGGTTGTTATGTCCTTAGCAGTGATTTATCATCCTCTGCAATGACACAAATCATGGATAGCTCATGACATTCCATAATGTATGGTCCCTTAGTTGTGGCAGAGATGAATTTGGCGCTTAGATCATAACATTTTGAGATGTTTAGCTGATGTTTTGCTTCCATCTATTTTTTAAAATATGGCTGGCCTTACACAAGAATGCACCCACCCACTACCACTTTGTTTACCATGTCAGAAAGTCCTTCTCTGAATGTTCTTAGCAACACCATGCTTGGAGGAGTCAACTTGGAGGTCTGATTTACAGTACTTATTTAGTCAGTATCTGCTCAGTTTATCATTAGCTCAGTATCTCCTTGCTTTGCCACCATCTCTACAGGAATCAGGGACCTTTGGATTCTGAAATTCTGTGGTCACAGGGATTGACACAGAACGTGTCAAGTGCCAATTAGTATGACAAGCGTGTCAAAATTCCCGCAGAAAATAATGATGCTGGTAGTGTCAGGGCTCTATCAGACACCATCACATTCCTTCCCTAGCATTTATCAACTCCAGATTCACAGACCTCCCAAATGCCACTTTAATATCTGCCAGGAACACACCATGTCCCGTAATAAGCAAATGCAATATCTTCAGCCAGATGTGTGTTTGTGTGTTTATGGATAGCATATTCTGGTGACTTTTAAAGCTTTCTCTGCATAGGGTTTGGGTTTCATAAATTTACAGGCCTCTGACTACAGCATGTCCTCTTTACCTTATATTCTGATCCCAGGGGACACATTTTGGCATTCTGTTGCATGCATAATGAGTATAAAATGTTCTCCTAAGCACTGGAGTATGCTCATCTGTTTGGGTTCAGTAGACCTATTCCGACACAACAAGCCCACGTTCAAGCTGTGAACAAAGAGAAGAGTAAGCTCTTTGGGTTGGAGCTGAGCTAATCCAATGAGTTACAGCTATATCAATCCTGCTCTGGAAAATAAGAGGTTCATGTTGCTGCCTACTTTGATTTTAATTTGCCCCCTATTTGTCTTCAAAACATTTCAGAGATTCAGGGAAGGTGTCAGTACAAGATTATATTTTTAAGGGGCCTTAGTTCTTCCTTATATTTAAACAATAGGTAAACTAATAAAGTGCATATACTTTCGTTGTCAGTGTAAATGCGCACTTGGCAATCAGTTTATTGTGATAAAAAAAGAGAATACGTTTGCTTTCTTAAGTAGCTATTAAAGGAGTTCAACTAAGGACAGGTTTCATCCATTTTATCATGGTATAAGCCCAGGTTATCTATCTCCTACTGAGATAAATCCTGAAATCCTTATTAACCCTTTACTCAGACAAAACACCTACTGATGCCAATGGAAGCTGAAAGCATGTCAGCCCTCCCACTGATCAATCAGCTGTGGTGAATTCAGAAATCCATCTCACAAGGAGACGCTGGACCATGATATTTTATAATGACAGTTTGATTTAATAGTGTTTTTGTATTCCTATTACATATTAGTTCACACAACTGTGCAAGAAGAAGAGGTTAGATGTAAAACGGCAACTCTCATTATGGAGGGCAGTGGGCTCCCCCAAGGATATGTACCAAAGCCAGTGCTATTTAAGTTTTCATAAATGATACAGCAGTGAAGTGCCAAGTTTGCAGTTTATAACGAATTATTTAGAAATGGTAAAAACACAGAGGGCTGGCAAAGTGCTCCTAAGAGATCTCTCCAAACTTGGTGGATGGGCAACAAAATGGCAAAACAGATTCTACATTAAATACATTGAGGCAAAAATCTTAACTTCAAATGCTGGATTCAAACGCTTGAATTGGTAATGACCTAGGGCCTAGGGCTTGCCAATCAGAAGGTCAGTGGTTCGAATCCCCGCGACGGGGTGAGCTCCCATTGTTCAATCCCTGCTCCTGCTAACCTAGCAATTCGAAAGCACATCAAGCGCAAGTAGATAAATAGGTACCGCTCTGGCGGGAAGGTAAACGGCGTTTCCGTGTGTTGCTCTGGTTCGCCAGAAGTGGCTTAGTCATGCTGGCCACATGACCCGGAAGCTGTCCGCGGACAAATGCCAGCTCCCTCAGCCAGTAAAGCGAGATGAGCACCGCAACCCCAGAGTCGTCTGCGACTGGACCTAACGGTCAGGGGCCCCTTTACCTAACCAGCATAAAGATTTTGGGCTCATAGTGGATGAAAATGTCAACTAACAGTGGAATCCTAAGCATGTCTACTTGAAAGTAAGTCCTGTTGAATTCAGTAAGGCTTATTCCCAGGAAAGTGGGTTAGGACTGCAGCCTTGGTGGAAGGGGAGGTCCCTGCAGGCCATTTGCCCTTTCCCCATCCTTAGATTCCACCCTTAGATCCTCTTGCTATTTTCCTGGGCTCCTCTTGGGACACCCACAATCACCTCCTGGCCTTCAAGAGCAAGGCGACTGCCAGACATTCTGTGGTGGACCACTCACCTAGAGACATATTTGCCAAGCTCTGCTCCTGATGGTGGACCAGCAAGGATGGGGCTGAAGGGCCTAATATAAGTAACACCAGTTAGCTGCCTGGTTTGTGCTTAAACACCTATGGTGCCATATTAAGCACTCCAGCTATATAGACTTTCATTCCCGTTTCAGCAGTTGTGACCTAGATGCCTGCACTAGTATTTGTTCCTAGCCGAACAGCTCCCATTTCACATACAAGCTTATGACAACATGCACACCAGCTCCCGTGTATGCAGGAAGGGTGCACCAACAAGCTAGGCAAGGTAACCTGAAGAAGCCTGAGTGTGCCCCTCATAACTCCTTCAAGGTTGCAGAGAATTCTTGGGCAAGCAGTTCACACAGGGAACCAGCTATGCTGGAAGCAGTACCAACATTTGGACTCTCAAAGTAATAATGGGCACCCACCTAGATGGTTCTGCTCCACCCGGTTGCCTAATATGCCTCCTTCGTTGACATGCTCCTATGTACAATATTTGTTCCATGTCTCACACTATGCTATAGAAATCCTCTGAGAATATATTAAGAAAAACAATAGGCGGATATATTAGTGGGAAATTGGTTGCTGTTTATAATTTTTCAAAGCAACAAACACAATAGCCTTGAGACTTTTTTTGCTGTTACCTTCTTGTAAAAACAATATATATATTTTTTTTTAATGACCTAATAGGTTTGCATTTCAATGTGTATTGGAAAGGCTAGCAAGGCAATAGCATTAATAAATGCTATTCCCTGCGCTGAATCTCAGATGGCAATTGTTTTTCTTCTTCTTGAACATTTTAAAATCATCAGCTTGCTTCTGTTTGTTCCAAAGATAAATTGAACAAGGGCAGCTGTAGTAAGGTAGAGAATTTTGAAATGTTATCACAAGAAGGCAGCATTGTTTCTGTGATATATGCATGCGTTTGTTTTGACAATAACCACTGTGATAGTAAGGAAATGCACAAGGATGCACCTTACATATAGATATACCCAAATCTAACGCACACACTAATCTTTTATTTTTTAAAAAAGTCACACATACATTTAAGCAAGTACTCCATTTCCAAACTGGCATGTGTTCTGTTGTGGCTAATGTATGTATTTCCAAAAACAATGATATGTTTCCAATACTATCTTCCACATTTTTTTTGATGAGCAATGAAATAGGTTGAGGTGGGATGTGTTGTATCCCACCACATTATATCATTCCTCTTTTTCCCTCTCTGTTGGATGGCAATCGGGGACCCTCATGCCAAGCTTTGGAAGCAACAGCATCTGGCTCCTTGGCAGATTTTGCAGGCAGTCTTGTTGCCAGCCTTTAAGCTGTGTCTGGGTCTGCTGCATGGTTTGGCTGCAGATGGGCTCTCTGGGTTGCCTTGTGCTTCTGGGTTCCAGTTTTGGCTTACCTTTGATTCAGAAGACTTTACTCATTTTTATTCATTTGTGAATATAGGCCTATCCAAATGTCTCATGAAACCGATCCTGCTATTCAGAACTGGGGCTGGGGGCGGGGGATGAAGAGACTGCTATTCCTCTGGTCAAAAGAATACAACAAAATAGTCAAGTAGCAGAGATTTGTTAGAACCATTGATTTTTCACAGATTTAAAACTAAGTGGCATTGTTCTTGCACAGAAGTTAAATATTAGACAGCAATGCACTGGAAGACCAATTGTAGATATTTCAGAATGTGCCATCAGGGGGTCAGAAAGTTAACCTGCTTGGTTTCCTTAGTTCTATTATGGCAATAAAATTGGACTGAAAGGCAGCTTCTTTTGAGCTTAAGTTCAATATTACCCACACTCTAATATGCTTCTTGTCCTTCGTTTATTTCAGCATTTAGTTCAATGAGAGTTACTTTCTACTATGTGCTTAGAAGTTGTGCCATACTTGGAAGTTGGTGAGACTGAAATAAAAGTAAAATATATAAGGCCAGGTTTAAGAACAACAGAAGATAGGGGATAGCCAGAACAAAATATGAGGATCTTTGTATTACAAAGCTAGTTGTGAAGTCTATTGTTGTTGAAAATGAAATGTTTTGTGCTGATGTAGTATATATGCACTGGGACCTCAGAAGATAATTGGGCACAATATTCATCACCATGAGAAATTTGTCCTATGAAGCCAATGGAGTCATTATCTATTTACTCATGGTGATGAATTTGAGCTAGTGTTGACCTAGAAAGCATAATCATACAAGCTTCCATTTAACATTTTCCTTTATTGGTGGAAGGAAGTGAAGTTCAAGGTGGAGCCAAATGCTTCTCTCCATCCAGGAAGAGGAGATATAAGGCAGGCAGATAGTCCAATGCAGCCCTCCCCAACTGGAGCTCACTTCTGACCATCAGCCATGGTGGCTGGGGCTGATGGGAGTTGGAATCACAACAACATCTGGAGGGCACTGTATCAATCTATTGTGTTCTTTTGAAATTTCGCATCTAAAACAAATGATTGAACATTTTGGCTAATATGTTAGAGTAGCCCAAACTTGGATCTCTAGCTGGTTTTGGACTACAACTCCCATCATCCCTAGCTAGCAAAACCAGCGGCCAGGGACGATGGGAACTGTAGTCCAAAAAGCAGCTGAAGACCCAAGTTTGGGAAACACTGGAGCACAGCATCAAAATCCTTTTTTCTGGCTTAACACTGAACAGAGGTCCAACGCCTCTGACTACTTCACCCACTGCTGGAGCATTAAAAAAAAAAAGTTTGGGAGGGAAAAAGTGGCAGGGTTATCCATCTTGCTGCCTACCTATGATAGGTGCCTCCTTCATCCCATGCTAGGACTACCTGGAGTGGAGAGAAAGTAGCTAGGGAGGAGCAGCAGGAATGTCCCACCAGCCATTGGTAGGTGCCTCCTTTGCCCTGTGCTGGGGCTTGCTTGGAAAAAAAAAGGTTAAAGAGGGAAGGAGGGAGCAAGGTGGGCATAGCAGGTACTTCTTTTGCCCCAGGGAAGAGCTTTTCTGAATTGTGGGTGGAGTGCTCATGTAGCATGTGTACAATTGAGCAACGTATGTATGTGTGATTTGCACAAGATAGGTAGAGATGTATTTGTGGGGTGTGCATGTGGGATGGAGGAAGGGAGAGATCTGGATGTTATCTGTGTGCATATGAGAGATAAGGAAATACGTATGTGAGGTCTCTGATGGTGGAAGAGGTGCACTTGGACAGAGGGAGAGATCTAGGTGGCATGCGAGTAAGTGAGAGACAGGGAAATGCATGTTTGTGGCCTCTATGTGTATGGTGAATGCATGTATATGTTGTGTGTGTGTGTGTGTGTGTGTGTGTGTGTGTGTAAGAGATAGTGTGCACCTTGTATCTTTCCCCTGGTACCTGGGAATGCTTCTTTTGTTATTAGGCAACAACAGCATCCACACTTGTGCTTTTGCGTGTGTGTAGAAAAATCAATATTGTGTGATTGCTACAAACAAGGACCAGCAGGACGTAGCACTGGCTTCCCTTGGTAGGCATGAAGTGAGCATCAAGAACCCTCCTCTCTTTAATTTTGAATTATTCCACATACCCATGGCAAACAGTGTGTGCTGTGCTACACACTGCAATGTGACCATCGGTGTTTAATTCTTTATCATTGGAAGTAATCAACATTGTCCATAAATGATTAGATATTTTGGGAATCCTATTAGCAGAAGCCCTGCGGGTGGTCTTCCTCTCCTCCCCAGTTGGCTGGAGAGGGGTCTGGAGAACCCACGGAGCAGCACAGAGTGGGAAGGAAAAGAGAGGAATCGTTCCATCTGGCAAGAGTAAATGTTGGTCTGATGGAACAATCAGAAGAATGCAAGATTAAAATCAGCGTATTTTATAAATGTTATTATCAATTATAGGGAAGGGAGGAGGGGGCACAGGAAGAGGAGAGGGGATGGGAGAGGCATTTCACAATCAAGATAGGAGAACAAGCACCTCCTTTTTGACAACAACAAAAGCATTGTTGAAATCAATAAACCTAAGTATTTTTTTGCAGGCCTTTGATTTCAGTGGGTCTCCTCTAAGGATGACTAACATTGGATATCACCCTCAATATTTTATTGATGAAATAAAATGTTATGTTTACAGTATTAATATATGCAGTCCTCCCCTGCCGCCTTTTCAGATCAGGAGTTGCTGCCTGGTATGCTTAAGCTTAGAGATGAGACAGTTTGGCAGCTCTAAGTGGAAACAGATATTCCTGCTGTGTTAAGAGATGTGGAAACCCAGTTAAGATCACGTGTGTGCCATTCCCTAGAAAATTAGAATTATCAATATGTTGGTGACAAAGAATAGGAAAAGCCATATTTCTTCCCCTGCTGGACTTTGGCTTTCTCACCTCTATCCATATACCACTTAAGCATCCGTTACTGAGAAGAAAGCACAATATTTATTTCATTGTCAGAATCTCATCTGCCTTCCCTTACAGCAGAGACGCCAACTTGTGAAGGAGATTGGAGGGAGGCTGACCTTCGGCGTGATGTCCTGACGTCACATCAGGACACTGGAGGAATCAAGAATGCACACTGCACATTAATGATATTTAGCCCAAAGTGCTGGCTATCTGGTACATTTTTGAGGTTTGGCTTTCTTTCATTACTGTATAAAGGATCTCTCATTTTTAAAACAAAGAGTAGTTGTTTTAAACCACGACCCACAACCTCTTAAAGGAAGTTCATTCAGCAACTATTGAGCATGGGAGAGGGTATGAAAACATCTGAACAGTGGGAGCAGGAAGTGTGGAAAGGCAGTGATTTGGAGCTTACAATCCACATGAAACAGCAATACGGACGAGCCCTCCATTAGTTAGTTTTAGAATATTGGAAAGTGCAACAAATGCACATGCCGATCAATGGAACATGAAGCTTCTGGTGCAGCTGAGTGCTTGGCCGGGCCAGGCAACAATTTAAGCAGTCTGACGTGTGTATGAAGTTGGTGAGCAGCTTGTGACTTCTTGGTTCACTTTTCCTAACCCTTTTCTTTGTCAAGGATTCACCAGCTGCTCATGGAACTCTTTACTATGCGGAACTCCATCTGTAAGGTAAGTTTCTCTGACCTGCCTTCTAAGACAGATTTTTAAAATGGATCAATTTTATGAATGTTCAATTCCCTGGTGATGCATTTCATAGATGCACATTAGTTGATGTGTAGTCTGTGGATGAGATTGTTCTTGAGTTTCTGGTTCTGCACATCATTCTCGCTCTTGAGCGCGTGCGGCATTATGGTGGTTTTACAGTGCAACCCTGTATCACCTGTGAGGGCCAGGAACAACCTTTTTGGATTAGAATTCCACTACTGGTTCCATTTCACTCCAGCCTTATGCCAAAGATCTGGAAAATCATTTTCTGCACATTTGTATTACTGTACGAATACTCAGTTGGGTGAATTTACCTTTCGTAAGCTGAATCAGCTAGGGTCAGGTGTTATTTCCTGAACTCACATAGGGAGAAGCAAGACTACACATGTTGTTGCTTCCCCACACCATGCCCCCACCTGTACCAGCTTGAAGCCAACCTTCTTGCATTGGTCCGAAAGGGGCTACTAAGTGTATTTGGATAAATGCACCTAGACTCCTTGACATAGGAACCTAAAGGCAGCCTATCTCCCTGTGATGCCATCTATGCTCTTCTGGTCTTCAGTTCATTATTCCACATAATAAACATAAACATCAGTCATTAAAAACCTCCCTAAACAGGGCTGCCTTCAGATGTCTTCTAAACGTCAGATAGTTGTTTATTTCTTTGACACCTGGGAGCCAATGTAGGTCTTTCAAGACCGGTGTTATGTGGTCTTGGCAGCCACTCCCAGTCACCAGCCTAGCTGCCGCGTTCTGGATTAGTTGTAGTTTCCAGGTCACCTTCAAAGGTAAGCCCCACATAGAACGTGTTGCAGTAGTCCAAGTGGGAAATAACTAGAGCATGCACCACTCTGGTGAGACAGTCCGCGGGCAGGTAGGGTATCAGCCTGCGTACCAGATGGAGCTGGTAGACAGCTGCCCTGGACACAGATTTGACCTGCACCTCCGTGGACAGCTGTGAGTCCAAAATGACTCCCAGATTGCGCATCTGCTCCTTCAGGGGCACAGTTGCCCCATTCAGGACCAGGGAGTTCCCCACACCCGCCCTCCCCCTGTCCCCCCAAAACTGTACTTCTGTCTTGTCAGGATTCAACCTCATCATCTTAGTTATTTGTTATTGTATTGTATTTATACAGAAATAAAGTACAGACAGTTATATGTATTGGTAATAGGAATAAAAAGCCAAATAATAATAATAAGATTATTTATGGCATTGCCAAGGAAAAACATAAAAACACCATAGCTTTAACCTGCTTGATTCCTTTCACAGGGTCTACTGATACCGATATTTGAGGAATGCACCCCTGTCAGCTAACAGTTCCAAACACATTATCCTGAAATCAAGTATACTTTCTTTTCTGTATTCAAAAACAAACAGACCAACTGATATAGGAGTAACATAGGAGCCAACTCCTAGGGTCTGTGGGGACTTCGGCCCTCACAATGAAATATTTGAGGGGGCCAAGCCCCTGCAAAGTTGATGGGCATTGCCATTCAAATAGTGTGTGTGCACTGTGTCATGTGACCTATTATGCAGGGTGGGGCTTACCTGGGCCACTCCTGCTGGGTAATGCTCATCCTAAGCAAAACATTAACTACCTCTCTGTTGTTCCCAAATACTGAGGAAAGCTAATGTGGGGATTAACAAAAGGTCTCAATTAGTGATTTGGCTTATTACTATAAAAACCTCTTCCTACAACATTGCCCCAACATTACCCAACCTACCAAAGGTGGTAACTGTTCTATATTCATGACAATAAATAACTTGAAATAAAAGTTCTGCAAAGAAAAAGAGAAAGGCACATTTGCTAACTATAACTTTATAAATCTTTGTATTCTTGCTGATGGGTTGTTAATTTGGTACTAATATTAAGGTACAAACATGTTTATATTATGTTTACTTCTGGTTTAATTTGAAAACAATAGGTGGGGTTATAATAAGTACGCTGCAAACCAGCACAATTTGCAGTTACCTCATGACAATATAACCCAGTTCATGGGGCCAAGGTTTGAACGTTCATCTTCCTCACACCATTTTATGAAATGCTTTGGACACCAAGAACAGAAGAGTGCATTGCAATGCCACAAGGATGTATAAATATGAATGTCAAACTGCCCAAGTCAATGAAATACATTAAAAAACTGGGGACTTCCATGGTGCAGTAGGCCATATAAACACAATGAAATTATAATGAGGGGGGCCAGCGATGTCGGCCACCCACCAATAGTTTTATAGCTGTGCCTTGGAATGAAGGCTCTCAGCGGACCCATTTAATCTGGACGGCTTTGTCATTTTTAGCACATGCTGAAGTAGCAATTCTAAAAGGATGTTTCAACTGTTGTTTCTGACAAACAGCAGCCAGACTATTTATGGGCAGCTCCCCACCCACTCTTGTGCCATTGGCAGTAGGTAGGAGGGAAGGGAATACTGTTACTTTGTTCAAGCAGGATTTCTCATAATCACCGTCTGTTGATGCCTGCATACATTTAACTTGCTAAAAGAAAGACAATATTTGACTCCCGCCACTTTTCAGAGGGCCGTCCAACAGAATTTCTCTGATTTGCATAGGCTGGAGCTGAAACAAATGTTTGCAAATATTCAAAATTCACCAGCAATTCCCAATTTAGAATAAACTATTCAGAGGCAATGGTCAATGTTACATTTCAAAATTCACATTCAAAATACAGCTCAAAATTTGAAAATTGAACGCTGTAGATGTCAGCAACGATTGATTGTTTTAACCTGCAGCAGGCTTCAGATATGGAGTCTTACAAACAGTCATCAAATACTAATGATCATTGCTTGCTATTTATTAAATGCTGTCTGGTAGTAAATACTGAAGTATGTTATCTGTCAAATGCATATGATTTTAAAAAGCTGTTAAATGTCAGCTGTCAATATCATTGCACGCCAGTCTTAAAATAACAGTTAAATCTGATACTTTGGTGGTTTTCAAGCTATTTTCTGAGGTACCTGAAGCTCTCCGAAAATTTCTCAGAAGGTTCTCAACATGTTGGCCACCACAAGTGATTTTCCTCTGTAATGTGCAAACATTCGTTTTTCACTAGAAACCTGAGGTCTTTCACCCAGAGCCAGGTGCTAAATAGTGGTTCAAGGTGGTGAACATACATTTAAAAGTAGGGAACTGGGTGCCTCTGAGCACATGCTCAGCCCAGTAATTTGTTTCCAGTCCCAAAACTGTGCTCGCCAATCTTTCATGTAATAATTCCTTCCAGGGTTACCTCAACTCTTTATTAAATGTTTTTGTTGATGATATTATCAAACTATTAGAAATCCTTGATGATCTACTCTAAATCACCTGTTGATATACTATAGTAGAGCCCAGTCTTTCTTCTGCCTGCCCCTATTCTAGGACAGTCTCATTTCATAGCTTGGAATTGTGAGTTCTCACAACATCTCTGTGTACTGTGAACTTAGAACATGCCCCAGAATCCAATTCTGCATATTCTATGGCAGACACAAAGAAATTTGAGAGAGGCCGATGCGGAAGGTGTTCCATGAAGGTCAAAAGTTTGAACACCAATGGGATATATGCCTGGATGACAGCTATCAGTGCTACTGCATGTTTATCAAATAATGCAAAATATCAGCTCTTAACTTACCAATACTGAAATCCAATGCCTTTTGGAGTACCCGTTACAGATAGTCAACATCCAACAAACAGCTGGACAATATCTGAGTTCTAACAAAATATTCTTCTCCCTTCCCCTCCTCCCAGCTATCAGCCACACAGTCCGTGCTTGCCTCTAGGGTTTGCCCCAGCCACAAAGTAGAGGATGGCGGAGCTAGCAACAGAGGCCACTGCCTCCTTCCCCTTCTCTCTCTCTCCCCCTCCCCTCCCCTTCCCCTGCTGAGCAGACATGGAAAGATTCAGCAGAGATGAAAGGGAAGCTGTGCTCATGCTCGCCTAGCCACTCATGGCGCATCGAGGCAGTGGCATGGCAGCACATCCAGCAGCAGAGAGCGCATTGCAGTGCAGCTGACGGGGAACAGTGCAACCTGTTGACCCCCTCTCTATTTACCTTATTGCAAGATTTGGGGTGGGGCAGTGCTGGTACTACGTGCCATTGAAAAAAAGCACTGAGTCTATCCCATGCTCCGTCCTTTATTGCTCTTCAGGATTTCATGCTCCGATTTTCTCCTGCAAAGGCCTCAAGTTGTTTGACTCTGGTTGGAAGCCTTAAGCTTAGCCCCTGCCTCCATCAGTAGAGCCTTACTCTTTTTAAAAAAACATAGATTATCAAAATATAGAGGACTGGAAGAAAGAGAGGAGATTTTAGGCAGCGTTAGCTCACTTTGTGCTTTTAAACGTGCTGTATCTCTGAAACTTGCTAATGAGATACATGATTACAATGAGGGAAGGAGGGTGACACATGTTTGCCATAACCCAAAGAGAGATGCTTTCCTCTGATGCCATGTGCTCTGCTGACTGCACAGGTGTCCTTTTGTGTTCCTAGCTATTCTTCTAGCATACTACTTTAGTATGGAATAGCCAAGCTGAAAAATGCAAGCGTGTTTTTTTTGGCATACTGAAAATTTGATAACTGAATAAAATTTTAGTGGAAAATCCTGACATAATTCTCAGTCTTCTGTTACATCTTCGTGGGGATGTGGGCATAGGTTGGAAAGAAGAAGGAGACAGACCATTTGCCCCACCAAAGTTGGCAGAGAACCATCACAGAATACAATTCCCAACCAGGCAAGATGTGGAACAAGCCCTTAACCTCTGTATTTGATATGATACCGATCATACCATTGGTAATTAAGAAATACTTGCTATGTGGGGCTAAATAGCGCCAATCTGCTCTCTCCCCACTCCCCAGTTCTGGAGAGACAGGCTGTCTCATGACTCCATATGGCGCTTTTAAGAAAGAGAAGCCTTGATGATAGGAGAGCCATACAATGTTCAAAACTGTTAGTGGATTTGGGTGGGTGGCTACAAAAGCATCTGAAAATGATGAAACAGATTTCTGAGGTCTTCTAAATTTGCAATGTAACCTAGATATAGAACAGCTCAAGATGGTCTCTTAGGCTTCATACTGGACAGAAGCACTCTGGTAAGCTCTTCCCATGCCTTGAACACTATTCCACCCCTCCCTTCATTCCCAAAAGGTCCATTCTACCTTGACATAGCAAGGACAGGTAAAGACTGAAGGTAGGATAGGAGCAAGTTAGATTGGAACTCTGTTCTTCCCTGTCTTCTTTCAGTATAATATCCCAATATGGAATAAGATCTGTCCCTGTTAAATGATGGGATGTATACAAACTGGTACAACCCCCATTGGCTCTGGTTGTTCTTTTCCAAAGTAAGGACACTTAGGATCACAGCATGAAGAACTTGTTTGGCTCTGCAGGGTTAGCATAGATTCCCAGTTAATCGTTCAAAAATCTAACTACTGTCCCATGTATTCTATAGAAATAACTTTATTCTAGGTTGAGTGAAGATTTGGACCAACTTTCTCTGCCTCTTGAATTGTAAGTATTGACTACAATGGCACCATTAGCCCCAGATTTGGGGGCATAAGTCATCGTCCCCACCACCACTAGGCACCCAGCAGTTCAGTAATTTAAAATGGCGGCAGGAATCTGCTGGCCCTGAGCAGCAGAAGGTGGCCTTGCAGCATAACTTGCCCACATCCATTAGCCGGCCATCATCCTAGGCCCAAAATCATGGTGATAGCAACAGGAGGCGACTGGCAGTAGGTGGGAGTAGATCAGCCCCAACTCCCAAGAAAGGTGCAGAAAAAACCAGGCTGCTGATGGTGTCAAAGTCGGGGCACACAAGGTGGCTCCTCCCTGCAAGAAGGTACCTGACAAGGAGCCGCCACAAACCTGCCAGTGCCACCAATTAACTGCAGAATCCTTATCAATGTACTGTCTGTCAGCCACACACACACTCAGGGCTTGAGAGTAATTTAGAGATGATAAAATGCAGGAAAAAGACAGGCAATCGGGAGAAAGCAGAGTCCCTCCCCGCTCCAGACCTTTTCCTCATTTTTCATATGAAATTTGGGGAACCCTGAAAAGAAGAGGAAACTTGTAAGAAAAATGTTCTCTTTCAAAGTGAGTGAAATGCTTAAGACAAGGTTTTACTCAAAATATGTAGTATGAATATATTTTTTTAACATTAGGCAATCTACAGCATTAGAGACTTAAATTCCTGCATAGTGGAACCCTGCAATCCTATATGCAGTTATCTGTGATTAAATTCCAACAGAACTCTGTGGAAATTGTATAGAATTACACAGTAGTGCATTTATACTTTTGAGGCTGCAATTCTATATGCATGCCTACCTAGGAGTAAGCACTGCTAAGCAGTGTGTGGCTTACATCCTTGTGAACATACATAGGATTGTTTCGTAAATGTGATAAATATGCCAGAAAGTATAATTTTATGTGCATTTTAAGTTTTAAAAGCAGTAAAATAAGTTTTGGTTTGATATGAAAGCAGGTATTGCATATATTTCAATATCCTCAATAAAGTTCACTTCTCCCATGAACCCCCCCTCCCCCCCCCAAAAACACCCACACTTTCTCCAATGGCTTCAAAATGTCTAGAAATGAATGCTTCTAGTTTGAGTGAAACAGAAGTAAAATGGCTACTGATGAAAAATGTCCCTGGAGTAGAGCTGGATGCAAAAGTTTCAGGAAAGAAAATGTTGGTGCAAACACATGCAAATGATCTGACCTGCTAACAAAACTTGAGGCAAGTAAGGTTGATGCATCAGCTGCATAGATTGAAATGGAAATATTTTAGCTTGACATCAAAGTGCTCTGTCTTAACAAGTATGCTGAAATATTTGTAGATTATTTGCAAGAACATAAATCAACTTGTGCTTTGGCTGCGTTTAATTAGGATTGCACTGATGCAACCAAAGGTAAAATGTCTGCCTTCAGTTGCAATATAATTGGTGGTGAAACTTTAATAAATCCTGATTTCCCTCTAGAGATCCACAGCCATCTGATTGGATTCATTAGTAAAGATTTGCTAATTGTCTAGAAGAGATTACATGGGATTGTTTTGAAATGAGATCTGGAGTTGCATACTGCCGGATTCTGCAGATGCATGAAATCTAGCACATTTTGAGGAGGGCTCCTGGACAAATTTCCAGAATCTTCTCTAGTCATGGAAAGAGTATGGAAATTGACTCTTCTCCACCATACATGCACACTGGATCTGACTAGGCTTGCACTGAGTTCTGGCATGTCATCAATTTCCTCAGCCTCCATTGACGCATGATACCTGAGCCTAGGAAAATAGGGTCAGGGTATTCTAGTCCGCAACAACAAGGATCTCATATCCAAAGGTTCTTACAACCTCATCTCCATGGATGCCCTCAAACACCTGTTCTTAAATGATACCTGTTTCCTCATTTTTCCTGCATTTTCCAACAAGGTCAGTCCTAATACTTGGCAGGGTGACATGATCACCTCAAATGGCAGACAGTGGAAAGCAGGGAGTGGCAGCAGGGTGTTGGGGGAAAGATCTGTGCTTGTCATTACACAACCTGCTAACCTGCTAAAGCTAACCTGCTGCCCTCTGGTGTGATGAAGGATACTGTCCTATTGTCAGTATTGGGGGGGGGGGGATAAACTAACAATCTGGTTGGCTTTTTCCATGGAATTGGGGGTGCTATCTTGTCCTTCACCTGTCTTGGGCAGGCCCTGCTTCACAGTCCTTCCACTTAGCTTTCTCTTGTATCTGGATGTGGTCCTTCTATTTGCACTTTACATCTGCTTATCTTTTGCTCAGCTCCATAGTTTATTTCTTCCCTTGGCTGGGAGCACTGCTGCCCAGATTCTACAAAGCTGCACACTGTGCTTTATCTCACTTTTCCTATCTGAAATTCACTTCTCTGCACTTTCACATCAGTTTACAACTTTTTTTAAAAAAGAAGAAGCCCTGGCTAAACTTCATCAACATTTTATTACAAATTTCTTCCACAATGCACATTTTGACTAATGTACACATTGCTGCAATGCAGTTTCCCCTAAAATAATGTGTTTTTATCTGTTACTTCTACTAATATATTATATGCATTTATAGACACACAGTGGAACCCCTACTTGCAACCATAATCCGTTCTGGAGGTCCTGTCATAACTAGAAATGCAAATAAGTAGAGGCTCACTTTTCCATAGAAAGTAATCGAAAAGTGCACTGAGGGTGGGTGGGCTTACCTGGCTACAAGCTGGGGGTGGGGCAAGGGTCAATAAAGAGCTGATTCACTTCGGCCAGGGTCATTTTATTTTCTTGCCAGGCCAGGTTCTTCTCTGGACTTCCCTCAGGTTAGTTCCTCAGCGGGGTTTGGGGCTGCAGTGCGCCCTGCTGTGCCTCTTGCAGGCGGCACCTCTTCCACAGCTTCGGGGGTGGGATGGGGACCCTCCCCCCAGTGGCGGAGGCTCCAGCACTGCTCCACAGCTGGCCGGGTGAGCTCTGGGCTGTTGGCAAGGCCTCTGTTTGCATCTAGAGGAAAGTTCATAAGTCGAAGCGCCTACTGAAGATCTTAACTGGAATCGTACATAAGTAGAGGAGTACGTAAGTCGAGGTTCCACTGTACTTCATCCCAGTATATGCATTTTCTCACATTACCTGCCCAGAGAACAGCACTGAAAAATTTCAAGTGAGAATCTTGAATACTGGCTGTGTTTCAGTTCACAGATTTTGTTTTGGAAAATGCAAATTAGGTTGATCCACCTTTAAATGTGAGCTGAATCAAATTTCTCCCCCACCCCGGAGTCCCATGCCTGCCCATTCCACGCCTTCCTAAAACCCTAGATTTTTCAACCTCACTTTTATGTCTCTCTGCTCCTGCCCAGCAGAGTCACATGCACTAAAATGATTTTGGGAAGGGAAAATCCCTTTCATAGCAAAACTGCTGTCCTTTACAAAGTGACTTCCTAGCCAGCTATTCAGATACTTAGGAGGAATTGTTGCCTGTAATTGTTTTATGCCTATAACAGTCCCACTGAGATACCAGTAACTATTATCTTTAAGGTATAGCACGATAAGTATAAGCCCACAAGAGCCAAAAAGTGCCATTAAGAGGAATGCCTAGCATATGTCCTCTAATACCTATTCACAATGGGGAGCCACCTTATCCGGTTTCATAATGCGCCTTTATGCTTAAGTAATGAGCATTAAAGGACAAACAGTATGTTGCATTTCTTTCCAAATCATGAATTCCTTTCCTCCCTAAATAAAGTATGAATCCCACCTAAATGTGTCAGTTGTGCTGCTTTTCTTTCCTGGCTTTTTAAAACAACTCCATCCATAATTTGAAATAGCAGCAATAACTAAGTAGATTTTGTGGCATCTTCATTGTATAAAGGAACAGAAAGGATTCAGTTTTCATTTTCGTGAGGGCATCTGCACACAATAGATTTCCTAACCTTTCCTGAATTTCTGAAATTATACCAACTTGCAACCCAGTGCCTGAAGTTACATTGCTGTACCGCTACCCAGCAATATCTGGATGAAGTATAGTAGAAGTTCTGGTCTTGTTTGTTATAAGAATAGCTCTGGTTCTTAGCTGAGGTTTTTTTTTCCTGTTAGGATATCAGTCAAAAAACAAGCCAATGCATTTCTTCGTTTTTCATTTCACTTATTTTTTCCCTCAGGCTTTCAAAACCTTGTTCTGCTTTAGCCTTCACTTTTCTAAAACCTGAACTTTGCTGCTCTCTTTCGTCTCTCATTCTATCCTCCAAGGTTGTTGCCTCTCAACAAGCTTTCTACCTTCACATTCTCTGCCTTATTTCTATACTGGGGTGGGGAACCCTTAGTCTATGAGCCAGATGCCACTGCATCCATATTTCATTGGGTCCTCTGGACTCCCTCCTTCACACCCAGGGAGCAGCTGACAGAGAAAAAGCCTTCGGTATTATGCAAAGTGTGCAATTGTGGCACAGTTATCTGCAAGAAGTTCAAAGTGGGTGGGCTGGGCGGCTCACCAGAGAGATAGACTTGTGTTCCTTGCAAATACAAAGAAAAGCGTTCAAGAATTTTGCAATTGTATGTATGCAATATTTGGGATGCAGCTGCATTTCATAGTTTGAGCCTTTGAATAGCTGTAAGGTAGGACTCGCAGTTCAGCCTTGCATTTCATAGAATCATAGAATCATAGAGTTGGAAGAGACCACAAGGGCCATCGAGTCCAACCCCCTGCCAAGCAGGAAACACCATCAGAGCACTCCTGACATATGGTTGTCAAGCCTCTGCTTAAAGCCCTCCAAAGAAGGAGACTCCACCACACTCCTTGGCAGCAAATTCCACTGTCGAACAGCTCTTACTGTCAGGAAGTTCTTCCTAATGTTTAGGTGGAATCTTCTTTCTTGTCGTTTGGATCCATTGCTCTGTGTCCGCTTCTCTGGAGCAGCAGAAAACAACCTTTCTCCCTCCTCTATGTGATATCCTTTTATATATTTGAACATGGCTATCATATCACCCCTTAACCTCCTCTTCTCCAGGCTAAACATGCCCAGCTCCCTTAGCCGTTCCTCATAAGGCATCGTTTCCAGGCCTTTGACCATTTTGATTGCTCTCATTTAATGTTCAGTTTTATATTAAACTGCTTAGAGGTTTTCTTACAATCAAGTGGTATATAGATTTTGTGTAAATAAATAAATATGCATGGTTCTGTGTGGGTCTAGCCCCACAACTCCTGGAGTGCAGGCCCCCAACAGTTGTCTACAGCCCTTGAACCCACCAGTGTTCTAGACATTGAGTTCTGAGAGGATTCTTAGGGAAGCTGAATTACTGTTCCCATGATTCTGTAAGAACGGGCCTCCAGAATGAATTAAGTTCTTAATCTGAGGTACCACTGTAATTCATTTCACCAGAGCACTTTTTCAGGGAAGTTCTAAAGGAACTCTTGTTTCCTTAATTTTTAAAACGAAGGCCTGATACTTATATTATTACCTGGTGGATTGAACAAAACTAGGAAAGGAAAGGAAAGGAAACTAGATTCAAGCAGAGGAAACTAGATTCATGCAAACTAGTTGTGTCTCATGTGGCAGGGAAAATTTCCTCACTGTTCCCAAAGGACTCTACTCCTTAAGACCTGAGAGGAAGAATAAGGTTTGCCCTCAGAAGCTCTGCAAGAGGCAATACTATTGCCTTGGTTCCCGAGTCCATCCACTCCATAGCTCCATCAGAGGAATGTCACTTCACACAGGAAATCTGACAAGAGGAATTTCCCCAATGTTCTAAGACTTGAAACTAAGCCTCCCAAATCATGTTTCCTCAGATGTACTTAACAAGCAACTCTTCCTCCCAAGGAAGGGTCTTGTGGCTGACACAAAAATGTGACTCAGACCTACATTCAGCAAGCCAAGTATAAACCTGGATGTTTATGTGGTTTCTTTTCCTGTCCCTTCTTTGAAATCCAAGTTAACTTTAAAAAAACAAAAACCGTGAAAAATCTCACAGGTTTTTTTTTGTCAGTGTACTTCAGAGTTTAGAAGGCTGTTAAGAGTGTGAATATAAATGTCACCACACATACATATTACATGGACTTAATTTATATTTGTCTAAAATGCAAAGGTCCCCCCCTTTTTTACAGTTGTACCATCTGTGATTGAAGTGTTATCTTCCTACAGTTTATTTCATCTCCAAGACAGAGGGAAAGTATATAAAAAGAGGGGAAGATGATAGATTAGATAGAAAAGGGGCAAAGGTTAAGGGTCCATGGGAAGTTTTCAGGACTTGGAGGAAAGCCGTCACACAACATAGTTCTCAGTGCTAGGTGATTTTATTGGTGTGGGTGTGTTTTAATTCATATTAATTATCTAAAACCAGAGGTGTTTTTCCTATGAACATGTCATGTTATTTGGTTTTCCAAATGGGAAAACAGCACTCAGGGGAAATAATATAGCAATAACCTCTTAGGAGGGGAAAGATAAATGATCAAGGTAGAAGACAAGAAGAAGAAGAGGAGGAGGAGGAGGAGTTTGGATTTAATATCCCGCTTTATCACTACCCGAAGAAGTCTCAAAGTGGCTAACATTCTCCTTTTCCCTTCCTCCCCCACAACAAACACTCTGTGAAGTGAGTGGGTCTGAGAGACTTCAGAGAAGTGTGACTGGCCCAAGGTCACCCAGCAGCTGCATGTGAAGGAGCGGAGACGCGAACCCGGTTCCCCAGATTGCGAATCTACCGCTCTTAACCACTACACCACACTGGCTGGGTGTGATGGCTGGGGTGTGAGTCATCCCTGAGAACTTTTCTCACTGCAAATAGCATACAGAAATGCATTTTATTAGGGGAACCACCTCACAACAATCATATTAGGCAAAACGGCATACAAATATGTGAACATTAGGATAAATTTGCAATAAAATGTTGATAAATTTTCATGAGGACATTATTTTAGAAAATCACAAACTGATGTGAAAATGTAAAGAGCTGGAAATATGAGAAGCTAAGAGGAAACCAAAGCTGGCAGATTCACCCATCCCTAGACAGAGCAGGATAAAAACGTAATGAAATAAATAAATACAGCATATAAATGTAGCTAATGGAAGGGATGAGTGTTTTCCATACATAGAAAGAATTATACACTTTGCATGAGCACACACTATATTTTGAGCATTTATGCGTCAGCCTCGTTTGGGCTGGTATCCAGCATGCAACTATACAAGCTGCAAGTGACAGGAAATGAACGAAGGTGATAATAGTACAGCTAAAAGTTTGACTAAAGTGGAGAAAATGTGAGAGAACGCAAAGCAATCAGCAATGTGAAAGGATAACTCAATGCATACACATCTTGAGAGAACATGGTGGGCTTGTGCCATTTTGCTTTTCCTTTCATTAACATTCTTCAACACAAAACTCCAGAAGTTCACTAATAAAAGAGGTCGCAAATATCAGCAAAAGTGACTCAGCAGCTTTCACTTGCCGAATCTTTTCCAGAACTTCTCTTCACCCAGCTGCAGTCTGGACTCCCACGTTTCAGCTGTTCTTTCTAGCCACAGGCAGGAAATAATGATCTTTTCCAAATTAATGAATATTAAATATATATAATAGAAATGGCAATGTTAAGTGGAAACCATTGCTATGCTCTTAACAAAGGCTCTGGGAAAATAAAAGCGAGGCAGGTTTCGTTTTGTTTTCTGACAGCCCAGTACAAATATCAAATCTGAATCAGAAATGCCATTTGTCTGCGGGGAGGGGGGAGGAGGAAGAGTAACAGGGAGACAGATGTTTCTCTCATTATTTTTGTTCTGGGACAGCCATTGCTATTAAGACATGTCACCATCCTCCAGGGCCACAGATACAAATGCACAGCAGGACAGCTGTGTTTAAATTATCATTGTAATTTCCACTGGGGCACAAAAATGTCATTCGGAGGCATTCATGCAACATAACCCTTTTTTTGCATGAGTGTATCTGGCAGATTTCCCCCCTTTCATATACATGTATGAACAGATCATCATAGCGGTATATTGAAGCCATAGCCAGGTGCTTTCGTTGAGGCTCGTCTAAAAGTAAGAAATGTAAGCAGCCCAGGAGTGCTTTAGGCATCTCCCATGACTTTCGCAGTCCTCTGTTCTGCTCACCAGTTATTTCCCAAGCGTCGGGAAATTCTAAACAATGATACTTCAGCTGAAGATAATGTTTGCCAAATGCTGCTTATGGTTTTCCCTTTTCCTTTTGCAGGGCTGCCCTCTGCTCTGGAACAGTTGCGGTTGCCCTTTTGAAATCGAGGAATCTGCATTTAACCCTCAGCTGAAAGAGAGGACCCACTTATAATCTGTTTGAAGACGTTTTTTGTTCACCTGCATCCTTAAATATAAGAACATAAGAAATGCTTGATCAGCGGCCCATGTAAAGGCACCCTTCTGTTCATGGAGGGGGCTTGTATTCAATGGAGGCAACTACTCACAGAAGCGGAAGAGGCAGTTTTCTCAGCTTCCACCCCCTTCACCCACTCCCCATGCTACTCAGTCCTCTGCAACAGATTAAGAACATAAGAAGAGCTGGTTGAATCAGCCCAATGGCCCATCTAGTCCAGCATCCTGAAACCCACAAGCAGGGCCTGAGCACAACAGCACTCTCTCTTCCTGTGCTTTCCAGAAACTGGTGTTCCTTTGGGTCCTTCTCTCCCAAGAAGGACTATATGCAAAATATGACAGGGTTCCTGCGCTCTTAACAAGTGTGAAGAAAATACAATTTTGGCAAGGGCAAAGGTCTAGAAATGCCGCACCTGTTGAAATTCACTCTGCTGCTTTTAAGGAACTTTGTCCTTCACTGTATCTTGGCTATGAGTCCTGGGAGAGCTGCTCCCTGCCTTGCAGGCCTTTTCCCACCTGGCCTAGGATGTTCGTAGCAGTGAAATTCTGCCTGAAATTAGGCTGTAGGTCAGTGAAGGAAAATGTTACTTTCCCTTGCAAGACGCACAGGATTTCCTGAACTGGGTAAAGAAAAACACACCTTCCCATTGTCCTAGTTTATAGCACAGAGTGTCCTTGTACTTCTTTGTGGATACCATCAGTTTCAGTCTTGGTAACTAAGGAAAATATTCTGACGAATGCTTCATATTTTTTGTACTATTTAACTTTGCATTATATGTACTAAACTGCATTCTAGTAGTTTTCAACAGGTCTAATTTCTTGAGATCAGCTTCCTTAGTTAGAAAAATGTATTACAGTGGTACCTCGGGTTACATATGCTTCAGGTTACATACACTTCAAGTTACACACTCCGCTAACCCAGAAATAGTGCTTCAGGTTAAGAACTTTGCTTCAGGATAAGAACAGAAATTGTGCTTTGGCGGCACGGCGGCAGCAGGAGGCCTCATTAGCTAAAGTGGTGCTTCAGGTTAAGAACAGTTTCAGGTTAAGTATGGACTTCTGGAACGAATTAATTACTTAACCTGAGGTACCACTGTATATGAAATAGCTGTATATATGTATTTTTTAAATAAATAAATAAAAGACAGGATTAGAAGATGCAGGGAACAATTCATCCCATCCTATTGCAGTGTGCAGCCACCATTCACTTTAAAGGTAAAGGTAAAGGTACCCCTGCCCGTACGGGCCAGTCTTGCCAGACTCTGGGGTTGTGCGCCCATCTCACTCAAGAGGCCAGGGGCCAGCGCTGTCCGGAGACACTTCCGGGTCACGTGGCCAGCGTGACATCGCTGCTCTGGCGGTATAAACGCCGTTTACCTTCCCGCTGGTAAGCGGTCCCTATTTATCTACTTGCACCCGGAGGTGCTTTCGAACTGCTAGGTTGGCAGGCGCTGGGACCGAGCAGCGGGAGCGCACCCCGCTGCAGGGATTCGAACCGCCGACCTTTCGATCGGCAAGTCCTAGGCGCTGAGGCTTTAACCCACAGCGCCACCTGCGTCCCTACCATTCACTTTAGTTGTCATTAAATCCCAGATATTCTCTCCCCCCCCCCAATAATGCTGCAGAGCCCCTTATTTTCTGTAGCAGCTTCATAAGGAGACACTTCAGACATCTGCTGCTGAACATGCAAAAGGGGCCTTTGAGAATGCTTGAGCCTAGGTCTGCCCCTCCCATGATACTACATGCGCCAGCAACCGCAAGCCAGCCTGTGATTGGCTGAGATTGAAGGGAACCACCTGAAGCATGCCAATCATTCCAATCACAAGTGCTGCCCCTGTGTTGGAAACTCTTTTTTTGTGGATGAAGGTGGCCCCCTTCAAACTCAGCAAATCTTACTCTAGGTTTGGAACAATGTTAGCGCAAGCAGTGGCACTGGGAGGGTAGAGTTAGCCCCACCCATTCCTACAGACTCATGTGTATTTTGGGCAGGAAACAAGCTATGATGTATATGATAAAATCCCTAACATAAAATGTGGTTTCTTACAAGTTTATTGGGGTTAATCAATAGTGGTGGACTGCTAACCTGAACGGTCATTTGTTTATACCCCCAGGCTTCTTCTGTAATATGCAGCTGCATAGCCAAAAGGAAACAGTCTAGAAGTTGTGCCGGAATAGTGAGAATCAGTGTACAGAAAGGGAGAATAGAGATGCACCTAGCAAACGGAGGAACCTCTCAAGAAACCTTTGAAGACAAAATTGGAATAAAGTCACATTTATAGCTGACAAGAATAGAACAAACAGAATACATATATCATATATTTTAGGAGCAGCCTTAGCAGAAAGGCAAGGATATATCTTCAGGAAACAGAATCCTATGCATTCTTAGATTTATGACTGATTTTTTAAGAGTGTGGGAATGACTGCCAGGATTTCATCTCATTCATCTTTGTCTAAAGAGGCTCAAATGAATGCTGCCACCAGAGGTTAAGGAGATCCATTTGTCAACGCAAGAGGATGGGTCGGAGACAATAAAGGAAATGGTAAAACCAACCATCAATCCCTGTTATTTATTGTGATTTAATTAGAAGATTTAGACTGCATTCTTCAGAATGCTCCGCCAGGCCAAATCCCATTTACTATTATGGGGCTTTCCTGGACGCTGAGCTTTGCAGAGTGGATTGCAAGCATGTTTCTTCCTCCCATGCCTTATCATTTCTTCTTTATGCAAAACATGCAGAATAAGACACTTGGAAATATATTGTACAGAACTCTGACAGGACCAGATCCAAGTTTGAGGGGAACTTTGGGGAAGAGCCCTCTGTTGAGCCTTTCCTATGTTGTGGGCCCATCCAACTTACCCCAGTGGCAGTAATAAGTAGCCCCACCACTACCACCCCTCAGTGGCTAGATACAGGAAGTGCTATTTTAATTACCCAGAATGCCTCTGTGATAGTGTTGCTCCAGGGTATTGTTGGGAATTAAAATGGTGGCTCTTGGACACAGCTGAATTTTTAAATGAGACCCAGGGCAAGCATTAATGGTGGGTCCTGCCAGGGCGTTGGGACTTTTCAAGGATGTCATGTGCTGATGCCAGGCCTGCTGATAAATGCCAAAGGTGATCACATTATGCAATTTTCTTGATAGGATTTAATTTAAATAATAACTAAATCATTGCTCAAGACAACTGTTAAAACAGTTGATAGCATTTCTGGATGTGATTTTAATGATTTAATTTAGAAGAATTGATTTCAATTATCAAGGCAAAATGTGTTTAGTGGCCACACTTATGCAAATTTGCTTAATTTGCAGATTAAGTATGACTGAGATAGTCTCTGCTTACCCACAGAAAACTAACATGACAGAAAGAAGGCTTAACACCTTTCCCCCTGACATGCTAGTTTGCCATGTGAGGAGAGATTTTGTTTTTTATGGAAAAGCATTCAGTCAGCCATCTATACTCTGAAATGGTACAACTTGGGCACAAATTTAGCATTGCTCAGTCAGGACAGGCAGAGGTCTTACACTGAATGTCAAAGCAGAACCTCAAACATTGGAACTTTGCACCCTTGACTGCATGGTGGGATGTGCAACTCATGTCCAGCCACATGATTGGCTGAGAAATGGATTATTCTTATGTTGCATGCTCATTTCCTCATTGAAGGTGTGGGACGCTCAGGAACAGCCCTGCTATTTATGTAAATGAGGCCCATATATGATGCTAACTACCTATCCATCACGATCATTCTCAATGATGCTAAGTAAACCATGGCTTAGTCTCAATTAGCAGGGCAGCAGAAAGATCAGGGGAGGAACAATGTACCGATGATCTGTGGTCTAGGACAGACATCCCCAACCTGCGGCCCTCCAGATGTTTTGGCCTACAACTCCCATGATCCCTAGCTAACAGGACCAGTGGTCAGGGATGATGGGAATTGTAGTCCAAAACATCTGGAAGGCTGAAGGTTGGGGATGCCTGGTGTAGGAACTCACACTTCTTTTCATTCACACTAAGCCATAGTTTGGCTTATCAGTATGAGCAAACTGGGCCAAAGTAACTTCAGAAGAAGTCCACATATGGGATTTAAAAGGACCTTATAGGCAATACATAATAATTAAAACAAAAAACGGGTGTGGCACTAAAAGCAGCAGTAGAGAAAAAAACATCTGCATCTTAAAAAGTGCTAGAAAACTGTTTTTCAGGAGTAGCTGTCATTTAATCCTTTCATTTATTGGATTTGTCTAGGACCTCCCCAACTCCCATGGACCACTTGAAAATTGCTGGGGGGTTAGATGGACCACTTGCCTGTTGTAGCAATCATAATGTGCTGTGATAGATGCTGCATTAGTTTTAAATTGTATTTCTACAGACGTAGCACAGACCACCTGAATGAAGGCCATGGACCATTCCACAGCTTGGGAAGCCCTGGCCTGGGAGACCATACCATGAAGAATTCAAAAGAGCTGGCAATAAAGAAGGGCTTTGTATCCCTTTCAATAAACTGTTCCCTCTTATCCACTGAGAGGAAGGACCATCGCTTAGTATTAAAACACCTGCATTGCATAACAAAATGTCCAGTAGCACCTTAGAGACTAAGTTTGTTCTGGGTGTAAGATTTCATGTTTTTTGGTCTCTAAGGTGCTACTGGACATTTTTTAATTATTATTTCGACTGCATCAGACCAACACGGCTACCTACCTGAATCTACCTGCATTGCATGCAAAAGATTCAAGGTTTAACAGTAGCTCCCGGCAGCGGCGTAGCGTGGGTTGTCAGCACGGGGCAAGGCAAGTAATTTGCGCCCCCTAACCTGCCGCCACTGCCAGCTTCTTCTTGCTGCTGCCTGGGCTGGGGTATTTACAGTAAGGTAGCCACGACGGCAGCAGCGAGTCCGTGTCAGGTGATCTGAGGTGAGTTGCCGCTGACGCTGACGCCCAAACGACGCCGCTTGCCTGGAGGAGGAGGGCAGAGAGGCGAGGAAAATGCAACATGGTCCAGCAGCTGCAGCAGCGGCGGCGGCAGCGGGGCTGTGAGGAGGGGCTGCCTGGCGCGCCCTCCGTGGCCCTGACATGCGGGGACTGCGGCGAGCACTGAGAGCCGCTGCCTGCCGGACGCCTTCAGCCCGGACGCGCACACAGCTCGTCGGTTCTGCGAGACATGAGGCTCTGCTACAGCCTGCGCCCGAGGCTATTTGGCGACTCCGGAGGCGGCGAGCGCCCCCCCCCAGATGTTGCACCCGGTGTGGCCAGCCCTCCCTGCACCCCCCACGCTACGCCACTGGCTCCCGGTCTGGCTTGGAACAGCCTCAGTCGGAAACCCCGGGTCGTTGCTGCAACTCAGCATAAACAATCCTGAGGGTTCTTCCACACTTCCTCTTGTCCCGCCACTTTCTCCCAGAAACATGGGAACATGCCCTACAAACATGGACACAACATAGAACAACACATTCTGCTCATGCTTCCTAGAGAAAATGTATTCTGTAAGAAAAGTGTATGATCAAATGAATGCCTGCCAGTGTTATCCAATAATATTTAGGCAATGGCTAAAATACAGCGTGGTTTTTGAAGAAAGATTTCATCTCTCATCAGCAATAGGATCTATTTTTTAAATGTGCTCCCCCCATCCCCACCCCCCCAAAAACAAAATGTTGGAATGCTTGATAGAAATGCATTTATTTGTCAGATCACGAAGTTCTCATAACATTTCTCAGCCTTAATAACACATCTGCTCTTAAAATGTGGTCTCTTGGTAATAGCTGGCTGAAAGTGTCTGAATTTAGGGATTATTTGAGACAACAGATTTCCTTCTATTTGGAATTGAATGAGGCATCTGCTCCCTCACCGTTGGCTTTGTGGGATATTCTCAAGGCAATCATAAAAGGGCAGATCATTTTGTACATTATGGAAAGGAAAAAAAGACCTCTGTTGGTAATTATGAGAATTGGAAGGGTATATTGGGGACCAGGAAAAATAGTACTTGATGACTATAAAAGTAGTTGCTTCATAGAGCCTCCACCCAATTTCAGGAAGATGTAGAGCACCCAGATTAACCAAAGAAGGGACCACAGTAATGCATGAAGGCCCAAAGTAGCAGGTGGAACAAAGAAGTGTGTGGGGGGGGGGAGGAATCTGGAAATTATTTGCATTGTACCTCAGGAAAAATAAACAAGAAACTGGCTGACTCATTGCAGGATGAAGAGTTAGTCATGGATTCCTGGAGAATGAGCAGATTGTCTGCCAGTATTTATGACAACCACGTATTTGGGGAGGAGATTTTAAAAATTGGATTATGGTGCACAAAATCACATGCAGCGCTCCATATATTAAATTGCTTTTGTAATATTAAGAATGAAAGCAATCTCACAGCAATTTGGGAATATTACTACAGAATTCCAGAGCCTCTACTAAAAAAATGTAGGCTTAGCATTTACCTTGACAAAAGTTGGTATTAGAATCACAGAATTGTAGAGTTGGAAGGGACCACGAGAGTGGAGAAAACTTTCCATTTTGCCCAGTGTGAAACAAACACTTGCTTTGGAGGAAGTTTGTTGTGGAATTCCAGGGACAAGAGTGTTTGGTGTTTTGGCAAGTAAACAGATACCTGCATGCATATCTACAAAGGACCTCATGAGCTGTGTTGTCCAAGAGGAACCTGCACAATAGGTGCAGTTCCACAGTTACTGATTTTACCATGGAACAGCCATGTCTGTACCACAAGCCAAACATTCATTTCCTGGCATGTACCAACCCCCAGGGTCAGTTCTTTAAACCTTTTAATTTTTTTACTTTGACTTCCTTTCCAGGACCACTAAAGCCAGGCTTCCTACATGCCGTTAACCACCTTTGTCCTTTGGGCACAGGGATGGTTTACGATGCACTAATGGAATGTCTTTTCATGAAAGCCATTTCCCAATCACTCTAATGCCATCCATAAACTTATGTGTTAAGCCAGTTGTACTTCCCTGTACAAGCACCAAAAGAGTGAACCCACCTCTATGTAACAGTCAGATTTAAGATGACACCTGAACTGCTACTGGGACTGAACAGGTGACACCACAAGATGACATACTGACTTGTTTTGCCGTGAAACTAGTGTGATGTTACAAAACAAGTCATGTCCTCTGGAGCTCAGTAAATGACATAGTACTTTCCAAATGGAATAGAACCTTCTCGTTGATATAGTACCTTCAAAATGGAGCAATGAATCTCTAGGCAATGGGATTTTCCAAATACTAGATGTAGTATCAAGCTCTGAAGATAGTTTGACACCACATGATTGATCAACCACTGGAAGAATGAATCATTATTTTAAAGTACTTTCTTTCTGGTTTAAGTATAACCAGCATTCCAGATCTGTTCCTGATCCAATCAGCAGATGGATGTGTTACAATTGGCTTTCTCGATCCCTCCTAATTAATATTTTACATTTTCTTACAGAAGCGTTTATTACTATTCTTACACTTATTTCCCACCTTCAGGGATTTGTAGCTCAGTATGAGAGCCCATCTTTTCCATACTGAAGGTTCCAGGTTCAGTATTTGGCATCACAAGCTTTTTTAAAAATTAAAAATAAATCAGATATAAGTCCTAGGGAAGATCACTGCCCAACAGACAATATTTGATTAGATGGAATAATCATCTAACTGAATAAGGCAGCTTCATATAGTCACAGGATGGTGATTACTACAGTACGACAGTATTGTATCAGTTGCCATCCTAGCAAATCACATGCTACAATCCTCACCTCCCCCCATCTTCCTCCCAATAGATCTTTGCATCTTTGCATTGAAGGCCTAGAAGAATGACATCAGTTCCCATCCTGGGGGCTAATACACTCTGCAGAGGCTCTGCCATGAACTAGGTTTCTTCTCCTATTATTATTATTATTTTATTTTTAAAACTTATTAAGTTGTTGAGGGGGGGGGGGGGAGGCGGAACCACTCAGCGCCTTCTCAAGGTGGTGATCCTTTCCCCTGCTCTCACTCTATATAATGACTTTTTTACCACAGTCTTTACGCATGTGTGATGAACCTCCCTCTCAACAATGTTCATGTGTGATGAACCTCCCTCTCAACAATGCTTTGGAATAATGCTATGTTAGGGACATTGTGGAAATAAAAATGGCAACTACCAGACCCAGATACCTGGCATTGACTGGAGCACTGCTGTCCACTCTCGCTGCTTCTGCTGTCAGGCAAGCTCACCAGGGAGGGTTGTGGTGCAACCATTGCAAGTACTCTTGGATGGGGAGTATTTTGTGGGAGAGCTGCTCCAGAGGAAGAACTGTGAGGGGAGAGATACTTTTGTTCTTCATCAGCCAATGGCTTTCCCACCCGCCTTGCCTCACCCTCCAGCCCTGGGAGCCTTTCCCAGACCATGACTTGGAGAACAGAAGAAGCAGCTTGGAAGAGAGAAGAGGAGCTCAGGGATATTTCTTAAAGTAATTTTATAAGTTGTGTGTCCTTTTTTCTCAATTTGATCCTTTTATGTGGTTTTCTACATTTTGTGGTATTTTATGCCAAAACATTTCATGCTTTTTTATGATTATAGATTAGTAATTCTTTATTGTAATAAGTGTTTGCTGATGCTTCATTTTAATGTTTACTATTAGATTCTAATGGACTATTGAATATTGCTTTATTTGATATAGGTTGTTTTTTTAAAGTTATTGTGACTTTTTATCTTGGATCACATTGTTATTATTAATGTTTGATGTTTTATTATGTTTTTGTATGTGTTGAAAGCTGCCTAGAGTGGCTGGGGCAACCCAGCCAGATGGGTGGGGTATTATTATTATTATTATATTATCTTGACTCATTTCAACCTGGGTTCATGCTTGGTTATGGAACTGAATTGAACTTGGTCACCCTGAGTGACCTTCATCAGAAGAACAGGGGGAGTGGGGCCATATCCCTCCTTGATCTCTCAGTGGCTTTTGATATCATTGACCATAGTACACTTATACATTCTATGTGAGGCTGCCCTTGAAGTTGTTCTGGAAGCTGCACTTGGTGTAAAATGCAGTGAATTGACCCTCACTGTGGCAGGATTTGGCCAACATGTTACCCTACTGTTGAAAGAACTGCATTGACTTTCAGTTAGCTACCAGGTGAGGTTCAGGGGGATGGACTTTTATATTGGTATATAGGTAAAAGGTAGAAAGGTAAAGAACCCCTGGATGGTAAAGTCCAGTCAAAGGTGACTATGGGGTTGCAGCACTCATCATGCTTTCAAGCAAAGGGAGTCGGCGTTTGTCCACAGTCAGCTTACCAGGTCATGTAGCCAGCATGACTAAACCGCTTCTGGCACAACGGAACACCGTGACGGAAACCAGAGTGCATGGAAACACCGTTTACCTTCCCGCCACAGCAGTACCTATTTATCTACTTGCACTGGCATGCTTTTGAACTGCTAGGTTGGCAGGAGCTGGGACAGAGCAATGGGAGCTCACCCCATCACAGAGATTCAAACCGCCGACCTTCTGATCGGCAAGCCCTAGGCTCAGTGGTTTAGACCACCCTGCCACCCACGTCCCTATATAAAGCCCTCTCTGACTCACCCCTTATATACCCAACTGATCAGTATGTGCTACAGCTAAAGATCTCCTGCAGACGCTACCTTATTAGGAGGTCTGCTCTGCACAATGTAGGAATCAGACCTTCCGGGCTGTGGCACCTGCCCCTTGGAATCTCCTCCCCTTAAATATTAGGCACTAGCTCTTTTTTGACACCTGCTGAAGACCTTCCTCTTCCAACAACGTAGTTAAGTAGAGATCTTTCCCAACCTGCATCTACAATCTCTATTGGAGTTGTTTTTAATCTATTTATTTGATCACTTGTTGCTTGTCACCCTGCATTCCTTTGCTTATTCCAAAGTGTGTGAGAGAGGGAGATTTGTCTCGGGCTGAATTCTCCCCTCTATGCTGAAAAGTCTTTATAAGAGACTGGCTGAGTGGACTGGGTAGTTGTACTGCAATGTTGTGCCTTCCTCTTGTGCCACAGAAAGTGGGCTATTTCATGAGCAAAAAGTGACAAAAATCATTGGAGCTATATAATTACTGGGGTCACCTATGGATAACAATGTTCACAGCTCAAACTGCATGGCTGTGCTTCTTCAAGGAGGTTAAAGCCACCCCATTTGAGAGCATGCTGTTTTCTAGCAGTCCAGATGCCACTGATTGGAAGTCACAGAGAGTCAACACAGAAGAAGCAACCCCTGCAAATGTACCTAATTTCCCTCGAGACCATTAGGTTTATGAAAACAAATAAAACCTCTGTAACATTTCCCCCCCTTTTTATGGTATCAAGAGTTCACTAGAAATTATTCCACATTTAATGGTCAATTTAAGAACATTAAATGTAGTTAACAATCAATTTAGCAGGTATTATTCCACTTCTGTTTATAAATGTCTAATTAAAATAGGTCATTTTGCTGTGCGGAGTGTGACTTTTGCTAGCCAATTGCAGCACTTAAACCAATTCAGCAAAAATAATTGCTATTTGAATACCCTCTTTCTTCCCCCCCTCCAAAAAAGGGGGCAGCCTGCATATATATTTGCAGTTGCTACCCCCCACTTTCCAGATCTTCCCTGTCATGCCTTCCTTCCAAAAACCTCCAGGTATTTAGAGCAAAACCACAGAGTGGAAGGCTCCACATGGCTTGGCAAAAGGACGCCATAAAGTTCTGTCCTGTAGCTGTGGATACAAACTCAAGCTGGTCGTACGCAGAACTCCGACATGTTCAGCCCACTACCCCTCGGCACAGCCAAATGTTTCAGCAGCTGCCCTTTTGTCCTGTTTCTTAAATAAACAAAGAACAGATACAAATTAATGACCTAAATTTATGGCAAAGAACACTGCCTTCCCAGAGCTAACTGCCTTAAAAGAACAGATGTTAAAATAACATTCGGATTCGCACAAATGCAAGCATGGTTTTTTTTAATGAAGGGGGGGGGAACGACTTCTGTGTGAACATGTAGGCTTGGAATACCATATAGAAAATAACCTCTAAAGAAGTAAGGCATTGCTTGCCCTTTGCTGTTGCACTACAGATTGTGTGACCTTCCTATCCTGAACAGGAGATGCAAATTATTCTGCACATCACATGTTACAATTCTCTCCCCCCATCTGTCTGTCCCCCCCAATAGATCTTTGCATTTTATCTCCAGTCTGGAAGGACAAGAAGAATGTTACTTTAGATAGTTATCAGATGCTGTTAGATTTGTATATCAGTCTCATTGTTAATATTATAGTCATAATTATAATTATAAAATAAAACATTACCTCTTTGTCCCATCCTTCAGGAGGCAGTCTTTAGTCATGAAGGATGCTTTCTTGGAAAACCTTGTTGAGAGTTAAGCCTGAAAAGAGGCAGACTCTTGTGAATGGTAATTATATCCAGGTGTGAAGAAGTAATTAATAGAGAGAAACCTTTAGCAAAAGGAGTGAGAAATCTTAAGTCGGGAAGAGGGGGAAAACAGATGTAAAAAAACAACAACCATCGTGCAGATCGCAAGAAAAGTCACGTGTAGGATTATATTAAGGCAGGGAGCACTTTTCCTCAAAGAGACTCATAGCAGAATGTTATCCATAAAGAGGAGCTACCTGTTAATACCTTCCTTGACCCCTCCAATCCTTTGCAGTGCCATTTGAGTTGCCTGTCAGATAGCGAAGTTTTGCCAATATGCTATACAGGATTCCTGAATTACATGGAAATATTATTCGTTCGAAATAATTTGTGGACCAGTTTTCCTATGCTCAATGCAATTTAATTAAATATCAACAAACATTTTGAAAGCAGCAATTAAACATAATATGCCTTTCACAAATCGACTCTCAGCAGCCATCAAATAAAATCTGAACAGCCTTCAAATTGTCTCAGCACCCCATAGGTTTTACAATCCATCCAAAAGGCCACGAGGGAAGAAATCATAGAGTTGGAAGGGACCCTAGGGATCATCTAGTCCTGTGGTTCCCAACATGGGGCACACGCCCCACAGGGAGGCAATTTGATTTTTAAGGGGGGCAATTCAAGAATGAGTTATTAACAATTAATGGCCTTTTAGGCATGCTCCACTTTGTGAATAATAAGAATTATATGTCACCGGGGTGTGTGTGTCAGGATTTTAGAGATGCTTAGGTGGGGCATGGTCAAAAATAGGTTGGGAACCACTGATCTAGCCCAACCCCCTGCTACGCAGGAATGTGCAGTTGTCCTATACAGGGATCGAATCTGTGACCTTGGCATTATCAGCACCACACTCTAACCAACTGACCTATCGAGGATGGAACAGTTTCTGTTCTCACGGAGGTCAGTCCAAAGCTTTGGGGGCAATTGCAATAAAGGCTCTACTCCTTGAGGCTGATGGTTTCACCCAGGGGTCAGCAACCTTTTTCAGCCATGGGCCAGTCCACTGTCCCTCAGACCATGTTGTGGGCTGCACTATATTTGGGGGGGGGGGGATGAACGAATTCCTATGCCCCATAAATAACCTAGAGATGCATTTTAAATAAAAGGACACATTCTATTCATGTAAAAACACGCTGATTCCTGGGCAGTCCGAGGGCTGGATTGAGAAGGCGATTGGGCCGCATACGGCCCATGGGCCTTAGGTTGCCTACCCCTGGTTTTACCCTTCATAAAACACAGGAGCCCTTGGGGCAAATACAGGGGCAGGTGGTCTCAGAGTTGCATGCTCCCCATTTCCCTGAGTGGCAAGAAACTCAGAGACAGGGCTACTGGGTTTTGCTTCCTTTGGATGACAGAGCATGCTAGACACATAGTGTTTTTGTTATATCTGTCTATTTACAAATATCCATGCAGAGCATAATGGGATCAAATAGATTACTAATGCAGGCAGCACAACCACTGATCCTGCATGAGATTCCTAACTGACCTAGGGTCCTTCATCTTCAGTCAACTCACAGCTCCCTTGTCTGGCTCTCTTTCTAACCAAACTCAAGCAGCAACTGCTTCTAGTTTTCTCTCTTTCCCTCTGCCAAATTCTGATGGACTTCACATTTCCAAGATTAGAGAAAGACTGAAAGACATCGAGGTTGATCCAGCTCCTTTTGTTATATCTCTGGGTCATCCATCAAGTTTGTGAAGCAAAATAATGGGATAAACTCCATTCATGCCTACCTAGGCAGTCAAACTCATTATAGTATGTTGGGTCCTTGGCTGTGAAGGATTTTCATGTGGGAATTATAACTTGTCCTGGACAAGAAGCATTCTAAATTCCCGACAAATTCTTATCATAAATTTGAACATATGCTGTATGGATATAGTGGAACATGTCTTGCTGAAGAATGGACAAATAAATACATGTTTAGATCATGACAAAAAAGGAAAATTTATGGATACCTTAAATGACTGTGTTCTAGACCAGTTGGTCCTTGAATTGACAAAAAAGGGAAGCAATCCTGGTGGGAGATGTAGCCATTGCTGAATTAATTAGAAACAGTGACCTCAGTGCAAATTCAACATACAGTATATGTAGGTGGACAATTGCCCAGGAAGTCCAGCACAGAGACATTTCAAAAGAGGAAATTTGTCAAAGATGAGAGGATTGGTAAAAAAAAAAAAAATGAAAATGAAAGTTGTATGGGTCAAAGGTATCCATCCAAGAATTCTTAAAAGGGTTCACATGTGAAATTTGCTGACCTAACTGAAATGTGTAACATGTTTAATTGGCCATGTTCCAGTCTTCTAATATTATTCTTTGTGCCTGAAGTGTTGCATTGGAACATGGCCAATGCAACACTATAATAATAATTTTACTATTTATATCCGGCCCATCTGACTGGGTTGCCCCACACTGGGTAGCTTCCAACATATATAAAAACATAACAAAACATTAAACATTTAGAAACTTCCCTATACAGGGCTGCCTTCAGATGGCTCAGGGGTCAGATAAGTCCATACCCTCCAACATTTCTCCATTGAAAATAGGGACATCCTAAGGAAAAGCAGGACATCCTGGGATCAAATCAGAAACCGGGACGGCTTCTGTAAATCCGGGATTGTCCCTGGAAAAAAGGGACGCTTGGAGGGTCTGATCTGGCTTTAGGTGATACCACCTATATTCACACACAACACAGCCTGAAGCCAGCTTAACAAATTACAAGTCAACTTCAACAAATCCATTTACTTGCTGCGCGCCAAGTGCATTTTGTTCATGCCATCGCACACTGCACTCCATTTCCCTTCTTCCTCAACAGTCTAATATACATTTTCTTGTCAAGCGTCTTGGCAGTCAACTCCACGGTTTGCAAGATGGACTGAGAATTCCACAGGTGGACTGATTAGTGGGTGGCATTTTTGAGTTCTAGCAAGCTGTTAGCATTATGTCTGTTTGCTTTAGGTACAGATGTGAAGTGATTTGACAGTCAATTTCAGAAGTGTGTGAATTTTTTTAATGTCAAACTCTTCTTTATGGATACAGTCTCTTATCTGCCTGGCTGTCCATTGGAAAGAGAAAAAACCACAAAACCTCAATCTGGTGGTTTCCAACAACAAGGAGGGGTGGGGGTAGGGATCCAAATGCTTTCAAGTGAGAAAAAAAAATGGTTTTGCATTGGAGGGCGGAGGGAAATGTAATTCAGTTGAGGGCTTCAATCCACATGACCAAAATTCTATAGCGGGTACAAAGGATCTGTTACTAGGAAGTCAATTTTCTGTTTACTTCACACAACTCACCCGAACACAAGGTTGCATAACAAAAGCCATAGATACAGGCAAGTGATGTTTGACAAGTGGAATTTTCTGTTGACTTGCTCGTTACATTTCCTCCTTTTGACAGAAACATTTGGAATGTGATTTTTCTTGCAGTTACTCTGAGCCCGAAATAACAACTCTAGAATCAACGCTTTGGAGGTGGAAAGGTACAACACAAACACTTGCAGTCAGAGCAACATGGGAAATATGACTTGACATGCACAATAACCACACGTGGCACATGGTTTATTGATTGCATCTTGTCATATGAAAGAGGCACTCTCAGATCTTGACATCATACTTCCATATATTTCACAACTGTGGAGCAAAATGTAAATATTATCTATAAAAGCTGTGGATAGAGCTGGCTAATGAATGGGCCAAGATTCCTCTTTCCACATAGCAGCCCTTCTTAGAACAGCAACAGTCAACACCTGTATATAAGGGGAGGCCACTTTCTTGTCCAGAAAGTGGTGTGGGAGAGGGACAGCCTGTCACATGAGCTCCTGCGTCAGGAGCCATCAAGCTCTGCATTATAGTTGGCACTGTTTCGTACCAAGTTATCAAATTTATGGAGCATATGCGCTTGGGTGAAGTCATCAGTGAGGGAAAACTGAGGGAAATGGTTCCTCCCAAAAGACTGCTCAGGAAGCTGACTGGCAATGGCTCTTTGCCTTTCTGGAGCATGCCTAATCATGCAAACACGTGTACATGAAATGCCATTCATTGGCACACTTTCTGTAGGTAGCTATTAACCAAAATATTTCATATCACACTCAAAGAGAGATGTAACGTCAATATGTGAATTATTTCTCTCCCACAACTTTTGTAAAGGTCGCACAAGTGAGTGCTGCAGGCGATTTTTCATTAGCATGGCGCAATTTAAAATATGACATGGCTGCTGGGTGTCAGGCAGAATTGCCATGTGGCCTTTGCACCACCAATTAGCCTTCCCTGATGTAGAGAAAAGTTCATTCAAAAGAGTGGTCATAACAGCCTTGGACTGTCCAGCTCGTTGGTTGTTTATTTATTAATAAAAACATTTCCATAAAAATACCAAAATGGTTTCCAACAAGTATACACATGCACAATAAAAACCACATGCAGATTTAAAACCTGAGAGCATCAGCTAACTATAACATTGTCTGCATAAGCCTGGCTTATGCCTGGCTTCATCTCAGAGACATACATGTTGGTCTCAGAAAAAGAGAAATATATAATTGGTAAAAGAGTATAGGAAGCAGTAATAACTCCTTCTGGCCAAGGAGTTCATCACAGTCAACGGCACTGCGATACGAATGGTGGGAAAGGAAATAGCATCACTAACAAGCCTCTGAATATGTTCTGAGGTAATTTCTGTGGAGAACAATAGTCACTCCAGTGCAACTGTGGCAATAAGCCTGATCTAGCATTGGGCGTACCTTTTACTCCTAGTTCCATGTTGATTAGCTTCGGGTACAGTCAATTCTGAAAGAAAGAATTAGCATGGTGGATTAACATTTGTGAATACCATAGGTGACTGAACAGCTCTGAACTCTATTTCTGTGAATGCTCATGTCAATTCAAGGAGAAGATAATATCCATTTCAAATCTTACCACAGGCTGGGTAAAAGAGGGTGTTACTTATCATAGACACCAAGCTTTGAGAACTAATTTTGCCTTTCCCCAGCAATTGTCTGAAGTACTAAGAATTTCTGAAGAACAAGTTTGCAAGGCAGGGGAAATGGGGGTTGGGAGGCACCTAAGGACATAGAGTGCAGGAAATATTGCAATATGTAAATTATCATTTAACACAGCCTCACTTCTTGTGTAAGGCACAAAGATAAAAGACAAACGACAAGTAGCTGCAATACGATGCATAAGATTGAAGCCCTCATCATCCGATCTAATTCCAGGATGAGTAGTACAACCCAGTGCAGCAGGCAAACACACTTGCACAAAACCAACAAAATAAGAGCACACACTGGCTATTTGAGTTATTTATTGATTGCTTGTATCTGAAAATAATATGCTGCCGTTCGGATTAGAGGAAATAAATGGGATGCATCCATTGGTGCATGAGCAGAAAACAGCTCACACAATGGCACTTCCTCTCCCCTGCAGCTCCCCTGAACCCCTCAAAAAGCCTCCCCAGAAGGCTGGGAGGAACAAGCAAGCTTTGTGGGCTATGTGACCTGGATCTGTAGGAGAGGACTGCCCAAAATTGAGGGGGAGAATCTTGCACCAGTGGAGCACAACATTCAATTCCTCAGGCAATGTCCCCGCCCACTTCAGCCCCGGACAACCCAATCTACAATGGTTGGTAGGCTCCACCAAATTTCTGAAGCAACTTTTGGGGTTCCAGCAGAGAGGACAGGAAGGGAACAGTTGCACTAACTTGCCTTCCGCTCAGTTGGAGAAGACTCAATCCCAATAACAAATCCAAATAAAACACAGTCTTAAACAATCTTAAATTTGAGTGTGCATACCGAGTCTCCATGTAGGCAGCTGAACTAAAAACCCCTGAAGTTTGGCCTTGTTTACAGTCTGTTTCCCTGCTTTTCTTCCTTTGAAAAGTTTCTCCTGCACCTTTTTGCTTTGCTGTAAATGCATCCAGGCCTTTTGACTCCAAAGCGTTTTGAATATAGTTTCTTTTCATTCTTTTTCCCTTTTTCTTTTCAAGCTTTAGTTTGACACTCTAATGAAGCTGTTAATTTGCTTTGGCTTTTTTTCTCTTCTTTTTACACTTATAAATAAAAACATTTGTTCCATTTTTTTTTAAAGTGTGAAGAGCTGCAGCAGAAGCCATCAATTAACACAAGCAGACAGGGCCAGAGTCCTTCCTTCCTTCCTTCCTCCTCCCCCATAGCATACTGTAAAGATAACTGTGTGGTGCTACTTTGGAGGCTGCTGCTTGGGAGGGAAGGTTAAACGAAGCGTTCCCATTACTACCCCTCCTCCTCCCTCACTACATCTGTTTTTGGACAAATAGCATAATCAATACAAGGCCTGCAAAGTGGACTTTTTCAGCAGCTGCACTTAGACAGAAGGCACAAGAAGGAACGAGGGGGGGGGATATATCCTTTTGTGTTCCAAATAGCCGTCCAAAAGCAACCAAGGTTGCCAGCGGTTGTCTGTTTCTTTCCAAGTACCACTTTCCCTTTCCCCCATTACAGAATTTGCAAAAAGCAAACCACCTCCCTACTTCCCCTCACCAGCAGCTTTGCTTAATTAGCCGGGTTTCTTTTTTTGAACAGTTACACAAGTATTCAGCAGAGGCATTTCCTGTAAGACAGACCACGACTGCCAGAAGATTCTGGTCAGTGCAGGGTATTTGAAGCAGACTAGCAACCCGTCTCTGACACTAGGGGTCTGTGAACCGCCCTGAGAGCTCCGATTATAGGGCAGTATATAAATCCAATCAATAATAATAAATAAATAATAACAACCCGTCCCTTTTGATTGTCTCTGTTTCATGATTTCCCCAATCTTGAACTCAGTTGCAAATCATTATTTTTAAACCCTCATGAATATTCACCAGCATTTTAGTGCAAATTTCTCCTAACAAGCTCCATTTTATATGCAGTTTTAACTAACGTGCACATTTTTGCAATGCATTTTTGCACATTATTTTGACTAATATCTGCACTTTTATGCAGATACTTCCCCTCCAAATACGCATTTTTGTAAACATGTTCATTGGTGAACTGCATCACAAAATTCAGATATATGCGAATTTTGAAGGATGGCTATGTTTTGGTTCACATATCATTTTGGAAAGTGCCAATTCGACAGTTTTAAATGTGCACTGAATCAAATTTCTCACTCATCCCTATCCAACACCAAAAATGCATTAGAGGGCTCTGCCAATGAGACTAGTTACATCATTTCAATTTAAATCATGAGGGGAAATCGAACCATGATTTTTTTCAACAGGCTTTGACCAGATTTAAGTTTAGAATGGAGAGGAACAGAGATTGAATTACAATGTGGGCACTTTTGAAGTTAGATTTTTGCCTTTTTCTTTTCTCATCAAACCCTGTTCAAAGGGATCAAGGAAGGTTCAAACAATGCTCTAAAACTTACCCCCAAATATTAGCTGAGCTACAAGTTTCAATTGCACCTTCCATGGGGTTGCCAACAAAAACTTTAGAACTTATGGAGGGCTCACACTAGTGCTGGCCAGCTAGGCAAAAGCAACAGCTATGCCAAGTTCAGTGAAAAAGAAAATATAGCTTTGAGCAACGGAAAGTTCTAATTTATCTTCAAAGCAGTTTCGAAGGAAAGTCCTGCTGGCCAGATGTGTGATGTGTTTTCATTTGGGTGTCCTCCCTGAAACGTCTGGTGTTGCTTTCATTCAGAAGACTTTTTAACCTTCCCATCTTATTCATGTTTTACAGTCTAAGATATTAAGAAATACAAAGTTATTGTTTATCTATTTGTCATTTGCATATATCACAAGTGGGGGACCTTGTTCAGCCTGAACTTGCCATCCCTTATCTTCCAGGGGCCACATGCCAAGAGCAGACAGGGCTGGAGTCATTAGCATTCTTGTGGGATGTGAAACACAGAGCAGTCAAGTACAACATCCCTAGAGTGGACATAAAAAAGGGGGTGTCTGGACCAGCCAGTCAGAACTTCCTGTTTCCTCCTAGCCTGGGTCAGACTTCCTCTACATGTGACCAGAGGTGGGTGTGGCCTCACCTGTGCAGGTAACAAAAGCATAAGACTGGCCACCATCTCTCTCTCTCTCTGACTACATTCGTCGAAGAAGCAACATCTGCTCAGCCTAAGATGCTTGCTTCCAGCCAAGAGAGGACAAAGGGACTATCTCTTTATGGGATAGATTCCAGGTATATTACTTTTGTAACTTAAGTCTGCCTTCTGGGATCCATCTGTGAACATGAGTGAGTAAGTAAACTCTTTTTTATACTTTTATAGAAGACTGTGTTGTGTCTATTTCTTTTATGAGGGACTAAAGGGGAAATTACCAGGTGACTTATTTTAGAGGCTTTAGTGAGCCTGAGCAAACGCATCGACTGTGCAAGTTTAAAAAGGGGAATGTTACTCTGCTAAATTGTAGAACTTGTTAACACAAGTTGGAAAGGATATAATCAAAAAATATATCCTCTCCTGCATCCCTGAACATTCCCACAATTCTGGGTTAAATAATCCAGAATACAGTGGTACCTCGGTTAAGAACTTACTCTTTTCCGGAAGTCCGTTCTTAAACCAAAACCGTTCTTAAACTGAGATGTGTTTTCCCTAATGAGGCCTCCCATTGCCAGTGCCCTTCCATCTTTCAGATTCCATTCTTAGACCAAGGTAAAGTTCTCAAACCGGGACACTATTTCCAGTTTTGCAGAGTTTGTAAACCAAATTGTTCTTAAACCAGACTGTTCTTAAACCAAGGTACCACTGTAAAGGCTGCACTGCTTCAATTCCTATCATGACTGTCTCTTTGCTACAGAACACCCATCTCAATCCCAATCCCATGCAGGCCCCCTCAGAAATTAAGCCCCACTGGTTTTACTCCTAAATAAGCTACTTGGGTGCTTTGGGGGGTGGGGAGGGATACAGCAGAGCACAGTTACTGTTGTAAAAATCACTGTTCCTCACCCTTGCCATACAAAAAGTGATTCTCTCTCCAGCACAGCAGCAACTGAGGAAGCTACCTACAGGAACATATTTTCACTCAAGTCCCTCCCACACCACACATTTAAAACATATTTAAAACCCAAAGAATCCTGGGAACTGTAGTTTGTTGTTGATGTTGGGATCTGTAGCCTTGTGAGGAGTAAGCTACATCTCACTTGATTCTTTTGGGGGAAGTCATGTGATTACATGTATGGTGTGGATGTGCCCTCGCTTTTAGGTAGTGGTACCACTGATCTTTGAACACCTTTCCCTAAAGAACGATAGCTTCTGTCATTTCAGCCTGTCCTAAAATAGGGGAGGGAGATTATCTTTTTGGCCAAGGGCTGCCTTCCCTCAAGGCATCTAGGGGAATCAAGTTGAATCTACTAGGGTCATAAGATGGGCAGGGGCAAATTCAGTGGTGGGTGGGGCCAGAACCACAAATGGCCAGAGCTCATATGTACTTATCTTTCTTTCTCCCCATTCCCATGCCATCTCTCCATCCATTTTGGCTTTCTCTCTCTCCTTTACCACTTTCCTCTCTTTCCCCCAGAGGTCTGAACTGAGTGCTTGCAGTGGGCTTCTCCTTTATTCTTCCATCTCAGTCTTGACTTCTTACCACCCCATCCTTCCCCTCTACTTCTGGGCTCTCCCCCCCAACCACATGAGCCACAGGTGTGTCCCCCTGCCATCTTGGCTGCTAAGCGGCCTGCACAAAAATGTGGCACTGCGTGGGTGTGGTTAGACAGGTGGCGCTCATCAGGGAGCTAAAGAAGGAAACAATTAAGTGCAACACAAAACAGACAATCCATTGTCTTTTGCAATAAATGCCAACCTCAGGCAGCTCTATAATTGGCACAATATTTGCAGAGTTCTCCTTTAGAGTCTCAGCAGATTTACCCTCCAGGGCATGACAGTTCATTTCAAAATGTGCCTGCATTTGTATGAGCCTAGGCATTCAACACACTGGTACATGTTAATCACTGGCCCACTAAGATTTGCCATTTTTCAGCATTCTCTCCAACTTCAACTAACATTTTTTTATTATTATTATTCCTCCAAACAAGCATCACATTGAAGCAAGAAGCACCTTAGTAGGAGAGATCGTATGTGGACCTCTCATAACCAGGGCAAAAGCAGAATAGATCTTAGGAGACAGGCCATTGTCATTTGGAATAGGGATAAATTTGGTTCCATTTGCATTTTAATTCAGAGTCACCTAATTCATACTTCCTGAAACAAGCCACAAACCACAATGAAGCCTCCCTTGGGAATCCACATTTCTCCATCGTTTGCAATGTGATTCTCTGACCAAATAACATATACAAAAATGCATGTATCGGGGGAAAGTGTGTATAGCAATGCATCTGTCAGGAAACATACAAGATGCAGCACATCAGGCAAATCTGCACCCAAAAATGTCTTTACTAGGAGAAAGGCACACTAAAAATACTGATAAATAAACTGATGCAAAAATGTGGTGAACTGAACTTCAGGTTGGAAAGACAATAAATGGAGAAAAACTGAAACTGTCAGGTTCATAAATTCCACACTGCAGTCTACATGAACTGAACCTTTAGATGGCTTATCATGACATTGTGTTGCCTTGCAGTATTAGCGTACCTATAACCAACAAGACGTAAGTGGGATAAGTGAAAAGGTCCTCCAAGGCATTTTTATGTCTTGAGCTTGTAGGTGCAGAGACAGACCCCTCTCAAAGCTTAAATAAACTGAAAGTCAAAATCACGATAAGCCAATGAGGTTTGTTTCACACATTACACAGCATCCAGGCCTGCTACCCAGTGCACACCAAAGCAGGGAACTGTAGCCCATCACAGTTGTCCATCCAACACTTTCAAATACCTGTTTCTCAAGTTCCCATGTGTAGCTCTAAAAATGCAAGTGAGAAAGTCTAAGGTGTACAGCTAAAAAGTAGTGGGTGATAGCGCCCTCGGAGAAGGCACTAAAAGTGAGAGTCAATACATTTTTTAAAGAGCAAGAACAAAAGTTCAAATAATAATGAATAAGTGATTTGAAAAGCTATTCATTTCCAACAACTGTGCTTCTTGTCAGGGATAGAGAGGCAAATGTTATAATAAGAATGGAAGAATCTGCCTTATATCATATCTGATTTACAACCAGATTATCTCTCTCAGCTGTGTCTACACTAACTGGCAAGGGCTCTGCAGGGTTTCAGTCAGAAGTCATTCTCAACCCTGCCAGATGACTTAGATTGAACCTAGGACTTTTGGCATGCAAACCATGTGCTCTGCTGCTGAACTGTAGCTCTTCCCTAATTTTACTTTCTCATAGTAGAAAATGTGTTTCCGTCTCTCTGACACACACACACAGAGAGAGAGAGAGAGAGAGAGAGAGAGAGAGAGAGAGAGAGAGAGGGATCCTCACTCCTGTAATCACTCTGTGCCCAAACACTGTCAGCTCTGGAGGGACAAGGGCCCCCCCAGAGTGGCTTTCTGGGGACACTGGGGTGTGGGACTGCAGAGACAGAGAAGGCATTGGCAACTGTCCCTGAACAGTAGAACTGCTTTCTGTTCCTGCAGCAGAATCTCTGGACCTGAGCCAGGCTTTCGATAGCTAGGCTACATCCACTGAAGAAGAGCGTATCTGTTTGAAATGCTTCAACACATTAATTCTTTTCCAGGCACCTTTGCACCAGATTTTTGAACTCTCGTTGCTCCTTGGATAAAGGAGGAACAACTTTTCGGTCTGCAAAATATCAGCTAGAGCCATCTTAATATCCCTTGCAGCAAAACTAGATCCAACTTTCTCATTTTTCTGCATCCGCAGCTCTGTGTCTGGAAAATTACTCCTTGTGCGTGAGAGCAGCATGGACGGCTCAGATATTGTACTGATATCCCTTGTGGGAACTGCAGAGAAGTGGTAGATTTCTCATTTAAATAATAATAAAAAATCAGACATGCTCAGTTCTGCCTATAGTAACTGTCAGACTAGCCAATGGTAGATCAGTGAGCTGCTCTTATGAACAGTTTAAATGGGGGACAGGGGTGGACAAACTTGGGGCCCTCCAGACATTGCTAAACTACAACTCCCATCATTCCTAACCATTGGCCTTTTAAAATCTCTGCTTTAAACCAGGCTGCAGAAAAGCAGTGCTTCTCCCTTATGATGCCGTTTTGGAGTGTTGCGTTGCCAAACGCTGCCTCGAACAGAATTCTACAAAGCCCTTTAAAACCAATCCATTCCCTACTTTTCAAAAGTGTATCGTGCCATTTGTAGAATAACCACTCAGATAAAAGACAGGGAACCTATTATGGCTGAGAACATGGAACGTTATCTGTGAGGTCAATGTTCTGACATAGTGGTACAAAAACACTGTTGCGAACATATTGGAATCCCCTGATCTGTCTTCCAAACAGCAAGCACAAGTCACCACAGTCTGTACTACTCATCACCTCAAGCTGAGAAACCATAGCAGCCTGTTCGCCTATTAACACAGATTTATTTCCAACAGCACATGCACTAACATTTCAGATCTTCAAAAGAAAAGCCCAGAGCCCTGAGTAGCTACTTCCATTTGACACTGGACTTAAGCTTCACAAAAATTGCATTATCTGTTTTTTCCTGCACTGCACAGTAGGTCAATACTCCTATTCTATTTTTATTTTTTTAAAAAAATCATGGCGATTAACCAAAGAGTCCAAGACTAAACTAGAATTTGAGCCTAGAACCTACTTTCAGGAGTTCATCCACTGGGTTTCGCCGTGCTTCTGATTAGAGAACTGTTGTTGTGTGAAATGGGTAAAGATGTAAAAACAACCTTATAACCAGACTTCCCAATACTTCTAGTTAATTCTCACTACGCCACTCCACATCCCATCTCCATCTGGCTGGTTAACACCCTTTAGGAATCTGCAGATTTATTCCCCAGCCCCTATCTTATATTAAACGAGATATTTATAGAAATGATGCCTTCAAGATATTTTCAACCTTACAAATAACGTTAAAAGTTTCTCAGAAAGTAACTGAGAACCGTGCAGCACAATTCTAAATATCCAGACTCTTTAGAGTAGAGGGGTCTCAACCGTTTTGGATCTATGGGTACATTTGAAAGTCTAAAAAAACTGTCACGTGCACCACAAAATACCCATTTTGCAGAAGACAAACTGGCACTACTCAGAACCGCCTCCCAACAGGCTAAACATCAGTTGACCCCCAAACAAATAAAAGACAAGCCAAAAACAAGAAATTCATCCCCTGACCAAACAACCAAAAGGAGGGGTGGAGTGGGAAGCAATATATATATATATAGGCTTTGGTGGACACCAAGGGGTTATTTGGAGGCACTGTGGTGCCCACATGTGTCATGTGTCATGCTTATAACCACTTATATTGTTGGCATCTGTCTGCCATGAGAGACAATGGAGAGCACCTCTGGGGGTGAAGTCAAACCACTGTGTTAGCAGAACTAAAGGGACCTCCCCAGGATGCAAGCCTGGGCAGTGTGTATGGAGGTCCTGGGCTGCCCATACAACAAGATTCCCCTCTGTGGTCCAAAGGAAAGCAGAGCAATATGTTGTTGGAAGGAGGCATACAAGACGCCATCCTATCGTCTTAGGGACTCCACTCCTGATTTGGGTAGGCATCTCCTGAAGATATCCCACAAGACAGCAGAGGTTTAGGACCAGAGCTTTCCTTCTCCTGGATGGGCTACCTTCCCAGGTTGACAAACCCCATCTGCCCTTACCACCTATATATAATAATCAACACATTTCAAATGCAACATATTTTAATTGACAATAAAGGAGTGGGGGCTTTTTTGTCCAGTTCTGATAGCCCAAATGTGTCATGTGCATGCCCTCTAAAAGTTCACTTTGGAATTTAACTCATTTCTTAACTCAATAGCTTAGACATAAAAGTGCTTGATTGTGGGTAGATTAAGGCGTCTTGATTTTCTTGGGAGATTTGTCCCTATCTTTATTTCTTCCATTGCAACTGATGGCACTTACAGAAGTTAATTCACCCGCTTCCTAAATTCATCACTACAATGTCCCTGTCTAAGCAATATTTCAAAGGTATCTACACACACACATCAAACAAACAAATATGCAATCAAGCATTTGCTTTCAACCATTTCTTCAAACAGCCTGATATTTCTCTGCTATAAATCTGAGGATCACACTCTGGCCTTCTAGTGTTCTCCCCGGAGTATTAGTTTACTCTCTCCTTTCTCAGACCTACACAATGCTCCAACACCATCTTGCCATTGCTGGAACTTGTATCAAGGGAGTGCCTTCTGGCTTTCAGGAGGAGGGAGGGCAGCAATGTCCCATTTATCAAGCACAGGATATAGTGGGCAGCTGTTGCAGTGTAAGTGAAAAAGTCAGAACTCAAGATAGGCTCACGCAGGCTGTATAAAAGTGTAAAACTTTTCATTTTCATTAAATATTATTTATATTGTGCCCTTGATCTATGAAGCACTTCAGAGTTCTTGACCTAATGAGCTTATGGTCTACATTTTGCTCGTGGGGGAAACAACATAAAGTAGAAGAAGGAAGAGAAATCCACTTTAAAAATGTGATGAACAAATGCTTTCAAACCTAATAACAAGATTACAGGATATTGGGCAAAAAAAGTGTTAAAAGCAATCAGATATATTCTTATGGTTTAGCAATTCATCAAAACTGCGCTGCCTGCTACTCAGGATAATCTCTCATCTGGGTGTCTTGGAGAAAGGGATAGTTTAGATGTTAGCTTTACCTAAACCGACAAAGAGAATAAAGTTGAACTGTGTTTGGCCTGATGGGATGGAATTCTCCCAATAGTGGCAGTCTTTTTGTGCCAAGAAATGCTGTGTTGGTGTCCTTGAACAACCTTTGCCTTACCCAGCAGCACATTTCTAATAAGAGGCAACAGATCACCAATACAAGAGGGGGCATGATCACAAACAGAGGTAATGCTCAACATTGTACAGAAAGAGAGCAGTCCTGTTCTGCCGCCAATGAAATACTTTCTTCCTTGCTTTGCTTTTAACTCTCTTCAACTTCCCTGGTGAGACACAGCAAACTCTGAAAACTCTTCAGCGGAGAGCAGTCTGGAAGGTGAAAAAGATTAGGTTTTATTTTGTTTTGTTGACAAAATATATATACCATATGATCGTTGTGAAATCTCAAAGCAATTTGCAAGAAGTATTAATAATAAAAGCCATTACAGTGGTACCTCTGGTTAAGAACTTAATTCGTTCTGGAGGTCTGTACTTAACCTGAAACTGTTCTTAACCTGAGGTACAACTTTAGCTAATGGGGCCTCCCACTGATGCAGCACTGCCGCTGTGCAATTTCTGTTCTCATCCTGAAGCAAAGTCCTTAACCTGAGGTACTATTTCTGGGTTAGCAGAGTCTGTAACCTGAAGCGTCTGTAACATGAAGTGACTGTAACCCGAGGTACCACTGTACATGCCTAAAGAAAAATATTTTAAGCAGATGCCAAAAAGAGTATGGGAAAAGCACCTGCCTGGTGTCAACAGGCAGTTCCAAAGTGTGGGTGCTGCCACACCAAAATACCAATTTATTGTAAGTATGGAATGAATATTATGTAGCACCTGTAATGGTGCCCGTTCTACAGATTGAAGCAGTCGAATGGGCACTTATTGGGTGAAGCAATTTCACAAGTAAACTGGTCCCAAATTGTTACGGTACAGTGGTACCTCGGGTTAAGTACTTAATTCCTTCCTGAGGTCTGTTCTTAACCTGAAACTGTTCTTAACCTGAAGCACCACTTTAGCCACTGGGGCCTCCTGCTGCTGCCACACTGCTGGAGCATGATTTCTGTTCTCAACCTGAAGCAAAGTTCTTTATCTGAAACACTATTTCTGGGTTAGTGGAGTCTGTAACCTGAAGCGTATGTAACTTGAGGTATCACTGTATTTATATAACAATAGTAACACCTTGAACCTAGCCTGGTAACAAATCAGCAACTAGTGCAGATCTTTGAACAGAGGTGTTATATGCTGACCAGACCTTTCTCCTGTCAGCAACTGTGCTGTAGCATTCTCTAGTTGCTGCACTTGCCAGATCTAGCATAAGGGAAGCCCCACACGGAGTGCATTGCATTAACGTAGTCTTGAAGTCAGCAATGCCTGAACAGCTGTGGTCCAGGAAGTGTCATAGCTGTTGAACCAGGCGCAGCTGGCAAAAGGTGCTTCTCAGACAGCATTGAAAGGCATCAATAACCTTTGGGGCCTGAGCAGTTGCATTGTGTTGCGCACCACCCCAATCTCTGAGGGGTGCCAGATTCCGGGGGGTTGTGTTTCCTTTTAGAAATGAGGCACAGCAGAGACTGTGGTGTCTTTATGATATATGGTTTATTTAGGCATATATGCAGCCTGAGCCTATAATGCAGGGGCTCACAGCATTAAGAGGTTCTGGCTTCTCCCATAGCTGCAGCCCTGGGTTCAAACAGCCATCGGCCATTGTGCTTTGCCTGCTGCTGCTTTGCTTCTCAATCACATCCCTCCTAACACTAACCTCCTCTCTAAGCTCTGGCTTTAGCTTCTAACTAACTCTGAGTTGAGGAAGAGGGCCCAAGTTCCTTTGATTCTTTGTAGTCTTAATGGCTCATCCCCATAGGCTATCACCTGACCCAGAAGACTAGCCTGGCTTAATTAGCCTTTAACACCTGTTGATTCCAAAGGATTAGACGTGTCTAGCATGCAGCTCAATACATACAGGTCTTGCACACTGCTTTAGTACACATGAGGCTGGCATTTTTCCAGAATTAGCAGCCTTTGATTAAATTCGAACGCTTACTGGTTCCAGGAATTTAGAAGTGCCTAGCTCCCACAAACCTATAACAGTAAAATTACATCTTAGTTTCACTTTTGAAAACTGCTGAAAACAACAGAACACAAGAGAACAGAATAGGTTAGTTAATTTTGTCAAGCAGAAAGCAACATCAAGACTAAATAGTAACACACAGAAATGCAAATCATTGTATAGCCTTATTTCTAGCTGATTTCCTGTTGTTTCAATCTTGGCCCAAATAAGATTCTTCCACATGATGTTCAGGTTTGATGGTCCACCAAGGAAAGGTCATGTGTGGTTGTGGAACAGCCTGTGAGGACATTTTATGTGCCCTCATCTTATGGACTTTGCACACTGATAAGATTGTCTGATGCTGATCACTTAGAGATCAACAGAACAGGGTGGGTGGAGAGAGGAGTCAGTTCCTTAAGATCTGAAGGGTTCAACTCAAGGCTTGTAAATCAAAGTCAGCACTTTGACATGGCAAGACTGCAAGCACCGACCCAGTTTCCTGGAAAATAACGCATCCCCACTTCCACTTTCATGACAAGAGCAATGGAAGAACCTCACTGGACCTCAGCAATGTCGTTGGATAGCCAAGCGTGATAGGCTGTACAATACTGTGACATCAGCAAGTTCACTATGTGATTCCCGCTTGCCTAGGACCACGCACTCAAGAATTCTTTTCAAGCAGAAATTAGTGCATAGGTGGCAGCAGATTAAAACAATGACTGCAAGCAGATGTGGAAAAAATATGCAAAATATGTGGAAATGAGGTGGGGTTATTTTTAATGTGGGTACTGCCAACCTTTCAGCGCTATGGGCACATTGGCACACTAGAGAAGATTTTAACACACACACACACTGGAGCCTAATTGAAATACCTGCTGTAGTAAACACTGAATGGCTATAGGTGACCATTTATCAAATGGTAACTTACCATGTTAAGTATGCAGCTATCTAATATGGCAAGCAGCCAATTTTTGTGGTGTGGTGAGCAGACACAAAACGGTTATATGGAACCTCTCAAAATCTTAATTTCCCCCTCTATTTCTGACTTTGTAGAAGCCACCCTAAAAGAAATCGTTTTAATCCCATTATGTGGTTTGTTTTTATTGGCCATCAGACAGAAGACAGTCTCCGAAAGCCAAGAAGAATAAACGCCTGTCAGCTCATTTAACCCTCAAGTGTCATCTCATGCAGCCTAAATTACATAGCAGCATGGATGTCTTCAGTCAAAGTCATCGTGAATGACAGATAAGCTGGAGAAGGAAAAGCGAAAATAAAGCCAACGCTACGTTGCAATGTGATTTTACTAAACTTGCAATCTACTTCAATGCATATGTTTACAATATCTGCAATAATAATCATTAAATATAGTAAAATACCTCCAAACTTGGCTCCTGGTACAAGTGTACTTCTAGGGGGGGGGGGGAATCTGAAGTTTTGACAGCATGCCACTTCCTCCTCCCCCAGCTTTTAACAGAAGCAGCCTCCAGTGAAATAATCCAAGCTGTGTTCAAGAAGTTGGCAAGTGGGTCCAATTAAATGTGGTTTTAGTGTATTCTGGCATTTGCATATCTACTGTGCCAAGATGTATTTTTTTTTTACATGTAAAAAAAAAAATCCTGCTTTTGTCCAGACACAGTTATACAGATAATACTGCCTTTTAAAAAAGAAAGAAAAAGAAACCAAGGCTGCAATTTTAAACATGCTTTTTACCAGGAAGCAAGCTTTATTGGACACAATGAGACTTACTTCTGAGTATACATGCATAAGATCGTGCTGGATGTCCCATTGCCCCATTCACAGAGTTTGGATGGTGCTACAGTGCCAGTGGCGTAGCGTGGGTTGTCAGCACCCAGGGCAAGGCAAGTAATTTGCACCCCCTAACCCATGGATTTGCGTTCCCTAACCCGTGGATTTGCGCCCCATAACCCCCAGATGTTGCGCCCGGTGCGGCCGGCCCCCCCTGCACCCCCACGCTACGCCACTGTACAGTGTGACATACTTTCCTGTACATTACGTGTGAATCAAACTGAAGATGAATCAAAATCGGCATTTTCCGGTTCATCTTTAGAAAATCAAAATTATATTTTAGAGTGATTTTTTTTTAAAAAAAAAAAAACTTCCTTGATTCTGGTTTAATATTGCAGGTTAAGCCATGCCAGTTTACATATCCTTTGTTCAGGACTGTTAGTCATGCCAGCCAAGCAAAGTTGTCATCTGTGTTGGAAAACGTGGCATCCCCCCTTGATATTCACCTGCATAATCTTCAAGTACTACATCATGGGCGTCACAGGCCCAGGTCTGAAAGTCCATTTACCTTAACCATTGTTCCATTAAACGAAAGCCCTAAATTACTATCCCATTCCGCTTCCCTCTGTTAAAAGCAAGAGAGGATGATGCACCCAGTAATTTTAGATTTTAAAATAAATGAAAAACATCAAGCCTTTCCACAAACAGAAGTAGCACCTCTCTTATATATGTGATCGTTTAATGTGAATGCAGAATCTCATCACTGAGAATCCTCAGACCTCTTATTAAATTAACAGTGTATTAGCAGTACCAATTTCTCAGTGAAAAAACCCCCCAACTCCAATCTGTGCAATGGAGCAGTTAATTTCTTTTGGACTCAGGCAATGGCATCAAGCTGCTTTTTCTCTCTGTTTAAGAGTGAAATCTTCACCCAAACAAACAATTAAATATTCAACAAATACGAATATTTAACCAAAAATAAACATAGGGAACTACCAGAATCCTAAAAGCTACAAATTAAATCCATCCAGACACAAAAGGAGGTTGAGTCACCCACGAAGCAAAGGAGATGAAATGCATTCTGGATCTGATGTGCGATGTTGGAGCTGGCTTCCTCAGACGTATGAAAGAGATACACAGATACCATGAATGGCAAGACCCTAAATTTGTTAGTAACAATCATTTTATTAAGTGTGAGAGGCAACGTTCATAAGAAGTGCAAAGACTGCAGTGGCTGAAGACCACGGATTGGATTCAGAATTCTTGTGACTTTTCTGTGGCTTTTCTGGAGGAAGGTGGGGAAATTATTTTCCCCTGCTTGTCCTCTCCCCTGCAGACTCAAGAGCCCTCCAGAAAGCTACTCTGGAACCCTCCAGAGCCGCTTGGGAGGTGGCACTGGGGAGAGCAAAAAAGGGAATCAGTGAAAATTTCCTCCCTGTTGTTCTTCCAGCAGGAGCTCATCCATTCACAAAAGGGACGCGCCAGATCTAACCGCATCTTAGGAAAATTTACCAGGCACTGTTAAGAATCCCTTTCACTCTGAAATGCATCACATGTGAAAGCAATATAGAGAGTAGAAGGAAGCTTTCTTAAAACCAAGTACATTTTTCTTGATGTGCTTTTCTTCTTTTTCATTAACAGACACAGGAAGTACAACCCCACTTCCCAAACCACCACCAACTCAACACAATTGAAATGTAATTTGTGGGAAACAGCCTATGGCCCTGGCTCTCAGAAATCCATTCAAGACCTTTGACTTCTGTAGCATTACCTGCATGAGCAGGTTTTTATCCAATATCTTTAAGATAAGAAAAAGCAATATTGCAAACAACAGGATGAAAGACAACTGTGCAGGCTTAACGACAGGTGCTCATTGTTGCGATCCTAATAGATATTTCAAACGTGATTTTAGTAGGTCAGGTTATAACAAAAAAAATGAAGGTAATGGAATGAGCATATCACCATGTATTAGTCATATCTTTTTCTTCTCTTTTTGCCATTAACGAGTAAGGAACTACTGTTGTACTTTAGAAATGTGTCAGTTAATGCAAATGAAGGGCTGAGGTGGTGCATTTGAAGGAGTTGACGGGAGAGGAGTTACTCAGCTATTGCCACATCCATCCATCCATCCTCTAATGCAAATATTCCCACCTCTGTTTGCTCCTCCCTCAGTAAGACTTGTCTCTGTCTCAGATCCTGACTCAGTTTTTTTTTTAAGGAATTTGTTTGAACTTGTACACATTTATATCCATGATACTGAGGGAACACAGGGAAAATTAAGCACGTATTTTTGCTTGGGGTGCACAATAAATTCTCATTTTTTTATTCACAACATAAAAACACAAAATACAACAGTCATATACCAAACCAAGCTAAGTTTGATATATCGCTGCCACCAGCACCAAATTCCCAGAATGCCTGGAACTAGGCAACATGCGGGGTATTCAATGAAAAACAAAATTCTGACCGCCACAAAGTGACTGTCCAAAACAAGTCTTGTTGTCATAGGTCAGCTGCTCTTTCCCAAAAGAGGGACGACGAGTAGGATGAAATGAAACGAACCCTTCTTCCTGTTGCTCGCAGCATATATTTTGGAGACATGAAAGTTGAAGCAAATGGGCTACAGTCAGTTTAATTTTTTATTTGTTCTGAAACAAATGTACACCCCTATGCCATGTCTGCAGATTCTCCCTCTGTGTGTCCACCTTGGCTTGGCACAGGTGAGGTTGATAACCCTCTGTTTACTTACAATATTTCGTTCCACCTTAAAAGCTGCTCTACATATTAATTTTGACATAGGCTCAATGGGACTAGTGGCCCCTTGCTGCAGATGGGAGTTCTAGTGCAGCTTACTGTTGTAAATTATGGCCCCCATGCAGAGTCTCTGGGCTACCGGCACATGCGTATTGGCACTCCAAGGACAACAATAAACTGCTCTAGCAATAAAAGCCTATTGGCAGCAGCCTTGTTGTGGCAAATGTAACCCATAGATTGACTCCACATGTAAAACTGGAAGAAACTTGCCATCCTGTTGTAGAAACTGTCTGACATTTGATTATTAGACATACAAGAGCTCTGTCCTGAAACGTATTCTGGAGGTATTGCATATCAGCTGCTCACCCATCCTTTTCATCTCTGCCCAGGGCACACAGTCCGCCAGACAGTCCTTTTCTCGACAAATCCTGCATTGGAAATGGCCACAATCTAAAGAGCACAGCCATTGTGCTCTGCATGCTATCAGGGGCATTATTGTCAAATTCTAGGAGGGGATTGTGTCATTCAGCAATATCTGAAGAACCACGCTTGGATCCATTAAAGTGTAAGTTGCAAAAAGCAGTAGATTGGAGAGCATGTGTCATTATTATTTTAAATACCTGAACTATAGCAATGTCATCAGTGCAGGTACAGGCAGGCGCCCTTTATATCAAGGAAAGAGATTGTGACTATTAAGATGATAAATAAATATATATATTTTAAATGAAAGGGATATGTGACTTTATCACGTTGATAAGACTATAGCTTGCACTAACAGTGGACCATGGTTTAACAAATCATGACTTAACCGTAAGCTGTTCTGCAGACAATCAAATAATGGCTTTCTTCTTCAAAGTTGGGGTTGTTTTCCAGCTGCTCTTGCCTTGTGCGTTTGTAGTCTGGTGAGGGTCTGAGGTGGGCTAGTCAAACAAACCATGGTTAAGGTAGGGTGCTGGGTTCACATATGAAGCTAAGTCACAGTTAACACAACCCAAAATTCATAGGCCAACAACATAACATGGTCTCAGATTGAGGTTTGTTGGCAGTAAACAAACCATTGTTCAAACGCTGAACAAAGTTACTCATGTAACAGTTTCAGGATAAGAACGGACCTCCAGAATGTATTAAGTTCTTAACCCGAGGTACCACTGTACACAGTGTAGGGAGGGTGATGCTTTCCTTATAAAAGGCTCCTTGTATCGTCAGCAAGGTTACAACATATTATTAATTCAATTATTTATTCAATATAAGTGTTCCAAATCATGCCAACCTGTGTGATGAGAAGGACCAGTATCTTCTTGATCTGCCATTTTATAAGGAGCCTAAGAGAAGCAAAGTCGCCCCATTAAATACTGTCAGAGATTGTTCCATAACTGTATTACTCCAAGCTCAAATTTGGCTGCCCCAACTCTGTGTGTGTCAGTGGTGAACGTATGCTCTTTAAGGGTTCAGCTCTGAAACGGCAGCCTACTGTGGTTTGCTGTCCAGTTTAAGGTGCACAGGTAGTGGCTTGCATGTCTACTACATAGGAACGCTCTATAGAAGAAAAGGAATCTTGTCTCAGATAGTGACAAATGGATAAGGCACTGTCTCATGATACTGCTTTAGGATTTGGGCTCAGGTCAGATGCTTTACTGGGCTGATGAAAGCCTGCCCAAGGCAATGGAGTGGGCAGATAAGAGAGCATTTACAACAGGGATGCTGTCGAGATATCACTCAACCCAAAACAATATTTTGCGTTTCAAGTAAAAAAAATGGACAGGAAGATTTGGTGCAAAGGAATGCCAGGTGGGATAAGGGTTCAGCACCCTTCCCCACCCCACATTGACTCCTCAGATGGGGACATCTCAAGAAGCACCTTGAGGCTACTTTCACCTGTTTGCAAATAATGTGGCTTGGTCTTCACCCATTTCTCCACCTAGCACATTGGCTTATGGAGTCTCTTAGTCTTGATGCTTCAACTTCTCTTATTTTAGAAGGGAATTATCTCCATTTCTAATTTGACTGCTTTCTAACTTCAGAACTCAAACAAACAGGAATAAATATTCAAGCAGATTTCTCCTAATAACCCAAACCCATTCTTGAGAGGAAATTGTGAGGGAAAGGGTTCTCTATCCCACAGAACTAGCCGGCTTCAGACACAGGGGTCCTCACAGGTATGTTTTATTTCTTCGTAGTTACTAAAAATCATGTAAGGGGGCTGAGAACATATAGATTATGTTAAGAGGGCAAGGAACTAAGAGACTTGTTCATTCATTTGAAAGAGTTATTATAAAGGGAGCTCCTTTATTTCTGCTTTGAACTTCATCCCAGCTTCATCATTACAGAATGCTTTGAACAGCTGATGCAGTCACGTTTCAGTCACTTTTGCTAAGCAGTTTTGCGATAGTACAATACTTTGCTTGGGAGGAAATTCCTGCGCTGCTGAAGTTATCTGTTATCACTTAAATGCATTCCCATAAATATTCTACTTTAAATTATCCATGTCAAATAAATACTTATGAGCAGTGCTTTTTTCTAAAAATAAAATAAAAATGTTTAGGTGTAGTCTTATTTTCCTACTCATATTGAGGCCAAAATGTACCCCTGCGTCCCCCCAGAAAAAAAGCACTGCTTATGAGGAAATATAGAATTTATGCAAAGTATTAATTATATGCTATACATTTTAATGGGGCATTATTTAAATTATTAATTTACCTTGAATTTACATTATACTTTAGAGAGGTTACTTCATAAAGTATTGGGAGCTGTAAATGATCACAAACTTTGCTTTCTTTCTTTTTAAGAGCACAAAGCAACAGCAAACGCCATAGATAAAGCAGGAGGTTAATCCATTTGAAAATGTGATTATTTTGTCAGGGGGAGGAACCCTAGAAATGTCTTCTCACTTTTGCTACTGAGAAGTGACAGTTGCCACACTTAAATCAGCAGTACAAAACACCCTCCAGTCACATTTTTTTCATTTTTAGCAACAAGATGTATATTACCCAATATTTATTAGTAACACTGCAATAAAAACATTAAAAGGCAAGTATACGGTAGTTATTTAACAAGTTTATTTCTGCTATTAAGTACTTTGTATTCTGTTCTGGCTAAGTCACCTCCATTCTGCATGTTAACTATTGACTGTGCAATAGACTTTCCCTTCATGTACTGCTCATCAATATGGAATTAAGACTGACAGGATATGCTATGCCTAATCCATTTATCAACTTAGAGAAAAGTAAATCACACAATTACTCATCACATCTCATACTCAAGCCCCATTGAAATTAATGGAAGCTGAACAAGAGCAGCTCATGTTCTTTTTCTTGAGTAGCATCCATTCCATTCAATGGAGCTTAATGGATTGCTCCCTTTGTCTACACGTTCAGTGGCAATGTGTATTCAATGCTTCAGAAATGTCTTTCCAATACATTAATGTAAGCAATTTGCCTCTGTAAATGTAATATCCATCCAGAAACATTTTTTTAAAAACCCCGACCCTTTTAAAATAATAATAATAATAATAATAATAATAATAATAATAATAATAATGCAACATTTCATGCTCGGCTACAAAAAGCAGGAAGCAAGGAAATTTAAAATGAATAAAAATGGTAAAATGTGTTTTTAGTAGGTGCAAAAGCTTCATTTTTAACATTAATTTCCCAGTTTCTAGGTACCTTTTGTCCCAATTCGAAGATGGGTTTCATGCGCTAATCTGTAAAGATTAAGATGACCCATATAAACTAGCAGAACAGGAGAGAGAAAACACACCAAGATTTTACTGGATACTCACCCCTCTTGCTTGAGACAGCATTTAGAAGATCAATTACAAACAGTAACTACAAATGATGTTTAACTCATGACTACTTTCACTCTAAAGCAGGTACAGATTGCAGCTTAAAGTGAGGTGAAAACACCATTTAACAGGATAGTTAAAATTGGTAAAAAGCAATGCTTTCGCCCCCTGAATATTGGCAAAAATGCACAATCTGTCATCAGTAAGAGCTGCTAACAGGTTTAGTTGGATTTTATCACACTAGAATGAGCTTATTGCTCTAGGCTTTAACCATGAAGCATTCTTTTTGCATTTGCTGTTGTAATGTAGTGACAGAGGATAATACTATCTTAACTTTTTGCTAAAGAGTTTTGGGTGGGTGGGGGTTCTAAAGGCCGTTCTGGTTAGGGATAAAAATTGTAATTTCAATGCGCTAAATCATCCAAATGAGTTCAACACAAAATATCAACTGAGTGCAGCTGACAAAATTAACAATTTTACAAAAAATTACTTAACTCAATTTTTCTTATCCTAAACTGAACCCTCTTATTCCCCACATCTTCAATTATTATAGAAGTATTTTTATCCTAACATCCTTGAACTCTTTAAATAAAGACAAGTTATCATAGCTGGATCAGCGGTCTAACCATATTCTATGCTTATCAAGATAACTCATGCATGCTTTAATGTTGAATATACATGCATGGTTCCAAATTCTCATTTGAATTTAATGTGCTCACTTTAAATTTGAACTGGAAGAACTATAGCTGTTAAGCAAAATTTTCTATCAACCAAGTATTTGCATTGTACATAAAGAAGCATTCAAAGTATGTGAAATTTATTCCAAACAGGATTTTGTACCAAAGGTCTGAGGCAACTGAAAAGAAGCAAAATGCCCATGATCATGTTCAAAGGCGCATAACTTTGGATATGACACTACATTTCTCAAGCATTGCTTTTGCAGCAAAGCAAATATTTTAATTCAGCAGGAAAAGTGAACCTCAGCATACTTCCTGAACAGGTGAACAAATGCAGCTGCTAGTAAGAAAAGCAAACAGCAAAGTAAATAGCAGGTTTTATTTTCAACTGTATAATAGTTTTATTTTGAACACTATATTATCTTGCATCATTGCATTGCAGGGTCTTTTTAAAAAAGAAAAATCTTGCCTTTCTCCTCCCCTATGCTGTGAATGAGCATATGCACCCTTGTGACATTCCATAATAAAGTGTGAAATACTGCATTTTAAACAATTACTAGCAAAAGTTATGTCCTTGTTGCTCGGTAAGTTGTGTGATGCACACAAGAACAAGTCTCCAGCTTTTAACTGCAGTCTTTTAACTGCTGCAAGACCAATCAAATTCACGGAGTTCAGTTCCAAGTGTAATAATCCTTGTGATGTTTAGGATTACAGCATTGTACAATTCTGAGTCATTTTCTGTCACTGCTTCACCCCCCTTTAAAAAAAAACCCTTTTCCAGCTGACCTACAAATGCCAGCTCTGCTGACAAGGGTGATAGAAAAGCTTTGTTCCTGTTTATACCCAGGTGTTTTACTACCATTCCGCACCCCAGGAGGATTGTGCCACACAATGTTATTACAAGCTAGAGCATCACAAACACTTAAGATAGTGGCATAGCCCATGGAAGGACCGTTTTCATATGGAAAAATGAAAGACTTGGAAATTAAAACAGCTTATCTGTGGCAATAATACGCACTCTGCATATACAGAAGTGAGCCTGAGCATTTGCTCTTAGATTACAGGTACCTGTTTGGTTCGTTTCCCAAACACACCTTTAAATGAAGCATTGCGGAACTTTATTTTAATCACAACTTCTTCCAGACTTCCAAGAGCTTTGGGTGGAAGAGGCGGCTAGTTTGGAGAAATTGACACTATGTCCACAAGTGGATGCTAAATTCCTTCATAGAGACGCTTGGTTATCTCAGATTTCCTCTACGTTATTTGAAAATTCTCATCTCGGAGAAACAAACCACTTTAGACTTTGCATATTATATTTAGAGTTGCAATCTGAATTTTGCCATCCATAAGTGATCTTACAATTCACAAAAATGAAGTCTAAACCAAGTGTTATAGACTTCTAGGAGAAAACAGCATTTTTTTATATAAGTGCAAGATTTAAATAAATTCATGTAACTTTTTTAAAAGTTCTAAATGTATGTTGAGGTTACATACAACAATTGTTTGAAAAACTGGGATGAAGTGCACTAAGTACTGTGAAAATTGTACCTAACTAAACGGCAATACAGTATTGCTTTCCTTTAGTACATAATACTCTCTCAATATTTTGTGTGCGCCATAGTATATGCTTCAAAAGTAGCTAGATCCTGATTAGGATCATAACCCCAGCTTCTTCTATAATGAGGAGACATCTTTTCACCACACAATTAGTAAAGGAGTTCCATTTCAATGGTTTGCCTAGACATTTTTAGGAAATCTTGTCTACCAAAATATGATAAATTCACTGATGAATTTGAGAGACAGGCTCTTTATTCTTACATAATGAAAAGTGGTTAGGGCAAATTCAGGTAACTGCTTTCAAGTTATTTGAGACAGCCACTGTTTCGGTTTTGTGGGTTCCAGCTGTTAACTAATCATTTCATCAAATTGTTACTTTTTCTCTCTTACCCATCCCAATTCACACTGTCCACATATGTAACATAAATAGGTTTTGACAGATTTTAGAGTTTAACACCTTTGTAAACTTAGAACAGTCTTACTTATTGAATAGCAAAGTAGCTATTCTTTCTCGTTGTAGAACAGAGAATTTTTTAAATGTTAGATTTGCCTGTCATAAATCATTTTTGTTACAGATTGTGAAATAGTCTTACTTTTTAAAATCAAAGTCACCAAGAGGAATCTGGACAAAAAGGTGACATATAGCACATTATAGAAAATTGTATAGAGTTTAAGTGTTTAAAAAGGGGCAAAGACAACTAATTGATTTCTCAGTATGTATAATTTATTGCAGTTAGCACACAGTTTAAAAATTCACCAACACACCAATAGTACAAAACTAAACAGCATTATAAGTTATTCCCCCTCCCCCTCAGGAAAATAAAACATACTATGATTGTCAAAGCTAGATGTCAGTCTAATTTTTAGAACCAAAGAAGAATGTGAAACTAAAAAGCCAACACCCCTCCCCCCCGAAAAAACAATCACTCACGTCCACAAAAAAATTCCAAAAGTAGTCCATTTTTCTCAGACACTGATTGTCTTTTCTAAATTAATAAAAAGAATGTATTTTTAAAACCTATACTATTCAAGTAACTAAAAATAATGCTCCAAGGCCATTTTCACAGCTTTTTTTTTTTGTTTTAAATGCCATTACAGCCAAATTAACATACATTTGACCAAAATATTTCCAAAACAGTCCAGCAATACACAATGGAGTTTTCCATTCAGTTTTTCTTAAGCACAAAAATAGGCTATGTTTACAGTAGTTAAGGCGATCAAATTCTAAACAAAAGCAGAAAGAAGAAAAAACAATTTTCCATGCTACTCCCATAGACCTTATTTGTAAGTGCAAGACAGGAAAACAAACACTGTGCAAAATGCTTTTGCCCCGTGTGTTGATCATTAAAACCACACGTCAGGCTGCAGACTTTGCTGCTTGGATACACAGTTCACAAACCCTCCCCCAACTTTTCTCCTGCCGTTCCCCCACCCCACCCTATTCCACCCCATGTCAATCAAGGTTTTCTAGTCCTTTCAGCCTGGGGCTTTTTCACTCCATAGAATCTTTTCAAGGGGCGAAAAATGAATGACCTATTGTTAATTTGTGCAGCAGGAATTCTAAAAATGCTCATATGGGTAATGTATGCATCTAAAGTTAGAGCTGGCATGAGTTTTGTGCAATCAGATTTTTTGATAAATGTACACTGCACATGCAAATCTCTAAGCCTGTTTGTAAACATTACTATCTTCCTTTACATAGCTAAAATCAACATGTAGCTTTTGTTCAACTTAAAGACAGTGGGCAATTAATTTAAATTATATAAAATAAAAAACAGTGCATTTATGTTCTTCATTAACACCAATTTTTCCAGTGGTGTTTTTTTTTCCTACAAAAAATTAAATAAGTTTTAAAACTCACTCATTAAAGTTATACAATGCAAACAAAGACAAAAATATACTGAAACGCATGCATTTCCGTAGCGTTAATATTTACTTTTCAAGACTCAACTGAGAGCATTAATACAACTTGTCAATTTCCTTGACACCCCCCAGCCCATTTAATCAATTACAGTATACAACAGTAATTCACATTTTTAAATGCACAGTTCGCAACTGCTGAAGCTGCAACGTCCTTTTTTATCCCAAGCAACCTTCACACAGTCCCAGCAATTCCAGTGTATTTTCAAAAATCTGGTGGTTTTTGTTTTTTAATTGGGAACTGTTGTAATCCACAAATTACAATATCTCAACCTTGTTTAAAAATAGATACTCCAGCATTTCGGAAATTTATCGTTTGGGTCTAAAAGCATTCAGGTTTCCCACAGCTAGAAAATATGCATGCAGTTTTTTAAAAAATTTAAACAAATTGATAAAACACTGGAGGGGATTTCTGTTCGCTTTTTGTTTTAAATGGAGTTTGAAATGATGCAGTGTTGCATGGAAGGTTAAATAGAACCTAAAAAATCACATTATTTTCATTTGCAGTTTTGTTTAAAAGAAGTACTTGATGGGGAAACATTTATGAAGTCTATTAGTCTCATTTCTATAGTTCATATTATCAGAGCACTAAGTAATGAAATGTTCATGCCGCCTTAAAGTGCATAAAACAAGCTAATGGCCAAACTTTCAGTTCAAGGAAACAAGACTGCTTTTAGACTGTACCACAACTATATAGATTTATATATATATATATTAATTATATATATAAAAATTCTATTTCCAAAGTTCTTGCGAGCTATCTTCTAATGTCCAGTCTCTGACAGTAGGTAAGCTCAGTGCTTCACTTTTGACAGACAATGAGTTCACCAACTCACAGTGAAACTTGCGAATATGTCTGTAAAGGTCTCCGGACTGAGTGAACCTGCGTTCACACCACTTGCATGCGTGTGGCTTCTCCCGTGTGTGAACTACGGCATGGCGGCTCAGATTGTGGGAGTACTGGAAGCTCTTTCCACACTGGGTGCAAGTGTACGGCTTTTCGCCTGAATGAGTCCTCTCGTGACGTTTCAAGGTGTACATGCAAGAAAAAGTCTTACCACACAAGGAGCAGGTCGGGACATTGACATCAGTGGCAGGCTTGCTGCGGATCCCGTCCTGCTCTCGAAAGTGCGTACTTAAGTGAATCTGCAGAATGTGGGGACTGGGAAAGACCTTGTTGCAGAGGGGACACATGAAAATTTGGCCTGCAGGGTTAAGTATGTTGGAGACATAAGGGAGCAGACTGCTGTCCATATTCCCTTCCACCTGAACTCTCTCATTCTCTGGAGTTATCATTTCATCATCACTTGCTTTGTCCTCTCTATCTAGCTCTCTCAGAACAGAATCTTCCCTCATAGGAGCCAGGTGGGCTGGCTCATACGGTACCCTGTTATTAGTGCTCACACTTTCTTTCACAGTGCTATGTTCCATGTCATAGTCATTAGTGCCAACATCACTCTCATCACAGGAAGCCTCTTTCTCCACCTTCACCTGCACCAGGTTGTTTCTCATCATGTCCTGCGAAGAGAAATAAGAACTGTTCAAATTCTCAACTCCGGAAAGGTTGGACTTGACAGACAAGTCCAGGACACAGTCAACATCTGCCGAATCCCTCATGGAGGTGACAGACCTCTGGGACAAAGACTCTGTTGAGCTGCAGGGGCTGGCTACTGTTTTTCCAGCTGCTGTTGCGTGTGTCTCTGCCTCTCCGCCACTCTGGGGAATGCCTGCCGAGTCCGAGGGCAATCTCATCCACATGTTCCCAGGCTCGACCGCCAAGTCTCTTTTGCTAGGCAGGATGCTCAATTTCTCATCTTCTCCTTCATCTTCATCACTGGGTATATCTCCTGCCATGTGGCTGCTGCCATCAGAGAGGCTCTCCACTTTGTCTGAGCAACTCGAGGCATCTTCTTCCTTTTTCGTACTGTCTGCCTCCGTGGTGGCTTTTTCTTTTAGCTTCTTTTTGCAGACTTTGACAATGTCATACATGTGGAGATAACTGGCAGCTGCTAGCACATCTTCAATGGGCAAGTCTTTGAACTGGAGTTTCCCTTCATACATGAATTCAAGCAAGAGAGCGAAAGCTGGGGCTGTAACAATGTCGCTGTTCAGATGAACAATGTCTCTTTTGTCCAGCTGGTCCTTGTAAAATAGGTGGAAATACATGCTGCACGAAGCCAGTACAGCTCTGTGTGCTCGGAATTGGGCATCTCCTACCAGGACAGTACAGTCACAAAGAAAACCCTGATGTCTCTGCTCACTCAGACACTGTAGTAAATGCCTACTATGGTCAGGAAACTCCATGCTGTCTTCATAACCTAGGAGGAAAAAAGATTTAGTTAAGCATTGGAAGTAATCAGTTATGTGCCCACCCATTTACAGTTTCTGCAAGATATGAAGTTATTAACGAGCCGTATTTCCAACAGCATGCAACAAATCACACGGATAAATTAGTCAACTTTTCATAGCTTCTTTCTGTTCAACTATCTTCTTTCTCCATCTTCCAGAGATACATTAGCAGCTTATTTTACAATCAGATGAGTGGGGGGGGGGGGGGAATCAAGTATTAAGCTTGATGAAGTTAAATGTTACAACAAATCTTACAATGTGAGGGCAGAAGCAAAAACTTGAAATGTGGCATGCATAATTCTACACCAAAGGGATAGAAGATAATATTTAACTGATCAAGATGACAATGGCTGCTCTTCTAAATTGCTTTGGCAGAGATAAAATGTTGGCCTCATCTGGGAATGCTAGTCTTTTCAGTATTCTGTCTCTCCCTCTCTCTTGAAAAGCAATCCTAATTCATAGGCAAAAACTTCAAAAGAGCACACTAAAATGTAAACAAGTGAAAGTTATACAGAAGAGGTTGCCCCTTTATTAATCTCATTTCTGGAGAATACTTTGACCAATATGCTATAGTAAGAAAAATGTTTCCAAAAAGATTGAATTATTTTGCTTTCCCTCTCTTTCAACCATTATTCTGGTAGTTTTGTCTGTGTGATTCCTCTTTAGAAGAGAAGATTTTTGAAACAAGCACTGGAAGTTTCTACTTTAAGGCTTTAAGTATTTTCCTCATTTCTGTGACTTGCAATCCAAGTTTTGCTAAAGAAGTTATATACAGTAGCTGCACCTTTGGGCAAAGAGATATATTCTTAAAAGTTATAATCCTGTCCCAAGTATATTCTATAAAATACTACTGCTGGAATAAAGCAAGAAGATTTACAATACAATCACTTTAAGTGCCCCACAGCCAACATCCATCCTAATCCTTAAGAGGGCTAAAAATAAAGATTGGAGGGCAGCTCACAAGGTAGCTGTGATCAAATTAGGAGGCTGAAAGGACAGAGAGGGACGAAGAAGGAAGCTTATAAACATCTGATCCAGCTGACTGTGGCCATATGGCAGCTGCTGCCCAGATAAAGAGATTAAGAATAGAGGAGTGCGATTACAGCTGTCTGGCCAATTCAGGCAGCTCAAATCTACAAGTTCTAAATTAGTCGTGAACACAAAAACCTCCCCTCAAACAATTATTGTTGTATTGAAATGAACTTCCTTAATATATACCCAAGGAAGGAAGAAAAAGAAGAGACTAGCGAAGTTATTCTCCGGGGAAGGAGGGGGGTTCTAAACTTTAACCCACAAATGATTTCCAATTTTTTTCAGAAAGAGTAAGGTTGTGGATTTCTGGAGTTCTCAGCGGCTTTAAGAATAAAGTTGAATAGTGAAAATCACCACACACAAGGAATTCATATGTACTTTGGTTTCTATCCTGCATGTTATTTCAAACCCTTCTTTTTTATCCTTAAGTAGCAGCGGCATCAGAATATTTAATTACTGTATGGCCATAACATTTATCCCCTGCAGTATGAATTGCTGTCTTACTGACCGAGAAAATAAAAATAGGGGAACAACATCATTTAAGAGTTACTTTTGATACAACTGCACAAGAACAAACAGGTCAATACATATTCCAAGCTTAATTACAATACAAACTCTTATCCCCTTTTCACTGAATTGTACTTGTTCTTCCTAAACATCATTAAACAAGTAATGGGATTCTTATTCTGAAATTAGATAAGCAAACACCAAGAGAGAAATACACTGTAGCTAGCCTACTGCTGTTCCTACCTTTAGCACACATAAACCTGATTAAGTCCTTTTGTCCGAGTGTTGCTGGCTCCAGGTCTGTTAGATCAGTGGAAAAAAAGCAGACTAAGAGAGAGACAGATGCAAAGTGGAGATGATGTTAGAGAGGAATGAGATACCTTCCCTACACACAGATCTGCAAACACACTCACTCTCTGTCTGTGTGTTAGAATAAAAGGCTGAGGGATGGCAGGCTGTCAGCTGCTCTGACATCATGTTCAGATGGAAATGCTACCTCCAGCTGTGCTCCTTTTAATGCCATATGCTACTCCTCTACACTCCTGCCACCAGCTTTTTCTTAGGAGAACTTTTCTTGTCTGTTAGTATAAACAAAATACTTCAAAGTCTCTTTTTTCAAAACTTTCTAACACAGAAAAGTAGGGGGAAAAACCCTTAAACATATGGGGCTCCACTGCATATACAGTATAGGAACCCTTCTGTCACAACTTTGCAGAGTCTTTCATACACTGAGAACTTACTCAAGCCATACCAAACCATTTTAACTGAACCCAGAGGTTCGTTTTAGCAGATGACTTTCATCCAACTGGTTTAACTCAATGAACCCCTTCTTTGTACATAGAGGGGGTTCTTTGTTTTATTTTTTAAAAGACTGTACAAATACCATACTCTGTCAGAGTATTTTACTCACGTAAAAAACAGAGTGCTCAGGAATTTGTATATAGTAATGAAACCCAATGGTCTTTCAAAGCACTTAATATAAAATAAACAGGGAGTCCAAATTCAAGTTGTACTGCATTTTGCACTTGGAAAAACAAGACATAGAAAAATAAGAACACTTCTCCTTTTAATACTTCACCCTCTGCACTGCAAAATATGGCATTTTTGCTCAAATGAGGGTTGTCAAATATTGGTGTGAAATACTGAATAATGTGTTGCTTTTAATGAATGGGGCAGCAGTACTACCACCTACACTAAAACATGTAACTTTTTTTACTGAGCATGGGAAAAATTGTTTTGACCTCTTTTTACTTGACAGGATAGTATCATGTATAAAGGAGCAATAGACTAAAATGAAATGAGCTGTTCAACAAAGCAGAATGAACAACACAGCAGAATGAGTCTCCCTGGCTGACTTTCCCAGGCCATCAACTAACTTTACGCTCAATGAACTAACTTCTCCGCACCATTTATTCATAACTATGCACACCTATAGCAGTAGCCATCATCTAATCCAAGCCCTGTCCTAGTTGCCACCATTCTTATCAGAATACCAAAAATTTGAAAAAGAAACTGGGTGAATATGGGGCAGATTAACACCCACACCCACACTTTCACTCTTCATGGAGAAACAAAGTTGGCGATTAAACCAACTATAACTTAATCCAGCTCCCTGACACTCTGTAAAGAGTGCAGAGAAACCAAAAAGCAAAGCAAATGCACAGAAGGGGGAGGCGGGGAGGAAAAGAAGCACCAACAGGACAGAAGAAAGCAGACAAATGCAAGAACAGACCAGATCACAGTAACCAGAGCAACAACAAAAGGAAAGTAGCTGGAAGAACTGAGCACAAGAGTCCTGGAGAGAGCAGAGCTCTCTCCTCAGCCACCCCACCTTGTCTCCACAGCTGCATTGCTCCCCAGATCACCTACCCCCCCTTGACCTCCTGAGCTGCAAAACAAAACACATAAACACTGCCTCTGCCACACACAAAGGACTTCGTCTCTGTTCCCCCCATCTGTTCCTTAGCTCAGCCCAGCCCCCCCTCCCCGTCCCCCTGCAAAACCTCCTCACTCTCCCACCCTGCATGGGAAGCTGCGAACTCTTGCTGAGGGGCTGGACCTGCTTTGCCCCACATCTCCAGTCCACACGTAGCTGCCCCTGGTGCTGTACAAGCCGCCCCAAGAAACACACCTGCTTCCACCCCCCACCCCCACCCTTACCATTCAGGAATGTTCACTTTCCACCCTGACCCACTGACCCACACGCCACGCCTCATCTGTTCCTAACCCCAACCAACTCCCCACACCCCCACAAGACCCTCTGGCTTCCTACTTTGGAGGGGGAGATTTCCCCTCGCCGACCCCATCGCAGAGCCCCCTCCCCACCCCCAGCTGACTTTAACCAGTTCGCCAGTTGCCTCCGCGCCAGTCAAACCCTCCGAGGGCCCTCCCGTTGCCCCCACAACTTCCTACCCCGCACACTTAAGTTTCCTTAACCGCCCCGGAGCCTCTCAGCTGCCCCACAACTACCTCCCCCCGCGACAACAACCTGCTGCTCGCCTCCCCTTCTCCCCGGCAAGGGGTCGCTTCAGCCCAGCCCCCTCCCTCCGCCCGCCCAGTCCCAATGGGGGGTCACGGTCGGGACTCACACTCTGGAGCGGCCCCCAAGTCTCCCTGAGCCGCCGCCGCTGCTTCCTCTTCCTCCTCCTCTTCTTCCTCCTCCGGCCGCCGTTGCCCCCCTCCGCCGCTCCGGGCTCCCCGCGCCCCCCGCCGGCGTCCCGCCCGCTCCCCGCCTCCGAGGCAGCGAGAGAGTGAGGGGCCGCCCCGCGGGGCAGCGAGAGCGGGGCGGGGGGAGGAAGAAGGCGGGGGGGGAAGGTGGCAGCGAAGCGGCCCCCGCGCTGCCTCAGCGGCTCCCCATGGCAGCGGCAGCAGCAGCAGCGCCCCGGAGGATCCCGGGCCGGCAGAGCGGGAAGGAGGAGGGAGGGGCGGGGAGCCCGGCGCACGCAGCGCAAGAGCACGCACGGCGGCGGCGGCGGCACAGACGGGCCCGGGCTGCGGCAGCCAGATGTTTCCTCGGCTCCCCTCCTTCCTTCCTTCCTTCCTTCCTTTGCCCGAACCAGTTCCCCTGACTGACAGCGCAGCCGGCCCACGGCGCAGCTCCGTCCAATCGGAGCGCGAGGGCGCCGCTAATCGACAGCCCCGGCCCGCCCAATGGCCGGCCAAGGAAGCTAAGGAAACTCGGGGCTGCGGCTAATCGGAGCGCTGCGGGGCGGGGCTCCGGCGCCACCAGGCTGGGCAGGGAAGGTGCTGGGAAAGGGGCGGGCACTCGCGGTCCCGGGTCAGTCCGCGCGCGCCCTGCTGCTGCTGCTGCTGCTGCTGCTCTGCGGTCTCGGGAAGGAGCGGAGAGAGACCCAAGCAGCTGTGCGGGTGCTCCTCTCTCCCACCTCCCCCCCCGCTCAACCCCACACTCTCTGGGCGCAAAGCATGGTGGGGAATAATGGCCCTCGGTCTCGGGTGGGATAGGCAGGGGGAGGCGAGGCCTGCCTGAAGGGTTGCCTGGGACCAGAGACATGCTGAGGATGCGGCCCTCCCGCTCTGCGGCTGTACTAATGGCTCTGCGCTGGATGCCCGTCCAGTCATTTCCGCAGGAGCTGAGGGGAAACTTCTCGCAGCAAGTTCCTCTGCTGCCTGAGTGGCTCTCAGCAGCGGTTCCTCATCTGTTGTAACTTCTGCTTACCTTTTAATGGCTCCCAACTCCCCGCTGCTCGCTATGTTTGCAGGAGGGCGGCGTGGAGAACTTTCTGGGGGCGTCCTTTCTTATTCTGAAAAGGACCAGGATCTTCTTCGCGCACAACCTGCGCGGGAGAAGCTCCCTTTTCGTAGCCACTTCCTTTCGTCTTTTCCGCGGGAGGCCGAAGTTGCACAGGTGCAGTTTTCCCCGCGGAGAAGGGAGAGCTGGCCTCTGCCAGGGATCTTAAAGGGGCAAGATTTCTTTTCTCTTACCAAGAAGCCTTTCTTCGTTTCAGAAAGTCTGCTAAAAGAATTCGCAACCTGGCCACACATGCACTCCAGATGGGATTGTGGGGATGGGCTTCCTGATCAAAAGGCACGGTTTCCTCCCAGTTGTAGTTCTCCTTTTAGAAACTATGCACTGAGGATGAAAATAGGAAGCCATGACTGCTGCTTGGTGAACTTCTAGATCACCAACATGAGTAAAGGAAAGGACAACATCCTGGGCTCCTTGGGGAGGAAGGGCAAGATATAAATTCAGTAAATAATAAAATAGCATTGCACTTGTCCCCCAAGGTCAGTCAGGACTGTTAGGTTGTAAAAGTAATACTTTGGGGTATGTCCTAACAACAGTTTGTCCAACTTGGGCTTCTTTTCCTTCTGTCATAGTACAGATTGGTTTATATTAGAACTCAAATGAGAGAGAAAAACCACCACAGAGCAGTATTGTTTTCTTTAAAAATAGTGTTATGTAGTTGAGCTTTCCTAGTTCCCGCTAAATGGCTTTGTTCAATGTACAGGATACAGAACTGGGGAGTTACTTTTTGTTCTTCCATAGTTCAAAGGATGTCTGTTTCCAGGCTCCCCTGCAGTCAACAGCAGTCTCTTTAGTCTTAAGAATGTTAATACTCTTTTTCTATCGCTAGGTGTCACTACTGTGTTGTGTGCTATATCTTCACAGATGTTGAAGCAAACGGCACTAAACCAACACCAAGTGACTGAAAACAAGCATTACAACACAATTTTACCATAGGAGAGCAAACCAAGCCAAATGGGGAGAAGTACCTACATTTTAAGTCATGAGAGTGTGTGAGTTTGAAATAGTAATCCAAATCTTATAACATATAAGAATCACAAGCAGGGATCATAAATAATTGATTTGAAAAAGACTCTAGATAGTGGTTGCTACAGTGGAAAACAAATAAAACCCAAAACACTATCAATGATCATAATGAGCGTTTAGAACCAGTGACCTAGGAACAGCACACTACTCTTGGAGACAAAATGGCTCATCCTGATTTCCTTTTGTGCCAGGTTTCTAGGTACAGGTCCATTCCTTAAAGCTCCATGTCTGAGTGCCCCCCCCCCCCCGTTGCAAAAACCTTCTCTTTACCAGTGAATCAAAGCAAAGATCAGGTTTTCTGGAGAAAGGTGGTGGTGGGGAAAGTGCTTGGATGTGGTGCTTGAAAGCGTGAGCCTGTGCCTCGAAGTGTGGGGCAAATAGTAAGTGTGAATAAGCCCTAAGTAACTGCATCAAGAACTCAGCATATGTCCTAGATTGTCCCGTCCCCCCCCCCCCGCAAAACACACACACCTCAGTGCGCTCCAGTTGTTTTGGTCTACTACTGGTTGGGGCTAATTGTAGTTATAGACCAAAAAACTGGAGGATGTTTGCTTGGGTCAGGCTGGTCTGCAGTGGAGGTCTGCACATTAGTGCCAATGGGGGACCAAACTCAGTCTACCTCCACCTGTGTGCCACCTTTCTTGTAATCAACCCAGTTACTTGCAACCTATCTTGGTTGCAGTCAATCTAAGGCGTGCCACTTCTTGCCAGCTTCCTCCTTCTTAGTCTCAGTGTTGTCCTAATAGAATTGAGCAGGGAAAGTGACAGGGACAATACTAGAATTAAGTTGGCTCTGTTGGCTATTGGCTCTGGCTCCACTTACTGTTGGTCTCCCCACCTTCCACTCTGCCACTTCCCATAGGCACCTGCCGCCATTGTTGCCTAGATCGTCTGACATTACCAGAGTGGCATTGAAAGAGCATATGCTGCGGTAACATGCACATTGGTAAGGTAACATAAATTATACAACATTCATTTGATCCGCTTATGTCAGTACTTGTTATTTTTTACTACTAAAAAACTTTTGTATGTTGGTGTAGCAAAAATGTTATTTGATTCTCTGTACAATGTGTGAAATACACAAAAATTACTATTGTCAAACTCCATAAACTGAATAAATTTGTCAATCATTACTTCTTATATCTTCCTTTAGTTAGTGCATAATTAGGTGTCAGCTCAGTAAACATGAATACATACATAAATTTACTCAAGTAGGCAATTTTTCGAAACCTTGAAATTAACACTTGTTTGTAGGATGGTGGCTATAGATGGTAAACTCGGAGCAAGAAGTGAGGGTTTTTAAAATTTTATTACAAATGACAGAATTGAAGGTTTATGAAATATATAATGTAGAGAATCAGATGAAACAAACTCTAGCTTCTTTGATTTAGACTTTACCAGAAAAAAAAGCTTATGCCATAATAAATGTGCTAGCTTTTAAGGTGTCATAAGACTCTGGTTTTGCTACAAAATTTTTAACACATCTACCACTCTGGAAATTATTTTAAGAATACAAATTGAATTACTGCAGATATTAAAATAGCAACTTTGATTTTCTTGTGTTTGCAAATTACTGTGAGAAGAATATTGGGAGATAGGCAAGTGTGACATTCCTCTTTGGATTGTCCAAAGCTAGCAGCTATCCCTTTCTTAGGATCATAGATCAATAAAATTCTCCACTTTTTGCATATATTTATCCATATGCCAGGGGAGCTTCCTTCTCCTTTCCTTTTTGTTTTCCTAGCTATGATGTTTATGGAGGCAGGATCATTTTTTCTTAACTACAAAATTCTCACTGGTCTAGATGCTATAGCAGCATACTGGTAAAATATGGAATTATTATTACTTTTTATTACATTTATATACAACCTTTACCTTCCGAGGATCTCAAAGTGGTGTACTTGGTTCTCCTTCTCCCCATTTCCTCCTCACAACAACTCTGTGATGTAGGTTAGGCTAAGAGATGGTGACTGGCCCAAGGTCACCCAGTGAGCTTTATGGCTGAGTGGGGATTCGAACCCTGATCTCCTAAGTCCTAGTCCAACACTCTAACCATTGTGCCACATTGTGAATACACTGGTACCTCAGGTTAATAACTTAATTCATTCTGGAGGTCCGTTCTTAACCTGAAACTGTTCTTAACCTGAGGTACCACTTTAGTTAATGGGGCCTCCCGCTGCCGCCGCACGATTTCTGTTTTCATCCTAAGGTAAAGTTCTTAACCTGAGGTACTATTTCTGGGTTAGCGGAGTCTGTAACCTGAAGCGTCTGTAACCCGAGGTACCACTGTACAGAGATCTCTTCCCTGCTTCCCTCCTCCCCTAGCCCACGCAGGAGCAACCAAACATGATCTGATCACTGGTTTAATGTTAACATCTGAACTGGGGGCTGTGTAAGTCACGACCCTCCATGTGAATATAGTGCTAAGGCTCTGTACATGACAAACTTTTAAAGCACATTCCTTCCCCAAAGGAATCCTGGGAACTGCAGTTTGTTAAGGGTGCTAAAACCGGTTAGGAGACCTCTCACTGAGTTGCAATTACCAGCTCTGTGAGAGGTCACATAACCACTCTCAACACCCTTAACAAACTACAGTTCCCAGCATGCTTTGGGGGGAAGCCATGGGCTATAAAAGTGCATTAAATGTATTTTGTGCCTGCAGCATAAGCCATGGATGGTGTGGTTTGTTGCTGCTGCTTGCATTAGGGGAGGATTTTGAATTCTTTCTTCCCACCAGCTTCATTGTGAAAGTCTTTAAGAAACTTACTAATTGAAAAGAAGTGTAGATGTTAGGTAAGAAGAGAAATTAAAATGCAACTGAAGTTCCTTCAATGGAAATTTCAAAATCTTACTACACATCTTGAGATGTTATTATTTGTTTCATTATAGAGAGTTCTGAAAAAGAAATGGAATTTCTGCCTTTGGGAATTACACATTATGAATGAAAGTTTGTAAATTTGCTGATATGGTAGGCTTGCTTAAACAAATAGATATAGCTCCAAAAAGCATACAGTGAAGATTTCTACTTGATGTCAATAGACTGGGAGTTTCAAAGCGAGTGCTGCCACATTAAAAGAGTGACTTATTACAAATGTGGAACAAGTATCGCAGTAGTCGAGTGGGCATATATGGACAAAGGAGATTTCATAGGTCTTGCAAGTAGGTGTGATGCAATTCAGATTCAAGCTGGATTGATGGTATGGTGGTTTAAAATGCAACACAGACCGGTGTACGGGAAGAACGGAACCAGCCCCAAGCCATCACCAGGTAAAAAAATTAAAAAGTGCTCTTGGAAGGAAATATTGGTGCTGGACTTTTATGCTCCTTGCCTGCATATGTTACCATTTAAATTGCACACTCTCTCACACACAACATCATTTTATAGGGATCTGGTGGCAAAGCAAATTCTGCATGAGTCTGCTGCTGTCATATCGTCTCTGGCCCTAAGACTCTGTGAGAGAAAAATTAAATACAAACAGGAGCTGTTTAGCTGGAGTGCATTTTTTTCCTGTACAACATCTGGCAATACATCTGGCCTCTACATACATTTATAAAACACCTTTCATGTCAGGCATCCCTAGGTAATACACAAAACAAGCAAAATTTTAAGTGATGAGTTTTCATGAGCCAGAGAGAACAGGAATGTTTCTCATTGACTAAAACAATTTAATCCCGTTCATCCCCTTCTCCCCCAAACAAAAAACAAAAAGTCTCATGGGAGGAGATATTACAGTGAATCTAGGAAAAAACTCTTCCACCTTTCAATGTGCCAGCTTCAGTTTATAACCCCCAAGCAACACTAACCTGATGCTTGATGCCTCATGCACAGTGCTGTGCTTCTACAGGACAAATACACACAGTTGTGTTTGGGCCCATTGAAAGCGAAAGCTTCTAACTTCCTAGAACATACCTGAACAATGGCTCTGTGCTAAGATCTTTCAATTTAGTGATACCGTAAATATATTTCTTTAACATTATTTTCTCAGTTGATAAGCCCAGGCATTTGATGGTTGAGGACTTTTCTTATTTGCTGGATTATTATTATTATTATTATTATTATTATTATTGGTCATACTGCTGTTTTATTTATTTTTTTGGCTATTCAATCAGTAGAAAGGTAGGACGTTGCACTGGGTTTGGATAGAATCCAACCTGAACTGGTCAGTTCTCTGATCCTTGCACACTGTGCCCCCAAATCCTCTAGTTCTGCTCCCTTATGCCATTGTAGTTATACTAGCATAGGATTTACACTGATTTAAGATTATGATAGCATAACGACATCACTATGTTGTCATAATCTGGTAGTTACAGAAGGATGGGGATTTAGTTGCAATCCTATCCTCACCCATCTGGTGCAGCCCGAGAGTAGGATTGCCCTGTGAATTTGGTCCGTTTTACTGATCTGCTGCATTATTATTAATTTAAGTCTATTTTTAAAAATCTGTCCAATTCCAAAGTCCCCGAAACTGCCTAATGCTTATTCTGCATTTCACTTCCTGTTATAGCTGATTACAGAGACAGAAGCTGTCTTCTTCCAATCAGTCTGTCTGTGTTGCTCAGTTCATTCACCAACTCATCTAATTGCATGATGCCATATGTTATTATCTTATGGTAAAAGGTATGGGGAAGGAGAGGGCATGCACAAATATGCACAAAAGTGCCAGAACTTGACAGTGCAGCTACCGCTAAGGGGGAACAAAATGCATGCAGTCGAATAATCTTGTCTGAATTCTTCAGGCAACAGCTAACTATAATTTGAAAGTGGCCAAATTGCAGGAAGACAAGGACAACAGCAAAAAAAAAAAAAAAAAGAAGAAGCAGAAGGTATCCAAGGGAACCGAATCCTAGATAAAACCAATTTAATTTCATGGAAGTTGTCAGCAAGGTGTGTAAAGACAGGTAGTGTCATCTGTTCAGACTAGGCATCATTTGCTAAGAAGAGAAGATGCAAGTTTAGAAGAACAGTGATTAATCTGAGAACTTGTTCCATTCTGTATAATGCTTCCTGCCAGTGTGTGCAGCAAGGGCATCAGTTTGCCCTTCTGTTGTTAACTAGGAAGCTTTTCTATTCTCTCTCTTCCTTCCAGTGACCAACAAAACAAGACATAGCTCTTCCAACAGGAAGAAACTGAGCCTATTTATCGCATCAGCTGCAACTAGGAGTGAGGGCTACATGTATATTGGGGGGTTTCAAACTCCCAAGCTTCAAAGGTTGCTCAACCTGGTGCTTTCCAGATGTTGCTGGACTACAACTCCCATCATCCCTTACCATTGGCTATGCAGGGGCTGATGGGAATTGGAGTCCAATAACAACTGAAAGGCATCAGATTGTGAGATACAAAATATAGTGAAAGAGCTATAAACACGTGGTGTGAGCTTGTCGCGAGCAAGCTCAGGTACATCCTGTCTTGGTGAGTTCACATGGTGAAACAGAGAATGAAGAAAGGAGGAAACATAACTTCCTTCCAGGTGAGGGGTGTGACCTAGCTGAGTCTAGGAATACAATTCTGTGGTCTTAACCCCTTCATGCATGAACTAACCCTAAGCTTGCTAGTTACGTTTGACTGTAATTCCCCACAGTTCTCACTAGAGAAGCTACCTCTTCAGGTGACAATATCCTTAGATTTGGATCCAGAACTTTTGCTTCTACCTCTCAAGCAATTAAACTTGTCCAAGCTTTCTAAAGTCAATTGGATTTGTATGGATGGATCAGTACGTGAATCAGAGTCTCCAACTTAGTTGTTGGGGAAACACTTTGGAATGGCACAAAACAATTTATCCAGAAACTGTGAAAGCATAAAAGATTATATCTTCATTTGCATGGTTTGCTGCCTTTTATGTGACAGATCCAATAACAACAGGCTACACTAAGCTCATAAAACAAAGTGAAACTAGCAGCTCCTTTTTTAAATGGCACAAGGAAATAGCTACAGCTGATGGCCTTTCATAATTCATCTTCAACCTGGATGACTATATTATTGCTTAAATGAGCATTAAACTGTGAGGTCCATAAGGAGGCTTCTAGTGTATTTTCAGGCACCTGATTCAGATACTTTTCTTTTTGCAGCAATACTGTTTGTTTACTGTACACTGGTAACTGCATTCAGGCTCTTTTATGAGGTACGATTCACCTAGGCCATTCATATTCCATACTGTTTCTCTCAGTTCTTGGACAGTCTCTCCTTCCATGCCATGTCTTCCACCTATCAATCCTAGTCCTAAAAGAAAACATATGCAACACATTTAAAAGATGCCTAGAGCCAAAATATAGTAATAACTCCTGTATTAAACATGTTTCTGTGTTCCTTCCTCATGGTTAATACTGTATCAACAGCTAATTGATGTATTAGGCTTTTGCTTTATTTTTAAATGGGGCACTATCCCACAAGAAGTATTAAAAATATACTTATTGTATAAATTTGGGCTGCAAGTTTAATATATGTCTCTCTATTTTAGGTGGATATAGAATTATTATGTCAATATGTTTTTAAAATGAATATTTGGAGTTGTTTTATTTCTTGTGTGAAAAGGAGTCCTGACTGTTGCTGGCTCTCTCCTTCTTAGTAAGAAATCTTGTCCATTTGTGTCTTTGGGATACAAAAGAGGAATGTAAAACAAACCCCATTTTAACAGATTCCCATACTGAAGGCTACCAGTGTTTCAAGGAACTGATTCAATAAAATCAGTTAATTTACTGAAATACCTTTGTGCTGTGCTTGCTATTAATTTGTGTATTCCACTGTTTTGTTTGGATCCAGCTATTTTCAGTGTACATTTTTGGTGGGTTCTTAAATATTCTTGTTTGGATTAAGCCCAGGTTTTCACCCTTTTAGCTTTCTATGACCCTTGTTCTTGCCCAAATGTTAATATGCAAGAGGAATGTAGCAAAGGCTAGTGTCACCTTACCAAGGAATGCTCTCCCCATCTTGTCCTGGTTGGTACAGCTGATCAAAGGAAGTGGCTGCAGTATCTCAGGGTTTGGCCACATGTTTTAGGGTTTGAACCATCTTCTCAGGATCTCCAATTGAAGGAGTAAACACCAAAAAGTGCAAGGCATTTTCTGCTGAGCCTGAAATGGAGGAATGTAGAAAGTGGAGTCATTCAAGGATAAGGACCTGTTTTTAACCTGTTCAGAAGTGATTTAGACTTGGGGGCCAGCACTGAGGAAGCTTGATGATGATATAAAATTGTTCAGGGTGATTAAGACATCGTAAAGAGCTCCGGAAGGATCTCTCCAGACTGCATGAATGAAGGGGTAGTAAAATGGCAAATGCAATTCAATGTTAACAAAATGCTGCATATTGGAGCTGAAAATTCCTCACTTCCTCGGGGCCATCGAATGAAGCTGAATGTTGGGAGAATCAGCATAGACAAAGAAAAGTACTTCTTCACACAGTGCATAGGCAACTATGGAATTCACTCCCACAAGAGGAGCCACCCAGCTTGGATGGCTTTGAAAGAGTAATAGATAAACTCATTGTGAAATACATCAATGGCTACCGGCCACAACGGCTATAGTCTATCTTCCCTGTTGGAGATAGTATGGCTCTGAATAGGTAAAAAGGTAAAGGACCCCTGGCCAATAAAGTCCAGTCAAAGGCGACTGTGGGGTTGCAGAGCCCATCTAGATTTTAGGCCGAGGGAGTCGGCATCATGTGGCCAGCATGACAAACCCACTTCTGGCGCAACAGAACACTGTAATGGAAGCCAGAGCTCACGGAAACGCCATTTACCTTCCCTCCACAGCGGTACCTATTTATCTACTTGCACTGGTGTGCTTTCGAACTGCTAGGTTGGCAGAAGCTGGGACAGAGCAACGGGAGCTCACCCTGTTGCAGGGATTCGAACCACTGACTTTCTGATCAGCAAGCCCAAGAGGCTCAGCGGTTTAGATCACAGCACCACCTGTGCTTTGAATACCAGTGGCTGGGAGTCATAAGTGGGGAGTTCCCTCTTGGGCTCGGGTTCTGCTAATGGGCTTTCCATAGGCATCTGGTTGGACACTATGAGAATAGCCTGGCTGGGCTAGATGAACCTGTGGTCTGAACCAGCAGAGCTCATCTTTTGTTCTTATGTAACCAAACCAGCATCACCATGCCTAAGAGGGTGGCAGGAGCAGGATTGCTTGGGGGAAATCCAAGGTTTTGTAATACTGCAAACAATATTTAGCATACGGGAAAAACTGAAACAGCCCAGTAAGGACTGGGTGTACTCATTGGCCATGGAGTGACTGTTCAGGGCAAGGAGGCAGAGAATGGAACCCAGAAGACCATCACACACTTCATTATTTTGCTGACAGCTCCACCTGTAGGGTTTAACACTTCGGATGCAACTACAGGAAAGATAATTAAAGTGGCATTTAGCTGCAAAAGAAAAAGATAAAACATCTAGAATGGTTGCTCTGTCATAACTCTTAATGTACCTTCCATTGGCATGGAATTGATGGGACCGTTCAGACTCATGTTCAGATTCCTCAATCCATATCTGTGGCTGCCAATATATTGTAATTTTAATGTATCATTACACTGTTCTCTGTTTTCCTTATTTTCTCTTCTATAACATTAACACATTTCCTTGTTAAAAAATGTGTGAAAGATTAATTTGTAGAATGACGGGATATGTGGGTGCACAGCAGGGGACAGATGGAGGGGGCGTAACAAGATGGTTTTCTTCTGCAGCATCATTTTGTTTTTGCTATTGCAAGTGAACAAAGTATATCCAAAATTATCATTTCTTCTCTGGGCAAATCATGAAGAGCAGCAGGTTGACCTTTCTGTCTCCGGCATCACCATTCTTTATCGTTGCACGCAGCTCGTTATTAACCTAAGTCAAGTAGGTTTCTGTATCTGAGCACCACTCTGCTCCTGGGCAGAAATGGACTTCGCCACAATGTTCCACAATTCTTCACTGTACAGGAAAGTGTGGTTTACATCAACTGGGCAACACGCAAGCCAGTTTGAACCATGCCGACTCAGGACCAAACCAGGTGATGTGCCATTCATGCAATTAGCAATTTCATCAATGGCTTTTTAGAAAGTAAATTTCAGGCAAGAGCCTTCTGATATGGATTGAAAGATGAGGTAAGGGACTTTAAGACCTGATCGCATGCAAAGGAGATTACTAGCCCCCGAACCCCCAGTGACCAGGTCCCAGTCTGGTTCAGGGGTCCCACGCCTGACATTTACTTTCTAAAAAGCTATTCTTACAATTGCCAATTGTGTGAGCAACATCCTATCTAGTTTGGACATCAGGTAAGTTCCACTGGTGTCTGTGAGGTGCTTTTAAATAGGTAGAGTGCAATAAAATGCAACACGTACGTTTCAGTGAGACTTGCTCCCAAGTGAAGCATGCACATTTTTACAACCATTACCATTTCCTAGTTTTTCTTTCTCTGTATGTAATAATTTTCTTATGGGACGCAGGTGGCGCTGTGGGTTAAAGCCTCAGCGCCTAGGACTTGCCGATCGAAAGGTCAGCGGTTCGAATCCCTGCGGCGGGGTGCGCTCCCGATGCTCGGTCCCAGCGCCTGCCAACCTAGCAGTTCGAAAGCACCTCCGGGTGCAAGTAGATAAATAGGGACCGCTTACCAGCGGGAAGGTAAACGGCGTTTCCGTGTGCGGCTCTGGCTCGCCAGAGCAGCGATGTCACGCTGGCCACGTGACCCGGAAGTGTCTCCGGACAGCGCTGGCCCCTGGCCTCTTAAGTGAGATGGGCGCCCAACCCCAGAGTCTGTCAAGACTGGCCCGTACGGGCAGGGGTACCTTTACCTTTTACCTTTAATAATTTTCTTTGCCATATATTATACGGGATGTGGGTGGCGCTGTGGGTAAAAGCCTCAGCGCCTAGAGCTTGCTGATCGAAAGGTCGGCGGTTCGAATCCCCGCGGCGGGGTGCGCTCCCGTTGCTCGGTCCCAGCGCCTGCCAACCTAGCAGTTCGAAAGCACCCTCGGGTGCAAGTAGATAAATAGGGACCATTTCTAGTGGGAAGGTAAACGGCGTTTCCATGTGCAGCTCTGGCTCGCCAGAGCAGCGATGTCACGCTGGCCACGTGACCCGGAAGTGTCTTTGGACAGCGCTGGCCCCTGGCCTCTTGAGTGAGATGGGCGCACAACCCCAGAGTCTGGCAAGACTGGCCCGTACGGGCAGGGGTACCTTTACCTTTACCTTTATACCTGTCACTCAAAACAACAACAACAAAGAAACCCTGCACAAATCTAAGGTCACCTTATTTTTTTTTAAAGTAATGCATATTGAATGGAGTCATTTAAAAGGCCATGTAAAAGGTGGCAGTTGTGGTATATGGCAAAAACTTAAATTTACACATATATATGGTAGGAGTTTTGTACAATAAATGTCCCTTTCAAAGAATCAAGCAATTAACACAGCAACTCACTGTCATCTGGTACATAGAGACATTCCAAGAAAAAGTAAAACTTTGGGAGAGAAATTTAGGACAGCATGTGGGAGAGGAATATGGAGGCGATTTATATGCCACTCTGTGAAGAGCAGAAAAATGACAAACACAGTGATTAAAATTTTATCGGTTCTTTGCTCACTTTTTTAAAAAATTCAACTGATTTCGGCAACATAGATTTTCAGTCTCATCGTCATCTTGTACAATGCTGGTACAGGAAGCGTTTCAGCTGGCAGGGTGGTTAGCCAGCCATTAACACTGATATCCAAAGATGACTGCGTGCATTAGAAGGGCATCGGTGATGTCATGGGGGCTGGGTCTAAGCAGGGAAACCTTGAGGTGGGGCAGCAGTGCTTGTTTTAGACATTTTCTGCCTAGAGTAAAAGTTGCGTGTAAGAGGCTGCTGGATCAGGCCAATGGCCCTTCTAAGTCTAGCATCCTGTTCTCCGGTGGCCAACAAGATGCCCATGGGAAGCCTACAACCAGGACATGAGCACAAGAACACTCTGCCCTGCTACAGTTCCCAGCAACTGATACCCAGCATTCTGCCTTCAACTCTGAAGGCAGAGCATAGCCATCGTGGCTAGTAGCCACTGGCAATCTTGTCCTCCATGAATTTGCCTAATCCTCTTTTCAAGCCAACCAAGTTGATGGCCACCATTGCCTCCTGTCAGAGCTGAGTCCCATAATTTAACTATGTAAAAAGGTAAAGGACTCCTGAACGGTTAAGTCCAGTCAAAGGTGACTATGGAGTTGTGGCGCTCATCTCGCTTTCAGGCCGAGGGAGCCGGCGTTTGTCCACAGACAGCTTTCCGGGTCATGCAGCCAGCAGGACTAAACAGCTTCTGGAGCAACGGAACACTGTGACAGAAATCAGAGTGCACGGAAACACCGTTTACCTTCCTGCAGCAGTGGTACCTATTTATCTACTTGCACTGGTGTGCTTTTGAACTGCTAGGTTGGCAGGAGCTGGGACAGAGCAACGGGAGCTCACCCTGTCGTGGGGATTTGAACCGCCGACCTTCTGATCGGCAAGCCCAAGAGGTTTAGACCACAGCACTCTTCTTGCAGACTTTGGACTCTTTTATACAGAAAGTGATTGGAGCTGGTTGAACACTTCTAGTGTATTTGTTTCATTATATGTTGTTTGTAAACCCCACAACTCATTTTTTTGACAACCAATTCATAAATCAATCTGAACTATCTGGAATGTGCTGTCTGCTTCGAATTGCTTCATGCTTAGAGGATCCAGATCAAGGTGGGAAGCATGGACTCCAAAACTTTATCACACCTTTAAAAGCAGACACCACATCTGACTTTGACTTGGTTCCTGATGAAATCCACATTGAAAAATTTGTTATTAAAAAAAGCTCCCCGGCAATTATGAGGAGTCCAAAACACTTCAGAAAGTCCTTCAAACCTTGCAGTCGCATTGGGCAAGTAGGCATAGGAGGGGAAATATAAATGAACCACAGGCACTTATTTATCACAAAAAAGTCAAGGTGAATTTATTTAAAGAAATCATATTTTACATGACATACAAATGGTAATACATCTAACCTATAATGCTACTAGGTAAAGTGGACACCTTTCTTTAATTTGCAGATATTTGATCCAGGTCAACGACTGATATTAATCTGTGTGATCAACTCACCCTCCCACTCTAGGCCGAGGGGAGTCCCTCCTGGCACATTGAGAAGCCCTTCTCTTTCAATCTTTCCACAAGATGGGGAACATCTTTAATCATTGGTTTGATAAAGAGAGTTTTAAACAATCAAGGTGTGGACTGACATACAATGGGAGATTAAACCTTCAGTCACAGAGTGGCATGCAAATTTAGGCATTCCCACCCTTTATGCTAAACATGATTTCAGCTGTGAACATGACATGTGTGAGACATGATTCCTCCACAGAAAATACACCCCTTGTACACCCAGTTGATCCCTGCCCTCAGCAGGTGAGGCCCGCCTGCACAAAGTAGGAATCAGGCCTTTAGTTTTGTGGCATCTATCCATTGGAATTCCCTCCCTTTGAATATTAGACATGTGCCATCTCAGTTGTCATTTTGGTGCTCACTGAAGCTTACTGCAGTATTTTAAGATGAGATATTTCCCAGGCTGCATCTGTACTGTGATTGTTTTTATTATTATTTTTAAATTTTGTCTCTTTTTCGTTACCTTGAGCTCCTTTGGAGGAAGGTTGGGATAGATATAATGATGAATAAAAAAATAAAGTGTAAACAAATTGCGATTTGTCAGGCACTCTGTACATGAGCCAATGGATAAGCCATATTCACAGTCATTTGCTGGTGCTCAGTATCTTTAGTCAGTATACTTCTTGAATGGCTCTCCACATTTTGTGGTGCCCATTAACCACATATGCTGAAGTTCCAACTACCTAGCAGTGTTTCAAGACTGGCATTAGATCATTACACCCATATTTTCACATTTCCCTTTGCTGAAAACTGCTTTGCATTGAAAGTATACTTATTCTTTAATGGCAATTCATGCTCATTCATACATTTCCTTGTTAGCATGTCGTCCACATTTGTTCTCTAGTTACTCTCTCCACCCCTTTGCCATATGCTTATTGTGACTGTTCAAGGGAGACTGAAGGAAGCTTTTTTGTATTAACTGTGTGCCAAAAATAGTATTAACAATTAGTTCTAGGAAGCCTTCTCTGAATACTAGCTGGGATAGGTTCTTTCTTTGGCTGTTGTTTCTGCTTAGAATGTGTAGGATCTGCCATTCATAAATCATCAGTGATTGACATAAAGATCATGTTGTCAACAGCTCTCATTTGTATTTCATCCTAAGGGACCATGGAGAAATGAAATACTGTAAAGAAGTGTGCAGATAAGGGCCTCTCCAGACTGGTGTTTTGCTGCTGGTGTTTTCAGCAACATGCTCCCAACACAATCTGTGATGTTTCTCCAATGCTACCACATGATTGCTCTTTGGATGGGCTATAGCACAACAAAAGCAGGACAGAAATAAGCCAGAACATTTGTGCTATAAAGAATTTCAGCAAGAAATTACAGGATGCACACTGATTTGAAATGAGCAGGGAGTTGCCTAGATGACAGTAGGGATGGTGACACTGTGGCTTTCCAGATGTTGCTGCGCTACATCAACCTTTGGTTGTGCTGGCAGGGGCTGATTGGGTTCTCTGGACAGAAATATCTCTGGACTCTATCAGCCTTCAGATTCTGCCATGATGGACACTAATGTGTGTTAAGCAGGTCATGGCATTGTTTCAAACACTAGGCATCTCCTTGGCACCTTGGATTTCCTTTGGCTTGTTGCTTTCAGCTCTAGGGGCTATGACTGTGCTGTAGTGGTCCAAAAGGTTCCATTTCACATTCTAGAATGTTCCACCTACTTTTCAATTTGTAAAAGGGGAAGGGGCTGTTGCTCAGTCATAGAGATTGTGGTTTCCATGCAGAATACATGTCCCTGCTTTAGTCTGAAAACCACCGCTGGTTAGCACAGACAGTGCTACAAGATCTGGGTCACTATAAAGCACTTTCTTCTGCATCTGTGCTTTCTCCTTTCTCAATTTACATGGGTTACACCAAATATTGGAGCAATGATTTCTGACGTGCCATGTGAAGTTTGGATATTATAAGAATTTATTAGCGTTTGTAATCGTCAGATATGCTCAGATAATATGCTCTCAAGTACAACAGAAAATCCTATGGATACACAACATTTATGAACATTGTAGGCTCCCTGAAACACTGAGATCTGCCAACACTAATCCAAAAGAATTACACACTTTAGGTCTGAACATAACATACTGTATGCAGTAACTCACATCAGATCAACCCATATGCTACTGTTAATGTGCCAACTGACACATGTTAAGCCACAAACACAGGGAAGGATTGGAATTGAACTGAATTTTTATATTCTTTGTATTTCCGTGGTCCATATATTAAATTTTATTTAACCACCACCATATTTTTTTGGTTCCTTCAATAAACATTCTGTTCCAGCTACTGCATCTTCTACACCCCCTAGTGGATTTCGTTTAGGATATATGTTGTCTCCTGAGGATTATATCTTCCAAATAAGTTAATGTGACCTCATGGATTTTTTTAAAAAAAGTATGCATGGAAACCAGATTCCTGTTATAACTATCTAGGTCACTCTGATGCCAGCCCCAATTATTGCTCTGCCAGAAAAGTAGTGCTTAGGGTGGATCACGCTTGCTATGGCATCAGCCCACATTTTGAAACATACAGGAATATCACTCTGATACTTCAGGTAAATCAGCAATGTTCTCAGTTTGAAGTGGGGTTCCCAGCAATTGGTTTGTCATTATCATTTTGCCCACCCAGAATCGTGTCTGATAAGAGTGCCGGATTTGACAAGTGAATAATGTTTTTTGTTGTTGTAATAACCTCACCATGGTCTTCCAAAGACAGGAGAATGTGAGGGAAGAGAGAGCAATGTAAGAGTTATTTTTATTTATTTCTTACATTTACATATCACCTTTTTTTCACAAGGAGCTCAAGGTAGTATACATGGTTCCCCTTCCTCCCCATTTCATCCTTACAATGTTGACAGGGTGGGCTGAGAGATGGTAACTGGCCCAAGGTCACCCAATGAGCTTCATGGCTGAGTGGGGATATGAACCCTGGTCTCCCAGATCCTAGTCTAACACTCTAGCCTAGTACCTAAAGCTGACAGATTCATAAATGGGGTCTACCCAGAAACTTGATGGGCACTTCCATACCCATTCCATCCTTACAGTAAACCAAATGAAATCAATGGGAATTTAAGTGTGTTAGGACTAACTTGCATCCCATTGATTTTAATGACTCTGCTCCAAGTATGACATCTGGATCTAACCCAAGATGCACAGGATGGTGGGGGAGGAGGAAAATGTTGTTTCAAGTTGGGCAACTTTAAAAAGAACTACCTAAAGGTAAAAAAAGGTAAGATAAAGGACCCGTGGATGGTTAAGTCCAGTCAAAGGTGACTATGGGGTTGCGGCGCTCATCTCCACAGACATTTGTCCACAGACAGCTTTCTGGGTTATGTGGCCAGCATGACTAAACCACTTCTGGCGCAACGGAACACCGTGACAGAAACCAGAGCGCACAGAAATGCTGTTGACCTTTCCGCCACAGTGGTACCTATTTATCTTACTTGGACTCATATGCTTTCGAACTGCTAGGGTGGCAGGAGCTGGGACAGAGCAACAGGAGCTCATCCCGTCATGGGGATTCAAACCGCCAACCTTCTGATCGGCAAACCCAAGATGCTCAGTGGTTTAGACCACAGCGCCACCCATGTCCCATAATCATATGGATGGGAGCAGTTAAATTCGGAAAGGAACAGAGCTAAGTGGAAGAGTACTTGCTTTGCATTTACAAGGTTCAATCCTTTGTATCTGCAGATAGAGCTAGGAACAACTCATCTGATCCAGTGTAGTCAGCAGCGATCTAGATGAGTAATTTCCTGTGCTCCTAGGTTCAATCTGATTAACAATCATGATTGCTTTTAGTGAGAGTATGTAACACCTCTTGCTTTTATTGGAACAGCCAGCTGATGGAATTGGATCCAAAGTGAAATGCTTTATTGCTGCTGTTTTCACTGCTGTATTACTTTAATATTTTATATGGTTTAATTTTTTTATTGTATGGAAAGTGGTATATGTTTTGAACCATGGCATGACAGGCTTATTAAGAAATAAGTTGATAAATAATGCTTTGAATTAATGGGGTTCGTTTCCTTAGGATTTGCATGCATTTATACTTTGGTTTGATCAAAAGCACAAGACCACACTGCAAATTCTATCTGAACTACTTCACTGCAGTATATTTCAGTCTTGTCCTGTAATAAAGGAACTCACCATTTGTGGAGACCTGAGTGCTGCTGAAACACATAATTGCTGATTGACTCGATTCTCACCGAAGTGGAAAACAGATACAAATGTCCTTGTCAGATAAATGTTTCAAATATCACCTATCGTACTGCATCAAGAACAGCAAGATCGAAAGGGACAATCTCCAGAGAGGTAGCCTTGTTAGTCTGCCATAGCAAAGACAACAAAGAGCCTTGTGGCACCTTAAAGGCTAACAGATTTCCACGAAAGCTTACGCTGTAATAAATCTGTTAATCTTTAGTGCCACAAACTTGTTTTTAAAGAGAAGACTGTTTTTTAAAGTGAAATATTCATTTTGCTAACAAACAATGTTTCTTTGTTTGGAAATGGCAGAAATGCTATTTGTTATGTGCAGAAAATTCGGGGGGGGGGGGAGTTGCATAGAATAGGAACACCTCCAGTCCAAAAGTACCCTGGATAAGATTTTAGACAGAGGTAATTTCCATTGAGTTCAATGGGGTTTTTGCCTAAGCGTTCACAGGGTTAGAGCCTTATTTGTAGCAAGAGATGAGTACCCAGGTCAATCTCATTGTCTCTCATAATCTTCATTGAAGTTAGCAGGTTTCAAAATACTGTATCCGGAAGAAGAATTTGACCTCTTAACTGTTGTGGATTTAGACCTTAATTAACAGAGTTTTCAGTAATGGGAGGGCTGCAGTCAGAACCACAACATTCCTTTTAGACACATGAAAATAGGCAATATTGCAAGCAATCCTATCTAATATTGGGAACTTGAAAACAAAGGAATGGAGTCTGTGGCTAGTTTTCTAATGTCATTTTTCAGAGTTGCACTTTTTCTCTTTGAACAAGCAGTCTTGTGAGTGTCACTTCTTTTACAATAAGTGGCTGGACTTAGTTTTTTGAGGCCTGCTTCTTGTTAATGGAAGGCCCATTGCTGTTTTAAATAAACTAGCACTATACTATGAAAATGTGGCAAGCTGGCATTTGTACTGCATGCACCTATATAATCATTATGGCAAAGCAGATGTGGAATGCAAGACGGCTCGAACAATCAGCACTGCAATTTGCACAGCAACATTGTTTTAGACCTAATTAGTGCTTATGCAGATCCCTTACAAAAATATGAAAACTGCACCAGGATGTAATTGTTTAATGAATTTTGTGCAAAGCTCATCTGCATAAAATTACATTTCAGCAGGGGGAAAAAAGCCCCAAGTTCAAATGCTATTTGCTTAGGAGCCAAAACATTGTGAATTTTGCCCACTGTGTTTTAGCCTTGGTGGGCTGGCTTTGATATTTCAAATAAATACTACAAAGTTAAAGCCTCCAGCTGCAGAACAACCCATCTGTAGACATTGTCTGGTATATTTGGCAGTTCTGAAAGTTGATTTCCTCTCCTCCTGAAAATAACATTGAAAAAGAAGAGAGTTATGTCAGCAGGAGGGGAAAAACTCTACAATGCTAAACTGAAATACTTGTCAGCCATATATATAGCGGGGACAGGATTTAGTATATATTATACTTTAATTTTTATTATACAGGGTGAGACCTTTAAAAGAGGTTCCGTGGATACAGACCACACATGTTCCACGGGGCCTCTTTTAAAAGACTCACCCTGTACTTGTTAGCCATATATAGTCAGTTCATAGAATTCTTAGAACATCAGGTGTACTTTGTGGCTCATCTCATAACTAAGGGCATTTTCCAGGTACACTGAAACTACCTGCACACTAAGACAATCCTACATCCATGGCAGAACTAACTAACCAAATCCACACGGCATCACATCTCAGAGGCAGTGGCATGGCTACAGATGTTGCCATCGTCATAGGGGGCAATATGGTGTAAATGGCGATTTCTAATGAGACATTATTTTTATGAAAGATGTATGCAAGCAATTAGTTTATATATTAACATGACTGAAGTTTCATACCAATGTATATGACATGGCTATATATTTGATTTTGCTTTAAGGACTCTTAGAAAAGCTTTCTATTGCCCATTTTTTAGTAAAACAGGGTGGTGTTGGTGTTGGACAGGAATGAAGCAGCTTCCGTGCATCAGCTCCTCCCCTCTTTATGTACTATAACCAAGTAGTTTTAATCATAAAATTATTTACTTTGGGGGGTGGGCAATTCTGTTTCCTCATCTTCACCTTTCTTCAACACCCAATACCAACACATTTGCTCTGGCTGATATCAAGGACTGTTTTGGTTTTTGGCATTCATTTGACTACATTAGGAAAGAGAAAAGGGATAAAAACTTTAAGCAAAAATTGTGGCTACTGTGAAAGGGGAACAAAGGGACATCTGTGAAGTAGGCCACAACTGGCAGAAGAGCTATTTTACCTCCAGTGCCAGCTGCAAGGGGAAATGTATGCTGCTCACCACCCCCACAAAGACTTCTTTGTTTTGCTGCATAAACCATGGAGTGGCTGGCAACTTTTTAAGTGATATGCTTTGAAGGCTGAAATCTTGCTTGCTTTATTTATTTGCTCTGTTCTGTTATCTATACCCTCCCCTCCCCTTTTAAAAACTCGGAATGGGCAGGACTTCTGTTCCTTTACAAGCTCCAGGAAAGGGGGGGGGAGAGACGTATGTGAGGGGAGAAGCTCCACCAAAATTATTGCCAGGCAGCTTGTCACATCTAAAATGATTATTGCAGAATATATTTTTTTTTAAAAAACCAACACTTCAGAATATAAATGTTTAGCTTATTGCTGCCTGCCTTAGCTGCTGTGGCTGTTTCACTGGAAGAAGGGAGTCTTGTTTGTTAGCGTACGCCACACAAGATGCAAAAATAACAAAATTCATTCTAAACCTTTCTACCACTAACCTAATTGTGGGATTTGCTGGATTAGACCAAGCCTTAGTCCGGTGTTTGTCTTCAGTTGTGAGTGGGAAGGAAAGGGAGGAGGCCTCAAAGGTGCAGAGAAGACTCACAAAAAGAGTGAGATTAAGATAAGTATTCGCTGAGAAGAACATAAGGAAAGTTTTGCCGGAACAAAGGCCTGTCTAGCCCAGCATCCCATTTCCTAGAGCGGCAACCAAATGCCTCTGAGAAGCCCTCAAGAAAACACCCAACATTTGGTAAATGCCCCAAACACCAGATAAGGCATGGTTCCTAAATATAACCACACTATTCTATAGCAACATGTCCAGTGTAATAAATGTCCAAAACTAATAAGATTAAAACCAGTTTGGCACATATTTATACAAATACACAGGAGCTAATTCCCTCACCTGCCACCTGTTCCAAAGGGTAGTGCTTGTTTCACTCAGGTTCTCTATGCATGAAATGGTGAATGTCAGTGGCTAAGAAACTAGACTGGCCTGCTCTTGAGCCCAGTGGGTTGTCATTATTGTTATTTTAAATTTGTATACCGCCCTATACCTGCAGGTCATCTGCAAATCCTGCAGAAACTGGCTTTTTTAAGCTATAGCACCTCTGGTATTCCCTCCCAAACACAATTTGGAAATCCCCAATCACTGGAATCTTTAAATATCTATTCAAAGTCCAATTGTTTAGTCAGACCTTTTCTGATGTTTAGCTTGTGTCTCCTGTTCAGCTGTTGGCTGGGTCTGATGGCAATTGTAGTTCAAAACATCTGGAAGGTGCCATGTTGGCAAAGGCTGCCTAAAGTCCTTTCTGCTTTCCTCCCTCTTCTTCTTTGCCCCTAGAAAGCATCTCTCTGTGTTCTTCAAACTAGTACTTTGTGCAGTTTCATGATTTTCAGCCATTGTAATTGCAGGCATCCCCTCCACCTTGACCATTTCCTTCCTTAGCACAATTGTTTTTGGACTTGTTATCATCATATTTTCATAGCAGTGGTCCAGAACACCGCACTTGAATATTGTAGGACATGTTTTTGAATAAGACCTGATGCTTGGCTGTTACCATAGATACAGCTGACAGGATGCAAGAGGATTGTGTTTTGTTCCAACTGGTGGCAAAGGAGACACCAGGAGAATGAAGGGCTTTCAGAGATTATGCTGCGCTACGGACCCGTGATACGTTGTTGCCACAAAGATATGTAACTGGAAAATCCCCAATGCCGGTTTCTGTTTCTGTTTTTAATTAATTAATTTACCCTTCTTGAACCCACTATGCACTGTTGGTGCTTTCTCATTTTACACATCAAGACAGGATCTCCTTGCCTAAGAAATCCAAGGATCGAGACAAAGCTAGTGGCTAACACAAAACAATGATTTTGAGTGCTTAAGAGACTAACAACACAACCCTTATTATCTCTGTGAGGTAAGTCCTATTTAATTAACTGGGCCTTACTCTCAAGTAGGGACGCAGGTGGCACTGTGGGTTAAACCACAGAGCCTAGGACTTGCCGATCAGAAGGTCGGTGGTTCAAATCCCCGCGACGGGGTGAGCTCCCGTTGCTTGGTCCCTGCTCCTGCCAACCTAGCAGTTCGAAAGGACATCAAAGTGCAAGTAGATAAATAGGTACCTCTCCGGTGTTTCCGTGCGCTGCTCTGGTTCACCAGAAGTGGCTTAGTCATGCTGGCCACATGACCCGGAAGCTGTACGCCGGCTCCCTTGGCCAATAAAACGAGATGAGCGCCGCAACCCCAGACTCGGTCACGACTGGACCCTAATGGTCAGGGGTCCCTTTACCTTTACCTTCACTCTCAAGTAGGTGGGTTTAGGACTGCAGCCTTTGACTAGGCCCTATTATTTACATGCATAGCTCACCTTTCGCCCCAAGGAGTTCAAGGGAGCTCACATGCTTCTCACCTTCTCCATTTTGTCACCACAACAACCCTGTGAGGCAGGTTAGGAACTTGAGACTGTGACTGCCCCCCAAGGTCACCCAGTGAGCTTCATGGGTGCAAAACAAATGCATATATACTGGGAAGTAAATGTGTCAGCGTAGGGTAGTATTTAGAGTATTTGACTAGGACTGGGGCAAAACCCTGGCCTCCCCAATCCTAGTCAAACACTCTAAATACTACCCCACGCTGACACATTTACTTCCCAGTGTATATGCATTTGTTTTGCCTGCTCTCACACCCCTTCACAGAAATTCAGCTGGTTGGTCTGAAACTAAAGGCATGACTTCCTATGACCTGAGCTATGCAGCAGCAGCAGCTGCACAAGACTCACCTGCCGCCATTTTGTGTGTGCGCGAGAGGGAGGGGGGGTGGTGAGGGAGTTCGCATGTGCACAGTTGCTAAAAGATGGGATCCTGCCTAACCCTATCATACCCCTTTCCCAAGAGGTACTTGACTTGCGTAAAGTACAAATATGTTTGTGAGAGTGATTGAAATACTCTGACCCTAAGAGCTTCCCTCACATCCCTGTGTTTCGACGCCAGTAAGCTCGACCTTATAGAAGACTGTAGCTCCTTTTTGCATTTCTTCTTGAAAGCCTGTTGGAGAAGAGGCAGCACAGGGAGCAGTTGCTGAATGGGATTAGGAGGATCTTCCTGAGCCAGCTGCTGGTGTTTCTGTCCCTTCTTGAAACTTCTCTGCCTAGCGATCGCTATCTGGGACAGCTGTTTTCCCTGAATGCCTTTGAGAATTTTCTCCAGGCTTCTGCTCCTGTCCTTGATCCTGTTAAATACTGTATGTCTTCCACCGAGTGAGAAGAAAGCAAATGTACCAGCTTCAGCTCTGCTACTCCACCAACGCCCAAGAAAACCATGCACGGCTTTTCAGTGGCACAAGATCAGTAGGAAAACTAAAGGTAGTGTTTCATGGAGTTTCTTACTGACTTCCTTATTCTATGGAGTAGAATATGACAACAAAATTCAAGTTAGGGTCGGAAGGTGATCAGCACATTTCTTATACCAGATGATTAGAAGACTTCCCTGTTACAAAATCATAGGACTAGAATGCATCTATAGATTATTTTGTCCAGAATTTGGCTATGGAGGAATATCATATCAACATCCAAATTTGGGGGATATTATCCAAATTAATGTGTACCACAAAAACAGGATGAACTATGTTTCATTGTGCCAGAATTACTTGTCATATGATAGAAATGTTTAACCAAGCAAACCAGTCTTACCATTCTCATCTTCGCTTAGACCTCAAATGATGGTTTTTAAAAATATTTCTTAAATAACTTGCTAGATGACTAAATATACTCATGGGATCTTTTCTTAAGGATCTGCATGGTACCCTCCTTGACACCTCCCCCACAACTTCCCCATTGCACCCTTCTCCTCTCCTTTTTTTTCTGGTTCTGAAACATCATAGAGCACAATCATTGAAATAATGTCACCTGTTTGTGCACCCACTCCCTATTGTACAGATAAAAGTAATTTGGAAAATGGAGTATTCAGGTGAGACCAAAGACTGTGTCCTTGTTCAAGCTATAGGGGCTGTTGCCTTCAGTAGAAGTTGTAGGGCAGCCTTCCCTGACCTGCTGCCTTCCAGATATTTTGGACTACAACTCCCATCAGCCCTGGCCAGCACAGCTATGCTGGCTCCAGACCTGCTGGGGCCTGGAGTCCAAAACATCTGGAGCAAACCAGATTGGGAAAGGGTACTGTAGAATCTGCCAGCAGAAACAATATTTATAGTGTACAGTTTGCCTCCGTGCAATGTTCCTGCATGGTGTGCTGTAGCAGATGGATAGACACAGGGTAAAAAATGTTAAGTGGTAGCTGCACAGACCCACCAGTCCTTATCCATTTTGAGGGAAAGCTAACATAGTAAGTAGATTACAGTAGCAATGAGGCTACAGTCAGATATAAATACATTAAATCCCAAGTGTTTCTCCCTGACAGGCTTCAGTATTTCTTTTACTTTTGTGAAGCTATCCTTTGTGATGTTGATGTTCATGACCTCAAGCGCAGTTGACTCTGGGAGCAAAGGTGGGTCACGTTTGGCTCACAGCATATCAGGAATCAAAAAAAATGGGCAAGCAGGGTTGTTAGGGAAGATAATACAGTAGTAGCATGGGTAGAAGGTAATTAGACAAACATGCTCCCAAAGTTTCACTGATGTCCCCTTTTGTAAATATATATGAACCCCAACCTTAGTGATAGGGATGGACTCTCAAAACAGCTGAGTAGGAGTAAATGTGGCATTTTTAGGTAGACCAGTAACTTTCTCAAGAAACTCCCACTGTAAAAAAAACCAACCCAAGATCTTCACTGGCAATTCTGGCCTCTAGCACCTGGCTGCCCTCTGAATGCTCTACACAATTTAGAGGCTGTCACAGAGAAAGCTCTCTCCCGGCTGCTATTCCCTGCACCTCTGAGGGTTGCAAAATGACCAAGAGAGCCCCCTCTGCAGATCTTAACACCTGAGCAGGTTGGCTGGGATAGAAACGGTCTTTCAGATATATGGGGCCTACGTCACTTAGAGCTTTGAACACTAATGTGAGTGCTTTGAATGGGGCCCAGAAACACTGGGCAATCTAGTGTGGCTGTGTTAAAACAAGGGTTAGGTGAATACTAAATGGATTACTCCAGTAATCCGGCCACTGTATTCTGGACCAGCTAAAGTTTCCAAGTCGTCTTCAAGGGCATGCTCATATGCAGTGCATTGCAATATACTCGACCCTAAGCTACAGCGCTAGCTCTCAGGGGTGGTTGTGAAAATGACTCTACACATCTCACTATTCCATAGTGTGATGAGAGGCTTGGCAGGAACACCACCCAGGTCAGCCAGAAAACCCACCAAAGCATTAAAGAATTCCTTGAATTCCATAAATCTTCACAAGCAGACCCTCTCAATGGGCAACCCACCCCTGCAGGATGGAGGAGCCACATTCAGCCCAAGCTGGACTATAGCTGCTACCACCCCTGACCACCGGCCAGGCTTCCTGAGGGTTTATGGGAAGTTTATTGGCCATTGCTTCTTTAAAAGGTCACGTTTGTTTATGATCTCTTTACAAATGCATTTTGCCACATATGGCTTTTTTGCCCAGCATTATTCTCAGATAACCTTTTGAAGGTACAGATTGAAAATTTGGATGAATTTCAAAAACGAAATAAATTTCCCAGCTGACTTCCCAACAAATATACTCAGGGCAAAATTGTCGCTTGCGTGTTCTTCATGTATGCTTTGTACATATTTTTCCTACATAGATTTTATCTTTTCTGTTGGGAACTGTCATGTTTGAAGGATCACTTAGAGAGCCTTGCCTTGTTCTTTAGCCCCTACAACATGCAGGGACATTTCAGGGAACAATTGCTAGCTGGAATGTCAGCCGATGTTTGGAATATTGAATTTAAAAATACTGCAAAGTAGAGGTACTAAGACTTTATAAAGAATAGTTGCCCATCATAAAGAGCCCTGTGTACACAGATAAATATTACATAAGAGAAATAAAGTCTAGCACCAACTAAAATAAATGAAATGTTTATTCCTTATTTGTTTAACAAAATTCATATACCACTTGATGGTAACAAAACCTCTAAGTGGTTTACAATATTAAACTGATCAATACAATGGTTAAAAGCAAGTAGTTGAAATATTTAAAATAATTAACATCGGCAGTAAACATGTCAATGGATGGATTTGCCATAACAAAACTGGTTTTAGCTGGCGCCAAAAAGAATATAGTGAAGGTGCCTGTGTGATGTCGATAAGCAGGGAGTTCCAAAGAGTAGGTGCTGGTTCTGCAGATCAGAGGAGTTAGGTAAGCACATATGAAGTATGGTAATCTTCTGTAAATGGCTTTATGTAACCATGCTAACACCTTGAATTTAGCCTGGTACCAAACTGGCAACCAGTATAGATCTCTGAGGTGCGGTGTTATATGCAGACAGGTCTCACTTCTGTTCGCAATCATGCTGAAACATTCTGCACTAGATGCATTTTCTGGATGAAGTACAGTGGTACCTCTGGTTACGAACTTAATTCGTTCCGGAGGTCTGTTCTTAACCTGAAACCATTCTTAACCTGAGGTACCACTTTAGCTAATTGGGCCTCCTGCTGCCACCATGTTGCCGGCACGCGTTTTCTGTTCTCATCCTGAAGTAAAGTTCTTAACCCGTAGTACTATTTCTGGGTTAGCGGAGTCTGTAACCCAAAGTGTTTGTAACCCAAGGTGTTTGTAACCCGAGGTACCACTGAAAAGGGAAGCTCCACACAGAGTGCATTGTGGGTCTAATCCAATGTTGAAGAATTACTGTGGTCAAGCTGTCCTGGTGCAGAAAGGATACTGCTATCATACCAGGCGCAGCTTGGAGAAGGATGTTTCTAGGCACTGAGGCTACAGAGCTGCACCCAGATGCCTGCTCCTTCAGGAGGAGTGCAACCATGTCTGGGGCAGGCAATTGGCAGTTGGCTCATTGTGCTGACACAGGTTGGAGGGGCTGACTTGGCATGTATTACTAAGTCTTATTATGGACTGACCTGACGTTCACTAACAGCACCACCAGGGCCCAACGGATAAGGAGTGGGAGGGCTGAAACAGGGGACAAGGACCACCCCAGGTGGTGGTCAGCCCCTCCATTCTGACTATTACTTCCTCTGCCCACCACCACTGAAATTGGGGCAGCATCTTTGCAACTCTCAGCTAGCTGCCCATCTAAGTCCATCCTAGTACCATCATCTGGTATCTCTGTATACAGCTGGAAGATTAGGGCCACGTATAATCAACTGAGGCCCACTGCGTATGATTGCATGCTGTTGAAACTACTGCAGCATCTTGCATGAGAAAAGTGGAACTTGTCTACACTGCTGTATATTGTGTCACTTGCAATTCTGCCCCAAACACCAAGGTGCGTGGCCCAAACCATCATGGGGAGATGAATAATCTCCACCCATTTCTGTGCTGCGCATTTTGGACGACAATGTTTGTTGTTCACACAAGAGCAGTTTTGACAGGGTTTGCACGTAAATGCGCGATCGGGCTTTGCTGTTTCTGAGCCATATGGCTTCCCCAGCTACTTTTAGAGCCAGTTATTGCCTTGTCGTGGTGAAGGGGCTTGAATAACCCCAAGAAGCTATGAGCTATGCCGTGCAGGGCCACCCAAGACGGACAGGTCATAGCTGAGAGTTTAGACTAAGTGTGATCCACCTGGAGAAGGAACTGGCAAACCACTCCAGTATTTTGCCAAGAAAGCGCCATGGACATAAAAAAGGAGAAGCTTTGAGAAGAAAGTGAGAGTTTCCAAGGCATGCTCTGGTTCATGGGGTCACAGAGAGTCAAACACGATTAAGACGACTAAACAACAACAATGCCGTTTTGCCACCAGGTGGTAGTAATCCAAAGAAACAAGGACACTGCAGGATTGGAACCCAGGTGCCCTTTGTCAATGAGGAGGGGCTAAGGGATGGATACCAGAGAGTAGGGCCAGCCCACCCATGAGGCAAGCTGAAGCCACCACCTCAGGGTCCATAGGGGCAGCAGATCCCAATGTAGATCTTTCTTATGTGCCAGTAGTTCTGACCCAAGAAGCTATGCTGTACTGTCATGATATCCTGAATCTGATTGCAATACCTGACATTACTCCAGCCTGGTAATCTGCTGTGCATCCTGATCACTCATTTGATGATGCAGTGACTCACAGCCTTTGGCCATAAGTCTGGAGGCAAGACAGAACTGAATAACACAAAACCAAAGTCTGGCACAACCATGAAAAAAAGAGAGATGGAGGATAGTGCATTACCTGAAGACTTGTCTGAACCCAAACTAGGAACATAGGCAGCTGCCTTATACCAAGTCATACCACTGGTCCACGTGGTTCAATATTGGCTACCCTGATTGGCCACAGCTCTCCATGGTTTCAGGCAGAGGTCTTTCCCAACCCTACCTGGAGACACCAGAGGTGCCAACTTGAATAAAATGGGGAGGGGCAGGTAAACCCTGCCCCGCATAACCAATCACATGGTGCGATGCATGCACACCATTAGAATGACAATGCCCATCAACTTGGAGGGGGGCAGGTCCCTCAAATATTTTATTGTGGTGGGCGAAGTGACCTCAGCCCCCAGAGGTTGGCTGCTATGCCAGGAATAGAACCTGGGCCCTTCTGCATGCAAAATGTATGCTATACTAAGACTCTCCCCCAAATTCCAGCTTCATTAGAAAATAACAGTTAAACAGTTCAGAATAAATGTTTGACGAAAAGCTGATGGAGAGTCTTTACTGTGGTGTAGCAAGAGGGACCTGGATCTGACATGTTTAGGCTCAAGGAGCATCTCTGCCATTGATAAACTGCAGGCCCTTGGGAAAGTCACTTTCTTGAACCTTCAGTTTCCCAATCTGTTGTATTAAAATGAAAGTGTTTGAACCTCAGGCCTGGAAGTAGAACATGGCCCTTCAGACATCACTATCAAGCACTTGGGACTCTCTAAAGGCTACCACTGTTCTGGCCACTTTTGCCCCGCCCACCACTGGTATGTGTATGCAAATAAACTACTATCATTAATTACAAGCAGTGACCGATTTTGCACGGGGGTTACGTTCTGGACCCCTGCACACATTGGCAGGGCCTGTGTAAGGCCACCACACCCCTGCCCTGTTCTGCCCCTTTTTGTGATGTTGTTGGGTCACTTCTCATTTCGGCACAATGAGCATGGCCACACACGTATCAGAGGTGCCTATAAAGTTTGCTGCCTGTACTGATTATTGCTAGTCAAATGCCCATCATGATGACCAATCAGAACGGAGTGCAGGTATATCGGAGGGTATATCGCAGAGTAACACTGTGCAGCTGTGATCTCTGTACACACGGACAAATCAGCCCTCGCTGGGTCCCTCTGAGTAGAGGAGCTATAGAGGTGGGGGCTAAGCCCCCATCTGAAGTGATTCCCCAAAGTCAGGCTCTGGTGCCACCTGAGCTAGTTATCAGAGTCTGAAGGGAGGAAGGACTTGTATAGTATTATCACTGCCTTGAGAGTTAGCATGGCCTCAGCATGTGTGTGTTGGGGTAGAGAGACATGTTGCACACTCCAAGGTGGATAGTAGGTTTCACCCTTATGGATAGAGTGTCTCCAATGGAGTGCTTTACTTTTCCCTACAGGAATATGTGGCACCCAAACGTTGGTAGTGGTGCCAATCCTTGAGCTGAGGGCTAAGTCTGCCCTTAGTGACACCAGCCTTTGAGAATAAGCCTGCTTCTATTGGCACGGCCTTTCCTCCTTATCTGCGCAGCTTCAACCTGGGTTCTTAGACCACAACCCTGAGCACAAGGGAACGCCTGCTGAACATTGTGGGATTTGCTTCTGAACAGACATGTTTAGGATTGTGTAGCTCATCATGCTGGACTTCAGTGGGACTTTGAGAATTGCCTTTTACTGACAGACACATCATAATCTCACTTATCTCTTTAGCCTGGCCTAAAAATCCAATTGTGAGAGCTACTCGCAAACTATAAGCCTTTTTTGAATATGTGTATTTAAAAAACTATTTCTGGATCATCAGGCTTTCCGGAACAAGGAATGAACATTTTCTTCGTTTTTAAGCTTTGTACACGATTCCTCAAAAAAACAAAACAAAAAAGCAAACAGGTAACACATATTTGGCAGAAATAACCCAATCCTGCTCTAGGCACATTGCTGTTTATCATCCTCCATTTCATTGTGAAGCACTGCACTTCAGGAGAATAGAAGAGAATATAGCCCACCAATTTGATGGTAAACAAGCATTGGCTTTAAGACAAAGCTTGCTTTAATCTCCATAATCAGGATATAGATCTGAACATGTTTTTCAACAAATCTCTGATGAAGAAATCCTATTCATGATTATTATCTATATGAGATTTTTCCTTTTTTTAAAAAAAGTGTCTAATTGCCTTCTATTAAATCTGTATTTATCAATTGCAGCTTTCTCTGGGAAATTATAATTTGCAAAAATGCTCTGCATTCCAAGCTTTAACAGTTGGAGGTGGATGTCCTTAAGGATAGTGGGGAGAAAGTTCCTTTTTAAATGGCACATTTACTAATTATAAAATGCTCTTATCTCTCTGCAGCCAAAGCCAAAATGAACATGTGCCTTGCACTAAGAAATCCCAGGATTGTCACAACTTGTGCCAGCTGTTGAGGTTATGACACCTGTGCCAGCATCGCCAGCTCTGCCCACTGTCATCTGTTCCAACTGTTCCATCTGCACTGTTTGTACCAATTCTCCCATTTCTGCATCTGTACCTTCTGTAGAAACGGTTCCAACAATGCCAGCTGTGTCATTGGTGCCAAATATGCCAGATGTTCTATTTGTCCACCCTGGGCCAAATCAATGTAGTTTTGTGCTCATTAGTTTTAGCTGGTAGATTCTATTTCACTTTTTTAAAAAAGACAGAATCATTGCTAAATCACAACTACAACTGCTTAACATCTATTTAGCCATCTATCTGTAAACACAACTTTGTCACTGTGCAGTCTGTTAGCATTACCCTCATCGTATTAAATCATGTGTGACGACTGCAAGTTGGACAATGTTTTTGCTTTCCTAAACACTTGTGTAGTTTGGGGGTGGGGGTGGGGAGAAACCCTATAAGAAATAAAGCTATGGAATGCAGCCTGCAAACTGCATTAATGGTTATGACGACCATTTCACCAGCCCCAATATACAGAATTGCTTTAAAAGCTGCAGAATAATTCCGAGATAAAACATCAATTGAAATCAGGACTGTCTTCACTGAAGCCAGTTGGGCTGTGCTGCTTAATTTCTGCTGGAAACCTTGAATACCCATGGTTCACATATTATGTAAAACAGCCTCAAAGTTTGCCAGGCAGCCTTACTAAATCAGGGCCATCCTCAGTGCAACTTAAACAAAACAAAAGGCAGCTGGTTAGCAGCTCTCACTCTCTGGATCCCTCCCAACCCTCACAGGAACACAAGTACCTAAATCCATAGTACCTCGTGCTACTCCCCATTGAATTAATAAGGAGAAATCCAAACTGAAACTCTGTTTTCTAGTCCATTCCATTGTTGCATTGGAACTCAGTGTCAAGAGGAAAGTATCTCCCTTAGCAACTGCCTATGTCTGGAATTCTACCTCACATGTTTTCACCTGCTGTTTTTGTGGTATTTAAACTAAGGTAGCAACTGCCTGCCTTCTCACCGTACTTACACATAGGTTTTTTTAATACCTCTGACCCGGCAGAGTTGTGCTTTGTTGTCGTGAATTGTCTTTAGACATTTGCAAAGCTGTGTCTGCAAGTACAACTGGTATTAGACCAGTTTAACTGTTATTCCCAGTTCTCTCTATACCCTTGGAATAATGGAAGAATATGTGAGGGAACTGGAAGTCTCTAAAAATGGATCCTCAAGACCACACATAGCACCAACCATCTACATGTTTACTCAGCTGTAAGCCTTACTGTCAATACAGATAAACCTTCCTTTAACACTTGCTTATGAGTAAAGTGAGAATCGTAATGCCTATTGAAAGGAAGAGGTAGGTTCCATTAGTATGCATGGTTGAACTGCCACATTAATAATAATAATAATAATAGTCTCTTTTGACAAACCAAAATGTCACAAACTAGCAGAGTCTATCAAAACTCTTCAGCAGGGTGGGGTGGCAGGAGAAAGGGAATCAGGAAAAAAATTGGCTTAATATTGAAACTATGATGTCTGCTTTGATCAAAAAATAATTTTTGTCATTTAGTCTTAGAAGGGGCATAGCTATGGGAGTAGTCATGAGGAGCGCTTGCACTTCAGAATTTACCATGACACTGCTTCCATTTGCTTCTGTGGTCTTGAGGAAAATCCTTCCTTTGAGGCTAGTATTTTCATTTGGAGGAAATCTTTCCTCAATAATAATAATAATAATAAATTTTATTTATATCCCGCCCTCTCCAGCCGAAGCTGGGCTCAGGGCGGCTAACAACAATCAAAATAATCCAACGATTATAAAAGGAGAAAACCCCAAATGCTGCATATTAAATGCAAAGACACATTTAACACTGTGTCTAGTTCAGCCGTTTGAGATTGTCTTTACCCCTAGGCAGTTGCAAGCCTATCATTCTTGGTATAACCCTTAAGGGTTAAAACATAACATGTGTCTTGGGACAAGGTAATTGAAGTCTCAAAGTCAACAAGCTTAGGTGCTACTAGAACTAGCAGAGGAACCCAGATCTTTATACAACAATGCCCCATGAAGCAAATTTTAAATGAATAAATAAATACTAAGTTTAATCTCATTGACTGAATTTTCTCTCACCATTCAGCAGCCAAATCCAGTGAGCTGATGGTCATCTGAATGAATTCTTACTGTAAAAATGTAAACAGAAACAATGTATTTGCAAATAGGTCTTTGAAAAAGATGCCAGGCTGACTGAGAAGCAGCTCATTCCTTTCAGAATTGGGGTGAGCCGTATATACCAAGCCAGGCTCATCACAGTTCTCTTTTTATGACTGCAGCTGACCAGGTCAGTTGTTGACCATCAGACAGATGGCAATTGGATCCCTGCTGCATAGTACCTGGGCATTTTTGAATCATTTATCAATTTTTAACACAGTCTTTGGGAGGTAGGAAAGCACTATCCCTAGTTTATAAATGGGTTACGAGGGCAAAGCAGAAATTAATCACTTCCTCAAGCTGGGGAATTTGTAAGCAGGGATTATTTATTTATATAGGGCCTAATACGCATTAGGCATGTAAAGATAATCAAGAAATGTATGGCTAGGCAGCCCACAAGCTAGAGAGTGGGGCAGGGTGGGGGGGTGAGGAATGGGCAAAATGCATACAGGCAAAAACATTACACTGTTGTTTGAGGAGTGTGGTGCCTCATAAGAGAAGCTGCAGGAGAGAAAAACGATCTGCTATGAAGAGACATGAACTTGCCCCTCAGAAAGCTCAGGCAAGAACTCAGTCTTCTAAAGCTGCCATCCTTCTTGCTATAATGTGCAGTGTGGAAAAAGCACACTGCTATATATTGTTAAGAGACGGAGACCAAGGCTGAGGGTGGGTAAGTGATGCTCTCCACCAATGCTACAAAATGGCTTCCTGCTTCTTCAGAGAAAAGACCGGGTATTTTACAGAGGGGAAGGATGTTTGATAGGTACCTGATTGCCCCACTTACGGCCTTCCTTTTATCCTGGTTTTGTCAGAGTCATCCAGAAAAACACCACCAGGTCCACAGTGGACAACTCTGACAAAACCAGGATAAAAGGAAGGTCATAAGTGGGGCAATCAGGTACCTATCGAAAACTGGCCACAGACCCATGAGTCCTAACTGAGGGCTAATTAAGACAGCCATTGAAGGTATCCTCTAACCTTTTTGTACATCTACTGGCCTTAGAGCAATGCCCTGCCAGTTGTAGCTCAGTAGCATAGCACTCGATTTGCGCACAGGAAGTCCTGGGTTTATTGTCTGTTGCCTCTGCTTTAAAAGGTCAGATGGCATGTGAGAAAGTGAAAGATATCTGCCTGAGACCCTTGGGGACTCCTGCTCAAGAGTACAGAGGTACCTCAGGTTACAGATGTTTCAGGTTACAGACTCCGCTAACCCAGAAATAGTACCTCAGGTTAAGAACTTTGCTTCAGGATGAGAACAGAAATGGTGTGGCAGCAGTGGGAGGCCCCATTAGCTAAAGTGGTGCTTCAGGTTAAGAACAGTTTCAGGTTAAGAACGGACCTCCAGAATGAATTCAGTTCTTAACCCAAGGTACCACTGTACTGTCAAAGTAGATAACACTGAGGTAAACAGAGGACAGATAATGTGACTTGGTAGAAGGCAACTTACTTAATTCTCTATGTGTACAATAGCAAGCCCACACATTAGCCAATCTGTTGTAGTGCCATAGCTCTGGAATAACATCTGCTTTTCATGCAGAAGGTCTCAGTTCAGTTCCTTGCATCTCTAGGTAGGGCTGAGGAAAGACTCTTGTCTGAAACCCTGGAGGGCCATCAACAGTCAATGTAGTCAGTTCTGACCTAGATGGACTCAGACCGCTTCCTATACTCATATGGATTTTCTTGGAATGGTGGGCTTAGCTATGCTGCTGTTTGTTACTTACTTTAACAAGGGCTGGGGAGAGAGCAGCATTGGGAAGGGGAGGCACATGAAGTGTCAGTAAGAACCTCATGCCTGGACAGCAGCACATAGTGCAGGAAAGTATAAGTTCTCTCTTGCTTGCGTTGTGAAGTGGAAAAGCACCATCCAACAAATAACTGAAATGCAAATATCCACATTCGCTAGGAAGAAAAACCCGCTTGCAAGAAAAGATTGTAGTAATGCCGGGTGAGCAGCAGTGGCGTAGCGTGGGTTGTCAGCACCCGGGGCAAGGCAAGTAATTTGCGCCCCCTAACCCATGGATTTGCGCCCCCTAACCCTAACCCCCAGATGTTGTGCCCGGTACGGCCGGCCCCCCCTGCACCCCCCACGCTACGCCACTGGTGAGCAGTGGTTGCAGTAGCACTGGGGATGGTGGTAAGCAGGCTAGAGCACCTGTCAATTTCAAGCCCATTCACCAATTTGGTGTGATAATGTGCTCGATGTCAATTGTCTCTCTTTTACCTCCTCCAATCTATTTGTCTGGTTTCTTCTCCTTCAGTGACAATAAAACAAGTCTACCTACCCAATTTCCATGACCCTGTCTTCCATAGGCCATATAAAGGACCAGTATAATTTAGCTGGCTGGGTGATCAATGAGCAAAACTTGGATATGTATTCTTTGTGGAGATAGTGGAACTGCTGGATTTAGGGTGTGTGAGCATGTGTGTGTGTGTGTCAGAAGCCCACTTAGACAACTATAATGGTACAGCTGGACCTGCATTGGAAAAGTCTGGTTTCAAGTCTACAATCAGCTGTGAAGTTCACTAGGTGGTCTTGGGCATAGAATTATCTCTCAACTGAACCAATTTTATGGGATTGGTGTGAGGATAAAATAAAGCTCCTTAGAGGATGGGTGATCTAATAATTTGCTAAAGACACTTGAATTGTAGAAATTCAGATGTATTGCTCAATTACTAAAAATGTACTGCATCCAGCATACTAAAACAAACAAACAAAAGCCCGAAAAGGCTGTGGGCAAGTAAATTGTGGAGATAACTTGTGCCACAAGTTGTGCACTTCACAGCCACCAACTAATAGCTGCCTTCATGTCTCACACAAACACTTTCCACATACTGATATTAGCAATGGCTCATATTTGCTGATAGGAAATTGCATTTTCCCAGAAACATCCTATAGTAGTTTGAGTGCTGGGAATGTGATATGGTGGCAACAGAGGGAATACATATGTGAAGACACAATAATTTGCAAAGGCATTGAGAAACTTTGTGTCCCCTTCCTACTCAACAGCTTTTAATATTGGAGCAATTATACTGGAGGTTAAGCCTGTGTTTTTATCCGAGTTCCACATTGCCATGCAGACAAACAGCATGTCACCGTAGAGACATAATATTGTGTGGCGAAGGAACAAATGGCTTGCATAAATTCAAGCTGCAACTGTCTCTGACCAGTTTGAATCAATAGAACTGACAACTCATCATCCAAGAAGAGTACAAATGAAATAGAACAAAGTGTGGGTGGATGGGGGGAGTCAACGGAGGAGAGATTTCTGAGAGCTAATAAAGGAAACGGGATGTTTGAACACAGAAAATTAGAAACTAGCCTCAAAGTCATGCCCTGGTTTTTTGAAAAATGCAAAGCCCATTTTCTAAGGACATCATCCTGAGAAAGACAGCACCATTAAAAAAACCCCCAATAATTCAATAAAACAATTAAACATTTAAAGCATTCTATTCTATTCTTTTTTGGTTTTCCAGCTTGTACTTGAGCAGGGTCCCTTTTCTTTCCCCATTAACTCATACTTACCTACTGTACCTCCCCAGATTAATCCAAAGGGGTGGTTTGCAGAGGACCCCGGGGATGTGGGAGGTTGCTGTCTGTTTCAGGGAAGCCCAATGCTGAAGATCCAGGGATGTGTGTGTGTTCCCCTCAACCTGCTCTCACACCCTATCAGCCACTGCAGCGAGAACTGCAAGTCCCACCGTCCTCTCCAAAGCTGTCATAGTCCATCTCTGATGCTTCCACTGTGCTCACTCCACCTCCATAGGTGTCAGGCATCAAGTCTAGCCAGTGGTGGACCTTGGGGGTCTCAAATTTCAGTGGCGCCCTCTTCAACACCAAAATTTGACACCCCTCCGCCTTTCGCATACCATTCTAAATCATAGTTGTGGCATCCCCAGCGATGCCCCTGAGGCTATGCGCCCAGTGCAACCAAACCAGCCGAGCTCCTCTAAATCCCCCACTGGTCTAGCCCTGCCCCTTCCAGAGAGGAACTCTGCCCCTGCCCCTCCACCTCGCAGGATGCAAGGAAACCTAGGTCCCAGAGACACCAACAGTGGTGTGACAAGATGGAGCAAGTCCAGCCTTGAAGCCAGAGTGCTAGACTGCTTGCTAAGAAGTAGAACTGCTTGCTGAACCAAGTTGTGCCCACCCCATTCCTTTAAAAAAGGATTGTAGGGGGGATGGCCTTGTTGGGTCAACACCTTTGCTTGGGTAGCCATATTGCCTGCTGTGCCTTTGCAGATCTGTGCCTTTGAGCAGTTGTGGGCTTTGCCTGCTGTTGAATAGTGGTTTTGCATATGCATCATAGCAACATTTGGGAAAAGCCATCATGTGAGTCTGTGCTCATCAGCAAGTTGAAGCAAGGAAAATTAATCTCAACCTCCTTTCAGCTTTTTGCTCCAATAGACTCTTTTGTCCTTCACCCTTTCCTAGTGATCTCTCCTGAATGATGTCACCTGGGAGGGGATGGTAGAGCATATGCTTCACAATCAGGTCCCTGGGTCCAAGGGGTGTGTGTGACAAAATGCCGGCCCCTGATTGGTGGCATCTCCTGGGGTGCGAGCCGCTCGCCATGCACCCCCTGGGATGCGTGCCACAGTCCTGGGACGCACCCCAAGCCCCCCGTGGGTGGCGTGCCACACCCCCAGGACGTACACCACACCCCTTGGATGTGCATCATGCCCCCTGGGATGAGCGCCGCTCAAGGTACCAGAGCAGGTTGCTCCACCTCTGCCTGAGTCAATTCTCAGCATTTCCAGAAAAACACAGCCAGCATAGTCAATAGTCAGGGATGATGGGAGCTGTAGTCCAAGAACATCTCCAGCAAGCCATTTTAGCTACTCTGGTATAGAGTAAGGCTGCTCACTGGATTCAGCTGAGGCCCAAATCTCAAGCCCAACTTAGACTTATTTGGAGGGATGCAGACCTTGTTCGAGTCAGGCTGAGGCAGCCGCAGATCACTGCAGATTGGGTTAAGCGGCCCAGAGCCATCTGGGGTGTCAGAGGGCAAGGCAAGGCATCAGGCAGGATGGAGTGAGGTGGGGGATAGAATAAGGAAAAACTACAAAAGGAGGAATCACTGGGTTGCTGCATCTTCACTGGAGAAGGTGTGGGAGGCTTTGCTCCTTTGTGGCCCCTGAAGCAGCACCACACAGATTGGATCCTTCCATTAGCAAGAGCAGCGCCACTCAGCATAAGTAGTCCACTTGGACTACTGCAACGTGCTCTATGTGGAGCTACCTTTGAAGGTTACCCAGAAACTACAACTAATCCAGAATGCGGCAGCTAGACTGGTGACTGGGAGTGGCTGCCAATACCACGTAACACTGGTCTTGAAAGACCTACATTGGCTCCCAGTACGTTTCCGAGCACAATTCAAAGTGTTGGTGCTGACCTTTAAAGCCCTAAACGGCCTCAGTCCAGTATACCTGAAGAAGCGTCTCCACTCCCATCGTTCTGCCGGACACTGAGGTCCAGCTCCGAGGGCCTTCTGGTGGTTCCCTCATTGTGAGAAGCCAAATTACAGGGAACCAGGCAGAGGGCCTTCTCGGTAGTGGCGCCTGCCCTGTGGAACGCCCCCCCCCCGATGTAAAGGAAATAAACAACTATAGGGCTTTTAGATGACATCTGAAGGCAACCCTGTTTAGGGAAGTTTTTAATGTTTGATATTTTATTGCATTATTATTATTATTATTATTATTATTATTATTATTATTATTCTGTTTGGAGTTGCCCAGAGTGGCTGGGGAAACCCAACCAGATGGGAGGGGTATAAATAATAATTATTATTAAATTATTATTATCAGATCCACCAATTTAACAGATATTAGGCAGAAGGATCTAGATCTGCAGCTACCACCTCCCTACCATATTTTAAAGTATTTTAAGGATTTTAAAACCACACTGATTTGCTTCAGGGATGGATCCAGAGTGAGGCAGGTAATGGCACAGGGTTACTCAGCCCATATCAGGGTCCGGACGCAGGTGGCGCTGTGGGTTAAAGCCTCAGCGCCTAGAACTTGCCGATCGAAAGGTCGGCGGTTCGAATCCCTGCGGCGGGGTGCGCTCCCGCTGCTCGGTCCCAGCGCCTGCCAACCTAGCAGTTCAAAAGCACCTCCGGGTGCAAGTAGATAAATAGGGACCGCTTACCAGCGGGAAGGTAAACGGCGTTTCCGTGTGCGGCTCTGGCTCGCCAGAGCAGCGATGTCACGCTGGCCGAAGTGTCTCCGGACAGTGCTGGCCCCTGGCCTCTTGAGTGAGATGGGCGCACAACCCCAGAGTCTGTCAAGACTGGCCCGTACGGGCAGGGGTACCTTTACCTTTTACCTTTATATCAGGGTCCTGGGCAGATCACGGGATCCATGTACAGCCATAGTGTAGAAAATACTGCAGCAGATGAATCAATATACTGATCTGGCAGAAGGCAACTTTGTATATTCCACCTAAAGTGTGTTTTGTGGAAGGGTCAGCCCTGTTTAAGTGATGAAACTTTGCAGACCGATATATTCAATATCATTCCCTTTCTGTCTGCAGATCCTCCCCTCCACTTCATATTTTATGAGCAATTAATTGAGCGCCTTAATTAGAAAAGCTCTTGGATCCAGAATATCTGTTCTTGATCTTTCTGGGATGGGAATAAAGCAGCATAAATGAAATATAGGAGCAATCTTTTATGTAAATATCCTAGATAATGGTTTTAAAAATTGACAATGAGGCAGACAGCCCTCTAATCAAGATCTATTCCAGCTAGTCTAACAAAACACCCATGAATCATTAATTTTAAAAGTAACTCTGTCTATTATGCACACAACGCATCTACATAATCTTATGTTCTTATTACTGTTGCACATGCCTTCTCCTCCCTTCCCCTCCTACTGTCATATGTTACAGCCACCTGTTATGTCTTACTGGTATTTAAATTAAGCCATCTGAAGTAGATGCTATTTTTCAAATGCTATACAGTGCCTAGCACAATGGATGGTAGTGATTATGATGGATTTCACAGGAGCCCAGAGTGGAGTGTATGGTTTGCATGTATACCATTGGGTTGCCATATTTCAAAAAGTGAAAATCAGGATACAAAAATTAAGTTTTGGAGCTATTTCTTAGTTTTGGTGACCGAATCCCAGATAGGTCATATGCCAGCCCTAGTATACCATCCTCAGTTCAATCAGAATTAGAATCTTTGAAGGATTGCTCTGCACATACATTTTACATTGCTTTGCATGTACATTGTTCTTCCTTGGGCAGAAAAATATATTTGGTCAGCTATGACTACCAGTGGACTACAGTATTATAAACACTGAGATTTAACTGACCAAGCTGGAAAGTGATGACAGTCTGAGAAAATATTATCTGGTGGCTCGTTACATGACAGTCCACGAGGGCAAGCACACCTTCAGGGCTACTTCGAAGAACCCCACAGAAAGGGTTGGTCTGCAGTATGGGCATGATGAGTTTCTGTAATACAATGAACCAGTTATCCAACTGTTTCAGCCATGTACCCAGATTCTAGGTGGGCATGTAATAAGATGTGATTTTTGTGTGTGTGTGTGACTCATAGCGTGCTCATAAGAGATCTGAGCCTATAGCCAATCCATACGCTGAAATCTCACCGCAAAGCAGAAATCAGCTGTCATTGATTTGGGTGTTGGTCATGTCAGCCAGGTCATACATTTGCCCTCAGTCACTCAACCAAACTAACAGAACAGTCAAAGGGAATTCTTTCTGAATGCCTGACTCCTATGGGGTGTCAAGTTCTGTAACAAGTGACCTGCGATATGTAAAGATAAAAGGCTGATGCAGTAAATAAGCATGCTTCAAAGAAACTGCCAAAGGAACTGATTTCCTGTTTGTTTCTGTGAAAGTATGTCAAGAATCAGTACAGTCAGTATTTTGCAGTAGCACACCAGAACTGGTACATAGGAAAAGCCATACCTCTAGTATAGAATTAATATACTTGTTATATATATTAAAAAATGCACAAGTTTTAATATACAAGTTACATAAACCTAAAGTATATCTTCTGTTGTTGTTGTTGTTATTTAGTCGTTTAGTCGCGTCCGACGCTTCATGAGCCCATGGACCAGAACACGCCAGGCACTCCTGTCTTCCACTGCCTTCCGCAGTTTTGTCAAATTCATGTTAGTAGCTTCGAGTACATTGTCCAACCATCTCGTCCTCTGTCATCCCCTTCTCCTTGTGCCCTCCATCTTTCCCAACATCAGGGTCTTTTCCAGGAAGTCTTCTCTTCTCATGAGGCGGCCAAAGTATTGGAGCCTCAGCTTCATGATCTGTCCTTCCAGTGAGCACTCAGAATTGATTTCCTTAAGAATGGATAGGTTTGGGACTCTCAAAAGTCTCCTCCTGCACCACAATTCAAAAGCATCAATTCTTTGGTGATCAGCCCTTTTAGTGGTCCAGCTCTACTTCCATACATCATTCGGCTGGGGAGGGCGGGATATAAATAGATAAATAATAATAAATTTGTCGTTGTTGTTGTTACTGGGGAAACCATAGCTTTAACTTTACGGATTTTTGTCGGCAAGGTGATGTCTCTGCTTTTTAAGATGCTGTCTAGGTTTCTCATCGCTTTTCTCCCAAGAAGAAGGCATCTTTTAATTTTGTGACTGCTGTCACCATCTGCAGTGATCATTTTACCAAGAAGGTAAAATCTGCCACTGCCTCCATTTCTTCCCCTTCTATTTGCCAGGAGGTGATGGGACCAGTGGCCATGATCTTAGTTTTTTCTTGTTGAGCTTCAGACCATATTTTGCACTCTCCTCTTTCACCCTCATTGAGGTTCTTTAATTCCTCCTCACTTACTGCCATCAAAGTTGTGTCATCTGCGTATCTGAGGTTGTTGATATTTCTTCCGGCAATCTTAATTCCATCTTGGAATTCATTCAGTCCAGCCTTTCACATGATGTATTCTGAATATAAGTTACATGAGCAGGGAGACAATATATAGCCTTGTCGTACTCCTTTCCCAATTTTGAACCAATCAGTTGTTCCATATCCAGTTCTAACTGTTGCTTCTTGTCCCACATAGAGCTTTCTCAGGAGACAGATAAGATGGTCAGGCACTCCCATTTCTTTAAGAAATGTATATCTGCAATATGTATTATTATAATGCTCACTTCAGTGACACCATTCAGAATGACAAGAAATCCGCACTTTTAACCTTTGAACCCAGGCTCTTGCAAAGGCACTCTATCCTTTTTCGTTTGTTTTGGAAACAAAAACAACAACAACAACAGATGCCTTTCCACAACCTCCTCTCTTCCTGATTTCTTGTGGTTTTGTGGGCTTCTCTTTAGTGGGTAGAGGCAGACAAACTACCAGGTCTGCTTCAATGGTGCTGATGGGAACAAATGCCACTGTCTGTGTTTTCACGTCCTGCACCTTTCACCTTCCTCTGCCTTTGCTGTTGGTTTAAATACTGTTTTAAATGGCTAAAATGAAAGTACTTGGTGCACATCTGGAGAGTAGTGGAGCCAGGGAAAAGACTGCCATTCAACCTTGCTGATCATTGAGAGAATTAGCAAGCAGCAGGTGTGGAAACCCTGTGGCTGCTCCTGGACAATAATTAGCAGTTATTGTGTTGCATTATCAGCAGACTAACAACCTTTTCCCCATTAAAAACAGAGCTTTCAAACTTTTCGTGTTGGCGACACACTTTTTAGACATGCATCATTTTGTGACACAGTAATTCAGTTTTACTAGCAAACCGGAGGTTAAACTAACACATTTCCAGCCCTGGGAGAAGCACAGCGTTCGTGTGACACACCTACACACTGCAGCCAACATGCTAACATGTCACAACACATAGTTTAGAAAGCTCTGATTTAAAACAAAAATCCTTTACAGTGGTACCTCGGGTTACATACGCTTCAGGTTACATACGCTTCAGGTTACAGACTCCACTAACCCAGAAATAGTGCTTCAGGTTAAGAACTTTGCTTCGGGACATAGGCGCCGACTCCATGGGGCCTGAGGGGGCCCGAGCCCCCTCAAAAATTCATTTGGGGGGGCTCTGCCCCCCCAATAATTTAAGAAAATTATTAGTTATATTATGCTTTGTAAAATCACAAAATTATGTTGGTATTTTTTATTTTCCTTGTTTGACGATAGTTACCTTTTAAAATACATTCAGTAATGAGTTAAAACAAAGCCACTCCTGATCTAGAGAGGGGGTGGGGTTGCGGGCTCTCGACCCATCAACAATCTTGCGGGGCAGAAGCGGGGATTCCCCCTAGCTCATTAATATTCACTGCCCACGGCGGCAGCCAATCGGCTGCCGCAAAGGGCGGGCCCTCACAGGTTCACTTAAGGTCGGGGCAGCCTGGGGCTCACCCCTTTTGTTCCCCCAGCAGCAGCGGTTTGGAGGTCTTGGGCCCCCCAATATTTTTTATAAGTCGGTATGGGCCCCCGCCCCCCCAATATTTTTTATAAGTCGGCGCCCCTGCTTCAGGTTGAGAACAGAAATCGTGCTCCGGCGGCGCGGCAGCAACAGGAGGCCCCATTAGCTAAAGTGGTGCTTCAGGTTAAGAACAGTTTCAGGTTAAGAACAGAACCTGAGGTACCACTGTAATTGCATGCATGAAAATTCTCCATTGCAAATACATTTTATAACACTGCCTTCCATGAAGATACTGCAGGTGAAAGCCATGCACCAAAAAGGCACACATAGCCTAGAAAACAATTGCTTCAAGTACATTGTTGAAGTTTTAGTTTCTTTGGGAATAACTTGTAAAAAAAATGCAAAAAAACCCCCACAACCTGACACTTGTTGTTTTAACTTGCGGCCTATTTGCTTGTTTGCTAACTTTGTACCTTGCCTGTATCCCATGCTCAGGCTACCATCGGCTCTCTCCTGTCTGCTTCCTAAGTTTTCAGTAGCATATAATAAAATTCAGAATCTGTTCCAAACTTTTCCTTACTTTTGTAAAAGCAACACCAGTGACAAATTATTGCAGAGACTTAAACTGGAATGGAAGGAAATGCTCTCCAAGGTACTGAAACTGTCTGAATTAGGAACCTGTTATTTATTTAGCATTAAAGTCGCATACTACCATTTTCAGTTTAATCAGGCCTGAAGGAGCTGTTCATGATGGTGGCACAATACAGAATTCAATACAATTCTTATGGAAAAATTCAGGTTTCAAAAAACAATTTTCTTCATCGCTCAATGGCAAACGTTAAAGGTAATTAACTTTTTAATAATAATAATAATAATAATAATAATAATAATAATAATTATTTCTATGCCACCCTTTATGTGAGGATCACAGGGCAGTTTATAATATAGAAACACAATAATATAAAGAATAGTAACACACACACACACACACAGTTTAAAAGGCGATAGAATTTTAAATTAGCCTATGGCCTGAGAAAAGAGGAATGTTTTTGCCTGGTGCCTAAAGCTATGCAATGAAAGTCCCAAGTGAGCCATCCCTGGGGAGAGCAGTCCATAAGTGAGGAGCCACTGCAGAAAAGACCTGTTCTTGTGTTGCCGCCCTTCCATGGAGGAGGCACATACAAAAAGGGCCTCAGAAGATTATCACAGTGTCCAGCTCCATTCATATGGGGAGAGGTGGTCCTTGAGGTAGTGTATAAATAAATAAATATATGCTACAGGAAATATACAGGAAATACTTTTGTGTCAGCTTGTGTGGAGGAAATACAATTGGACAGTACTAAATAGAAACCCCTAAGAATATATAGCTGTTAAGGTACAAGTAGCATACTCCTTTGAAATATGACATAAGAACCATTCAGAATCAAGAAGAATCTCAAAGAAATGAGAGATAATTCAGAATAGTATATTAAAAAGAAATTTGTTATGTTCCCGATATCACAGAATAACCATAAATGCATATATACTTACCATGTTCAGAAAGGTCTGCTGCTTCAAAAAGCTGTTTAGAATTTGAGTCTACTAGAGTAATCCTACAAATCTTTACTCAAAACTATGTTTGGCTGTGTTCGTGGGACTTGCTCCCAGGAAAGTATTCATAGGGTACTGACTTCAATGAGTGCTTACATTATGGAGCTGCTGTAGCATAATGTGTGTGTTGTGTGTGTTTTAGCAGCAACCACATAGAAGACAAGCCTAGTGCTATGACTTTTTCCAAGTACTCCAAATATCTTCCATATTTGAGTGTGCTGGGTCCCAAGATCTTCCAGAAGGTAGCTTTTGATCATGTGGTAAATAGTCACACCACAATTATGTTGCGATAAAATGCAAATGGTCATACTTTGGCTGGGTGGAGCTTATAATGAGGTAGTTTCTTCAGTAATGTAAACCATTCCGGCAGAAGTAGAAGCAGAAGTCCATGATCCAGCTAAAGTCAGTCATGAATCCTATTGATATCAGTGGGACTGAAGTAAGTCACACCTGTTCCACTGGTTTCCATGGAACATAGGCACAGCTAATAGATGACTGCTATCCATTACTGCCATGGAATATTTTGGGATGGATACATACTTATGCAGCAGCAGCACCAAGAACAATTTGCATTGCTGCAATCAACCATAATGTTCCTATTATGTAAAGAAGGCAGATCCCATTAAATGATATCTCTTTTAGAGAGGATTCTTTTCATGCTTATATTAGTGTACACCAAACTAATTAAATCAGAAATAAAGTGAGAAAAAACAGACCTGAAACGAATGCACTCTTTTTTTCAATAGCCCTATGGCCCATACTTGAATAGAGCACTGTCCTAAAATAAATGGGCATTCTTCAAGTGACAAATTGTAAGTTCAAATGATTATAAAGTGTCAAAGAAACAATACAATGACAGAGATTTTACCAAAGGAAATAAATGTACAGCTGGTGAGCTCAGAACAAACAGTGTTGCTAAAAACTCAAATTTAGAAGTTTTCTCCAATTTAATTACAGTTTTGGACACCTGGTCAGAAAACTGGAGAGGAAGGATGAATTTAATCAACAAGAAATTATCTGGGTGCTTCATCATCAGGAGCAGCTAACAAAGTGGAAAGACATATTTCTGGCCTGGAAAACACATGAGTTCATCATGAAATTAAGTATAATCAGGCCAAAGTGCAATCAAGACATCTATTATAATCAGATGACAAAGACAGTATGTGTTCCATCAAAAGCTTAACTACTGTCCTTCTAAAACAAATGAGAAACTAGATATTGCATTCTCTCCTTTACATGATTCCTTTATATGCTAAAATAGATTAAAAGCAAAAGCAAAACAAAACAAATTGATGGGTATATAAAAGTAAATGTGGAAATATCTCAAAACAAATTAGTACCTATCTACTCTAACAAAGGATCGTTCCTTTTGCTTTGGAAGTGAACACATTTTGCCTTCTTTGAAACTGGCTAATGAATGCCCCTGTTTTGTCATTTCCCCCTTTTATGGTGAAGGTATTTCTTGACTGAAACATCTTTTTAAAATTGTAATTCGGTGTTCCAAAACTAAGGCAAATTTGGAACACTATGAAAAACACACTTTTAATTTGCTAGAGGAAATTTCAATCCAACCCTGTTGTTTAGTTGACTGAATGAGATATTGTAAACTGTCCAAAAAACTATTATTTCTAGAAAACAGGAACAATTTAGATAAAATTGTTGTACTTCTAAGCCATATTCTCTCTCTCTCTCTCTCTCTCTCTCTCTCTCACACACACACACACACACACAAACACAGTATGTACATTGGGACACGTTAGCAATTTAAGCAAAAATTCAGAGCAGTCACGAGCCTAGGACCCAAACAGACTAGTCATAGAGTACAGTGATACCTCAGGTTAAGTACTTAATTCGTTCCGGAGGTCCGTACTTAACCTGAAACTGTTCTTAACCTGAAGCACCACTTTAGCTAACGGGCCCTCCTGCTGCCGCCCCGCCACCAGAGCACGATTTCTGTTCTTATCCTGAAGCAAAGTTCTTAACCTGAAGCACTGTTTCTGGGTTAGCAGAGTCTGTAACCTGAAGCGTATGTAACCCGAGGTACCACTGTATAGCAAAACATTGTTCACTTCACTTATTTTAATGTGTTCACTTCACTTATTTTATGGAGTATGTGAGCTGGGCAGTCCAGCTTTGCCTGTAAGGATACTCAGTCCAGACTGAAGGGGTGGGGAGGGGCATGTTGCCATCATTCATAAATGTTCCATCATCCTCTTACAAAAGCCTATCGGTCTTGTGATAGGATCTGAGGGTTTGTTATTGTTTTTGGTGTGCCACCTATCCTGCTGCTCCACAGTCTCCGTGTCTCAGCTGCTGCTGGTCTCAGAGGTGGTGTGGGGACTCCAACATCTATGCCAAGGCTGCTGCCAGGGTGCCAGCTCAGGATTACATGGCATCCGTGATAATCATGGGGCTGTCTCAGTACATCAATGTAACAGGACAGGTTGGGCAGTCAGTTGGGCAGCAGGGTGATTAGTACTGTTCCAGAATCTCCTTTCTGCTCTGCTTGCCCAACAAGTACAAAAACCCCCCCAAAAACCACCCTAAAAATTGTAACTCAGCTGGACAGGGACCCTGAAGAAATAGATGGAATCCCTATCGATCACAGAAATGCTTTGAGAGTCCTGCAAGCGACAATTGTTTTCAGTGGGGGGGAAAGTGAGCAGCAGTAGGACCAAAACACAAGACTTCCTCTCCACAGAGAGAACAGCAGACAGAAGAAACATGGGTAGGTCTTGGGTGTTTCCTAGGGGCCGTGTTGCAATGTTTAATCCTTGACTC